>NC_080755.1:63914318-65114318 GCF_020826845.1 Diceros bicornis minor
CACGTCGGGAACCTGGCTCTGAAACAGAGCATCTGCAGGAAGTCCCTGCTCTGTGAGTCACTGATGGTGCAGCCCGGGCAGCGCATGGAGCCCCTGTGCCTCAGTTTCCTCACTCGGAGGTGGAGAGTCATCACAGGCTTTCCCGTTATTGGGTTGGCGAGAGGTGAACACAGTTAATAAATGTAGAGCACTTAAGGTAGTGCCTTAAGGTGAGGGTTGGGTAAATGTTACCTGTTATTATTCAGTGACATTTAATCCAAAGCCTCATGCTGGTAGAGCAGATAGTCTATGGATATGAGATGTTTAGCCAAGAACAAGTAAATTATTTCTTTCAAAATAATAGTATAAGTCCTTCCAAATAAATTTCTAGTGTGCCGAGAAAAGTCATTCTCTCTATGTAGGTGGGTTGTTATCCCAGAATATATTTTATTCCTATTTGGGATTGAACTTCAATGTTGCCACAGAAAAAAATGCTTCTGATGATCCTAGTGGGCTCCTTGCCCTTTCTACAGAGAGCGTATTCACCTGCATGTGTGTTTTTCCTTTCCGGCCACCGTAGCAGGTATTGGCGAACTGTTAGTGTCAAACATCGTTTTTTCTACACTTGGCTTTGCCAGTTTCCACTTAGGAAACTACCCTACCCACCCCTGTAGGGTGGTTAAGTGTTTTTTAGTACATGCTTTCTTTGTACCTCTGAATATTTTCTTTCCCGTTTTTATCTCATTAATTTAAACATGCCAAGCATTTCTTTCCAAGCGGTTTCATGAACCAAAGGAGGCAGACAGAGGAGAGAGACGTGGTAACTTCGGGAGATGTCAGGAGTTGAGGGTCTGAGTTTCCTTTAGCTGGTCTCTGAGAGAAAGGCTTTCCTGTGGAAACAGTTGGAATAGAATTTGTTTTGTTTCTGAGACTCCATGAATGAATCTTTTATTTTAAAACCTTTTCCTAGAAATGGTCGAACCTTGTACGTTCTCCAAGAATCCCACCTGCAGTCAGAGAGCTTCTAGGGATGTGGTCGCGGGGTCAGCTCAGGACGCTGCTCGCCTTGCAGGAGAAATCAAAAGAGGAACTGTCCTTACACTGACTGGGAATTGTTGTTTATGTTAAATTTCTAAAAAGGAAAGTAATGGCTTGTTTAAGGGCCCTGAGTACCCCCTCATTATGCAGCGCATCCTTCCAGCCTCTGCTTCAGATCGAAGGGAAAATTAATGAAAAAATGCTCAAGGCTCGACCCCCCTGTGACTCCAGCCCCTCTTCCATCTTTTTAGCCAGGAGACTGTGTCTCCAGCTTAGGGATGCAAATGAAGAGTGAAATCCACTCACCTGCTGAATTCACTTCTCTGGGTGCCCCCGGGCATCCTGGGCTGCAGTCTAACTGAGCCCTGTCTCGGGAGTGCTCAAAAATGCAGCGGGATTTTGCTCCACCAAAGTGTCACCTGTCTAGGTGAGTTGTGCCAGTGTCTATCTGAAGTGACAGCCATCTTTGAGTAGCAGCGTCTTTAACTGACTTCTCTTTCATCATTCATGTTGGAAAGGTAACATTTTCGACAAGGTTGTTTCTTCCTCCCCCATTCTTGTTTCTTGCCCCTTCCGCCTCCCCTCTCCCTTGCCCACCCCCTCCCCACTCTCTTAGTGCACCTGATC
This sequence comes from Diceros bicornis minor, assembly GCF_020826845.1. Taxonomy (NCBI): domain Eukaryota; kingdom Metazoa; phylum Chordata; class Mammalia; order Perissodactyla; family Rhinocerotidae; genus Diceros; species Diceros bicornis. The sequence continues at coordinate 63,915,963 of NC_080755.1, forward strand.
AAAACATTATCACTGACAAAGGTTTCCTTCTCCAAATTAAATGAGCCCAACTAGCCTGGGAATTTCCATGAAGAAAGCAAGTGAAATGCCAATGTGCAAAGTTAATGAATCTGGTAACAGAGAGAACATTATTGAGCCTGGATAATATGATCTAGCAGCGTTCCTTCTCCTCGCGCTTCCTGTAAAGAATGTATGGAAGTCAGTTATGTGGCGTGATTCTAACATCTGTCCTACCCCATAATGGTAATTTGTATAAGTAATGGAAACAGGTTAAATACTTCCATTCTAATGTTGCCAGCAGGGATGAAAATGAACATTTCAATGAAATCATCTCGACAGAGCAGAGCAGGGAGGGGCCCTGGCCTGATTCATCTCCACTCCCGTTGGTGATGGGAGCCCTAATGAGAATGCCTGAATGTATAGTTTATCAGATAGAAGAGGAGGAGCAAGTAAATCTCAGAGATTAGAATCACTGCAGAACTGCTCCACACGCTGCTCCGGCCTCCCATCGCAGACCTCTGCTAATAACATGCTCTTTTCATTCTGAGGGAGGGTGGAGGGAGAGAGGCGAGGAGGGGCTGGAGTCTTTTCTCCTCTCTAATGGACTGCCTGCAAGGGTTATCTTCAGCTGGTAAACCCCAGGGTGGTCTTACAATGTCTCTTAGAACTTTGTCTCGAAAACGTAAAGGGAGGGAGGAGAGCTTGCGTTTTCTTTGCTTTCCTGTAATTATAAATCATCCGCTTTTAGAATGGCCTTCTCTTTGCCTAAAAAGTCACTTTACTTCCTTAGTGGTCCATGTAAAGAAGAGCCGTTTGATTTGAACTGCTAGTGCTATTTAACGTGCTTTAAAGATTGGAACTCAGTTCCTTTTCACTGTTTACCCTATAGTGTTACTCCACTTCCAGGGAGAATGCCAGGTCTTCTCATAAGAGGAATACACAGTTATGCCAAGTGTGCTATAGCATCGTTGCAAAGTCAAGTATGTTAATGTGCCTTAGTCAACATATTTTCATGCCAAAATGCTGTATTCATACATTGTATTTTCCATTATTGCTACCCTTCTCCTGTCTAGATGATATTACTTAAAATCCAAGTGAGTTAACAATGGAAACATTTAGTCAGCTAGCCTGTTATATCAAATGCCAATATCTGATTCTAAATATCTAAATTTGGGGGCATGGCGAAAGCTGAGCATCTTTTGTTGAAAGAACGTCTCTCTCAGTTTTCATCAGGATGTTTGTGGTCAGGTAGGAAAAGGTACGATGTGTGCTTCATGCATTGTGTGAATGGGTATTTTGAGTACGCAGGGGTAGCTGCTAGATTTTGAGGGAGAGATTTAAAGCTGACTCTTAGAGAGCAAATCATGTTCAGGGCAGAGCCTTTCTCCTATTGTTGCTTCAGCTCCTTCGGCAAGGCACCCACACTTTTGTTCGTGTATCGGAGGAACGATGATAGCGAGGAGGAGGTGTGGAGCACTCACCTCCTATGGAGTAGAGAAGACGATGGTTCAGGAAGACATCCTCCTGTTGTGCAGAATTGCATGCAGATTAAGGTGCATGTTTAGGGGGAACACAAACCCTATTGCTCAAAGCCAGTGTGATGAAGACTTGAGGGGGTTTGGAACTTTCCTAACATTTAGCCAAATACAGCTGTCACTTCTCACCATTCTTAAAATGACTGTTGAATAGAGCAAATCTTGTTTTCTTTAAAGAAACAAAGATATTTTTTAAAATGTTGGGCTGCGATTTGAGACATATAATTTTTATCAAATTTGCCAAAGATAAGATGTTTGTACCTCATTGTATAATTACAATTTGAGATGAAAATATTTTTTCAGACAATATGTGTGTATTTACATTGCAGACCATCAGGGCACACACTGTTGGTGTCAGAGTAAAGTCTAACAGGGACCGTATATGCTCCCTTATGTCCACTTGCATTAGAATGCACAGAACTCCATGTTGCTCAAGATGACAGCACATCTTTAGGGGGACATTGGCATCCAGAAGGCACGTTTTATGACAAAAAATATTAACAAGATTTAATTTTTTAGAAAAAGCGAAGTCTAACCATAAGATCCAGCTGTCTCATTTCTATTTAGAAAATGATAGGGTCTATGTAGTTTTTATTTTTTATTCACTCACATGCCCACACATACACACACTCACATGCATTTATACATGCACTCACACCCACATATGCGCACACACAAACTTACACCCACCCATGTATGCACACACTCACATGCACACACACACGCACACACTCACACGCATGCACATGGTCACACGCACACACAGGCACACACCCACACACGTGCACACACACATGCACACACGCCACACAAGCACGCACTCACATGCACACACCCACACACATGCACACACTCACATGCACACACCCACACACATGCATACGTGCACGCACCCATGTTTGCACAGACACCCACACATGCGCGTGAAGGCTGGCAGTCTTCTCTCTGCCTTGCAGGCGCTGGTGTGTGCTTGCTCAGATGGACTCCTCTCCGTCTGTATGGTGCTATGTGCATTCTTCCGCTGATGGCAGGACACACTGTGTGTGCTCACAGTGTCACACCCCACACAGTGTGCTAGGCTCCAGAAGGGTGGGGGGAGTGATGGCAAAGCTGTTTTGACACAGGAAGAAATAGCAGAAATGATGATTTAGAGTCTTCGTTTTATTTGATGGGGAGAAATGTCATTTATTTCTATAAGTGATTGTAAAAGGAGAATTTTATACTGCAGTTACCATTTCCAAGCTTACTCATTCATCAGATTTCTATGAGGTGGGGGTGGGTGATGGCAGGGCAGAGCTGACGACACCGAGGATGAGGGTTTTAGCAGAGAAAATGCAGCCGCGTTGAGTTGACTTTATTTTCTGTGATTCAGTGGCCTCTCTCATAACAATCTTTTAGGCTAAAAAATTGTATTCATTCACCTTGTGCAGTATATTGTTCTCATAGTTTCATCACTAGAAATAAAAATTTCTAGAAATACTATAATGTATTCTAGTACATTTGTACCCATATGAACTAAAGATTTTTAGAAAATTGTAGCTTGTAATGAAAACAAAAGATCATGACAAATAATTTCTCTACCTAAACTCGTAAGTTTTATGGCTCTCTCTCTCTCTCTCTATCTCCCTCTCTCTCTGTCTAGGTAAAAGTTTTAAAAAAGCATCTAGGAAAGCAATTATGGGAATTCACTGATAATAGTAAAAACAAACCTAATTATTATGATAAGAGAATGATTTTTTCTGTCATGACAGTGTGGCTGTAACTTTGATTTGGGTACCATTGTTGTTATTAAGGGGATTTTAAGAACGGCGGGTGTTATGTGACCTTGTATTAAGCTCCAATCAAGTATAGAAATAATTATGTCGTACATTTTCGCTCGTGGTGTATCACATTAGTATATAATTTCTATCTGACTGAAGCATATTTAAAGATAAATATTCTCCTCACTCTGTGTTAAAAGTTGGTCTCTTCAAGGCCTGCGGGTCTGTGGGTGTCCCTGTGCTTGCTTACATCCAAATCCTGTGGCCCCAAGAGTTACATTCCCATCTCTCTTCTTGTATCCTGTGCATTTATGAGAACAAGCTACTGGATTTGGAAATGGAGACTCATTTCTGAGATGTAAGCCTGTGTGGGGTTCCGAGACTATAAAAATCCCTTTCTCCTCTCACCTCTTACTTTCATGTTCTAAGACCCGTAGCGAAGGCCTACAGAAGTTCACTTTTTAGCAGTAAACTTTGTATTGAAGAATTGAGGATACAACATGTGCAGTGGTGTGAAGTTACTGGATTTGGAGACATTCACTATTGGTTCTTCATGGTGGCTCACGGGTGTGGAGTAGAGTCAGCAAGTGAGGAGGTACTTATCCTGAGTTGTGTTTCTTTACATTTGTTTCAGCCATTTGAAGAGATATTTCACGCACAGGTCTTCTCTCCTGATATCTAGGTGTCATCCGTCAGGGTGAATCTTACCCTATCTGATAGAAGTCTTTAGTTTTCTGGTGGTAGATAATACTGGGTTGGAACCTGGTGTTTTGGGCCTAGTTTGCTAATATTGGGTTTGTATACCCAGACTCTTCAGACATCTGAGTGTGGTGTTTATCCCTCCTCACGTGTAGAGGTATAATGACTGAAAATATGCCATTTCCCCGAGCGTGGCATTGGGCGTGCGCGTCTTGGCGGTGGCTAACTTTTTAATGTGTGGAACAAGAGAACATTTGCACCGTATCTTAAACACAGTCTGGGGGTAGTGAAATAGCTGCGTGTTTTCCTAGGTTCCTGCAAGAGTTATTTACTTTTTGGTCTTCTCTCTTCATTTTAGCTTCTCTGTTAATGTCTCAAGATTCTTACATATTTTTCCTCTTCTTTTTCTTCCTGACATCACAGAAAATTGAAGAAAGCATTTGGTCTTTTTAATCTCAGCTCTAATTTGTGTCCTCCCACTTGTTAAGTTACAGTGTTGTAATGTGCAGCAAACTCTAATCATAAGATTCATACCAGGTGTGCTCATTGGACCAGTGGAAGGGGCCACGGAACGAGGCTTCTTACTTCTCACTTAACTTGAATTTGGATCCCGGGGCAGTGAGGAAAAGAGAAATTATGTTTATTTTAAGAAAGTTACCTGTGGATTCCTAATTAAAATTAGAATTGGGTAAAAATCATAGGCCATTTTATTTAGAGACTCTGCAGTTCTTAAAAATGGCTTCTATTGAGTTTTAAGAAATAACTCTGTTATAGATCAGATAGTTTAGCAAACCAGTACATTAGTGATTGGTACCAGGCAGCCAAAATTTGCCAAAATAATACAAAAATTTTTGCTCCTATCACATCAGAGCAGAAGTGGCCTTTCAGCTTTGCTTGGCAGAGTGTCAGCCTTCCTGCAAAAAATCAGAACTTGTGTTCGTAAATTAATATAAATCCTGCTTGTATTTTAACGTGGGAAGGAATGAGCTCTGTACCTATATCTCCTTTCTCTGCATGTTTTATTTCCCAGTATATTCTATCTTTCATCAAAACCACCTGCTCTCTCTGTAAGAGAGGTGAAGTTACAAGTGATCAATTATAAATTTGGAAGAAAGTGTGTTTTTCAAGATTCTGCAACGAATGGAAGCTGCACATCTATCACTTAGGTGTGCGTGAGCCCCTTTTGTGAATTGGCCCCTTGGAGTAAATGTATTTTGATATAACGGCCATCTGTTGCTGGATATCACATTTGCCAGCTTAACCCTAGTTTGATGTAGATAAACACATAATCTGGGAGGATGGTATAGTCTCACCAGGTGGCAATACAATAGTGAAGTTTGTGTTTACTGTAAGCCAGTAGCCAAGCAGGGATCAAAGACCTGTGTTTTATATTGGTCACTTTTAAATATCTTTTTCCTCATTCACAGCCAACTCTCAATTATGCATGCTAATGAGGAGAAGAGAGCTTGGCTAAACAAAGTTTCCCAACCTGATCCTTGTTATCTATTTCCACTGCCTCCCCCATTGGGCTCCGGGAAGAGCTGCTAACCAGGAACAGGGCTCCTGCTCCGTGTGCGTTCCCACCTCTCCCTTCCTTCCTCTATTCCCTGGCAGAAGTTCCAGTGATCAGGGAAACTGCTGAGAGGCAGATGGAGGGGCCTGGATAATGCAGGAGTTAAAGAACTGGTTCCTAAGTAGTCCACTGGTCCGAATTCCCCGTGCACCCTCAATACAATGATGAAGCCCATGATGGGACAGCATTCATCAGGAGAAGCGTTCATTACTTGGTTCCTGTTGTTCCCACTTACACTTGCGAGGCTTGAGGCTAATCAGGGGTACCTTCTGAAAGCTGTGGGAGGACGGCCCACTGGGGCGCATTTTCTAGTTCTTTCTGAGAGTCTGCAGGGAGGGCGCGAGTAGTGAGGAGGAGGGGCCCGGCAAGCACAGAGCTGGGTGTGATAATGATGAAATGCTGCCGTTTCCATGAAAGCTTCCTACAATACCCAGACATCAGTCGTTGCCATGATCGCACTGTTGGGGAAACCGAGGCCCTGAGGAATGAGAGAGTGAGTGTGTGGGGGTCACACTGTCCACAGGTGGCTGGGCTGGGACTCCTTCTTGGGTCTCCCATCAGTCTCTTCCATTTGTCTGTCCTCATGTCACGATAATGATGGGGTCTGTCCTTTGATAGGAAAGCACAACAATGGCCCCATTAGCCTGAGCCCTATAGAGACAAGCAGATGGAATGTCACCGTCACCCACCTGCCCCGGCCTCCACGTAGGCTCCTGAGGGTACCCCTTTCTTCTCATCACCTCTGCACATCCCCAGGGTCACTCCATGTACCTGTCATGGGTGATAGATGTGGCCCTAGGGGGCGCATCTCGAAAAGCTGTTTAGCCCATTCCTCCCTGATCAGACGTGGCAGAGCCAAAGGACTCCTTCCCTGCCCAGTATGATGCCAAGTGTCCCGTTGGTCTTCTTTTCAGGCCCCACAGGGTCCAGTCTGAGAATTTCTACCTTCATGGCCCATGTCCTGCGAGACCCAATCTCGTCTCGTCCAGGCCCAAACTCTTAAAATGAAACCTGGTAGATTTTAGATCCTTCTCATGGACCTGGCCCTGGGATGCGCGTGCCCTCAGCCTGCACCCAGTTTTGGAAGGTGGGAGCTGTTGGGGGTGGCATGGGGGGTTTGGGCACTGCTTTTAAAGGACCGAGTCTGGAAGTGAGGCATGGTGGGTTGGAGTGCAGCCCTGACCCTGGGGGAGCCTCAGGAAGTGCCCAGCGCTTAGGTGGGAAAAGGTTGGGACATGAGGGGTCAGTGCTGGGTGGCTGGTCGCTAATTACCAATCCTCCTATAGTTGTTGTTATTATTACTGCAGGGGCCTTCAAACTAAGTCAGCCCTTGATGGTTCTTGGAATGGAGAGCAGAGAGGTAAGGAGAGGCTGGCTGATTGCTCACAGAATTAATCTGGAACATTCCATGGTCTCCTTCCTGCCCACTTCTGTCTATGGGGCAGTTGAGTCCTTTGCACCATTAGCAGCCACGGCCGTCCCATGGTCTGTGTCCTCATGTGGCCATGAGTGTTCCAGAGTAAGGGTGACACTGACCAGCACTTCTGCTGGAGAGCCACTGGACAGGGTGGTGGGAGAATGGGGGATGTGCTTGTAGATTCCCCGGGTCAGTGGCCCTGCTCTCTTCAAAGGCCCCTTCACCAGAGGAGGGAGCAGGAAAGCTCCTCTGGGGTCAGAAGCCATCCAGTGGTACGGCACAGGACAGATGGGCCCCCAGCTGCCCCCAGGTCTGTGCTTCCTCATGCCCCTTGTAAATGAGAGTTGAAAAGTTAACTCACTAAAAAAAAGATCCAATGAGCGAAAACAACATGGTAGAATCATAAAATAGCCAAAGAACATCAACTTCCCAGGATTAATAAACTGGAAGAGTATATGATGAAAGTGTAAATCCTACAAAAGGGCAGGGGCCCCGTTGGCGGAAGGCTGAGGGATGGAGCACAAGGACCATGGAGCTGGTGGAGGTAGGGCCGCGGGAGAGGCCTGTGGGATGGCAGCTGGACTGAGCCTGCTGGAGGGCGAGGAGGGAGCCAGGGGGAGATGGGAGGTGGCCGACGTCGGGAAACTCTCCTGTCCCCTGGAATCCCTCAGACAGAAACCCTAATACCATCTGCGCCTCTCATTGTTCTCTGCCCCCCTTTATACTTTTTAACATTTAAAAAAAAATAAAAGTAACAATTAGCAGAGCCCTTCCCACATTCCTGCCCCAGGCTGGGCCCTGCCCTTCAAGGCTCCCTAACTTCCAGGGACTGGCTTGTGGCTGCCAGGCCCTCCCTGAAGGTTTGCTTCCAAAAAAATCCACTGTTAACATTCTATTTTATTCCAGAAACGGTGTGAAATGGCTAATTCATGTCTGTTGAACTGAAAACATTGAAGAAGATTTTGAAAATAGAGATATTTATCAAGAGCCACTTCACTCAACACATAACCCATGCATTCATTATCTAGGGAAAAAAAGCACTATTAACATTCTCTTAAAAGGATTTTTTCCATTGTATTGTGAATACAGTTGTGTCTTCTGCTTTTTTCATTTAATGACTTTCCGCATGTCGTTAAAAAGCGTTAAAGCATACTTTTTAATGTTTGAATAATATTGCATCATAGGAATAAACCACAAATCACTTACCCCTTCTTGTTGAAGATTTAGACTGTGGCAAATTTTATATGGAATAATACTATAAAGGACATCTTTCTGCGTAAAGCTTTTTCTGTGTTTCACGTCATCTTCTTAGGCTATACTTCCAAAAGTAAAACTATTGGGCCAAAGGGTATAAGCATTTAAAATTTCTCTTCTTTCGCTCTCCTTCATTGAAGTTCTCTCATTTATACACCATGCCTGGTGCCTAGGGGGTGTTCTGAATCCCTGATACAGAATGACTTTGGGTCATTAATTGATTCAGCATTTACTGGATTGAGAAGCTAACGAGACAAAGGACAGAAACTTGGTCCTGACAGGGGCAAAGTGGAAAGACCCGAACTGGGAGTCAGGTGGCCCGAGTGCGAGTCCTGTGTCCATTGTTTGATTTCTGTGTAACCTCAGGGAAGTCAGTCAGCTCCCATAACACTCAGTTTTCTCCTCTTCAAAGTAGGAGTTTCAGTGATGCTGCCTTGAAGGGTTGTGGGGGTTAGAATGAGGCGATGAAGTGAAGTGCCCAGCCGGGTGGCGGGCGGAGCTCAGCAGCGCGAGGTGAATGCCAGTTCACAGTGTGACTAGGACAGACAGGTAAACATCTCTTAATTCTGTGGGGAATGGTGCATTCTGTGAGGGGATTAAGAGGCGTCATCACGGAGATGACATCGGAGCCTCCTCTTGAGGATAAGCAGTGCTCGGAGGGAGGAGGTTGAGGTGCTGCCTGTGACCAGGTGGACAGAACGGGGCACCCCGAGGGCTGGACACAGGGCGGGGAGGGAGGGTCCATGTGAGGATCAGCAGCTCCCGTGCAGGACATGGAACTTAAAGATTGTAACTCAGGGATTGCTTCCAGCAGAACCTCCAGGCCAGCTCGAAGGGAGGACATTGCAGGAGAAGGAGAGGGAAGGGGCCCAGCCGGAAGGCTGTTCCAATGTCCAGTGTGAGGCCTTTGGGGCCCCAGTTATTGGGAGCAGGGGCAGTGGTGGATAGAGGACTTGAGAATGGGGAGGCATTGAGGATAACCGCCCTGTTTCTGGCGTGGACAACTTGTTTGGGGGTAATTCAGTAACAGCTGAGTTAGGAGATTCCTGACTCAGGAGGAGGAAGTGTGCTGTCATTTGGGGAGGGGGCGGTGCTGGAGAGGGCGGAGGAAATCATCTTGTTTGCACTTGGGAGATCTGTGGACCACCCACATCATGATAGATTCGTGTCATAATAACTGGAGTGCCTTCTTTGTGCCGGACATGGGGCAGGCTCTGCAAACGGAGGGCAACACGGCCTTCCCTGACAGGGCAGGAGAGGCGTGGCCTGTCGGCCAGTTGTAGGGTGGACACGGACCCGGTGGTCACAGGATGCACGGGAGGACTCGTGGAAGGAGTTAAGATGGGCCAGAAAGAGGCTGCAGTGGGGATAGGAAGAGCGACAAGGACCAGACAGAGGAAGCCAGCGCTCCCGCCCTGTGCCCTGTGGACAGTGGGTCAACCTTTGCCCCTCCCAGGGGTGTGGCTGCGTCCCCTCCCACAGGGACGTTTGGAAGGCGGGCATGCTCAACCCGGGACAGGGAAAGCCGGCAGGATCCCAGCCTTCCCCGTAGTCCACACTGGGTTCCCCTCCTTTCTGAAATTGTCCCCCCCGAACCCCCTCACTCGCTGCCTGCCCCCCCTGCTCCGTTCCTCCACTGGGACCTGAGCTCTGGGAGGGCAGGCAGGTTAGGGGCCCCTCCCTCTCGCACCCTCACCCCCTCGAAAACAGTGGACATGGGTATCCAAGTGAGAGGATGGCTCGCTGAAACCAGCATCCTCTTAGGAAGGCTTTCTCATGCAGGAGGCTGGGGTTTGCTCCGTGTGGTTCTGCCTGACGCCAGTAGTATTTGTTGCACTGGGGCTGTGGGGTTGTCAACGAGGTGCATGTTACCTCAACCTGGGGACTTCCTTGGTGTAGACTGTACTGTGTCAGGAGGAGGATGGGCCCAGGATGGAGCACGGTCTGATGACACTCCACTGGGACATGGACAGTGCACGCAGATGCCGACTAAATCATGTCTATGCCGTTTCAGGCCCCGAGATGCCGCCTCTGAGGAGAGGACCAGTGGGTGCTAAACAAACCCTAGAGCACGACAAGTTTCCCATTTCTGTGTTTCCAGAGCTGAGATGAAAGTCATTTATTTATTCAGCACACTCTGCCGGGTGCCTACTGTGAGGTGGACTCTGGGAGGCCTTGTTTTAGTCCCATGAGGGAGACAGACCAGCCACAGGCAACTATAGTATGGGGCAGACACATGCAGGCAACGGACCCTTCCCAGCTGAGCCCAAGTGGTCCAGATAAAATGTTCCCTTTAAATTAGTTTAATGAATGGCTGAGGCACAAATCTTCCTCTCATAAAAGTGGATCCACTAAGCCTATTAGGCAGCTTCCTGCAGTTGAGCCGAGTATATGGAACTGCCCGAGGGCGCACTGTGGAGTGCGCCTTGGGACAGACTGCAGTCAGGCCAGCACCTTGTGGGACCTGTCACCTCCATCTTCAGATGAGCTCTGCCCTGCCTAGGATGCCCTGTGGCCTTAAATGTCACCATCAGCACCCACAGAGGCGGACCTTGCTTAGGTGCACTCAGGCCAGGCTGGCTTAGAGGTGGCGAGTGTGGCCAGTGCTTCTGAAGGGGGCCCTAGGGCTGAGGACCCAAGCTGTGAGCCCTCAGAACCCTGGACCCTCCTAAGTAGACCTTTAATAATTATGGACAAAATGAAAATGTGGTTGAACTTGGCAGTCATTTTTTAATTTTATGAGCTTTACATTTTACAGGAGGGTCGTAAGATTATCTAGAGCATTATCCAGATGCCGACGCCTGTAGTTAAACCTGAGGTCTCACGCTATTGATTATTTTTCCTGTGAGCAGCACAGTATTAACGGAACTGTAATTCCCAGCTTTGTTAGTGGACTGCTGTTCTGTATTCAGCTGTGAAACAGACGTGAACACACATGCTCAGATTGCTCGATGCCATCACCAGATGTGGGAATGGGTCCGTGTGCAGGAATTCGGAAGGGTGCGGCTGAAAGAGCCTCTCCAAGTGACCGATTCTGTTGTCATTCACCACACGTGCGTGCGTGCGTGAATGTGCACGTTGCTCACGGTGCCCGTGCGTGCGCGTGCTCAGGAGGACTTGCCTCACCTGAATCTGAACGCCTCCGTTTGCAGGTGCTGATCCTCTCATGTCACTTCCCTGGCCCCAGCATCCACTCTTCAGCAGCAAGATGTTCTGTCTCTCTTCTCAGCCATTCCTGAAAACGCATGTGCTCTTTGCCACATTCCCTCAGGATCTGGCTCTGATAATGTGATAATGAGTGATCATATTTAATGAGACACCCCTCTCAGGTTGTATCAGTGCATTTTAATAGGGGCTTTCCGGGAAATATCTTAACCCCAAATTTCCCAAGTAGTTGATGGAACACTAGTTCAGCTAGTTGTTCCTTCAAAAAGAATAAAAAATAAATAAAAGTACATTGGTCAGATAAGTTAAGGGGTGATGCGCGCAGTTTTCTTCGCTTGGGAGTTAACAAGACATGTCATGTATTAAAGGATCTCAAATGTCTTACGGTAAAACAGTCAGGTGTCCTCTAATGATCTAGATGCCCTCCAACCCTCATTCCTGTGACAGCTGTCAATATCCCGTAGTTTCCTCCTAGAAATGCTGCCTCCAGCCAGGACGTCCTCTGCTGTGCATTGGTGGCCTGAAGGAGGCCGTCATAGCATGTGCTATTGGTCTTGATAAATTTAAAAACATTTTTATTGTGGTAAAATATTTATAACATAAAAGTACCATTTCTGAGTGGATGGTTCAGTGGCATTAAGTACGTTCATATTGTTGTGCAACCATCATTATCCATCTCCAGAACTTTTTCATCTTCTCAAACTGAAACTCTGTCCCCATTAAACACTAACTCTCCATTCCCCCTCCTTCCTCCCCTGGAAACCACCACGCTACTCTCTTCTCTGTGAATTTGACTACTTACAGGTAGCTCATATAAGCAGAATCATACAATATGTGTCCTTTTATGTCTGGCCTATTTCACTCAGCATAGTGTATTGCAGGTTCATCCATGTTGTAGCAGGTGTCAGAACAACCCGTAGCCCTTTGACACCTGTTTGGTGTCCCCACGCAGGTGACTTCTGCTCCGTCCAGGCAGGGGGCTGGTGGTATAGTGTTTTGTTCTTTTTTTTTTAGTGAAGACTAGAGTATTTTTATTGCTTGTCTTGGAGGAGTGTTTTTATTTATGGAAACCATAGAACGCTGACTGTGGGGTATCTTGCCCTAAAAATTGACAGCCAGGTTCCACTAGATGGGAAGGCATGAGGGACTCATGCGTCATGTAGGAAAGGAAGAGCCTGCAGGAGGGGGTGGCAGGGCTCCCTTCTCTTCCTGCTGCAGCGACCAAATGGATGTCTTTAGGAAGGGGGCAGATACTGGCCCTTTAGCTGAGGCTTCTTTGCTGAAATCTATGCACTTAGGAGGAAAAAGTTGTCCTGGTCGACCACCAATTTCTGTTGGGTTGCAGAGCGGGTACTTGTATAAAGCGGGGGTAGCCTTGTAGCCTGGGAGCTCGGCTGAGAAACATCTTTTTAAGGCTCACCTAACGGCTGGGGAGGCCGTGTCCTTGAAGATGATTTACTTCTCCTCACTGTGTTTCATTTTTCTCTCCTAGCTTATGTTCCTGAGGAAGAATTGAAGGCAGCAGAAATAGATGAAGAAAACGTGGAGGAGGATGGACTGTCTCTGGGCATTCAGGAGGGCGACTACGTGTGCAATGAAGAGACGGAGATCAAAGAGGCCCAGAGCTGCCAGAACTCCCCGGTCAGCACTGCGACGAATCAGGATGCCGGCTACGGGTCGCCTTTCAGCGAAAACAGTGACCAGCTAGCCCATTTCAAAAGCTCTTCCTCCAGAGAAGAGAAGGAGGATCCGCAGGGTCCAGACAGCGTCTCCTACCCCCAGGACAGCTTAGCACAAATCAAGGCTGTGTATGCAAACTTATTCTCGGAGTCCTGCTGGTCCAGCTTAGCTCTGGATTTAAAGAAGTCCAGTTTGACCACCAGCAACAATGATGTCGGCCAGAAGGAGGGCTCCACCCCCGCCCCCACGCCCCCCACCAGTACCACGGGGACCACCGGGACCACGGCGAGCACCCCCAGCTCCAGCTCCGGCTCTGGCTCCAGCTCCAGCACCAGCACCAGCACCAGCACCAGTGGCAGCGGTGGCTCGGGCTATGACTGGCATCAGGCCGCCCTGGCCAAGACGCTGCAGCAGACATCGCCCTACGGGCTGCTCCCTGAGCCCAGCCTCTTCAGCACCGTGCAGCTCTACAGGCAGAACAACAAACTCTACGGCTCTGTGTTCACCGGCGCCAGCAAGTTCCGGTGCAAAGACTGCAGCGCTGCCTACGACACGCTGGTGGAGCTGACGGTGCACATGAACGAGACGGGCCACTACCGTGACGACAACAGGGACAAGGACTCCGAGAAGACCAAGCGGTGGTCCAAGCCCAGGAAGCGCTCCCTGATGGAGATGGAAGGGAAGGAAGACGCCCAGAAAGTGCTCAAGTGCATGTACTGCGGCCACTCTTTCGAGTCGTTGCAAGACCTGAGCGTCCACATGATCAAGACAAAGCATTACCAGAAAGTGCCTCTGAAGGAGCCAGTACCAGCCATCACCAAACTGGTCCCTTCTACCAAAAAGCGAGCACTCCAGGACCTGGCGTCCCCTTGTTCTCCCGAGCCGGCAGGAATTGCTGCAGAAGCTGCGCTCAGTGAGTCGGCCAAGGATCAGAAGACCGCCAACCCGTATGTGACGCCAAACAACCGCTACGGCTACCAGAACGGCGCCAGTTACACCTGGCAGTTCGAGGCCCGTAAAGCGCAGATCCTCAAGTGCATGGAGTGCGGCAGCTCGCATGACACCTTGCAGCAGCTCACCGCCCACATGATGGTCACCGGCCACTTCTTGAAAGTGACCACCTCTGCCTCCAAGAAAGGGAAGCAGCTGGTGCTGGACCCCGTGGTGGAAGAGAAGATCCAGTCCATACCTTTGCCCCCCACCACGCACACCCGGCTCCCCGCCTCCCACATCAAAAAGCAGCCTGACTCTCCTTTGGGGTCCACGACCTCGGAAGAGAAGAAGGATCCAGAGAAGGAGAAGGCACCGGTGGCCAGTGATGCAGAGAAGAAGATCAAGGAGGAGAGTGAGGATGCCTCCGAGAAGTTTGAGCCCACCACCCTCTATCAGTACCTCCGTGAGGAGGACCTGGACGACAGCCCCAAGGGGGGGGTGGACATTCTGAAGTCCCTGGAGAACACGGTCTCCACTGCCATCAGCAAAGCCCAGAATGGCGCACCCTCGTGGGGTGGCTACCCCAGCATCCATGCAGCCTACCAGCTCCCTGGCACCGTGAAGCCGCTGCCGGCTGTGCAGAGTGTGCAGATGCAGCCATCCTATGCCAGCAGCGTGAAGTCCCTGTCCTCAGAGCACAACGCGCTCCTGCACTCTCCAGGGAGCCTCACACCGCCGCCCCACAAGAGCAATGTGTCGGCCATGGAGGAGCTGGTGGAGAAGGTCACCGGCAAGGTCAGCGTGAAGAAGGAGGAGAGGCCTGCAGAGAAGGAGAAGGGCTCCCCGGCCAAGGCTGTGTCCCCCGTGGCCAAAGAGAATAAAGATTTCCCTAGAACGGAGGAGATCAGTGGCAAACCACAGCAGAAGAAGGGCCCTGACGTGGAGGTGGGGAAGGCCAAAAGGGAGGGCGCGGTGGACGCCCACACCCCAAATGGCACTGAGCCTCTCAAAGCCAAAGTCACCAATGGCTGCAATACCCTGGGGATCATCACGGACCACTCGCCGGAGCCCTCCTTCATCAGCCCGCTGAGCGCGTTGCAGTCCATCATGAACACCCACTTAGGCAAAGTGTCGAAGCCCGTGAGCCCCTCGCTGGACCCGCTGGCCATGCTGTACAAAATCAGCAACAGCATGCTAGACAATCCCGTCTACCCTGCCACCCCCGTCAAGCAGGCCGACGCCATCGACCGCTACTACTACGAGAACAGCGACCAGCCCATCGACCTGACCAAGTCCAAAAGCAAGCCCCTGGTGTCCGGCGCGGCCGACGCCGTCTCGTCGCCTCTCCGGGAGAGCGCCCTCATGGACATCTCGGACATGGTCAAAAACCTCACGGGCCGGCTGACCCCCAAGTCCTCCACGCCCTCCACGGTGTCGGAGAAGTCGGACGCCGACGGCAGCAGCTTTGAGGAGGCCCTGGACGAGCTGTCACCTGTTCACAAGAGGAAGGGCCGACAGTCCAACTGGAACCCCCAGCACCTGCTCATCCTGCAGGCACAGTTCGCCTCGAGCCTGCGGGAGACCCCGGAAGGTAAGTACATCATGTCGGACCTGGGCCCTCAGGAGCGGGTGCACATCTCCAAGTTTACCGGGCTCTCCATGACCACCATCAGCCACTGGCTGGCCAACGTGAAGTACCAGCTGAGGAGGACCGGGGGGACGAAGTTCCTGAAGAACCTGGACACGGGGCATCCTGTTTTCTTCTGCAACGATTGTGCCTCTCAGTTCAGAACTGCCTCCACGTACATAAATCATCTAGAGACACATTTAGGCTTCAGCTTGAAGGATCTCTCCAAGCTGCCACTAAATCAGATTCAGGAACAGCAGAATGTTTCAAAGGTCCTGGCTAACAAAGCTCTGGGCCCCGTGGGGGCCACCGAGGACGACCTGGGCTCCACATTCCAGTGTAAGCTCTGCAACCGGACCTTTGCGAGCAAGCACGCGGTGAAACTGCACCTTAGTAAGACCCACGGCAAGTCCCCGGAGGACCACCTGATCTATGTGACAGAATTGGAAAAACAGTAGCGTCCAGGTACGCAAGGGACCCCGGCACATTGCACTAACCACGTCCTACTGCACTAGGCCCGGCCTGAGCCTCCGAAATCAGCCTTTCCTTGGTTGCCGAACTGCCTGTCTGGACCTTGGTTTTTCTTACGCATATTTTGTAGTTATATTTATATGCTCTTTGTCCGATTGTGCATGTTATTTTTCTTTTTCCGTGAGTCAAAGTCTGACCTTTATTTTCAACATCTGTTCTTGATGTTAAGCTATCTTTTGTAGGAAATAGTGGGGCACACGACTGGGAGACATTTATTTAGCAAGAAAGAGAGACACAAATAACAATGACAAAAAGACATCCTAAAATTACAAAGTTGCCATGACAATAAAGGTCATAGAACCTAGTAGTGTTGAATTTAACACTTTGAGGACTGTAATCGCATTTCTGTGCCTTTCACTCAAAAAAAAAAAAAAAGGAAATAAAGGCTTAAAGGCATTTCATTCAGATCAAAAGCTGTGTCAGACACAAAACTTATTTAATAATTAAAAAATGAGCTTTTATATGCAGAACTGGTTTGTGAAGGAAACATGCATGCAGCTGTTGGAAGACAGAAAGTTGTCTAGGACTCGCGGGGTTAGGAAGCCACAACTTTACACGTTTAAAACAAAAAGCAAAACAAAAAAACCCAACAACAACAAACACCCCATTTGCCACTATGCCCAAACCCTCTGGATGCTGAAAAATGCCACTTTTGGCAAAAAAAAAAAAAGTATGCAAGCTATTATTTAAAAATGTGTAAAAATGCTATTTCCTTTTTCCTGTAAAATACTGCGGTTTATAGTTATTTACAAATGTAAGCTTTGGTACAAGCTGACCTTTCTATAGCGTGCTGCATTGGTAAATGAAAAAAAATCGGGCACACCTCGGAGTCCTTTCCTTGTAAATTGCCAGCATCAGCTTAAAAACTCCTACATGTTACATATCGTACCATTTTAATCTATTCAACTTTCTTTGTACCTTCTGGCTGTATGCTTTCTCTTTTAACTTTTTATATTGTCATTTTATATTAAATTTCTGTGTATATAATGTAAAACCACAATTTTTGAATAAAATTTAGTTCCTGCAGCTTGATTTAAATAGAGAAATTTTACTGGCACCTGCATCTTTCCAGATGCATGTATATCAGACAAAAATAAATAAATGAAACGAAGCAAGCAATGCACTATTAATTATACATTTTGATGTTCTATCATTAATATTGTACAGTACGTTTTGGTTCACACAATTAAATCCACTGTTTTCTCAAATGTAAAATAAACCCACGTGCAGTTCTTGATTTACGTAGATTGTCACGTCGTCATTATTTTGCCTTTGAGATGTTATTTCAGCAACAAGAGGTATTGCTGATGCAATCAACCAACAAAAATTCTATTCAGAGCCATCATCTCATGATTTGTGTGCTGACATGCTTCATTCAAGTGATAAGTATTGCATTTTTAAGAATGATAATTAAAAATTTTAACTCCACTGGGTGCCATGGATTGCTGAGCGTAGCCATTGAGTGACGGCTGTTCTGTACATAGAGGGACCGAGGTGCTTCCTTCCCAGAATCCTCATGGACTATTTTAAAATGTGTACAATCAGCCGTTGTGTGCATCCGGGGAGTTGGTGATGCAGGTAGGAGGGTAGGTCTTGCTCCAGCAGCAAAGACCCCGGGGGCCTCAGAACCGGGTCTGCATTGATCCAAAGAGGAACTCCTGCTTTCTGCACCTTTTAAAATGTACAACTTTTAAAAAGTGAGCCGCTCTCTGATTCCGTGCTGGGTCCAGTCTGGCATCTGCAGGTGGCTCTGGGGCTCCGAGGGGCTCGACTGAGACCACTGGGACTCTCGGCCTGTGAGTGTCACGACCCCGACCCCCGAGGTCCAGTCTCACTGCTTCAGTCAGTGTGAGGGACACAGGACATCAGGCCGGCCCCTTCGCCCCCAGAACTACCTAATGACGTGGCCAGGAAAGTGACTTGCCACCTTTCACTTACACTCTCATAAAATTATGTCCTGAGAAGGGCTGGAACTTACAGCGCGCTGTTCAGAAGCAGCTAGGCCACTGTGCCGTTTCCACGCTCCCCCGAGCGGCCTGTGCCCTGTGCCGGCGACGGCGGCAGGACGAGGGCGGGGCGGTCGGCGTGGTCCCCGGGCTCTGGCCTCCGCACTCACGGGCCGAGCGCGGGGAGGCGGACTGCAGGTTTCTGGCTTTTTCATTGGTGAATAGCTCTGTCCGTCAGGAGCTTCGGCCAGTTAGACATCGCGGTTCAATTACTGGGTGAGGATGCACTTTGGGCTCAAGGGGTGACGGAGAAGAATAACAATGAGGCCTATGGCTGAGCTCGGGGTCTTTGCATAGCAACGCTTTAAAGTCATTTATTTTACCACAGGCCCGCAAATATATGGTTGTGTGAGTTCACCCTCCTGGGAACAGAGTCAGAAGCACAGGTGGAGCGGTGTGATGGGAGGTGGGGGCGGCTGGGTTCAGTCCACGTGTCGCTGCTAAGGATTTGAAAGTTGCTTGCAACCTGAGTTCCGACCCCTGGGGCTTGGGCAGAGAATTCGGGTCTCCGTTTCTTAATTTTTTCTTTTTCTGATTCATCAGCCACACTGCTAACTTGTCATCGACTCTACTTCCCTGACCAATAGATAGAAGACTAGGTTGGTCATCTTACGACTACTAATGAAGATGGTGATGCTGGTTATATTTATGGAGCACTTATTGCGTGCGGAGGCTGTCCTGAGTGCTCCACACACATTAACTCACGCAGGCCTCGGCTGTATGCAGAGGGCCCTGTTACTTCCCACCTTGGAGCACAGCACAGAGACTTGCCCACGGTCACACGGCTGGTAATTGACAGAGCGTGGGCTCTGAGCCCAAGAGGCTTTGTTTAGGACGGAGCTCTTCATCACCCTCCTTTGCAGGCCCTGTGACCTGCCCCAGGTGTGATCTGCCCCAGGTGAGGGTGTGGCAACGAAGTGCCTAGGACATCTTCTATGGGCTGGGGACTAGAGCATAGTGGTTTGGGTGATGCTGATGGACACTGACATGGGCAACTGCCCTGAACAGACGTGCATTCTTCAGATGATCTCCAACTGTGGCCCACATCCCATGACAAAATGTGGCAGCTCCGTCTTCTCTTGGATCTGAAAAATAAGTTAAAATAATGTTTGTTATGAGTTTGTAGCAACTTCAATTGGATACGGGTCTACGCAGTAATGTGGAAACTCGATTGATATAAATACAGATAGAGAGATTTAGTAATCCAGGGAAGAGGTTGGATAACTCTCATTTGAGGGTTTGCTTTATTGACTTTTTTTTTTTTGAGGAAGATTGGCCCTGAGCTAACATATGTTGCCAATCTTCCTCCTTTTTTTCTTTTTTTCTCCTCAAAGCCCCAGTAGATAGTTGTATGTCCTAGTTGTAGGTCCTTCTGGTTCTTCTGTGTGGGATGCCACCTCAGCATGGCTTGATGATCAGTGAGTAGGTCCGCACCCAGCACCTGAACCAGCGAGCCCTGGGCCGCTGAAGTGGAACGCTCAAACTTAACTGCTATGCCATTGGGCCAGCCCCAGACATTTCCGCTCCCTTCATCCTCTCATTCATCTAGTCTTGTGT
Organism: Diceros bicornis minor; assembly: GCF_020826845.1. Classification (NCBI taxonomy): domain Eukaryota; kingdom Metazoa; phylum Chordata; class Mammalia; order Perissodactyla; family Rhinocerotidae; genus Diceros; species Diceros bicornis. The sequence goes on from NC_080755.1 coordinate 63,935,700, forward strand.
CCCCGGAATGGACTCCACACATCACGTTGTGTGCTCTCATTTCTCCGGAATCCTCCCTTAACCTAGGGGAGCAGGTCTGCGTCTTCTAGAGTGAGAGGGCAAATGGCCCTGAGCAACTGGAGAGAGCTGGCCACCTGCCCACCTGGTAGGAGGCTGTGCATCGTTGGGTGGAAGGCAAGTGACTTGCCGTCCAGTGTTTTCGGTCGGTTAGGCTAACGCTGTGCACGGGCACAAGTAACCCTGCTTTGCTTTCATACGTGCGGCTTGAGCCTTGGGTTTAATAACTAATCAAATATTGTTTCACATGTGGAATTTTAAAAGGCTTGAGATATTCCTCGGAATGTGGGTTGTGTGAGGATGTTCGTTGTTATTTAGTCATTATTTAAAGAGATATAAAACCTGTGATAGACAAAAAACTATTGATAGACAATAGTTTAAGAGAAACAAACTTTTAGGTGTTATATGCAAAAAGAAGTGATTCAGAACTTTAAGATTTAATCCCTACATTTCTATATTTGGTAATCTTTAAAGAGCTGTTAACATTGGTCTAAGCATGTCTAAGCTACTTCCGAGTTTTCAGAAACCTGTTTGTGGAAATAAAGTTTTCTGCTTTTTCTAAGGTAAAGCTTCTTTTGCTTACTTGATTATTGTTTCTCTGAAGATTATGGAGACCATTGAAAACCAGTTATTGAACTGTGAACTTAAAAGATACCAAAGAGTAAAATTTGGAGAGCATTTGTACTTTTTACATAACTTTTATTCCTATAATAAAAGTAACACATAGTCATTGTAGAAAACTTGGAACACAAAAAAATAAAGCAGAAAATAAAAATTAACTGTAGTTTTCATCCAGAGAAAAATCACTGTTAATATTTTAGTGCTAACATCTTTTTTCTGTTTCTACAAAATAGAGATCATGCTCAACATACTTTTGTGTTTTGCTTTCTTTACCTGATGGTAGATAATGCGTATTTTCTCGTTTTATTAAATATCAAAAATTTCTAATCTTATTGAGTTGTACTATAATTTATTTAATCAATTCTCTATCAGAATTTTAAAAAACATTTAGAGTCTTTTCGAGTTTTCACTATTTCAAATGAATACAAAGAACATGGCACTCAATATTTCTGATTATTTCCTTGGGACAAATACCTGGAATTGAAATTTCTGCATCATAGTGTGATTTGATACCTGTGCCCGCGCGGCCCACGAGAAAGCTTGTGCCGGCTTCCACCATCGGCATGAGTATGACCATTTCTCCATACTTTTTCTTTGTGAACTCAAGAATTGTTGTTTTTTTAGTTTCTGGCTATTTTCACTAATTGGCCAATGTAATCTCGATGTTTTAATTTATAATATTTTTAATGTTTATTGTCCATTGATGTTATTTAAAGAAAAGATGGGTTAAGAACATGCATGATTTTTGGGGGTAGGTTTACGTGAATTATGATTTCATTTAAACTCAAGTGGCCAATATGCATACTTTACAGACAACACAACAGAGAGGAGAAGTTAACTGAAATCTGCAGCTCCAGGACCAGGACGTGACAGCTGTCTTCCAGTCCTCTTCTCTCAGTGTGGTCCACTGTCCTACAACTCATTAAAATGTGCCCGAAGATGTCAAGTAAATAGTGTACCAAGTACTGTCTTTAAATTGTCTGACTCGTAATAGGGAGAAAATTTCTGAATTCTGTGATTTCTATTGCTAACTCACAATTAGTGTTGATTAGGAAAACAAAGATAATCTCAAAATTATTAAAAGTGGACCACCCTAGGAAGATGAGATTGATCACCTAGAGTGATTCCATAAAACACACACACTTGGATGAGAGTTAGAAGGAAAGAGAGAAGGACCACCTCAAAAGTCTATATCAGAAATCTCTCCTGCACGCAGGTTAGTTTGTTCCAGAGCTAGAGTGCTAAGGTATTGCTAACCAAGACCATAATGTCTTGGACCCAGTTTTCTGATGGGAAAGCTATAAAGGTTATGAGGAAGGCATGTTACCTTGAGATCGATTAAGATCGGGAGGTTTTTGAGAGTACATCAGAGCAATAAGTGTTTTCACCAATGATTATTTAGAAATTGACCCATAACTAGTTAGTCATTATTTTTCTTAAATCACACATAAATATTTACAATTTGATCTGTGTAAAGACTGTCTAATGATATGTTACAGGGTAATTGACTTCCACCAGTTGAAGAGATAGTAGAAGCAGTGGGCTTACATATGTCGTCACATTTTGTTAAAATATTTGACATATGTCACACATCATATTTTTTTTTTACTGAGGTATAACTGACATGTAACATTATATTAGTTTCAGATGTACAGCATAATGATTCGATATATGTATATGTTGCTAAATAATCATCACAGGAAGTCTAGTTGACATCCATCACCACACATAGTAACACTTTTTTTTTCTTGTGATGAGAACTTTTAAGATCTACTCTCTTAGCAACTTTCAAATATACAATACAGTGTTATTAACTATGGTCATCATGCTGTACATGACATCCCCGGGACTTATTTATTTTATAATTGGAGTTTGTACCTTTGACCACCGTCACCCATTTCCCAGACTGCCAAACGCCCTGCCTCTGGTAACCAATCTATTCTCTCTTTGAGTTCAGTTTTTTTTTTTTTTTTTTTTAAGATTCTACATATAAGTGAGATCATACAGTATTTGTCTTTCTCTGTTTGACTTATTTCACTTCATCATATTTAAATGTAACTAAAAAAGTAGTCTTCAGGTTGGAGAGAATGCATTGCTTAAAAATGAATTTAAGGGGGCTAGCCCAGTGGCTCCATGGTTGAGTGTGCACGCTCCGCTTCGGCAACCCCGGGTTCGCTGATTTGGATCCCTGGCGTGCACTGACACACCACTTGTCAAGCCATGCTGTGGCGGCGTCCCATATAAAGTAGAGGAAGATGGGCACAGATGTTAGCCCAGGGCCAGTCTTCCTCAGCAAAAAGAGGAGGACTGGCAACAAATGTTAGCTCAGGGCTAATCTACTTCACACACGTACACACACACAAATGAATTTAAAAGGTCTTTAAGACAGAGCATTCTACACAAACCTGAAATTTCAGTGATGTTTTTCTCTGAAAGCTTGTTTGACCAAAAAGTACGTTAGTGAAAGGGATTGAGGACAGTTACATTGGGATCAACAGTTTCTAAAATATGTAGATAATAAGGAAAATCCAATTTTGCATAACTGGAACCATTAACCAACTTCTTCCAGTCAACTCATATCCAACTGGATTTCCTAGGAGCTGTTCCAAACCACTCAATCAATCCCAAAATTAAAACATTTTTCTCCCTTCAGTATATTTTTATGTATTTATCCATGTTTTCAGAGTGATTTTTCCAATTTTATCTAACTGACTGAAACAAAGTATTTCCTTTTCTCTGTGCAGAATAACAAAATATGTGGGTGTGTAATAAGTGCTATGTAATAATAAAACTAAAAGAGATGGGAATTTTTGAATCCTGGATGACCTATGTAGTTTAAAATTATATATTGAATCATATTTTCAAGCCATAGCTTTCTGATACATATCTCATTGCCATTATGCACAATTTGTATTGATTAATGATTGATCAATTAATCATTATACTTACCACTTTCAACCTTTGACTCTTTAAAGTCATTGAAAGTATGGAAGGCCAATATTTAGTTATGCTTTGATTTGTTAACTTTAAGAGACAGTAGTGCCCTAAATACCTTCATTTTGTTTGTAATACATGTATTTATAAATTAGTAAAATGTAATGTCCACTTTCAAAGCCATTTATTCTCCTTTTGGAGATATCTGTCCTTATTCTTTTAGAGTCATGAAACTCACAAATCATTAACTTGGATATGCAAATTCCAGGCTGGTAAGCTCAAATACTGGTCTTGTTTAATGGAACCATGGGTTTTTGCATTGTTGAATGACGTGACAGATGACCATATCTCAAAATTGGACTCTAGACAAATTGATGGGGACACTTTCCATTTCTATCCTTCCTTTCATCAGTGAGTGGAAACCAGTGGCATTAAAATCTGAAATAATCTGTAAGCAGAAATCTGATGGAAAGGACTTCATTCAAACTTCAGATTACTATGAAAAATACGTTTCAAATAGGAGGGCATTTGAAGTGGCAATCCTTTCCTTGGTGATTGTTGTCTTCAATATAATGAGAATATTCGTCTTTCACTTCTGGCTAGATAGTTGCAACCTCACAATGACAATATGTAACATCTTATTTGTTGTCATGGAAGCATTGTAATATCACAAAGTCTTTCTAACAAAACAACGAAAGCTGCAGAGAGGCGCAGCGAGTTCGCATCACTCCAGCTTCTCAAAAGAAAACAATAGACTGTTAAAAAAGGAGTCACAAAGTTACTCTTCCCAGATGACCTCTAGCTTTTCTTCAGATTTGTTTCAATAAAAACACCTCTCCTTTTTTCCTGAGACAGTTAGATTTTTAACTTCCTTGTTACCTGCTTCCAGAGGCTTTTTGAGTGGAATCCCATATCAGGAATAGAAAGTCTGGTATTTCAGATACTGGTGTGAATGTCATTCATTTTGCCAGTGGTTTCCATGCTGGAATAGTCTAATTGCATTGTTTTGACATGAAACGATGCCATCAACTTTTTTTTTTAACGTGAAATTGGCAATGTACTTGCTCAGTGCACGCAGCGCATTGACTGTGTTCATTTTCCCCACTGCCAGGTATTGTCATGCCTCTTCCCAAGGGCAAATTTGGCCTTTCTCAAGCCTCAACTCCTCAAAGACAAAATAAATTTTTTTCTCTTGAGGTGGTAACATTTAGCCTTCTTACTCACTTTCCAAGTGTTTCCTTCTTGGAAATCTCCCCTTCCTAGAGTCCTTCAGGCTAGTCGGCATTGTAGAAAAACCGGGAGGAAGGAGCCCATGGGAGAGCAGATTGTGCCAAGCAGTTGCCTATGTTGTGATGGTCACACCTGCGTGCGGGGTGGGAAGACGCTGTCTTGCTGTGTCTCAGTGGGAAGAACCGCAGGAGGGCTGGGACTCGGGGGAGGGTCGGGGGCAGGCCCTGCACAGATTAAACAGGCTGCAGAATTGTTTTGTGTGGGACTGGGTTCATAGTCTCCACTGTCATTTGAGAAGGTTCTGGTCATTCTGCCACCTGTATTAGGAGGGAGTGAAGAGCAGATAGAGCCTCTTTAAGGAGAGAGAATGCCTGAGAGAGACCGCGAAGACAGAATTCGGCCACCAGACCAATGCCGCAGCTGGTGAGATGCAACAAGTCCAGCATGTTCCTCACGGATGGATGTAACTAAGGCGATGCATATGGAGGGACGTAACTAAAACGAAGGAGTTGGAAACTCAAAAGGAGCAGGAGTGATGTGGACTGTTGCCTGGGTATCATGGACTGGTGGATGGAGTTCTAGTCATAACTATCATAGATGGTTCATAGATTTCATTTGGTGAGAAAAATTGCAGGAAGGGAATTGGAGTGTGGCCTTTCTAGGGTTAAAGATCCTTAAGCTTTAGAGAGGATGTATAAAAGAAAATTTCTTTCTGAAATAATTTATGGAAATGCTGTGCTCCCTTTGAAGGTTCCGTGTCACCGCGTGGCACTACGCAGTGTTCTCTTTCTTCACCTGTCAGGCAAAGACCACCTCGAAGAGTCTCACTGCTGATTACTAGTTAATTGTCATTAATAAGTGACAACTGACATTATGGGGGCTTAATGCAGAGAGAACAGAAAAGAGCCACAGATATTCTAATGAGCTGACTCCTACGTGCCCTCTATTGTTGTCGAAAATGAGGAGCTGTCGTCATTGTTCAGGAGATGGGCTTCAATTGCTCTGGAAAATATTCTCTTTTAATTTCTTTATGCATAGATAATTCCTGGTACTCTGTATTTCTCTCTCTCCCACCCCCCTCTCCTTTGAGTGCACACACACACACACACACACACACACACACACACCCCTTCTTACTCTTTCCTATGAACATGGTGAAAACTCCCAACTTATGAGGTCCCGTAACTTATTCCTAGACAAGGAAGTAGTGCACTTTAAAAAAACTTACATTTATAGAGCAGATAGAAAAGAAAGTCCATTTAATATCGTAGTTTCAGCTGACTTGGATGGGGACCAAGGTGGAGAGGTCCAGAGTTGAGAAATGAAGGGTGGAGACGGAGAAGGGGAGGAACTGATTTAACAAGAAAAGATCCACCAGTCACAACCAGGAAGCTAAAAGTGATGATCAAGAACGTATGAACACATGTCACATTCAATCTACCCGAGAGACAAGGTACTCTTCCCAACCCTCAGAGCTTTAAAATAATGACAACAACCAAAAAAATCCCCACAGAATCTTCCAGAAGAGAAGTCAGAGATGAAGGGAAATGATTCAATAGGTATTGAACTTAGAGCTGCATCAGTTGCCATCTGTTTTTGGTAAATTTTACCCAAACAGAATTTGCTTGTTAAAATCCTTAATCATCAGGACAACCTGAGCGTGGACTTGGAGTTCTTTTTTGCACGTATGTGTGTGTGTGCGCACGCACACATAAATGTAATACTTTATTTTGACATTAGAATAGAAAATGAATTAAAAATCATACAACAAAATAATTTCTGTGTTGCTTCGAGCCACCTTGCTATGTTCTCTGTCCGTCTGTAGGGAAAGGGCAAGGTGTTAGAAGTGCAAGCTGCATTCAGTATCAGCTCGAATACCGAAGATTTCCAAACAGGACCATGGCAGAATATTCTTGGAGAAAACTCAGGCTGAAGCCAATAGGAACAAGATGTGTTGTTTTTCAAGTGCCAACACCTCCTAACAACAATTTTTCGTGCTATCAGATCATTTCACACCGTGCCATTCCACCTTCTATCAAGTCTTATCACACAAATGCAGTTTCAAGCTTGATATTTGATGGCTGCGCTGCTAAAGAGAAAAATCCTGCCTTGCTCCATAAAACACTGCAGTGGCAGGCATTCCTTTATCCAATGGTACACCCTCTGCCCCTGTTTATTTCTGCTCCGTGATGAGTTTTGGAAGAATGGCAACATTTTAAATTGCAGTGAGCAGTGGGGTCTGGCTCTTACCCACGTCAGCGTCAACCTGGGCTTCCAGATGATGCTAACAGGCTAAAAAGGCATGGCAAGAGATGACCATCCTTGTGTTCATCTGGGGGACCACATCTGGAGCGTTTATACTTGGGTTGTTGAGTTTGGGGGCCTAAGTTCTCAGCTTTACACTTAGATCTGGCTTGTTTTATTTGAAAATGCTGGAGATTTGTCCCAGCTTGGTATCATCTGTAACTGTGATCAGCATGACACCAACACCCTCACCTAAGTTTTGCACAAAAATGTGGAAAAGGACAGAATGAGCTTGTTCCAGGCACTGGATGGCGTCCCCGAGTGGTCACTGATCCATTGCTAATCAGGACTTTTTTGATGTCATGCTATTGTGGAGAGAGCAGGGGATTTGGAGGCTGAAGATCAGACTAGTTCATGAACCTCAGTTTCTTTTTCATCCAAATTATAATAACACACAGAATGTGCCTCCTCTGTGCTTAACACATGAAAGTGGCCTGATGAACTGTAGACATTATCATCATTGTCATTAGACTTGCTCGATCAATTACAAATATCCAGCTATTCTTTTGTTCACTAAAATATCATGAAGGATTTTTTCCAGCACCCCTTTTAAAGTGGTAAACAGGCAGCAGTGCTGGTAGGTAGGTGAGAGTAATCACACAGTTGAGTTGGAAGAGTGAGACGTTAGCTGCCTCATGGGGTTCAATGACATTGAGGTGTCACAGCTCCAAGGGGACCCTCCTCCATTACCACCAAATTTCAGCTCAATTAAAATCTGATTGTTGCAACATCTAAATGTGAGCATGGGTAAAATCTGAGTTGTGGAGAGAGAAAGGGGTCTGGGCAAGAAGAAGATAAGTTGTGGAAGGTTTGGGTTGTGGAAGGTAGACCCAAATAGATATGTGATTGGAATCCAGCGTTGCTGTGTCGTTCACCTACTCACAATACATATTTCCAAGGGAGATGTGCAGAGAGGTTACCTGGCCAATGAACAATGTTTATTACTATAGCATTCTCACCGTGGACCTCACTGGGCTCACCAGGTGAACTAGATTGGAGTGTACATGGGCCAGGAGGAATTCTTTGATCTTAATAGCAGCAGATGGAAACCTCCTTTCCTTTACCATGAGTTCCCTGGGATTCCTGCTTAATTTCCTGGGAATTGGGGTCTAAAACCTTCCAAAGAATAGGCATTCCCCAGGGGACCAGGAGCTGAGGTCTCTTTCTTCTGTTCGATGGAAGTCCCAATGAAACCCAATTATTGTATGTGGTCCTGACCCAAATCCAAACTCCTCTCCTCAGATTGGGATAAGGGTTGGGGAGAGAAAGCCTATGGCTTCCCTTTGAGTTTAGAAGGTGTACCCAGTAGGTGGCAGGGTGATCTCTAGGCAGGGAAGACTTACCGTTTCATCCCACTGAGTTGAATGAAAGGGACTTCAGGAGGCCCCATGATCTGGATGATCAAGAGAACATTAGATCATGTTCTGGACTGTTTTGATGATTTTATTTTTGGTACTTTGGTAATGCTCAGTTTATGTTCCAGAAATGCGTGTCCTTTAGTTATTCAATTTTGATACCTTATTTCAGGCCAATTGTCTATTTCAACCCACCTTCATCATTTCATTCGTTGCCTGCATTTAGGTATTTTTAGCTGTTTGAGTCATCACTTAGCTTCTGTGTCTTGATTTAGTTCATCTTTCTTTTAGCTCCGCCAACTTCATCAACAAGCTCCACCGGTGAACAAGCGCTCACAGTGTCCAAGTGGCAGGCGAGGGTCTAGGGCTCAGTGTCACTTACAGTGATGATGACAGTCATATTCTCTGCCCTCATGTAGCTTCTAGCTAACTCATTATTTGTGTTCAATTTCCAGTTTCCTAGAAGCACAGACATATTTTCCCTGCTAAAAATCTCATTCATTCATATGTTCATTCATTGAAACAAAATGTGCTCCTAGGTGTGTGGTATTTTGATAAACACTAGAGAAAAAAATATGAAGAAGACTCTTACAGGTTAACGTATGATTCAGAGTAGACAAGAGAAAGCTGGAGAAGCACAGGGTAACTGGGCTGGATAGAGATTCACCCAAGGGGCTAGGAGAACACGTGGGGGCTTCTGAGGTCCAGGGAAGGTTTCCTAAGGGAGGTGATTGTCACATCTTTTCGTTATAATTCTTTAATTAAATGAGTATATATTGAGTTCACTGCAAAATCAGCTTTAATATCAATATTTATGAAGTGAACTTTACTCTCCAGATGACACCCACTCTCACATCAGGTGAGGGGTGCTGTGCGTGAGCTGGTTCCAGGATGGGCATCGTCTCATTAAACAGGATCAGTATAAGCTTGAACTCTGCATCGTTCTTGTTCATGGAGGAGTGGAGAGCCCTCTTTTTCCTATTGCTTCTTTATTTTTCTCACTGACCCTGTGTATTTGTTTTCTATTGTGTACCAAATCACCACAAACTTAGCAGCTGTAAATAACACCTACTTATTTATCTCAGTTTCTGTATGTGGGATATCTGGATCCTCCGCTCAGGGTCTCACTGGGCTGAAATCAAGGTGTTGGCTGAGGTCTCCTCTGGGGATCGGGTCCTCTTCTAAATTCAGTCTCTTGCATTGTAGGAATGATGCCCTCAGCAATTAAAGTCTGTCCACAGTCTCTGCCAAGTGGCCCCCTCCACAACACGGCAATTTGCTTCTTCAGGGCCAGTGGGAGAGTGTCTCTGTTTCTTCGTGTCTCTTTTAAGAGCTTATCTGATTAGGTCAGGCCCACCAAGGATAATCTCCTTTTTGATTAACTCAAAGTCATCTGACTAGGGACCTTAATCACATCTGTCAAACCCCTGTGCCAGATAAGGCAACCTAATCACGATGGTGACATTCCATCACAGTCTAAGGTCCCGCCCACACTCCAAGGGAAGGAATCACGCAGGATGTGTACACCAGGGGATGTTGGGATGTTGGGGCCGTTGTAGAATTCTGCCCTCCACATCGCCCATGTCCCTGAGGTCAAGTGCCTCTGGTGTATAAAATCAAGTCCAAATGCCCTAATGAGGCTCACATGATGCCTTCTGACCATCTTGGTCTCCTTTCTTGCTGCACTGCCACCCTCCCCCCCTTTCCTTCTCTGTGCTCCAGCCATCGAGCCTGATTGCAGTGCCGAGATACACTCAGTCATCTCCAGCGCCCATGCCTCCTTTCCTCCCTCTGTGAGAGTCCTTATGTCTCAGCTTAAACGTTGCTTTCTCTGGAAAGCCTCCCTATGTTCCCTGCCCTGCCCGCGGCAGCCGCTCTTGCTCTGGGCACCTGTAACGCCACCTTTCCTCCTTCCCAGCATCATCATCCCATTTCTCTTCTGTTGTAGGCAATGGTCTCTTTCCCAGCTACACAGCAAACCACTGGGACGCAGGTTCCCACGGATTCTGCAGCAGCTAGTGCAGGACCAAGAAGTTAATGGAATGCTCTGTGTTGGTTGTTTTGTGGATGATCTCGGTCTCAGGGGAGAATGCTGGACAATGAGTGCCCCGGGTGAACCCCTATGCCCGCTTTGCTCTGTCTGCCCGTGTTGGGCTATTTAGAGGTGAGCTGACCTCGGCTAGGTAGGGCCCCTCACAGGCACCGTCACCTGGTCCCCTCTCTTGGTCTCTTAAAATACCCCTAAAGGCCCTCCTGGCATGATCTGTGTCCCTCTTCCTCAGCCGACTAAGAGGTCCTGGAATTGGAAACAGTGCTTCCTGGTGCCTCATGGAATGCTTGGCACAGAGGCCCCAGTGTGTGTCTGGAGGGCAGTCCTGCAGACTAACCCTGTATCAAATCCTATTTATCCAAATGATTAGCCCTGTGACCCAGTTTCTCCATCTGAAATCTGAGGCTAACAACGGCGTCTCTTTCCTCAAAGAATGATCTGAAGATTAAATGAGATAATATACATAAAGTGCTTAGCATAGACTCTGGTCCAGTGTAAGTGCTCAATACATGAGAACTATAATCATTTGCAAAAATAAAGCCTCACGCCTCGAGCTCACCCTCCGTGTTGGCATCATGGGTGATCTGCAGCAGTGAGTACCGTGTATAAGAGTTCAGTCATCTCCCGCGAGAAGTGGGGAGGCCGTCAGGGAGCACAGGCGCGCTCTCCAGGGGTCGTGTAAAAGCTTGAAAATCGGAGGCAGGAAAGGAGTGACTCAGCTGTGCACAGCTTCCGATGACTGGAGGGCTGACCTTCAGTGTGAGAAAGGATCTCGTTGGCACCACGATTTGACCATGAGGGGTGAGTTACATATTTTAAAAATAAGCCTTAGAGAGACAGTGAATCTGCTTGTATTTGGCCCCAAATACTATGAAATTCTTCCAGTACATGGCTTGAAAATATCTTACAAAATTACAGATGCATCTTCCATGCTGATAATTGTTGGCTCACAGAACATTTATAATTAAAATATAGCTACATTTCAGCTAAATAAATGCAAGATTGTTAAATCTGATGTGGGTTAGTAATCAACAAATTCGGGGAACAACGTGAAGTTGCAGCACGTGAACGTCCCTGTGGCAGCGTCTCCAGTGTGCCCTGCTCATCAGAGCCTGCAGCTTAAATGCAAATGTGTGTTAGAACTGCCCCTCCGCGACTCGATGGGGTCGATGGCCGCAGGGAGCTGAGGTGAGCAGACTCCAGACCATGTTAATCCCCCTGCACTGTCACACGTAGAGGCTGACCTGCACGAGCGTGCTGCCTGCTTTCTTCCCCGAGACGAACAGCTAATAGCCTCAAACTGAAAGGAGGTATTTGTTTTTTCTGCCAGTGGAGAATTGGGAATAATAAGCTTCCCTTTGTTAAAACACTGATTTTTGTCAAGATATTTTAAAAAGTATTCATTTGGGGAGAGATTGAGGTGGAAAAATATGTACAGGATGTAACCATTCTGTGCAGGGAGGGGTGTGGGCAGAATTTCAAAGCAGAAGCTTCCCTCGGTTCCTTTCCCTTCCGTGGCTGGTGTTTTGATTAGCCTGTCCTTTAGGCTATGATTAGCGTCTTTTGGGGGAAAGTGTTCAGTCCATAAATATGAAAATAAGCCCATAATTGACCCTTGGACTGGATTTGTTTCCATTAGATTTTGCCATTGAAAGAGGCACCTATTTGGAGAGGGCTGTGTGTGAAATCAGCTGATGGTGTTGCACACGTCTGATGACAAAGACACCCCCTTCCAGGCACTGTGTTCAGGAAGGGAGCCGGAGGGGGGCAGGGAGGGAGGGATGAGCGGATTTGTTTCCTGCTGTAAGCACAATTGAATATAACTCAGAAGTGCCTGCCGAGTATATATCCTGAGTGCTAATTAATCTGATGGCTCTGGAGGAGCCAGTCACGAGGCCCATCAGTTTGTCCTACTCTTTGTCATTAGGGTCCAGTGTAGACACCTGTGGGGAGGGTCAATGCAATGGAGCCCGCTAGAGATGAAAGACGCAAAATAATAGAACACAGGGAGGGCAGAGAGGGCGGCCACACTTGCTCGTGGGTTTCACGGGGCTCTGCGAATCCGAGGGTGGGATCTCCATTCAAGGAGACACGCTATGGCTCAGCCGTCTGGGAGAGGCTGCGACCTGCCGCGGTGTCCGGGGCCCGGCATGCAGTATTCCAGTTGTCGTCTTGGCTTGCAGCCACAGCTGTAGAGTTCTGCTGCACCACCCGAAGGTTTTTCTTTTCCCTTTTAATTTTCCCCTTTCTGGAATTCCCACCACTGACTAGAAGGAACATACGGCACTGTGATTGCATCAGGACTATGTATCCATTTAGCTAGAATGGGGCGCACCTTGAGTAAAGATTTCAAAACACTGGATGCAGAAAGTTTGAGGCATTCAGTTTATATCCTTCCCAGAAACAGATCCACCACGGTTCAAAACCATTCGGGAAGCTGCTGGGAGATGATTGGACCCACCGGGAATCGGGACTCTTGAAATGTTTGGGGCTCATGAATGCTGCCTCTACTGAGATCAGCTGGCTTGAAAAGACCCCCAGACCCCACCTCCAACACCCCCTAAGGAGGCCTTTGCTTTGCTGCTTCTTTGCAATACTAAGACGCACTCGACATGCCTTCTGTTCTGTAGATCGTGGCATAGATTTTTCCTTTCTGTCAACCAGGAAGAAAAAATACAAGAAGATGACTTCTTTAGGACAAAAGAGACACTTCTGTTTTTCTTTCCCAAACCAACCTCCCTTCCTTCCTTCTCTTGGGATCTTCAGAGCCATTTTTACCTGCCAACATGTTGTTCCACTTCAAAAATGCTGCCCTAATGTTCTCTTTATTTTGACCGGGTGCCTCATGTCAGCAGTGACCCCAGCTCACTGGTGCTACAAAATCCCATGAGAGCAGTTTCCTGAACTGGCGACCCTCAGACTGGTCGCTGGGGGGCGTCATAAATGGGCCAAGATAGGGTTCCATGCTCAAGTGTCTTGGAGAAACACTGGGCTAAGCACAGCTAAATAGACTCTTTATGGCAGGATTCTTTGAGTCTTTAATACGTGCTGTGAATTTCCAAGAGTGGACAAGGCCGATAGTGTTTTGCAAGAAATTTTTTTCTATTTTTAAAATATTTATTTATTGGTAAAATACACATAACATAAAATGTACCACTTGCCATTTTTAAGTGTACAGTTCAGTGGCATTAAGTACATTCACATTGTTGCACAGCCGTGACCACCATGCATCTCCAGAACTTTTTCATCATCCCCAAACTGAAACTCTGTCCCCATTAAACAACAACTCCCCAGTCCCACCCCCCTAAACCCCTAGTAACTTCTATTCTTCCTTCTGTCTCTATGAATTTGCCTGTTCTAGGTACCCCATATAAGTGGAATCATACAGTATTTGTCCTTTTGTGACGGCTTATTTCACTTACCATAGTGTCCTCCAGGTCCATCCATGTTGTAGCATGTGCCAGAATTTCCTTCCTTTTTAAGGTCGAACAATATTCCATTATATAGATATACTACACTTTGTTTATCCATTCAGCTGTTGATGGACACTTGAGTTGTTTCCGCCTTTTGGCTATTGTGAGTAGTGCTGCACGAACATTGGTGTACAAGTATCTGTTCAAGTCCCTGCTTTCAATTCTTACGCGTATATACCCAAAAGTGGAGTTGCTGCATCATATGGCAGTTCTATGTGTAACTTTTTGACTGTTTTCCAAACTGTTTTCCATAGTGGCTGCACCATTTTACACTGCCACCAGCAATGAACAAGGGTTCCAATTTCTTTATGTCATTGCCAACACGTTATCTTCCCTTATTTTTGGTAATAGCCATCCTAATGGGTGTGAAGTGGTATCTTATTGTGATTTTCATTTGCATTTCCTTGATGACTAGTGATGTTGAACATCTTACCCTGTGCTTATTGGCCATTTTTATATCTTCTTTGGAAGAATGTGTATTCATATCCTTGGCCCATTTTTGAATTGGGTTGTTTGTTTTTGTGGAGTTATAGAAGTTCTTTATATATTCTGGACATTAACTTCTTATCAGATATATGATTTGAAAATATTTTCTCCCATTCTGTAGGTTGTCTTTTCACTCTCTTGATAGTGTCCTTTGATGCACAAATATTTTTCATTTTGATGAAACACAATTTATCTAGTTTTTCTTTTGTTACCTGTGCTTTTGGTGTCGTATGTAAGAATCATTGCCAAATCCAAAGTCATGAAGCTTTTCCTCTATGTTTTCTTTTAAGAGTTTTATAGTTTTAGTTCTTATGGTTAGGTCTTTAATCCATTTTGAGTTAATTTTTGTATATGGTATAAGGTAAGGGTCCAATTTTATTCTTTGGCATGTACATGTCCAGTGGTCCCAGCACCATTTGTTGAAGAGACTGTGCTTTCCTCACTCAATGATCTTAGCACCCTTGTTGAAAGTCATTTGACCATACGTTCAAGGGTTCATTTCTGGGCTCTCTATTCTGTTCACTTGGTCTGTAGTCTGTCCTATGCCAGGATCACAGTTTTGATTACTGTGGCTCTGTAGTAAATTTTGAAATCAAGAAGCGTGAGTACAGCTCTTGTTGTTCTTTTTCAGGGTTGTTTTGGCTATCCCCAATTTTTTTGACTATCAGTCTTTTTTCCTGGACCTATTAACATCTCTCAGATAAATAACCCATAGAACCAGTTTGGGCAAGTGTACTTTGAAAGTATTTTTTTTTTTCGGTTTAGTTATAATTCGTCTTTCCAAAGTCCTTAAGAAAACTGTTCACCCATTTTTGTTCACGTTTCACATGAGAAAATAATGGTCCAGGCTGTTAAAAAAAAATGTAGGTGAACTGAATTTTGATGTTATCCCTGAAAACTCATTGCTCTGTAAAAAGTTGAGTCTCCTTGTCGTCCTTTCGGGTCTAGTGACGGAGCTTCTGTGCGCGTCAGCATCTCCCTCCCCCTCAGGAGACTGGATGGCAGCCTGTGCAAGATGTTGTGACAATTAGCGAAACGGAATCTCTAAAATGCTTTGAGTACTTTGAAAGAAAAGTGTCATGTAAATTCAAGGAAAAGTACTAGTATAACTCCCAAATCAGTGCAAACATAAATTTCCCTGCTCGTTTTATGGAATATTGAGGGTGGCACGTTCCCTTTTCCAGCAATCCTGAGATTGCCTGAAATCTGGGACAAATGCTCGTACCCTCACTTGTACTGTGAGGTTTCCTTATGAAAAGATACATCTAAAGCAAATCAAACAGGAATTGCTTCTGCTGCAGTGTAGACACTGAGAGTTCCAGGGCGATTTCAGGCTGCAGTACCCAGGGATGGGAGAGTGTCTGTCTGTTTTCAAGCCCACTCGGATACATAGCTCCCTCCTTAATGCTTTCATTTTAATTGCTATTAATGTTATACATAAACATTATTTTAAAAGCAAATAGTTCCATAAGGCTTATTATGGGGGAAAAAAGCTGTCCCTAAATCACCCTTCCAGTCTTCTCACCCCAATGCCAGTGACTTTATTTGAAGCTCTAGATACTATATAGTGACTTTCTACTATGGATGACAACACTGCTACGTTACACACACCTTCCTCCCCCTTCCCACCACACTCATACATCCCTTGCCACCATCCTCCCAAAAATACCTACATGGTATTTTTTGGTTAGATCAATAGTCCACTTTTACATTACTATGACTTTGAAAATATTATTTAGAGCTGAACCATAGAGCATACTAGAATTAAATTTCTTTTCTTGTGCATTGTTTATTTTCCTAGTGTTAATTTTTTTTTTGGCGGGGTGGGGGAAGAGGCTTAAATTTCTATGTTCCTG
Organism: Diceros bicornis minor; assembly: GCF_020826845.1. Taxonomy (NCBI): domain Eukaryota; kingdom Metazoa; phylum Chordata; class Mammalia; order Perissodactyla; family Rhinocerotidae; genus Diceros; species Diceros bicornis. The sequence goes on from NC_080755.1 coordinate 63,952,066, forward strand.
TCACTGATTCTTCTCCAAAGGATTTGGCACCATTGATTATTCCCATTTTCTGGATACATTTTCTTCACTTGGCTTCCCAAATGCCACACTCTGGCTTTCTTGCTTTCTTAGTGTCCTTGTTGGTTCCTCCTTTCTGTCTGACCTCTTAGTTCCTCTGCTATACGTTCTTCCAAGACTTAGAAAGCAGCACAGTGTCAGCTGGTATCAGAAAGCCTCGCTCTCGTTTGGAGAAGGCAAACCCGGTGTCCTCTTTCACATGATAGCTGGCATAGCCTGGCCTTAATTTTTAGTCCTTTCCCATTTATTCCATAAAAAGATTGATCTAAAAAGTATTATTGGGGAAAAGAAATGCAGAAAGACTACTTGAGAAATAGAAGTATGTTTACATACAATAATTTTCTTCTATGGGGCCATTGCCGAGGATGTGGGGAGTTAGAGATATTTAGGGTACATACATACACACATGCACATGATTTATTCTCAACAGGGAGTGCCAAGTGAGAAGTCAGCACACAATTTCTATGAACAGTAATGAGAATCGTGTGAGTGTGTCTCCAGTCACAGCACTGGAAATTTGCCCCTTAGGGTCCACATAAATTTGAGGGTTGACCATGTGAAATGTTCTTTTATGGGCAATAAGGGCTCTGCGAAGCAACTACATGTTTTACTAAACCTGGCCCCCGACCCGTGCATGTCTGCATAATTCTTCCGTTTTTCTTCCTAGAATCCAAGCATAGTGAACACTTTGCTGATAGGGCACAGGCATGACTTACAGCTCTCCATCTCTGCACAAGTCATGTCACAGCAGTGTCTTTTGTTATTAAATCTAACCCTGGGACTACAATTCCTCCCTTCAGGTGCTTTGATTAGAAATCTTCCAGCTAATATAGAGCAGGGAATTCTATTCCTCTATCCTTGTACTTTGTGCAATATGTAAATACTGTTTGAAAATGAAGGCTCTCACTGTAAATAGATTCTCATACACACACATACAGTCACCTCCAACACACACACATACACACACAACTGCTAGGTAGAGTGTTGGGCTTATGAAATTCTCGCCTTTCCTTGGTTTATGTAAATGCAGAGGATTGTACCATTTAGTTTCTAATGCATTTTGAAGTACCTCAAAAATGAAAGCGTCAACAGAGAGGCAGCACCAGCCTACCAAAGTACACCGTCCACAGTGACCCAAATTTTCTGTGTAATTCAGGGTGATTCCACCCAAAACACAGCTCTCCCGAGCATAGCATTTAACTTTGGCTTCGAAGACTTTGCTTCTCGATATTCAACAGATAATTATTAATCAACAGATACTGCTACTCATTGTGAGAGTTTTGATGTATCTCCTTTTCTAGGAGTATGTGTCCCCCACTGCCTATTTGTGACATCGGTGGGGCAGGAGCCATGCACTATTCACGCATCCTCTGTCTGGCTCGTGGTCGACTCTCTGCGCGTGTTTGTGGAGTGATGAGTGAAATGCTGATATCACCGATGTCACACGGATGCTCCCACCACGTTCCAAAAACCCGGGACCAAAGAGTACTCACTCTTTGTGATGAAATTGGCCTCAAAGCCGCTTTACAACCGCTGGTTTTTGGTGACGTGGCTTCTGGCACATGGATGGCGTCACTGTCGACTGGCCCCTTGCGCCCCTCTCTCCCACAGTCTCGCTGGGAATGAGGCTGTGGGGCTTTTGTGCTTTTGCCCATTTTACATCAAGACTTCAAGGCCTCAAACTAAATTTGCCTGAATGCTAGCTTCAGGCCTTTCGTTTTGTTTATTAAGTATCGTTCGATTTGCAAATTCCCCTTGAGCAGAAAAGAGGAAGGGAAGAAAAGTCGTTGATTCAGTTTAATCCTTCGCAAAGTGATGTCATTAAATTCTGGTTTTTGTTTGAGTCAGGTGTGATATTATTACTTATTTGTCGTACACTTGAGGAAAAGGAACCTGGGAGAGGAGATGGGGACACGCCACTTGCACCCTCCACGTCCCCAGACCCATCGAGGGCAGTGCACAGAGGCCACCAACTGCACTCCAGAACTTTCCATCATGTTTCACTCTGATAATTACTCTTGTTCCCACCTGCTATGTGTCTGGTTCTTTGAGTTCTTGGAACAAAACAGACAAACGAACAAACAAAAAGGAGTTAAAATGGAAACTACTGGTCCGTTTCCCTCAGTTTTAGGGGCCAGGGGCCTTTCCTACATCCAGTGGGGAAAATGCCTTGTCCTGCTTGTCTCTCTGTCTGTCCAGCAAGGTGGGATGAAGGCTCTGCCAGGTTAAGGAGATGCTGGACCCTTCTAATATGCCTATAAATACGCCTATAAACTCCCTTTAGGGAGGGGCTTTATTGTATTAGTCTTTAGAATCCCCTCAGGCAGACCTAGTTTCTTTAAATTTGCTTTTGAAATAATTTTTATTAATGTTAGTAGAAAAAAAAAGTTTCAATAGGATTTACGATAAAAAATAAATCTTCTTCCAACTTGCATCTCCTAGCTACTCAGCTACCTGAGGAGGTGACCCTGTTAGCAATTTCTTGTGTAGCCTAAAATAGGCTCTTACCAATTCTGTAATTGATAAGACTCCTTCTTCCCTTAATAGGCCAGAAATGACTTCTACCCCTCACCTGGATACTTTCCTGGGCCCAGCTGAGAAAAGTCTTGGATTGGAGCAGGTGGCTGGCGCCCAGCAGTCCCAGTTTTTCATGAATGGTCTGATAAGCAGATAACATATAGGCCGCATCTACCAAAGGTGTCCACTGTGCCAGGCGTTGTGCTCAGCTGTTCAGAGGCATGGTCTCCATTTAATTCACTACACAGCTCCATGAGCTAAGTACTAGCTCATATCCATGTTACAGAGGAGAAGAAAAACCAAAGCCCTCAGTAGGCCTAGCCAGGGATAGTGACTTCTCCATGTCACGTGGCCCAGATGGGGCAGAAGCAGGCTCTCCTGAAGCTTATTCCAGGCACACTCTTGACCCCTGAGCACATTGCCTCCTTTGCTGAAATGCCTCCCCGTCTTTGGTTATCATGCTATACATTCTAGGCTCATGTCTAAAACTCCTAGAGAGAGGGTCTTTACGAGGCACAAAGTCTGAATTCACCAGCTCCCACCATGTCTTTGCCTGCACTGGACTGAGAATACTATTTCTTCCTCATGACCTGTGTGTCATTTGACGTGCTTTAGGAAGGAATGATGTGCTAAGTGACGTGGATTCTCTCTTCCACACCACGGGAAGACTCGTGACCTGGAGTTCAGGGCCCAGAGCTGGTGCAGCGTCCCAGGAGCCGGGGATGGATTTATAGACGTGCTGAACTTGACCAAGGCAAGTTCTGAGACTCGTTCAGGAAAGGCTCTGAGACCCAAGCCAGACAGAGAGTCAAGCAGATGGACAGCCTCAAAACTCTATGTGGATGTGGGGCAATTGGGTTAGAACCAGAAGTGAGAGGCGTGGAGGCAGAGCAGCAGTGGCCTCCGCCCTGAAACACAGGTGCTGCCCTATCAGGAGTAGTGTCCTCGGCCATAGCTGGGAGAGAACTGCCCTCCTCCACCCGGGTGGGCCCAGGTACTTCCTATGGGAATGTTCTAGGAGCTATGGAGTAGATCATGTAACAAACACCATCTGGTATTACCAGGGCCTGTGTGGACTCTGGCTTTGATGTAATCCTTCTATTTCGACTGAAAAAAATTTTATGTTAATGTAACATCTTATATTCATGGTCTAGCTCTGTGTTGAGCTTTAAGACTTAATTGAATTGAGGTCTCAGAAGAAATCGCCATCATGGAGCGTGAGCCCAGTTCCAGGGGAGTGAGGGCTGTGATGGAAAGCAGCTCAAGTGGAGCCCAAGTGGAGCGCGTGCTGTGATTCAGCTGATGGTTCACGTGGGGCGGGGCTGCGACGACGTGGGGCATGGATGTGCTGCTTTGTGCCTGTTCCTCCAGGCTGTGACTCTGGGCTACCCTCTGACCTCTCTCATGTCAGCATAAAAAGAATGAGAAATTCAAATACATGCTTGTATCTCCCTTTGAAACAGTGCTGATTTGCTGTCTGTCTTTCTGTGAGCGTGGAGATTTACTGGATTGGTGTGAAGATAGCAGGTTTTTATGGATAATTTAAGTCCCATTTCCTGCCAGAACTTTCGACAAACAAATCCCAATGGTATAAGCTCCACAAATCAGTTATAGACCAAATTGTGTTTGTCAATGTGATATTCTATAAGTAGAACAGGGGTCTTTCAGGGGCCTTTTTCCAGTACGCCAGCTCAGTTGAGAATGGGGAATTGTACGTCCTTTTTTGAAGAACTAGTAGGTATTACGTCAGATAACTCTTCAGTGATCAGTAGACTTGTGGAATCTCCTCTAATTCTGCTGGAGTATTTAATTTTTGAGTTGGGTTTTGGCCAATTGCATTGTTAATGTAAGTGTATCCCTCCCTCCATCCCTCCCTCTTTTCCTCCCTCCTTCCATTCATTTATTCATGATCAAGGAGCCACACAGGTATGTGGATAAGTGCTACCAAGGAGAGAGGCAGGCCTCCTGTTTCGAGAACCAGTAACAGACAACTTTGTGGGGCTTCCCCGAGGAAGTGAGAACTTAGCTGAGATGCGAAGGTTCAAAAAGTAAATTGTGAACATCTTATCAATATGTTTACTTTTCTTACCTGCCCCTTTCTGACCCCCTACTTGTTTGAATGCATTGAAAGGTGACCGTAGTCTGGGGCACTGTCTCCATCCTGGCTACCCTTCTAATAACAGCAAAGAACACCCCCTGGGGAGCTGGGGAGCTTACAGCTCACCAGGGAGGTGGCGCACAGCTCTGCTCCAGGTGCAGGGTAGGAGAGAAGTGAACTCATGAAGAGCCCACCCCCATTATAGGGGAAGGGGCTTGTGTGTGCATGTGTACATGTGTGCATGAGTACATGTGTGTGTACATGTGTGTGTGCACGCGTGGTGAGACATTGATTTGCTTCTATGTATTTTCTATTGACTCCTACTTTTTAACTAGTTGCCTCCATCCTCATGATAACTGCTACTGTTTATTTAATTTACTTTTTATATTCTTTGTTTATTCTTTCTCCTTTGCCTAGAATTCTTTTCTCCCTCTTCACTTAATTAATTCCTACTCACCCTCAGAGTTCAGGCACCAACTCCCTCTGGAAGACTTCCAAGGGACTAGTTAGATGCTCAGCCTCGGACCTCTGGAATATCCAGTATGCATCTCGGAACCTCGGTAAGAGGAGGAATTGTGCATATCTGGAGTGTTGGGGGGGGCAGGAGTCCATTATAGGTGCACTGTGAACGTTTATAGAATGAAGGAGTAAATGACACGAATTTGGCATTAGGAACATGTTTCAGATGGTAGTGGGGCTTTATTCATAGGACTGGGATTTAGAATCTGAGGGCAGAGATGGTCAAGGGACCGCTGACCGTGGAGACAGCAGGGACCGGGCGGGACCAGAGCAGATTTATGGTGAAGTTAATGAGGTGTGACTTTGGGATCCCTCACTTGCACAATCCCTTCCTGATGCCCTGGGAGCAATGTCTTCAAGTGGTTGTAAGATTTGTACTGAGCAATATTTTATTATTTTTCTTGAAGAAACTCTACTAAATAATATAAACGTAAGGCCCTCCAAACCCGCCTCTGCCCCTTGGCGGGGCTATTAGTTTAGATCTTTGGTGATTAAAGTTTAAAGATAAAGAGAAAGAGAACAACAAAACAAAACAACAAAAACGCAAAACTGGTTTTCTGAGATGTGCTACCATGCCGATTGTCCTCCTTCCAATTAGAGCGATTACTGTTTTAATCATGGGTAACGCCACTTCCCAAAACTTGCTCTAAAAGGAGATTAACCCAACAGCACAGATGCAAGTTTACATGCATTCTTAGTTTACAGGAGTTTGTGATTTCAGGAGAGATTTCATGTTAACTGTACTTAAAAGGAGACCACGTGGTAAAGGCCTTTGACCCCCACTGACTCATGCTCTCTTGCAGCCTCATCCTCTCTCCCCTCTCCATCCCTCCTGCTCACTGCCATCAACTCATTAAACATTCCTTCCCGTATTTCTAAATAAATCCAATATGAGGTCTGCTTTCTGTCATGTGTTCTTGGCTCCTTTCTCACTATCAGTTAATGGTCTCTGCAAAACAGTAATGGGTTTTAATCATCGTATCCAACAATCAATTTCGGGTAAAGATTCCTAAGAAAATAATCTCTATGGGGCCCTGGACCTGTGATCAATTTCTCTCCTTTAGGTAGTTTTGAGAATAGTAAGTGGGAGACTTGTAACCAATGCTGAGACCTGTGAGAGACATCATGTTGGATTCTGCACACCTCTGGTACCTCTAAGGTTGACTTAGCTGACGCTGAATCACAAGCCCAAAGGAATACAATGTTTGATTGCTGTATGTTGTTTAAAAATACACACACACACATATACACAGAGACATACATGTATGATATTTTTATATATATAGTAGTTATAACCATATATGTATTAGGGTTCTCCAGAGAAACAGAATAGAATATATATATATATTATAAAATATATGATGAATCCCTCTTTGTCTATTTACATATATAGATGTATATATATATAAAAGAGGAATTGGCTCATGCAGTTATGGAGCCAAGAAGTCCCATGATCTGCCATTTGCAAGCTGTAGAACCAGGAAAACAGATGGTATAATTCAGTTCGAGTCCAAAGGGCTGAGAACCAGGGGAGCTGTTGGTGTAAGTCTCAGTCTGAGTCCAAAGGCCCAAACATTAGGGTGCAGATAGTCTCAGTCCTGGTCTGGGCCTAAAGGCCCAAGATCCAGAAGTGCCGATATCTGACAGCAGACGATGGATGTCCCAGCTCAGGCACAGAGCGAGTTCACCCTTCCTCTGCCTTTTGGTTCTGTTTAGACCCTCAACGGACTGGATGAGGCTCACCCACCCGGGGGAGGGTGATCTTTACTCAGTCTACTGATTCAAACATTAATCCCTTCCAGAAACACCCTCACAGACACACACAGAAATGTTTTACCAACTCTCTGGGCATCTCTTAGCCCAGTCAAGTTGACACATAAAATTAACCATCACAGTATATATTTTCTACCAGTCAATATTAATCTCTTTCTCTCCAAAGACCCTGCAAACTAGGTAGATATCACTCCATTTTACAGATGAGGAAGCTGGAGTTTGGAGATATTAAGTAGCTGGCTGTAGGTCCTTGAGCTTGCTAGTAATTGTAGGAGGCGGAATGTGAAGGCAGGTACGTGTGACTGCCAGGTCTGGGGCCTTTGCTTCTGTCACTCTGCCTCAAATATGGCTGTATGATCATAATGCCTCCCTTTCATTAAGTCAAAAATGGAGTCATAGTACTTCTTCCTATAAATCCTGTGCCAAGCATAAGAAAACATATTTCACTCAGAGAAAACCTAATTATACTCAGGAGCTCACAGATCACCACCCAGCCCCCAGGCTGCCACATATGGCCATGCAGATCGACCCCTATACAACTCCAGGGGGCCCCATTCTCGTGGACCAGGATGGAAACGGTGTCACCTGGAGCCAAGGCAGTGACCCCACCAGTGTCTCCCAACTAGCCAGCTGTTTTAGACTTAGCTTTTGTCAGTCATTAAGACTGCCCACTAATATTCCAGGCACATGAGAGGACTGGAATTCCCCATTCCCTTAAATTAGACATTGCTGTGATTTGCTCTGGCCAGTGGTATGTAAGAGGAATTATTGTGAGTCACTTCCAGGCAAAAGCTAGTACATGATTGTATTAGCTTCCTAGAACTGCTGTAACAAAGTACCACAAACCAGGTGGCTTAAAACAACGGAAATTTATTGTCTAGTTCTAGAGGCTAGAAATCCGAAATCAAGGTGTCCGCAGGGTCACTCTCTCTCTGAGGGCTCTGATGGAGGATCCTTTCTTCCCTCATCCAGCTTCTGGTGGTTGCTGGCAATCTTTGGCATTCTTTGGCTTATAGACACATTACTCCACTCTCTGCTCTGTGGTCACATGGCCTTCCCCTCTATGTGTCTGTCTCCTCTGTGTCTATGTGTCTGTATCTTATTTTCTTCTTAAGAGGATGCGTGTCATATTAGATTTAGGGCCCACTTAATCTAATGCGACTGCATCTTAACTAATTACATCTGCAACAATTCTACTTCCAAATAAGGTCACGTTCTGAGGTACTGGGGGTTAGGCCTTGACATATCTTTTTGAAGAACACAATTTAACCCATAGCAATGATTTGCCATGATTCCTTTCCCTTGCCACAACAACAACCAACTCCGTCAGCCTGTGTCCCTGAATTAGGACGGTGTCAAGTAGACCCCCAATTGGACATGTAGCACGAACATGGAAAAAACCTTTGTTTTTGTAAGCCACTGAGATTTTTGGATTGTTTGTTATTGCAGCGTAACCTAGCCTGTCCTGATTGATAGACCAATATAAATCTGAATAACACACTTCTATTTTTATTTTTTGGTTTAGAACTTTGTATAATATCTATTAACTCACATATCAAAGCATGCTTATTCCCCTTCACCACTCCTTCTCTCCTTTCCCCACCCAGCTGTAGGTGCAGCTCGCTGTGGCCCTGTGATTAAGATCTGGCCAGTGGGATGTGAGCAGAAGTAAAATGTGAAATTTACGTTTTCTGGGTCACGTCCTTGAAAGGAAACTGGTTGTCCTTCATTTCCTCTTTCCCCTTCCCATGGGTGGGAGCCAGGTTCATCCAAGCAAATGAAAGCAATACCGGAGGGGTGGCCATGCAAGGAAGGGGCAGGTCCTTGTTCTGGAAGGCCCTTGTGCAGTAAGACCCCTTCCTGGCCTGGATGGCCTGTCCATCTCTGGACTGCTGCTGAGAGAGGAATGAGCGCCTGTCTCCTCGGAGCCTACATCATCACCTGTCTCCTAGTTTCAGCAGCCTGCCTTGTGTCGTAACCAACGTGCTTTCCAGGTGGAAACAGGAGAACTGAATTCACTTCAACTAACCTCCTCCTGTCGGTCTCTTCACAATGTTTGTATTTCTACTATTATTTTTAGTTTTTCTTAGGGTTGCCTTTGTGACTAAGTAAAAACACCCTTAAACTGCTCTTTCTTGCTCCGTCAACGTGACTTCCTAATTTGTAAGATGAAGGTATTAACACTGCTGCCTCTCCTTCCACATCCTGCTTTCTGTCAACTGCAATTATATAAGGTTGTTAGCATTTGCATTTTGTCCTACAACAACAGACAAATTTGTTCAGGTGGATTCCCAAAGTTTAGAATGAAAAGGCTGTGTTTATGTGTTATATAAATAGTGCTCCATAAGAGCCAAGTAGAATATGAGAACCATTTCCTTTTCTGCGGGCCCAAAGGGTGACTCCTGGACCAGTTAGACCAGTGTCCAAATCAACTGTGTTCTTAAATGATGTCAATGCCCTAAAGTCAATTTATTCACTCACGCTTGTTTATTAAATGCCTATTATGGACCAGATACTTTTCTAGGCATTGAGAATATAGCAGTGAATAAAACAGCCAAAAATCTTTGCCTTGTGGAGTTTATATTCCATCATGGAGAGAGAGAAATTAGACAAGATATGTACGGTGTTGATATAGATGGAAACAAGTGAAGCAAGCAAGGTGGATAGGCAGTGTTGTGTGTGGGGTATTGCAAGGTTCGAGAGCATTGCCAAGGAGGATCTCACTGAGCAGGCAACATATGAGTAAAGAACCTGTGAGGTAAAAGAACAAACCATGTGCCGATGTCAGGGAGGAACACTGCAAAGAGAGAGGGGAGGCTGATTGAGGGTGATGGAAAGGATCGGCCGTGCAATAAGAGCTGGAGAAGAAGGGAGCAAGAGTGCTAGAGCGGTGGTGAGAGGCACCGATCAATAGGTTGTTGGTCCTGGTGGGCTGAAGGATCTTCAGAGTTGGGGAACTAGAAGGAATGAGCTGGAAAGGCAGGAAGGGTAGTCTGGAGAGTGATGCTTGATGTTGAGGTCGTGGAGGGGTGCAGTATTTGGTAATGCAAGGTCAAGAGAGTGACCTGGTTGAGGTAGGGCAGAGAATATGGTCATCGGAGGAGTCGAGGTCCAGAAGCCAAGAGACACAGTATTGGAATGGTCATCTACAAGGATACTGACAGCTCTAAGAACTGTGACTGGAGTCATGTTAGAAAGAGACACAGTGAGCTAGGAGCCAAAATCGTCACGAAACGTTGGCGGTCAGGAGATGGCTACAGTAGTTGACTGCAACAAGGAGCGGTGGTGGGGATGCAGTCTGATGGCATGAGGTTCAGAGCTGGGTGTTTCTAAGGACAGGGAAGAGCGACTGGGGAGAATGGTAAAGATCAAAGGGGCACCCTACCTCACTTTCAAGCTTGAGGGCTGTAGGAGGAAAAACTCAGTAGGGCTGTGGGCAGAGGTGCTCTTGGGGGAGAGACATGTAGTGTAGGTGAGAGGATCTGGAGGTGAGATCAGAGAAAGGTTGAGAAGATGGGGGATTGGCTGGATTGAGAATGGGTCCTGTGGTCACAGAGTGTGAGATGGAGTCCAAAAGGGGAGTGGACAGAGCCTCCTGGGGATTGGAGTTTGGGGCCGAGGTCTTGGGGTGACTGGTATGAGCTGGGAGAGAAGGTCTAGTGCTCATGCTAGCGAGGCAGATAGTGGTGAGGCAGCTGGGAGCGTTATGGGAGATGGAGGGAGGGTCTTGCTGAGAGCATGCAGGTTCTGGGGCTAAGGGTGTCAGCTCTGGTGTTGGTGTTGAAGTCCTGGATGAGTCCTCGTTCACTGCATGGTCCTGGGCGTGTTACTAGACTCTCCAGGCTCAGTCTCTTCGAATGTGTGGGGGGATAATAGTTGTTATCTACCTCATGGTGTGGCTGTGATGATGAAATGAGATCAAACAAGTCAGTTCCAGGGCTGACGTGTAACAATCAAAAGCTACGATCTTATTATGAGGATGTTGCTGGTGATGATGCTACAATTCTGTTTGCCTTGTATTTTGACTGTCACTTTCTCTTTCTCCCTCCTTTTCTTTTTCAAGTTTCTAATTGCTTTTAAAAAAATAATTCAGAGTTGATGTTCTTCTAACTGTCCTCGAGGAACCTGGCTCGCTGGATGAGCCTTCTCTCTGGCACACAGGGTCCCCGCCGTCTGCAGACAATACACCAGAGCTCGTTCTGCCGGCCCTCCTGCTCCGGCCATCAGTCTGCGCTTATCAGGAGTCACTTGTGTTTGTTCCTGACCATGTTTATGTTTTTTCTTGTAACAGTGTGACTTAATTAAATATTTTGTAAACCCATTGTATATGCATGTGGTGAATAGGGATTGTTTCTGCTAAATTTAGGTTTACTACTTTGAAAGGCTGATAACAGCAAGTTTCTAAAAAATATGTTGCTGCCAAACTACGTGTGAGAAAACTGAAAAAATTATTAAATCTAAAGAATTCCACTTGTTCCTTCCCTCCCCCTTCCTTCCTCCCTCCCACCTTCCTTTCATCTTTCTCTCTTATTCTTTCTTTGTTTTTGCTCTTCTGTGCTTTTATCCCCTTGGGACCTCAGAAGAGACAGCTGGCAATAGTCACAAGTGCCTATTCTGCCATCTGGACCTGGAAGTCCTCCTTTCTTCTTTTATCACATTCTAAGCAACCTTTTTCCTTTGATTATCCTAATATGGTTAGAGGTGGCAGCAATAAAAGGTGAAAAAAGCCACTTTGGAGTCTGATGGACGTGGGTTCAGATTCTGTCACGTGGCAATTTGCTTAGCATTTCACAGCCTCAGTGAATCATCTGAAAAATGGGCATAATAATAATATTTACCTTTCAAGGTAGAAGGGAGAAAGACAACAGTGTTAGCGGGGAAAACCACAGCTTTCGAGGCAGATACCGTGTTGGAATCCTGGCCCTGCCTGCCTTTGCTGTGTGACTTTGACAAGAGGCTTGCACCACTGGGTCTGCATTTTCTCCAGAGCAAAGTATTTGGGAGAATGACCGTGTGTATGAAGCGTTTTGCATGTGCCTGACACAGAGTGAGTGCTCAATAGACGGAGCTCACGATGACTGTATTTACACCCGGAAAAAAGGCTGGAAGGAAACACTGAGGTGGTATTATGGGTAAGTTTTGTTTCCTTTCTTTTAACATTTTCCTAAATTTTATATAGTGGATAGGCATAGCTTTTAAGTATCAGGAAAAATGCTGTAAAGTAACAATAATAACGAATTGTGTTTGCCTCTCCATCCCCTTATCGAACTTACTTTGAACACTGCCTCACTTCTAAAGCCTTTGCTCATTATGTATGAAGTTATGAAGTAGTCAGGTGTATACGAATCCACGTTTATTTTCAACTTTAAAAAAAAGATAAGTTAGGCACATTTATGTGCTGCAAAATATTCGACTGAAAGTTCAGGCAGAACCCTTATAACACCTAGGTGGCCAAAGTGCATTGGAGACAAGCTTGGTTGGGGAAAGAAGACACTTCTGTTGATGAAAAAGTCTTCTAGGGAAGTGTGCTGGTTTAATTGACCTTCCCCCAATCCTGAGCGCTCTTCAAATCGACCAGAAGCATCAGCAGACTCTTTTCAGAGCTATTCGCTTTGTAAATGGGAAGTTATTTCTGTCTAAAAATATGCAAAATACATTAGAAGGTAATTTCAAGACATTCAGGATTCTAGAAACTTACTTTGATGACTTTTAATGGCAAAATATACTATCTTCCGCTGGGCACGAGTTTATTTTGTTAGTAATGCTAATTGTTCAGATAGCCCTAAATGGCTTAAAAAACCTGGCAAACACTCGTCTAATACCTCTAAGCAGATGGACAAATTTCTAATTAAATCTAAATTTATTCTTTATCTCCAACTTCCCTCAGAAAAAGACAAGGATCCCGGTGCCCTCTGACTCCGCCATGAACCCCCATCTTCTGCCCTCTCCTTCCTCGTGTGTCTAGGGTACCACTGCTCAAATCCTTCACAACCAAGGGGCAACTTTAGTAATTTTTTAAAATTCCCAATCAGATTGAGAATAGCAGTGGTCTAGAACTTTTGCTTCATCATTTTAAAAATTCACAAAATTTAGTCTTTTATTAATTTCCTCTTTTTTAAAATTTACAAAAAATAAGTCAGTGGTTAGATTTATCAACTTTTTTTACAGATTTCTCAGGTTGCTGTTATTTTTCATATCCTGCTCCTCCATCTGGGTTTACTTTACTTCTTACCCAAGCACAATCTTTGGTAGGGTTTTTTTTCCCCAATGAGAGTTCAATGGTTAATGAAATATTAGTTTTTGTAAGTCTGAAAATATCTTTATTCCACTATTGAGTGACAATTTGTCTAGATACAGAATTGTGGGCCAGTAGCATCTTTCTTTCAACACTCAGATGGTATTATTTCATTGTGCTTTGGCATCTTTTGTATCTGATTTAAAATCTGCTATCATTCTAATTCTAATTAATGTTTTTTATTTTCACTGCTGTGTGTTTAAGTGTGGACTTATTTTTATTTTTCATTACTGGCATCCAGAGTTTGCTTTCTAACCAAAGGCTCACTGTCTACCTTCAGTTCTGAAAAGTTCTCAGCTCTTATTCTTTTGAATAATGGCTTTTCTGCCATCGTATCTGTATTTCCTTTTGGAATCTTGGAGCCTCCTACTCTGTTTTCTATGCCTTAATTTGTCTTTTATATTTTTTATCATTTTGTCCATCTCTGCAGTATTCTTGATAAATTCCTCACTATCATCTTCCAACTTACTAATACCCTCTTCATCTGTATCAGTTTAGAGTTTACTTTGTTGACTGCATTTTTTATTTAGTGACTATTTTTGCATTTCCTGGGTTTCTCATCTCTCTGTTATTCACGCTCGTTTGTTCATGATTCGTACTTGCCTATTTTTATTTCATAATTCCTTGTTCATTGTGGCAGATTGAGTGCTTTCATGGCCCACGTGCTTCACCCTTCCCCGAAGCAGCTGCCTTTGCCATACCTGCAGTTCCTCTCTCTGAAAAGCTGGAGTCTGTTTTCCCATGCCTTCAACCTGAGTGGACTTTGTGACTTGCTTTGGCCAAGGGAATGCAGCAGAAGTGACAGTGATCCAGTTCTTAACTTAAGCCTCCAGAGGCCTGATGTTTACACTTCCTCTCTTGCACCTGTGCCATTGCCCTGAGAATATGTCCAGGCCAGCCTGTTGGAGGATGAGAGACACATGGAGCAAAGCTGAATCACTGGTCCAGTCAGCAGAGGATGGGTGGATCATCCCCAGATGTGGGAGCCAGCCCTGCGAAAATCAGCAGAGCCACACAGCTCACCCAGTTACGTGAGTAATACTTATTTTTTATGCCACCAAGGTTTTGCTTGTTTTTGTTGTTGTTGTTATATAGCCTATTCTGGCAATACGTAACTAATCATGCTCTTTTCTTGCATCTTATTCCTTCCTTTACTTCTCTGAATCTTACACATGTGTATTTTAAAGTCATTTTGAGATTAGTTTTTTCCATTTCATTGGGAGTGATCTCATGACTTGACTGCTGACTTTGTTTTCTGTATTGCTTAGGTCACATATATTTTGAAATTTTGTTTGTAGGCTCCTTTTCTCCCTGATTTCTCTGACCTCACTTCCTTTGTCCTCCAGTTGTGATTGAGGTCTTCTGCTGGGGCTCTGACCCCTTTCTGATATGGGGGGGTACTGCAGTCTACCCACTGAGGCAGAGGGGGACTTGGCCCAGGTCTGTCCTGGTGCCCTTCCCCTTCCTCCACCCTCATAGCTGTGTAGCTCCGTGGACATTAGAGAGTTTTCATTAGCCCTTGTTTGTGGTTGGGGAGTCCCACCTCAGCTGAAATGAGGATGGCTTCCCCTCACCTTCACTCCTGGGGTGCTGCAAGTCCTGCTGCTGCACAGGAGCTGCACTTCTAGTTGCCTCTTAATGCTTCTGGATGGGAAACCTGCTCTAGATCCTCTTGTTTCTGTGGAGTTTTTTTTTTTTTTTTTTGGTCCACAGAATTGTTTACTTTATATTTGAGCTTGGCTAGACTTTTCAAAAATATATTTAAATGTGTTTTGGAGGGATAGACAGGGATAGAACAGATAATCCAGAAATAGACCCCCACACATAGACTCAACTGATTTTTGAAAAAGGTTCAAAAACAATTGAATGAAGGAGATAAAGCCTTTTCAGCAAATGTGCTGGAGCCACTGCATACCCAGAAGTGAAAGAAAGAGAATCTCAACCTAAACCTCACATCTAACACAAAAATTAACGCAAAATGGATCAAGGATTTAAACGTAAAATAAAACTTTTAGAAAAAAACATAGGAGAAAATCTTTGTAATACAGGGACAACCAAAAAGTTCTCAGACTTGATACCAAAAGAACAACTCATGAAAGGAAAAATGGATAAATCAGACTTCATAAAAGTTAAAAACTTTTTTTGTGTGATAGATCCTGTTTGGAGAATGAAAGACCATTTACAGAATTGGAGAACATATTTGCAAACCACATATCTGGCTAAATTTCTAGAATATATAAAGAACTCCCAAAACTCAACAGTAAAAGAACAAAAATCCAATTAAAAAATGGGCCAAAGACGTAGAGAGGCATTTCACCCAAGAGGGCATACAGATGGCAAATAAGCACATGAAAATATGCTCAACATCATTAGCCATTAGGAAAATGCACATTAAAATCACAGTGAGATATTATACACCAACCAGAATGGCTAAGATAAAAAATAATGACAACACCAACTGCTAATGAGGAGGAGGAGAAATGATCACTTGAACTGTGCTGGTGGAAATGTAGAATTGTACAGCCACTTTGGAAAAATAGTTTGGCAGTTTCCTGAAAAAACTAGCCATGCAACTACCATATAAGCCAATAATTTCACCCCTGGGCATTTATCCCAGAGAAATAAAAATTTATGCTCACATAAAAACCTGTATGCAAAGGTTTTATTTGTAAAAGCCAAAAACTAGAAACAACCCAGATGTCCTTCAGTGGTGAATGGTTAAGCAAGCTGTGGTACAGCCATGACATGGAACACTACTCAGCAATAAAAAGGAACAAGTCATTGGATTATTGGATGGATCTGAAGGGATTTATGCTATGTGAAGAAAGCCAATCCCAAAAGGTCACACACTATATGATTCCCTTTCTATAACATCATTGAAATGACAAAATTGTAGAAATAGAGAACAGATTGGTGGTTTCTAGGGGTCAGAGATGGGCTAGGGGCAGGAAGGAAGCAAGTGTAATTGTAAGGAGACAACATGAGGATCCTGTTGGGGATGGAAATGTTCTGCATCTTGACTGGATCAATATCAATATCCTGGTTATGATATCTTACTATAGTTTTATAAGATGTTACCATGAGAGAACTGGGTAAAGGGTACATAGGACGATTATCTAAAAATAAAAAGGTTAATTAAAAATGTTTTGTCTATCACTGCCGGGCTTAGAGTGGAATGAAGAGATCAAAATATGAACTTACAGTGTCATCTGACTAGAAGCAAACATATTGTTAAAATATGATACTAAATCAAATTATTGTCTTTAAAAGAAGGTATATGACATGGGACCAACCTATCAGTGGTGAGGAGGAAAATGTTCGGCTTTTAAGTCAATTACTTCTAAGTTATCTACTCTCTGCTCAGTGATTTCTACAAAACAATTGTGAAATACAAAAGCTTTCTAAAGTCTAAAAATGTTAACCCATTAACACTTATGTACAAACAGTCCTTCCCATACAATATATGAAAGTTGTGAAATGAAAACATGGAATAACAAAAAAAGAGTAAACCAGTATGCTGGTTTTTCTTTATAGGACCTGAGCTCTTTGAAGGTGGGGTGCTGCTCTCCGGTGAGGCAAAGAGTGGCCGAGTTCTCTCCATAAACGTTTTTTTCACGTCAGACAATGGGTTTCAGGTTGGTATACTATTCATCTCTGTGTTTCTCCCTGTGAATTTCAGCACACCAACAAAAATCACCCTTCTTTCTTTTCCTTTCTTTCTATTTTTAACACAAAGAACTTTATATTTTACGAAGAATCCAAGGAGGCTGTGAAACATGTTTCAGTTTCACTTTAATTCCGGTGCTCAGCCACTGCCCCTCTCCAGCTACAGTTCCCATCACAACTTGAATTTAAATATTCTCATCAATTTATTTGAGAAATTCCTACAGCTCCCTTGTGCCATTTGCAGGGAAACCCTCTCCAGTGTTTTCTTTCTTTTGCCTTCTCCTCTCCCTCCTTCTCCTCCTCCTTCCTCTCCCTCTTCCTCTTCCTCTCTCTCTCCGTCCGTCTCCCCCTCCTTTTTCCTGGGAGACAGATATTTCTTTGTGCTGGGGGTGATTGACTGAATTTTACCTGAGCTAAATTATAGTTGCACATTCTAGTAATTGCAGAGGGCCACACAGAGAAACAAAGCATCGACTGCTGTTATACTGGGATTTCCCAGATGTATAATTTCAAATTGATATGGAAAAAAGCCTTGCAATGCATTAATAATAGCATAAAATGTAACTCAGTTGGCCAAGGGTGAGCGGAGGCTTTATTTTCTTTGCTACAAAACAAGCTATAGACCTCAGGTGACTAGCATTTATTGTTAAAATGGGTTTTCTATTGCACACCTTCTGAAACACAGAACAAGAAAAGATTTACACTGAATCCTGTCCCCATTCACAGCTCTGCACCGTGTGCCCAGAGAGCACATGTAAAACGTTAAAGAACTGGTTGTTATTATTTTTCCCTTTTTATTCAGTGGTTCAAAAAGCAGAAGGTTCTTCTGTAATTCAAAAGCACCCATCCACCTCTCGTGGGAGAAACAGGTCACCTAGCCTATTTCTTTTCTGTGGTGTCATTATTCTCTACCTAGCGCCTGATAAATACTACTTTTGTGACGTCAAAAAAAAAAAGGAAGAAAGCAAGCAGGCAAGAAAATCTGAAAGTCATATAGTTTTCTTAACACCGGAAGGCACTGGGCCGTGACACCTTATTTTCTTTGAGAATTTTGGGTATATATAGATGTGTATTTGCCTGGCTGTGTACGGACAGGGCAAAGAGAAGGCAAATGTGTTTCTGAATCAAGCCCAGGTTATGGGGACGAGGAAATGATGTATAATTATGTGCACTACCCAGCCTCAAGGGGACAGAGGGCATATTTACACGTCTTCCTTGCTCTTCACCAAGACACAGACTGCTTTATCCATCCAGACTGAAGTCACCTGAGAGTTTCCACACCATGAGCTGTCAGCCGAATCCAACAACTGGTTAGAGTAACAGTATTTACGTAGTGTTTCACAAACGTCATTTCTTTGGCTCATCCCAACAGCTGGGGAGTGGCTTTATTTTCTCTATTTCGCAGGATGAACTTGAGACACCCAGAGGTTGGGACTCTGAGATGGGGTGGAGGCTGGAGGTTCTGGAGACTGGACCCTTCCTCTCCTCCACCGGGACTGGGGTCTCCAGAGCTCACTCTGGTGGTCAGGCTGGCTTTGTGGTTTGCTTCCCTGGAGCAGATACCGGGAGATACTGCACAACACTCCTTGCCGTGATGGTGGTGCCGTCCCCCGCCACCACCCCCAGGACCCTGCCTTAAATGGGGCCTGGAAAGATGCAGCAGATGGCCCAAAGGCCCTTCTTTGTCTGCAGGTTGGTGCATGTTTTTCTCCCATAGTTCGAGCTCAGGACTTCTCATAAGGTGGAACAGGCCCTTCAAGGTCTGCGGGCCTGAGGGCGCTTGGCCAAGGAGGGGCCCAGTGTTCTTCCTGTCTCCAAGGAAAGGCAGTGTGGGAATTTATTTTTATAAAGTTTCGTGTCCTTAAGAATGGCACTGATTTTTCTTTGGGGATGAAACGTGGTAGCCGATGCTTGGACCCCTTGTGCAGCCTCGGGGCGCTGTGTAAGGGCGCGGGAGGTGAAGTCGGCCCACCGTGGGGAGGGAGGCTCCCTTCCTCCTGGCTGTAACCTTGGCCAGAATGGACATCCACCTCCCAGGGCTGCTGGGAGCTGAGCCCAAGTGCCACCTCCTCATAGAGGTCTCCCTGACTGACCCCTGCTCGCCTCCCAGCACTGTGCGCTCTCCAGGGTGCGGTGTTGTTCCTTGTTCCTTTGCGCATTTTCGCCTTGGTGCCTGTCACCCTCATCTGAACTGGCGATCTCTCGGGGCAGAGGTGATGCCAGGTCTGCTGAATTCCAGCACCAAGGAGATTCGGGTGGACGGCCGACACCCAACGAATATTGGAGAGAAAGTGCAGAATCCTTTGTAAACTGTAAAAACACACCTGCTGGTCAGCAGCATTATTCTTATCTCCTGCAGTGTGTAAGGGAGGAAGTTCTGTGAACAGATGTGGATTTTTGGTGTTAATAAACTTATGTGAATCCTAACTCTTCCTTTGATTATCTGTGCACCATCAGGCAGATGACGTAGACTTTCTAACTCTTGGTTTCTTTATGTTCTACCTGACAGAATTGTCTGAGGGATGAAAGGACATTCTGAAGCCACCAGGAGTTAGCAGGCACTCAGTAAAGTTAGTTCCCTCCCCACCTGAGGCCGTGTAAGCGGGCGCCCCTGCTACCTTCTTGCACCTGGAGAGAGGGAACAACCAGGTCTTGTGAGGACTGTTGGGAGGGTGTTTGGTGTCTCACACCTTGAAATCGGGAAAGCAGAATCTCCCTGTGCCCTAGACTGAGTGTTTGTGTCCCCCAAATTCATATGTTGAAATCCTACACCCCCAGGGTGATGGTATTAGGAGGTGGGGCCTTTGGGAGGTGATTGGGTCGTGAGGGTGGAGCCTCATGAATGGGATTAGTGCCCTGATAAAAGACCCCACAGAGCTCCCGTGCCCCTCCTGCCATGTGAGGACACAGTGAGAAGTCAGCCGTCTGCAACCTGGAGGAAGCCTGTGACCAGAACCTGGCCACGCTGGCACCCTGAACGCAGGCTTCCAGCCTCTGAAAGTGCGAGCAATAAACTGCTGTTGTTTAGAAGCCACCCAGCCTGTGGTGTTTTGTTATAGCAGCCGAAACAGACTGAGACACCAAGTTACTTCCTCAAGAACCACTCCTCACTGCTTGAAGCCAGCTCAAAGATCAAAACAAAACTTGTGCAAATGTCACCCATGTTTTCCTGATCACACAGACTGAGGACCCAAATATAGCAACAGTCACCCTGTTCTACTAGACAGGTAGACCAGAGTTCTCAAAATGGTCCAAGGACCCCTGGAGGTCCCCACGGGACTTTTAGGGGATCCGTGAGGTCAAAATCATTTAAATAATAATATTGAGGTGTTATTCTCTCTCTCACAAGTTATCTCTATTCCACAGGTTACATGACATACGATATTGCAACAGATTGAACGCAGAAAGGGATGAGAACCCAGGTGCCTTCTAGTACGCCAGACTTTAAAAAGATTTGCACAAAGGTAAAGCAGTGCCACTCTTCTCACTAGTTTTTCTTTATTTTGGAAAGGTTAGTTATTTTTCATAAAAAACATGGTAATGTATAATGAGTTTTCTATTATTATTTTTAAATGAATTAATAAATAACAAATTTCTCAGTTTTAATTTCTAAATGACAAATATCAATAGTTATAACCCACACACACTAAAGTTATTTGGGGCTCTCCATAGTAAGAGGTGTCCTAAGATCAAAAAGTTGGAGACCTGTGGTAGTAGAAGATTCTAGGAGAACTCCTTGATTACTACGTGGTACTCATGGACTTGCTCCTTTCTTTCTCCTGTTTGCTGAGGTGATGTCTCTGTCACTGTGGATGCTCCTGATGAGTGTGCCAAAATTACCAAAGTCTAATGCCCAAGGAGCTGAGAAAACCACTGAGGGCCACCTCACTTCTCTCATCCCAGAACCCCACCCATGTCCGAGGCCACCACCATGGTGGACACTGTCCTCAAGGTGACAAGTCTGTCTCTGCATCTTCAAGGAGAGGTGTTGCGCATGTGGCCGACTGCTGGGATAATGTCCTTGAGGCCCACTAGCAACAGTTCTGTTCAACTCACATCCCCCATGCCCACAGGACAAGGCAGAAAGGGGCCTCACAGCCTAGGTCATTACTGAAGAATCACACTTTAGAGTGCAGGTATTGGGCCAAAGGGGCTCCTTTGAGGGACAGTCACCAGGCTCCTGGAACTGCTCCTCCCACCCGTTTCCCCGATCCTACTGACCTTTGACCACATTCCCACAACTTCCTGTCCTTATCCAGGAGGCGTATTTCCAGGAGGTCCCTCTGCACCTCATGACAGTAGATAGTCCCTGGTGACACTCCACGATCCTCCAGAGATGTTTGATCAAAGCAGGGCTCCCGCTCGGTGAGTGTTGGCTGTGTGTGTGCGCCTCTCCCAGTGACCCTATTTCCCATCAGGCTCTGCAGTCTCGGCACTAACGGCAGTGAGGGCCCAGCTCTGAAGCCACCAGACTCCTCCTCAGGTGAGCGCTGATGTGGCGTGTCATCTCTTGTCACATCCAAGTTGTGAAGGAGTGAAGTGTGCTCCAACTTTCTACTTTTTGGTGCTATTTTATTCTCCTCTGGGCTAATCCTCTTTTCTTAAGAGCTTCCAAAAAAATAGGCATTACCTACCATTTACACTGAATACAAATTTGAGATTTTGTTTTGCATTCAAAAAATTTCTTTATCTATAGAATGAAAAGAAAGACTCTATTCCCTCAAAAAATGAATTTTCAAGCAAGAGTATGTTCAGGGTAGAGGGATTTGGTATTTTACTATAACTTGTAGTGAATTATCTGTACACAGACAACTGGCCTGGAGCAATTAAATTTTATTATTACTGTCCTTCACCCCCAAATAAAAAGAGGGCAGTATCCGAGAATAACAATGAAGAGCCTCACTTTGTGGGGAGGGATTGCGGAATCAACATTTCTTTAGGAGGCAAGCCCCCCCCCGAAGCTATCAGAGTAGAAATGGCCAATTAAAATCTCCCCTCCTCCCCCTCGAGTCCCGCGTCCGTGGACTTGTCAGGCTGGTGGAGGCTCACCAACAGGAGTCTGGCAGCCAGTCACCCGGGCTGACCCACAAGCTCCTTTCGATCTCTAATTTCTGTGATTCTGAGCCCCAGTTCATTATCTAGGACAGCGCATTAAAAACAACGGCGAGAAAGGCACTTCAACACCTCTCACAAATTACAACAGTCGGATGCAATTTGAATTAGATAAAATATATATTTATTTTATGGAACAAACATGCAGACAATAAAATTTTGTTTAACAGTAACCGTATTATTCAGTGACTCAGTAATGGAATTCAAAACTTTATTATTGAATATTACTTTCAAGGTAGCGTAATGGAACGGATGTAATTCCTCAGTTGTCTTCAGAACGCTTTCCCTTTACCCCTAATCATTTATTCTGGTGATTTTAGAGGGTTGCTTAACAGCACGGGTAGGCGTTGGGCCTTTGCACTAAAGAGAAGGCGAGCTCTCCAGGCCGGCAATATGACAATATGACAGCCATGCTCCCTCAGCGGGGCCAGACCAGGCCTGGGAGCCAGCTGATGCCGGGAGGGTCTGTGTTGCCCTCTCTGACCGGGCAGTTTTCTGTGGGGTCTTGGTGCAGGAGGCTTGGAGCTAGAGGGCAACACAGACCGTGTCTGCCTCATTTAGGAAACCCAACTGCAAGTTACAGGAATTCTGGGTGCGGCCTGGCTCCAGGTTTGGACACGGATTCTTTCCATCTTGAACCCAGCCCTTCATGCCACTCATCATCATGCTTCACAGTGAAGGTCTTATGCCCTTTTTTAAGAATGAGAAAAGCTTTCCTTTCCTTTTCTTTCCTCTCTGTCTTACTGGCCAGAATTGCGCTTCATGCCCATGCCCAAATCAGTCACTCAGCTTGGACCAATGAATATTCACGTCTGGGAGTGGGAACATGGCTCACATCTCTTGAAGGACAGGCCATCTGTAGGACAGTGGGCAAAATTCTTCTGTTAGGAAGGAAGAAAGATGAGGTCTAAGGGGCACAGGGCATGGCTATTGAAGGGTGACGCGTCCGTCACCACGTCTATGCAGAAAACAGACCTGCTTCTGGAGAGGAGAATAAGGTGGACAGAGGAGCCCGATTTACCTAAACCTGGAGTGTGACAAGACCGAGGCAAGTATAGAACAGGACTAGTGAGAATTCAGGTAGGGAAGGATGCTCAAGAAGAAATCTCAAGCGGCCATATTTCCACGTTAGTGTCAAGACTGTCTTGTTGATCTCTTACTTTAACAGGATCACAAAGCTGTGGATCCACTTTTTCTTGCGAGGTTCTTGGTCTTTCCTGCTCTGCTGAGGTCAGGAACCCGAAGTAGTCCGGCCCTCTCACCGTGCGTGTCTGAGTGGTAGCAAGAGTGAGCATTTGGTGGTGCCGTAGGAGACAAATAAACAACAACCCCACTGTAATTAAAAAAAAATCTCTTTGTCCTTGAGATACTCAAATTGGGATGAGATAAAAGCCCATCTGCTACCTCTGCTGAGGTCTTTGTGCTAAAAGCCTGGGCGAACCAGCATTGGCCGAAGGTGGATTTCGGCAGGTTTAGATACTTGTTTGTGCTGAGTGCACAGAATTCCCGAAGAGTCTATATCTTCCTCTTGTCCCCACCATTCAGATCAGCCTTCATTTCCCGTTAATTTATAGACTGCGTTAACGGACTCGAGCGCTGCTCGAGAGCTGCGTATTACTGTAAACCTCCAGCACTCAGGTGGCTCCATGACCAACTGTGACAACAATGGTTCCTGGGATGTCACAACTCAAAGTGGCTTCTATTAGCAGTTAAAACACAAATATAAAAATTTTGTACTTTTTTGCCCAGTGAGTTGATAGTAAAAATTCTACTGTAAAAGTTTTGGGAAGCATCGTAAGGCTGAAAAAACTTGTTAAATACAAGGTTCTTGGTTAGACAGATTTCTGAAATGACTATGGTTGAGTCCCACGTTGTGGGAAACATTTACGTGCTGAAAGGCACTGGGTTGAGGCCTGTTTAACCTTTTGGACTGCAGAGATTCGAACTGCTTCTGCTGTCTGCCTCTTTCAGATGGGAGGGGTTAAAAGGAAGGGAAAAAGCACATTACGAGGGTGAAAGTTGCAACCGAGCTCTCTGTCGGGTGAGTTTGCTAAAAAAACTTGGGGGTGGGGCTATAATTGAATGGATCCATCAAATTGGGCTTTAATAATTAGCAAAAGAAGAAAGGTCTATGATGAAATGTTCCAAACATACAGATTAATTACATTGAATACATAAATTCTCATAGAAATTGTTTATGTTTCTAGACATGGGACGTTACTCTTTATGATTTTTATGGCTCAAAACTCCTGGGCTTGTCACGTGCATTCCCAAAGCCGAGCTGTCTTAAGGAACCGGTTGGGTGGGCCGCAGGTCGCCCTTGATGGATCAGTCTCCCCTTCACGAGGTCTACTGCACGCACACCTGTGGGTTACACTGGCTGCTTCCCTCCCCACTCCATGAAACAGTGTTCGTTTCTCTTTCTTTCCAAACAGTGCACCACGAGGATGGGAAATCTCAGATAGAATGGGAAAGCGAGAGGCAGATAGACTTTCAAGTCCATAAAAAACGTAACGGCTTCCCTTCTATAATTATATATCTATAAAAAATAATAAAAAAGATACAGGGCCAAAATTTTATGGCATTTATGCTAAAGTGCTGCTGAAACTCGCAAGGAGAAGGTACTGCTGAAGAGGATAGCATGTTGCCAGGAAGCATTACATTGTCCATTCAGTTTAATGCATAACCATTGCAGCAAGTTTCTGTGTGTAGACGACCTGGGCCATTGTGTGTCATGCCCCTCTATCTCTCCATCTGTATTCTACTCAGATCCCTATTGAATTCTTCAGGCTTTAGAATTTCCTGACGGTTGCAGCAATACTGCTAAATTAACTTTTCCAATAGTAAATAGCTGCAAATATGTCCATTATGGACTTCTCAGGGCTCTTCCTCAGTGGGAGTGAGAAAATATTCTGGGATGGGGATTGCGTTGCGAGAACAAAATGCTGTTACCTTCGGTAGGATTGGGGTACCCCAAAACCATAGTTCCCTAGTTGTTATTTTTCTGATTGTACAGGGAAAAGGAGTTCCTCTAGATGTTAGAATGACAAATTGGCTAATATTTGTCTGGTGTTACTCTATAAATACAGAGTGCCACGTGCTTTTCCCGTAGCTTCATAATGAGCAGTGGCTGAGAGGTATCAATGCAGGATGAGAGGGCCCATCCAATTTCGTGTTTATTCCACAGCCAATGTCTTCCCAGTTGCTAATGAAAGAGTCTCCCGGGACTGGCATGGCTGAGGCTGGCAGCTCAGTAATATCATACTTCTTGCTTTAATTCCATTTAAATCCGCATTCTTGTACGATTTGTGGCCACATGTAAGTGGATACAAGAATTTTTAAATATGCGTCTAAACACTCACTTAAATAGTTGAAAATGATCATGTCGACAACATGGGCTAGTCATTTTCTTCCTTTTTGTGTGTATAATTTTCTGCAGACTGGCCCAACCACCTCTCCTGTGAGAGCAAAGGCAGCAGTCCCTGGAGAGAGCAGCCTCACCCTGCAGGGTAGCCTGCGTGGAGCCTGGCCCATCGCTTGCCGAGCCTCTTTTGAGATCTGAACTGATTTGGCCATGGAAAGACACAGCGCCTTGAAAACAAAACAGTCTTCCCTAACACTTTTGATTTAATAAGAGAAGGTTTACAAATGAAAAATGGAAATGCTTCACCAAAGGGGGACATGCTTGAAGGTCATAAGGGCTCGGAGCGGGAACGTGGAGTCACGTCTCCCAGTCCCCCCACCCCGCCTCCAGCTGTGATCCCACCAGGGCTGCTGCTGTCCAGCTACGTGAACTGGGGGACAGGACAACAGAGGAAACACATGCACAGAGCCTTTGATACCAGAGCACAGGGTCAGCTGGTGCGCCATGATATGCATAATCATAACCCGGTGGTTCTAGGAGCCTGGGTAGGCATAAGGGACTGATGAGAAAAAAACATTGATTTATGATGATCTCAAAAACATGATCTCCAAAGATGTATTCTGCAGCTCTGAGACCTCAGGTTTAAGCCCTATTAATTTTCCAGAGCTGTCTGGGATTACCCATCTGCGTAAAGGTTAACTGTCTTCACACTTATGAAATGGGTATTTCTGTTTTGGTTCTTACTTTGTGCCTGTTAATGATTTATAAAATACGAAATGCAAAGCCAGTGAAACAGCTTTAAATCTTCAGTATGAATCACCTACCTGACCAAACTTTTGAGAGACGCAGAGTCTTATTCAAGTCCTTTTGCAGTGACAACTTGGAAATTCTGCTGCTTTACACGTCTCATTTTGAATAAAGTGAAAAGAAGACACCAGCCATGCAAAATCATGCATTTTGGAAAGGAAAATCCATCCAGGTGAATATCGTGTAGTGTGTGGGGGTGTGTGTGTGTGTGTGTGTGTGGGTGTGGGTGTTGGGAGTTTCTTCCGGGATCCCCCTTCCAATATTTTTTCTGTAGTGAATATTACCCAAATATATGCCTTTCAGTATCTGAACATGATTATGTTCCTATGTGCAGTTCTGTTACATTTCCGGGGTTTTATTTCCTCATATAAAAAAGCACATAATTTTTCCGTCTTGATAGTTTTGGAAGTATGACAACCTGCTTTGCAAATCTGGTTTTAAACGTTGCATGTTGAAAATTCTGTGACCCCAGACAGTTTATTAGTCACTTGTTTAGCTTTCGGTTCTGTCGTTAACACAATCAGCTCACGGAGGTGGTTACTCGAATTTCTTTAGATACAAAGCCCTTGATGTAGAATGACAGCATCACACTTCCAAAACACCTGCAGCTTCACAGCGCACGCGTGTGCCCTCGGACGGCGTGAGGGGCCCTGGCCTGCCGAGGTGGAGGTGGAGCCGTCCGCTCCGTCCACCTTCTCCTGGGACTCGAGATTGGGTTGCTAAGCTTCCCCCAGACGCTTGGCCAAGGATTAGGGTTACCATGGTTACCTGAGAGTCACCTCATGGGGTGAACTAAACTCCAGCTCTGTGCTCCAATCCTAACTTTTTTGATTGCATAATCCTATCAGGAAAAGTTTTTTGAGCACTTCCCTCTCTATACGCATGTTTATTTTTTCATCAAGTTATATGCATATTAATATTTTAAGTGCATTAATCTCATTTATTAATTGCTGAGGAAGAGTCTCCCTGAGCTGACATCTGTGCCAATCTCCCTCTACTTCATATGTGGGTGGCTGCCACAGCATGGCCGCTCACGAATGGTGTAGGTGCATGCCTGGAACAGAACCTGGGCTGTCGAAGTGGAGTGTGTCAAACTTAACCACTAGGCCACGGGGCCGGCCCCTGAAAAAAAATATCTTTGCTTTCAACCTGCAGAGGTTTGCACTCATGTTCTGGATGTTTAGCTGTAATATGTCTTGTTGATTGTAAAGGCTTCCTACTATTGTGAGCTAATATTTCAACGTACACTATGACCCAAAGGTGGGGTCATCATTAACAATGGGGGATGGATCAAGTTTTCATTATTTTTGTTTTGTGATTTCGCTGAGTAGAGAAGAGTTACTCCTGTCTTGTAGCTAGTCTTTTTTTTCTTAGTACTGTCCTCAAGTTCCACATTCTTCGGACAAATCTTTCTTAAGCCACCTGCCCATTTCGTGAGGGTAAATTTGGTTAAAGCTAAGCAGTATAGATGGCAACTAGACTTTTGGTGGTGAACACGAAGTAGTTTATACAGAAGTCAAAATATAGCGATGCATATAGAAATTTATATAATGTTATAAACCAATGTGACCTCAATTAAAAAAAAAGCTGAGCAATACAATCTGTAAGTCCACTTAGTTTACTTTGTCACTTAGTCACAAGTAAACTGTACCATGTGACAATATGCCAACTTGCCCTATGGATTTCCAGTGGATTATCTTGTTGGGGTGTGTGCGTCCCACTTGGTGATCACTGTTTCAACGAAGGAAGAGATCACTCAAGCATAATTTAAATATCGGCAAGAAGTTTTCACTGAGTACAGAGCACAGTTACCAGAGTCAGTCAGGTCCCACTGGCTCCACCACTTCCTAGGCCAGCAACCTTGAGCAAGTGTGTGACCTCTCTGTACCTCAGTTTCCTCATCTGTGGAATGAGGGTATATAGTATTTATCCCTTAAGATTTATGAGCACTCATTGAGTTGAAGCCTCTAAAACCATCTCTGGCATGTAATGTGTGCTATAAAGTACTGGCTATTGTTACCATGATCATTATTATTACTATCTTATTACCAATCAATATTTTTTATTGAACTTGAGTCTAAATGATTGTGGCAAATAAGAAAGACTAAGACGTGAGCCATAGATATTTAATGTAAAAAGTCAGGACTTGGTTAGAATTCATTTGGGGATTTTGGGCACAAACACAAATAGTTTCAAACTAATTACACAAGCGACAGGCCGGCTACAGTTGCCATCTACCCATGCCCCACATCTAACTGCCCTAGTATAGATGGCTCTCGGTCCAGCACGGTAAAGAGGTTTCCTCACTTGCCTACGCTAAATATTGCACTCAAGATAGAGTTGTTCTCCCCATACACCTCTTTGATGTTCTAACCTTCATTTTTTCATCTGTAAAACTCAGTAAGAAGATGCTAATATTAGAAAAAAGATCTCTCTTTTTTTTCTCAATAAAGTAAAAGGTAGGGTAATTTTTGATTAACTGTGCTGACAGCACAAAATGCTATTCTGACTTCACTTGCTAGTTCACCTGCAGCTTGGCAGTGAGCGTAGCTGTAGGTGTAGTAATTAATAACGCCCCATCAGAAGAGTTCCGACTTCTCTAGACAACAGAGGCTGATGATTACTTCTGTGTCTATCTCTATCTTTCTCCCTCACTCTGTTCTTTAAAAGTTGCCTTCTGCAAATGTTCTCCAGCTGTTGAGAAATTGGTTTTCATCTGGAGCCTGCAATTGTTTTTAAGAGATTGATTCAAATGCATAAGGAGTCCCAGGGACTAGTATTTGCATTTAAACAATAATTATTAGATGCTAAAACTGTGGCTACATGAGGAAAGAATTTCTAATTATCTGCTATTATTTGGGCCCCAACTTTTCCCAGCTTTCTCACGTCGACACAAGCTACTGAGCACAGCAGCCATGCACATGCCAGAAAGGATGTGCCTGGTATGTCTGGCTCAGCAGCCGCAGAGCTGGGGTCCTCAGGATGCCCCTGAGTTGTCCCCAAATTTGTTTTGGTTCATTCAAGATCCCAAGGACAGACGTTCACCTCAAAGAACTTTTGAATGGAGACATAACCTCTGGTGTCCCTTTGCTGTTAATGGAACTGGGTTGGGAGAGCCACATCCTGAGGATGCTTCCCAGGCCTGGTTGAGAGCAGCCACTTGGCTGAAATGGTCATAGCAGTCATAGCAGTTGTCCAGGGGGCTCAGTTTCAATGACCCAGTCTGATGACCTTTCTGGTGACACCATGGCACGTTAAGAGGCCAATGTGAGTGTCTAGTGGCCAAAACTATCATTCAAAAGGGGCAATATTTGAATATTGGTTGTTTTAGTGACACAGTATGAATGGTTATTAATAAGAATTATGTAAAAATAAAGTATAAATAAATATTATAATAACTATATAAATAAAATAAAAATTACATATGACCATAAAAACAATTTTGAAGAGGTCATGCATCATGAGCTTTCTAAGTAACGAAGAGAAAGCAGCACGAATAGTTTCCTTTTCTCTTTTTTTTTAATGTATCTTCTTGAGATCAGCCTTTTCAGGTTTCACTTGAGCAGAAAGGTGATGCTAGCATATATTCTAAGGCCAACATTTCCCCTCAAACAGCAGGTCGACTGGTGTGTTCTCGTGATCCGTGATAGAGAAGAAAACATCACCCGACATAGTTTTATTCCACGTCACGAAATAAACAACCCACAGAGAGAGCTGAATCAATCCTGCTAAGGATGACAGGACCAAGCAAGTCAGGAGACAAGCTGTCCCTTGGGAGAGACTTACAAACAGTCCTTAAGGAGGTGGGAGAGTATTGGGAGGGCAGGCGAGGTGGAGTCCGTGGTTTGGACTGCTGCCTCTGATTCCACCTCTGAGTTTGCCTTTTGAGTGAAGGAAGCCAGGGTCAGAGGCAGGAATGGGTGAAAGAAAGAGTCTGAGGTCCGGAAAGATTGCTGAGGAGGTGGGGCATGGTCACCAGCCAACCTGGGGCTCTGACGTCCCGTCCTCCAGGCCTCCCTGGACTCCCGCCTGCCTCATTGCTCCTCCAGTGCAGAAATGTGCAGCCCTGCACACTGCCCGTGTCAAGACGCTATTTCCTATTCAGTTGTTTGGGATCCAGTTGGGAGCCATATTTGTTTTAAAAAAAGGCTGGGGTGAGGGAAGAGCGACTATGGCCAGAGGCTCTAAGCTCTCAATAAAAGGATTAAAAAGGGTTTGTCCTTATTCCCAGTTCACTCCAATCTCTGCCTCTGCGTCTGAAAATCCACTTTGATTGTGTCTCTGCAAGTGCGCCATCTTATAGCCTGACAGCCCGAATTTCCATTGTTCACCTCCCTGTCTAGAGTGTGCAACAGGGATGTGAGGGGAGTGAGGTGACTCAAACAATGCCTATGGGGACTCGAACTTCACAGGCCACAGGCCATGCCTTGGCTTCAGCATGTCAATACAACCACACCAGTAAATTTGGTGCCAAGAGGCCAAGATGCAAAGCGTCTGCTGACAATCAAGAGTGGACAGTAGGGACATACCTTTGATTGAAGAAACCAATCTTATTCCTGCACTACATGATCCTGGTTTTCTCTTTATTTTCTCCCCCAAAACGCTTCATTATCGCAGCTCTATTTTCCATTTCAAATGTTTAAAAATTATCATCAACAAGATTTTTTAAAAAATAGTGTTGAATGTCCCCAATTGTGAACTTGTTTGAGAAAAGGTAAAAAATAGTGAAAGTAAAGAGTTGCCCAAGAGAAAGCAGGTTTACTGGCTAAAGTGCATCATCAATGCAGACTTTGCTCTCATAAGGCAAGTGATTACCACCTGGGAGACGTATTCCTAGGAAAGAAAGGCGGCTTCTTTAATTTGGCTCGAGGTCAAGAGTCTCTGCCCCCGCCCCACGGTAAAGATGTTCGAAATTCAGGGACTAAAAAGGGATGGAAATGAAGGAAGGGAAAGAATAAACTCTTTGCCAAAAAGATATACTCTTTAAACAACTAAGTTGACATTAGCAAAGGACAAAACGTTACCTAAGTAAGAAAGTCAGAACTAAGTCCGATTGTTCTATCCCATTGAGACAATTGCAATTGTTTTAGTTTCCAAAACGTGTATATGAGGAACGCATCGATAGGGCTCACTAAAAGATTGCTTATGATTTTCAGAGGGCAGCTCTTAGCCAAGCAATCACTACAAGGATTTATAATTCAGTCTTCATTTATACAATCTCTGTCACATTGCACTTGTTGCCATGATTAGTTATTACAACACTCAGCAAAGGGGTGCCCAGCAAACTGACATCAAGATAGGTTAGGAAGCTGTTTCAGAACCGGATTCCAAAATATCAAATGAAAAGGATTTGATTTTCATTCCCAGTCTCCCCACCTGGCCCCTAGCACTGCACGGCCTCCCCCCTTGCTGGCTGGCATGCCGTGGAGGTACTGAGAAGTGGCATCTGCTGAGTTCCAGCGTTCAAAATTCTTATGCAACCTTAAAATATTTTCATTTGCTTTTAAAATAAGAGAACTCTAAAAAAAACGGCCCAGTTCCCTTTTAAATTTCTTTACAAGTAGGAGAGGTGCTAAGATTTTCAAACTCTTTTTAACCCAATTCCACAAAGCATGAGGGGATTTTTTTTAATCTCCTGAGAGTTATTTAGTGGAGGATTTGTATATAATTGTTTTCATTTTTGCAACAAATATAAGGTGAGATTATGGTTAGTTTTCTTTTCTCCTCTTTTGTCTTTCTTGTGTTTTATCAACTTTTCTGCAATAAGCATATGTGTGTTTGTAATAAGAAACACAAGAGTTTTTTTTTAATCAAACAAAAAAAGTGCTGTAATACATTAGATAAGATGGGTAAGAAGTTCAACATTCAGAAGTGATTTCTTTTTAGAGGACCAGATCCCCTCATGACCTCAAACAAATATGCCTCTTCAAGAACTTCCAGGCAGGAGACTGCAGGATCTATTTTCAGACACTCCTTGGAAATGATGAGATGGGAGTATGAAGAGCCACGTCTGCGTTGAGTCACCTAGGTCGGAGAGGCCTTGGATCGTGCATGAGGTTCCTTGTGTGAAGAAGGAAAATCATAATAATGGGGCTGATGAGTCTTCTTAGCAGTGGGGACATAGATGAGCTGATAAAGCCCTTTGGGTTCTTCACAGCAGGATGGCGATGGCCACCCAGAGGCTCAGCCCTGGGGGACCCGCTCACTGACTCGTCCAGCTCCAACAAGCGTCACCTCTTGCCCAACCTCTCCCTCCCCCAATGGGTTATTTAAAAACAAATCTCAGATGTCATAGTATTTCATCCATAAGTACTTGAGCATTTCTCTGCAAGGACTCTTAAAAACAATACAACAGCAACAAAAACAAGCACAATGCCATTATCACATCTCAAATTTAACAACAATTTCTTAAAAACATTGAATATCTAGCCAGTGTTCTCTCTGAGGTTTTATGTGTTTCTCACTCTTGTTTTTTTCAAATCTGAGTCTAAACAAGGTCCATACATTGTATTTGCTTCATATTCCTCTTAAGAGTCTGAACCTGTAGGTTTACCCTTCCTGGGTTTCCTGGTCATTTATTTGATGAAGAAATGGAGCCTTAATCCTATGGAATCTCCTGCATTCTGAATTTTGCTGACTGCATCCCTCTGGGTTGTTTAACGTGCTCTTCTATCCTTGTGTTTCCTGTAAACTGGTAGTTAGATCTCTATAACTTCCAAATTTTTTTTTGCAAGGATAATTCATACCCAACTGACACTGGCTAAAAAAAGTCTAGACTTGTAGAAACTTTGAAACTATTTTAAAATGCTCCAAAGCTGATTACTTTCATGCATCTTAATTGTGCTCAAACAATGGGCGTGGTATTATTTTGGTGAGCTCATCTTCCACCAGCTCATCTTCCACCAAGATTCCTACTTAAAGATTTTTCACTTTTCCTTTCTGAATGCCAGGATAAAGCCAGACAGAGGCCAAAGGAGTCCTCAATAAACTAGTATAGAGCTTTGTGGAAGCTTCTGACAGGCCCTTTTCAGAATTTCAGAGGAGGCGACAAATCCCTGCTTTGCTCTTGGAGGGGAAGGGTGTCTATTGGGTTTCCCATTAGTGAAGGAGAAGACTCACTGGGGTTCCTAGTGAAGGGATGTAGACAGGGAAGATTTCGACAGTGCAAACACAATTTGTATAAATTTTAAAAAATGATGAATTAACTAAGCTGTGGTGATTAAGGTGCTCTATACATCACATTTCAGTTTTTACCAAAACCATCTACTTGTTCACCCTCAAAAGAGAGGAGACTGCCAAATCTGACTATCTCACTCTCACCACCCACAGCCCACCCTGGCTCAGGCTATGCCCTTGGTTTGTCACCCAACTGACCAGAGGCATAGAGATGAAATGCAATTAATGGATGTGTGAATAATTGTTCTGAATGCAGATTGGGTGAGGCATGACCCAAGCTGGGCAGCCTACGCAGGAGTATTTGTCTCTAAGCATTGACTGCCTTGGAGAAACTCTTCTGATCAGATCACAGAAAGTTTGCTTGCAAATCATTTCCGTCAACATGCACTTGAGTCCTTCCTGTTGGCACCCTTTCCATTGGGCTAGAGGGCTGGTAGAGACCCCAGCCTCCAGCTCTAAAATGCCCCACTTCCTAAGCCTCTGAAAGAAGGAAAGGAGATGATTTAAAGCATAAGCTCTACACCAAGACCACAGGACAATTTGAAATGAAGGCCTTCCAGAGGAGGGGGCCTCTGCTTATGGGTGCGGTGCCAGGACGCTGCTCACCCAGCTGGGACAGGAGGGGGGCACTTCTGAGTGCTGGGCTTTGAATGGACCATCCAAAGTTGTCATCCGGTTGTTTCACATGTCGGGGGTGGACCGTGAAGAGCTTGGGCACCCCATGCCTGGGCACAGGGACCCTTCAGTAGATCTCCCACCTTGCTGGGCCTGTTTTGCATGAGGGCAGGTGATGAGATGCAAAAGACCCGTGTCCAGAGGCCTTTGTTACCGTGATTGATGTTCCCCGTCTCACACTGGCTGACACAGGTGCGTCCTGACGAGGACTCCTCCACATCTGAGCAGCCACTTGCTGGCCAGTGCGCACTGACCCCACAGGTTCAGAAGTGGGGGTGGGAGGAGCAATATTTTCTCCTCCTGGATGCCTCTACCTTCTGGGCTAAAGTGGTCTGCTTCTCCTCCACAGACAATGCTGCCTAGCACTTAAAACTACTTTAATTAATCTTTTTGGGGAAAGACGTGTTTTGAAAATATGACAGGAACTCATGAGGTAGATAATGGATTGATGGTGAGCTTGTGAGGGAGCCCAGCGTGCTGGTCGGTCGCTGGCGAGGTAGGGTGTGTTAAACGTAATTCGGGAAAGATCCAGCCCTCCAGGACGAAAAATGAAAGAGGCATTTAATTGGAACACTTAGCAATCACAAAACCAAGACAGAGGTTAAATTGTTTTGAGCAAGAGAAATTAATACATTAAAGGTTACATTTCCAACTGTGAGGCAGTGAGCTGGGCTCTTCGGTGGTGTCAGAATTACACAAGGCAGGAGAAATGGCTCTGAAACGATTGTGGAATCATTAACAAAAGGCAAGGCAGAGGAAGACACTTCCCAGCAGGAGGGTGCGAAGAAGAATAAAGACATGGAGAGAGCTCATTAAGAATGAATTGCAGACCATAAACATTTGAAACCACTAAGTGTGGAGTTCTATCTGTTATCTAATGACTCAGAAATTATAAAACTAGCAATGACTTTCAGAAAAGGAGTTGACTTTGCAGGAGGTTGTTTGCTATTACACATGCAAAAAGGTATTTTTTTTAGTTGGGGGAAAAAATCTCTCATCTTTGTAAATCAGCACAATTTAAGCAACTTCAGCTATCCTCTGACAGATTTTTCTTCTGTATAATTACACATTGTCTCAGATTTAGTTATAAGGATATTGAAATGAACGGGCTAGGCAGGGGAAAGGAAGTCATGGGGGCGGGGAGGAGGAGCAGGGAGACAAAAGTCCACACCTCGCCTAACTGCAAATTGACTCACCACTTTGTCTTCAGGAAGATCTAGAAAGCTCCATGGAGAAAGCCTTGCCAGTAAATCCTCCGGAGTAGACTCAGGCTTTGTTTTGATTGAGGAAGATTCCATTTGTATTGTTGCTAATTGCATGGTTTGTTAGACAAAGAGTCGGGCTACGTGAAATGAGATAATCTATCCTTGGTATTCAGGCTCCCATCCCCCTTGCACACCCTCCTCCTGCCAAGGAAAAGGGATCTTTGAAACTTGAATGATTTAAGACGCTATGCTCTGGCCACGTGTGACCCCTGTAATCTGCCAGAGTATTTGGTGCTGTACTTCAAATGCCCTTCACTCTGAGATTCATCCAAGTCAAAAATGGCAGAGAAGCATCAAACCACGTGACTGGGCATCACACCCAGGTCTCTAAAGTGCCTCTTGGGAAAATAGATGCAGCTCCAGTAATATGTTGTCCTTCTGGAAAGAGTAGAGTTCAGAACAGCTGTGGGAAGAAGCCCTGGAAGGAGGGAGCAAGGCTCTCTTAATGGCTTTTAGAAGCCAGGGCTTTTGCTGGGCAGTGTCATGTCCAGTGGGCTCTGTGACTCAGAGGGAAGTGTGTTCCTGGACAGCTCCTTTGATAGCCAGCACCATTCCATCCTTCGCGGGTCCCACAAGAAATGCAGGAGCTGACGAAGCCTGTTGGACCCTTTGTAAATGCCTCCTGGTCTGTTGTTGTTTATCTTTCCATGTGCAGAGCAGGGTGAAGCTGGCTTTCTCATCTTTCCTGAGCAACCAATTCCAGGGAACAGGATTAAAGTGAACCACAAAATATTTGAATATTAGTATTAAGACACATTCACAAGGACAGATGTTCATCACAAGAATAAGTTACCATAGGACATTGAGGAGCCTCCCTGGGGAAAGCTACTCATCTGTCTTCCAATCCTACAATTCCAAGACTAAACATCCTCCAGGTACTGGACCTTTCACAGATGAGGAAAGAAACTGCATTCTGTTCCTGCCCATTGTTAGCACCTGTGGTCAGCAATATCATGGAGAGGCAAGTGGTCTTTTCAATTGACTGGGGGTCTTTATCCAGCAAGCTTCAAAGTGGGGGTGCCAGATAGTATGTTCAATATGCTCAATAATCTCCAGGGGTGCAAGAAGATTTTATATATATATTTGTATATATATATAATATATACATTATGTATATATACATTATGTATACATTTGTCCCTTGATATTTGCACGGGATTGGTTCCAGAATCCCTGTGGATACCAAAGTATGCGAATGCTCAAGTCCCTTATATAAAATGGCATAGTATTTGCATATAACCTATGCACATCCTCCTGTGTACTCTAAATCGTTTCTAGATTACTTATAATAATACAATGTAAATGCTATGTAAATAGTTATTATACATTGTTTAGAGTATAATGACAAGAAAAAAAAGTACATGGTCAGTACAGACACAACCATTGTAGGCCTTTCCATCTGCTGTTGGTGGAATCCAGGGTTGTGGAATCTGTGGATATGAAGGGCTGACTGTATATAATATATATGTATATGTGTGTGTATGTGTATATATACACACATGTCTTTTTTTTTTAAAGAAGAAAGTAAGCTTCTCAAGCATCAGAATCTAGGCCGACCTTGGTGTCTCGTATTTTCGGTGTGTTAGATGGTCAATCATGTGTGTCCCACAGTCCTTGAGGTAGGCTGAGGGCAGGACTGAACTCCACAAAGCAGAGGGCAAATCAGCAGTGACACCCAGAGAACTGCAGTTTACGCATGCTCAGTTAAGTGGCTTTATGAATCATATTTTCTTAATCAAACCAACCCCTGCAAAATGGACACATGGCTTAGTAAGATTCCCGCAAAGAAACTGCAGATTGAAGGTAATGTTCATAATGCAAGAACAAGCCAACGACAAGAAATCGCCAACTTGGACATTTCTGCCCTTCAGAGGAGCGCTACTGTTGCCACAGGAAAGGTCTAATCCGACAAGAAGTTGACCAAAAGCTCAAAAATGATCAAGGGTAGGATTGGAAATATGTATTCATAACCGTTGTCCTTCAGGACCAAAGTTGTCCTAAGTGTTAATTATACATATTGTACCTTTGTGAGGCACTGTTTTCAACAATGATGACAAATATAGGTTAAATATTAAAAAGAACCTGAATTTTGAACTGTTCTTTAAATAGTATTACAGTGGCTTAAATCAGCCTTTCTCAAACTTTTTGATCCCAAGACCCCTTTACACTCTTAAAATTTATTGGCGACCTCAAGGAGCTTTTATTTATGTGGAATATGTCTATTGGTATTCATCTTGTTAGAAATTAAAACTGAGAAAATTAGAAGTATTTCTTTATTAATTCATTTAAACATAATATCAGTAAACACATTGCTGTTTATTTTATGTTAACACAAATTACATGTTTTTGATGAAATAGCTATATTTTCCAAAGCAAAAAATAAATAAATAAATAATGAGAAGAGTGGCGTTTATACTTTTGCAAATTTCTTCAATGTAGGGCTTAATACATATTTGGACTCTTATATCTGCTTCTGCATTTAATCTATTGTAATATGTTGTTTTCTTTGAAATATGTGAGGAGAATCTGGCCTCATACAGCTTTGTAGTTATAAAAAGGAGAACTATTTCAATAGTCTTTTCAGATAATTGTAGATATTCTCCTTTGATACTACACCAAAACTCGACAAATAGATATTTCTTAAAAATTATTAGTAATGTAGACTCTGAAGCCATATAAATGAACTTCTGTACTTTCTAATATTAAACTCATTGGAGTCTCTTGCACTTTGAATGAATTTTTCACCCATGCATGATTTTGTAACATTTTGCACTGATTTGAAGACATTGGTCACTGAGATGTGCAGACCTTCCAATGTTAACACATTTCATTACACACTATCAAAATATCACCCAATCTCATCAGAAAAGCCTTAAGTTTTGAGAAGCTGTGAAGCTCGTGGTGATAGATAATGGTTTTCAAAATTTTACTTTTCACTCAAAAGATTGAATTTTATCCTTGGCAACAAATACTGTCAGTTGTTTTCCGTATAGTTACAGGTTCTCTTTGTTCATTTTGAGTCAATGTCTGCCAAACATCCAAGTGTGAATAACCAGAGTTTGTCTGTCAGTCATTCTTTCGAGGAAAAATGGTGTTTCAGGGAAAAAGCAGCTAGTTCAGCTCCAAGAGTCCCCCAGATGCTGCTCCTGGAGACCACCGCCTTCCTCTGGGGTGCAGCTCAAGTGCTGTATGCGCAGTGTCCACTTCATCACTCAGAATATTAAAAAGACATGTATTTGAGGATCAAGAGTTAATAAAATAATGATTCTTATTGCTTCATCAAGAAAGTGAAACTGGTCTTTTTTTAAAACAATTTGAGTTGTGGCAGTGACAAATCCAGTGCTTACTGGCGTGGGTGTGCACGGAGCCTGCGGTTTTGCTCACCATTGATTTTGCACCATCAAAACAATGTCAACACAGGGAAAAAGGCAAATAAAACCCAGAATTAGGATGTAAATAGTTTTGGCCTCATAGACTGGCTGTACAAGTCTTGAGGACCCTGAGTGATGACGAGCCATGCTTTGATAAACACTAGTTCCAGCAAGACTTTCAAAGGTAATGGAACATATTCAATCACCTCGCTTAATATAAAAAAATAATTAATAAAAATAAATCAATTAATTTAAAATTTGAGCCATTAATAAATAAAATAATTTATTATTTATGTAATTTTTTTAATATCTATTTCTTGTAGATTATAATAGATATAATATTAGTATAGTGGTACATGTTTATAATTTATAAATAAACAATTATACCTATATTGAGTCTGTATTGAGTTAAGTGCACAGACTTTTAAAGATATATTTTTTTCCTAGTAGGAGTTTATAAGCAAGTAATTTGGAGCTCACGGCTTTGGCCCAAGAAGAAAGTCTGTCTATGCCCATTCCAGAAGGAACTTCCAGGAATATCCTGGTTCTTCAATAGTATTTAGGTGAAGAGAGGGATAGGGATTAGCGGAGGTGGAAAAAGACGTTCCACAGGGAACGGCCCTAATTGTGCTACTTGGAGAACAGCTTCAGGCTGGGGAATAGGGCGCTTGACTGTGGCTTCCGCCTATGTCTCTCAGGTTGGAAGCCTGGGAATCCCCTTCCCTGCCCTCCGCACCGGTCACTAACAAAGCCTTATAGTCCTCACCTCCTTAACAACTCTGAATCCTTCCATGCTTCCTGCCCCCACCATCTTTGTGCAGTCCCCCTTCCAATTACCCTCCTGTCTTCCCACGAGTTCACGCTCTGTGTCCTTCGTTGTGCCACCAACGTGGACTTTCCAACACCAGACATTCATTCTCCTTTAAGAGTCTTTGGTGTTTCTGTGACCTTCAGGGTAGAACTCCAGTCCCTTATTACCGCACTCACACCATGACTTTGCTGCTGCCTTCCCTCTCGGCCCCATCTCTCCCCAGCCCTGTCATCCCCAGATGTGGAACTCTGTTTTGTACATGCTGTTCCGTCTGGTAGGAAAGCGTTTCCCCCACATCCTCCTGCCCTCCATCCAATTCTTTTGCTTTGCACTTACTCCCCAATCTGACTGGGGTTAAACCTGATCCTTCAAGAATCAGGCCAAGTTTCATCTTCTCTTGGAAGATCTTTCTTATTTAATTTTGGGTTCAAACCCTGGTTCTGTCACTTAATATCTTCAGACCTTAGCCACATCATTTACCCTTTCTGAGTCTCTGAGTTTCAATTTCTTCATCTATAAAAGGCCTATCTTATTGTTTATCATGGGCATTAAGTGAGATTAACATATGCAAAGTGTCTAGTTGAAAAAGCTGGTGCTCTACTGATCATAGTTTCTCTCCTATATATCCTCTGTATTTCCCTAACACTACGGTGCGAATGAGGGCTGACATTCCATTGTGACGATTTTCTTGTCACCAGGGGCTACCCCTTGTTCATTGTCATGTCTCTGAGGTGTGACACCATTCTAGTATCCTGCTGGCACCCAATAAATGCTTGTGAAATGAATGACAAAATAAAATGCGAAATAAGAGTGAGAAAACATGGCCTGCTCTGTCCAATATGGCAGCCACCAGCCACTCGAGGCTTTTTAAATTTAAATTTAAATACATGTAAATTAAATCAAATTAAAAATCAGTCCCTCGGCCACACTTGCCACATTTTAAGCGCTCAGTAGCTACATTTGGCTGGTGGCTACCATCTTGGACAGCACAGATTACAGAACATTTCCATCACTGCAGAAAGTTCTATTGGGCAGTGCTACAACGTTGCATTTTCTAACTAGTGCTTGTGATTTTACATCTCTCACTCCGAAATAAAAGACTTGCATGTGAATGCCTTTGATATGGAAAAAATAATAATAATACTAGTATTAACAAGATATGAAACTCAATAGTCAGAAAATTGCTCCACGATGCCATTGGCAGAGCACGTGTAAGGCATCATCACAGTGAGAGGGAGGGAGAGTCTTGGGCCCCGTCTGCTCGGGGTTTTTGTTCTACTCACCCAGGGTTGTCTGTTTGGATAGGGTGGCCGGGGGTTGGGTGGGGGGAGCTAGTCCTGCAACTCTGAGAGTTGCCATCTTGGAGACAGGACCGCTCATTAGCTTGACTTGAATTGAGAATGGGAACCATTTTCATGTCTGTTCTGCTGCTGCTACTGTGTGTAGCCACAGCCAAAATAGGCATCTATTGGCCTTTTGGGGAAAATATTTGATTGTAGTTTGTAGGATCTGTCACCACTGATGGGCTGTCTTTTCCTTGGAAGCAGCACAGCATTTCTTTTTCAATTGAGCTGTCCCATCTCACTGTGGGCTTCAGCCCATCTCTACCAGAATGTCCACTGTTGTCATGATGATGCCGAATTGGTGGACTGTGCCCTGGGACCTCATTATTCATGACCTTGATTTGGTTTTAAATAGAGTAATAAGCTACTGCATATAAAGTTTGCCCGGAGGCTGGTTGTGAAGGCCAGGGATCGCAGGTGGATGGTTAATAGGAGAGAGCCATGGATTCATGGGCCTCTCTTTTGGTCTAGAACGTCCTCTCATGCCCATGCCAGACTCTCAAAGTCTGGCCAAAATGTGCACTGGTTTTTTGGTTCCATTTTCCAGGTCCTTGGATAAGAGGGTATTGTTTGATTACATCCTGCCAAGGTAGCAGAAGTCAGGGACAGCTTTCAAGTTTCCAGTGCCAACAAAGACTTGGTGGCAAGTAGGGCTTCCCTGGATCTGAATTATACATGACCCAGGTTTTCAGGATGATTAATAAGCTGCAGCACGGTGCTCATGTGGAAATGTGACTCACACAGTCTCTGGCAGAATTCTCAGGTTAGGGGGAAGGTGTCTTCAGGTTAGGAGTACATCCCGATGCCAACTCTGGACCAGAGGATGTCAGAGATGGGAGAGATGTTAGAGGTTGTCTAGCTCGAATGTGTGCTTTTATAGATAATGAAAAAGAGAACTGGTGAGGTGGAGAGACTTGCCCAAGGGCATAGAAGCAGGGCTAACCCAAATTCTCTTGACTTCTAGTCTTGTGTTCTCAACACGCTTCTTGCTGCCTCCACATTAAATCTGATACTTGGATGTGATTGTTCTGCTGTTAAGAAATGTTGTCTCCCCAGCTGAACTATAAGCTTCATGAAGATAGAGATGTTTTCTTGGTTTTTTTTTAGTGTTCTCAAGGAATTGACATTCTAGCTAGGGAAGACAAAATTATCACATATGAAATCAATAAAGAATAACTGTATACTAAACTGTGTCAAGTAGAATGGGAATTCAGAGGAAGGAGATACTGGTGTGGACTCAAACAACTGGAACAGCTTCATAGAATCTGAGTTTTCTCTGAACAAGCAGAAGGGAAGAAGGAAGATATTCCAGGTGAAGAAATGCTTGCACAAAGCCTTGGAGCTGGGGATCAGAAGCAGGCCTGCTTGGATGGAACAAGGGGGCACCCAAGGAAATTGTGGGAGATAAGGTTGGAAGGATAGGGAGGGTCAGGTTATTAAATGCCTTGAGAGCCAGGCATTTGTGCCAAGTCAGCAGCTTCTGGTGGTTTTTGAGCTGGGGTGTGGCATGGTGATGTTGGAGGTGGAAACAGTCCCATAGCCTCGTGTCAGGTAGCTGGGACCTGGAGAAGGGGATGAGGAACATGCCAGGATGTTCGGTAGAGAAGCTTCCTTGCATAGTGGCTAAGGCTAAAACTTGGAGCTTGTAGTTAGACATACCCGAGCCCAGAGCCCAGCTCCAACTCTTCCTAGTGGTATGATCTTGGGCAAGATATATTGCTTCGCCTGGCCTTGGTTTTCTCCTTGTTTTTTTTTAGTGTTCTCAAGGAATGGGGATGAGATGGTTTACTTGCAAGGATTGATGAAGGACTAGATATAAGGAAATACATGAAATGCTTAATTCAGTGCCTTATACATGGAAAACTCAATAATGGTACTGTATTAGTTTCCTGCGGCTGTCGTAACAAATTATCACAGACTTGGTGGCTGAAAACAACCGAAATTTATTCTCATAGTTCTGCCAGCCAGAAGCCTGAGATCAGCACCACTGAGCGAAGTCAGGGTGCCGGCAAGGTTGACCATACTCCCGCCAATGCTCTGAGGGAGGATCCCTTTCCTTTCCTTTTGCAGCATCTGGAACGGCATTCCTTGTCATCCTTGGCTCATGGCCCCTTCCTCCATCTTCAAAGCCAGCTGTGTAACATTTCCTCTCTCTGACTCTGCTTCTTTCTGCTTCCATCACATGGAT
The DNA here is from genome assembly GCF_020826845.1 of Diceros bicornis minor. Lineage (NCBI taxonomy): Eukaryota > Metazoa > Chordata > Mammalia > Perissodactyla > Rhinocerotidae > Diceros > Diceros bicornis. The sequence continues at coordinate 63,995,103 of NC_080755.1, forward strand.
TTCTTCTCTTCTGTGGTCCGATGCCCCTCTGCCTCCTCTCACAAGGATACAAGCGGGGCGTCTCCTGGCTTCTGTGGGGGCCGTCCACCCTTGGCCTGCCTCAGCTTGCAGCTGCATCACTCTGGCCTCCGCCACCATCGTCACACAGCCTTCTCCTCGTATGCCTCTGTGTTTCTTCTCCTCTTCTCATAAGGACACCAGTAGTTGCATTTAGAGCCCCTACCCCAATATGACCTCGTTATAAATTAATTACACCTGCAAAGACTCTATGTCCAAATAATGTCGCATTCTCAGGTACTGGGAATGAGGACTTGAACTTATCTTTTGGTGGGACACAATACAACCCACAACACTCCCCATTCAAGATCCTTAACTTTATCACATCTGCAAAGTCCTTTTGTACCATGTAGGGAAACACTCACAGGTTCCTGGGATTAGGATCTGGGCGTCTTTTAGAGGGCCATTACTCAGCTACCAGGGTGGCTCTTGTGTAGGTGCTGAAAGAGTAGGTGGGTTCTCTCTCTCTCATTCATTGATTAGAGACAAGGCAGAGATTTGGGGACCAGGACTCTGGAGCTGGGCTACCCGCGCTCACTCAGGGCTCCAGCCCTTACTAATTCTACCTCCTGGACAGGTTAATTCCTCCCCAGTGCCTCCGTTCCCTGCTCTATAATAGGGATAACAGAGGCACCTCCACACAGGTGATGGAGAGGACCGAGCGAGTCCATACATGTGGCACTCAGACCTCAGGTCTGGCCCTGGGCAGCTTCTCAGTAGGTGCTACATCACCCTTATCATCACGGCTCCTATCCTCAGTCCCATGCACTATGCCGCTAGGCAGCATGTGAATAAGGACGTGTCAGCATCTCGATTCAGGCCCCAAAGAGGTCCCTCAGATGGGGCTAGAGAGAGAGCAGTTTACCATAATAGATAAAGTGTTCAGGAAGACCAGCAACAAACCCCTGAGATGCAGGTGGAGGGTGTGGGAGGAGGAGGGGGTGGAGTGTGGAAGGGGTGGAGGGAGTGAAGGTAGAGGAGGTGGAGAGGATGGAGGTGGAGAGGGTGGAGGTGGAGAGGGTGGAGGTGGGGGGCATGGAGGGGTGGAGGGGGTAGAAGGGGTGGAAGTGGAGGGCGGAAGGTAGAAGGGCTGGAAGGGGTGGAGTTGGGAGGAGCAGAAGGAGTGGAGGTAGAGGGGGTGGAAAGGGTGGAGGTGGAGGGGGTGGAGGGGGAGAAGGTGGAGGTGGAGGTGGAGGTGGAGGGGGTGGAGGGGGAGAAGGTGGAGGGGGAGGGGGAGAGGGGGAGGGGGAGAAGGTGGAGGGGGAGAAGGTGGAGGTGGAGGGGGAGAGGTGGAGGGGGAGAAGGTGGAGGTGGAGGGGGAGAAGGTGGAGGTGGAGGGGGAGAAGGTGGAGGGGGAGAAGGTGGAGGCGGAGAGGTGGAGGGGGAGAGGTGGAGGGGGAGAAGGTGGAGGGGGAGGGGGAGAGGTGGAGGTGGAGGGGGTGGAGGGGGAGAAGGTGGAGGGGGAGTGGGAGGGGGTGGAGGGGGAGAAGGTGGAGGGGGAGGTGGAAGGGGCCGAGGCTGAGGGACAGTAGGGCATCTGGGAGCCCCAGCAGGCACCTGAGTTGATGCAGAGGGCAACTGAGGCCCATCATGACGAAGACTCATCTTCACCTAAAGGGCCTTCGTGCTCCGTCTCTGCAGGATTTCTGTCTGTTCTCAGAGGCTGGCGTGGCATCATCTGGTGATTTCTTGCATTTCTGTGAGACCACAGGGTGTCATGGCTAGTGGGTGGCTTCTTGGCTACCTGGGGATGCTGTCCCCCAAGAGAGCTGCAGCTCAGAGCTCCCCAGAGACAGAGGGCAGAGGTCCAGGGCAGTGAGACTCACTGGGCCGGGAGGGAGACCACTGCATATGGTATTGTTTCTGCCACGGTGACAGGTCTCCAGATAGTGCAGAAAGAAGGAGGCATCATGGTTTTAACGGACTGCATGCGGGTGGCACTTTGTAGGAACAGGGACCCTTCCTATGGCCATGTCCTTGTGTCCTGACAGGTATGAGCAGAATATGTGTGACAAATGAGCACAGTTACACTGGGGACAAAGCACTGGTGACAATCCATCTCCAATTCTTTCCTGAGTATTGGAAAACCGTGTCCATGAGTGAGAGTGTGTGAGTGTAAGTGTGTGTGAGTGTGTGTGTGAGAGAGTTTGTGTATATGAAGGTTTGGGAATATGTGTGAGTGTGTGATTGTGTGCATGAGCGAGTGGGGTCTGTGAGTGTGAGCGTGTGCATGAGTGTGGGTACTTGGTGCAGGGAAGTGGGACAGGAGGACGATCATCAGAGGAACTTACAAAGCCTCACTCAGGCGGCGATCCTCCACCTACAGAAGCCAATGCTGGGAGGGGCGCTGCCCTCACGGGAATGTGGGCTGGTAGGAAAGCTGAGAACACCAGAGGAAGACAAAGCTAACACTTGAACAGAGAGGGCAGCTGTCCCCAAGCCTTTGTCCTGCCTGTAAGTGTCCATCCCAGAGAGCAGAAGTCACCAGCCGAGATCTAGTGATTCCCAGCCACCAGGAAATCTACAGAATGGCTCAGAACACTGGGAAAAATCTTTCAGAACAACAAAACACCAGCACACAGTCCTAGAATAGAGAGGGGGAAAAAGTCCTGAAAGTCCACTCCTAACACCAACATGCTACAGACAGAACAAAATTAGGAAGGGGGGAAATTCCAGATAGGGGAACAAGAAGAGAAACCCAGAGATAACAAGGAAATGGTGAGCATCATGTTTCACTTGCCGCCTCTGTGCCGTGAACCACGAGATGATGCTCACTCCAGGGGGAATCTCCTGGAGAATTCCCTGGCGGCCCTGCTACCTGCGCATCCTCAGAGGCACGGCTGCTGGAGACCCGGAGGGGTGTGAACAGCACAGGAGATAAGAACTAAGATTACCAATTCACTGTGGACCAAATAAAACCCCTCACACAGGTGTATAAATAAGCCCCATGTTTATTTACAGCCCTCTCTGTCCTGTGTGGCTGCCCATATATAAACATACACTGTAAACCCAATGCCCCAGTGAGGCGAGAGCACAGAAGAAAGGAGATAAAAAATCCCAGCAGTTGGACCCAAGGTAGTGCAAGTAAAGCGTAATTTACCCTTTATTTAAAATCCAAAGACCTCTTTTTACTGGGAGCCCTCAGCTCTATTCTTGCCATTTGGAAGAAAATAAAAGAAATACTTTGGGATTTCGAAGTAAAATTTCACAACCAGTATGTCTTGACTTTCTTTCCCTTCCACCAATACCTCCCTTGCTGGAGTCCTTTATCTAGTGCTTTGTATACATATTTTTAATCCTATACAAAAATGATAGGATGTCAAGAAGGATCTATAATAACACCATTTTTTTATTTCACTTCAAAGACTCGGCAATTTCTGATCCATGTGACATTCACACTCCTTCAGGGTCAAACAGCATCTTGCAGCCTTCATAAAATGATTAAATATTTTAAACAGCTCCTGCTTATACCTCCATCGCCCCTGGAGACTGATACTGTTATCGTTTTTGTCAAAGCCAGTTTCCATCCGCATTTGTCATTCCTGCTCGCATTTATGAGTTATCAATCGCCACGTCAAAATGCAAAATAACGGATGTTCTTTGGGCGGTATTGGATGGTCTATCTGGGGCTTTTAATCAATGCTGATTTTTATTTTCCATACCCGTACATAAATCTTTACCATTCTGGGCCACATATAATGCGTTTGTACAAAACGCAGTGACAGAAGCAGTAGTTATATTATCAAACATTATACCTCGGGGCTAACTGAGTACCAAGGGCTTTCAAAAGGGAACATTGGGAATTACTGTGCAGGAGACAGAATCGCAGTGGAGAATATAAGGAATTGGTTGTTGCCCTTTATAAATCAACATCCTGCGAGCTAATCCTTCTCACTTAAATACAGTCCAAATTCTTTCCCTGATCCTCTGCAACTTAGTCATTGTTTTTTAAAAGGCAAAGTTTGCATAATCTACACAAATAATAATGAGCTGTGTTTCCTATTTCTTTTACTTTTCCCCAGGGGCATAAATTCAAATGGCAGCTTGGAACTTTTTCAGGAATAGCTTCTTTTTAATGGATACTGGAATTTTCCGTATTGTGTTTCACCCCCAGTTGATCTAAGAGAGAATTTGCCCTTTAAAAGGGCATTTGCTGGGGCTGGCCCCGTGGCTTAGCGGTTAAGGGCACGTGCTCTGCTACTGGTGGCCCGGGTTCGGATCTCGGGCGCGCACCGAAGCACCGCTTCTCTGGCCATGCTGAGGCGGCGTTCCATGTACAGCAACTAGAAGGTTGTGCAACTATGACACAACTATCTACTGGGGCCTCGGGAAGAAAAAGGGGGGAAACAAAGGAGTAGGATTGGCAATAGATGTTAGCACAGGGCCAGTCTTCCTCAGCAAAAGGAGGAGGATTGGCATGGATGTTAGCTCAGGGCTGATCTTCCTCACACACACACAAAAAAAGGGCATTTGCCTAGTTGAACGGCAATCGTTGCAGAAATCATTCAAATAAGACAGCAGTGCCAGTGGAATCCTAGTGCATGCAGACTCTCAAGGCCATGGGAACTCACACAGATATATTTAATATGAAGCAAGGAGGGAAAAATAAGCTCAGAGCAGAATATAACCCATGTGCAGCCTGCAGAGTCTAGGAACCCAGAGGTATTCATGAGTTTTCTCGAAAGATTAAAACACATTAACAATGGTCCCCAAGTGTCCTCATTGCCATCCACTTGCTCCTTCATGGACCCCACTGCAAACTGATTGGCCTTCGCCCCTACTTTGGGCCCCTCCTTCATCTCAGGACTCGTGACTGTCATCAGTTAGCTCCCCTGGCAGCTGACAGGGCAAGGTTTGCAGAGAAAGCGGCTCTGGCTTGAGTAGTTCTCTGGGATTTGCAGCAGAAATCAAGAACCCAAATGGTTGCTGCTACAACAAACTTATTTTTAGAAAGCTTTGTGGTTGTAAAGATGTCCCCCAGCATTTGAAATAGGAAATCAAATATGAAGGTAAACAAGTCTCGTTGAGGGATGACCAACGGTCAAGCCTAAGATGAGATGAATGGGTCTTGAAAACTCAGGAGCGCTCCTAAACCAGGATATCATTTGAAAGGCAGTTTCAAAAGGCACCTTCCGAATAGCTAATTCAGAAGAGCACAGTTTGATGAAAATGGCTTTCTCTACTGTGTTTCAAGAGGCAATATGTCCTGTATTGAATTCAAGTACTCACAGCTTAACAAAATCAGTGAGTAGCCAGCCTCATTTGGCAACTTGTGTGTTCAGTAAGCAGCATGTGATAACTTCAACAGTTATTTATCTGAGCTTGGGAGACTAACTCACTCACCAAACAGGAAGTTCTTGCCTTCTATGCAATTTCAAAGGAGCTAAGAGCAGTGCATCTTCAGACAGGCCATGTGAAGTCATTAAGCAAGGCTGGGCTGGTGACGGCTGAGAATGGCCAAGCGTGCTCAGCACGTGCCCCTGTTCTGTGCCTCAGGATGATTGAGACCAAGTCTAACCCCTTTTACATTGGGTAGGTCTTCGAAAGTTGGAAAAATGATTGTCTGAGACGCCTAGGTCCTCTCTCCTGAGTATCTCGCAGGTGCTGCCTACTTCATTTGGTCTTGCATCTTCTCATCATCCTTTCTCCTTGCCCCCTCCTTGGTACACTCTTGGCATTGACCCCTGCCCCACAGCCACCATATATAGTTGGATCAGGTCACAACCGAGCAGCATTATCACCACTGTCATTCTAAATACTGCTCTTCGATTCACACGTTCCAAGATTAATATATTCATTTTCTCCACAAATATTTACAGAGCATCTGCTGCATCTGAGGTGAGGTGTCAGGCCCTGGGCACGCAGGTGCTGGGCTGTGCCAACACTCACTGACAACTGCACCATCCTCACACGCATGGTAGTGTTTCCCTGTGGCCAGTGCATCTTGGTGGCCAGGCCTGCTTTGTCCATTCTTCACAGACAACAATGCAGCTAGTGCAGAGCCAGACCACAAGTGTTCTTAAAAAACACTTCCATGGGGATCTCCTTGGGTTGTCTTAGGACTGAAATCGTTTTGCCACAATTGGTTTAATTATTCTGTTTGTCTTGATAGCTGTTCAGAGAGGACACCTCTTCCTCAGTCATTCAGTGCGGTGAACCTGGGGCCTCCAAGGGAGCAGAGAAGGGATGTGGCAGCAGAGAAGGGTTGCTATGAACCCGAGGGAAGAAAACACAAGGCTGCTTTCTGGGGCATTAGAGGATGGAGGGGGTGGAAGCCACTCTGCAGAAGAGCACAGCCCCCAGGAGACGGCCCTGAGGTGACCGAATCCTGGGAGGGAGAAATGTTGAATTTTCTGGACAAGGTACTATTCGTTCATTCTTTCAATTTCTTTACTGAGTCATTATTTGCTCTGGCTTGATTCCAAGCTCAATATTCACAGTCTTACAACTTAACGCCAGAAAGATTTAGAAATGTACCTATATCTACTACAGTGGTTTTAAACCAGGGGCAACTTTGCCTCTTCCTATGGGGGACATTGGCAATGTCTGGAGATGTTTTGGGGGCAGAAGATGGGCTTTCTACTGGCATCTAGTGGGTAGAGGCCAGGGATGCTGCTAAACATCCTACAACACATAGGAGAGCCCCCACAGCAAAGAATGATCAGGCCCCAAATATCAACAGTGCCAAGGCTGAGAAACCCTGATTAATACACAGCAAAACCCTCCCAGAGTGCATATTTGCATGGAAGAAAAAAAGGAAGAAGAAAGGAAGAAAAATGAAGCTGTTTGTAATATGAATTTATATATTCTAGCCAGTATAAGATAAGAGAAGACAATATGTTTCCCTTTTCTGCTTGATAAGAATTGATAAATGTTTATTAATATGGTATTTTTAAACCTGAGGGATTTTTTTATTGCTGACGTATATACTCTAGAAACACTGTTTCTATAAAGGCACAAGGTATATATATAGATATTGTTATGACATATTTAAACATCTAAATTGCATTTATATAGAGATGACTAGCTTTGGAAAAAGCAGTGCTTTTCATATTTATTTTAAATTTTGGATGAATTACAGCAAACGCAGTTAAATTTAATTTCTGGATCCATGAAAATCTACGCATGATGGCTGTTTTGTCTTGTCATAACAGCATGTGTGTCAATATTTCTGGTTGAAATCAAAGACAAACTCCAAATGACAATTTTGAGAATCATTCCAAAATGGAATGCACTAAGATTTTTGGCAGAAGATCCACGCTATCTCTGTCTACAACTTTGGAATAAATTGTCGTTTGTAAAACCTTTGCACATCTTATCGTGAGGTAAATATTCTGGGAAACAGTGTGGGCTCTTAGGTCAGACAGACCTTCATCTGAGTCACAGTTCTTTCCCTGTCCAGTGGTGTCGACTTGACCAAGTATTTTAACTTGCCTGTCTCTTTGTTTTCTCTTCTGTAAAATGGGTATCATGATGGACGCGCTTAATACATGGGGTTGTTGTAAGAATTCATGGAAATCCAGGACACAGAAAAGCATTCAATTACCATTTTATCATTATTAATATGATCACTATTGTCATAACAAAATTACACTATGTCCTCATTCTAAGTGTATTCATTTCCTGGGGTGGCTGTCACAAAGTACCGTAAACTGGGTGTCTTAAAACAACAGAAATTTAATCTCTCACAGTTCTGGAGGCTAGAAGTCCTAAATCAAAGTGTTGGCAGGGCCATGCTCTCCTGGGAGGCCCCAGGGAGGATCTGTCCATGCCTTTCTCTTAGCCTCTAGTGTTGCTGGCAATCCGTGGTGTTCCTTGACTTGTAGATGCATCACTTCAATCTCTGATTCCATTGTTGCATGGCATTCTCCTTTTGTCTCTGTGTTTTTTCTCTTCTTCTTGTAAGGACACCAGTCACAGTGAATTAGAGCCCATCCTAAGGCGTATGACCTCGTTTTAACTTGATTACACCTGCAAAGACCATGTTTCCAAGTAAGGTCACATTTGCAGATATTGGGACATCAGGAGATGGACCTATGTTTTGGGGGTCCACCGTGCAACCCATATCTCAAATACCTAAGAAAGACCCTGAATAAACTGGATCTGTTGAGCTTAAATGGAAACTGGAAGAAAAAGCCCAATCATGTCAAGGTGTTGTGGTAGGATGGCTCTCACCTGAGGACTTGAAGAATCGTGAAAGAAGGCTGCACGTGCGAGGACAAATTGCACACACCAATATGGAAATGCAGGAGAGAGCTCCAAGGTCTGCACACACAAGCAGCGAATCGTATAGAAAAATGAGCTTTGAATCCAGAGCCTAACGTTGATTTGCAGGGCGTTCCTGTGAAGTTTTTACGAAGCAATTACAATGGCTATGTGTTTATAAGCTGCCATGCATGTCAGGTGCAACGAATTGCAGGAAAATCCTTAATTCTTAGAACTTAGGTGATGTGCTTAGAAAGGAAGCCCTTTCTCATTTCACGGCTAGTGGTGTTCCTATAAAAAAGTGTAACCTTGTGTCAGCTGCTACCTCAGGTTTTAACAATTTTGGCTTCCTCAGGTCAACAATAGGTTGTAACTTAAACTTTATCTAAGAGGTTTTTTTATGGGTTGAACTGTGTCTCCCCAAATTTCATATTTTGAACTCTTAACCCCCACTTCCTCAGAATGTGACTTTATTTGGAGAGAGGGTCTTTAAAGAGATAATCAAGTTAAAAAGGTCGTTAGGGTATGCCCTAATCCCATATGACTGGTGTCCTTAGAAGAAGGGGAAATTTGGAGACACACACACAGGGAGAACGCTGTCTGAAGATGAAGGCAGAGATCAGAGTGATGTATCTACAAGCCAAGGAACGCCAAAGATTGCCAGCAACCCACCAGCAACTGGGCCTACACCTTGATCTTAGACTTGGGGCCTCTAGGACTGTGAGACAATACATCCCTGCTGTGTAAGGCCCTGGTCTGTGATACTTTGTTGCTGCAGCCCAAGGACCTAATAATAGTTTTGTAGAACTTCAAGGAGAAAATAATAGTGTTCTATGGTGGGAGGGGTCATACCATTAGTTCAACTCCCTGTGCCCGATGCATCTTTCTTTAAACATTATTCATTCAACCCTTGCTTAGACACCTCCAGTAGCGGGAACTCAGTGTCTCACAAGGTAGCTCATTCCTTTATTAGACAGTTCTGATTATTGGCAGGTTTTTTCTTCCTTTACCAAAATCTGCTTCCTGATGTCATCATTCTGCCCTCCAAAAGTGTGTGGAATAGGATCACTTCCCCTTTCCCATGGTCCCCCTTTGTTTACTTGAAAATAGCAGTCAGAACCCCTCAAGTCTCCATCTGACCAGCCACTGCTAGTTCCAGAAAAGGGCAGCATGCAGGGAGATCCACCAGGCGCCGGGCATCAGGGTGAGGCTCTTGCAGATCGGTGAAGACGTGCTCGTCCCTCTGCATTCCTGTCTTCAGTGTTAATACCAGCAGTGATGGTGTTACATCGAGGCTTCCCAGAGCTGAGGCATCAACTGCTCTCCTTGGAATTGCCTGCTAGGGCGTGCACTGGTCTTGCTCAGTGGATGTACAGTGCAGTGGGGACTTTGTCTTCTCTGAGACAAATCTGGAGGAGACTTCAGAGAGCTGTTGGCAGCCAAGAAGGAAGCTGCATCTAAGATAACAACCCTTCCTTGTGTGTGAGCATGGTTTTAACTTCAAGACAAGACATTGGAAATGATAGACAGACGTCCTCTCCTCTTTACAGAGGGACCTGTTTACATAGAGATGGCCAGGAACACTGTTTTCCCTGGACGCCTTTATAACCAAAACCACACAATGCCAATATTGACCTTAATTCCGGTGTGTGAATGTAGTTATCAGCCCAGGGGGGATCAGAACATCTTCTCTTTCTATCTTCTGCTATCACTAAGACCATGTCCCTTTGTAGAACCATACTGAAGATTCATTTGGTTTAATATAAAATCAACCACAGAGACGAGAAGGATTTATTACATGTCTGCCAGCCTGAGAGCTGTTTTGGAAACTCACCATCTCCTGAGATGCAGGCATTTGGTCTTGTTTCTCCTCTTCCTCTGCCCCCAGTCCCATCCCCTCACTCTTCTCCCATGCCCCTCCTTTAATGACAAGGTCTTATGGAAAAACTCAGTCCCAGAACCAGTCCACTTATGTGGGGACCAGCATTTTGTATCCCAGCCAACAAGTCTGGTGGCAACTAATGGCTTCACTGAAGGTCATAGGTGGAACCATTTTGTGAGGGCTCACCCTTTGTGTGTGTGGCTGTCTTTCACCAAGTCTTGGTGCACATCTTTGTCCAGTGTTGGCCAGGGTGCCAAACACCAGTTTTCCATTTAATAATTTCTCTGGCAAACCAATGACATCACTTCCTGTTTCACTAAACTTGACTCACATTCCTTACGATCCATCCCACAAGACGCTAAAATACAGACCCAGTGGGGATAGATCCATCAAAATGGCATTTGTAGCCACAGGCAACATAACTGGTAGAGTTATAACTACCCCACATTTACGTTTGCAGATGTCTGTTTGGGCAGACACATAGCCAAATGCAGTGCCCCATACTAAATTTCCAAATGAGGTCAAGTTTGGTGTTAAGGTTAACAAAGTGATATGTGTTCAGTGGATGACTTCTTGGGAAATGGAGTGGCTTCATTCTTGTGGAGACTCCTTGAACACTGTCATCACTAAGGTGCTGAGAGCCAAAAGCCAATCGTGTCCTTTTCCACCTTGCCTCTTTGGTTTGTCCGTTCTTCTCTGTCTCTGTTCCTACGACTCTCCTTCCATTCACCACCCCCGCCTGGATAGCCTCAGCAGCTGTCAAGCGAGGCTCACTTCTTTCCACTTCTTCTGCTGCAGTTGGTCCTATACATAGCTGGCAGGATAATCTCCCAATGCTATTTTCATCAAGCTACTCCTCTGCTTAAGAGCCCACAATAGCTCTGAATTATCTTTCTCAGCCCACTTCCATTCTTCTCTGACCTTGCTTTTCCCTGACCCCAAAAGTTCCCTCCTCTCCAGCTATGTCAGATCCTCTCCTGTCTCCCGCGTAGGTCTTGCTGGCTCCCGCCGTTGCACCTCTGCATAAGGCATGACCTCACCTGTATTTTCTTCTTGCCTCCTCTTCCCAATCTGCAGCCTCAGTTCTAGTTAAGATTTCTAGTTTTCCACAAGCCCATCTGAGTTAATCCCAGGACACATCAGCACCCTTTGACTCTAAGAATTGCATCGGGTGCATTCACCTGTGTCTGGTTGGGTCTTGAATACGGTGTGCCTCACGAACTCCAACATAAGATACTCAGTATGTTTTCTTCTTTGTTTGATGTAACTGCTATAATAGGTGCTTCAGCATAACGGGTGGGAACCTGCACTATGAGGTCTGATAGACTTGAGTTCAAATTCTAGTTCTGCCATTTTCTTTCCAAAGGACCTTGACCACGTTACTTAATCTCTCTGAGGCTCGGTTTCCTCAACTGTACAAATGAGGATGGTAATATCAGTGATAGCTGCCTCAGGTTGTTCCTGCGAGGGTTAAGTGGTACAAACCATGAGTGATGAGCTCAATAAAGTCAGCTTTCTCATTCTTGCTGTGTGTGTTGCCGGCACTTGATAAATGCTGATTAGAAGGAGGGATGTGTGTTCTAGGAGACAGCAGTTAAGACACCAGCATTTAATTTTCCCAGAATTAAAATTTGAGTATTGCTGAAATGTCTTTAAGCTGATTTCCACGTGTTGTATCCAGAACTTCTCATATATTGAGGACCTTTTCCCCAGTCAAGGTCTGTATCCTCTCCACTTTTTCTGTGTTGAGTGTGGACTTTCTAACTCTTCCAGATTTCTCTATTATTTAGGCTAGTATTAGGATGGCTGTATTGGTGGGGATGGAGACTTTGGCTTACTTATCTTCCCACCTCCAGGGCCAAGCACTGTGTCTGGCCTGAAATCCATATTGGTGGAGTAACCGCCTTTGGATGCATTGGATTCACATAGAAATAAAACACTGGAGTTGGTTACCCGTGGGCCACTGAGCCCCCACCTTGTGGAGCCTCAAGTAAAGGCTGCGTAACAAATGGCCACCTGTCAAGGCAGGTGTGAGAGAGGGTTCCTATGGAAGCAAGGCTGCAAGTGGGGTGAGGAGGCTGAGCTGGGCCTTCTAACAGCTGCTCTAAGGTGGGACGACTCTAGGTTCTGTGAAGGATTCTTATGTGACACGACTGTGGGGCTTCAAATATGTTGCCTCATCTTTATCATTTTGAGGGAGGTGTAGAACCTTCCTTGTGGGGTTGTTGGGAGGGTAAATGGAAATGATATAAGTGAGACAGCAAGCACAGTGCCTGGCAAGCAGTGGGTACACAAAAAGGTTTAACAATGAATCACACTAATCTATATGCCAACTCCCAACCTGGTCGCTTGGCTTCTGTGCATCATGGGCTCCTACACTCAGCATTTTCAAAAAGGAATTTATGGCTCCCACTCCCCTCCGCTCCCCATTTATTTATTTATTGCATACATCCCCACTTCTTCATCTCTTTTGCTGTGCCTGACTCTAGGTAAGGTCCCTCTATTTTATACATTCTTAAGGTTTCCCCATGTCCCCTGTTCCCCCTTACCGGTGCTCCACCAGAGAGACCTTTCTAAAATGTGAATGGACTGGTGAAGAGCCCTTGTTTTACTCTGAAGTAGCAAACTGCTGCTGCTTATTTGGGGGTTGCATTTGTGCATTTCCCTGGTTTTATAGATGATTTACATGGCAGCTCATTATGCTGGAAACAACTCATTCTTTCATTTTCTCCATAGGAAATATTCTGAACTGATGGAGTCCATCATTCCACCCCACCAGTGGGTGGTATTCCATTGGAAGTCTGCACACCAAAGAGAGTACCTCAGTGATGTTCCGTGTATCAGTTAGCTGTGCTGCATAACAAACCATCCTAAAATTTGACTTCAAACAACAGAATATTATTTAGCTCATTGATTCTGTGGGTTAGCAACGTGAGCTGGACTCAGCTGGGCAGTTTCTCTGGTCTCGGCTGCACTCACCCACGCATCTGTGGTCAGCTGCCAGGATGGCGAGGTTGCGGGCTGGTCTGTGATGGCCTCAGCTAGCAGGGCTTGTGTCTCCTTTATGTGGCTGCTCCTTCTCCAGCAGGCTAGCCCAGGCTTGTTCCCATGGCAGGTGGGCAGGGTTCCGAGAGAGTGAAAGTTTGCAAGGTCTCTTGCCTCTAGGCTTAGAGCTGGCACGCCACCACTTCTGCCACACTCTATGTCAAAGCAAGTCACTCGACGAGCCCAGATTTGAGGGTTGGGGAAAAGACTTCACCTCTTGATGAGAGGAGCTAAATTCACACTGCAAAGGGGCATGGGGACATGGAGGAAGACAATGGTGGCTATTTTTACAAACAATCCACCATACCCCCAGTCCCCTCCCCTCTTGAGTGAGGAGTTGAACTGGGAGGAGAAAACATGAAGGTGTAACAAGTCATGGATTCAGGAATGAGAATGGATGTCAGGCTGGTGTAGAGGGGACCAAGCCCTCGTTGCAAGATAACTATCAAGGGTCTATGTTTATATGTTTGTCCATGTTCATTTATATCAGGGCTTGGCAAACTTTTCTTCTAAGGGCTGGATAGTAAATATTTTAGGCAGCCTCTGTTGCAACCACTCACCCTGGCCACTGCAGCATGAAAGTGGCCACAGACAATGCGTCACCAGGTTCCAGTAACATGTGAGCTGCGTTGGCCCCACAGGCCCAAGCTGGCTGACTCCTGATCTATATCCAATCTGCATCTATCTCTTAGTTTTCTTTCAGGAGGGACTTTATGTTGGGGTTCTTATGGCAAAAAAATGAGATGTCAGGTATTCTTTTTCTTATTATTGAAGAGTCTTTTTCCTGTTTGTTTCTAGACTCTTTGCCCAGTCACGAGGGAGTGGCAGATCTGCCCTGAGCTCGCGTGCACTTTGAGGCCTGGCAGTGCAAACCTTGCTCTGCTCTGTCCTGGAGGTGCAAGACTCTTGACCCATCAGTGTCATCTGTCTTCCAAATGCTGACTTGGCATCTCCCTGAAAATTAGCTCTGGGCCACACTTGATTTCCTGAAATATCACAAAGAATATTACAAATAAAAGAGTTTGGTAGCATCATTAAATCCTATCATCTTCTTGCTCTAAAGCGAGACTGCCTTCCTGGGCTCCAGGCTGGAAGGAACAGCGTAGTATTACAAAGCCGGCTCTGACAAGTGACTAAAAAGCAAAAATGAATGCAGAAGTCTGTGTATGTGGCGTTTACCCAGGTCTGTGTCTGTCACACGCGGCCTTTTTCTGAGAATGGCACAGACGGATCTGCATTTGGTTTCTAGAATCAGCAAATTACATTGGCAGAACAAAGCTGTCATATTTGGTGGTATTTTGTTACATCCATTATTTCACTTCAGTTTAGATATCTCTTTGCAAAATCAGATCCTACTTTAAAAAATTGCCATGTATTGCAACATTAAACAAAATGACAAGCTGGAAAAAAAAACTTGATTAGTAAGCAATGCGTTGAGGAAAACTCTCCTTCAGGTTCAGAAATGAGGACTTAAGTCAATAAATACAGTCACCTTTCTTATAAACAAAAATATAGTTTGGAACTTGGTGTAAATATTTCCAATGAAGTTATGCTCAGTGAAACCAGACAGCCCGCACCCTTGGCCGTGAAGGTTGGGAATAGGCTAGAGAGGGCATGGTGCTGTTACACAAACGGGCCGTGCTCATCCTGGGCGCCCCCACCCATTAGCCTACTCACCAGCACCGGCTGACCAGCGACACCGATGGAGACCACCTGCCCCCACACTGAGGTTTCTCCCTTGCCATCCACCTGTTTGGCTTCATGTAGACACGACCTTCATGTAAGGCCAACTTCTAAGAAAGGAAAGATAATACACACATAGTCCAAATCTTTCTTTTCCCTACTTTTGTAGATGAATCGTAGGGAGAAGGAATATGCTTTATAAATAAGTGTGCAACCATGCCATAAAATTGCTAGAATGACCGCAGCTTGTGACTGGACCTGTCTGGCTCTTGGGGTCTCTTCTGGCTCTTGAGGGGAAAGTTTCTATTTTTCACAACACCTCCAACCCAGATTCTCTCTGTGCAATTCACCAACTGTCTTACTTTTTGGATTCTCCACCTCCCCTACTTTCTACTTTCAAGCTGACAGTCACTGTGGTGATAGAATTTCAAATGTGCTTTGAGAAGGGCAGAGACTGATTAATAATATTTACTCATTCTCAAAGGAGGAGATTCATTTAGAGCCATCATCTAGAGCAGGAGTCAGTGAGCTTGTTCTGTAAAGGACCAGAGAGTAAATACTTTAAAATTTTGGGGCCACACAGTTTCCGTCCCAATTACTCAACTCTGCCTTTGTAGCATAGGCAATATGTAAACAAGGGAGCGTGGCTGTGATCCAATAAAACTTTATTTACAAAATCAGGTAGCACAGTGGACTTGGCTTGCAGACTAGTGTGCAGAGCCCTGATTTAAAGGGTATGAGAGCAAAAAGGAGGGTCTTCAAGTAGACGTGTTTGTGGTCAGCGTAGAGCAGGTGACTTGGAGGGGAGGGTAATGAGTAAGAAGCAAATATGGACGTGAGATCTATGTACTTAAGTTACATAGAGATGACAAGGCCATGCAGCTCCCTGGAGGGGGTGGAATAGCCAAATCATGGCAGAAGCAGAAGTGTGTTGCATTCTCTACTTTGAGAACATCCAGTATATTATTCTAGATTGTTAGTTCCCTGGGGAGGAGGAAAGAAAGAAAACCTAGGTGTGGTTGGTGGTTTCAATGTGTGCTTGTGAGAAGGACTTTGCTAACCCATTTTCAAAAGGGAAAATTAAGGGTCTGAGAGGTAGAATAAATTGTTCAGGGGTGCTTTCCTAATGCTCTTTCCTCTAAAACACAAATCCATGGCGAGTTCATTTTGAATTCTTCATAGCTCCTAGCGGAGTTCTCAACTTGCATTGACGGCCTAGTAACTGCCCGCAGGAGCTGACTCTTCTGCTCCCACCGCCGACCTCCTCTGACGCAGAGCCTGCTGGCCCCTGATCCACGGCTTGCCCTCCCCCACTCTTCTGTGTGTCTGCAGGCCACATTTCCTGGCTCAGGTTTGGCAATGGGAGGCCTTGGTGGGAGACACAAGGGCAGGAGGAAGGTAGAGGTGTGGGTATCTCTCCCTCTCTGTGCCTGGGAGCTGGGTCTCCTCTGTGGCTTCAGCTCGGGGGGAGAAGCCTCTGTGGGACTCCACCCCCATCTCAGGAAGCACCGATCTCTCTGTCGTCTCTCCAGCCTCCTGGGTAGTAGCTTTCTGCTCTTGTAAATTTCTGGGCTGCCTCAACGTTCCCTGTTTGGCTGTTCAGCAACTCCACTACTTACTGACCTGTTCCCTCCATTCAAGCCCTGGTAGGACCCTGCCTGATCTAGGGTCTGTTATCTTAAGTTCTCATTTATTTGTAAACATATTACGGCTTTCAGGTAACATTTACAGTTTTGGGCAAAACCTTGACTGGAATGAGTAAATTTAATGAGACCAGGTCTGGTCTGTTTTCAGATAAGCCTGTGGAGAAGACAGAAATCTTCCAGCAAAAGCCTGTCTCCACCCTGGTCAATTGGTACCCAGGTATTGCACCCATAAGCCACAGTGACCTTTCAAAATATCACAGGGCCATGCCCCTTGACATCTCAAGTTAATTGATTACAGTCTTCTTAGTCAATTAAAAATATGAAAAATATCCCTAATTCTTGCTAAGAAATAAAAATTTTAAGGCCATTGTTAAAAAAAATCAGACTACATAAGTAATACTGTTCTGAGAATTATTCTGCCTCTGATTTCGCTCCTATCTTACTTCTTACGTGCAAGATGGGGGAATTTTCTAGGTTATCATTAAAACAACAAAACAGTGTCCAAAATCTCCTTTCTCTGGTTTTACTTTTTAATTTCTGTGAATTGAAAAAGAAAATTCTAATGTAAGAAAAACGTGACCTAAAACTTCTTGGCTTTGCAAAATCGCTCATTCAAGCCCTTCTGTAATTCCTTACGACTTGGAGCTCAAAGAGAAGCAGAGACATTACGGATCCATAATTATAGAGCCCTGGGGACAGCCTGTCCTTCTTACATTCGGAGTTTGCTTCAGCTAGAATAATACAGACAATGCACGTAGTACTGGCCAACCCTATCATTTTAATGAAATCCACACTCCGGTTTGCAATGAAAAAGCCAGGCTCAAAGGTGCTTGGGATCATCATGTTTTTTTCTGAAGGCAGTTGTGTCGTTGTCTCCTGCATAAGTGTCTGTGCTTGTGTGCGTATGCACTAGAGTTGCATGCGAACTTGTGTACAGATGTGTGTGAGTGTTTACTCCTAATTGAATAGAGGAATGTTACTATCAGTTTGCTGTTGTTGGCAGACAAAATAGAGCCCCGTAAAGGCCAGCTAAACTTTGAGATTCTCTGTGCTTTCAAAACTCAGAATTGGAGCAAATGAGAGAGAGAGAAGGAAAAAGTGGGAGGAGGAACAGGCGTGGTGGTGGGGAGAAGGTCTGTTTTTTTTTTTCTTGAGAAAGTGAATAATGTCATCGTTGATTTAATTAGCAAATTCTAGATGTGCTGACAAAGGAGATTTTCTTGGGAGATGCACTGGGTTGTGTCAATGCTCTAAATGAATAGGCAGAGCCGAGTTCCTGGTAATAACAGATGAACAACACAACTCGCCAAACCTCAAACAGTGCATAAATCAATTAACCACTCTCTTCAAAATTAGGGGTTCTTTGACAGGGTTTCAGTGATTAGGTTGTCAGGGACCTGTATTTCTAGCTGGGATTTATCTGTCGTTGGTATAAGTGCATCTCCTCCTGGGCGGCAGACTGGCTCCCATCCTCGGCCCGCAGGCCGGGCTTGGGGAGGGTGGGAGCCTGTGCCTGTGAAGGAGCAGACAGCCTTCCAAAGTGACAAAGGCAGGGAGGAGAGCCACTTGTCAATGGAAGATGTGCTGGCTTTTCCAGCTCTTCATGATGCCTCTGCCATTAGCAGGAGAAGTGTGAATGGGGGTGTATTTCAGAATCCTGCACGCATCATATGACCCCTGTGGTAGCATGAAGAGCCTCACAATTTGTTAAATGAGATGCCTCACGTGGGCAGGTGCCGAGAGAAATTAATGAAAAGCAATGAGGCACTCTGAGGTCATTCAGCTCAGGGAGTTGGATACGTTGTGCAGTCAGGGTGCTGGGCCTGGGCCTCTGACCAGCGCCCCCTGAGGGGGCATCAGCAGAACCCTCCACTGGGGACAGGTGGAGGGAAGAGTGGGCAGCGATGATCCAGTCATCAGACCAGACCAAACAGAGTTGGGGAAGGAGCGTGCCTTCTGGTCAGATTTCTTATCTGATATTTTGCATTTGTCACCCAACCCTTCAAAGACCTTCATTCAACACTTTCCTAGCCACTTAGAAACATACGCTTCTGCATAACAGCCCCCTGCCCTATAAGAACAATCCATAAATTCTATCATATTTACCCTGTTATAATCCCTGTTCCTTACTAAACTGGGCCCAAGGACGTTAACCCAGCAAAGAGGTCACACACCAGGGAAATGTGAGTGTCGGTCACAACCACCACTGTCATTTGGTGACAGGAATGCCTAAGTCCTCAGCACTTCTCCCATTCTTTTCCGAATCTCTAAAGCTTAATTTAGGCTCCCTCTTCCTGTTTGGGATTTCTGAAAGGAGACTGGCTTGGTCTTGGTATATGACTCAATTTATCCTCCTCTGGCAGGTGACACTCTTAGAAAGTTGGGCTGTGCTTTTCTCTTCATTTAATTGACCTGCAGCACCTCAAAATTGCAGTGCTGGAAGTATCTCAAGACACTCCCACTCGATTCTTGGGTGCCCAAGAGTTCAAGGCATTCTTAAATGGGATGAGTTCACTTTACTGGGAGGTGGAAAACAACGTTCCTCTTCCAATTACTGGAAAATTTCATTGGCTTCAACTGCAGCAGTCTTGGTATTTCCTTCTGGTAGCGGTTCTCATGCTAGCCATGCTGCGTTCACATCTCTCTCTCTGTTCGTTAATTAATCAATAAAGCCCTCCTTAAATTCACCGCGTAGCCAGCTTCCTCATTCTGATGTCTTTACATGTCGAAGGAGATTGTCATTTTGCTTCTTCACCTAAAAAACAAAACTGACTCTTCAATTTCTGTGCCTCTTTCCCCACCCTCCCTAAAGTCCTCTTTACTTTGGCCATGTCTGTGGTCTACCGGGGAAAATATGTCAAAAACTCTAAGCTACTTTTTAAAAAACAGTTTTATTGAGATATAATTTATATTCTATAAAATTTACCTAAGTGTACAACTCAACAAGTTTTAGTAAATTTACAGAATTGTGCAACCATCACTATAATTTAACTTTAGAACATTTCCATCACCCCCCAAAAGAAACTCCGTACCCATTAGTAGCCACTCTCATTTTCTCCCTCTCTCCCCCAACAGCCGTAGGCAACCACTACTGTACCTTCTTTATAGATATCCCTCTTTTGGATATTTCATATGAATGGCATCATACAACATGTAGTCTTTCGTGACTGTCTTCTTTCACTTAGCATAATGCTTTTGAGGTCCATCCATGTTGTGGCAAGTGTCAGTACTTCATCCATTTTCGTGGCTGTATAGTATTCCATTGTGTGGATGTACTATATTTTGTTTATCCATTCACCAGTTGACAGACATTTGGGTTGTTCCCCATCTAAGCTACAATTTTGTGCCTGGGCCTGGCTCTGTAAGAATAGGTCTGTGTTGTGGATCCTTCTTTCCCTGTTAGAGGCCGTGCAGCTTATCTCTTTCCAAGCAGCCCAGAGGTGTTCAAACACATCTTTATTCAATACGTCATCCTCCCTGGTCCAAATATCCTTTAGATAATCTTCTTCTTGTCTCTTCAGCTTGTGGCCTGTAATTAGTTCAGTCAACCAATTGATGTATTTTATATAAAAGAGCAAGCAGAAAAAAATTGATGGCTTTATTTGAATTTGGTCAAGGAAATGAACAAAAACAGCTGACGCACTCCATTCTTGGACAACACAGCCCGAAACTCACTCTGGCTTCCTTAGCACGCTGTTACCTACTCTGCCCCTGGACCTTCCTCTCAAATTCTCACTGTACCCATATCTCTGTTACAGCAAACTCCTCAAAGCTCAAGACAGCGATCTTCCCACTAATTTTGAACCTGTGATGTTACTGACAACCTTTTTCTGCTCTGCATTTAGACATGGTGCCTTCTGTCTAGTTTTTAAGGAAGATGGCCCTATTCGGTCTCATCCGGTTTGAGTTCATTAGGATCTGAATATTTGTTCACTGAGGGAAATAAAACATATTTTTGGGTGGTTATTATATTTTGGAGAGTTGAATGTTTGGAAAATATTTGTGTGATATCTTCTCCTGCCTCCTAACAAGGAAGGTGTTGCTGAGAAGAATTATTTTAACATGTTGCTTCAGGAGGTCAGTCCTGTCGCAGCTCTTTATCTGAGCCTCTACCTCCTGTGATCAACAGATATTGCTTTCCTCCAGACACTTTCCCTTCTAGATCACCTATTCACTCCCTCTGGAAGCCAATCTAGAACATTCTCTGTCCCACAGGAGGAAACAATGCAAGTAACAGTAACTGAAGATGGGAGCTTTGCTTTTCATCTGTTTTCCACGATCACATCAGGGTCACAAAAATCACAATAGAAAACTCCTCAGGAGAAAGGCGATGCCCCCTCCCTGCCCCCCTTGAGGTCTCTGCGTGAGGACTCGCTGTTCTGAAGATCAGCGTCCGAGATGGTGCCTCTTCCTTTCCATTGAATAATCTCTTCCCTCATGACGAAAATGGCCACGGGAACAAAATGGCTCCAAATGAAGCCATTCTCATGACAAAGACTGTAATGAGGACCAAAAATGGCACAAAATCAATTTATTCTCATGACAACCTTAAGGTTGTAATGAGGACAAGAAAAACAATCTGAAATTTATCAATTCTTATGACAACCTTGAGACAGTAATGAAAGCAGCAAATGGTACGAAATTGGCCCACTCTCCCGACAGAGAAGCAAAACCGGGAAGTAGCTCCATGTTTACCTACTCCCTTGACAACCCAGGGACTGGACCAAGAACGGAAGAGGTTACAAGATTAATCCATTCCTGTCAAAAGTCATCTTGAAAAGGCAGCCTCCACGTGGCCTTTAAAAGTGTCCCCCCCAAGGTGAGTTACCCATATGAACGTCAGACTTCGCTGCGAGATGGCATTCTTGTTGGCTCCACTTTTCAGTTGATGGTCCAGTTTCTTTATGATATATGAAAATTAATTTTTGCTGATCTTACAGACTAGGAAATGTGATTGTCATTCTACATCAGCTCTTATCTGATAATCTTCCGGTGCTCTGGCAATACGGACTCATTAAGGGGTAACTCCTAAGGGGCACAAGCATTGAAACAGTGATACAAACTCTCATTCTAGAAATGTCCATGAGGGCTACAAGTGGTGAAAGAAATGGAGGAAACTTTCCGACTCAATGAAACATAGCTGCTCCTGCATATTTCTTAGAAAAATGGAGTTTTGGGGCTTGTAATCACTGAACCAGTATCTGTTCTTCAACTTAGTTTTCCCCATGCCTATATAAACTCACCGATATTCTCAAACGTGTTGTTGAGGGATAAGGATGAATGAGCATTCATGATAGTGTTTCTCAATGATTTGAAATCATCTGCGTACTGGTTAATAATTCAGATACATGATCAGTAGGTCTGGAACTGCAGGCATATGCATTTTAACAAGGGAATGCCATTCTTTTTTTTGTGTGTGTGAGGAGATCAGCCCTGTGCTAACATCTGCCAATCCTCCTCTTTTTTTGCTGAGGAAGACTGGCCCTGGGCTAACATCCATGCCCATCTTCCTCCATTTTATATGGGATGCCGCCACAGCATGGCTTGCCAAGCGGTGCGTCAGTGCACGCCTGGGATCCGAACCAGAGAACCCTGGGCCGCCGCAGTGGAGCACGTGCACTTAACCGCTTGCTCCACCCGGCCGGCCCCGGGAATGTCATTCTTGAGCGCACGAAAGTTTGAGAAGCATTGATTTACTATGTGCAAAGGTATTGGTTCGAAGAACCTGATTTATGAATCCTAATCAAAGGCCCCACTCACTAATTTCTTCCTGCTAAAACTGCTGTGTTCTACCCTTGACATCACTGATGAATATATAGTGGAGGGCCAAGTTTTCACATCAATTCAGGTGCCAGTCAGCTTTCACTGGGCTTATAATAATTACCGATGAGTGACTGAATAATAAAGACTAGGAGTAATGGCGTGCTTTGCTTGGCTGGCAACTATAGAGATAATAAAGAGATGGAAGCCCCTCCAGTGTGAGCAGTGGCTTTCATTAAGAGGAATGTGAAGTAGTTGAATTTTTCTCTTTGTCTATCTGCCTATTTACTGTTCCAATTGATTTGGTAGGTATTGAGTGATAGGGAAGGAGATTATTTTTTGTTTGTTTGTTGAGAATAGGTCAATTTCTTTATTATCGCATTCCTTCAACAGTTGGATACCAAACTGAATTGTAACATTTTCTTCTAGAGTGTCTACATTTTCTCCCCTATCCTTGTCAGTGGCGGGCTTCTAGTATTTTTTGCAGAGCTCAAGGAGTTGGATCTAAATTATAAGGTTTTGGGAAAGGCTGTGGGTTCAGTATCTCCATCTTCACCCTATTTTGGAATGAGTTGGTCAAGTGATGACTGCATTAGCGTTTCATGTTGTTTCCCCAGACCCTCTCTCTGGATTCCTCTCTCTATATCAGTGGCCTTAATGGTCTGAATATTTTCAGTCAAGTTCAAGGTCAGGCCATTGCTGAAGGAGCTACTACAGAAGTGGGTAAAGAGAAATACACGAGGATTGCTTTTAGGTTAACGCGAATTTTGTCGTATGACAAGTTTGCACGATTCTGTATTTTATCTTAACAATTCCAGGTGGCCCAGGAAATTGGATACAAGGTTGGAGATTTTCAGATCAATGTCAGCAGACATGCAAGAAGTTGAAGGGAGTTTAAGGTGGTAGAGGAGGCAACTTTCAACTAGGTAACCTCAATTCAGGGTCCAACAAAGCCATGAGGCTAATAGTTTGGTTGAGTTGGGAGGGGTTGAGTGATAGGTAAGGACAGTGTTTCTTCTTGTTTGTTAGGGCTGGGAGAGAGAGAGAGAGAGGGAGTGTGAGCGAGCAGGAGAGCATGCAAGAGAATGAGCGAAAAAAAGAGACCAGGGTCAACACAAAAATATCATCATAAATTGAAGACGATAATTAAGTCACTCCTTGTTATTCTCTTTTTTTGTCTAAATTATCTTGAGTGTTTTCTAACCTTTGTTCAAGGAATCTAGCTCCTTCTTAATCATTTTTGTTACTCTTTTCCGCATGCTCTCCAGGTTTCCCTATAAGTACAGAAGTGTTATCTTATTTCTTTTCACAGTGTACCCATGAGGTAGCTGGGGGTCATTGCTAAACTCAGATTTACAGATTGGGTGAAAGTGAGGCGCACAGGGAGTTGACGATTTACTCAAGGTCAAATTGCCAGTAAGCGTCAGGGCCAGGGTTAGAGTGAGTCCTCAGACTCTGTTCCCAGGACCCTGTCTCTCCCCACTCTGCTCCTAGGAAATGTAACAGTTAATTTTAAAATTCCTTTGGAAGGATTTTTGGTTTATTTCATTCAGGATTTTATTTGTAAAAAGTTAAATAAAAATGTAAAAAGTGCTTTAATGTGGCCGCTGACCCTGTTTCTTCTTCATGTGCTCATTTAAACTGCGTTTACATGTATAATCACCTTTGCACACACACAAATGCTTTGTAATAGAGGTCAGTCAAACAAATGGTTAATTTTTAAATTTCCAGTTAGTAAATGATTTCTAACGAATTTTGATGGCCTTGTGATTCTTCTCACATTGGTTTCTGGGTATGTTGTTTGGGAAAGTCTTAGAAAAGATATGAAGTCTGAGATGGTGAGGTATCATGTTTAATTTTAGACCTGAACACAATCCAGAATAGGAGAAAGTCCAGTTTCGTTTGCATATAGGATATTCCCTTGTTCCAAATTCTTCCTTAAAGATTTCCAATCCAGGAGAAATGTCAATGTAGAAAATAATCAGAAAATTGTCTGGATTTTTTTCCTGGAATGAAACGTTGCTGTCTTGGAAACTGCATGGCATGTAGCAGGTTGTCAGGTCTGCATACTGTGGGGTTTACAGCAGTGATGTGTTGTCAAAACGGGCTTTGCTAAAGCTAAGTGCCCATGTCCAATATAATCCCTAGTACATAGGTAATATTCAATGAACTGTTAAGAAATACTTAGCCCACATTCATCTGTTGTGTCTGAATGGGCAGAAGCCACATACTTTTTGGGTGTTTGAGTGATTCTTTGCCTAATATTTCTTCCCTGACTAGAGTCATGCATCACTTAATGATGGGGATACGTTCTGAAAAATGCTTTGTTGGGCAATTTTGTCATTGTGCAAACATCACAGAGTATATTTACACAAACCTAGATGGTATACACTACTCCACACCTAGGCCATATGGTACTAATCTTATGGGACCACCGTCACATATGTGGTCCATCATTGATCAAAACATCATTATTCAGGGCATGACTGTATTTAATGAACTCAGCCAGGGAAGGGAACATTTCTGTTTTGCCCATCATTGTGTCCTTGTGCTGAGCACCGAGCCCCGCACATAGTAGATTCTCAATAAATATTTGTTCGGTGGATTAATTCATGAGTAAAAGAACAAATGAGCCTACCTCCCATCTTCTCCAGATTTTGAGAAGAAGGCAAAACTGATCTTGTCACGTCTCTGCCCACGATGCTTCAAGAGTTCCTTATAGCTTTAGGAAGCATTTCATTCATTCATTCATTCATGAAAAATTCATTGACTACCACCCATGAAGTGCACCCTGCTAGACCAAGAAGAAGAAGAAAAAGGAGGGAGGGGTGAGGGAGTTGCTGCCCTGTCATTGGTCACGGTCTCCGTGATGGGACCCACACAGCTGAGCGACATCTGGGTAAAGACACAATGGTACAGTGAAATGAGAAAAGAGGGCATGTCAGTTCAAAGTTCTCACAACAGGTGGTGTTGCATCAGGATGTTGCAGAGAATCTTGAAAGCTGATGGGGCAGAGGGGGGCTGTGTGTGAGTGTGGGGTGGGGCAGGAGGTGATGGAAGAAGAGAGTATTTTAGACAAGAGGACAGGCAGAAGCAAAGGAGAGGCAGCAGAAACCCCCCGGCAGGTGCGCTGCCCCTGCTGCTGGGCTCTTGCTGCCCTTCTGGCTCCATCTTGGCCGACCCCTCTCCCTACCTGGGCCATGCTTTGCTCCAGCCAAACCCAAGCACCTGTCCTCTTAGTAGTTCCCAAGCCCTCAGGTTGTCGTGTACTCCTTGCCTTCCCACATGCATCTCCTCTGCTCCAAATGCCCCAGTCCTTTCTGCATCTTGCCAATCCCTGCTCACCCTTTCAAACTGGTTCATGGGCTCCTCTGGGACATTGCTTCTGACCCTTGTCTGGTTTATATCCCCCTTTGTGGTCCCACTGGGCCTTGTGCGTACCTCTTAGAAGTAGCACTTATTTTTGGTTGACTTGGCATAGAAATCAATAATTTTTTGTTGAATGAATAAATGAGGTATCCAGTGTGGGTGGGAATGTGAAGTGCTCTCCAGCCGCGTGCTCAGGTAGTTTCACAGACTTTCATCTTCTCGCTTTGGGAGAAACCCTTCTGTGCGGGAAGCCAGGGCAGCTTCCGGAAAGTGAGGGCCGTGCCTTACTCTGTATTAGATTTTCCCCTGCCTTAGACTTAGAAGACAGATTAGTCAACCAACAACAGAACCCACATCTCCAAACAAAGGTTGTTCCTTCCAAAGTAATCACCTTAGTAGGTATGAAGATTTCAATAATTTTACATAGCTAAAATAGTCCCAGCTGAGGACTTCAGTCCCAGTCCCAGCTCTGCCACCTATGAACTGGGGGACCTTGGGCAAGAGATTTCACTTCTCTGAGCTTTAGTTTCCTCACCTAAATGGAAGAATTTCTCTACTTGGTAGGTTTTCAATATAAGTTTGTTGAATTTGTATTGAAATATTCTTTATCCTCTTTTCGGAATTGCTTTCAGCATCTGTGGTGAGTCTCTTTGGATGGGCTAAGGAGGATGGATCCTTTTGACTTTTGACAAAGTCAAATGGAATCTGTGGTCAATTATTAAATAAGATGAGGGACTAATCACATTTTCTCCTTCTTTTCCTTCTCCTCTTTTGTTTTTGTGCACAAATGACAGGTTCACACAAAACCAAGAGGTAACAGCCTTGAGCAGTCCACAAGGCTGGATGTGGGAGACCTGAGCTTCTGGTTGAATCCCTGCTGTTCGTTTCCCCTCAGCCTCAGCCAGTCACATGACCTTGAATCGGACCGTCAGGTTCCTCAGGAATCGTCCCAAATCCACGCTGCTGGGTGAAGTGTTAGGTGGCTCTGCGTTTCCGCAAATGCTCAGGAGTGTTTATTGCAATGATTGTAGCAGCAATTGCTATAGTTTTCTTTCTTTCCCTTCATTGTTCTAATTTTTTCTCTGATTTTTGCGTTTCTCTCACATTGGAATATCTGAAGTGCTAGTTTATGTGAGGGTGGGGCCCTAGGTGAGGAGTTATTTATAAAACTTGTCTCCCAAAAGATGGAGAATGTCAGTGAAACAGAAGAGAAATCTCTAACCGCCCCTTACAGTTTAAAAGAGCCTCATTCAGCGCACAGCACAAAAATTGTACATTTATTGGCAGTGCTCTTTCTCTCTTTTCTTTTAAGATTTCCAAATCTGGGATATTAAAAAAGCCCACTGATTACAGTGTTAAAAATCAGTGGATGTGAGATGAGCTTATTGGCCATCAGCATAACTGGTAAAGATGGGGCTCCATTGAAAATCTTGTGAGAACCCCACCTGCGTGTAGGGAGCATCCCCTCTCCTCTCCCCAGCAGGGGAAGTGGTCTGGCCATATTCTCCTTTGGACTGGGAGTGTGGCTGCCAAAGAACAAAGGGCAGATGCTGCAGGGTGAGAGGGAACAGGCTTCCGTGGCCCCGGACAGTGGGGTTGAGTGGTAGTCAGGGTGCGGGGCCTGTGCCTCTGCGGTAGGACTGCACTTCCGTCTCCATCCCACTCCCCCCGACTCGCTCTTCCACTGTGGACCACGGGGACCTGAAGAGTTGGTGCGAGTATGATGCTCGCCTTTGGCTGGCGCTCACTTTGACCCAGCTCTGTGATGACCTCAGACTCTGTCACCCCCAGGTTTGGACGACTTCATCTAAAAGACCACCGTCAGCTGCAGGGTTCTATGTATCTTTGATTTTCTCACATGGGCAGTTCCAAAATAGGAATTCCAATTATATTTTGAGCAAAGACAACATTGTTGAAACATGCCGATCTGCCCACTTGGAAGGAAGCAACAGTCACTTAGTGGTATATCTCTTGAAATCAGGCTATTACTATATACTAAAACAATTTACGGTTTTATTGTTTTAGGAATGGAATTCATTCCATTACCAATTTTAGATGCATAAATAATAAACAAAGATCCCAATGTCAAATTTCAGTGGCCCACGCTTTGCAAATACATTGATAAATTTTCAAAACCCTCTCTAATAGACAATTGCATTTACTCGCCAGGGATCGAATGTTAAGTTGTTCCCTTCACTTTGTGACAAATGTGATTTCTGAGTGTGTGTGTGGCCATGTTGCATTTACCCAAGTGAAATACAAGAGGATGAGCAAGATAAGAAAATCACTTTAAAGTCTCCTGTTATTAAAGTCAGCATTTCCCAGCGTGGACGAATCAGCTCTTGAAAAAGTGTTCATGCTTAACCTTGGTGCCGCAGGGTCATGAGTAAGACCCTGGCTGGCTCACAAAGGGCCACTGAGGGACAGCCCGGGCACCGAGGGGCCCCAGAATGTGCTCCGCATCTCCTGTACCCCGCCTGTGGCCTTTTTTGTGGTCCACGCTCTCCCTCCCTCTAGGAGGGAATGATTTCAGAAGGTTTGATTATTCCTTTGCCAAAATCTCTCTCAAGAGGTAATGTTGAAGAAATTAATGTCTAAATTTAGATTTTGCATAGAATCCTGTGCTTGTTTGGAACTATGCAAACGGTTCCTGGGTCCGTGGGTCAAGGTAAGGTACTTGTCCTCTTGCCTCCATTTCTAAGGTTGAAAATAGGATTTACTAATTCCCTTCCTGACTCAAAGGAGATACTATACACATTAACAATTAGGATGGACTTAAATCTGCATCGAGGTCCATGGAGTGTATGCAAATGTATGGAATTTTTCTTTTCTTTTTTTCTTTGGATTTCAGCTGCCTTTTAGCTTAAGGGAAAAAAAAAACCCATTGTTCTAATCACCGTGGCTCTTGCTGCCTCCCACTAATGGCCGCTTCTGGAGGAGCAGTTTTTAAATGAGAAGTTAGGGGTGCTGTTCTGATTGAAACAAACTAGTGTTGATTGCTGATCAGCCATCTGTAAAGGAGGCCACCTCAGGAAGGATATGAGCTAATGAAAAAATGGGTCTGATTTGGGAGTGTGACGGGCTTCATGCCACCGGCCAGTGTGAGCGGCGTGAGATTATAGCAGCGCGAGGAGAGGTAGATTGAGAATAAGTAACTTCTGTCTTCAAGATTAAATGGCGAATTTGCTATTAAATGTGAAAGACATAAAATGGAATTATTGCTGTGAGGCTGTTAGCTGTGGCTGTACACATCCGGCAGACAGCACGGTGTCCTGTTGCCCCGCTGTCAACGGCTCACTCTTCCCATTGTGGCTCAATTAATACGGATCCCAAAGTGCCGACTGAAGACTCGGAGAGCAGAGGGGTGGCCCTTCGTACCAGCCCACACGGCACCTCTGCCCAGGGCGCTTCCCGCAGCCTGCCTTTCTCCAGTGACTTTCAGAGCTGGTAAACATTATTGATGAAGTCATTAGGTGTCCCAGAAAGCCAACTGATAATTCTCAGGGACGTCGATGCTTGGCGGGTAGGTGTGAGGGAACACCAAGGGGCTTCTGACTGGCGGCTGACCTGGAGACATGGTCATAGAGTTAAAGGAACCCAAGCTCATTTGGTTATAACAAATGAGGCATCAAATTCCAGGGCACTGGGGGTCCTGAAACAGGTGTTCACTGCTGCACCTGAGGGCCTGCGTGCGGGCCCCACAGATACTCCCTGAGTAACTGAAATGAAGGGAAAACAGCAGTCTGTAGCTAGATGTAGAGTGTGTGCCGGCCTGCCTGCTCTGGCCTCCTTTCCGTACTGAGTCTGCTTGTCTGCACCAGGTATAGAGAAAATGTTCTCTTGTCCCCATACCCTATATTTGAGAACGTGAGTGTATGTTGGGAAATTTGGTCTTACTTCTCTTGCCTCTTTGATATCTGGTAATTTTCTATGAAGTCAGAAAATATAAGGGAGTGAATTCTAACATTTCTGGTTCTGCTTTTCAGCTCAATCCAGCCTAAACTCCAGTCATGGAATTGTGCCACGTTTTACATCCCATGAGCCAAAGGCTCCACTTGGCAATGGCTGTGCTGTGCTGTTGGGCTTCCCGTAGATTGTCAGAGACCCTCACGGCTCTTTGGGGTCGGACTTAGACAGGCAGGTGTCTGTCTCCTCCTGCCTTGGTGGGGTGTGCTGCCCATAGCCCATCTGGCCAAGCACTTGGCTGTCCTTTTGTGGGGCTGTCTGGGTCACCTCACTAGTGATACAGGTTTGCCTCATAGCTTAGTTATTTTCATTGATCCCAGCCCACAGGAAACTCCTGCTTAGCGTCCTGGAGTCCTGTTGATTTTCCGGGGGAATCTTAACATACCTGATGGATGAGTGAGAGAGTGAATGAATGAATGAGAAAACCGGTAGCAGTCCCTTATGACTGCTACGCCCAAGTCCAGTCCTGAACCACCAGCCCCTCTCCAGGAACCGGAATTCTCCTCTCAGAAAATGCAGGTGTGACTGCAGAGAATGGAAATAGCTGCCAGAACTTTCAATCATGCCCTGTGCTTGTGTGAGCATGCAGACCAGCTTGGAGGTGATGGGCTATGCTGTGTGGCACTTTATTGTGTCAAGTCTTATGTTCTGCTATATTGCATCATTTTGTATGCTTATGTGACTTAAGATTATAGGGCACAATCAATGAAATGAAACACAAGTAGAGGTAAAGTAGATAACACTATCTTCCAGATTGGATATGCATCATTAATTTCTTTCTTTTTTTTTTCTTTTTGAATTTATTGCACATGAAATCAAAGGGCTAAAGCCACTGGCCTGTGCCATTTAGTGTGAGACTGCTCTCTGGAAACTTCCCTACCTGCTGCAGTGTGGCCTGGATCTGCCACCATGCCCTGCAGCACTGGGTTTGAGGCTCTCTTGACACGGCCTGGTGGCTATGCCAAATAATATGATAGTTTGGTGATGACGACAGTGTCAACAGGGATGGGAGTGAGAGAACCAAGCTCATTTTCACTTTTGACCCAAGAAGGACTCATTCCCAGATTTTCAGATGTGAAGAGCTCATGCACTAATTAGCACTGTCTCTTGCCCTCAGCATCAATTTTGAAAGTCACCAGTTCAAACTGAACATCCAGAAACTTGGCAGTATAACCCAAAGGATATCCAAACAGATTTCAAATTAATCAGCTTATGCATCCAATTTGCTGGCTATAATAAGACTTTATATTTACATGACACTTTTTTATATTATTATTCTTACAGATAATAATGCTGGAATAAATATTGATTAAATACAGTTCAGCATATAATGAGAGCATGACTCCCACCCTCAAGATGGAAACGTTTTTCAGCCTGGCTATCTCATTAATTCTCGAACATCTCCATTAGAAGCCCACTGTGTGTGCTCCTGACTTTTCTACCCATTGGTGCTCCTTGTTAGACAGGAAAAGTCTCTTGCCCTTCAGAGACCAGATTTGCTTACCTATCTGAAGGTTTTCTGCCTTTGGTATTCGTCTCTGCACTGGACCTGGTTTTGAGGATCTTACTTTATGTCACTCTTTTTTTGAGATCCATGGTTGTCTTTGTCGCCCCATCCTATTATGGTCCGTTATGTGTATCCACAACACATGCGTAAGCCCTGTGTTCTCTTGAATTCTCCTCGCTCCTCACCCATGGGCTTCCTGTCCTCTGTTTTGACTTTGTCTTGGCTCCCGACGTATGTCTGCCCTTTGTGCTGGCAGTTTACTTGGAGTCCGTCTCTAGGACCCCTCTGTGTCCTGTAGTTTAATATGCTAAGACCTTGGATGAAGTGCTCATCCACAAGCCTGTGGAAACTTCTAGATTGTGAGCCCCTCTGTCTTAAGCCCTGCCTGAAAGAGGAATTGCATCAGATGCTGGGTGAACTGGTTGATCATCCTCCTTACAATAGGAATGTTTTTGCAGTGGTGCTTCTTACAGTCATCTGTGGTGCTCTGTGAGAGATGGTTCCATTTTTCTATATCCTAAAACTATATCTGACACACGGTAGGCACTCAATAAAAATTTGTTGAATGAATGAGTGAATTTTCCCATAACTCGGGGGGAAATGCTACATGCTACATACTCCTAGTAAAGATCCATCCTTTCGTTCAACATTTCCTGAGTATCTGCTATGTCCCAAGCGCCATTCTAGGCTAAGACCCCTGCTCTCAAGGAGATGACATTCAGGGGAGGGGGATGGTAAAGAAACAAATTCAACACTGTACCGGAATACGAGAAGGTGGTAAGTCCACTGAAAACTAAGGTGAGCAAGGTCTGGAGGATCTGCAGAGCCCTGAAGAGCAGGGGGCAGGCTGCAGTCTGCAATAGCGGGGAGAACGTCACAGTGAGGATGAAGGACCAACACAGGGAGGAGGAGGGAGTCAGCCCCGCAGAGCCCGGCAGGCCAGGGCAGGCGAGCAGCGCAGACAGGCAGCTGGAGCAGGAGCCCTGGCCTGGGCTGTGGGGGAAGGGAGCGGGAGGAGGGCAGGGAGGAAGGGGGACGCATGTTGGGTGGTGAGGGACCCTGTGAGCCCCCGCAGGACCTGACTTTCCTCCTCAGTGAGTCTTAGAGCCTTTGCAGGTTCTGAGCAGGGCAGTGGTGTGACCTGACTATTATAAGGGCTGCATGGGCGTGGGAGTGTTGGTAGGGGTGACTGTGACGATGCAGGGGAGGGGCAGGGTTGGCTCAGGCCAAGTGAGGAGAGCAGGATAAAGGCTCTGAGAAGACCCACAGTAAAGAGCCCTGCTCAATTTTGATTTCCTCAGCAAGTTCCAAACTTAGTCAGGCATAAGCCCTTGTTTATTGCACAACATCTCCCCATGTCCAATGGCTCTGGTGTTTCACAGAACACAGTTTGGGAAACGCTGCTCTAGCGACGAGTATGTGCCAGCGGCTGGGGGCAGGGGGCACCGATGTCCTCCTCTGTATCTGGAATAGGTGTCTACGTCACGCGTACGTGGTACCTTCAGTTATTCTCTAGGCCTGGGAGGTGGGGCATGTTACTCCTCCTGTTTTACAGGTGACGAAACTGAGGTTCTGAGAGGTAAGCTACCTGCCCAAGTTGCACGTAGGGAGTGGATCCTGGAGCCCTGGGGTCCGGCTGCAGAGTTGTCGGCTCTGAACATATGCAGCTCCTGTTCTGTTTCTAAAGGCACGGCCTGTGCTGTCCTGCTGCCGCAGCAACTCCCTCCTCTGCCTCCTTGATCAGTGCATGCACTCTCTGCTCCGAGGAAGCTGATCCCCCTCCCGCCAGTTCTATGTCCACCGCCTGTGGCTCCTGCTGCACAGCCCAACACTGTGCCCTCCGTGTGATGCTACCTCTTGATGCGGCCATCGTGTGTCCAGAGGGGCTTTGAGTTGGTGGTTCTCCCAGCATGCTGGGAGGGGCTGTCAATGTTGTTCCCACGGTTCCAAGTGTCAGGAAGAGCCAGGAGCAGAGTACCGCTTATAAAGACCCCGGGAAACAATCCCTGATTTATAGACATCTCTGCTTCACGTGCACAAGTCCTGGCTCCGTTAGAACTGCTG
Organism: Diceros bicornis minor; assembly: GCF_020826845.1. NCBI lineage: Eukaryota > Metazoa > Chordata > Mammalia > Perissodactyla > Rhinocerotidae > Diceros > Diceros bicornis. The sequence continues at coordinate 64,028,287 of NC_080755.1, forward strand.
CCGCCCTAACTGGGAAACATCTTCCCAAGCTTTTGAGAATCCACGAGCTCTTCCTTCCCTCTCGTCCCCCAGCACGCACGTAAAGAACTCAGGATGGACTTACTACGTAAGTCTGACTTGAAGATCGGGCCTCGGCTCACAGGATGCTGGCCCGACTCTGCAGCCCTCAGTGGAGATGTGCAGGGAAGCCTCTCAGAGCCCCACAACCTTGTGACTGGGCCGGCCACTTCTCTGTGTCCTGCACTCCCGGGAGTGGGAGGTCGAGAAACATCCCCTCCCAGGGGAAGTGAGGGAGGGAGGGGGGCTGTGGGTTTGATCTGGACAGAGGAGACTCTCATGCTGCAGCTGACACTGAATTAAACCACGCGCATCATGAGGGCCCAGAGAGCGAAGACTTGTCGAGCACTCGCATCGTCTGTACCGTCACCGCGGGCTTCCCCCAGGGACCTGGCCAGGGTGCTTTCTCTCCTGTGCCCAGGTGAGGAAACTGAGCTGCATGGCCCATGAGGCGGCCTCTCTCCACGGCTCCCGCCCTCACCCATGGCTTTCACATCTCCCGCAGCGGCAATTAAAGGCAATTGTGCATTAACCCGCCTGCCTGACGAGTCCGGTCTCTCCACCATCTCCCCTCTGGTGGAGAGAACAGCCACTCTCTCCCATCAGAGAACCGAGATGCGGAATGCTCTCAAAGTTCACTTTAAGTGACCAGCAGTAAAAGATGGAGAATAGACTCAAGACTGTCTTTGTATACATTTTTATTATATTTACGGCAGGGAATCCTTGCTTTTAAGATCAGGACTGGTCAAGTTAAAAACCATTGAGCAACGGAGCGTGTAAGGCCCTGCCCAGCTTTGCAGGCAGCAATGTTCTTTCCCTGAGGCTGGAGACTTTGCCCTCCCTGGGCTCAGACCTGCAGCTCCAGGATAACCCTCGGCCTGAAGACCTTGAGTCTTGCCCCTCGCTCTTTTGGTAACTAGGATCACCTTTCCCCCCCGCATCCAGTTGTCCTCTTGTCCCCAGTTTTGGAGATGGAATCCCTGTCTTGTTGGTGTCTCAGGGCTCGTCCCAGGGCGGGAGCCCAGCCTGCTCTCAGTACCACTGCCCCCGACTCCATCCCTGCACCTGACCCCACCTCATTGGCTCTAAGAAACAGTGTCTCTGGGGCAGTTGACCAGCTTTGGCCCCAGATCCAGACAGACCTGGGTCTGAGTCTTTGGCAACTAGCTTCAGATCTCCACGCCCCGTCCGCATTTCTTTAATGGGGATAATAATAACAATGGCAAAGGCCGCTTGGATGATTGCGGAGAGTGCATTTAAAGCAATTTGCATGCAGGTTATTTGCCACGTAGGAAGCTCAATGAACACCCTCCTAGTTTCTGCCACTATTTCTGATGCTCTTCTGCCTGCTTGAGTCCCCAAACTCTATTGTCTGTGAGATTCCCTGTCAGGGCACCCTGCTCGCGTGTTAGGGTACTCCGCTACTCGGGGGTGGGCCCTGCGACCTGCTCCACATCTGAGAGTAACTGTGTCTTCATCACCCTGCTGTAGTGGCCATGCATTTAGGGTCCACCCTCTGAGAACAGAGTGGACTCATGGCCCTTGCAGCTGGGCTGTCCCTTGGGAACCAGCTCCAGACTTTGGAGGATCTCAGTTCGGGTCATCCTCCTCCCACCATCCCCTCACCTGGCCCATGCTCAGCTGGGTTCCAAAACATGAAGAAACTTACATCGTGTGTCAATGAAATCAAGTTTGACTTACAAGTGACCTTTGCATCCACAGATGCAGGCTTTGAGCTGCTTCTCTTCCTGGAGGACGTGTAGGTCAGGCGCTATCCACAGCACTGTTTTCTTCTCCTGCTAATGGTGGGGTCTTAGAAGTACACAGGGTTCTATTTATCGCTGGGGTTATTAATGGGCCTGAATAGTTTCCTGAGCACAGCCTTCAGTGTGGTTTGAACACACGTTGGGTTTCCTGGACACCACTGCACTCGTTACCAAGATTACTCCCTCCCTGTGGCAAAATCCCCGTGGACCAGGCCCACAGTGCTCCTTGCTGCAGGTTGAGCGGGTCGTGGGCTTGCACAGAGGACTGTCCCAAGAGGAAGAGGGAAAAGGATGATCGTGCTGTGCAGCCCGGTGGCTGATGGAGTTGCCACATTCTCTTTGTTGTTCCAGCGACGGGTCGGTTTGGAGCAGTTTTGAAAGCCGGCCCTTTAATCACCCCTGTGTATACCTCTCGGGGAGGGTGTTTCATTTGCGCGTTCAGCCGTTGGCCATGTGGGACTCTACTCATTATTCATAAAACCCGTTGTCAGTCAACAGCCATCAATCATGCGAAATTCAGGAGTACCAGGGATCTGTCAGGAAATCAAAAGACGGTTGGGATTGTTGTGATTATCCATTCATGAGCCATTTTGACTGGAAACTTCACAGACCTGCCCTGTTATTACAAAGAGGGGGAAAGTTAAATCAATCACGTAAACAGTTTGTCAGCGAGGTCTATTTTTTGCTGTGAGAAAACCACCTTTCATGCTGCCATTGCCTGGTCTTTGGCTTCAGCAAATGTTTCCTTGCCTTTTACAAAGATGGGCAGCTTATTGCTGGCTTTGTTTCCTGAGGTGGAGAATCAACAGGGGCACCTGCACGTCAGGCATGGGGAACTGGCCTGCGTTTCAGGTTAGCCCAATTCCTCCTACTCCTGCTCACCGACCGCACGCCCTTGCCCTAGAAAGAAGAGGCGGAGGTTTAGAGAGGAAGAGGGAGGGGACGGACCTGGGATTATTCCCTTCCCGGGACAGAGAAGAGTCCTGATTGTCCAGGTCGGTGTCTTGACGGTTGACGCATCTCACGCACAGAAGTGTGCTTGGACCTCGCCTGGGACAGGAGGGTCGCAGCATCACGCTGCTCCCCCGCCTGGTGCGGGGCATCGTCGGTGATTGGAGGGCGTCTTTGCTTCATCCATCTCCCTGCTTGTCTCAATGTGCTCTGCCATCTTTTGACCAGGACTGATAAATTAATGTTTGCCTTTCTGATAATTGCATTGCACGTCTTTCTCTCTTGTCTCTGCAACAAGCAGACTCACAGCAATTCTGAAAAAAGAGTAACTTTAGCCAATAATCGTGGATCTGCCGCGTTGAGCCCTTCGGTGTTCAGGTTGACAAATGTTAGAGGGTTCAAGTTGCTGGCTGGCACGGCCGTAGGACCCGCTGTAGTCTTGAGGGCGTGCGGGCAAGGCAGCCAAGTGCACAGAAGGAGCAAGGAGATGTCAAACCCCGCAAACGTGACCATTTCTCAACGTGCGCCTTATTGGCAACGTGTCCAGCTGACCTCTGCCTTGATAGTCTCCTCACAGCGGAGAGCTGGGTAGAGAGAGAACAATTAAATCGACACAAAGCCATCCAGCCGACCAGCCAACAATGGGAACAACTTTCGAAGCAACCATAAGGAGACAATGGGATTAGGGAAAAAAAATATTGCCAGATAAAATGAGCTCAGAAACAACTAATAATTCTGACCCCATGGGATTATCAGGAACTTTCTCTGGGAGGCCCCTGGGTTGGCCACTGGCTTCTAATAACCCCAGATGAATGTAAAGCCCCCCCATATCACCTGGAGGAGCGTTCTCCCCATGCAGCTGTGTTTTATCAATGCTTCACCCTTAATGACTACACGGATATTGATGATAATGAAGCGTGTTGCAAACAGGTGCATCGCATTCTGTCTCTGCTGCCCCTGGACAGCTGCTCCTGTTACCTGATAGCTCTACCAGGGTGTCAGGTGGAGGTGTGAGTCCTCCCCTGGAGTGACAACTGCACCCTCCTCACCCCTCCCTTTCCCTCCAAGCCCGTCCCCTGGTCCCAGTGGACCTGCCCTGATTATTGCAGCCGACTTTAGCTGAGTGTGTGCACACCCGCAGCTCAGGAATGGCCACGTGCCAACCGAGGGCTCCAGCCGGCAATCAGCAATGAATCTCAGAGTGAGGGGGCACCAAGGGCACTGCCAACAATTCCATGCCCTTGATAGCCTCTTGACCTCCCTGAAATCTATTGCTGCCTCCAACTCCCAAATGCAACCCCTGGATACTAGTGTATATTTTAAATTGGAAAAAAATACAAAACCCAGAAGCCAGTGAAAGGAGACAGTTTCTGGAACTTGAGTCTTACATAGAGAGTGCAGCCAGACCTGGAGGGGAGGAGAGATCTCAGTGATGGATCTTGTCTGCAATCTGTCTGACCGCATCTGCACCCAAACTGTGGCTGATGCTTTAAGGAAAGGGCCAGAAGCAGGATTGCAAGGCAGAGTCTTCGGGGGTGCCCTTTGCCCTGGTGTTCAATATCTGCACCAATCAAGAGAGGCTTTGGGGAAGCAACCCCATCCAAACCAGAAGGGAGGCAATTTAAAAATAAAATAAAATAAATTCAAAAGGCACAGCAGCTAAATATGAGGACAAACCAGCCGTGGCTGGAGTTGGGGCTTTATGATCATGACATAGAGCTGGAGTCTTCTCCAGGGTTGTAAATACAGACCATGAGGAAAAACAGAGAGGCCTTCACATGTCCACGATGTTCCTAAACTCTCATCTCTGGAGTCTGGGGGACGTCCAAAGCTGCCGGCCATGGGGACAGCCTTCGAGGTTGTGGTGAGCAGATGCCCATGAGCCATTTTTCCTCAGTTAAGTGACACCAGGGGCTTTCTCCTTACTGTGGGAACATCTGGGCTGGAAATAGTTTGGGTGCTGGTGCTACCAAGCCTGGAGCCCTATGTTGCCTGTAACAGGGGGTCTGACGGCTCGTGTCTGACCTTCCATTTAGGTCTAATCACAGAAATGTGTTCACCCATGATAAAGAAACAGAAATGTCATTAGTAGTTTTCAAAGCAATTTGTCCCTGTGATTTTCAGCAAGGGGTGACACAGACATCCCTGAGCCTGGAAGACTGGCGTCCCGCTTACTCTCATTTCTCTTTTGTCTTTTTATCTGAGTATTCTCGTCTAGTGAATTAATTCATCAGCCACCATTTTGGGGCTCTTTTATTGAAAAGCTCATTATTTCAGAGGAAGTGCACTGTGAATAAAAAAACAGTTATAATTAGATAACTGAGATGGCAGAGGGCCTCTTTGTGCTATATTTTTGTGCATATGAAATTTGCAAGAAAGAAAGAGAAATTCTCTCTCCTTCCTTGCATAAAAATCTGGAGAAGCTACTTGAAGAATCATGCTGAAGATGAATTTTCAGAATGAGTTGTGAGTACAGCTGGTTAAGGTGTCAAATGTAAAGACTGAGGTTTTATTTATTTATTTATTTTTTTTGAGGAAGACTGGCCCTGGGCTAACATTCACGCCCATCTTCCTCCACTTTATATGGGACGCCACCACAGCATGGCTTGACAAGCAGTGCGTCGGTGCGCGCCCCAGATCCGAACTAGTGAACCCCAGGCCGCCGCGCGCACTTAACTGCTTGCGCCACTGGGCCGGCCTCTCACTGAGCTTTTAGATAAGGGTTGTGATGCGACCAATGTGATTATTTATTAGTGGCTCTGTGGTGAAATTCCTTGAGGATGTCAACTGCTGAAGGAATGAATTTCGGTGTGAATGTGAGCTGCCGCCCACTGCTATCTGGGGTTGGTTTGGTCAACCTGACTGAGTAGAAAGCTTCCTTCTCCATTGTTCCACATTACGTTAGCTGGGCCCTGTTAAAGAACACCAGGATTGGAGCAGAGGTATGCTAGGAGCTGGACCACCTCTCCAACATCCGAGCAGGATCTCAAAATCAGTTTGTGGAAGCAGTTAGAACAGTCAAACAGTTTAATGAATCTCTAATCAGTCCAACAGTATCTGTGATGGGACAAGATGAGATTTTTTACTCTTCTTCATTGTATTTAATGGTCCTGAGAAGATGATTCTAAATCATGAGCGAACCACAGACTTTTCTTATTATTTAAAAATGAGTAGAGAGCCAGCCCTGATAGCCTAGTGGTTACACTTCGGTGCTCTCATCACTTCAGCAGCCTGATTCATTTCCTGATTGTGGAACCACACCACTAGTCTATCAGTAGCCATGCTGTAGCAGTGGCTCACATAGAAGAACTAGAAGGACAACTAGGATATACAACTTTGTACTGGGGCTTTGTGGAGGAAATAAAAAAAAAAGATTGGCAACAGATGTTAGCTCAGGTTGCATCTTTCCCTGCAAAAAAGAAAAAGAAGAAAAAAAAAGAGTAGAAGGACACCTCATTCACTTAGGATAGAGTAATGCTTCTCAAAATTTCCTGTGCTCAGCAATGACCCAATTGCTCATCAATTACATGATTAGTGGGTCTGGAGTGGGTTCTGGGGCTCCCAGGTGTTGCTTATGCTGCCCGTCTGTGGTCCACTTCTGAGTAGTAAGATCTTAGAGGAAACGCAGGTTTGTCAGTTTCGTCTGCACACCTTGAATTGTGGCTTAAAGAGGCCTGCCCCTGCAGAGTGAAGACTCTACAAGTAACTCGTTTGCTTGCTTTCCCCTACAATTCAATTTGAGAATATGGCGTACAAAGACTACGTGTTTCTGAATGCTTGAAAATATTTTTTTTTATCTTAGTGAAACTTGCTTTAACATAAATACTATTTATGCTATTCATTTGAGTAGGAAACTCATTTTGCATAGATAATGCTGATGTAAATTCCATCTCAACCGCAAACAAATCTTTCAAAAATTCTGTCTCTTTTAAAAATATCATTTACTGTAGGATGAGGTTCAATACCAGATGTATGTGTGTATGTGTTTTGTGTCCCAGTTAACAATGTTTAGTCCCTGAAGGGGCAAATCCAGATAGCCCTGGCAGGAGCCCTGAGGAGAAGCCATCTACCACTTGTAAGATGCTTCCACTTCTTAAGCAAGTTGTAAGATGGAGGAGAATGGGAATGTACTCTACTTGCACAGAAAATATTTCTTCCCCTGCATGAGTAGATTCTGTATTTCCAAGGTTGTTTTAACTGAAATATCTCATGGTACTATATTGTTTTCAAATAAAAAAAGGAAAAAAAACCCCACATATTTTCTTTGGATGGCTTTATCCTTCCATCAGCTACTGAAATACTTGTAAACACACTTCATGTCAGTTATACTTGAACTATTCTGCTCTCATTGTACTTTAAAAAAAACAAAACATTTTATTGAGGTATGATTGACATACAAAAAGCTATATGTATTTAGTGTATGAGTTTGGGAATAAGTATACACCCATGAAATCATCACCACCATCAAGGTCATAAATATACCCATCATTTCCAAAAATTTCCCCTGCTCTTGTTATTTTTTCTATTTTTATGATAAGAACAGTTAACATAAGATCTACCCTCTTAGCAAATTTTAAATATACAATACAGTCTTGTTACCTATAAGCACTGTGCTGTGTAGTAGATCTCCAGAACTCATTTATCTTGCATTAACTGAAACTTTGTACCCTTTGGCCATCACGTCCCCATTTCCCCCTACCCCTAGCCCCTGGCAAAAACAGTTCTACTCTCTGCTTCTGAGTTTGACTATTTTAGATTCCTCATATAAGTGAGATCATGTCGTAGTTTAAATACTGACTTATTGAATTGAAACCAATGAGGGTGTCTTAGTGAGGCCGGATGTGATCAGTGGTTCAGGTTGGACAGAAGGCCAAGTTCACTTTTCCTGCCTCTCTCTCATCTTGTTACTAATAAGTCTGGAAAGTACACAGAAATAACTACATTAGAGTGTACAGAAATGAACAACGTCCTTAGTATTTTGTGCCCCATAAACACTAAAACAAATGATGAGTGTTATTAATCATTTGACCATCTATTGATCTACTCAAGAGAAAAGTTCACCTATGGCTACATACTGTATGATTCCAACTATATGACGTCCTGCAAAAGACAAAACCTTGGAGACAGTAAAAATATCAGCAGTTGCTAGAGGTTGGAGGAGGGGAAGGTAAATGGGCAGAGCAGAGAAGATTTTTAGGGCAGTGAAAATACTCTGTATGATACTATAATGGTGGATACAGGACGTTACATATTTGTCCAAACCCATAGAATGTCTAAGAGCAAGAGTGAACTGTAAGGTAAACTATGGGCTCTGGGTGATAATGATGTGTCAGTGTAGGTCCATCAATCGTAACAAACGTACCATCGTGGTGGGGAATGTTGATGATGAAGGAGGCTATGCGTGTGTGAGGGGAAAGGTGTGTATGGGAAATCTCTGTACCCTCCCCTCAATTTTGCTGTGAACCTAAAACTGCTCTAAAAAAATAAAATCTTTAATAATAATAATAATAATAAAAAAGTTCACTGATATAGTTTGTGTGGCTCTCATCCAACATAAGTGTGTGTGAAAAAAGTCCCTGTTTCTGAGGTCAACAATTCCTTGAGTGTTTGACCCAGGTCCTTTTATGTGGAAGCTATTAGATATGGAACAGTAGAATCATTAGGAACTTACTATCTACTGTCTGCTATAGTATTAATATCGTTCTTCTGAATTATTGAGTGTTTCTCAGAATATAGTAGATACTCAACGAATTCCTACTGAATGTATCTTTCCATATCTAATAGCTTCCGTATAAAAGGACCTTGGCCCATGGAATCATTTAATAAATAACAAACCTTTTAGGGGTTTGTAATTTAGTGAGTGGAACAGACCAGTAAATGCCTAGCCACAGAGAGGATGGAATATAGTGAATGCTGTAACAGAAGTTCAGGCAATGAGCTGGAAGGGAGAAGAAGACACTGACAAAGGCTGGCGGGAAGGAAGCACAAGACTGGAGAGGGCTTTGTGGAGAAGGCACCAGCTGAGCAGAATTTTGTATGAATAGAGTGTGTGGCATGGTGGGAAATGTGTGATTGGCTGGCTATAGCAGGAGTTGAAGCTATAATGGAGGGTCAAGGGTCATGTTACTGACGCCCTCAAATTCTGTGTAGACAATTTGAGCTTTCCTCTATAGACAAATGGGAGCCATTGATGTTCGTTGACAAGAAGCGTTCCTTCCTTTGCGCCCAGCGACAAATGACAAATCATCAGCAAAGCAAAGATCATATACTTAGTGCTGAACTCAAACTGCCAACTATCTCAGATCCTTTTTTTAGTAAAAAGGAAGAACTTTCTAGAAATCAGTCCACCAATTCTGACTACACTCCATAATCTTTTATTTTGCAACAAAATACTTCTGTGGAATCATTATAGCAGAACCAAGCTTACGAGAAATGGGAACAAATATTGGGATAATTCTTGCTGCAATAGTCAGTCCCTTCATAGACTCATCAGCCAGTGTCGCAGGAATTGTTTATTGCTTATTTAAAACAATTTCAGATGTACATAAAAGTTGCAGGAATAGTATACAGAATGTCCATATACCCATCGCCCAGCGACCCCTTTCAACCAATTGTCCCAACGATGCGCAGTGGATCCAGTCCAGGATCACAAGTTGCGCCGAGTTGTCTCTTCTGTCTACAATCTGCAATAGTTTCCTTGACTTTCATGTCCTTGATGTTTTTGAAGATTATAGGCCGGTTATTTTGTAGATTGTCCCTCAGTTTGGATTTGTTTGGTGTTTCCTCACCATTGGAACCAGGCCTGCCCCTTTGGCTGGAATGCCACAGAAGTGATGCGCTGGGTTCTTCTCGTTGCATCGATCTGGGCACACAGGATGCAAGCTGGTCCCAGTGCTGCTGAGCTGCCTCTGCCAGCTCCTCCACTGAGAGTCATTCTACGTCCTGCATCGTAGTTGTCCAGTGTTTTGTGGAGAGAGACTTTGGGAGCATGTCAAAGCCTTTCTTCATCTACTGATGGTTCTCACCTGAATTAATAACTGCAATGGTTGCCAAATGGTGATTTTCTAATTACATCATTGTTACCACATTTATTAGTTGGCTTTTTATTGTTAGGAAGAGATTTTTCTTCTCCCCAATCATTCATTTATGTATATCTGTATGGTCACTTAAATTACTATTTTATCCAATGGGATATAATCCGTTTACTATCATTATTAACTTTGACTATCAAATTATCCCAGTTTTTGTCAATAGTAATACCTCAAACTTACTTTTATGTCCTTTGACATGTCCTTATCATTCTTTGGGCAATTTCTCTCCTTTTGGCACAAAAATGGATTCCAAGCTCATTCTGTTCTTTTCCTACCCCAGTCTGAAATTGGCCATTTCTCCAAGGAGCATTTGCTTTTTTAATGAAGAGTCATATTTAAAAACCCAGAACTAGGTGGTAGGTGTAATCATTGCTATGGCAGGACTGTTGCTCTTAGGTCCTCAAAGCTAGACAATGTATATCTGTAAGTGTGAAAATACATATGTAAAATATAGATGTACACATACCCACGTTTATCTCTATTCCTATGACTATGTATCTATGCATCTATCTATCCACCCAATCTATCTGTGTATCTATGTCTGTATAATCTATCTATCCATTATCCATCTGTCTATCTATTATCTATTTATCTATTCATTATCTGTCTATCTGTCTAGCTAGGACCATGAGTGTACCCCAATAACTCTAATTTGAATCCAACACCACAGAGTTTCTTATAGCTTTCTCCCTTCCTGTATCTGTGCCTTCCCTCTCCAGCAGTCTGATCACTGGCATCTACGATATTGACTTAAATGATGATCTATTGACATATGTGTTATTCCCCTGCATGGTCCCAGTGTCCTGACTCTGCCTGATGCTGGTCCACCCACCTGACCTCCTCCCAGGTGGCTTCAGCTGCCTCTGGCCACTGTCTTCATATACCACCTGAGCCCGCCTAAGAGATTTTTCCCTGAAAAGGAAGGGAGAGAGAATGGAAGGAAGGAAGGGAGGAGAAAGACAAAAGAAAGGCAGGTAGGTAGGTATCATTAGAAATTTTCGTCTCAGTTACCCCACATTCCACGTGAGTAATCAAGGCGAGTGAACACAGCCTCTTTACACCGCTGTTACTGCTCTCTGCCGTGGAAGAGGCACCTGTCTCTGCACAGGGGCTGAAATCCTCCAGTTCTGAAGAGAAAGGTAGCCAGCGCTCAACGTAGCGGGTTTATTTGTGTGTATGTGCCCGGGAGTGCCCGTGTGTGTCCTGACAAATGGAAGCAGTAGGTGTTTAGACACTCTAGCATAACTCTTCCTAGAACACACTTCTTTAAATCCAGATTAAATATACAATTTGAAGCCTGACCTTTCTGAGTAATTAAAGATTTCTACTTTATGGTTTTTACAGACATGGTAGGGTAGAGGCAAGAAGAAGCTCTTTAATGATTGAGGTGGATAGTGTGTGGAATTTTTTGCTGTGTGGCATTTAAAGGGACAGGATCAGGACAGAATTCCCAGCCTGTGGCTGTGATGGTTTTGGGGTCCGGGGTCACTGTGGAAGCAGAGCTCCCGCTTACAGGAAGGGGAGCACTGTGAGGAGCCTTGAGCAGTCGCTGGGTCACGGAGTAAGAGGCAAATGAAGAGGATTCGTGGTTAGCATGGCCGGGCCGGGCACAGGATGGCATCGTGCCTGTGGGATGTGGCAGTGTGCTGGAGGGATGGGCTGGTGAGATAGAATGGCACCCAGTAACCCCCTCCCCATGGACACGCTACCGCCCTGATGGGCTCTCCAAAGTCCACCACCTCCTTTGTCTCTCCCCTTACCACCATGGCTGGGCACGGGAAATGCTTTGCGCTTGAGGAATAGCGTCTAGCTGGGGCGAGGGGACACATGTAGAATGATGCCTCCAGAGCCACACGGGGGCAAGTACAGCAAACACAGTGCCAACAGTGCACCTTTCTCCCTCCATGCCTCAGTTTCCACATCGGAAAAATCAAATGGTTGGAGAAGACCATCTCAAGCTGTGTCCCGCTCTGACATTCTAGGATTTTTTTTGCGGATGTGGATTAGACAACCGATGAGAATCCGGTGGATACCACTTGGAGGAGGACTTCCTTAGAGAGGAGAGACACAACTTGATTGCCGGGTAGAGAGAGAAGTTGGAGAGTTGAGCCGTGGAAACCGTGTGACCTGGGATTGCATGGGGCACTGACAATCCAGATTCCCCCAGCTCAGTCCTGCCACCCCCTTGTCAGACTCAAGCCACGCTCATTGCTCTAGAAATACGGAGCTGTATCTGTGTCGCCCGCCTGGAGCCCTGAGTGCCATGCCCACTGTGCCCCTCCTTTGGCAACAGTTCCTCCACGTAGTGCCACCCTGGCACCTGCCACTCCCACCGCTGTCCTGACAGCCGTCACCCAGGAAGGGAGCAGTGAAGGAGCCCGAGCTGGTGGAGCAGTGTTTGAGCAAGTCCGCTGTCTGGCTCCTGGCTGATCACTTTGGGCTCCTCTTGCTCTGCCCTTTTGGGGGCTATTCTCTCCCTTCCCCTTTTAGTGCTCAAATGTTTCTCCATCTCCCCCACAGAACAACTTTTTCTCAGGCCTAGAAATCAGTGGGTTTCCCAAAATTGTGAGGCAGGGTCAATGTGTTATTTGCCTTTTCCATCTGACTACAGAGTAGGAGGTGATTAGTTAGTTACTAAACAAGCTAATCTCATTGCCTTACAAGACATTACTCATAGACTTTCAAGACATCGTCATGCAGATGGGGTGGTGATGCTTTACCGATAGATGGCCCTCCTGGCCCCCGAGGGGACACAGGAAATATGCACCTAACTTCTTTCCAGAGTACGGGGCAGAGGAGACTGGTGGGTGCAAGACTCAAGATGTTCTAGAGCAGCGCCCAGGCCTCTGGACCTGGAGCTCCCAGGGAGCCCCATGTCTCAGATAGCCACGTGATTCTAGAATTCCTCCTGCTGGGCTTCTCCTCTACTTATAGGGTTCGTGAAAGGGGATGTCATGTTCAAGGACCTGAGGTACCAGGGCTGGAGGGATGAGGTGGGTGATAGAAATCCAGTATCTGTTATGCCAAATCCTGTAGTTGCTGGTATTGATAATGACAAGCAAGGACTACCTTTGGAAAGGAAGACACACATGTTCTGGAGGAAACAAGGTCCACCCTCATCAGCACTTCACAAAAGTTCACCCAAGCCTAATAAATCCAGGAGGTTCCAATTGTGATCCTCATTTTGCATTTCAAAATGACCCTATTTGAAGGTACAGCTCACCAACTCACCTTTAACAAACTATCGCTTTTAACAGGACCATCATTTCTTTGATCTGAGGATGAACATACATTTTATCTTGACATTGCCCCCAAATCTCTTTTCCAGAACAATCCTTTAGGAAAATCAGATTTGTTCTCTAACAGAAAAATATAGCTTGTAACTTAGGCAAATAAGAGATAGATAATTTAGGACATACTTGATTTGCATATAAACTGAAAGAAAAATGCTGAATCAAATGCCAGGTTGTCATAGTTTCTTCTTATATTTGAACCAAGTTTTCTGAAAGAGAGGTGGCCAAGACTCAGGCTCCTATCCTGGGCTAACAGCTCAGTTTATTTTACACAGTGTTTCACACTCCGTTCTACCATCTTGGGAACTTTTCCCAGCAGGAGGGCTTGCTCCCATGTCTCTCACGCCTGAATACGTTGATCCTTTCCTGTCAATGACTCTACTTGGTAGCACATTATTTTAAACGTCCATTATTATTAACATTAACTAATGGTTAATTACAACAGAGTTCCTATCGAAGTGCATAAGAGAGTCATATGAATGCCAAATGAGTACATTAATGATTGGTGTTATCACAATGAATACGAAATGATTTCATAATGACTGGGGAGGTAATATATAATAAGGAAGGATTGCTCCCACTTTTCTACACTTATCACGGATTTAACACTCATTCTTGGCCTCCAGTCAGAAACCATGAGTTACCTGAGAGCTTTTCTCTGAAGACTTCTAGGAACCTATATGTCCTCAATCAAAATCTAAACACTGTTACTCATCATCCAGTTAAACTTTGAGGATAAATATCATTTTAGTTCTCCTTACAAAGGGCCCTGGAAACACTACCTCTTAGTCTTACATAAATTCAATCCTTTCATTTATTCATTCAATTGCCTGTAAACATTTATTGGACACATATGGTACCCTTGGCATTGTGCTAAGTACAAGAGCTGCAGAGAGAATGAGAGAGAATTCTTGTCATTGACAAAATCCAAATGGGAGAAGATATGCAAAATATAATTGCAATGATGTGTTTCATGTGTTGTAATAGAGAGGAAAAGCAGAGTGTTGAGGGAGGAGAGAAGGAGCTAGCATATTGCCAGGGCTTTGTGGGAAAGCGTCACAGACAAGGAGACATTTGAATTGTGCTTTAGTGAGAGAGTAGGATATTGGTAAGTTGATAACAGTTTGCGAGAGGCCTTTTGTAGTAGAAATCGCAACAGAAGCAAAGAGTCATGAAATCACAAGTGGTTCTTGGAGAATGGATGCAGGAGAAGTGAGATAGGATGGTTGGAAGCAAAGCCACAGATATAGGATGGAGCCTAAAGTATTTGTCATGGAATTCCTTTTGTCACAAATTTTGTGTAAAACATCAATTTACAAATCCAAGAAACTCAGTGAACCTCAAGCAGGGTAAAATCAAAGAAAACTACACCTCACCCATATCAAAGCCAAACTTCTCAAACGTAAAGGGAAAGGGGGGCTGTGGAAAGCAGCAGAGAAAAAGGAGTTCTGCACACTGGAGAGCAAGGATCCAAATGGCAGCCGACCGTTGGGGAGAAGCAGCCAGGCCAGAGGACAGAAGAGCATCTTATTTAAGAAGGAAAAGACTGGTGACCAGAATTCTATATGTAGCAAAACTATGCCTCAAAAGGAAGATGAAATAAAATCATTTCAGATAACTGAAAATGGAGAGAATTTGTTTCCAACAGAGCTGTACTCCAAGGAAGGTTGTTCTTCAAGCTGAAGGAAATGACACCAGACGAAAACTGGATTTTCAGGAATGAAGGAAGAGTGCCAGAAATGGTAAATGTGAGTAAAAATACATGTGCAGTATGTATATATGTGTATATCTACTTACCCACACACACACACACATATGTACACATACATGATATATACGTATTTCTTCTCTTAATTTCTGTGAGATATATGATGTTTAAAGCAAAAATTATATCATCATATTGTAGGATTCATAACTATATAGATGGATATTTGTGGCAACAATAGCACAAAGGATGAGATAGGACACTAAATGTGATTATATTGCTATAAGCTTCCAATATTTTATGTGCAGCAGCATCACATTATCTCTAATTAGACTGTGGTAAGATATGGGTGCATACGTAATCCCTAGAGCAACCCCTAAAAAATTATGCAGGAGGTATAGCTAAAAAGCCTTTATAGTCACGCACCACATAATGACGTTTTGGTCAACATTAGGTTGAATATACTAATCCCACAAGATTAGTACTACAGAGCCTAGGCGTGTAATAGGCTATACCACCTAGGTGTGTGTTAGCACACTCTATGATGTTCCCACAAGGATGAAATCACCTAACGATGCTTTTCTCAGAACGTGTCCCTGTCATTAAGTGATGCATGACTGTATAAGAATTAAAATGCAAAACTAAAAATGTTTGATTAACCCAACACAGGACAGGAAAGGAAGAACAGAGGGACCAAAACAGACGGACAGTAGAAATAAAAAAGAAAAGATGAAACGGTGGAACTAAGTCCACCCATGTGCAGCGGGATCTGGTGGCTTCCTGCTGTTGCTACCTCTGAATTGCTTCCCTCTCCCCTATTTGTCTTCCCAGCTCTTACCTCACTTCTGTAACCAATCCTTTGCATTAAATTTCCTCTGTTTTGAATATTAGGGGTGGTTTTGTTTTTCTATTTTGATTCTGCCTGATATATATCCAATTCTAAGGGGTTGCTTAATTGAATAATGTGCTGATTATAAAATGTAATATTATGTAGTAAGTAAAACACATGTAGGGAAATTTAAAGTGATCTGGGAAAGCATTGTGGCAACAACACAGGTAACAAACGGTAGGCTTATTTGACAGTAATTCCTAATATTCATCCACATATTAATAGTAGTTAATTCCGGACGTGAAGATTACAAAAAATTTTTGTTCTCATCTTTGGATTTTCTTTGTGTTGAATTTTTTTTTCTGTTGAAAATGAATTATGTTTGTTTTTAGAAAAATGTAGTAGAAAGAAGAAATTGGTGAAGATTTTGATCTAAGGCAGCGGTAGTGGGCACGAAGGAGAAATGGTGAGGTTTGCAAGGGACGCTGAAGTAGAGTTGAGGTGACTTGTGACCAAATGGCCATGAAGAAAAGACAGCAAGGAATCAAGGCGGATCTCCAGCTTGGAAACAGGATGACACCTTTAGTGGAGATGAGGAGGAACAGGCGCCTGAAAGGCAGTAAGAAGACGAGTTGTTTCATGCCAGTGCACACTCGGTGCAGACACACAGACGGCCACTGGGCAGGAGAGAGTCAGAGCCAGAGATACACACTTTGAAGTTATGAGCATCTGGGAACAGTAATTGAAGCCAGAAGAGTGAATGCAGTGTCAGGGAAAGAATGTAGACCCAGCACAGAAGACCAGAAGAGCATCCTTTTATTTCACAATAAAACGTCAGTACTTGAGGGGTGGATGCAGGAGCCCAAGAGATTAAAGCAGAATATTCAGAAAGACAGCAAAAAGGGCAGAGTGTTCCAAAGTGCCTTCTAAAGCTCATATCTGACAACTTTCAAGAGATCTCATTTCAGGTCTTGTGCCATTCTTGAGAGGGGAATGTAATCCCACAAAATGGTATCCATGTTTATCTCTGGGTGTGAGATCACAAGGGAATTTCGATTTTCTCATGCTTTTTACTGTTGTACAAACATTCTATAATTTACATGTACCATCTTGGCAAATGGAAGAAAAACAGTAAATGTGACTTTTGAAAGTGACATTCGTTTGGGGGAAGTAGATACACCTTAAAGAAACGCTTCCCTCCTGGTAAGTTTCCTTCACGGCAGTACAGAGACCATGAAGCCGTCACAGCCAAGGACGCCCCATACAGGCATGGGGAGAAAAGCCCCTGTGAGGGCGGCGAGATGGGTGGCCCTGGCGGCAGAGTCTGGTGGGCAGTGGAGGGTTGAGTGTAGGGACATACCAGGGGACCAGGGGAGTTTGAAGGGACACAAGAGGAACAGGTTCCTGAGCTGCAGGTCCACTATCACTGAATCTGCTATGTGTGCAGGGTGAAGGGAGCTCTCTAAATCACATGTTTCTGTTTTCCATGAACATCACACCTGCACTCGACCACGGGGCAGAGCCAGACTGCCCAGCCTGCGGATGGGGTAAATCTGTCGCACTCTGAGTGCCTGTGAGGGTCCCAGACGCCATGCCTGTAGCTGCCTCCTGAAGTTCCCTGTCTCAAAGTTACTGTGGAGCCTAAGGATTCTGGAAGTTGGCCTTCGGAAGTTGACCTGTCTCTTGGGTCAAGGAACAATTTGTTCTCTGCAAAGATTTGCTATTCTGTTTAAACTTAAAGGAAGTGGAAGCTGCAAATACTCGTCAAAGCTTAGGCGTGATCGGGAAGGAATGAACAATACACACGTCCTGTTGTTTCAGATAACAGCTTTCGGCTGATGGGAGGGAAGGCCTGGGGCATCTGCTTCATGTAGCCAGGGGCAGAGAGCATCAGGATCCTGGAGGAGACAGACCTCTTGTGGGATCTAGAACACAGTGGGAAGAACCCAACTGAGACGGAAAGGAGCTTCTTTCCATGTCAAGATGGGGGATGGCACACGCATCCATGGTGGCCATTCTAGAGTTAAAAATGCACAGAAGGAGGAGGAAAATGAGAGACTTTAAACACCAGGAAATGTCTGCGTGCGTGCGTTGTTATACAGCCTTTAGAGGAGATGAGGAGATGGTCCCCGAGCGTCCCTTCCCTCCTATAAACCAGCCTCGGAGTGGAGGGACTTGAGAGCCGCCAAGGGGAGGACTATTTACAGGCCTGCGAGGGAGGAGGCGATGGGTCTTCCATTCTGGGCTTTCACACCGAGGATTTTAACCCTAATCCTGGTAAAGTCTCAATATAAGGAGGGAGTAAAGGTAAAACAATCTGAAATGTGGCCCTTACCGTGGAGTACCTGTGACTGTACAGCAATTGAACTCTTTGGCTGCCATCACTGTAGTTAATAAAGAACCTCTTTTATAGGATGGAGCCTACAGACTGTTTTTAATGACTGAGCTGTTTTTTTTTTTTTTTTTGGAAAACATTCCTGCAGCATTCTCTGGAGTGAGACTTGGGACAATATTAAATTCAATGAATCACCCAGCCTTCAGGAGGGCAGGGCCACACGCCGCAGAGCAGCATCGAATGATGGCTCAGCCTGGCGTCCCTGGTGGCCGCGGCAACTGGGCCAGGCTCCGGCTCTCGTTCAACAAAGATGCTGGTTAGTGAAGGTGGCTGCCTGTGCCAAATCGCCCTTCCTTCTTCATCTCATTTCTGGGTGTCCTGTAATTCTTTTTGGTAGCTCAGGAAGGAGCTGACTGGACACCTCCATCAGTTTATCATGCCAAGTGTTCCCACAAGCTATTGCCTCGTGGTTGGCACTTGATTTCTTGATTTGGAAATTACCCTCCATGACTGTACCTTGCTCCCGAGTCAGGCTCAACCAATATGGGGGGAGCTGAACAGTTGGGGAAGGGTACGTGGGCCTGGATGGGTTTTCTTTGGCTGTGCTGTGATTGCCTGGACCCAACCAGATTCTACCCTTCATCTCCTGGGGAATTCTGCTCTGCTCCTCGCGCCTATTGATCTGCTTATGTGAAGGCCTGGAAGGCCATGCTCCCAAAAGTGGGCCTTGAAGACTGGGCTGGCCAAGGGGCCTGGTGCTCCAGATTCTTTCTGGAGAACTTTGACTCCATCCACCTCCTTTGGAGGGGTACAATGCTTTTAGAACTTTTTATGATTGTATTCATAGGATTTAGTTAGTAGGTCCACCTTACTGATAAGGACCTGGGGGGAGGGAACAGATGCTTTAAGGTCTTGCTGCTCTAAGGATGGTCCACAGACTGGCAGTCAAGAGTGTCACTGGGACTTGTTAGATTGGAACAATCTCTGGCTTCACCCAGACCTGTGGATCAGAATCTGCCTTTAACTGGGTGATTCCTATGCACAGCCAAGTTTGAGAAGCAATGCTTTCAGTGACTTGTCTGAGGTTGGGTGGGGAGCTGAGCATCCCCGAATCTGACTCATGGCGTGTGGCTGCAGTGGGAGGCTTCCTTGCTCCCCAGACTCACAAACACAACCCACACAACCCTTTTCTCAAATGCCCAGTTGTCCAAACCCTCTTCCAGGTGTAACTTATTTGTGTGCCAGCCTTCTAGTGATGAGTCGTCATTTATAAACCCCTTCGTGAGTGTTATCGAAGTCTGATGATGCCACATGTGGTGCTAATGGGGCTGATTCATTGGTGATGCAGAGAGATTAATCCCACTCATCCAGCTGTGGGCAGCACACCAGCTGCAGCTGGCTTCACAGAGTTGTGTCGACAGAGTCAGTCTCCCTACTTCAAGGTGCCTGTGGAGTAGAGCAGGTGACGAAGACACCCAGCCTAGGTGGCTAGAGACTGCACAGGAGGAGCAAGGAATTCGAACTTGAATCCTGGATTTTCATTGTTGGGGCTGCTGTTCTTGGGCACTTGGGGGCCAGTGTATTCAGGATCTCATCTCCTGGTCTGGCAATAAAGGAGCCTGCCATGGTTTGGTTTGCTGTTTTTGTCACCTCTCCATGTGTAAGGACACTACAATGACAAATGAAATGAAAAATGGCTTCCAAGAATTTAATTCAGCAAATGGTAACAAGTGCCTTTCCATAAGCTGGTGGCCCATCTCTGTGGCTGTGGACAGTTGTGTCCCAGGTTCTACTCTATGCAGGACGGCAGTGTCTGGACATGACTCTAGGAAATGAAAGACAAAAACAAACTGTTTCCTCAGTGACAAGAACTTTGTGTGTGTGTGTTTGTTTTTAATTAGAACCTTCATGTTAACCTCTTCGCCTGAGACACACATATGTGGGCTGTGGGATAGGAGTTGCACCCTCCATCGTCCCTCCACTTTGTATCAGGGAGCCCTGCCACCTGCACACGTCCGCAGGCAGATCGACCCTTCGGTGGCCGGCTGCGCTGTGAGTTCTGAATCCCCGGCTCACCTGCCTGGACTCTTCAATGCGCGGCTGCCACAGCCAACCTGGACAAACCACCCCGGCGGCCACAGGCGCCAGTCAAGGACTTCACACCCACCTTAACTTTGAGTCTCCTTGCTTCTGTCAGGACGTGTCACAACCTTAGACATAGCTCTTATTGGTGTTAATTATTTCCTTTTCATGTCCAGCTGGTGCAGAGCTTTAGCACCTTAAGTTGCTCAATTTGATCTCTGCACTCAGGAACAAGGTAATTAAGTCAGCCACAATTTAAGAAAACGGATCTGCCTCGCCTTGTTGCCGTCTTCAGACAGCGCTCCACCCTAAATCATCTGATAATGGAAGAGGCTCGGTGCAGCTCTCTACTTGACTGAGGGTGAGTTCATTAGGTCACAAATCAGTAATTGACTCTCAGTGTGTCTCTGCTGGTTTTATTACAGTAATGAGGACGATCTTTTTTTTCATATCCTCTAATATGTTACCCAAACCATCAGCTTCTCAGTTTGGTGTCAGGATGACTTTGACAGGTTGTTAGCAACTATATGATGTACAGAACATCACAGAAATGTCTCAAACTGTGTGCTGTGTACTGCACAGAGCCTTAGGTGGTCCCAAAATAAGTGAGAGCGCTCGCGAGGAAAAAAGTTACAGCAGCGATTGAAAATATGACTACGGGCTTGATGTCCTAATGAAGAAGCTCTTTGTGCCGTTGGATCTGTTTCCACTTGCAGGGCAGGTTTTGCAGGGCTGGGTGGCATCTGCAACTCTCCTCCGGAATATTCCTGAGCAGAAGAGGGGAGACAAGAGCAAAGTAGATGTTCTTATTGCAAAAGTTACAGACTCTTCTCTCTCTCCGTGGAGCTCTTTTAAAAATGGAGCAAAAATTAGCTGATGTCTGTACAGTCTGATTTCCCCATAAGTTCTTTTTATCTCAGGAAAGGGAAGTCCATATTATGAAGTTCCATAGGAGAGAAATATGGTGTTATTTATTGTAATTCTATTGCATTCCTAGGTGACTTCACACTTAGAGAGTTATACGAGATGAAAGGTGAAAAAAGACATTTTCTTTTTGTGATGGCTATAATCAAAATATTAGAATAAAATTTAATGATTATTTTTTTCCAATGAACATGTTTTTGAATTTAAACTTCTTACCAGATTTTGCTGTTTTTTTGAGGTTGAGGATTTTGTTCACAGGAATTAGCATGGTTGGATGATGTCAGGCATTTCGAGTTCAGGAGAGCTAGGGGTTTTAGAATCCTTCTCTGACAAGGCCAGACACCAAAAGCAAAGGCCAAAAAAAACAGTGATGTACAATGGACAGGCTTCCCACAGCCCTTATCAGCTGTGTGTAAAGGACTACGGGTCAAGGTCGAGTGTATGTGAATTGTGAAATACACTATATATATGATACTTGTCACAAAGAATTAGCACCAAAATAATGGACCAGCCCATGTTCCCCTTACAACCAGAATTTGGGATTCCACTGGGCAAAGAACAAAGAACCCAGGGTTGTGGGCTTTCAGCCTCCAGAGTGATTTTTGTTACACAGCCTAAAGTCTTGCTGTTTAAGTCACAAACGATGATCCTTGGGAGATGACATTGCGAGATGTGTCCTAAGTATAGATTCACATTCACTGAAAACAAGCATTTCTCCCACTCCAAGCTTGAGGTACAGGGACTGAAGTCCCGGAGACAGCCTAGTGTGTGGCTTTGCCTCACTGACGTCATGGATGACCTTGTGAGCTAGGTCTGGCATGTCGGAGCACATCCAGAACTGCCCATTTATCCCATGTTTGCAGCCTGAGATTATGGAAAGCTTTTATCAACACTAAAAATAATATTTAGCAAGCCTCATTGATCCTTCTTTAAATAAAGCACCTATTTTAGGTGAGGTTAGCAATTTCATTCATAGGATTAATTTCATCCCACAAACTGCTATGCAATGTCTGACAAAAGATCTTTTTATAAATTCAACATTGGAAAATAAGTCATGATCCCATCTGCTCCTTTCACTTCTCTCCACTCTGTAGAAGGAATTCAACAACACAAGGTCTCCTACAGACTGAGACACGTGGAACAGATACTAATAAATCACCAGCAAATATATAGATGAAGGTGACAGTGGCTATAAGAAATCGAATCATTACACTTGTTCTGCTGCTGTGGGCTGAGTGACTAGTTCTTGACATAGAACTTGGGTGACACCAGAGCATCCAAGTTTCCAAATGCCCCCAGACCCAAGGCCTCCTGAGGTTCCAGGTTCATCACTGCTGTGACCGTCTGGCCTCCAATAGGTGAAGCCCAAATCCTCCGAGAGAGGACAAGTATGTCTGAAAACAAACAGTATTTGGAAGGATTTGCAATCTCTTTATTCCGAGTCTCTGCAACAGCTGAGTGCAGGCAACTTTGTTAAAAAAAAAAAGGAAAGAAGGAAGAGAGAAAAAACACTGGCCAATTCAAAGCAAACCCTTAAAAAAAGAGCAAATTGCCATGTAAAATCTGTCAAGCAAGATTTCTATTTGCCAGCCTTTAACCGGGTTTTGAAGGAAAGAGAATCCCAAACAACATACTAAGAATATTTTGCTGCCTGCTGCTTTTTCTGGCAGGATCTTCCTGGTTTGTGGAAAGAGTGCTAGTGTGACATTAGACGCTGCTGGGAATTGGTGACAATTTCAGTGCTGTGACTGTTATCTGAGAAGATACCA
Organism: Diceros bicornis minor; assembly: GCF_020826845.1. Classification (NCBI taxonomy): domain Eukaryota; kingdom Metazoa; phylum Chordata; class Mammalia; order Perissodactyla; family Rhinocerotidae; genus Diceros; species Diceros bicornis. Next base: position 64,051,089 of record NC_080755.1, read on the forward strand.
GATTTGGAAGCATCACTGGCCCCAGGACGTACAGTCCCCCATGTTGCTCTAACATCAAACAGTAACAAAATGTCTTGGCCTTGTGGGCCACAAGCCATGTGAAAGCTGGTCCCCTAGCGACAGTGCCATGGTGCTGCGCGTGGGTCCCACAGGCCATGCTCTGAGGGCCGAGTCTCGGGAACACAACCCACAGATGCACAGGAGCCTCTGCTCGTGGGCAACACCTCACCCAACACAGCTGACAGAGGCCCGACAATAGCGTTCTCTGGTCAGGAATCACTTCTTCTTTGTCCTTTTTTGCTCCAGACTCAGTACTCTTCTTCCTACCTAGGATGTCCCCTCGCCTCTGCTTTCATTCTCCTCCAACTCTACGCTGCTTGAACTGATGGTCTCTAACCTGTATTTTTCAGGAGACACTTAACTATCAGCCGGCCTCTCATCTTTCCCCTCCAATAGTCCTCCAAGTTGCTCTTTCTAGAGCAGGGGTCCAATGCCACTCGTGTCCGTAAAACCATTTAAATCCCCCCGTTGCTCTCAGGCTGAAGCAGGACACAGACGGCCATTTAAGGTCTGGTATGATCTGCTTACCCCTCCATTTCTCAGCACCTCCTGCCTCCCTCTTCCACCCTCCACCCCCGCTTTGCGATCTACATTCCAGCCAGACAGAACATGGTACACTCTACAGTTTCTAGAAGATGACAGGCTCCTCTGGTTTCAGAATCTTTGTATAGGATCCCTCCTTCTCCTAGTCCCATCCTCAGACACTTGTCTACTTCAACACATTACATCCATTGTCTAGAATAGGGGTGAGGAAATTGTAGACACTCCAAATACATGTAATCAACTAATGAAATAAACTTGGCACATAGACATTCAAACCGGTGCCGCACTTTTCATAGTATTTCCTTTAGGAAACAAACAAAAGAATCTTATTTTGCAAAGACTCACACTCATGGTTTAAACTTGCTTAAGATGACAACTTTAAGAGTCTCCCTCTCTTTCTCTCTCTGTCTCTCTCTCTCACACATACACACACAAACACACACACACAAGGGGATTATCTAATGTGGCCATCCATATTATTTCCCAATGGGTTCCAAGTTAGTATTGATTACAGAAATAAAATTTTTTACCAAACAATGAAAATTTTCTAGCACCAAGGAAAGGTAAAGAGTGTGTCTTGGTCTCAAAAAGTATTTTCATTTATATTAAGAGTGATTTTTCCATTTCTTGAACAAACCTCTATCGAGCATGTACTGTGTACTGGGGGCTGGACTGCAAAAGGGAATGAAACATGATCCCTGTCCTGAGTGGGCTTGGCTGAAACAGTGTTTGACATGCCTGCTGGTGCCTTGGTGCCCACTGGAGAGGAAGACACTCCACATATCAGGAGAGAAAGGAAGAAGAAGGGGGACCCCTAGGGGATCAACAAGGAGAGAGTGCCAGGTTACACTGAAGCTGGGGGCTTTTTGGAGAACAGAAATGGGTGATGAGAACTTATATGATTGCCTTCCATGTGGTAGGAATGGAAAACCTCCAACTCACCTACCTTACCTGTAAAACCTTCAGTGCTCAGTGAGGCTGGTGCACGTTTCTTATTGTCGTTTTGTTTCTGTTTCTGAATGGAGTTAGAACAGGAAGACGAGGAGTTGATGGGCAGATGGGCATTTGGCAGCTATCAGTGTGGTGGCCTGATATTTTAAAATCAACCCAACTTCTGTGTCCCCATCCACTGTGTTAGTTTTTGGACGCATTGACCTCTCCCACATAATTAGCCTTGGCATTTTGCATTCATGGCTTAGGGATGAGGTGACACTAGTAGATATAAAAGGAGAAAAAAGTGAATCTTGGCTTTTGAGTTCCAAAAGTCTAGAATTCAGAGGAGAGTACATATTGTTCTGGTTATAAAAATGCGTTTGTTAGAACGGCTGATAAGTCAGAGCCATGCAGCCACTCTTGAAAAGATAAAGATTTCCTGAGGTTTTCAGAATCAGAAGAGCTGACCAGGGAAAGAGGAGTGCATGGACACGGTGGGTCCCCCGTGAAGGAGATGCTGTGCTCTGCTCCTCCTTCTGCATCAGGCACACCCTAGTAGGGAGGTAAAGGAACCCATAAATATTTGGGGAATCTCAAAGGAGAGTTTCCTTTCCTAGATAAGGCTCAAGGGAGGCATCAGAAGCCCAAAGAGAGAGCAAATGCAGGGACCACAGGGCCGGGTCCTCAGCCTCTCAGAGCTTTCTGAGACCACACATGCTCAGGAGGGCACAACCATTCTCTGTGTCCTCTGTGCTGAGATGGGTAAGAGCTAGGTGAGCCCCAGTGGGACTGAAGGGGCCCTGATCCCCAGCCGTGGGAGGGAACATCTCTGCTCTGCTGATGTTGGAATGGATGGCCAGATGGGCTCCTCCCCACCCGACACTCTGGCTCTACTTAATGATCCGGCAGGTTCTTGGGAAAAGACGTGCACCCTGAATTGACTTCCAGCACCAGGTAGGAGGAGCACGTGAGAAGAAGATGAAGCCAGTTAGGTTCTTGTGTTCTCGAGTATGTGAACTCACTGTCTTTCACACACACACAGAGGAAGTCCTTCCCTCTGCCTCCAAACTCACTCCCAGAGATCACCACCATTAACATTGCAATATGAATATTTTCTGATGTTCCTTTCCTTACATTAACACACACATTGCTATGGCCTAAGTGTGTCCCCCCAAATCCCTATGTTGAAATCTTAGTCCCCGCTGTGATGGTATTTGGAAGTGGGGACTTTGGGAGGTGATTAGGGATAGGTTAGGTCATTAGGTGAGGTCATCATGATGGGATTAGTGCCCTTATAAAAGAGGAGACACGTGATCTCTCTCTCTGCTCTTCTTCATGTGAAGACACAGTGAGAAGGCAGCCACCTGAAGACCAGGAGGCAGGTCCTCACCAGATACCACATCCGCCAAGGCCTTGATCTTAAATTTCCCAGCCTCCAGAACTGTGAGAAATACAAGTTTGTTGTTTAAGCCGCCCTTTCTGTGGTAATTTGATATGGCAGCCTGAACTGGCCAAGACACACAAAAACTGAATTAAAAAATTAAATGAGATCATTTTATCTATCTAGCAATCAGTCTATCCAATCATTCATCTATCTATCAGTATCTGTCATCTATTTGTCCACCTACAACATCTATTCTTTGTCTACAATTTGCTTTATCCACTTGGTGTGGCACAGCCATTTTTTATCCCTCTCTCTATAGCTCTATCCCATATTTTTTAATAGCTACATAACATTCAATTTAGTGGTGACACTACAATTTATTTAACCATTCCCCTATTGATGGAAACTTGGTTGTTTCTAGATTTTAATGGGAGTATGGCATTCCATTTTATCAATCTATCATAATTTATTAAACCCTTCTCTTATTGACAGAGATGTAGGCTGTAGGCCATGTTTCCTGTTACAAACAGTACTCAATCAGCATCTCTAAACATGTATCTTTATTATGTTTTATTTTTTGATAGATTCATAAAAGTGAGATTGGATGGTCAAAGGGTATGCAAATTTTACTCAATAATGCTGCATTTCTTCCCAAAAGTTTGTACTAGCTGGTTGCTCCTGCCAGAAATCATGAAGATCCCTATTTCATCACATCCTCAATAGCAAGAGGTGCCAGTAATAGATTACATTATAAAATCTGATTTGGAAAAAGGGTATTTTATTGTTGTTTACTTCCATGTTCCTCTAATCGATAGTGCAGTTGAGCATCTTTTCACAGGTTTATTTACCATTTGTACTTCACCCTGCCTGTACGTATTCTTTGTTCCTTTCATGGCATTGTAATTTTCTTTTGAGCTGTTGGATTTATTTGAATATGGGATAGTAATACTTAGTTGTAAATGTTTCCCCTCCCCAGTCAGTCACTTGTTTTTTAATTTTGTTTAGTCTGGTTTTCACTGGAAAAATAGTTTATAATATTTTGTAGCCAATTACATCATTTGTCCATTATTTCATTTCGTTTACCGTCACTGCGAGATTACAGAAATATTTTCCCATATTTTCTTCCAATACTCTTTGGTTTTTATTTTTCACATTTAGTTCTTTGGACCTAAAAAATCCTTTCTGCACCAATTTGAGATGCCAACTTTATCTTAGATTGTGGATGCAAATATACTTAAATTGGTTTCTGAGCCATCGTTTTGTCCTCCTGGTGGATTTGTCTGGTTGCAGACTTACTTTTTTTCCATTATCCTTGTTGTAAGTTGGGAGGCTTGTCAACCTCCAAAGATTCTGAGAGACAGAAAGGATGTGTAAAACTCCTCTCTTCCCCAGAAGACAGAGCACACTGCCAGGCACAGTGCTTTTGTTGGGAGAAAATGCGAATATCCACACATTCTGGAGGAAATTATTATTCTAATTAACTAAAACTCTAAGTTACAAAATCACTTCTAACAGGACAGAAAGGTCTCCCAGAATTTAAGTTGTGGTGCTGCTCATTTGCATCCCCATGCAAATAACACCCTCTTGGGAGAGCAGGAAGAAGCCAGTCTTGAGATGGCTTCGTTTACTGTTCTGCTTTGTGCCCCTCACAGCTTTCTCAGTCACCGTCCCAGAGACGGGAAGCCTGCCGCAGGAAGAGTTCTTCCCGGCAAGTCTTCAGATCTTAAAGGGCGGTGGGGAACTTCACATTCTCTCAGCAGGACAGTAGAGACTGGGGCGTAGGTGTAAATCTCACACAGTTGATTGGTGGAACCCACAAGCTCTACCTTGTAAATAATTCACTCTAGTGCAGGAAATCTGCATATGAGGATGAAATGTCATTTATAACTCATAGGGTATTGGTTTGGCTGGGAACAACTTTCCAATCCCTTCAACTCATTAAGTGCTGCTAAGGAAGAGAGAATATAGATGATGTAGAATAAACTCCCCACTGTAAGCCCATGACTGGTACAGACTAGTTAGCAACACTCAAACTGAAAATAAAACCCAAGGATGTGCCTGCATAATCGCTCAGCTCTCCATAAACCCAGCTGCTGCCGGAGTCAGCTTGGCTCTCCCTCATTTCCCAAAGAGCTCCCAGGCCTGCCCTGCACTAAAATCCCTGTGCAGATCAGGAGAAAGTTTGGCTGAGGTGCATCCTCGGGCAGTGGAGCGTGCTCACTGGCTGCAAAGAGAATATATAATGTTCCAATTAAGAACTTAGCTCCCTGAAATTCTGGAATCTCACATAGATGACTTGTAGAGAGACAAGAGAGTCTTTGTAATGAGCTCCTTTTCTCTCTTTATTAAATATTGATTGAATATGGAAGAAATTCAATTTCTGATCGAGTTGAAGTCTCATTCCTAGGGTGTTTGGTGGTAAGGCTTTTAGTTTTTCATTTGTTTGTTTGTTTCGGTTTATGAACTACGAACCTCTCCAGAGTAGGGGAAATGGGGAAGAGCTTTGCTCTGTCCTTGCTGCTGGTAGCTGACACGTGGCTGCCCACGTGATTGGGTGGTTTTTTTTTTGAGTGAGGCTGGATGTGTTGAAAAACGAAAAAAACCTGCAGTGGTAGGAGGGAGGAATTTTTCGTCTTTAGAAGAAAAAATAAAATAAATATGCCCTCCAACCCCCAATTTGAACATAAGCCTCTGAAAACATTTCCAATGAACTGTACACCTATCTGATACGCAGAGACCTTAATTAAGCACTATGGTAATCACTCTAGAAATAAACTCGGAGAAGGGCTGAGGTTTCTTGGCCTTCTTCCCAAAAGATTTATTTACTAAGGGACCAGGAGGGACTCATTACGAAACGGTTTACCTATTAGAAGGTCCCATGTCACTGGCTCTAAGAGGCAATTAGAGCTCTGCGGGCCCTAGCTGATGACATGCCTGTCCCGTCTCAAGGAGAAATCAGGTAGAAGGAGGCCCCTGCAGGCTACGTGGTCTGTTCTGTTCCTCTGTGTGGCCCGATGCTCCATCATGGATGGATATTAATTTTTTCTGGCCTAATTTCCCTTTTACAAAATAATTGATAGCTATTTAGTTATCAGTACTCTCCTAGATGGTTGCAAATTGATTGCCTGGTGAATGTTCTAGAATCTTTTTTGAAATTGCTAAGGTTATCCTTCATCCCCTTTCAAAAGATAAGCAGACACTACATTTATTCTTTTCCCATCTCCAAAAACCCCTCATGTCCTCCCAGGATTCCTCAAAATAACAATTACGTAGAAAAGAACAAACAATGTGAAGAAACATGGATGTGGTATTCATTTTCAAAACTGAAAAAGGAGATAATTACAGTTACAGTCTGTTTTTTCAAGCTACATGGTACAAGCAACTCTTTGTTAACAAAATAAATAATAAGTTTACATATTTAAGGTCATGTTTCAGAAAAAAAGATAAAGATAGGATTGATTTTTTCTGAGTTATAAAATTAGTTGAGGAAAAGGTAATGCATCTAAAACAGCTCTGAGACCTAACGTGTAGGATTTTAAGTGTTAGTGTAAAATGAAAGGCAGATTTACAGAGAAGTCTATGAAACAGAACTCCCTATTAATTTGAAGGCACTAGATTGGATTATTTCTCGGGTTTCTTTTACCTTTAATATATAGTAAGTCAAAGTCTAAGTGAGTTATCAAAAAGAGCTGTGATCAGCATGGCTTTAGTGTTCCAATGTGATTTTAGTATATAGATCATTGACTGAATTTCTTAGTTTTCAAAAATATGTTTGACAATGAGCCAAGAAAACTTTCCTAAGTCATACCATACATCATTGGTTTAGCAGAAGTTACAACTCACAGACGATAAGTTCTGTGTATTTTATCCTGAATTCCACAGTCTCCTAAGAAAGTGTATTGACTGATATTGGCTGAAAGACCATAAACAAACACATTTTATCAATGGAAATTAATCTTGTCAGGAAGATGGCCATTGGGATGACAGGAGCCCTGGAGGGAAGTGTCACTTAGCAGTCTTACTCCTTCTCAGAAAGAGAAAAAGAAACACACAGTAAATTAAATAATGTGACCCACCCCCGAAACAATTATACCTAACTATTCTCTGGTTAAAGAATTTGTAGGTACATTTTCAAGAAGTAGAAAAATGAAAGAGAATGATTTCCTTAAAAGGAACTGATGAATGAGAAAACAGTTAGTATGGGTCTTTATTCTTCCTGTGGCCGATGGCTCTCCCTGGCAGCAAATTACACTCATACGGAGGGACATTTCTTCTTTGATGTTATTAGGGGCACTGAGCTGCGGAGAAGAGAACTCACGATTCCCTGGTATTTGCTAGATGAAGCCAAGGTGTCCATTGTTTTAGTTAGAGTCTTTTTTCCCCTCCCAGCATCCAGCGACGTGATAAAACAGGTCTAGGCACCATCGAATAATTCTCAGTGGAGCTTCTCATAAGCTGAAAGTGGTCTTTCTTAGAGCCGGAACGTGACTGATAATGGGGGTCTGGCTCATCCTGGCCGCTAGAATATTCTGTGGAGGACAGTGTGTACTCAGCCATCCTTCTGTTTCAAAGATCGAGCTACTGGGGTTGCCTCCCATTTGCATTTTAATCATCTACCTTCTAATAGGCCTCCAGCCTTGAGACAGCCAGGTATTGAGGAAAAGGAGAAAGATGGGATTTCTTAATGCTGCTAACGTCTTTATTCTAGTTATAAAAAGGCAGAATTGGTGGATTTAATTATTGTTGAAACATATATCATTGCATCCTAACCAACAAATCAGTGTCTGTCTCTCTTTTAAAAATTCCAAATTGTCTTCAACATAAAACTTTGGTAACTAGAGAGCTATTCTGCGTATCATTCACAGATGAGTAAGCATTTTTAAATAACTGGATTGCAATAAAATATACTTATATCTGTACCATTTGATGAAATCATGTTTTAATGTTACAAAAGGATCATCAGGAGGCATTTGTAGGTGGAACGTGGGAGTCTTCTGGGCCAAGTGGAAGGCGATTAGAAAAAATCACTGGAGTGTTGGCTTCAGATTATTCCTTTCTTTACTTCACTTGCTTGATTTTGAAGCAAGGGGTTGTTTGAAGCTGTTATTCAGGCATTAATAAAAGTTAAACCAAGTTGGAGATGACGAAGCATAAAGAAATATTGGGAGCCACCCTGGGCCCTAATTCCAGGAATCTCCAGTTGTGGGATTCTTGGGTCCCGCCTGGGTCACTTAGGACCACTTTTCCACAAAACCCATGACCACTAGTTGTGAGAGGGATGTACTTCTATGGGAAAACTGGAAGAAACGGAGCGAGCCGTTCTTAAAGTGAATCCTAAGATCACGGACAATGATTTTCTCACAATCAGGATTTTATAATGTGTGAAATGCGTGGAGATGCTTGGGCTTCTCCGTAGAATCTGAACTTGGAGATTCTTTTGCTCCATTTGGGTTGACCATGGAGCATTTTTTTTTTCTGTAAATGTGACTAACTTAATTTAAAAATAAACAAAAACAAACACTTCAGGTCCCATGAGAAACTTCCAGAAATGTTTAAAGTTTGTAGTCACTAAAGAACATGTATGATTCCTAATGGAGTGCTTCCTATATCATTCTTTGTAAAACTGAGAACCCCAAGAGGTATTAAGAGTTTATTTTTAAGAAATGGGGGTTCATTAATTTGGGGAACACTGGATAAAAGAAGGTGCGCAGTGAGAGTATTTGGGGGCCATTAAACCAATTATTTTAGCCTCTCTGACTCCAGTTGCTGGTTTCCCTGTGGCTCCATCATGAGCGCTGGGTCTAACTGGGTGGGCCCCTGAGAAAACTATAGGCCAGGAAGAGAGAAAGTGTGGAGATGAGGTGTGGGACCTCTCCGTGGTCCTAGAGGGGAAGACAGCCAGCCCTCCAGCCTGAGGAGACAGAAAAGACGAGAGAAAAGGCGAGAAGAAATCAAAGCCCTGTCCTTGTTTTCCTTTCTCTGATGTGGAGCTCTGGGGGTCAGGATGGGGACATGATGGAAATGTTGAGATGGGTGGAAGGGGGACTAGGAACTTTGGGGCTCAATGCCTAGGCCCCCAAATCTAGCTTGGGCAAGGCTGTGGGCCAGCAGGAGAAGCCTTCATTCAGCCCGGCTCTGTGCCCAGGAGAAAATACAGTTGTGGGAAGGGTGGCGTTTTACGTTTTCATAAATCTCTCTTTTTTTTGGTGAAGGAGATTGGCCTTGAGCTAGCATCTGTTGCCAATCCTCCTATTTTTGCTGAGGAAGATTGTCCCTGAGATAACATCTGTGCCCATCTTCCTCTATTTTGTATGTGGGACCCTGCCACAGCATGGCTTGTTGAGCAGTGTGTAGGTCTGCGCCCGGGATCCGAACATGTGAACCCTTGGCTGCTGAAGCAGAGAGTGCAAACTTAATTGCTACGCCACTTGGCTGGCCCCATCACAACTCTCTTTAATGCCTGGCTTAAGTAGAATGCAATTGGATTTTCTCATCTATTTCTGCACTGAATCTTGAAATACCTAACCTCATGTAGGAAAGCCCCACTGTACACAACACTAGTGTTTTAGTATAATTATGAGAGTAATTTTGACCATGTGGACCCCTGAAAACATCTTAGGGACACCCGGAGGTCCATAGACTACACTTTGAGAACCTCTCTGACTGCAGTTGGAGTCGATACAGAGAAACCACAGTGGGTAGGGCCTTCACAACTGGCGACAAACACCCAAGCCTGGACTCTTCGGGGGCCACTGTGAATCCCAACAGGCCAGTCAAAGCTGCCCACCCCTCAGCACGACTGGTCAGAAAGAGGCCAGGCTGACAATGGCTCAGCAGTTGCCAGTGGGCTCCCACAGAACACCACGGAAGCTGAGACCCCTTCTTCCTGAGGCAGGCAGGGGCCAGGAAGAGGTGCGTGGGAAGACAACTTTGACTCAAGGAGCACCCCAAAAGACTGGGTCATCAAAGGCAGCGTTTAAACATCCCTGGCAGGCTTTGCATTGACTGCATATTTAACTATCAATTTTTTTATTCAAAGGAGACCTAGCTGGTGCAGCCACTTTAAAAAACACTCAGGCAGTTCCTCAAAATGTTAAACAGAGTGACCATTTGACCCAGCAATTCCACTCCCAGGAGGATACCCAAGAGAAATGAGACATATGTCCACACAAAAACTTGTACATGAATGTTCATAGCAGCCTGATTCATAACAGCCAAAAGGTGGAAACAACCCAAATGTCCATCAACTGATGAATGGGTAAACAAAATGTTGTATATCCATACAGTGGAATATTGTTCAGCCATAGAAAGGAATGAAGTACTGACACATGCTACAACATGGATGAAGCTTGAAAACATTATACTAAGTGAAAGAAAGTAGTCACAAAAGAAAACACATTGTATGATTCAGTTTATATGAAAGGTCCAGAATAAGTGAAGCTATAGAGACAGAACACAGACTGGGGGGTCCCAGGGGCTGGAGGAAGGGGGAATAGAAAGTGAGTGCTAATGGGTACAGGTGTTCTTTATGGGGTGATGAGAATATTCTAAAATTAGATATGGGGATGGTTGCACAACTGTGAATACAGTGAAAGCCACTGAATTGTACACTTTAGAGGGTGGATTTTATGGTATGTAAATTATATCTCAATCTGCTACAAAGGAAACAATTTCACCCTTAGTTTATTGAGATGGGACTTGAAAATTTAAAATAGAAAAGACTGAATTCTCACTAATAGAGCTCAATAAGCTTTGCTGTGAGATCAGTGACAAAAATTAAAGTGCTACATTTTTCTTGCAAATTCCCCCCAAAAGTGTAAGGGATTTTTTCTGCCACAGGAATTCTCAGAGCCTTTACTTGTATGTCAGTGAGCTCTGTGAATATCCGAGGTTGCTGTGGTTTCTAAACGCAGTTGTCCACTGGGCCGCTTTGATCTCAGAGAATTTGGAGCGAGTCTCTGGTGGCATTAGTGTTCTAGAGAAATCAATCAGAGAAATGCTGTTCTTGCTTGACTCCAAGAGTAAAAAACGGCTTTACTGATTTATATGGAATGAGAAAAAACCTTGGAAATAGAGTTAGGAGATAAACATGGGTTCGTATAGAACAAAGGCCTCGAAAGAGCCCTGAAGAGGAAGGCGGCCCCACAGGATCCTGCTCTGGGAGCGGACTGCGCAGATGTGTCCATGAACCACGTCCCCTCATCCTCCTGACGATTCTGCGAGGCCAGCGCAATGTTTGCTGTGAAGAGGTTTGGACAAGTCACTTTGCTCAAGTCCAAACAGCAAGAAGGCTGCGGGTGGGGATCTGGCCCCAGGATCTCTGATTTTCTTCTATTCTTTTTCTTGAAACTGTGGAGAAGTCAGCTGATAGCCTTATGGGGTTTCCTTTGAGGGTATAATGCAAAGTGAAATAAGTCAGAAGGAGAAGGTCAAATACCGCATGATTTCCTTCATTAAGTAGTAGATAATAACAACAATAAACAAACACATAGGGACAGAGATTGGATTGGTGGTTACCAGAGGGGAAGGGGGGAGGGAGGAGGGTGAAAGGGATAATTCGGTACATGTGTGTGGTGATGGGTTGTAATTAGTATTTTGGTGGTGAACATGATGTAATCTATGCAGAAATAGAAGTACAATGATGTACACCTGAAATTTTTACAATGTTATAAACCAATGTTACTGCAATAAACAAAAAATTAAAAAAAAAAAAAAAGAAACTGTGGAGAGAGCAGCGCTGGCTGGAGCCCATTTCAGGAGGAAATGGTAAATTAATAAACAAGCCTTGCTGTGTTCACCTCTACTCTCAAAGATCGTTTCTGAGTGGCTTGAGTACTTCTACCTTGATAAGTGAAATTAATGTATAATCTATAAATTTGAAGCATACAAAAGAGATAAAAGTCCAAATTCTTTTTATTAATGGCCTTAATCAGTGAAAACACCTTTGTTTTAGGGATGGGCATTTGGCATGGAGGGGGAACACAATGGATTAATTTGTCAATTGCTGTCTATACCTGTTTTTATCCTTTAGTTTTCAGATCAATTATTTATTTATTTTTTTTCCCCAAAGCCCCAGTAGATAGTTGTATGTCATAGCTGCACATTGTTCTAGTTGCTGTATGTGGGACGCGGCCTCAGCATGGCCAGAGAAGCAGTGCGTCGGTGCGCGCCCGGGATCCGAAGCCAGGCCACCAGCCGCGGAGCGCGCGCACTTAACCGCTAAGCCACGGGGCCGGCCCCAGATCAATTATTTAGATTGAAGCTCTTCTATGCAACACATTAGTCCAGGAGGAAGACTTTGGGCCATTCTGTCTCTGTTTCATTCAGTAATATGCAAGTGAAGATTATTCTTAGTTATAAACTGACACTTCCAGCCATCCAGTTATGGGTTTTCCTCTGAATAAACAATTAGATGTCATTTCTGATTAACTGAGTAAACTCATGTCATACTATTAAGCCATGGACACTTCAAAATGAAGATCAACAAGATTCTTATCAGTGACAACATTTTATCCGGGGTGTCTATGTCAGAACTAAGAAGAGAACTCGTTTTTTTCCTTTTCTTGGCCTGAATATTCATGAATTATCTTATTATTACACATACGGGCAGAAGCAATATTATTTTTGCCAGAACTCATGTCTATTCCTAGATACAAGTTTGATGAACAAAGTACAGTTTATTCAATTAACAGAGGGCAGAGCAGCTTTCTTTCAGTGTTTGAGTGGGAGTGGTTAGAATTCAGTACCCAGGAGTTTCATGATAATCACGTCCTCACAAGGAGTGGGGAAGAAATCTTCCTCCGGTTGGGAGGACTGTTGAAATCTCTAAAAATTTGGAAGAATTTCAATATACTTGTTATCCTATCTGCCTAATGCCTGTATCTTTCTTTTTTTTTAAGTATTTTTTTACTGTATAAGTTTCAGGGCCTATATCATTTTAAGTCCTGTACATAGTAATGGAATTATTGTGATAAGTGATTAACTGTTAATCACAGCACAAAAAGTATGCATATTTCCAAAATGTCAGGATTGGGTTATAAAATATTTTATTGACCTCACGTCTGTGTGATATAAAAGCGGGAGAAAGACTTAGAACAGTGTTTGCCAAAATGTGCTCTACAGTTGACAGTGTTTCTATGGGATACCAGCAGATTTACTAGAGAAAAAGGGATATGTGGTTCAAATATGTTTGAAATGATGAGTTAAACATAATTTACCATCTTTCTTTATTGCAGGACTTCTCAGAGCCTTTAATAGGCTATTATATATTAAGAGGCCCCAAGAGATACATCCTGCATGCAGTATTCCCCTAATGTAGTTGACTCTGGAAGCTGCCTTCCTCTTACCTTCCCCCAGGGACTCCCATCTCCCACTTTTTTCCCCTACCCTCCATGGGGCCAGTATTTGATTGAGTAGAGTTTGAGAAACGTTGGTTTAGATTACGTTCCAGACTTTTCTTGTGAAGGTGGGATGACCATGATAAACTGGTGGTCTTTTGTGGACTTGAGTGTTTTTATTTTTATTCTCTAATTTAAATGAGGGATGCACTTCCTAAGAGTTCAGAAACCAGGGTCCCACCCCAGATTGGTCACTGACTAGTGACATCTTCTTGGCCAAGTCACTTAATTCCCTAAGTCTCAGTTTCCTCTCTGAAAAGCATGAGTGAGGATTCTTGGAAACGAAGATGAAATGTGGCATGTATGGGAAAGGGCTTCATATATATGTCCCCATATGTACCCAGGAGATGGAATTTTTCACAATGCTTCCTGTTGTGCAGTGGTCCATGATGTGCACTCTAAGCCCTTGCTGCTGCCTCGTGCGTTGCTGAAGTTTGGGATATCCAAGCTGGGGAGCACAGCCTTCAGCCTGGACTCAGACAAGGTGTCTTTGTTCTTATTGCAAAATAATAAGGCACATGATTTCCGATACGTGCAGATTCGCGCTTTAACTACTTAGATCCCCTCGTCTCTGGCGCCTGACGGCGACCCCCTCTCTGCCCTGTCACAAACGCTAGTTTCTAAGCATGCCCATGGCCACTTGCTGTGATGCTGCTACTTCAGGTCCACAGCAGATTTAGGCCCTGATTCCTGGTTGTTTGCTTTCATCTGCTGATCCCTTCAGCCGCATTTGCTTGTCCAGCTGCACCCACACCACAGTGCGTGAGCAGGTGGGCTGCAGTAGCCAACAACCCCCAAATCTCAGGGTTTATGAGAACAAACATTCCTTAAGTGTCTCTCTCTCGTGACACTGCATGTCTTCTCATTCCACCACCCAGGCTGAAGGAGCATTTTTTTGGGGACAGGCCCTTCTCATGGCAGAGGGAAGAGCAAAGGAAAGAGCCAAACCACACAAGTATTTTTTGTGTGTGTGAGGAAGATCAACCCTGAGCTAACATCCATGCTAATCCTCCTCTTTTTGCTGAGGAAGAGCGGCTCTGAGCTAACATCTATTGCCAATCCTCCTCCTTATTTTCCCCCACAGCCCCAGTAGATAGTTGTATGTCATAGTTGCACATCCTTCTAGTTGCTGTATATGGACGCGGCCTCAGCATGGCCGGAGAAGCGGTGCATTGGTGCGCGCCTGGGATCCGAACCCGGGCCGCCAGTAGTGGAGCGCGCGCACTTAACCACTAAGCCATGGGGCTGGCCCCATACGCACAAGTATTTTTAAAGCTTCTGCTCAAATGTACTGCACATCACTTTTCTCACATGCTGTTGGTCGAAGCAAAACACGGAGCCAAGGATGACAATGGATCAGGCCGCCACTAGTCACGTGGCAATGGGTCGGCATCCTTGCAGGACATTTGGTCTTGTCCAAAATGTCCATCAGACATTTGTGGTCCTTAAGTCATTTGGTCCATCAGACACTGGGTTCATGTCAAAAGGTCCTTGATGTTTGGTCCTGTGCTAGAAATACATGAGCATATTTGGTCCATGCCAAATAGTTTTGGACAGGACCAAATATCAAGGACCTTTTGGTGTGGACCCAATGTTCGATCGGTGTTTTGGACAGGAACAAATAGTCCTGCGGATATCAAGGACCTTCTGGCATGGACCCGATGTCTCCTTGGATGTTTTGGACAGGAGCAAATATCAAGGCCCTTTTTGTGTGGACCAAATGTCTTATGGACCAAATGTCTTCTGGACATTTTGGACAGGGGCAAACATCAAGGCCCTTTTGGTGTGGACCAAGTGTCTTCTGGATGTTTTGGACAGAACCAAATGTCTGCTAGGCAATAGGGATGTATCGTCTCTTACTGAGAAGGGGAGGGGTAAATAACTGTGAAAGATAATACAAATTTGCACACCCAGACTGACAAACATCTTCCCAGAACATGCCATATATGTTGCTAGAACCTGTTGCCAGCTTCTTTAGGATTCTCTTTTCCTGTGCATATGAGATGTCCCCCTGGACACCAAATTTATCCACAAAGTCTTTTCAGAGATGTTGGGACTCATTGCACACCCAATTACTGTCTGCAAACATGAGATACTAAACTTCCAGTAAATAAAATTTCTCAAAGCCTAATATCTAAGAAGAAATTAAATGTGAAGATCTGACCAGAAACATGGTCCTTGAACCAGTGAACATTGGTCAAGAGAAAAACAAGTCCTATTCTGTTGCCTAGAATGTAATAGGAAAGAATTCCCTCTAGTTTCATACCCAGGACTGGCTTTACAGTAGCATTCATAACTGGTGTCTATGCTGTATGATGCATGAAGTAATGGGAATTAGCCACATCCCAAAACATTTCCCTACTGGCTCCTGAAACTTTACCATCATATGACTCATTGTTAAGTGTTGTTTTCTCTGCCAACGTTTTGTGGTTCAACAGCCCATCGGAGTGTGAATTAGTTTATCAACTGGCTTTCTTATTGAGAAGATAGATGAGGCTGCATGAAAATGTCTAGCACATGGGTAGGAAGCAGCTGATGAAAATAGCAGAAGGATCCAGAAAATGAACTCCCTCGCCTTTGAAACTTTGCCCAGGACTGATCATTCACTTAATTCAATAGGTTCCTAAGCTGCTGATATGAGAAAATCTCTTCAGCAGCAAGTTAACCTCAAACTTGAAAAAAAGATGGATGAAAGAAAGAGTGTAGGAAGGAGGGAGGCATGGGAGATCTGTGTATCTGCGGGCTTCCTGAGGGACGCCACCTCATTCACCTTCGTATTCCTCAGGCTTCGTGTAGGACCTGGCACAGACCAGGGGCACAGAGATGTCAGAGGTGTGTTACCACTGCCTCTACTGATTTCCCACCAAGGACTTCCTGAATCATGGGCCCCATCATAACCTTTGCACAAGACCTGGAGACCAACCAATGCATGCTGGCCAGGGGTTAATTTATCAGTCATCACACTTTACCCAGGCTTCCGCTTCCTCAGATGTTGACTCATGAAATTTTTGAAGTGTTAGAGGGACTTCAAATCCACTTTCAATTACTACATACAAAATGCATAAAAGCAGCTTTTTAAACCTTATATGAGGATCAGTTACATTTTGTTTAGGACAAGAGCACTTTAAGGCCCTTACCTTTACCATGTTAAAAAGAAAAGCAACTGGGAGCAAGACAGAGAGAGGAGATACCGCCGGCCTGCCACCTGCGTGTACTCTTTCCACAGTCAGAAACACTGCGGGTGAAGCCTGCACATTACAGGAGGGCTAAGTAGGAACCTGTTATCGTGCATTTAACAAGATAGAGGGACACTTTCCAGAAATTTTGTCTTCAAACTTATTTTTGGGACTTCAAAAATTGTCTTCAAACTTATTTTTGGGACTTACTATTTAAGGACTTCAAACTTATTGATATATGATGAGTCATAAGCTTCCCTTCCAGAAGCTGCTGATCACCCTCATCACCTCTGCACATGGAATGCCCATATAATGAGTCTGTAGCCAGGACACGAGCTATTTGTTAATGCATGTGGATTCATGAATGTAGAAATTTGTTCCAACTTTTATTCTGCTTTGTCATGGAGAAGGAGAAACTTTCTTTTACGAATGCAGGTTGAGTTTTCTGAGTAGGTTGAGTATGTAGGTGCGAGAGCCGCATGTTGATGGCATCTCAGGCTGGGCTTTGCAGAGTCAGAGTCGGACTTGTGGGAGAGAGCACTCTAGCAGGTAGGGGCAAAGGAGAGCTTTGTAGGTTTAGGGCTTGGCAGGCAGAAGTCTCTGTCATGAGCCAGCACTAAGGCCCTTAAACTCAATGTGATGATCAGTTCACCTGGGTGGGTGCTTCCTGTGTGTTTATTCCCTTTGGCTATCCAGCCCTCTCTGCAGAGTCTTGTTTAAGGGTCCCAGCCGGGCTCAGCTGCTCTGGGGTGCTAGGGAGCTGTGTGCACATTCTGCGCCCTGTGGTGGCTGCTGCAGTAACCAGTGAGAGATCTCCTTGATGACTGACTCTGAGGACGCAAGAGCTGGTGTTATGGCATCTGGCACCCCTGTCCCCGTGGAGTTTTTCTCCTCGTTGCCAGACTTGGAGGACCTGGGCATTATTTTATAAAGGCAGAGGGAATCTTCCTGTATTAGTCCATTTGGGGTGCTATAACAAAATATCACAGACTAAGTGGCTTATAAACAACAGAAATTTATTTCTCACAGTTCTGGAGGCTGGAAGCCCAAGATCAGGGTGCCAGCATGGTCGGGTTCTGGTGAAGGCCCTCCTCCAGATTGCAGATGGCCGACTTCTCGCTGTGTCCTCACGTGGTAGAAGGGGCCAGGGAGCTCTCTGGAGCCTCTTTTCTAAGGATACTAATCTCATTCATGAGGGGTCCACCCTCATGACCTAATTGTCTCCTAAAGGCCTTACCTTCTTATACTGTCACATTCATCGTTAGGATTTAACATACGAATTTTGGGGGGATACAAACAACAGACCACAGCACTTCCCAAACACTTAGGGAGTTCTGAGGTTTATCAGATTGTTCTCTGACCCTATGATGTTACGTGAGCATGTGTAACCATGTCGCCACAATACAAGCTTTGGGTCTGATGGCAAGATGCTTTTGTGACTTCTTCCTGAATCAAAATTAATACCACTATGTACGCTTTAATGAAAACAAAAAATCTAGAATTCTTTTCAGGCCCTAGGCAAAACATAGAAACTTCTTTCCCCATCAGACTTTTTGGTAAGCTTCCTTTAGCCAAATGCGACTCTCCATAGGAGTCTATTTCATTTTCTGAATTTCAAATCTGGGCTTCCTGTGTTGTTCATATAATTGTCAAAGTGAGAGAGATTCTGAAGGAAGAAGGACAGCACAGAATGGCAGGATGGAAGGCTGAATGAAGGATGTTGCTTTATTTTTAAATTTTTATTTATTTATTTTTCCCCCCAAAGCCCCAGTAGATAGGTGTATGTCATAGCTGCACATCCTTCTAGTTGCTGCATGTGGGACGCAGCCTCAGCATGGCCAGAGAAGTGGCGCGTCGGTGCGCGCCCAGGATCTGAACCCGGGCTGCCAGCAGCAGAGCGTGCACACTTAACCACCAAGCCACGGGGCCGGCCCTGAAGGATGTTGCTTTAGATCTGTGCTGGGAAGAAGCTGCCTGCCAACACCATCATCAAAGGGCGGGAATAGCAACCATTAGACACACCATGTGGCCTTTTGAAGTTCCTGTGCATCCCCATGGGGATTTTCACGGAAAATGGTCCCTAATGTGTTCGCAGTCACCAGATGTTTGCTACATCAACTCCATAGCAAGTATATATATATGGCTTCTTCAAGGTGCCTGGCAAAGACAGATGCACACACAGTCTTGGCCTGTAGAAGCTTAGGATGGACATAGAACAGTGTTGGCAGTTGAGTAAAAGTGCCCAGAATAGGTGCTTACTATCCCAGACATATATGTTATTATATGTATAGTAAACATATGTATTAAATAAAAATCAATATCTCAATAGATCAATAGCTCAGAGGTGTGCTAAGGCACGGAAATGAGCAGCGTGGTCTTGCCCTCAGCAAGTTTTCTATCTGGTTGGGAGAAAAGACTCATTTCCCAGAGAGAAGAGCGAATCGTAGTAGGCAGATTTCACATCAATGCCACGGACCGGGAAAGGGCAACAACATGTGGTGGGTGCAGAGATGGTCCAGCGATGCAGGAGAGGTCCCAAGACCTGCATGAAGGGACAGAAAGGTAGCTAGGAAAACCATTTTCTGGCAGATCTTAAGTTGTGATAGCTGACAGAAGCACATATCTGCAGGATAACCTCTAGAATTCTCAGCCTTTTCTTTCCTGAGCTGGTGATTTAAAGAAAAGGAAAAAAACCAAACTAAAAATTAACCCTTAATTTCCCATAAGTCCTCAAACCTCTAGCTGCTAAAAGATGGTGGTGGTGGTGGGAGGAAATAGACCAAATCCAGAGAGGGAGATGGCCCCCATCTGTGACAATTGAGATCCATGCTGAGAAAACATGAGGTTGCTCTCTGCCAAGCAGGCTTAGAGGAAAAAACCTAAATCATGTGTTTTCATGAAGATCATGTTCACATCAGATACTATGGTATAAAAACACGGTAATTCCTTTTTTGTAGATGAAATGAGAGCAACTTAAAAGTCATGACCAAGAGCAAAAAAGAAACGGTTGTTATTTTCCAGTTTTCCGAAGAGCTCTGAGTTTATGCCAAGCCGTAGCGGGGCTCTGATATGGTT
This sequence comes from Diceros bicornis minor, assembly GCF_020826845.1. NCBI lineage: Eukaryota > Metazoa > Chordata > Mammalia > Perissodactyla > Rhinocerotidae > Diceros > Diceros bicornis. Next base: position 64,070,657 of record NC_080755.1, read on the forward strand.
TTCTACCTCTTTCTACACTTCTGCAATCCTGGGCAAGAACGTACGGTGATCTGGAGGCAGAGGGAAGGTGGTGTTAGTCCTGGCTCCACCGACTGTCCAGCACAGCTCATCTACCTCTGCGTGCCTCAGTTCCCTTTCCGACAAAAAGGGCAGGATTACGGGGAGGCTGAAGTGAGGTGACAAGCTGTGAACTCGCATTTTAAGATAATAAGCACTATTCACTGGGAAAAGATTAGTGTTTCCAGAAGAATCCCTTAGAGGTTCTTTAAGCTTGGTTCTCTATGGATTAACAATGGAAAATTGAGTTTTAATTCCAAATAGCTTTATAAATCAACTGGAACTGAAGAGCTAAATAAAGGTAATCTATAGTCCAGTGGATTTTAGATATTTAATTTCAAACAATTAGGAATTGTGCCTAAATATTTGCCTGACCATATTTGGGCATCTACTGAAAATTCTTTTTGAAACTTAAACCATGTAGTGTGTTAAGCCAGGCTTGTCCTCCAGCCAGAAGGATGAGCCAACGCAACACTGGCCTGCTGGGGCAAGGTGATGTCTCAGACGATGGAAAGCAAGATGAAGTTGGTGACTGGGGCCGGACCGGTGGTGCAAGCGGTTAAGTGCGTGCGCTCCGCTGCAGTGGCCCTGGGTTTGCCGGTTCGAATCCCAGGCGTGCACAGACGCACCACTTGTCAAGCCATGCGGTGGCGGCATCCCATATAAGGTGGAAGAGGATGGGCACGGATGTTAGCCCAGGGCCAGTCTTCCTTGGCAAAAAAAAAAAAAGAGGAGGATTGGCAGATGCTAGCTCAGGGCTGATCTTCCTCACACACACACACACACACACAAAGATGAAGTTGGTGACTGTCTTCAGTGTTTCTCACTCTTCTGGGCATCCCCTCGTCCCTGCTCCCTCAGTGTCACCCCCCCTTCCTCCCTTCTGTCATTCCAGGTTTAGATATCTGTATTCCTTAAATGCTCATAGTTCCCTGTTCTTCACTGAAGCATTTGTGACTAGACAGGACAGGGATAAGTTATGAGAAACACCGTCACCCACACAGGGAAGCGAACATTAAAAAATTACTCCTCCTGTGCTTGTTGTGCTTAGGATGGCACCATAACCATATGCAGGTGTTTAAAAATGCCGTTTGGTGATTTTTATTATGTCATGCTACAACCTTCTTATGTCAGTCGGGCTCCTCCCACGCCTATTATGAGGCATGAGAATGAAAGATCCCACAATTTATGGGCCGAGTAACAGTGGATGATTAATAATCAGTGGCCTTTCATTAGAATCTTAGTTAAATTAACCCCTGTTTTTTCTCTGGGTCTTTGCTACTTAGACTAGGGGTTCTTTTGAAGAAAGTCCAGGTTTTTCTGTTAACCTGCTTGATTGGAGAATATTGTTGCCATATTTAAGGATCAGTGATGCCCCAAAGGCTTTTCCATTTGGCTTCCTTTTCTCGTTTTTCATCCCTTAAAAACAAAGAATAAACCCTGTTTACTCTCTTTCATGAAAGAAAAGTTTTTCTTTAATCTGTCATAGAAGAGGAGATTTTTCAAGCACATTGGAGTTATACCAACTTGGGAGTTGTTAAGAGAGCACTCTGCACACGTGGGTCTGGATTCAATATGTCATTCATCCTCCTTCCAATGGGTCAGCAATGACCCCGTCTATGCAGAGAAGTGCAAACCGCTGGTTTGTTGCTTCTGAAGGGATGACGGCATAGTCCTTGGAAAGGAAGAACATTGGCTGATGGAGATTATTGCTCCGTGGGTGTGGGAGTCAGAAACCAGGGAGGTCCTTTGAAGGACTGGGCTTGCTTAGGAGAGCTGGAGGATTCCTAGGACAGCAGTGCTGATCTCCCATTGCTAGAAAGAATCTGATGCACATACTGTCACTTTACGTCACCCCCTGGCTTTCAGACACTTTTCAATCCCATTTGCTCACGACTCGTTTCTGCTCTTGGTTTTTCTTTCTAGATTCTCACTCCCCTTTGATTGTCTGGTCTTACTCTGGACTTCACACCAGTCTCCGTTTTCCAAGTTTAACTATCTAGTTCCAGCTCTCAGTACCCCATGTTCCTGTCCAGTGCCACCCCCCACCCCCCGCACAGATCTGTGTTGACAGTTGGGTAGCACTCTGCCCCTGGCTCCCATTGGCAGCTGTGTGGTCCCCAAGAACCCCACTCGCTACATCAGTGTTCTGTACCCCAAAATTCCTTGACCTGGTGCCTCTCTCCCTGTACCATGGCAATGTTTATGGGGCCTCACTTTGGTTATTTGGGCTTTGTGTTCCCTATGCCTACTCCTGAACACCCGGACCTAAGTAGTCCCCAGAGCTGTCCTTAGCAGTGCTGTGATCTCTTCCCACTTTCCCCTTCACGTTTGGTTCACTCCCGTCCAACAAGTGATAGTTTCTCCACAGACCACCTGTAAATCTCTTCCTGGTGCAGAACCGTTGACCCCCAAGACACGCCATTTGCATGTTTAGCCTCCACCTCCAGCTTTTTGTGATTTCCCTGTTTCTCTTAATGACATCTCCAGCCTTTGGTTAACCAGTCATCGTTACTCACCCACCTCCCTCCCCTCCACTTCTGTTAGTTCTAACTTCACAATATTCTCTGCGTCCTGTCTAACCTGCATCTTTAAATCCCACTGTTCTGCCTTAATTGAGACTCTCAATCTGCTTAATGGGTATGTGATTACAATGGACACAACAGTTTCCCACCCGACTCAATGATTTTTCTAGCATTACCTGACGCCCGTTCCTAAATCATGCCATGTGTTTATGCTCAGACAGCCCTCTGACCTTTAGGGGCTGCTCACTGGTTACAAAAATAAGCCTAAATATCTTAAATTACAGGTCATGCTCTATCTATCTGGTCCAAATCTGCTTTGTAGCCATGTCAAACCTCAGTCGCTTCGTACAACCTCCCTCTGGTCCCTGGGGGCTGTCCTTTCAGTGCTTCCCTTATTGTGTTCTTTGCTTATGTGAGTACTTCCGCTTAGAACACCCAACTCTCCTACCTGAATCTCAGCTCATACACAGCCTCCTCCGAGAAGCCTCTTTTTGTCTCTGAAGACACTCTTCCCCTAGGCTTCTATAGCCGGTGGCTGAGGTGCACATCTTGGAGGCACTTCACAGTGGACTACGTGCTCTGCAGCTGTTTCTGTTCTGAGATGCCTCCTCTTCTTATCAACTTGAACGCCATTGCCTCAAGGACCTTTTCTTCTCAATGTGTGCATCTTTCACTTACTGTATGAACTTCCTTCACTATGGTGAGCCCTAAAAAATGATTTATTTCATTCTGTTGGAAGAAAGAACAGAAGCCCCTGCTAGATCCTAGCTTTCATGAGGGTTGTTTATGCACCTATTACTCTGTGAAAATCCTAAGAATTTTCTCCTCATTTAGGTAAGACTCCAGTCTGTGAATTAGAACTAGGGAGTCACATGAAGGATCTGATTCTTTTTTGGGTATAATTTTTTGAGGGATTTAGAAAAAATTCCATATACATTTCTTTCGGTGTTTTCAAATCTTGAACTGGGATAAACCTGTGACAGTTTCTTTAAGGAGAAAAGAGAAACATATAAACTTGAGAATTTCTGGTGGCTCAAATGCTTCTAAAATGTACGCTGATAGAATTAGCTTAAGAGCAATTATAAAAACCTTAAGTATTCGGCAGTTAAGTATAATTTGCCTAAATCCCAGAATGGAATATGTTTGTGCTTTTAGGGAAAAAAAACTAATAAGATCAGCATTTATTGTTTTACTTTTTGATTGTTTCTGAAAAATTGTATTTGTATTGCTTTGTATGAATAGGTCTCCATGAGTAAATTATGATCAAAATTCAAAGCCATCATAAATTAAATGTGTTTTTTTTCTGCTTTGTTATACAAGACTTTCCATTAAGCTAGCCCCATATAATATACCTTGGATGTGTTCAAGAAAGCCCTGTAAATTATAGTAAGTATTTAAAATGGTAAGTAGACATTGGAAAAGGCCACATTAGGATTAATGAATGAAGGGGTTGATACTGAAAATGCACTTGTAAATAAATAACATGAAAAGTAAAGATGACACATTGTTAGGCTGGAGTTACAAGTAGGGGATGACAGTAAATTGCAGTGTGGCAACAGTGTTCATGGAACTTCAGTTTTTCTTTGTAGAAGCATTTCTAATTTCCTTCTAGCAAGAACTTCCCACTTTCTTCTGGTCTGTGCTCAACCCTGAGGCTTTTCCTGTACCTTCTTTTCAGATTTGGAAGTACCTGAGATTTCTTTGCTAACCAGTCTACTCCCTTCCTGCCAACATTTGGTGAATTATTCATGCAACAGAGTGAGGACCACTAGGAGAGGAACTGGCTTTGTGGTAGGAGATTGCATTTTCTCTCAGCATTCCGGTACTCAATGTGAGGGGGAAGGAAGTGGACCCAGGATGCATGCTACTCCTGACAAAAATGAGAACACGGAGCAAGCAATGCACACACAGGCAGAGAGATGCTTTAAATCCATTTGTCTGTTTGTCTCAAAGAAGATTTGGGGCAGTAATAGCACTTTGAGAAGAGAATGAAAAGAGAACCGTGTGTATCTGGACTGTTATTTTAGAATTTGTGTGGCTTTGACAGAATACAGTGGAGGTACTTAGAAAAGTATCTTGTTATGTTTTAAAGTTATGGTACAAACTTAAATATTTTCCTTAGGCATATAAACTTGCAGCTGTCTGAACTCTGGTTTCCTAAATTATCTATACAGATACATGAAAATGCATATGTTATGTGATGAAAGGAGAGGGATTTCCTTCTGAGATGTTCATTTTCTCTAGCACCCAAGTTTGCATAGCTCCAATTATGTGATTTGTATATCTGTTAGATTTCTCATTTGCTAAAGAAGATAACTTCAACTTGAACCAATAGAAATACTTTTTAAGAATTTATGCACAGGTGCTTCACTCAGGTAAGTGGTAAGAATAAGTAGGAGAGTAAAGGCTAGATTCTACATCATAGACAGAATAATAAATATGGATGGAAAGTTTACAGTGTCATGGAAAGAATGGACAGGAAGCCTAAAGTTCTAAGAAACCATGAGAATCTCTGGATTTAAAATTATGAGTAGAGAAATTCTGTTTCTGATATTGGTGGTGTAGCTTGCACCAGAATAACCCTCCCACAGATAACAACATCTAAAAAAAAAACTCTTTGAAGGCACTGGAGAATGATGAAAAGCAGGCAGAAACTGGAGGAGAGTCAACCCATGAATGAGGGTAATTCATTGGACACTATTTGCATTTACTCTTATTTTTTTTTGACTGAGGGTACTCCTAGATCTGCACAGGGCAACATAGATGAAAATCAGGGAGAAATCCATGCTCTAACTGGCCTAAGAATTCACCAGCCGTAGTTTGGGGCTGACAGCAGCTGGAAAGTGAAGGGTGAATTATAGAAATCAAGGAACCACAGAAGATGTATCCTCCAAATAAACTTCTCTCTGTTCCTGATTGACTGCTGAACTGCACATATGTGGGGGAGACCCCCAGGTTCCCAGCCAAAAGCAGCAGCTGCAGGACTGGAAGGACTGAGGAGTGTCTGCTGATGTCCACTTTAAGGAAGAGAGTTTGGAGTTTGAGTCCAGTCAAGTTAACTGCCGCTAGAAGAAAAATCAGTGTGCTTTTGAAGAATAAAACACAATCCGGTTTCGCTAGACTGGGCATCCACAATATCGAGTCTATTAAAAAAAATTACTAGATATGCACAGAAACCAGAAAATTTGCCTTAAAGTCAAGAGAAATTAACAGCAATAAGATCCAGATGTTGGACTTAGCAATTCAGGTCTTTAAAACATTTATAAATATGTTAAAGGATGTAAAAGAAAATATGATTATAATAAGTGAACAGATCAGGAATCTCAGCAGAGAAATAAAAGCTATACAAATAAAAGAAAATTCTAGAATGGAAAAGCAGAAGGCCTGATATAAAAGAAAAATTGCTGGATGGAGAAAAGCAGTGACAGAATTAGAAAATCAGTAATAAATGTTAGAACTAGTGGGTGAAAGCTAGATGAGGAATAGTTGTATATATAGTCTCAAAATATCTCTCCACAAATTACTTATTAGTTACAAATGGAAAAATAGTAACTTTACAGTACAGAAACCTAGTGTTCAAAGCCAACACCACTAATATTGGAACAGAGTGATATCATGTGACTACTCATATAATCCAATGGGAAGGATACAGCTCGTTAGTGGAATTCCTGCCAAAAAGGTATAACCTGAATCCAATCACAAGGAAACATCAACAAACCCAAATTCAGGGACGTCTATGAAGTAAGTGTCCTGTACTCTTCAAAATATTAAGGTAAAGAAAGATAAGGGTTGAGCAACAGTTCCCAAAGAAATAAGTCTAAGTAGATACAACAACTGAATGCATTATGAGATCCTGGACTGGTTCCTGGACCAGGAGTGGGGTATTTAAAGCAGGACATCAGGAGAATGGATACAATTCAAATATAGACAGTGGATTAGATAAAAATATTGCTTCAATGTTAAGTTTTCTGATTTTGATAATTGTTCTATAGTCATGTAAGAGAAAGTCCTTGTTCTTAGTGAATAAACATTCAAATATTTACCAATAAAGGGGCCCAATGTTGCCAAATTACCCTCAAATGCTTCAGAAAAAAAATGTGCTTCTCTTTCTCTCTCTGTCTCTGTTTCTCTCTCTGTCATTCTTCTGTCTCTCTCTTTCTCTTGAATGATAAAACAAGTGCAGCAAGGTGTAAGTGGCAAATGTGGGTAAATAATATATGAATTTTCCCTGTATTATTCTTGAAAATTCTCTATAAGTTTGCATACATACCAAAATAAAACATTACAAACAGTCATAAATACATATATACACAAATACGTAAATAAAATGATTTTTGTTTTGCCAAAACCAGTGACTTCTAAGTTCTTACTGTTCTGGATCTGCTGCTGTGACGCAATTCAGCCCTTGCCTCCTTGAGAATATATTTCACTTTAGCTTAAGCATCATCTTGCCTTTCAGAATTCTTCTTACACTTTTTGACAAAATATGTTTTATTCTTTTTGCTTCTGGGTCTTCTCTTAGTCCTCCATCCCATTAACCAGAATTCATAAGATTCAATCCTAAGAGCTCTGTTCTTCTCTGCTCATTCATATTACCTTGGGCTGCTGTACCAATCATGTGGCTTTAAGGATTACCTGTCTAATTCATGGAGAGAATCAGGGAGACCAGTATTGACCTGTAAATGTATGGATTTTGAAGTACCTCAAAATAAATCACAATTTGCTCTGAACCATCCAAAATAAAAATATTCACATGCTAAAAGAATGATACCCAGATTGTCACATCATGAATGGTAAACTCTTTCTCTCTGCTTTTCCCATCTTCCTCAGTCTTTCCCCATCTTTGTCTATTGGCATGTGACTGTCTCAGTTCCACCACCTGCATCAGAGGACGAAGGGGTATTAGTTTATTTGAAGTGTGTAAAGGGACATTAGTTACCCTGCTAATCAGGAGCAAGTACCTGTAGTAGTTGCCACAAATATCACCAATAGTAAATACTAACAGTTTGCATTAGAGATTTTTCAGAGACCATCGTTGATGATACTTGCAAGCACTTTAGATTCTGCTATCTTCCGTCAGACTGCCCTCCTGGTTCTAGAGCATTGGTGGCACAATGGAAGATGTATTCACTCAATGAATATTTATTGTGCGCCTGCTTACGTGCTCTAGGCTTGGGGATTCCAAGGAGAAGAAAACAGAAAATTATCCCCGCCCTCATGGAACTTATATTTAATGAGAGAGTCAAACGATAAATTTAAAAGATCAAATAAAGAATATGTTAAATAGCGATAAGTACTAAGGAGAGACATAAAGCAGGAAAGGGGCATACAAAGCCTTGGCAAGGAAGGAGGTGAAATTTCAGAGTGGTCAGGGAAGGTGACCTTTAAGTTGAAATGTGAAGGAAAGAGGAAGCAGCCATGGGTACCAAGGTGTTTGGTCTGAGTAGCTGGAAGAACAGAGCTGCCATTAGCTGCGATAGGGAAGACTGTAAGAGAGGAGCTCAGGAGCTCAGTAGGGGACATGTTAAGTTGGAGACTGCTATTAAATATGAGAGTGGAGATGTCAAGGGGATAGCTGGAGTTTTAAGTCTGGAGTTGAGAGTGGGCGTTCAGGCTGAAGATATACAATTGGGAGTCATCAGCGTGTAGATGGTCTTTAAAGACAGGAGACTGTAGGAGATGCTAACAGAGCAAGTCTGGATAGAAGGGAGAAGTGTCGAAGACTGAGCCCTGGGCGCGCCACAGAGGTCGTGATTCCCACTTGGCAGCAGTGTTCTTGATGATAGTCAGGGGAGAGTGGGGGGAAGAGAGACACCCTGAGTCACTGTCTTCCCAAGACCAACTCCATCCTGACTGCAGGCCCCCAGAGAAGAATTTGCAAGACCTCCTATCATGAGGATCTCTTCTAAAAATGTTGGGAGTCAGAAATGATAAGCTAATCCCCATGGGCCCACTTTTGCATTTCTAAATAGAGGTGCCTCTTGGGCAGGTGGAGCCACTACAGAGAGACAGGAGGTGGCATCTGAGTTGTCAATAAGGAAATTCTCCAATTGCCTGCACTTCCCAATTAGGGCTGTCCTAGGATCGCAGAGGCAAACACTAAACGGCTGGAGGCCATCACCTCAGTTATTTGAGTTGACCAGTGCAGGATCCCCCTGAGGACTCACCAACTTTGAAAGTAACTCTAGCGTTCATCATTTTTTCAACTTTCCTTTTTGGGAGACTGGATGTTGGCTCGCAATTTTGGCCTGCGAATGTCTATCTGCAGATGTTCACCTGTCTCCGTTGCCCTTCAAAATGAAGCAAATACACACAGATACAAGATGCAAGGTGAGACACTGAGCAGATTAAGTTAAAAAATGCTCCCTGACACTCTAGAGGCCCAAACGCTGAACATATTTTTCCATTTAAGCAGGTATTTGTGCTGAGTTATTAGGAAAAATGCACTGAACATTTACTTCACCTTCAGTGTCACCTTCATTCTGTCCCCATTGAACTAGGCTAGTATTTATCTCACTGGGGAACTGGGTAAGGTAAGTAACTGGGCAAGGAGAGGGAAATGAAATTCAGGGTTGAGCATCGTTGGCTGATGGATGGCATCATGTCCCCAAGTGTCCCATTATCCCCGGAATGGCCTTGCTTACTTGCTAAATAGGAGAAGTGGTTATCCTGGGGGGTAATGTATGATCCCCTGGGGCTTTCTCCAGAAGAAAATTGACCTTATATGGACATGTACTGGCTCTCAAGAGGGAGTGTATGTTATTCATTTTCCTCCATCATAAGACTGGGCTCAAATGAGAACCCAGCCACCCAACCCAGAAGGGAAACCCCTTTGTCAGTTCCGCTCTCTGATGAGGATGCACAGGTTTTGATTTTCATTTTGTGAACCTCCCCTTGAATGACGACCTTGACCAGTTTCCAGGCAGGTTGCCTTCCTTGGTTCTTGCTGATGAGGCTAAATCCTTCCATTCAGTTCCAAGGTCGCTTCGCTTTCATCTGTTCTAAGGGTGCTGACACCCTGTACAAACCTTTTGAAACTAGTAGTCATTGGTCACAGGGAGGGCTGGGAGAGAAATGGTGACAGCAGTCCTTTATCCCTCCCCACATCAGAGGAAAACTGCTTGCTTTAGACTGCAAGAGCAGGCAGCATCACCTCCATTTATTCTGATGAAAGCACCACCAGAACTTCTTGGAAACCATTCTGCTGGGGGACTAATGAGGATGGAGACACCACTAATATTGACAGAGGTCTTATACCAGGGTCATTTTTAAGGAGGTTACTCACTCTTTCAGATAGGTTATTGCTGATTTGTCTGTTGGTTAAACCTTTCTACACATCCCTTCCATTTATCCTGAAGATTTATCCATCCAAGAGGCAATCCCTCCACAGGTCTCTGCCTTTTTAAGTAATTCAAAAAGCAGCCTTGGCAAGACATTTAGTTTGAAATTACCATTCTCCAGAACCTCTAGGAATCTCAAGGTAGGATGAGCCAATGAGTGATGACCATGATTAAGTAAGAAGAGAACTTGCTCGGCTCATTACATGTGGGGCTGATGTGACCAGGGGCAGGAGACCGATGGGGCAGGTCCCTCAGAATCCTCTCGGCTCCTGTCAGTTACAGCAACCCTCCTCCTCATTTGTTCTGTCTCTAATCTCAAGACATTTTCTGATCTCTGGCCTCTTTATAACCATTGCTCCAAATTCCTTAAAATAGCAATCTTTCCTCTTTCTTTGGTGTTCAAAAGTGTGAAGCAGATAGTTCTAAAGGAATTCAAGTCGCCACCATAAATCTTAAGTGATTTTAGAAAGATATATAATACTCCTAAATGATGACATATTTCCAGAAGATCGGTAAAACATTTCTGAGTGATATATGGCTGGTTGGTTGTGTCTGTGCTGCAGACCTGAGGGAGAGCATCAGCCAGCACAGTATTTTATGAGTATTGTTGGTCATATCTTTTGTTTTTAATCTGCCAAAAATGCAACTGAAGAGGCTGGCCACACAGAAAATTGGTCTACTTTATATCAGGTCTGGCTGGGGAAAGCTCTAGGATTTTTGATTTGCCATCAGAACAAAAGGTTTGTGTGGGACGTGGTGCAGGTGAGGGAGGAGGGGGGTGGTGGGGGAGGGGAAGAAGTCCACTCTCTGAGAAACTGATGACAGCATCTGAGAATGGTTCCAGCATTTAAAAACAATTATTGGGGGGGATGGGGGTGCTGGATTTATTTATAAAGCCTGTTCTGTACATTAACTAAATTTGTGATTTTAATCACTGATAGAAAAAAATAAAACAAAACCATACATACATATGCAGAGCTACAAAATACTCAGCGTGCCAGGCTTTTTATGTCAATCCCAGAGACCTTAACCCTAAGCGCTGGTTTGGGAGGGAGCTACGCTCTTGCTGCAGCTGATAAGCAAAGTCAGCAGCAATAGGAACACAGTTGTGGTTGGTGAGCTGGTCAAAATTATGCATTTATCTGGCTTCTAGGGCTAGGTCTAGAAAGGATAGGGTAGGAGGGAGAGTCTCCTGGCTACACTGATGGAGATGAAAAGGAAAGATTGTCTTATCCTCTCCACTGGGAGCTAATGGAGCATCAAGCGTTCCTCATCGCAGCCTGCCTGAGACTGCACCGGTGCATAGAACATCTGGCAAAGCTACTTTGAGATGTGTTATACCACTTACAGCCTCGTTCGGACTGTCGGAAACAGAATTCTGAAAATAAGGGCCATGTAGCTAACCTGCATGGTGTTGAAAGGTTCTGATAAGTTGCAGAGGCCTCTGGAATTAAGGATCACATTCAGAAAACCACAGTGGTATGGAGTGTCTCCACACTTTCTTCAGTGAGTTATCTGCTTTTGCAATTTGGTAACTAGCTCTCCCACTGCCCCAGTGGCCCCTGCACAAACAGGCCTCTCCCTACAGAAACAAAAATGATCAAGAACAAACCCAGGAGGGACGTTGTCGGGAGTGGATTATATTATACCCCAAATGGAAGAATGATCTTTCCTCAGATCCACATAAGAAAAGCTCCACAAATCATAAAGGCCCACCGGTATACATCCTAAATTCAAATATCAGTGCAATTATACTTGTATGCAACTTTGCTTCTCACCTATTATTTTATACACTTCAATAGAGTGATTTTCCATAGGGAAAAACTGAGTCATTGTAACGACCTACTTCCCCAGAGTATGAAACAACACAAAGTGCATATTCTTAGATATATTATGTGGGATATAGGTGGGGGGCTCCGTGTAAGACTCCGAAACAGCACAACAAATGCGCTGGCATGTGTCCAAGTGTGTGGCGGTAGGTGGGAGTAGATACAGGGTTTCTGAGGACATACATTTAAAACGGCTCAGGAGTCTTAGTTCAAATTGTTTAATAACAAATGACGTATTGAAGATCTTATACGTACATTTAGAGTAATCAACCACCAAGAATTTTCTCCCAGCTCCCTCCCATGACGCATCTCCCACACTTCCCAGTGCCAGTCTTGATTCATTATTTGGCCCCTCAAGATCCAGAAACTAGCATGGATCCTGTGCTGTCTATTTCCAATTAGTCTATACTTTCCCAAAGTCAATTTGCTTTAACTAGTTATTAATAATAATAATAATTGAACGGGCCCATCCCTCCCCTAGGCATCAGGGGAGCTAACTGAAGGGCGACATTGTCCAATTCCTTGAGGCCGTGGGCTGGTTTGTAGTCTCAAGTGAATTGTGTATCTACTTCCTGTTGCAAAGGTGTGGGAGAAGGAAGGTCCTCCTACATCATACAGTCTGGTGAAACACCGAGTTAGCTCTCACTGTAGAAACGGATAATTGTGGAATTAAACATAGTTCTCAGAAAAATCAAGCCCCTACACACGTCAAAGGTTCAGAGAAGTTTTTCTGCAATTTAGCTGCATAGCACACAGGTTTTCTGAATCTCCGTTCAGCTGTTTCAAATGCTGCCTTTAAAGGGTCCCCTGAGTCCTATAGTGCACCCGTGATTATAAAAATATTTAAAGCCACAGAAAGAATATATAGCTGTGCAGACACAAGTGTTGATTTATTGTGTACCATGGTTTGATACACATTGGAAGGCGAGGTTTCAGGCTGACAAAAGCATCAGAGAAGCAGGCTTCAATCCATATATTATGGTACCAGCCCCAGAACGGGAGCAGGGCCTAAATAATATAGGGTTTTTGAAAACTCCTCTACATGAGTAGGAGACAACATAAAAAGTTACATGGCTATTTATGTGACACGGAGTCGTGTTCATAGTGATACAACCACATAAATAGTATTGTGGATTTTGGGAATATGGAAATTAAAGAAAAATATTTCAAACCTAAACCATATATTATGAGAAATAACAAATCTTCCTAAATGCCATTAAAAAAAAAAGAGATGAAGCGGGAGAAGGGACAGAGTTCCAGAAATATCTACGAGTTTTCTTTATTGATGAAAATTTCATTTTCTAAAAATATCTTCAGATTTTATATATAGTAAATTATTATGAAAGGGAGATAGTTATGTGGGTTTTTTTTAAAATGTCTTCTACGATTTTAGTGCCAATGTTGAAATGTTACAAAATACATGTGTGTGTTTCTTCGAGTAGTTGTGTCAGGCGTTTACTTGTGGTTTCCTGCGTGGAGTCTCAGTCGAGAAAGCCCTCCACCTGCTTCTCACCATACCTCACACCCCTCAGTCTTTGCTCACTAATCCCTAGCCTCCCTGGGCTTCTTTCTGTTTCTGAAAGAAGGGAACTTTGCACTTCCTGTCTCTTTGTCTGGAATGTTCTGAGCTCAGATCTCCCCACATCTTACTCCTCTTCTCCTCAGAGCAGCATAGCACCCCCATCTTCCCCTATGTCACCCGGGACTCTCCTCTTTCTAGGAGGCAATCAGCAGGCACCTTCTTCCACATGATTCCGAGATAACCCCAATTGCCTTTTTCAAATAAGTTTCATCACAAAAGGAAGATGCTGAGGTACGTGGGGACAGAGATAGGGACAGAGAGAATGACTGGAGAAGCCCTATGATGTTTGAATTATTTTAGCAATAACACAAGAACAGTACCAGACACATAGAAGATACATGGTACATGCACAGTAATGAATTGATAAATTAATGAAGTTATGAAATAAATGAATGAACATGTTCTGCTGATATGGAATATAAGGACTGTGTTATGGAGAGTCCTTGGGAGGTTATTCTTGTTAAAATCAATCGCGAATAGCCAAAATAAAATATGTACAGAATAAAGACTTATTTAACAAGATATAATTGTATCTTTAATGTTCCTATCATCATATTTAGAACCTTCAGAAAGCTTGAATTTGTAAACAGTGATCACAGATGGGTATTATATGTATTTATGGGCACTGTTTAAAAAGTGTAGCAGGTTAATTACTGATACGTTACACAGAGTTTGATATTTTCATTACTAGTATAATATCTGGTTGGGAATAAGTGAGAGTAGTATAAAATCGATCCACTGTTAACTATTTGTGAACTAGTACGCTTAAAGATTTGAATGGCTTGCTATTTGATACAAAGCCTAAGTGATTTTGAAACATTAAAAAAAAAAATTTCCACGTCAAAAATCCATCTCTGGATTGTTAAATTTTGTGGAGAAGAGGTTATGAATTGCCAAGCGTATTTAAACTAGTTTATGCCATTTTTTTCTTCTTATTATAATTAGGTTATTTAATAAAATATCATGTGACTCAAAAAAAGTTATTGTTTCTATGAAAAGTAAGTTGAATTTTTTAAAAAGACTCAATAAAGTCAAGTTGATAAGAAATTGCTGATGACCAAAGTGTGGACAAAAAAGCTACTCATTTTTGTAAAGAAAATCGTTAAGTCTAGGATTCTGCACTTAAATTGTTTCACAAATTTTCTCGTTCTCTTTCCACTTTAAAATATTTATGGAAGAAAACAGGTAAAAAACAGATAGGGTGTGGTTTATGCAAAAAACTCTCAAAAAACCCATGATGAATCTAACCTCAAAAAAGGTTTTGCCCTCATTGGCGAATGAGTGTAGGTTTATAAGTTTTGGTTAAAATAAAAAAAATTAAGTTGCATGATTTTTTAATAATTTTCCTTATAACAATATCTGATAACAGGACTTCAACTTCGATAGACAGTGATAGACGAAAATATTTGCGCACGTCTTCTCATGAATAAAGCACAAAGTTTTTTTGGTAACTAGAACAGGAAAGAAAATTTGCCTTGTCTTTTACGTTTTATGCTATTCAGTTATTAAGGCTAATCATTTGTTTAGTTGTCCTAGTTTGATAAAGCTGCCAATGGCGAAGAATAAAAAATGAGGGATTGGAACAAGTTTCTTGAAAAAAATCAAATTGACATCAGATTACCTTATTAGCACGACTAGAAACTAAGTGGCAATGACAATGTCTTCAAAATTCTGAGGGAAGGAAATTTGAACTTAAAATTCCAGACGGGTAATTAAGCATGAGAGTGAAAAACACTCCTCAGTTATAAAATGCTCGGAAGGCTTACGTAATCTAGAAAAGTCGCTCTGGGAAAGCTCCCTCCCAAATTGGAAATGGAGAGGAAAAAGAAGTGGAAAGCAGGTAAACACACTCATTTCCTGTCTTTCACCGCAGGGAGTCACTAGACAATCCTTCAAATCAACAGATCAGCACTTTATACCCTTTTGCATGTTTTGGTATTGTAATCACATCTATGTATTATTTGCATAATAATATTTAATTTTATAAAAAAAAGTGTTTTAAAGTGTAGTGATATCTTTAAGTCATGTGGTGCTTTATGGCTTATAAAGAAATTACACCTACATGGTTAAAGCTACTTCTACCTTTTCTGAATCCATTGTTCCAAGAGCTGAATAAAGCAGAAAAAAATAATAAGATTGCTCATAAGAAAATATGAACTTTAGGATCTTATTTAAAAATGTCTCCTTACGGAAATACTTTTTGGAAAATGTATGTAATAAGACATTTAAAATTCCTTAACTTTATATTTTAGTTTACTAACAATTTTAAAGCCAATTTTAAGAAAAAGAACTCAAAATTATGAAAGCTTAATTAGGCACGAAAGTCAATCTTTATTTAAGACAATAAAAGAAATTACAAAAAAATTACAAATTTATAAAAGCTTGCAAATATCACAGATTCCAAAAAAATGCATTAAAATTACATAATATTTTATTAACCAACTGCCCAATGTATGTCTGTGGTTCTTTTTTTGCTATTTTTTTTTCTACTTACTATTTGGTAGTCTTTTCATATGATAAAAAATTTGTAAAAACATTTTCTATGAAGAGAATAGAAAGATATGTCTTTCCTTTATACGATGAATTAAAATTTGTGGTTACTGATACTTTAGAGAAATTTATTTCAGGTTCACAACTTGTTACTGATATTTTAATGCAAACTATGAGCTTCCTTATCAAATTCGGGAAACGTCCATCAAGTTTCTATCATATTTGGAAGAGTTTTTAATAGACCAGCTCCTGGTTTCATAAAGTTAAAACTTTGTTTCTTTTCCACTATTGTAGGTGGGTCTAGATTTTGGAGGGCTTGAAAACTATATAATTTCGAGTCCCATTTTCAAGAATATACAATTATGGATGCAAAATTTAACACAGGGCCTAAGAAGGGACTTATATAAATGAAGGCCTTAAGGCTTAAGTTTTATTAACTTTGTGGTACATGCACCTTGCTATACTATTCAAATATCATAATTATGGTTGCGGGACCTGTGTCAGAGTAGGAAGGAAGTGTATTCCTAGAAGCCATTTGACAGTGGAACAGTTAACAGTAACTTCCCCATACTTGGAAGCGACCGTGAGCTACATAAATATATCCCACTAATCCCCAAATAAACATATTCTCAGTTCTAATTCCCTTTGGTCAGATCCCCAAAGTGCCTATGGCTGCCCCGTCACCTGATAAGCCTGACACCTGATGTGAGGAGACGCGTCAGAGAGAAAGTAGGAATGGAAAGAGAAAATAGCGTTAACTGATCGTAGTGAAACTTTTTTCAGCTGTTGCAAATTTTGCAAACGTGACCATATGAACGCACATCTAGGGCTCCTCCCAGAGCTTCAGAAGAGGTCCATGCAAGTGAGGGGCCCAGAACTAAAGTGTCATTAGCTTATCAATGAATCTGCTTCTAATGGTGACATTAATAAGACATTTAAAAAGTTTTTATCATGAGTCTATTATTAGTGTCGATTTCTATGTATATCTGCTAAATTTTGAGTGAATGTTAGACATTGTGTATAAAAATTGTCAAGGTTGTGAATGATGTCATCTTCCTTCAAGGAGAGTTCACTGTATCCTTCCGTGGGTAGAGAGTTGGGGGAGGTTATTCTAATCCAGTTAGGAACTGAACTAACCGGAGGCTGAAGTCCCCCCAGGGATTTCAAGGGCAAGGTTGGGATTTTCAGTAGGGCTCCTCCTCCCTAGCAGGCTTTGAATTCCAATTGTTATCTTTTCAGAGTCACGAAACTGCCTGAAATGGCCCTTTGCTGCTCAGCCGCTTTCTGCGTAGCCGCTCAGCTCTTTGCCTCGTGAAGGTTAAGAATTCAGCAAATGAACACGGAGGAAGAGAAAGTGATTCTTCTCTGAGGATATCTTTTTGCACAGCTTTGACTCTTAGAACAATAGTAATGTTTCACATACCTCCCCAAATAAACAAACAAATAATAAAGGGGAAATCCAAAATGGAATGCAAACAGTAATGGATGAACCCAACTGGATTATAAATGAATAAGCAGTTCATTTACTTATTTATTTATTTTAATGAATTAGGAATTCACTATGCTGAATGGGATGGAAAAGAAAAGAACTAATATAAATAACTTTGGAAAACAGTATTTTGACTTTGTAAGGTAAAGTTAAAGGTAAAAAGAACTTTACAAAAATACCGCAGTTAGTAACTTGGCTTCTCACAGGGGTCCGTCCGAGTCAGGGACTTGGTGACCACTCCCTGTGCACACTAGGTTTGAACAAATAAGTGTATATATTGTAGATGATGGGAACCAGGTTTCTCACAGTGAGAGAAAGAAGTTGCAAATAGGGAAATGGGAAGACTGAAAGGAAATGTGTGGTTTTTTAATTGGAGTTGGTGGTATCAGTATGAATTTGTGGTTTTAAATATATATACATCTAGATAGGTATAAAAATAAATACAGATGTGTAAATATACATGTGTTAATGCGCATATATATATTTCCTAGCTCTGTCTGTTGAGAGATCCTAGGAGAAATTACAACTCATAGCAATGAGCACACAGAGCCCATATCTTGCTTTCTAAATACCATCTCCAATAGAAGCTACCACATCTTCCTGGAAAAGAGGTTGATTGCAGAGGTGGGGCAGGGAAAATACCACACGCGCCTGGGACATCTTGTGGATCTGGAAAATAAGGAAGAGCTTGAAAAATGGTGGGAACATATCAAAAGGAACAGGAAGTGACATGAAAAAGCTCCCAATGGCTAAAGCTGGAATAATTTGGGCAACAAAATAAAAAATGGTGTATTAGATTATAACTCATAGAATAAAATAAATATTCATGAGTCTATGCTGGTATAAAAAATGAATAAATGGGAGAGAAGTGACAAAACTTCCCTGCAGAATAATTCAAATTAATAAATGCAGAAGAAATGAGGGAAATACAAAATCATTGTAGGCAAACCCCGGGGTAATAATCAATGCAGGGAAGATCCACTGATGGACACTAAGGTCAATAGGCAATGGTTGTAAGAGAAATAGAATATTTGCATATACTCAAAGGCTCTTCCCCAAGATGTTTACCAACTACAAAGGAGAAATGATAATTTTACAGTGGAGAAATATAGGAGACAACACCTTAACCAAGTGATGAAGGTTAATATCCCAAGTAATAAGAGATTTTAGCATCAGATTCCTCCTGATATGACGCACTGAAAAGAACACTACATCACTTCTGTGGTATTCTTGCAAAAAATCATAACCTCAATCTAATCGTGAGCAGACATCAGACAAACCAAATCAAGAGATATTCCACAGATGAACTCAGCAGGTCTCATCAAATGAATCAAGGTCATGAAAGACAAAGACAGACAGAGGAACCATCACCAAGTGGAGTTGTTTAGGGTGACACAACAAACAAACACAATGGATCCCAAAGTTGGAGCCTGGAACAGAAAATGGACAGTAGGAGAAATCGGTATTTCATTTAATAGTGCTATACCACTATTAATTTCCTGGTTTTGATAGTTGTATAATGCTTACATAAGTTAACGTTGGAGCAGTCCTTTTCAACCGAGGGTGATCTGGCCCCCAGGGGACATTTGGTGATGTCTGTAGACATTTTGATTTTCACGACTGGGGGTTGGGGGGCAAGGGGGTGCTACCTGCATCTAGTGGGTAGAGGCCATGGATGCTGCTGGGGGAAGCTGGGGGAAGGATGTATGTGAACTCTCTGCACTGTTTTTGCAACTTTTCTGTGAGTCTAAATCATTTCAAAATTAAAAGTTAATATTAAAAAAGGGATTCAGCAAATGCCTTGAGGGGAAATCCTCCAGATGTTGGCCATTTTGCTCTGAACCTTCCTTCTCTCAAGTGTCTTAACTCTTAAGTTCCAGTTGTCTTAGAAGTTCCAAAGTCCAATTTTTCTCTCTCCAGCATTGTGAGATTACCAAATTCTCTGCTGGATTCTCTGCATTTTTGCTGCAGCCTTCTGCTTACATTCTCAGCCTCCTGCCTGACACCAAGAATTGGTAAATGCAGCTTTCATTTCTTTCACTGAATTCCTCTTTTTCCCAAGGTCTCGGCCCCTCAAGTCCTGGTAACACTGGCAAGTCCTACAAGCATTTGAAAAAAATTTAATCCAGATCTCCTATTTGCTCTGTATAGAACCATTGGTCTTCCACAAGCTACTCCATCATGGCAGAAGGTAGAAGTCTCATTGCCATCTTAACAGCTTTGTGGAGGTATAATTTACATCCATAACATTCACTTGTTTTAAGTATACAATTCAATAATTTTTATATATTTACCAAATTGTGCAACCATCACCATGATCCAGTTTTAGAATTTTTCTTCATCCCCCCAATTTTTTTCATGCCCTTTTGCAGTTAATCTCCATTTCCACTTCAGCCCTAGACAACCACTAAATTACATTCTTTCTCTAGAGATTTGCCTTTTCTTTACTTTTCATACAAATGCAATCATATAATATGTGGTCTTTTTTGACCGGGTTCTTTCACTTAGCATGACGTTTTTGAGGTTTATCCATGCTGCAGCATGTATCAGTAGTTTGTTTCTTTTTATTGCCAAATAGTGTTTTTGTGTAGGTGTACAACATTGTGTTTATCCATTCACCAGCTGACGGGCATTTGGGTTGCCTCTACCTCTTGGTTATGAATAACGCTGCTGTATACGTTTGTGTACAAGTCTTTGTGTGAACATATGTTTTCAATTTTCTTGAGTAGACACCTAGGAATAGAACTACTGGGTCATAAGATAAATCTATGTTGAACTTTTTCAGAGCCTGCTAAACTGTTTTCCAAAGTGAAGTCACCATTTTACATTCCCGCTAGCCATGTATAAAGATACCAATTTCTCCACATCCTCACCAAAACTTAGTATTTTCTGACATTTTGATTATGGCAATCCTAGTGGATGTGAAGTGGTATCTCATTGTAGTTCTAATTTATGTCTACCTAATGATGAATGATATTGAGCATCTTTTCATGTGCATATTGGCCATTTGGTATATCTTCTTTGGGGAAATTTTTATTTGAATCTTTTGCTTATTTTTAATTGGGCTATTTATCTTCTTAGTATTGAGTTGTAAGAGTTCTTTATATACTCTGGATATAAATCTGTTTTAGGACATATGATTTGCAAATATTTTCTCCCAGTCTGTGGCTTGCCTTTTTATTTTATCAATGGTATATTTTGAAGTGGAAATGTTTTAATTTTGTTTAAGTTCAATTTATCAATTTTTTTTCTTTTATCACTTGTACTTTCTTAGCCTAACCCAAGGTCACAAAGATTTACTCTATTTCTTCAAAAAATTTTATAGCTTTAGTTCTTACATTTAGGTCTAGCATCCATTTTGAATTAATTTTTGTGTATGGTGTGAGAGAAGGGTCTGGCTGAATCAGTCTTTTTCCAGGTAGATATCCAATGGCCCAGTACCATCCTTTCCCCCATTGGATTGCCCCCATTACTTTCTAAGTTGGATTTTCACTTCCATTTCATGTTCTAATTTGTTGTCCTGGGATAAAAAGGATACATTTTTATTTTAACTCGTGTTCAGTCACTTTACTGAACCATCTAATTTGATTCTTTTTTTTCATATGTAGCAAAAATCATCTTCAACTAACGATAATTTCACATATTCCTTTCCAATAATTTTCTTCTGAATATATTTCTACCTTATTGCATTGCTTTAGAATTCCAAAGTGATACTGGAAAAAAAAAATGAATTTAGTCATTCTTATCATATTCTTGACTTCACTGGAATACCTCTAGTGTTTTACCATTTAGTATAAAATATTTGCTGTAACTTTTGGAAGATATATTTCCCAGCCTGTTTAAGAACTTTCTTACTATCCAAATTTACTATATATTATTAAAAAACAGGAACAGCTGTTAAATTCTATTCAGTGTCTCTCTTTTTTTTTTTGCATCTGATGAAATGCTTATGTGAAATTTCTTTTTTTAACAATTAATGTAATAAATCATGTTAACAGACTTCCTAGATTTGAATTACAGTATGGAATAAACTCACTTCATAGTGTGGTATGCTTTTTTATTTTGTTGGATTCACTGTATTAATACTTAGAATTTCTTTAACCTGTACTAGTAAGTGAGGGGAAACTGTAATTTTCAGTTTTTCCTAGTTTTTCTGGTTTTTAGTGTTAGCAAAATAAATTTGTCTGGGAAATTCTCCATATTTTTCTACACTATCAGATAGTTTAAATGACCCATGAAAGTTGATAAATAACTCTGTGCCTGAAAACTTTTTGTGGTAGTTACTTGAGAAACTTTTAAATTTCTCTAAAATTTATTAGTATAATAGATTTTTTACCATCTGTCCCTTTGGGGAGATAATTTTGGTAACATGTTTCCCTAAAAATAATATTTCATTTGTTTTGCATGTTTGAATGATTGGCATGATGCTGTGCACATATTATTTTGTTATAATTTAAAAAATTTTTATTTTTATCTGTTTACTATCCTCTTTTCTCATTTCTGTTGTTGGTAACATATATTTATAGTCTGCCTTGCTTTCTCTCAATTTAGTTTATTGTCTGTTTTATCAGTCCTTTCAAAGAACTTTTGTTTTGCTTTTTATAAATTTCTGGTACTTACTAACCTTTACATCTCTACTTTCTAGCACATAGCACTTGCTCAAAAGAAGTCTGCTGAAAAGTATGATTTCAAAATGGAGAAAATGGTAGAAGCAGAAAAAGAGATGTGAAAAAGAGAAAAAGAGATATCTAAGAAATCCTATATTTCTTAGATATCAATCCTTAAGTTACTTCCTATCTAATTTTTTAATAAGCATTTTATTTTTTCCTTTTGCCAAATAGAGTATCGTTTTACAATTTAAAAAACAAATGTTACATCTATCAAGGTGTTTAAACTGCTTTTGTTTTGAAAAATCTCCAGTCAAATCATCATTAATAAGTGGTGTTACTTGAAAAGCATTCAGACTTTTGGAGACACTCCTGAGGGCTTTAGAATTCAAAGAATTTAAAGAACACTAAGTGTTCTGCCCTCTTTAAGGCACATTTGAAATGGAGTCAAGCATGATCATGGACGGGGCTGTGTGAAGCAACGTCTTGCACGTGTCTTTGCCAACTGAAAACTTAATTGTTTATTATTTCATAGTCTCATGCTTCTCAGTTCCCTTCTTCACACTAGAGGACGCCTCTTAGAACCCTCACTTGGCTGTTCCTGGCGTATCCTGGGAGAACGGCATTTGCAGCTGTCGCCCCGGCCCCAGGGAGGGGAGAGGGAGAAAGAGCCCTCACAGCTCCAGGCCAGGAACAGGGAGGTGGCGCGCCTGTGCCCTCAGTACCAGCGTCAGACTCCCCATGAACACACTTTGACAAAACGTTTGCCAGCAAATCGCTCCCCCCTTTTTGGAGACATTAGGCAATATTCCTTTGCTTTGTCTCCATTTCCAGGATGAGAAGGGAGATCTTCAAAACTGATGGCCCTGTGGGGTGAAGTCTGGTGTCCGTAGACTTCAAACCAGGAGGGCTTGCCCTGAAATAAGCAGGGCTCAGAACCGCATACAAACCAAACCAAGCTCTGCACTCATTTTCCAGTCAGTTTTCTGCCTGGAAAAAAAAAGTATACTTGATACATCATCTCAAATAGCCACCATTAGGAGAATTTCAGGACTGCATTACTTCTGAATTCTTTGCTTTGATCCGTGGGTAGGGGTGGAGGGTGGGCTAAGATGGGGGCAAAGCAAAACCCCTCAGAAAGCCCTTTCCTTTCAAGAACAGGGAGGTCTCTTTAAAACACGGGTGAGAATCCACCAGAATAAATTCTCAAGTCCTCCTTTTCAAAGTCACCTACAACAGAAGCGACCCCGGCCCGGAACACCCAGGCCCTGTGCAACTTGAACTTTCTTAGCCACAGTTTTGTTTTGTGTTGTTTTTTTCCTTAAGGGATTAGCCAGAAGTTGGACATAAAAGGACTTTTTAAGTCAGCTTGCCATTAGCCTCTCCCTATGAAATTTCTAGCTTAGTCATTACCGTTCACTTAGCAACACTCGAGCGGTGGGGGCAGAAAGTTGCCTTTTGCTCCCACAAAAGCAAACAATCTTTTCCTACGCAGGCGATGCCGTTATTGAATCATTTTTCCTCCCCCCTCGGCCAGTAAATAAGTAAGGGGAGGCGGCCGGCACGCTGCTTGCGCGCTCCGGGGCCGGTTCGGTTCCCAGGCCCGGAGCGGCGGGCGGGCAGGCCGGGTGCCCTCCGGAGTGGGGCCCGGCTGCCCACGTGTGTCGCGCGCTGCCCGGCAGCCGCGCCGGCCAGCGCGCGTCTGCAGGCCCGGCCATCCATCACGCGCCCCCGCTGCGAGGAGCTTCTCCGGCCGGCCCGCGGGTCTAGACGCCCCGCCCGCACACCCCGCGCCATCAGTCAACTTCTGGGTGAACTCTGTTTCACCTCCTGACCTCCCGTTCAACCCAGACAAACATGAAAGTGTGAACTGGGCCTCCAAGGGGGCAAGGGGCCCCTTAACCCACTCAGCTCCTTCCCCGGCCCCACATCAAACGTGCGCAGCCTCCCCCGACGCTGCCGTTTGTTTGTCCTTACACGTGTACCTGCGGCTACCGGGCAGCTGCGCCGGCCTCGGGGGGCCGAGCCCTCGCCCACCTGAATAAACGGCCGGGCTGGAGCCACTGGGGTCCACCCACCGGCGGCGGGCAGGGGTGGAGGGCAGCCCGGCCAAGGCAGCTCAGCCTACAGGAAAAACAGAAAATCAAACCAACCCCCTGTCACCTGCCAATGCTTGCAGGGTTTCCAGGAAAGAAAATGTGCCCAGAGCATTCCCCACTTCTTGGGAGTAACAGCACAGGCGCAGCTCCTCCAGCAGGGCTCGGACGGGAGGAAGGAGGCGGCTGCACTGCCTCTCCGATGAGAGCAGAAGGGGTGACTGACTGTCGGAGCTCTCTTGAACAAGTCTGATTGAGAATGCACTGAGACATTAAACGACTTCTCCCCTCTCCTTCAAAAATCAGGTGTTAAAAGGCAAACAAGCTCTTCCAGGACGGCCCCACTGTTTCCTCCGTCTCCCGGAGGAGGCAGTGGGCATCCCCATCCCTCTGAGGGCACAGCTCTACTCCACTGGCCTCACTTACCCTTCCTTCTCATCCCCCGCTTGCCAGAAAGCCCAGTCATCCCCACAAGGTCTTTGCCTCAACCCATCAACCCCAGACCCACAGGAATGTTGTCAGAGATTTAACTTCACTTGCTCACCGGGGCGTTTCTCTGGCACGAGGTTAGGGGTCCATGACGTCTAGGAGAGAGCCACGCCCACCCTTGGGTTTGTACTGCTTCCCTGCCTCTAACACACTAAGGGTAGGCAGTTAAAGCTCGTTCTAAGAAATGTTCTTTTTCAGTGGTAAAGAGAAAAAAAGAGTTCTTCTAGGTTAAAAGTCCCAATGAAGAGCGAAGGAGAGGAGATCACTGCTCTAATGAACTCAGAGTGCTGGCATCAAGGCTGCAGCATCACTGCCCGGACCCTGCCCTCCTGGCCGGCAGCACACCGCCTCCTGAGAGCCTCCGGGCAGAGGGGGGGTAGGGGCTGTGGGGGATTGTGGCCAGGCCTTCTGAGCCCACAGGCAGAGGGGGGAGAGGGGCTGCGGGGTGTAGTGGCCAGGCTGAGGCTACCCCCACCTCGCGTGTTTTGAGGGTGGAGGGAACTGCCCTGAGAGCATCCCCAGGGCTACTGGGGTGAAGCCAGGCCCAGCCTGAGAGGCCGCAAATCCCAGGAAGCACACGGCCCCACAGGAGAACTCTGAGTCCAAATCTTCATGGCTTCTAGGACATGAAATTTTTGGATAAAAATGAAACCATCACTTCGAAGCTACTTGTTGAGCATTATTGATAAATGTATTGGTATATACTAATCATTGACAGGCCGCCGTCAACTACCAACAGCATCTGGATTCTAGAATCATCTCGTAATTTAGTTTCCATACATGTGACTTTATTTCCGTCTCCTCAAAATCTCAAGTTATGATAGTCTTTATAGTCCTCTTATACTGGTTTTGCTCTGTTGTAACCCTTGTGAATGCAGGTATATCGAGGACACAATTAGTCCTGAGAATGGATTAAAGTCATGGTATCATTGGAATCTATCTCAGGACTTGTAATTGAATCATCTGATATAGGTATAAAATATGACTTCATATTTCTCACATGTTACACACCAGTTCAAATATAGGGAAGAACAATTATAAGCTTCATTAATCAGAATAGTGTTGTTTTCAAAATAATCATTTGTTTTGGGTCGAATTCTGTCCCATCAGGAAAGATATTTGTTGAAGTTGTAATCTCTTGTACCTGTGAATGTGATCTTATCTGGAAATAGGGTCATTGTAGATGTAATTAGTTAAGACGAGGCTATACTGGAGTAGGGCAGACCTTTAATCCAATATGGCAGGTGTCCTTATAAGAAGAGAGAGATGCTGAGAAGGAGACACAGGGAGAGGATGGCACGTGACGATGGAGGCAGAGATTGGAGTGATGCATCTACAAGCCAAGGAATGCCAAGGATTGCAGATAGACACCAGAAGCCAGGAGAGGCCATGAAAGATTCCCCTATAGGTTTCAGAGGGAGCGTGGCATGGCCTACACCTTGGTTTCAGCCTTCTGGCCTCCAGAACTGTGAGAGAAAAAATTCCTGTCGTTTTAAGCCACTAGTTTGTGGTATTTTGTTACAGAAGCCACAGGAAACATACAAGCCTCTAAGAAGGGGATATGATTGTCTCACATTTCCCAGATTTATCTGATCATACAACCTCTTTGTTTTCTGTGGCATATCTTGAGAGCATTTGGCCAACCCTGCCTGCTTGGATGGCCTTTCCTCTTCGTTTGATTCCTGCATATCTTAAGAGCAGTGTGGTTGCCAGAATGACAGCCCCCAAAGATGTCCCTGTGCTAGTGACTGTGCTATGTAGGTTACATGCAGAGGGGAGTTAAGGTTGCAGATGGAATTAAGGCTGCTAATCTGCTGACTTTAAAATACGGAGATTACTCAGGTGGGCCCCTTGTAATCCCCAGGGTACTTAAAAGCACTGAAGAGGGAATCAGAAGAGAGAGCCAGAGAGATGGCAGTGTGGGAAGGCCTCAGCCTGAAGATGCTGGCTCTGAAGATGAAGGAAAGGCCCACAAACCAAGGAATGGGGGTGGCCTGTGGAAGCTGGAAAAGGCGAGGAAATGGATTCTCCCCTAGGATGCCCATAAAGAAACACAGCCTGCCGACACTTTGATCTTAGCCCAGTGAGATTCATGTTGGACTTCTGATGTGCAGCACAGTAAGATGATAAATTTGTGTTGTTTTAAGCCACTAATTTTGTGGTAATTTGTCATATCAGCAATAGAAAATGAATACAAACAGTAAGTCAAATAGTTATATTTTGTTTTTCAGAAAATTTGACTTTTGATGTGGAAAGTTGAATTTTAGACTTTTTGGAATCTTGTTCCAGAATATTATCTATATCTGCATGAATTTGTCTCAGCTTATACTCAAGAAAAGACTACCTGCGTGAGTGTTCGCAGCAAGATAAGCATAACATAGTGTAAAACCCTTTCCCCCCTGTTGCTTTGTCCTTTTCCTGGAAAAGATGTTACATATGTACTAGTAGTATGCCGTAATGTTTCTGTTTTAGATCAGCGTTCATGTTCTTGTTGCTATTTTCAGGAGCTTGAGATCATTTAAATCATTTAATGTGATTGGAAGTGTAATGATGGAAACATAGCGTAGGCTTCTTCTAATTTATCATAAATTTGCTGCATTATCAGGTTAGAACATTGACTCCATCGCTTCTCCATTTCCCACCTCCCTCGTCTCTGCTCCAAGCTCTTTGTTATTTGGGCTTCTGGGTTTCCTGGTACATATGAACTTCAGCGTTTCTATCTACCAATTGTAAGACACATGTGCTTCATAGCGGTCACTTTACGTGGATTTGGTGCATGGTTAGGAACCCACCTTATCAGTAGGTCTGCATGTGGCCTCACATCATTTAAGTACATCTCATGGAGTTGGGTTTGACAGACTAAATAAAAATATTACATTTTTAGAGTCAGTCTTGGAAAGCTGTAACAACTACTCCCCATCTTCCTTCATGAGGATAGTGGAGATCAGAGGCAAGTCACTCTGCCTCAAATGCACATGAATTTCTCAGAAGATTGAAGGCGTGAGAATGATGCTGTGAAGGAGATACTTTGTAACCCTTTTCTTTCTCTCTTTCTCTCTCCTTCTCCCCCTCCCTTCCACCCTTCCTTCCTTCTTTCCTTTCTTTTGCACTGACAGACTCTTCATGGCAAAGAAAAGTAATCGCTCAGCGTCTGCAGGCAAAGTCCTTGGCAGCCCAGCTTCCTGAAAACGAGGATTTCTCTTCTCACAAAATTCATGAGGCTTTGGCACCAGAGTTCCAGCGTGTCTGTATGTATTTAACAGGAAAATAAAGATTCAAGTAATTCATCGGCCAAGATGCTCGTCCTCCCGGGCCCGCCGTGCTGATCGTGGGGCTTGGCTCCAGTCTGCATGTGAGGCTCACCACCCGGCAGCTTCTCTCCAGACACGTGGTCGACGAGGGGCCCAATAAGCATGCAGTGGAGGTCACTGAGGAAACATTGGGAAAATAGACACAGGCACATACGTTACACATGCACACAACATACGTGTACAAACAAAACACAGCACGACGATACACACATGCACACACAGCACACAAAACACACGTGCACACATGCACATACAATACACGTGCACACAGAACACACAGGCATGCTTGTACAAACACATACACACATATGCACATGCACAACACACACACAATACACCCATACTTGGCTCCGCTGGATGGTGGAGTAGCTACACTGAACGTGAAAAGCCGGAGGAAAACATTTATCCCACGGATGAGAAGCAGAGTTGATGAAGCTCCCGTCCACCTGAGATCCCCGGGAGGTCAGATGTGTGAGCCGCGTTTACTTTGCAGCCCCGCATCACTTTCTGCTGCGAGGATGCCAGGCCCTCTCTTTTGTCCGTCCTCCTCTCATTTCCCCACACCTAGGAGATGGGTGGCGCTGCCCCTCCCGGGAAGCTCGCGGTGCTAGGAAGCCATGGGAACCATCTCTTCCCCGCAGGAGGCGCTGTGGCTACTCGATTAGCCTATGATTTTTGGGTGTGCACAGGGTGACAAATTAGGAAGGGTGTGCTCAAAGGTTATTCAAATACTTCAAATAAAGCATATTTGAGCTTGGAAAGGCCAGGGAACATTAATCAAATGTCAGCACCAAGACACTTTGTGGGCTATTTCTGGTCTGTGTTTGCTGAGCTGCCTCTGGCGCAGGCTCTGAGGGACGCGGGCCAGCCCATGTGAGGAAACACGTGGAGAGTTATGCGTGGAGGCTCCAGGAGCGTTGGGAATACGCAGTGGAGCGCAGTGGACGAGACATGCTCTTAAAGAGCTGCAGTAATTCCTCTAAAACAGATACAGGGGGCCGTACAATTGTGTCCCTGTTCAAGCCAGAGACTGTTCCCATTCCTGTCCCTCCTGGGAAGTTAGATCAAAGCAGGAGAATATTTTACATAAAAGTGATTTTCACAGAGTAATGACTGAAATGATAATATGCCGGCGATGAGCATCAATCATAACAGTGAAATGTTATCCTCCAGGATTCGCACAACCGGCCTTCTCCCCCGGAAGTGTTTCTCCTCCCTGCATCCACCCTAGCATCCTTCTCACGCCCCCAGCAGGGCTTCCTTCCTCTGGAAGCCAAGCCAGCATTGCTGCCTTCTCTCCTTCAGCTCCTATCAAAACAGTGCAGCAGCCCCAGTCACAAACTCAAGAGTCTTTTGACAGCAGCAATTAAGCAACTTAATTAATGAGTGAATAAAAATGATAATATTTACTGAATGGGAGCATCCTGTTTTGCATTTTTATTCAAACTCTGCACCTGAAGAACACTGCCGAGGAAAACTCCCCATCCCGTTGTCGTCTAGGATCCTTTCTCTCTCTATCTCTGTGTGTCTGTCTGTCTCTCTCATCTCTTTCTCTTTGTCTGTCTCTTCTTCTCTCCATCTTCTTTCTCTCCATCTCCTGCTTCCTTTGGGTTGGCCTCAGAAGGCCCCAGGAGAAGAGCCAGTGTAAGATACACATGCAAGGCTAATCCCTTTCTTGTTCCAAGGGGAATAAACTTCTGTCTTTGTCATAGTCTTCGTTCACCCCTAAAAAACCTCATTCATACTTGAAGGACAATTTCATGATACTTTTCTGAGGCTGAACTTTACATCAAAGTGGGTGATTAATTACTGATAAGGGTATAATAAAACATTAATGCATTTTGTAATTAGCCAGCTTAGGAATGACATCGCCCCTCTCTTCATGAGTGACATGCTCACAAGCACACACACACTCACAGAGAACTTTTTTTAAAATTCTTTATTTGGCTATTAATCTCAGCAGTGCCCTCAATGCATTACATTCTTTTTAAAAGCCACATATATTTTCCTCAATGAAATATATAATCCATCTCGAGTGTAAGAAAAGCTCCATATATAATTATTTCGTTGTGACAGACAGTGAGTTTTTTAGCTATTATTTTTGACGGTGCTGTCATGGATGCCAAATGTGTATTGTGGTGGGAGCCAGCCAAAGTCGGGAAAACCCACCTGGAGAGCAGCCTCCTTTTTTCTCTCGGGAAAGGTGCCCCAAGTTTGACAGGCCCACCATTCTGGTTAAGCTTAATTAGTCAAGAGAGAAAAATAACTGACTTCAGAGTGTTACATTTGGGGCTCCCCCTTTTTTTCCCTTTTCCACTCAGAATGTGACATTCTTTGGAGAAGATCAAGTTCCAAATGGGATGTGTGTTTTGTGCTTTCCCGCCCTCTTGCCATCCTTGTGTGGGACACTTCTCACAAGGCCCATCTCTTGTCTACCTTTTGACTTGTGGAACTCTGCCAGCCTGGCCCATGGAGCCTAGGATTCTGCATGGGCACAACTAATGTAAGGTCATTTTGAGAAAAATTGATTTATTTTAGGTTGAAATTGGTTAAAACAGAAGCACACGGGATTTGGATTGTCTGGAAGAAGACATAATCACAATAGTGGGGTCAGCAGAGTGGTCACGTTAATGGCCCCTGTTTTCCTGCGTCTCTGTGTCTGTACTTTGTGGGCACCCTCCCGCACTAATGCTGTCCTTGGCCATAGGCGACTCGTCCTGGCCCATGGGACGGACTTGCTACAAGCTGAGTTTAAAAATGTGCTTTTGTGTTTCTACTTTCTTTCTTGAACGCTGGCCTGCTGGGGGATGTGGGAGATGTGTAGAGGAGAGCCGAGCCATCCAGCCAAGGCCATGCTCACCAGCCAAGCCCCCACCACCAGCCCAGCCCTCAGCCGCCGCAAGTGTGTGTGGGAGCCCAGCTAAGGTCACTAGAGCAGCACGGCTCACTCATAAACTTGTGAGAAGTAATCCATCAGAATTTTAAATGTTAAGCCTCTGAGTTTTGGGTTGGTTTATGATGCGCTAGTAGCTCACTGATACCTGAGGCTCTTCAACACGAAGGTGTTGGGTTGAGTACCTGCTGAATGCACAGCTCTGGGCTGGGTGTGGTGGACATGCAAAGAGAGCTCAATTAATGGCCGTTCTGTTGAGAGTCCTGCCATAACGCATCAGTTACGAGGACGAGAGTGAGTGCTTAGAAGAACACAAGTCTGTGCTATCGCAGCAAGGCCGCAGGCTCCTGGGCCAAGTTTTGTTCCCTTTGTGTGTTTCTTGTACGTTTTTGATCTTGAATCTCTTCACACATTACTGAACTTTCTGATTGGATGTTGCCGTTTCCTGTTAGACAGTGAGCACCGTGAGGGTCCCCATCTCTGCCTCCCTGTGGCCCAGCAGGTCGCTGGCACCTCCTCACCAGCCGGCGTTTGCTGCGTGAAGGGGGTTGTGCAGGTTTAGAGGAGTGAGAGGCAGGGACTGAGTGGGGCAGTGAGGCCTCAGGGAGAAGTGAAAAGAGGTAGAGAGGGACAGACTCCTCCTGGATAGTCCTGCAGAGCTCTCTCTCTGAATACCAGGGTGTAATCACAATGCAACTAGCCAAACTTCCTGCAGCTCTGTTTCTGTTAACTAGTTAACTCTTGACCAGGAAGATAGGATGGGCCCCAAGTCAGGACTCCACGGTGGAGAGCTTTAGAGGAGAGATCTGGAGGGGAAAGGCCACCTGTCCCTCGGCAGAATCTGTGACAGGGCATGAAACGGGAGGGGGCCGAGGGCTGTGTAGGCTCTGGTGCCCCCCAGCCCCAGGAGAAGGACCAGCACCATGGGTAAGAGCTTGGGGTCTAAAATCAGGCCCTCCCAAATTCACAGGCTGCCTTTGTCTCTTATGGGCTCTTGGAGCCCTGTTTCCTCCCCCATTGAGAGTCATCGTAAAGATTAAATTGAGGAATACGGTACTGATCCTATGCTGTTCCCTCAGCACAGCAAGTATTCCGTGGGGAGCAGCCAGCACTGTTTTTGTTATTTATGTTGTGCCTGTGTCCCCTTGTTTTCCAGAGAAACTCTTGAGTACTGAAGTGGGTTAGGGTCCCAAACGGGAAAGAAAGGTGCATCCGAGAGGGCACGTCAGCGCTTACAAAGGGGCTCACAAGGGGATGAGAGATGGTTGAGGGCAAGACGCTCAGGAGCTTTCCTGTTGCCGTCGCCTGGGATATCAGCCCTGAATGAGACAGTCCTCACTAGGAATGCTTCAGTGCCATCATTCAATGCATTTATAAATCCTTAGATTTTAGAATGAAAAAAGTGATAACAAACAACCACGGTGGGTGTTGATGATTCTGGTGTAATGCACAGAGCACTGGACAACAGAGTCCCTGGGCCTTGGACTCCTGGCCCCTTCCTACCCAGTACTGTCCTTGGGCAAAACACCAACTCCCCTAAGATCCACGGTCCTTCACCAGAAAAAGGGGAATCCTTATCATGGCTTTTCTGTCTCTGTCTGTCCTCTCTCAGGGCTAAGGCGAGCAGCAGAAAGGGCAGTGCTCATGAGAATGGTCTGGAATCTGTCAGACGCTAAGCAAATATGATGCATGTAATAATAACAAGGTTCTAATGGCCCACCTTCACTGAGAGTTGGCCACATGCCAGTCACTGTTCTCACACATGTATGTGTCCTTTCGATCCTCTCCACAATCATGTGACATGTGTACATTTACTCTCCCAATGTTTCAGTGACTTTCATGTCACAATGTTATTCACTATTTGTTGCATTTCGTGCCACAATATTTGGCTATCCATGCCCGCGAGCATTGGGTCACGGAGGGTTAATCCAGTTGCTTCAGCTCTCTTGGTAGCTGGTTTGGGTCCCTACCTACCTACAGTCTTGCTGATCAGCTCAGGGGCAGTGGGCCATTGGTATGATCAAATGGAGCCAACCGGCTGCAAGACTGGTGGTTGAACATAAACAAGGCCTAGTCAGGCATTAGGTGTTTCATGCTTCCCCAAAGAGATTCCGTTCTTAATGATCCTGATACACTGCTCCCTCCTGCAGATAGAACACATCTGACAGGAAGGGGCTTTCGATCCCACACCAACCATTTCGATTCAGGGAGGCCATTTTCAGATGTACAGTACTTTCCGCCAGTTAAGGGGCTGGCCCTCAAACACCAAGCTTCCCCTCTCTCTGTCCACGATGAGCCTTGCTTGGCTGGTTCAGCCAGGACTCGAGATTATTTCCTTCTTTGAGCATCCCTTTGATTGCACTTTGTCATCGTTGCCCCACAACTGTAATTTGAGCTGGACATCTTAGTCAGCACGAGGTAAACTTTCTTATCAATGCCGCGCACTCTTTTTCTCTGCCGTCATTATGGGCAGCTCAGGATTTCCTCCTCTTACTTCCCTGATACTTTGTACCTCCTTTCCGGTCTGCCCTAAGTATGACAGCTGGACTCTGACAATGGTCTCATCTGTGGGACGCAAACATACTCTGCACTGCACTGACCTGTCATTGTTAGCAGCTCCGTTTCCAGTCTCATCTGGACAAGCATGAGCCGGGAGCTCATCTGTTACAGCGCTGACGTGGACGGTGAGGCGCACAGGTGGCCAGCGCTGGGCTTTGACAGCCCTAAGTTCAGCCCCTACACGGCATCCTCACCTGGTCTGTGCTTCAAGTTACACAGGAAACGGAAGCATTAAATACCATTCTCCACTCCCAGCCACCTGCTACTAATGAGTGACATCATTTAACATTGTTTTGAAAAGAGAGATTTAAAGTTGTTTTGAAAACTGAAGGAAAAATACAAATGTTTGACTGTTAAACATTTTGCCCAAATACGAAGATGTTAATGTCTTTTTATTATGACAGTTTTACAGGAAAGTGAGCTTCAGCATGCTTGTGGTTGTCAATGAAAATCTTAGCACTGAGTTTGGTAAACATTATGGCAGGAGAGAGGCAGCTTAAAAATAAAGTTTAAAGAAAAGAAATGAGAGGTGTTCAATTTTCTTCCGATTTTCCCAAATTCATTCAATATTTTGCTTTCTTTTTTAGTCTTTTAACTAAAATTTTAAAAAAGGCCTCAAATTCTATCCATATGCATCCTATAATTGTTATTTATGTTTTTTTCTGATTATAAAATATATACTTTCAGTAGAAAATTTGGAAAATACTAAGGTATGAAGAATAAAATAAAAGTCACCCCAAATACCAGGCCTTAGGAATAATCATATAAAGATCCATATTATTTTGAAGCATATATATTATACTCCACACGTTTAAAAACAAAATTTTGACAATACTTTAAATAGAAAGTTGTATTCTGATTTTGTCTCAATATTATTTTCAAAGTAGGGGTTTTATTACTTTTATTTGTCTTTGTTACACAAGCATATATATTCTTTTTAAGCAAAACAAAAATACAGAAAAGAAAGATAAGGAAACAAAAATCATTGAAATCCCCTAGAGATGACCAATGTTATCTTTTCAGTTTTTTTTCCGATCTATTTGTATACATTTTGAATGAAAATAGTATAATTATATATTATATATAATATACATAATCATAATGATTTAATTTTATAATAAATAGTATTATATAACTCTTGTGAATAATATTCTATATGTTGGTTCATATTAGCTGCATAACGTTCCATGGTTAAACAACGTATTTAACAAATGAACTATTATCAGACATGTAGGCTGTTGTTAGTCTTCTATGACTTATAATGAAGCTACAAACATAACTTGTAGCTAAATATTCATGGATACTCCTAATTATTCATTTCTGAAATAATACATAGAAGTAGAATTTTAGGGTCAAAAAATGAAAACATAATTTTGTTGTGCTCAGCATATATTCTATTATATGGCTCTACCATAATTTATTTAAGCATTTTCCTATCTTTCAACATTTAAGATGTTGCAATGAACATCCTTGTACCAAATTTCTGTACTTATTAAAGATTGTTGGGATAGTTATCTTAAAGGGGATTATAGGGCCAGAGGAGGTGAAGTAGTTAAAGGTTAAAACGGAAAGTTCCAGTTTGCTTATGTGTAGAATCTGGGTCTGATGAAGTAGAAATCAATTATTTCAATATTTTTACCTTTTTTTCTCTTTTAGTGAGGAGTACTAGCTATCAAAGAGAACTAATAATAATCTTAATAGTTGTATGAGATGGAATGAATGGTTTGGAAAGAACCTGATTGAACAATGTATGGGTGAGCTGGTGATATAAGGGCTTGACAGAAGGGAGAAGAGACATAAAAATGTAGGTACAAAGGAAAAGAGTGGGTGCCAAAGGAAGCAACCCACACAGACACTACAGTTGGTTGTAAGCGTCCTCAAGCTTTATTTGAACCGCAGGCCGCTGGGGTTAGCATCTTTAGATAACACTCTCATTGGAATCACACTCGAATTGACTTCTGCCATTTATATACATATATACACTATTTATATATAGTGAATATTTGAGTGCAAAAGAAGTAGAAGCAAAATGAAAGTTTCTGTATTGGCAGGGAGTATCCAAATCATTACTAAAGGAGCTTACGAATCTTGTTTACTTCCTTCATTTAGGTCATC
This sequence comes from Diceros bicornis minor, assembly GCF_020826845.1. NCBI lineage: Eukaryota > Metazoa > Chordata > Mammalia > Perissodactyla > Rhinocerotidae > Diceros > Diceros bicornis. The sequence goes on from NC_080755.1 coordinate 64,106,039, forward strand.
CAATTACATGCCTGCTTAGATTGAGATGTGGGCATTCAAAAGAATGATCTAGGGATTTCGCATGATAGTAACAATATCAATAGTAAAAGTTTGGTATTTTAATAAAATAAAAGGTCTCACCAGAGATGCTAAGCTAATGAAAAAACATGCTAATAATCCCATAATGCAGAATTTTCTGGCTCTTTGGCTTTCTTCTCTTTCTCGTCCCAGATGTAGCTTCTTCAACACAGGTCAACCAAGTGCAGGAGCAGTGCACCTGGCAGGCACTGTTCTAGGATGGGGCTGGGCTCTGGAGATACTGCGAACCAAAGGCCAGGTGCTTGACCTCAAGAAGCTGACCATGCACTAGGGGGTGGGCGTGTGGACTGATAGTTGCATTACCGCATAACAGGTGTAGTGGAGGTGTGTATATGGTATATGGGTATATAAGAGGCATAGGAGGTGTACAGATAGGGTTTTAGCTACTTTTTTGACTCTATTCTCTCATGATAACTTTGACACTTGAAAAAATCATATGCAAGGGCAAACAATACAGCTCACTTGGAGACATATGGAATTTGCTGCAGTTAGTTCTGTGGGCTTTCTCTGAAGGTTCACATTATATCCCTGGATCCCTGGCATGGACCTACAACATGACTTTCAGAGGAAGGTCCATAGGGAAGACAGGAGAACTCAGGAGACCGGCATAGACTTTTAAACTCCGCAAAGGAAAGGACAGACACCGACCCCACCTTTCTGCACGGTGTGCATTGAGTGGGGCTGGGGGTCATGGTGTAAGGCAAAGGAACTCTGTGCTTTGCCCAGGTAGCTTCACTGTAGCAGAAACATCACGTCCTGCCCTTGCCACCGCATCTTACTGTCCACAATTTCTCATCATCTCTACATAGACAGCCCTGGAGGAGATCATCAATTGCCAATGCAATTCAGCAGATACACTTCATAAATTTTAATTACATTCCCACTGAAAATGAATGGTCAAAAAATATAAAACATCTGCCATCCAGATCATTTACATTTTTCATACAATAAATCATCAACAACATCCAAAACCATGGCTTAAATCATGTGAGTGAGGTAGGTCATGAAGAAGGAACGCCATCCATCGTGTGATAACTGTTTGGATCCCAGCTCTTCTTCAGGGTGTGGGAAGCAGGGCAAAGAGAAAGGAGGACCCCCAACAACTGAGAGATGTGAGGGAGAGTATTTTGGCCTAGTCCTCATACTCTTATGTAGAACCTGCTAATTGATCTAGTGACTATTATTTTGTCCATAGTAAAACGGGAGCTTGTTTAAGTAAAAGAATATTTGGCCAATTATGACTGGGAAAGGCAGGCATTCACCACTCAAGTGGCTTGTTTCTACTCTGCAGGTAGTATAATGAGGCAGCTTCATTTTCAAAAGTCAATTTTTGTTACCATTATATTCAGAAACTCCCATTTGCCTCTAAGCATCTTCCCGGTGTAAAGCATGAGGTGGGGGCATTCCCATGGTGATGGCCTCCTTAGCAATCCTTTCTTGGACAGGGACTCCACTGCTAAGGAAAGAGAGACTCAGGGAAATAGCAGCTCAACTAAAGTGTCCTGAGTTACCCCAGCCGCAGTCAGAAATCGACCTGAAATGGAACCCCTGTGGAAGCAGATTAAGTGTCTAATGGAAGGTCTGTACAGCTGCCTGATGTGTCACCAAAGCTTTTTTCCATTCTTTTATGAGTTGTCCTTTTTCTGTCTCTTTTTCAAACACTTCTACCTCTATAGAACGAGCACAATGATTGGGAGCAATTGTTCTCCTTTCAGTAGAGAAGGCTCTTTTCTTGGCTTTGGGAGAAAGGCTTCTGATACGCCACATTAGTGAAATTGTGCACAATGAAAAGAAAACGCACATTGAGCAAGGGGCTCAAAGGTTGAATCAGAGATGTGCGGGACGAGGAGCCACTGGCTTTCTGATTCCTGATATTAAATCCAACAGAAGTAATGGGTGACCACTACCTTTTCAAAGGTCAAAGAGACATTGGAATATTAATTCAGTGTCTTTACAGTTGAGGACGCTGGGGCCCACAGAGATCTAGTGAGCTGCCCCATCATGCCGCAGTAACTAGGGCTCCATCTTCAGGATCCGGGTCTCCTGATTAGCGGTTGAGCGCTCATCGGCTCACGCTCTCCTTCTGTATTAATGAACCCTGCCATAGGCTCTTCTGGCTCAAACGTGCGCCATTAAAACAAAACATTCACTTGTGTGTGGTTGAGTTGAACTGGGAAATATGAAAAGAATGCTATAAGATGTGGTGGTCCACCTCTCAATAAAACAACCAAAAAACCTGACTGTCTTTGGAATAGTATATGAGAACATTATGCGAACTGTGAAAATGAAAAATAGAATAATATTGGTAAGTGTTATCTTGAGGGCAAGGCCCTGGGCTAATTGCACGGAAGGATACACACCCACGGTGCAGGTTCCTTCCACTCTGCCTGCAGTGCCCCTCTGGCCGTGATTCAACATGAGGATGCTACCAGCACATGTCTCCTCACTGTCTCTTTGGCCACTTTGGACCAGACATTCCAGGACTTAAGTCAGAATTTAACTCTCTTCCTGTCTCCCAAAACTCTGACTCTGTATCCTGGATTCTGGCTGGTGTTTCTTCCTCTGCATGGCATATCTCCTTTGACGTGATCTCAGGACACCCACACAGGTGTGTTGGCTTTGCCCAGGCTCTGACAGCTGTGCCGGGGACTCCACTTATAGACATGCTAGACCCAGCACCTTTCCTCCACTTTGGAACTCAAAGTGACTTTCACGTGGTCTTTTACAAGTTGCTTTTGCATTTCCTTCTAAAGTGAGCTGGGATGCCTAGTGATTTCAAACAACATGAATAATTTAATATACGTGAAAACTTGATAAAATCATTAAAAGACGTCATTCAAAGTTAATGGACAATTTTTCTCTCTGGTATATGTAATTGTTTTGGTAGGAATTTTTTACAACAAAATCTTAAAGTTTACTGAACATTTTTTTCCCCATTCTATTTTGAGGGGGGATGTTCGCCCTGACTAATGTTCTCTTTTCAGATTCGATTGGATATGGTCTCCAGTGTTTCTTGGCTCTAATTATAGTGGAATGTGCCTGTGAGTTGTCCAACAGCTGCCATGTCCTTGTGAAGGGTGGCTGCGTTTGAAAGTTCTCTAACGCTAAATATCCTCAGCAAAAGTGAACCAGGAGTTGCCATATTTGTCTAGATAATTAAGAATGAGATGTGGTAAAAATGGGTCTGAATTTCATTCGGGCACATTCTTTCCTGTTTGAATGTAATTGAAAAAAATTCAATTGCTTTGGCATTAGCATATTTCTGTTTCCCAGAAAAAAATGTTTTTCATTGTAACCATTTCTGACAGGTCTAGAATTCTCTAGAAGACAGGGAGTCCTATCTGCCTAATAGGCAAATATTCAACACACCTGTGGAATTTAATATTGAAGGTGGATAATATTTTCCTTCCCACTCAGTTTGGCAGATGTTTCAGGCAGTGTAGAATTATGAATCTTTATTTCTCTCTTATAACCTTCTAAAATCAAAATTAAAAAAAAAAAAGCTAAAGAAGGTTTTGGATAAATTTTTCTATATTTCTCATCTTCTCCCAAAACTTCATTTTGGGGAAATCTTAAAACACATTCATTTAACTTCAATATGCATACAATACTAAACTTTTAAAACTCTCTAAGAAAATAAGATATATTTTGGCTAAATGAAAAACATTAACTTTTAAAACTTTTCCTGGTCTAGACTTTAATGAGAAAAGGATTTGTGAGAAATTTGAAGGGAAAAATAATGAAGTTTAAGAGAAGACGAATGATACCTGCATAGTGGGAATAGTCCAACCACGGGGACTAGTGACCCCTCCCTACCTGTCTAGTGGTCCATAAACTAAGAGCATCTGGTTTGATGGGTGGTTCTGAGCTGGTGCTTTACTTATAGTTTATGAATGTAACTAAGCCACCAAAACACATTTAATCACAAGTATTCTACTCAGCCAGCATTATGTCTACCTTCACATCTAAAAGGAACTTACGCAAAGTGCCTATGAGAACCTCTTTCATGTTGGGAAATGTTGGTCTGTATGTTATCTGGTAAGTAAGCTCATCTGAGGGCCAAGAATTGGATCAGAAGAGAGTAGGACCAAACACGTTGCTAGTAATTTTAAAACATTATAAAAACCTGTTATGTGATTTTCTAAGAATTGTTGACAAATGTGCCTTGTAAAATGATAAATGAAGAAAAAAGAATGAGTTAGTTGAGATTTACTTATATTTTAATATTAATGATAATTTACATTATGTCTGTTGAATAAAATTATCAGTGTAGACTCTCCATATTCCAGCATCAACACAACCTTTCTAAAGGACAGGTAACAACAATAGCGGTCCTGCAGGTTTACAGAGCACTTTCTACGTTGGGCTCACACTGTCCTTAACACTTAAATGTTATTTCATTTTACCTCCTCTTAAAGTTGGCTTGGCTCTCAGATCAGGAAGCAATTGCCAGAGGCCTGAAGGCTCTGTGGGTGGGTCACCTGGGCATGCCACTCTTCTGTTTAAATCCTAGGATGGAGTCCTAATGCTTTCAAGATAAAATATAACTATGTGAACATGTTATAAACAATTTATACTATGATGATGTCCTATTCCATATGTCCAAGACAATTAAAAAAAATTAGGTGTAGAGGCCAGCCCAGTGGTGTAGTGGTTAAGTTCGAGATCTCCACTTTGGCGGCCCAGGCTTCTAGGGTTCGGATCCCGGGTGTGGACTGATATACCACTTATCAAGCCATGCTGTGGCAGGGTCCCATATAAAGTAGAGGAAGATGGGCACGAATGTTAGCCCAGAGCCAATCTTCCTCAGCAAAAAAAAAAAAAAAAAGAAATCATATGCTTCTGTTTTTATTATGTACTGAAAATTCCCTAATGTATTTACTGATTACTTTTTTAAAAAAACTATGAAACTGATTAAATTGGTAATCATCTCTGTTATCCTTTGATAAGCCTTCTTTATTGTGATAGTTTGGTCTTATTTTCCAAATACCTATACTGCCTCAAACCGAGCCACTGACGTTTTGATCCAAGGACTCAGCTTCTTCCGTTTTAAGAATCTTGCTCAGTCACTTTCCTAACCCTATCCTCCAGTCGTGAAAGCCAATCAGCTTTGTAACGTAATCTTATAGATCCTGTTCAACTTTTATCCGTCACAATTAGTTTCCCTGAATTTTGTATGCCTTTCAAATCTTCAAAGTTAGTGACGCTTTCTTCAGCCAGAATGCATCTGTTTATAGAGCGAGTGCGTGGTTTTTGGAAGACTTGCCATGTCGGAACATTGGGCTGGGGAGTCCTTGCCGCTGTCCAAGTTCTCATTGAATGCACATTTCCTCCTGGGAACGGGGTCCTTAAGACCATGAGTCCATCACCAAGAGGAAAGATTAACATCCCTTAACATTTTAATCTGCCCTAATACTGCGACCTCTGCATCGATGGCTTCTGATGATTAAGTTAGTTAATTTTTTCCTGATGTCATAAGCTACGTGTTTCTGACGTATTCTTGCCCTGGCAACAAACACACTGCTCTTTCAGGTCATGGCTACAAACCATAATGAAGACAGTAGTTGTGTATTCACACTCAGCCGCAGTGTGATGAGCTGATCCCATCATCTGAGCCCAATCTGTGTGGAGGAAAATGTTTCTCATGATCGGGAGACAACTTCGATGTGTCCCTCTGGCCTCAACCCTAGACACCCTTGGGACTGTCTCTAGTTTGAACAAACAATCCAGAATAGACATCTTCCTTCTCTCTAGCCTCTGCCCCTACTTTGTCTGGCTTCCTGGTACTTCCAAATACAGGTTAAACAAGAAAACATAACAAACCAAAAAACCAAAGGACAAAAAGCAAAATGAAAACACACCACTGCCACCTACCACATAAGTTAATTTTGTTCTCTGTGAATGATTTCTTTAGAATTTATTGATTTTATATTCTCCAATAAATGTCTGACGATAATTCACAAATATATAAGCATGCAAATATTCCTGGGTTTTAGGGAAAATCATAGCTAGCAGAAGTACTGATTTAAGACTGTAAAACAACCCTGGTACCTCGGTAAATGATTCGTTATGTCTCAAAATTTTGACAAGGTGTGCGCCTGAGTCCATTACGTGTGTATCTGGAGAGCTTTCTCATTCACCCTGTTTTCCTCTTGGTCCCCTCAGATCAGGCGCGCACGAGTGCAGCTGGCCGTGTGTGTTGTTTGATCATCTCGTTTGAAGTACATGCTTGCTCATGAGGTTGGTTAACCTCAGCATTCTTGGGGGTCTCATGAAACAGGCTAATCAGGGATCCACTGAGCAAACGTTAATTTTGACCGGGAGCCCTGTCAGTTTGTGAATTTATAAGAAATATACAGATGTACAGTTAGCCCAAGGATGTATCTCTTTTCTTTATGAAAACAACAAAGCCATCCATAGGATGTCTCTAAAAGGCTCCTGCTCGGCCGCTTCACGCTCTTCCAGTGTGCCTCCGTCATCGTGTGTTAGGGTAGAGTGATCTGGGTGTGCTGCTACAGCGTCATGGCTAGGAATGATACAGGCTGTCAGACCGTCTTTCACAACATGATGTATGACCAGTTATATAAACACTTGGTGAACAGAAGTCAAGCATTGATACGACAGGTTGCTCCTATCGATCCCCCCGCCCAGATCTCCAGATGTGTCCACGGCATGTCTCCCCTTGAGCAAGCTGATCCTATCTGCTCTAGCTGCTCTCCTCTGCTGTTTTTCCTCTTCTTCAAGCTTATCAAAAGCAGTTCTACCAAATTTTTTCTTCTAGTTTTGATTTGGTCAAGTCAAAGACTTTTTATTATTTCACTTGCAATACTCTTTTTCTCAGACTATTAGCATTTTGTATTCTTTTAGTTCTGGTGTCTATACCGGCATTTCTTACACCGCTGCCCTGTTCTCTCTCTTAGCGTGTTCACCTTCTACATCAGATTTGCACTTTCAGGTTTCAAGGCACAAAGTCAAGCCCAACTTACCTCAGGTGGTTGGGGTTTATTGCAAGGACACCAAGGGATAGAGTGACCATATAATATGTTGCTCAAATCAGGGCTCTTTTGAGAGTGAAGAGAAGCACCATTAACCACATCAGGCCACAGATGTAACTGGGACCATCCTGGCCCTGGTGAGATAGGTCTTTCTTTCCTCTTCCCTCCTTCTCCTCCTCCATCTCCTCCTTCTTCTTGCCCTGCTACCTCCTGCTTATAGGGGAAATACATCATCTCTCTCTCTCTCTCTCCCTAATCGATCAATTGATTTATCACCTATCAATTTGTCTATCTATCATATCAATTTATCTATCTATCTATCTACCTATCTATCATCTATCTATCTATCCATCTATCTAGACATCATCTCCCAAATATAAACGCTGGATCACCAGTCAATAAGTCTCTTTATGAATTTTTGATACTAGAACAATCCAAGGCTGGCTCACTTGCTAAACTCTTAGATAATCCCACAAAGGAAGGGAATAGGGTTTTAGGCATTATTTAGGATATGGATTAAACTGTGGAGACAAACACAAAATAACAATGGCCTGAACAACTTAGAGACGTGTTTGTCTCTCAACAACAGTCTAGGTCAGTGGTGGTGTCTGCTCTGCACAGCTGTGAGGAGCTCCAGCTCCTCTTGTTTTCCTGCTTCACTCTCTGGGGTGTTGTCCTCTCCACGTAGTCCGAGATAACTCACTATCATATCACCCTGCTGCCAGTGGGAAGGGAGAGGGGGAGGTATGAGCATGTTCCATTCTCTGGCCTGTATTACCACCATTCACCCTCCTGTTCATATCGCTTTGCCTCCATTCATATCCCATTGGCCAGAGCAGTCATCTAGCTTCCACTGACTGCAAGGAAGCCTGGGAATTGTAGTTTTTCCTTTGAGAAGCCATATGTATGGCTAAAATTGGCAATTCTATTAATAAGAGAGAGTAGGAGCAAACAGGTACTTGGGGTAATCAACGGTTTCTGCCACATTTAGCAATATGATGCTGGAGGATGTATTCCCATTACGACATAAGATTCATGCTGCTGTTGCCTCTTGGGAACTGGGTTCTGTATTTTGTGGTCTTCAATTTACCATGTGGTGATAGATGCTATGTAGCATCTATAACAGTATTGTTACTTTAACTCAAAAGTTTCCATTAAGAATCACGCAAATCTCTCTCTAACTGCAAAAGTATTATTTTAGTAAATTACACGAAAAGCTCACCAGATCTACCATTCATTTCCTTACCATCACATTTTACTTAACTACAAAATCTCAAAATGTTTTCCAGTCTAATACTTTCTGAAGCTGTTTTCATTTTGTATATCCTGCATTATAATTTATAGCTTACAGCCGCCTTTTTCAAGTCTAAAAATCTATTAATCTGAATTTTTCTTTTCCCTAACCTTTCTAAACATTCCATCATATCAAGGAGATGATGCTGCTCATTATGGCCATTAAGATTCTGATGCAGTTAAGTTTTATTCCACTTTAAGTGATAGGTGCATGATCCCCTCTTGGAATGGGCTAATTTTCTACAGGCCCACAACTTTTACACCCTCGTTAATTTGCAAGGCTGTTTTAGGAAATATGTTCTTGACACTGAGTGAGGCACATCTCCAACTTGGGACAAATCATTGCATTAATGTTCTTCAGATTATAAGGCCCATTTTAAAAAATCCTTCACCATTGTCCCCAGGAGAGTCAATACAAAGGCTTCTGCGCCTTGTTTATGGCCACAAACAACAGGAGAGCCCCTCACTGATTGGCCTTGGGGAATTATGGAGGAGGAGCTCATCTCAGGCCCTTTGCGCTTGATAACTTCACTAATGCTCACGGACAGACCAAGATGAAAATCAAAGGGAGCCTGTTTGACATTGGCTTTTGAAATACTTAAAAACATCAGCATTTGTCAGGTAGAAAGATTTTCATTTCAAAGTTCTAGCAGGTTATTATTATTCTAAGCAATGGAGAGTTAAAGAAGGTTGAGCAACTATAATAATGGTGGCGTCTAAATGTGGGGAGTGATTAGGTTTTATTGTTTGTTTGCATAAAACTATATCACCTAGCTCTGTTTTGGATTTGTTTAAGAAAAGTCAGCTAATTAGACCATGCAAATCACTTTGTTTTCTGAAAATTAATTAAGCTTTTATGGCCTCACCAGGTTATAGGGCCAGGCTCACATCCCACACAGTTCCTCAGGAGTTACGTAGGAGGTGAGCCTGTCTCACGCTGAACTGTCAGATGATTCCATCACGGAAAGAATGGAGGTTAGTAACGTGGCGTTTGAAAGCTTGTTCAAGTTGTAAAATGTTGGATTCTATTTTTATTAAATCACTTAAACTTTCAACATAGTGAAAAAGATTTATTTAACATACATTTCACAAGCCATTTTGAATGCATATTTTTGGGAAAAAAATGCAGCAAAGGATGTTTTTAAAACTAAAGTTATTGTCCTGAAGGGACAAAACAAATGAGTTAACTGTTGAAATCCTATTGTTTCATTAGACCGTCCATAAAAACATTTAAAATTTTATATTTGTAGTGTTATGAGGAAGCTATATCCATCTCCTTCAAATATACAGATATAAATACTCTTTATTATTTGCGCATATTATATACAATCTACATAAAGTTGTAGAGGCTGCAGAGAAACATGTTTTATTGTAAGAAACCCCAAGTAGAGAAACTACACCAAGCATCTGGAGAAGCGTATAACGCAGTGAGCTTGATAAAAATGCCGGATCTATGGGAAGAAGGGCTGTTTTTAGCAATCCCCTTTTCGTATCTCAACTTTTTTTAACTGGTTTATTTACGTACCATAAAATTCTCCCATTTAAAGCATACAATTCGTTTAGTATATTTACGGAGTTATGTAACAACCATCACAATCGAGTTTTAGAGCCTTTTTCATCATCTCCAAAAGAAACCCTGTATGCAACAGGGGTCACTCCCTGCTACACTCCCACTCCCCTCAACCCCACCCCAGCCCCAGACAGCCTCTGATCTACTTCTGTCTCTTTGGATTTGCCTATTCTGCATATTTCATATAAATAGAATCATATAGTATTTGATCTTTTGTCACTGAGTTCTGTCATGGCATAATGTTTGAGGTTTATCCTTGTTATGGCGTGTGTAAGTACTTCATTCCAATAGTATCCCATTGTGTGGGGCATACCACATTTTGTTTATGCATTTAACAGTTGATGGAAATTTGGATTGTTGCCACTTTTTGGCTATTATGAATAATAGCTGCTATGAACTTTCATGTATGAGTCTTTGTATGGACATTCTTCTCATTTTCCTTGGGTAGTTTCCTGGGAGTAGAATTGCTGGGACATATGGTATCTCTACATTTCACATTTGGAAGTACTGAGAAACCTTTTTCCAATGTTAATATATCATTTTACATTCCCACCAGCAAGGTGGATTCCTTGCCAATCCTTGTTATTGGCTGTCTTTTTGATTATAACCATTCTAATGGATGTGTAGTGTTATCTTCTCGTGGTTTTGATTTGTATTTCCTTAATAAAAAATGACATTGATCATTTTTTCATGTGCTTTTTCACCATTTGTGTATCTTCTTTGGAGAAATGTGTGTTCAAATCCTTTGACCATTTTATAATTGGGTTATTCTTATTCTTATTATGTTGTAAGAGTTTTTTTAATATACTCTGGATACAAGTCCTTTATTGGATACATGATTTGCAAATATTTCCCCTCATTCTGTGGGTTGATTTTTCAACTACTTGATAGTGTTGTTTGAAGTATGAAAGTTTTTAATTTTGATGAAGTCTTGTTTATCGACTTTATCTTTTATTTCTTGTGCTATTGGTGCCATATTTAAGTAATCATTTCCTAACTGGAAGTTCCAACAGGTCACAAAGATTTACTTCCATGTCTTCTTATAAGAGTTTTATTTGTTTAGCTCTTAAATTTAGTTTTTTTCAGTTCAGTTATTATATTTTTCAGCTCCAGAATTTCACTCGGGTCTTTTTTTATAGTTTCTATCTCTTTGTCAATATTCTCATTTTGTTCATGCATCATTTTCTTGATTTCATTTAGTTGTCTATTGTGTTCTCTTTTAGCTCATTAAGCATCTTCATAATGGTCATTTTAAATTCTCTGTCAGGAGGCTCGTAGATCTGCCTTTCTGTCAGTTCATTTTTCTGGAGTTTTATTTTGTTTCTTTGATTGAGCCATGTTTCCCTGTTTCTTTGTGTGCTTTGTGATTCTTTTGCTGTTGTTGTTGTGAGACTTCAGCATTTGAAAAAACAACCACCTCTCCCAGTCTTTACAGACTGGCTTCATGCAGGGGGGAAGAGCTTCCCCAGTCAGACCGGCTAGAGAGTCTTGGATTTCTCAATCCTTTGCTGAAGATGTGTCCTCTCTTGGCTTGTGCGTGTGCTCTTAGTCATCTTAAATTCCCCAAGCTGCATGGCCTTGCTTCTTCTCAGAAGTCTGCAATCTCTTGCTCCTCCCCGCATCTGCCTGTACAACTGCAGCTTTAATGTGCCACAGTGGTCACTTCTGCTTTCAGTGGCTTCCAAATTATGCTGCAGTCCCTTCAGTACTTCAAGTCAGGCCAGAGACAGAAATCAGTCTCTCAGGCAGCCTCCAGACTAGCCAGAACCTTGGATGCACAGTCAATTCTTTCGTTTCTGTCCCAAGGGAAAAGCCTCAGTGTGGGAGGTTTCCTTCTGATTGCACCATATTGGGTCATAGAAGGGGAGGGACATGGAGGTGCACAAAAAAATGCAATAAACTTTCCTACCACTTTTACTGGAATTCCTTCTTGGTTCTACATAGGTCTGAGTGCTGAAACTCCTCAACTCGTCTCTAGAGTCTTGCAAAGGTATTTTGGTCCATATATTGTTGTTAACTCAGTGTCTCTATGGTAAAGTCAGGGCCTGAAGCTTCCTAGTCTGCCACCTTGCTGACGTCACCTGTTTCTCCTTTACTTTTGAAGGGTAATTTCACAGAGTACAGAAATCTAGGTTGGGTTTTTTTCTTTTTCCTCTTAACACTTTAAATATTTCACCACACTCTCTTCTCACTTGCATGGTTTCTGAGAAGTCATGTTTAATTATTATCTTTGCTCCTCTATAGGTAAGATTGTTTTTCTTCCTACTTTTTTTGAGATTTTTTACTTATTTTTGATTTTCTGCAGTTTGAATAACATATGCATAGTTGCAGTTTTGTCATTTATCCAGCTTTGTGTGCTCTGAGCTTCCTCTATCTGTGGTTTTGTCTGACATTAATTTAGGAAAAATTTCAGTCAATATTTCCTATACCTATGACAGAAATTGAATCAATAATTAATAACCTTCCAAAAGAGAAAGCACCAGGCTCAAATGTGTTTACTTGTAATTTCTATCAAACATTTAAGGAAAAAATTCTACCAATTCTCTACAATCTCTTTCAGAACGTAGAAGCAGAGGAAATACTTTCTAACTCATTCTATTAGGCCAACATTACCCTAATACCAGAGCCAGACAAAGATATTACAAAAAAAGAAAACAAGAGACCAATATCTCTCATGAACATAATTGCAAAAATCTCCTAAAAATATTAGCAAATAGAATGCAACAATGTATAAAAATAATTATACACCATGACTAAGTGGGATTTATCCCAGGTATTCAAGACTGGCTTAAAATTCAAAAATCAATTAATGTAACTAACCACATCAATGGGCTAAAGAAGAAAAATCATCTGATCATATTAATGGATGCAGAAAAGGATTTGACAAAATCTAATATCCATTCATGATAAAAACTCTGCAAACTAGGAATACAAGGGAAATTCCTCAATTTGATAAAGAACATCTACAAAAAACCTGCAGCTAACTTCATATTTAATAACAATTAACAGAAGCTTTTCTGCCAAGATCAGGAACAAAGAAAGAATGTCCCCTCTCACCACTCTTTTTCAACATTGCACTGGAAGTCTTAGCTAATGCAATAAGACAAGAAAAGGAAATAAAAAAGAAAATAAAAGATATACAGATTGGGAAGGAAGAAATAAAACTGCCTTTGTTTTCAGATGATGTGATCATCTACATAGTAAATCTGAAGGAATCAACAAGAAAACCCCTGGAGCTAATAAGCTATTATATATGGTTGCAGAATATAAGATTAATGTACAAAATTCAATTGCTTTACTATACACCAACAATGAACAAGTAAAATTTAAAACTTAAAACACTACCATTTATACTGGAATCCCCCCAAAATGAAATACTTAGGTGTAACTATAACAAAATATGTGCAAGATCTACATGAGAAAAATTACAAAACTCTGATGAAAGAAATCAAAGAAGAACTAAATAAATGAAGAGATATTCCATGTTTATGTATAGGAAGACTTGATATTGTCAAGATGTCAATTCTTCCCAAATTGATCTATAGATTCAAGGCAATCCTAATCAAAATCCCAGAAAGTTATTTTGTAGATAATGGCAAACTGATTCTGACATTTATATGGAGAGGCAAAAGACATGGAATAGCCAACTCTTTATTGAAGGAGAAGAACAAAGGTGGAATACTGATATTACCTGACTTCAAGATTTACCATAGAGCTACAGTAATCAAGATAGTGTGGTATTGACAAAAGAATAGACAGATCAATGAAACAGAACAGAGAGACCAGATATATACCCACATAAATATAGTTAATGGATTTTTGACAAAGGAACAAAGGTAATACAATGAAGACAGGAGTCTTTTCAACAAATGATGCTAGAACAATTGGACATCAATATGCAAAAAAATAAATCTAGACATAGACTTTACACCTTTGACAAAAATTAGCTCAAAATAGATCATAGACTTAAATGTAAAATGCAAAACTATAAAACTCATAAAAGATAACGTAGGAGAAAACCTAGATAACCTTGGGTATGGAAATGACTTTTTAGATACAACACCAAAGACATATTACATAAAAGAAAGAATTGATAAATTGGACTTCATTGAAGTTCAAATTTGGAGAAAATATTTGCAAATAACAAATCTGATAAATGACTGTTATTCAAAGCATACAAAGATCTCTTAAACTCAACAATATGAAAATGAACAACCCAATTAAAAAATGAACAAAGATCTGAATAGACACCTCATGAAAGAAGAGATACAGATAGCAAATAAGCATATAAAAAGATTTTCTACAGCATATGTCATTAGACAACCACAAACTAAAACAACTACACCTCTACACACCTAGTTGAATGGCCAAAATCCAAAACACTAGCAACACCAAATGTTGGTAAGGATGTGAAACACCTGGAACTCTCATTCATTGCTGGGAATGCTACACAATGCTATAGCCAGTTTGGAAGACAAGTTGGCAATTTCTTACAAAACTAAACATACTCTTACCATATGACCCAGCAATCATGCTCTTTGGTCTTTACCCAAAGGAGTTGAAAACTGATGTCGACAAAAAAACCTTCACATAGATGTTTATAGCAGTTTTATTCATATTGCCAAAACTTGGAAGCAACCAAGATGTCCTTCAGTAGGTGAGTGGATAAATAAACCGTGGTACTTCCAGACAATGGAATATTATTCAGCACTAAAAAGAAATGAAATATCAAGCCATGAAAAGACATGGAAGAACTTGAAATGTATATTACTAAGTGAAAGAATCCAATCTGAAAAGGCTACATAATATATAATTCCAACCATCTGACATTCTGGAAAAGACAAAACTATGGAGACAGTAAATGGATCGTGGTTGCTGGGAGTCAGTGGAGAGTAGGACATGAATAGGCAGAGCACAGAGGACTTTTAGGGCAGTGAAACTACTCTGCATGATATTATATTATGGATACATGTCATTATACTTTTGTCCAAACCCATACAATATACAACACTGAGAATAAACCCTAATATAAAGAAACTATGGACTTTGGATGATAATGATGTGTCAATGTAGTCTCACTGATTGTAACAAACGTACCACTCTGGTGGGGCATGTTGGTAATGGAGGAGGATGTGCATGTGTGGTGATATATTGGAAATCTCTGTACCTTTTGCTTGATTTTGTTGTGAACCTAAAACTGCTCTAAAAAATAAAGTCTATTAGAAAGAGTTAAAGCCAAAACATGATAGTTGAAAAAAATGTGATTTTGTGTCTGAAGTGCTTAGAACTCTAGTAGCACATGGTGATTCCCCAGGAAATGCTAGTGATTATTATGATGTCAGTTTCCCCTCAGAAGTCTGATGAAGTTGAGTCCACTCCTGATCGTGGTCCATTTTCTCCATAACACTGGGCAGAGAGAATTTGAACAAAGAGTTAAGATTAAAAACTCTGATTTTGTAGCAATAACCCTTTTCTTTCTTCCTACATTTCCCCTCCACATCGTTTCTCATAATACATCAACTTAGACATATTTTTTTCTGTTATCTCTCCTACTTAACCAATCATTTCCCTGGATTCAGCCCACTGGAAATCATTCCTATCAAAATTAATGACAATACATTTTAGCCGTTTGAATCAACTCAAATTTTTGTGAGTTTTTTTCCTTTTTGTTTGGGGATGTTAAAACCTTTATTAGCTATTTAACAGTGGACGAAAGTATCAAAAATTAATTTGCATTAGTAAGGGCTCTGTGCCAGAGTTTAGGTAGGGGTTGTTGACAAAATTTATGTTGACTAGCAGTGTAGAAATCACAATACCTGCATTTATTTCTCCTCCTGTCTTTACTGAACTGAGATATTACTGGCGTCTTGCCAAATATTTCCAAGCTTCAGCTTCTACAACTGACATAACCTCTAAGTAGCTAATAAGAATATCAAAAGCGCCCACTGATGTTGAGAGCTTACAGACTCAGGATTCCAAACTCCTTCTGTCCCGAGATGGGATAGGTACAGAAGAGGTACAGAGGCAAATTGGATAATTTATCAAGGAGCATTTGGTATACGCATAGTTGAAGTGCAGAATCAGGTTAAAATAACAATAAATAGGAGCCAGCCCAGTGGTGTAGCGGTTAAGTTTCCGTGCTCCACTTTGGCGGCCTGGGGTTCACAGGTTCAGATCCTGGGTGCGGACCCACACACCGCTTGTCAAGCCATGCTGTGGTGGGCATCCCATATAAAGTAGAGGAAGATGGGCACCCATGTTAGCGTAGGGCCAACCTTCCTCAGCAAAAAGAGGAAGATTGGCAGCAGACATTAGCTCAGGGCTAATCTTCCTCACCAAACAAACAAACAATGAATAACAACAACAACAACCAGAACAATAATGGATATTAACTTAAAAAAACTTACTATGTGTGCCAGACACTTCTTTCCACATGGTATGTAATTCCAACAACCTTTTTAAAAGAAACATACTGACCTGTAGTTTACTGATAAATAAATGGAAGGCAAATGTAGTAATAGCTTGACAGAGTCACGCTGCTTCTAAGTGAGTCCAGATGCGCATTCAGGACTGCCTGAGTCCATAGCTTCACGGCATTACTATACTGCAGGTGGACAGAATTTCGGGGGTGGGGTCATGGGGATGCCAAAATTTCCATGGATTGAACTCCAGATGAATTTGGGGTTATAGGCCTTGACTGAGCGCAGGAAGCACAGGATAGCCGGCAGCAGAGGCAGAGAGCTGAGAGGCGCCGGCTGCGCACACGGTGAGGACCTGAGGCTGCAGCCCTCCTCTTCCGTGGTCAGGGTGCTGTTGCTCCACGTCACACCCTCAAAGGTCCGTGTCCAGGCAGGAACAAGCGTGGTAGTGCTCCCTTCACACCCAGCAGCCACGCCCTGCACAGCGACAGACCTGCAGTGGGTGGGTGTTTGATATATTCCTTTGGTAAAATCTAAGTTATTGATTCCCCTCGATCTTTTTTTCAGCTTTTATTTTATGTCTCTAGTGGTTTTCATCACACGACGTTGACAGTTTAATGCCTGGATCATCATGAAGTTGACACTCTTGTGGGGCAAGAGAGGCAAATATGTAAACAGAGGCCTGAGGTGATTTCAGGGAGCCGCAATCTGCTATTTTAGCCTGACATACTCCCCCCAGCCTGTTCTTGCTGCCTCTAACAGCCACTTCCATGCTAGAGTCAGCCAGGCAGAGGTCCTGTCTTTTCTAACACTTCTCTCAGCGTTAACACGGGCTGTAACCTCCTTTGTCCTTTTTTGTTGTTGTTAGTTTTGTGACAAAATTTTGTTTGTGTGTGAGTTTGATGCAGTCTCCAGGAAATGTGTCAAAATTCTTGGTTTGCTAGTAAGAAATCATTTATGAAATCCCAACCAGGGCTACAGGTAAAGGATGTTTTAATTGCTGGTGACTTCCTTATTGTAATAGTGACCTAGGATACAATCTCAACGAGTATAAGAACTTAGCGGTCACTTTTTGCATTTGGCATCTTGCTTCCTTGCCCAGGCAGAAATATATCTGAAGTGATTTTGTATAAACCATTGGTTAAAATAAAACACTTTAACAATAGGTTAAAATAAATTTACATTACGCGTATCTTAAATTTTCTAAGGAAGAAGTTTTCCTTTGAATCAACATCAAATATGATGTACTTGAAACTAAATGGATCCCTTTCTATAATGTTTGGATAGACAATAAATTCTGTGATGACAGGGACCATGTCTGAATCATGTCTTTGTCCCTAATACCTAGTATAATGCATCTTTAATAGTATTTGCTTAGTAATTTCTAAATGATTGAATTATTTTAGCTGTAAAATGCTGCTATGAATTGTAGAATACTGGTGTATACATTGTTTTCTCTATTAATCAGTGATAGTAAGGATACAAACTGGTAAAAATGTCAATTTGGAATTTAATTATTAAAAAATACTCAAATTTATCTAAAATTAAATTGACAATTCTTGGACAAAATGGTCCTTAAATCTCTTTAGAAAATATGGTCTTTATCTTAGTAATGAGTGGATCTCCATGTGGTCTAGTATATCAAATTTACCTTCCCCACTTTAAGTGGCTCTGCTTTTTGTCATGTTGCTTATCATTATCTATATATCTATCTGTCTGTCTATCTATCTATCTGTCTATCTGTCTGTCTGTCTGTCTGTCTGTCTATCTACCTACCTACCTATTTATTTAATCAATCTATGACTTCAATGTTATTTTGGTAGGGAAATTCTCTAGAATATTTTCTTGGAAAATTTTAGAATTATGAGGTTTTAAAATGAGCATTCTGTAATCTCATTTTAAACAAAAGCAATACAACGAACATATATTCCAAACAACGATGGACTGGAATTTCCAAACCAGATATTAAAAAATTTATTAACATGCACTCCATGTCTCCCTATATATCAAAATGATCATGTTTTCATTAGACACCACTCTTAAGTTCCTGCTCAATTCTTTCTGATTTTTACTGGGCCTAATATGAGATGTTCACATAGTGATTACTGAGAAAAATGTACCAGAGGAGAAGAGGAAGCATCCATTATTTGGGGATTTTGTGTAGCTAAACGGTGGGGTATGGGGCCAGTCGGGGAGCAGCAGCAAATGGAGTGAAAAATGGTTTGTTCATGGACAACTTGTGATGACTGCTTTTTTACTTCCTTTTTTATTTACACCAAATAAATAAGTGGGAATAATAACGATGGGGACAGAGTCAAGAAGATGTTCTATTACCTATTTTAAAAAAATATTTTAAGCACAAAGGTCAGCATGTAGACTGGCATTTGCCAGAGTATTGTTCTGGAACATTAGCCCTACAAATAAATTTGATGGTTTAAAATGCACATTAATAATAAACTTGTCTAAGTTTGCTCAAGTCAGCATTTCCCAGACCTGTTTGACCAGAGACTCTATTATTTGGCCACACCCGTAACACCTATGGATCTAACAATCCAGGAATACGCATTGTGGAGTGCGGGCATGCAGCAGATGTACACCGGACTCAGATCCCATTCCTTGATAACGTGCAGTTCTCACATGTGTGCACAACACACACATGTGCACATCATCACACAGGGATAGATTTGAGTCATATTTTAAATATTCATTGGTAATAATTTTCTCTAGCTCTTTTTTCTGAAACCCTTATACAAATTTGCAAAACTGCCCCCTATTGACAACTTTGCCCCTGTTTGATTGCTTCCTATTCACCCCATTGGGGAGAGAGGGATCCTGCACCCTAAGTAGCCTGAGATGGCTGAATACATGACACCCAAGACTGGACAGATGAAATCAAGCAGAAGTTTATTAGTTAAACATACCCCCAGCTCCAGAAAGGACACTGCGTGCCATGCAGGGCCACACAGGGGTTGCACCAGGACCAGAGAGAACCAGCAGAGACTGTGGGCAGCAGGCTTTGCAGTAACAAAGGGGTGAGAAGCCCCCTGGTTCCTGTGGGAGGATGCGATTGGCTTGTTTGAATAATTCTGTGGGCTAGCAGGGAAGTGAAACCTGTTAATTGTGGACTGGGAGGGGCGAAGCTGGTTCAGCTGATAGGGGAACTAGCAGGGTGGGGAGACTTTGCTGCTGGGCGGGGGTCATATTGGTGAGAACAGGGGAGCTCATGGCTAAGTTTTTGGGGCCCTGTGAGACTCAAAGATGTCAAGACCACACATGAAATTTTAGGCCTTACAGTACCACCTCCCCCAAGTGTTTTGAAGTCTGTACCTGTGTTCAGTGAACGCTGGATGTGGTAGAGGCAACAGGCTCTCCTTCCTTCCTTCCTTCCTTCTCCGTGGCAGAGTGTCTCTCGCACATTGTGTCAGCTCTCTCGGTACCAGATCGCAGTGTTGATTCACTTGGCATTCAAAGTCAGCCAGATTTTTATCCAATATAGTGTCTGGCGATCCCCGGTGCTGCTCCTTGCTATCCCAATTGATGGCGGCTATTATACTTGATTCATTACATGCCATTGATCCTCGAAATTTTGATTAATGACAGGGAAACCTGAAAAGTTCAGAGTTTGGCTTTGGTTCAAATGAGCACCCAGAAGTTCAGATGCTTAATTCAAACTGTCTAAGTCTCTTGGATAAGCAAATGTGGTTATGCAAAATTAGTCTGAAAAATCTCCTGGAAACAGCCCTTCTCTTGAAAATTTCTGGTATTTCCTGCTTCTACTTAGGTCACAGACTATAAATACTACAAAGGCATTATTTCTTTCTTTCATTTGTTCTGCTCATTTACTTTTCTGGCCAGAGCCCAGGTTTCCAGGTTTTCGGGGGACAGGTAGCAAATCATGGTGGGAAAGTTCAGGGTGGCATTGTTGGACTGTCGTGTTCCACCAGGCGTACATACATTTTCCATGCACCTGGGCACACAGAGAGATGCAAGCACATCAGCTCCCAGCGTTCAGAGTAAAGAGTTATCTATTTATCCCTGTCAAACTGACTTCTTTTTCGGATCCAGGAGAATGTGCTAGTACCCTGTGAATACACAGGCAGTCATCAAGACAAAGCAAGAGGTTGATAAATGACAGTGGGAGAAATTCCCTCCAAAATGCACAGTTCGCTCATCTCAGCTCTCTCTTGCTTGATTCAGGCAGGCACGCCTGAGAGACAGAGAATCTAAGGGCTGTGTTCTAAAGTCACAAGGGATGCGCACTCTTAGGTTCATTGGAAAAGACGTTTTGAAAAAAGGGCTTTTGAATGAGAACATTCAAGAACCTTATCTACTCCCCACCCTTAAACACCCCCTCTAGGGTCAAACCAAGGGTTCATTAGCCAGAGTGCCCTAGTTCGTCTGAGTTGCTGAGTACGGCATGCTGAAAGTTTTAGAAGGTACCAGACGAGATATGGCAAAATATAATTCCACAGGGTTCCCCTGGCATTCGATGCCAATCTATGTTTTGTTTGCAGTAGGTAACCTATTTCAATTCCTTTGAGACAAAACAATAATAATTGTGTGTGCATTATAATGAGAAATTCTATTAGGATTTGGATTATCCTGAATTATTTAGAAAATAAATGACAATTTCTGACCTTGGATATATGCATTTGTTTCATGTAGGTCGCAAATTCTAGGAAGCATTAAAACAAGCCTTGACCATAAACCCTGCAACTCAGAATTCTGGTTGAGTCTTCACTCTGCTCCTCTTTCTCTCCTGTAGACTGCTCACCTGGATGTAAATAATGCCTTGTTTACATCTGGAGGTAGCATAGCAGAACTGGTAATAATTCATACTTTCTCAAATTGCAAAACTGTCGATTTTGAGTAAAACAAAACCCAAGGTCTCCAGCTTCTGCTGAATAAAAAATGAGATCCCACTTGAATATCAAACATTACTGTGGTATTTATAATATTGCTAACATATGCCCATGTCATGGGTCAAATTTGTTAATAGAACGATAAAACATACAGTAGCTTTGGATTTTAGCTACATGTTCTCTTAGAAGGGAATATACAAATTGACTACTCAACAACCAATTAGTAAATTCTGAATAATTCTAGAGAGTTATGGAGGATCAATAGAAAATTTTACTGCATCGATTTTTTTTTAATAATTTAGTTTTAATTATTTTGTAATTAAAAGTTAATGCTTAAGGGCTGTGTATTCCAGTTTATTATTTTTATAAACATTAAAATTTGAAATTTTCTTCCCTTTTGTATTAAACTATAATAATTATTTTTAAATTATAAATGCTTAAACGTCTAATACACTGGCAAACATGTAAAGAGACATTTCTGTGCCACATATTCAGTGGGTTCTCTATAATTGATTGATTTATTAGACTTTTACAATTTCTTTTTTCTCAGGGTCTTTCTATGGAGAAATTTATTTACGTAAATGGACTCTTACTGGATTGGCAGAAAGCCATCTTTTACACAAATTCTACTCTATTAGCGTGTAAATATAGCCAATGAATGGAAAACATTAATATTTTCTAAAACTCGTAGCTTTCTGTCTCTGGATCTGAGCCCTTAAGATCAATCAGTGGCATTTGAGGGATTGTGACCTTACACTCTTTCTTTTAGGACCATTGTCTCCTTACATAACATGACCTTCTGGTGACCTCGTGATTAGCACTTGTAGGTCTAGCCACAATGAGTTCAGGAGGTCCCCAGGTGCTGAAGAAAAGCTTGTTTTGTCTTGTGCAAATGCAGGAATCTCTTTTTGGCCAAGTGCCCTTTAGCTTTGACATTCGGGCTTGCTTGCCCAGGTAGTGACCCTGTAAGCAGTGGATCCTGAGGCTGGGAAAGAGGGTGTGGACAGGCGCTCAGGAAATGACCTTATGGTTGGAGGAAATGTTACCAAATGCTAACAACCCTTTTAAAATGGAAAATGCAGCTTCTTCAATGTCATTTTTAGGGTAAACTAAGAAGATGGAAAATGGATGTCTCAGACACCAACCACATCTCTGTTTCCAAGCTGTTTCTTGGAAATACCAATGGCTTTAAAAAAATAGTATTTTTTTAGGCAATGTGTAAGAGTCATAAATTACTATTGGAAAAAGAAAGAAATAAGAAAGGCATTTTTTCCCTCAGCTGTTACAGCCAAATAAATAGAGGCCATATGTATTTTCACAAGAGAGAAATCATTTTATTTTCACAAACATAATTACTATTTTTTAAAACAGCATCATACACACCACCATTGCCGTAAATCAATGGATGTTTCTGAAACAAATAATGGCTGAGTTTATAGCAGCTTCATTTGTGCAACAACACTCTGAAAGACCTTAACTCACACAGGTGAATGCTTTCTATTCTCCTAAAGGGTCTCTGAAGAGAAGAAAAACAGAATTGATCACCAACTTGGTGTCCAAATATTTTCTCTCATTGTAAAAGCCAAAGTAGTGTCAATATTCTTAACTTTGGTGGTTCAGTAAAAATTTTTGGTGAACAGTTTCCTGGAACTTAAAGGAAAGGTAAATACCACCAATGGGGAATTAATTGATGAGTTAGCTGGGGAGTCACATTCAGGAAGTGGAGCTGAGCAACGGGAAAGCCATAGTTTTCAGGTGATTTATAGTCTAAGAAGAAAGAAGATGGTTTAGGATGTCAGAGCAAGGCTATACCAGATGACCGCAATTCCTTTCAACCGTGATTGCGGGAGGGGGCTTCTTAGCAGAAAAGGCTTCCAGGAGCAGAAGGATGGTATGAAAGGGCTGGACCTCTTCCTCTGTCTCACTCTTCTTTCCTCTTCCGCTCCTTCCACCTCCCACCTCCCATCCTACCTCCCACTTGATGTACCATTTAAGTTTATATCTGTGTTAACACTTCCAGAGTCTTTGTTAAAACTTTAATCCTGGCTGTCATGTTGTGACTCAAAAAAATTTGTTTAATGCATATTAATTCTGGGATTGAGACAGTGAGTTTGATTAAGATCAATAGGAGATGAATGAGCAACCTCTATAAATCCTCCGAGTACTAATATCTCTGGTTATGTATGTATCTGTGGTTTTTCCTAATAAAATACCCACGTCTCTCCATAAACTCACCCGTTTTGCTTCCCAAATGGAATGTTAGAAATGAAAACAGCCCATCTCCGCTTGAGGGGTGGCTGGCCTAGCACAGAACAGTCATTAGCTAGTTTCATCTCCCAGCGTGGTGGATCTCCGTTAGCTGTTGTCTACGATTCTACCTAAGAATTTGATCCATGCTGTGCGTTTCTTATCTGACATTATCACACCTACCGTTACACAATGAGTCCATTTTATGTAATTTAGCATTAAAAGATTTGGGGTGCTAGAAGAAGGCCTTGTCGTGATTTGCTCCCCTAATCTTCATACATCCTCCCAGAATTTCTCCTTTCTTTCAACTAATATATGGAAGCTTCTTTTTCCAGCATCAGCATGACAGTGAACTCTGCCACAGAATGATTTGCATAGGAATTAATACACTCAAAGCTTGAAACAAAGCTGAGGGAGCTTAAAATATCACTTCCCATACCTGCTGAATATCATGGGTATAATTAAAAACCAAACATTTCTTTTTTCATATCACTGATAGAATAAAACAGCACAGGGGAGATTCAGTTTGTTAGAAATCAAAGAAAACGGTCATGCCCCATCGTGTTCTATTTGTTCTATTCTGCTATGAAAACTTTATATATAATAAATATTAAATAATATAAAATAAAACCCAGGTTAAAGAAATGGAAGCTATTTCCAAAAATCATCTGGGCCATATCCTGGCATCCAGGAGTGTTTTCCTCCGAAGCAGATGACTTGGCATCTTCAAGGAAGAAATACCTGTTAATATTACGGGGGAGTACATTTTAGTGTACAATAATCTTGACCAGACAAGTCTTGGGTAAAAGATAATGGGATTGCTTTAGAGGATCAGAATTTAGAAAAATGAACACATGCCTAATTTTTAAGAAGAAGTAAAGTGACTATAGGGTTAGTTTTAATACAACTGCAATAAAAAAGATATCATAAGACACTGTGCAGTTTTCTGGTTTCTCCAAGTGTGAAGTTTTCTCTGGGAATGAGGGTCATTTCAGAGATTGCATTTGACTCCTTTAGTCGGCCAGTGGGCCCCTCGGTACCCACTTGTAGCACATTCTTAATCAAATCAGAAAGTCTCAGAGCTGGAAGGGATTGTAAAAGCCATCAGTCCACTCAACTCAGTGTCCAAACCCACAGAGTGATTTGCCAAGTTTAGACAATGCGGCTGAGATGGTTTCTATGTTACAAGTTGTTTGAATTAATAGGTTATAAAAAGAATTAATAAGACATAAATACTTCACTCAGATCCCTCCCTTACCTAATAAATACTGAAGCTTGAATAGTTGTAAATTCTCTCAAAAAATAAATTACATTACAAATGTGATTTTGAGTGGCATGACTGATTTACGGCTCGTGCTGATTTAGAGCTTTTCTATATTGCGTGGTTGGTCCATCTGGCGATTTTTCAAAGTTTTGTCTTGCTTTGGTCTGTATGGGCTACTTTATTCCTGGAACATCAAATATAACATTTTAATCAAAAAGAAAGGAAAATAATAGCATATGATTTTCATCCAAATAAAGGATAAAAAAAAGAAAAGCATATTCATCAATATAAAAGTCAATACTGCGATAAAATTGGAACTTTCTGGCATTCATGCATTTTAAGATGAAAAAAAGACTTTTAGGAAAAAAAGCTTTATGATATAAATATATTCGAGGATGTTAAAGAAATAATAAAACTTTCCCCATGAGTTGGGAAAATTTTAGGATTATAAATAAAATATATTTTGTTAAACTAAGATTAAGAAAGTAGAGTGTGACATCATTTACTTTTCTAGGTCTTTCCAACACTAACCAAATTTTATATCAATATTCATTTACATAAGTTCAATATTATGTCATATCCTATTTTAAATTAATTTGTGTGTGTGTGTTTTGTGAGTAAAATGTGGGTATTGCCTAAGTTGAGCTAATGTGATTCATTTAGTGGCTTTGGAAGTTTGAGATTTATAAAGTAGTTTGCTACTTAAAA
The DNA here is from genome assembly GCF_020826845.1 of Diceros bicornis minor. Lineage (NCBI taxonomy): Eukaryota > Metazoa > Chordata > Mammalia > Perissodactyla > Rhinocerotidae > Diceros > Diceros bicornis. The sequence continues at coordinate 64,131,475 of NC_080755.1, forward strand.
TTGAGTATAAATCTATCCTTGTTTGGTGCAACCTGCTCCTTTGGAAATGGTTTTCTAAGTCGGATTGTAGTCATTTGGAAAAGGAGGTATGCAAGGTCACAGCTGAGTGTTTGCAGTTACAGAATTTCCCAAAATACAGGTCTGAAGTTGTGAATTACTAAGATCAGTGAACACATTTTTAACCAACTTCTTTGCCTCCCTTGAGTAACTGATTCTTACACGCTTAGCCTTGGTGTTAAGCTGCTTTATAGTCAGAGGAATAGAAGGGAATGTTAACATTCACATTTCTCTATGAAAATTCAACTCAAGTCATTTTGAAACAAAGAGTGGAATAAAGAGTTAAAATTAAATAAGAAGATGCTTGTACGACATTTCATAAATATCACGTCTTTATCCTGACAAATGATTTTCTAGTAAATGGATTTACAGTCTGACCGGTGTGTGGATCCGAGACGTGTCTGCTGGGGAGCTTGGGGGTTGGCGACATTGCCCGTTCTTCACTGGAAGGCAGCAGTGCTTGAGCGGACCCGCTCTGCACTGAGCCACTGCTCTGCTTCAGTGCTCAACACAGCATGGTCATCTGCTCGCTATGTCGAGTAATTTTCATGCTGATACCTCTAGAAGAGGTACTGTCAGGAGTTTTCAATTAAGAAATACTTGCTCCCTGATAGAGGCATACGAAGAAGTAAAAGAAAAAAGAGGAGGAGGGGGAGAGAAGAAGAAACGTATAAAAGATTCTCCTTGGTTTTCAGTGACAAACATTATATGCCCACTTTGTTAGGTGAGTACAAATAGCTTTTATTATATGAGTCTTTTCATCTCCATCTGAAGTGCCAACTCTCCGAAAGGTGAAGGGATGAATAAGAACCTTCACAGAATTGAGGTCCCAGGATTAATCAAACATCACAAAACCATGAGATTACAAAAGGTGTTTACCACGCTTTAGTTAAACCATACTTTCTTAAACAGATTCTCCAGATATCTTTGGATATGATATTTTTATGCAGCAATAGTAGCTCTTTCTTTTCTTCTGTATCTGAATCACTACATTGAGGATTTAGTTGGAGATGAGACCTTAGTGAGCATGGAGAAGTCCAACGCTTTGCTGCTCAATGGGTGGTCGGTGAGCCAGCAGCATCAGCAGCACGCGCGAGCCTGTTAACAACAGAGCCTGCCAGGCCCGCTGCAGCTCTACAGGCTCAGACCCTGCATCTGCACGGGATTCCGGGGTGATTCCTGAGCACATTAATGTTTGGGAAGCACTGATCTCACTTCATCTTGTATCTTCCCCAGCAGGGACACGTTTGCCTAGAGACTGGCATTGATGGGAGAGTTTAATGTAGAGACCAAGTCGTCTGATAGAGCGTTTAAGACGCACAAGCCCTATTTCCAAGTCATGAGGTTGTTTTGTTATTTATGTGGAGCCATAAACCACAATAGGATTTTTAAAGTCTATTTATATGCATAAAGCTGGCATACATATTCACAAATCAATGCATTTATTTTCATTATCCTTGCATGATAGCCACTAACCCATAAATTATCAATTCTGTCAAAGTTGCAGATTTTGCAAATCCTAAGATTGGGCATTATGAACTTTTTAGGTGATTGAAATGATTACCCTAATAACATAATAATTATTTTTATCTCTGGCCCTTGGATTATAACTGATCTGCTTCTACCCATAATTAGTAAGAACATCATGCCTGTATGTTCACACACCAACACCAAATCACAGCCCGTACTATCCACTGGATTATTTCAACTCTCTTGACAATAAAGCCCAGTGTCTGTGTCATGTAGCAATTTGTATGAATCATAAAGGTGATTTGACTGTCTCTACTACGAGAGCAGAGACCTAGCCAAGAAGACAAGCAATCCACTGGTGGGAGAGTAAGTGCGTTGTTGTTGAAGAGGTTACATTAGGCAGTTTAAATATTATCTAAGCACAGAGAAAAGATATCTGCTGAACTGCAAGATCAACCAAAATTCCTACTGATGGATGACTGGAAAGAAAGGATGAACTGAATTCCAGGAGCAGGAACTCAAAGCTATAAGCCCCTGCTTAAGTTAAATAAAATGACTGCGTATTTACAGCAGCCCTTCTCTCCCCTCATATATGACTGTCAACAGGGGCTACGCTGTTTTGTTGATGGTTAATTGTCTTTCAGACTTGTCAAGTTTTTGTCCTCTGAGATAATTTAGACTGAAGTCTAAATTAAATAAAAAATGGCGATCCAATTAAAATATGTAAACTATTTCTATATTTTTCTCTCTCTTTGCTAAATTTCCTCAATAGAGTACGAAAATAATTGGTTGATAATTTCTTGCAGAAGTGGTGAAAGAGTAAGTAACTGGGTATGGATTTTTTTTCTTATTGCTAAAAAAGGGACCCTTTCAGGAAGCTAAGGTTGTAAGAGCAGTGGGAAAAAGGTGAACACCATTTCTTATTATTTTCTTTTTCTTACTGAGCACATAGCTGACATTCAATAATTACTTATTAACTGGAGTATGCATCTTAGCTTGTTTCCTACTGTTGCTAAACAGCCACAGACGTCCTCTGGAGGGAGAAGGCAATGCAGCACAGCGCATGATTGTGCAAGCTGTTCTCTTTCTTGGGTCCAAATGCTGCCATACGTGTTGTGGAATAGGGGACAGCTGCTTAAATTCTTGAAGCCACATTTCTTTCTCGTCTTTTAAAATGGGGTTACACCTGTATCACAGGGTAATTTTAAGGAATAAAAATTATATATAAAAGTGCTTAATACTGTGCTTGGGGTATAGTAAGTTTCAATAGATAGCAGTCATTTTATTATTGCAAAGGTATGCAAGGGAAAGTACCATCACTGTCTTTCCTTTTTCAGGCTTGAGATGGTGGGCATGGCAAAGCGGAAAGGTGGGATTGAGAGAACAGGACCATTGCTGGGGGGGAGACCTTTGCCTTTAGCGTTTGCTTTGTGTGTTCCCGGCAAGTGGATCAGCAAAGGAAACTCTATGTAAATGCCTCTCTTATGACCCAGCAGTTGTGCCATGCACTGCCTTCCAACAAGGTTTATTTTCAATAGCCAAATCTTAGCATTTTATCCATACCATTAAGAGTAAATGGTGTCTCTGCAAGGTTTCTGGATATTCAAAAAACTCGGGAATATTCCGATAACGATGCTCAAAATTCAGTTCCATCTTTTGGCATGTTAAAGAAACTTCCCTGGTAAATTTTCAAGTCATTCAATTTTCTCAATTGGCTAAAATGAAGAAATTCTTTTCAAAGAGAACAATTGGATGGATTTTTTTTTTTTAAAGTAAGGTTTGAGCGAAGGGGGGAAAAGGAAGGAAAACATGTTTATTCCTGTTGGAAGAACATCCGACTTTGTTTCATCACTCTGAGAAGCAGAATTCATCTGTCAACTACTGGACATGTCACCCAGTGATGCAGTTCTGCTCTCATCCTTATGCTAGAGGTTGGCCCAGTGAGGAACAATGATCTGCAACTTGAATTTCAGGGATGATGTGTGTGACTCTTAGAAAGACTGTTTGTATATCAGGAAACTTTTACGTATCATCCAATCATCACACCGTTTTGAATTGCAAACATAATTTCAGCCTTGTTTTTGTTAGTCATATTTGGGAAACCATGCATATATTCTTATGGATCTTGTGGAATGAAAATAAAGCTGCTCGAGATTATTATGTTGACATATGTATGTTAGTGTGTGACTCCATAGACATGTGCATCTTATATAGTCTTCTGGTACCATTCCAGCAAAATCATTACAATTTATCATATGTTGTCTTTTTCCTCTTACTATTTCAAGATGAAAGTTTTCAATACTAATGCTGCAAAGTGGGTATTATGTTGATTTATGCTAATCGGTTTCATGGATGCTGTCGTATTACATTGTTAAGCAATGACTCTGGTGAAATATTCTTGTGTCTACCGTTGTCTTGCAAACAGCCCAGTGGTGCCAGAGAAAAACATTCAGGGGCCCGCCACCTTGCTGTTTGATGACTTCTGTCTGGAGTGGATTTGCTAAGAATAGTGGGAAGGGAGGTGGAGAGGGTTGTGTCTGTGCTGTTATATGTCCTCTTAAAGAGAAAATAGTGTAAAAAAAGGGCCCATGTATTGTATGTGTGTGTGAGTGTATGTGAATTTATGGGGACTTCACTGCCACGTATTTTTTTCATGGCAGTGCTTCTGTAAATGGTGTGTTACTACCTCATTGAGGAGCCTCTGGTTTTAGGATTTTACCGCTAGCCCGTAAACCAGTGAAACTCTACTGTTAAAGCTAGTGCTCCAGGAGGCAGTTTCCAGAGATAAGTTTATTTTAAAAGAAATGTCTACAAGGGAGATTGATTTGGCGGTTTTAAATGCTGCTTCTGCAAACCTGGTTGTGCTGTGTTTCCCTCCCCTGAACACTGAAGCCACTTTATAGGGGGCTGGAGAGCTGTGTGGACAGAGGTGTTCTTCCTGCCATGAAGATGTGCTGCCAATAGGGTCAGCCCACAGAAAGTTGTGGGTAGGCGAGGTTTGTCTTTATTGCCCTTCTGCCTGTGGGCAAACCCCACTTCACGGTCAGCATCTCTGGGAGGTGTCCAGTGCCCCAGTGGCCCCGGATCCTCCCTGCTCTTCTGGAAGCCACGCCCCAAGCTATGCATTCTGCCCCTACTTGCTCTGCCATCCACTCGGGGTCTATTTGGGTAATTGGCTATCTAATCTAATAAGGTAATTCAAAGGAAGATTAATGATAGATAAGAACTTAACATGCTGCCACTCAAAGACTTCACGTGCCTTTCCACCACTTGTGGATGTCCTTAGAGCTGTGACAAGATCTAGGAAGGAGACACTGTTGTACAGCTCTTTGCAATAGCCCCAGCAGCCCACTGTGTGATCATGTAGGTGGCCTACCACCTAATCTGGGCCTAAAATTCCTCCCTGCTGTCAAGGGGAATGATATCATCCTCAGACAGTGACGGAACACCCACAGTATGCAAAGCATTGTACCAGAAACCTAGACTCCAAGGAGAAATGAGGAACAGTCCTTGTCTCTCAGGAGCTCACATCCAGAAGGTTATAATATTTTACTGTAATTATTGGTTAATGTATGTGTGTGTGTGTGTGTGTGTGTTGTATGAAGGCTTGAATTGTGTTTTATTTTTCTCCACATCACAGGAGCCTCTATCCAGAGCTTTTGGCAAGGTAGATACTCCATATGAGTTAAATAAAAACCAGTAATAGTGTAAAGAAGACTATGATAACTGCACACCGTAAGTAGTTGCAAGCTTCTTGCATATCCACAAAACTTGTGTAAATATCTAGAAGAGGGACTTATGTTCATTTGTGATAATGGCTGAATAGATACCAAAGGGCCAAACGTAATGTGATTTCATGGGAAACTCAGGTCCATGATAATTAAAAATGAATCACCAAGAAGGAGTTCTTCTCAGAACCCCTGTTTTCCACTTTAATATTTAAAACCATTTTCACAGAAGATCTATTAAAGTAAAATAGTAATGCTTTGGTCTTCTACTTGTTGTGAAGTATCACCTCAAAGCCTGGATTTTAGCTCAGTCATTTCTCATCTAAAGCAACTGGAGATTAATTGTCTGCACCAAGCTTGCTCCTGGGGCTCCCCCTCCTTTGTTTTAGGTAGCATTGGTTTATAGCATTATATAAATTTCAGGTGTATATCATTATATTTCAGTGGAAATGTAAACTGGTGCAGCCACTATGGAAAACAGTATGAAGATTTCTTAAAAGATTAAAAATAGAAATGCCATACAATACAGCTATTCCACTTCTGGGTATTTGTCCAAAGAACACAAAAACACTAATTCGAAAAGATATGCCCACCCCTACATTCATTGCAGCATTACTCACAATAGCCAAGACTTGGAAGTAACCTAAGTGCTCATCAATGTATGAATGGATAAAGAAGATGCGGTATATTTACACAATGGAATACTACTCAGCCATAAAAAAGATGAAATGTTGCCATTTGCAACAATATGGATGGACCTTGAAGGTGTTTAGCTAAGCAAAATAAGTCAACTGGAGAAAGACAAATACTATATGATTTCACTCATATGTGAACGATAAACAAACAAACAGATAGATGTACAGAACAGATTGGTGGTTACCAGAGGGGAAAAGGGTGAGAGTAGGGTGATAGGGGTAAAAGGGCACATGTGTATGGTGAAGGATGGCAACTAGACTTTTGGTGGTGAACATGATGAAGTCTATACAGAAGTCAAAATATAACGGATCTCCTTTTCAGATCACTATGTTAACTTAACAGGAGAGTTTCTATGTAAAGCGAAAGGGGCGCTGGTACCCTGGAAGTGGAGGATGCCACAAACACCGTGACACATGACATCTTGGAGAGAAGCGGTGCCTGAAGAAGGAGCTATAGACCCAGGGCTCTCCCTAGTCGGCCTGTGGGAGAGAGGACAGCATTCTGCTATCCCTCTTCCGACACACTGTTTGTTTAAAAAGTGAACAGAGTTTAATCAAAAGAACACATTGGCCATTTAGTAGCAGTGAGTTAGCCTTGCAAAAATAAAAATAATAACTACTATGTCAGTGCCAATGATCCATGAGGAAAAAACAAATGACTAATAGTGAGGGGGCACTTTCCATTCCATTCTAGATTCTTCCTTCTCTCTTGTTGTGTTTGCCCCTGCCTAGTGCTTGGACCTAAGTTAGAATAATCGCAGTGTGAGGTACCAACTAGAAATTAAACACACTACTTTTCTTTTGACGTTCATGATTTATTTTCCTAAGGAAAGTACGTATGTGTGGTGTGTAAGGCTTGGGGAGGGGGAGATGGAGGGGGAGGTCTGGTATTTACCTCACGAATAGTGTTATTCAAAGAGCAGGAAAGAAATCCGATGTTTGCTGCGGCTAAATGACAGTATTTATTATGTACTCACAAAAGGATAAAAAAAGCTACTGTTGATTATTTTGACATTAAATTGCTTGCAATACATGAGGGATTAATTATGACGTGGCACACTTCATCCTGCCACCTGAATTAGCTGGAGTTTTAAAGAAGGGTCCGTATTCACAGCATCGTTTGTCACATGGGGAGAATAGGATTTCTCAGTGCTCTATTCCTTGCCAGGAGGTTTGATCATGAACTCAGTGGCCTCACTGAACACAAGCATTCTTTATTCAGATAAAACAAAGTTATATAGCTGGTCTTTATGGGTAATCCTCCTGCATGCAGCCAGCTTTTCTAAACTCTGACCAGGCTTTCATTGACTTAATTTTTAACTGACAGTTCCACATAGAGAAGGTTCCATTTTGTCATCTGGAAGGAAGGTGATTAAGGTTTCTTGTCAAGTAGTTAGTCTCCCCAAACACACGTGTTGGAATATGGAATACAGTGCAACATTGGTCTCCAAATAGATGACTGTTGAGTTTTGTTGGTAGAAAGATTGACATCTAGGTAAGTACACCTCCCAGAAAGGAGGGAGGAGGAGGGACACTGGTGGTAGTGGATGGCAACCAAAGACAACGTCATTGAGCTCGTGTTGTTGGTGACCAGAACAACTCTCGCTCTTATCTTGTTGCTTTAACTCACAAGGAGACATTCCAGCCCACAGGCGCTGAAAGGGAATGTAACACTTAGCTCCAAGTGTGGCGGATTCATGGACTCATCATCCACAGTTCCCAAGCGTGAGTGTAGAACAACCCCAAAGACTCGGCACGTCATTTTTAACACAAGGAGTCAGAACACCAGAATCATCCCAGCAAGAGGAAAGAACTGCCATGTGGAACGGAGCATTCCCTTTTCCATGCCGGAATCTACATCTCCTGCAGGCACAGGAATGAAAGTATCCAGAAAGCTCTACAGGGCACCACAGCCTGGAGCGGGATGGCGAGAAGAGAACGAGAACAGTCTTGGACTTCTGTTACAATTGGGACCTAATGCTCTCTGACCACTAGATTGTACGGGTTATTCCATATTGCATCCTGGTGAATGTGCCTCTAGTCGACTGACAGTGTCTAGCTACTAAAAACAAAAACCAAAACATCAAACTCCAAAACCAAGCTCAGCTTGTAGCTGTGGTTCGAAATATTTGTTTATGGCTTTTAGAGCACTTTATATTTGAAAAATGGTTTCCAATCATTTTGAGTAGTTTTTCTTTGTGACAATCCAGCGAGGTCACCTGGGATTGCCTCTGACTGGTAGATGATAACACCCGGGTGAGGGGACTTTGCAAGGTCACATGACAAGCATATAGAGAGCTCTGGGAACAGGTCTATGGTCTCTGTGACCCCAAATGTATCAGGCCCCATTGAGCCCCAGGTCCCTCTTCCCAGAGGACACAGGATGAGGTGCTGGGAAAGGCGTGAAATGGCTCTTTCCACTGACTCCAAGTTCATTTTTATAATAGAATGGGAGACCTCCCTACAAGTCAGGCCGTTGTGCATTCTGATGTCATAAGCCAATGAGTGAGAAAGAGAAGAGAGCTGGAAAGACGTTTGGAGAAATCCAGCTCAGAGAAGAGGATCACAGCTTCAGGAACAGGGAAGTCACAGGATTCTGCTGAGGGTGAAAATCCTTTATAACAAAGAGCCTGAGCCTCAGAGCAACGCTGGGGGATCCAATGTGGTTTGTTCATTCCACCCATGGGAACTTCAAATCTTGTGAAAAATGTACTTATTGTAAATGTGTGATTCATTTATTTAGCAAGAAAAATGATCTTTTGTTTACCAACTCTTACTGCTTGGAGAGAAATCCTAGGGTATCTTACCTTGGGATCCAAAATCATTGTGATCTTTGAAGGAATTTCCCTGTCCCATTTCTATTCATCTGCGCAATTTCTGTATCTAACATAAAAGAAAAATCCAATAGCATTGAAGTTAAATAATACATTTTTTTCCCTACTAGAACCAATAAATCTGTCTAAAGATGCATTCTACTTTTCTTGAGGGATAATTTAGACTATGTATCAAAAAACGAAAGTCAATAGTTTTTTCTATTACAAATAATTGCCTGTTTGATTCTTTTCCACTTTTTCTTTTTTATTTATTTTGGCTTCAAAATATTTCTACTGAGAAGGCCTCATGCTTCGAGTCTAAACCAGCATGAGTTCCTGGGAGACAATGTCTGCCAGCGGGTCAAAACCCTGCCCTCTCGTGGATTTGGGAAGATTCTCGTATATCCTGTCAGGGGAAACAAGAGCAGGCCCAGGTGCTCAGGGGAAGTGCTTTGATTTGTAACTGTAAGCTAACAGAGCACGCTCACCGTGTGCAGGGGTGCAGCGCTGCAGCTGGTGTAGACACCCCCCAGGGGCAAGCAGAACAGAGGACCCCGCCCAGCTGGCTGGTGCCGGGGGGCAAGGTTCAGGCACGAATAAGATTTATCCTTTGTACTCAGGTTTGAAATTGTTAATTATAAAACTGCTTCTTGTGTCAACTTTGGTCTGCCCAACCCAGTAATTAATTAGACATGACCAGATGGTTATCTGAGAATATCTGGTTTGAAATATCCAATGGTCCAAAGAATATCTGGTTTGCAATACAATATCCAAAAGAATGTCTAGTTTGCAACACCGAGTGAGATTCTTTATTTTCAGACTTTTTTTGAAAAAGAAAAGGAATTACTTGAGAAGAGCCAACATTACACTGGCTGAATTATAGAGAGCTTTATTAGACCAACTTTAGATATTCAACCATTCAACCACAACGAAATTTTCTAAGTATTACATGCCAGGCACAGAGGAGGGAGTAGACACATCTGGAACACTGAACTGCTTCTGCCTGTGTCACACTGAGTGTCCAGAGGAGACTGAGGCCAGTTCCATCTGGGTCCACTGGAAAGGCTTTATCGAGGAAGGGACAGCTGAGCTGAGCCTTACAAGGCAGATGCATATTTACTGAGTGGAAGAAAGTGGGTAGGAGGCGAGGCCATCTCATGAAGGGCAGCATGGCAAATGCACAGTAGTGTGACATAGCACGGGGTGCTCAGGGATGCAAGTAATTCAGCGTCATACTTTGGATGATTGTATGGCAACCATCTCTGCCTCTTCCCTCCCACTGTGGGCAGAGCGTACTTCCACACTTCATGGATGCTGGGTTTGGCCCAGTGGCTTGCTTTGGCTGGTAGATGTTAGCAGATGTGGAGTTAGGAGGTGCCTTAAATGTGCATGCTCAGTTTGCCTGGGCTCTTGGGCAGTGGTGACCAGCCATGAGAAGAGCAGGTGCCAAATAGTGACTGTTCCTTCAGCCAAGCCACAGAACAAACAGAAGTAGAGCAAATTTAAACCCAAATTGCAGCTTGAAGACTGCATACCAGTCAAGCCTATCCTAACCCACTGGAACCAAATCAGACTCGACCTGCAGACCCTTAAGCATGGGGATGGTTGTTATGTGGTATTACTGAGGCAATAGCTGACGATTACATCCAGCAAGGCTGACACACAGGGTGGGGATGGTGAGACATCTTGCTAAAGGTATAAGCTGGGCTACCTCATGGATGGCCTTGTATTATGTGAAGATGTTCAGGCTTTACCTGTAGTAAAGGAGACACTGACATACTCAGGGAGACAGACAGCAATCTTGTTTGCATTTTAGAAAGAGAATTATGGCGGCAGTTTGGCAATTGGCCTTGTGGATGTGTGACACCAGAAGCGGTGCGATAAACAATTATAACAGCTGACATCTACCGGACAATTACTACATGCCAGGAACCATGCTAAGTACTTTACCTATTTAATCCAGTTTAATTCCCAAAGCAACCACACGGAGTAAGTGTGCAAATCACTTCTCTTTTACAGATGACATAACTGAGGCCCCAAAGGAAGTCTGTTCATGCGATACCCTGAACTCTCAACTGTGAAGCCTGTCTGCTCATTGTGAGGTTAAGGTAAAACCAGGTCTGAATTATGGCAGTGTGGTGGGGAGCGAGGAAGGACTTGATCTGAGAAATTATGAGAAGGAAGAATCAGCAGGATATGCTCACTGATTACCTGTGGGGTGTGGAGGAGGGCATCGTGTCTAGGGAGACTCTAGTTTCTGGATTAGGGAACAGAGTAGAAGATGGTGATTTGCACCAAAGAAGAGAATAAGGGAAGGGAAATAGGGTGTGTTAAGCTGCCTACGGGGCACCTTTATGAAGGCACGCAGTCTGGAGGCCAGGTGAGAGGGCTGAACTGAAGACGTGGTGCTGGAGTCAACAGCATGTCACTCCTGGGAGTGGGCATGCACCCTTCGAGAAGTGGAGGAATGGGAAGAGAAGAGGGCCAAGACCAGAACCCTGGGGAAACCAGTGTGAAAGGCATGGCCAGAGAAAGAAGAGGCAGAGAAAGACGAGCCGACAATGATGTGTCAATGTAGGTTCATTGATTGTAACAAATACTTCTCTGGTGGGGGATGTTGATAGTGGGGGAGACTGCACACGTGTGGGGGCAAGGAAGGGAAGGGAAATCTCTGTACGTTCCTCTCAATTTTGCTGATAACCTAAAAACTGCTCTAAAAATGTCTATTAAAAATAAACAAACAAATAAATTTAAAAAGACAATCTGAGTTGTAGGAGGAAATCCAAGAGAGCATAGCTCTCCAACAAGAGTAGGCAATAGCAAAGGGCTGGGAAGAAGTTTTTGTTTTGGGAGCTGGGCTGGCTGGTTGCCCTTGGTTTGTAGAGCAGCACTAGCAACGTCTTAGAAGAGAAGATGGAGTGCAGGGGTGGAAAATGATTGAGGAAAGGGACAGTGAAAGGAAGGAAGGACAATATTGATAGATTTGATCCTACAGAAACTTTAAAAAATCGCTCCCATAAATAAGAAAAGGAAAATGAACAACAAACTGGCAAAGGCATTCCTAACAAATAAACTAGAAAAGAGTTAATGCTATCAATGCATAAGCAAGTTTTTTTTAATGAACATATAAGGAAAAGATAAACAGTTCAGAAGAAAAGTGAGAAGACACAAATAGGCAGACTATTTTAATAAAGGGAGAAAGACCAAACACCAATGGCAAATGCAAATACAAGAACATATTTGGCCTCAAATGAAAAGTCAAAAATGTTCACTTGGCAAATTGGCTGTGATTTAGCAAGAGCGTGGTGAAACGGACACTATCACCCTGCTCTTTGCAGTCCGTGTTGATCCAAACATCTTTTGAAAACAATTCAGCAATGTGCTTCAAGAACCTCAAAACATGTGCATGTCATTTGGTGCAGTGTTTGTAATCGGCATGGATCCCACAAAAGTAATCAGAATGCACATAAGGGCTGGCGGTCCATGAAGTTAATCACATTATTACAGGCAACTGCAAAAATCTGGCCGCTTGGAACACACCACAGTGAGGATACGGACAAGTGAGTTTTTGCCTATACATAAGATGGAATACTAAGAAGTCATTTAAAAATCACGTTTTCTACATGAGAATAGGTTCATGATTTAACATTAAGTAAAAACAGCAAAACACAAAAGTGTGATCCTAAGTTTATTCTTAAACAGTGCACATATTGAAAGCAACCGCATGTATGAATTAAAATTAATAGTTATCTCCAAGTTATAGGATTACATGTGATTTTTATTTCCTTTGTATGCTTTGCTATATTTTCCAAATGTTCTATAATGAATGTGTATTATTTTTGTATTTAGAAAATGGAAAACAACAAATGGCATTATTTTCAAAAAGAAATAACAGTGAACAGTTGATGGAGAAGAAGCAATTTCCAAGTTGCCTGACTCCGTGAAGGGAGGGATACGATGGAGCTGGGCTAAGATGACGAGGGTAGAGGGAGGGTTTTGAAGAATGGCTGAATGTCCTCAGGCTCAAAGGCTTTAAGAAAGCAGCAGTGAGGAAAAACGTTGAGAGTATAGGCCATGACTCATGGCACAACATCTGTGATGGAGGGGTGGCCTTAACAGAAAAAAGGGTGGTTCCTGTACTGAGCGGTAGGATAAATCTACAGGAGGTGCAGACAGACGTTTGAAGGGATGGGAGGCAGGCTGTTGAGAGAATTCAGGTCTGATTTGCTCAATTTTCTTAGAGAAGTGGCAGCCGGGGCATCTTCTGGGTGGTGGCAGAATTGACGACCTGGTGAGGGGTCCAGTTTGGCATGGCTGCCGCACCCAAAGTGTTTTCATCCACAGAACCAGGAGCCCAGGGGTGGAGATGAAGAAGACTGACTTCATGCAAGACTGGCGGTTTGGGGGGTGGGATGGGGAAACCCCAAGGCGAGAGTGTTGGGGTGATGGCAAGCAAAGGATTCAGTGCACCTTTGCCTTCTGATGAGCAAGGGGGCGAGGCTCCGGGTTAAGAGACTGGGAGAAAAAGGGGAGCAAGGGCGAGGTCTCCAAGTCAAACCAGTGGTGCGATGAGAGAGATGGAGTCAGGGCAGGTGGAAGAAGTTGTCAGACCCTGATGGATGGGAGCTTACACTCCAGAGAGGGACAGACGTTCACAGATTCCCCTTCACAGTAATTTTGTTGGGTGTTCTCGGGTATACAATACTTCCAATAATCTTGGCAATATCTAAAATATGGGCCCAGCATTCTTACTGTGAAATTATATTGAGGAATATGTGTGAGGAGCTACATGTTACACATTGCAAATATTAAGGATGTGTGTTAAATAGAGATTCTAGGACTTTCTGGGACATCTTGGCCTGTCAGTGTACTTCTCTTATTTTCCCAGCACCTTTTCATGCTTTCTTACAAGCACCACAAACTCAGAAGCCTTCAAGGGCCAGAGAGATCACAGAAATGAGAGACAAGGCTGGAGTAATGCAATGGGGAACAGTAGGGCCTGGGGTATGTTGGAGCATGATGGATGTCTTGCCTAAAGACATTGGAATAAAAACCATTTAAAACATCTCATCTCCCCAACCAACATGTCAGTGACCTTGGAGTATTGCTTTCCTGCTTGGCATATGAGCCTGTGACTTTGCAGCTTTCCCTGAATTCTTGTTACCATGGGCTGGCTTTCATTTTTTTCGAGACCATGCTGAGTCAATCTTCACTGCAAAAATTAGCTTTGCCCTCTAAAATTAAGCCTGTTCACAAGCAGCATGTATCGAGTGTCTGAGACTTCCAGAAACACCTCTTCAATTTGCACTAGGGCAATTACGGGGGGTATTTTGCCCCACCGGGGATATTTGGCAATATCTGGAGACGTTTATGGTTGTCCCAAATTGATGGGATGGGTTGCTACTGGCATCTATTGGGTAGATGCCAGGGATGCTACTAAACATCTCACAATGCATGGATAGTGTCCCCACAACAAGCAAGTGTCAAGCCCAAAATATCAACTGTGCCGAGGACAAAAATCTCCCCAGTAGTGGACAGCCATTCCTCCACTGTCCATCATTCAGAAACCAGGAGCCTTGTGGTGACTGCTGCTAACTGTCCTACTTGGCCCCGTAGTTCCACCTCCCCAAACTGACGAGGGGTGACAACTCGGTTTGTTTTGCCAACGGTCATGATACTTTCTCTTCTGTTTCCCCACCTCCTGTTGTCTCCTTTCTTGCTCTTTTCTTTTGTTTCCAGGCTCTTCTGGGCCACACTTCCCAGAAGGCTCCCTGCATTCCACCATGGCAGCCTTGGCTCACAAAGCATCACCTTGGGTCTCAAGCAGCAGAGCTGTGTGCACTCATGCCTGGTTGATCAGGATTGAAGCTTCAGCATGGTGCCCAGCACAGCCAGCCCAGCCAGGGGAAGGTGGGCAACTTTGAGACTTCTCCCTTCATCCTTTCTCCCACCAGCCATTCCATGGGGGCTGCAGAAATAGATAATGTGAGTGGTAAGTGCAGATTATCCAAGACAAAACTCAGGTGTCATTAAAAGTTGGATCTACTCGCCCATGAAAATAAACATCGATGGCCTTTGTGTGCCAGACATTGTGCTCGACTCAGAGAAAGCCAAGTTGAACAAGACAAAGTCCTTGCCTTTTAGAAGCTCTCCACAGGGGAAGGAAGTAGATCCACAAACACAGGAGTAGGATGCAAATGGGCTAAGGATGAGTTCAGAGTTGGGGGAGGGGCTGGACCCCTACAACGGTCTGGGGGTGGGGGAAGGAGGAGTGGAGTCAGTGTAGGATCTTAGAACAGAAGCCTTTCAGTAGTTTGAGGTACAAGAAACTTCTTTAAAACTTTCATAAAGTAGGAGAAAAAAGTTTCATTCATTGATTCAAAAAAATGTTTATATTGACTGTTTCCCCTGGCACGCACCTTCTAGGTGATTAGAATACAAAACTGAGCAAGAATGGAAAGGTCCCCCTTCTCCTAGAGTCTGCATTCTGGTGGGAGAAGAAAGACAAAAACTTAAGCAGTGTAGCTATATCATCAGATGGTGACGGGGATGTTATGGAATAAAAATAAGGCGAGTGACGGGGGAGGATCACGTTATATCAGGCGGCCAGGGAAAGACTCTGTTGGTGATAGGGATATTTCAGCTGAAATCTGAAGGATGAGAAGACCTAGTCATGTGAAGACGTGGAGAGAGAGTACTCCAAGCAGAGGGAACAGCAGGTGCAAAGGCCCCAAGGCTGGAATAACCTACACATTTTAGAGGAAGAGGGAGGAGGCCAGCGTGGCCGGTGTCTAACACGTGAGCTACTTGGTGGTAGGATATGAGGCGCCAGGGCCTGAGGTACCGTTGTAAGGAGTTTGGGTTTTATTCTAGGTGCAATGAGGAGCTATTAGGTTTTGATCAGAGAATCAACACGATCTGATTAGTGCCAGTAAAAAATCATTTTGACTGCTTTGTGTAGAGAAGAAACAGGGAAGCCAGCATGAAGACTCATTGAAATTGATCAAGCGAGAGATGATGCTAGCAGGTGATGGTTGTGAATAAAGTAGTGGACTGTATTAGTTAGGGTTAGGGTCAGCCATGAGAGACCCCAAACCCCAAGTAAAAGCAGTGGCTTAAAGGAGATGGAAGTTTATTTTTCACACGGAATTCTAGGCACACAGTTCAGAGGTGCTATAGTGCTCCATTGTGCAAGAGACCTGGGATCATCCATTTTGTGGCACCATGCATGGCCTCTACTCTGAAGCTTACCTCATTGTCCAAGATGGCTGATTCAGCTCTAGCCATCACATCTGCATTCTAATTAGAAGCAAAAAATAAAGACAAAGAGAAAAGTATGCTCCCTTCCTTTAAGGGCATTTGTTGGAAGTTCACATACTATGTTTACTTACATCCAATTGACCATGGCTGACTGCAAGGAAGGTTAGGAAATGTAATCTTCGTGTGCCCAGCTAAACTTTCCAAGTTCTGTTACTGAGGAAAATGGGGAGGGTGGATGTTGGGGGACAATGAGCACATGAACAGATTTATAATATGTTTCAGTTGTAAAGCCCATAGGGCTTGCTGATGGGTTAGGTATTAGAGTTGAATTACAAAAACAGTTCAGGATAAAGGACAAAATATGTGTTTCAGGGCATGTGGAAAGAAATAAGACTTAGCGATCCAGAAAAGAGATCTAAGTAGATATTTTCCCAGCAGAGAACAAATTCTTTTTAAGGAACAATGGAGATACGCTCATTATTATGGCCATAATAGATATGCTCAATAATATGGCCAATAGCAACTCTTGATCCCTAGGGTCACAATCCATGACTGATCTGTGTTGCCAAAGAAGGAGGGCTTCCAGTCCAACCCTACGACCAAGGCCATGCCCACGCATGTCAGCCTTTGGGACTCTGTCGACAGGTTGAACAGAAGTCATCATGACCTCCACTATTGCTCAAGTATATCCCTGAGTTTGTCCAATTTCTCACGACAGAGGGCCGCGCCCCCTTGTGGATGTGGACATAGTCAGGCCCTGAGCTCCCAGCACCCACGTCTGCTGGCTCTCTTCTACTGGAATACTTAGAGAGAGGAGCTCCAGGAGAGCCACTGCGTGCCTGAAGACCTTCCTGCCTTGGCCAAAAATGAGTGCACGCACTTGGTGGAGCTGTGACACGGCCTTACGGGCCTTGCTTTCTCAGAATCACCCTGCCATTGCTGTGGGCTCCCATCTGGCTCTGGCAGCCCCGGGGCAAGGACGGTTCACCAGGTACCGTGACTGGAGAGGAGGGAGCTCCACACAGGTTGTGCCAACACACTCAGGATGAGATGGGGGTCTAACCAGGAGGTTGATGGGCTGCACGCTGTCCCTCTCCTCACAACACAGAGGGCTGCTCCATCCATCTCTGTCCTCTCTTCCGGGACCACAGAGACTGGTAACTGGGTGAGTGACATGAGGGACATCCATTTGGAGATGCACTGAGCCATAAAGCAAATTCTGGATTCTCCTGGGAAACATGGCGACAGTCTCATTTTCCCTGTATGTTCACTTAGAGAAAAATTCATGCCAAAAATGGGATGAAAAGCAATGGATTTGTTTGGTAGCACAGCAAACCCCATATCAGAAATCAGGTGTGGATATTTCCACAGGCAAATCAGGGAACTTTTGAAAACTCTTTGTTTTGGGGGATGAAGTTGAATACTTAATTCTGTGCTGCGGGACATTCCACCTAGGGGGGTGACTCAGCTCCCAGAATTATCACATGAGCAGTTCACAAAGACTAGAGAAGGATGCATATACTTATTTTCAAGGTCTGCACAAAAGCCCTGATCAGAAAATCTGGCCATGGAATATGCTTTATTCTAGCCGAAACATCTAATACTTTCTATATATCTCAAGGGACTATATGTTTTACAAGAGAGATGAATATTATCTTACAATCTGCCACAATACCTAATATCTATCGCATCTCAAAATGAATACAATTACTGCATAAATCTCAGCATTGGCAATTTTCCTCTCTCTCTGGAAATGTTTTTTAATTGAAAGCATTTTAAGGTTTGAGAGAAAATGCACCATTCATTTCTGTTAGATACGTTAAGTGTATTTAGTTACTTGGGAATAAAATAGCTCCTCCTTCAAAGGGAAAAAAAATCCTTTAGGCTTACATGACAATTGTCTTTGGCAGAATGATGAACTGAAGTTGCTGTTTCTAGAGTTTGTGGAATGAATGGATGATACCACAATCTGTGTAAGAAGATGCAAAATCAAATTCTCAAGGGACAGAGATTTTTTATAATTTTGAGAACAAAAGCATTCATGTAGAAGAAAATCCACATACATCTGCTTTTCTGTTCACATTATTATAGTAATACGGTGTTAGAAAACTTGAAAGAAATACTAATAAAATAAATTTCACTGTTAGCCATTAACTTCCTATGTGAGAGCTTATCTTTCTGATAAGGGTTTAACTCTTGTTTCCTTTGATAACGTTGGGCTGTTAATACAGAATTACCTAATTTAGGATGAAGGAATTCAGTTCTTGCCCAGATTCAAACATCAGCTATATTTTCTTTCAACCAATTGAAACTGTGTTTTTCTTTGGAAATAGCAAATTACTCAAATTGTAAAACTATAGAAGCTATTGAGGTATCATTTTTTTTTCCTACAGGAAAATAATATTTAGGATACACAGAGCACTGCCCCTAAGTTAGACATCTCAATTTAAATTTCAGGTGACAAATGACCTCACAATTTTACCCGCTACTGTGGTTTTGGTAGTTACTCTTGAAAGTACTGTAAAATCTTTGCTCTCCCGGGGTTGATAAGCAATCAATGCACATTATACTGGGGCCAGCAGAAACTACTTAGATGCGTAATGACGGCTCCTTCGTCCCTGGGGTGTCTAAATGGGACGGAAGAGAGACCCTGTGCTGTTGGAGGAGGCGGCTGTGTTTGGAGGCGGGCGATGCCGGCAAACTGCATTCTGGAGGTGGAAGCCGGGAGGAACAAGCGCAGACGCTGCGGGGATGAAGAGAAGCAAATCCAAACACCTCTTCTGATCTCTCATTTCTCTTCTGATCACATTTTTCATTGATTCTTAACAACGAAAATACTTTCAGAGGAATAATTTGAGGATTTCCGTTCAGATATAATCATCAGAATCCTGGAACATCTCTGAGATGTAGAGGACTTGAGATTTACCATCAGACAGGACTCTGTAGAAATTCTGATCTACTAGATTGATCTGCTACAATTTATTAGCAACTTGGGCATTTTCTTTATTTTTATGGCTTTAAATTTCTCCAACTGTAAAGGGGAAATTATAAAATCTACTTTTCAAGGGTCTTTGGAGATTAAATAAAATAGTATATAATGTACAAGATACCAGCAGGATTATTTTTGGAACTTCATAAAATCATTGAAAAGTGCAACGGGAAGAAAAATAATAGATGCCCCTGTTATTTGAAGTATTCCGTAAATCAAAAATTAACATCACGATGGGAACAGTTTTTGGTAAACAGATGAAAATACTGAACTTAAGTTTAAGTGAAGATCTAAAATATGGTAAAGAACATATTCTAAAAGAAGAGAAAAGTGATGTTATCCAACAAATAGTCTTTAAAAAATTGGCAATTCAGGGAAACAAAAAGGCTGCACCCTCTCCTCCCCAAAAACCATGCTCCAGAAAATTTCTAATAAATTAAGGATTAAAGTAAAAAAGGAAACCATAGAAGTATAAGAAAAAATATAATAACTATATAACTGGTTCTAGGATAGGGAAGGACTTTGTATCATACAATTAAAGGCTACAATCAAATCATTGATAAATTTGACCATATAAATATTAAATATTTTGTATGTCAAAAATCATAACCAAAACTAAATGCAAATAACAAATGAAGAAAAGATCTGCAAAAACATAAAACTATAGGGGCTGGCCCAGTGGCATAGTGGTTAATTTTGTGCACTCGGCTTCGGCAGCCCGGGGTTTGCAGGTTCGGATCCCAGGCACAGACCTATGTACCACTTATCAAGCCATGCTGTGGCAGCGTCCCACATATAAAGTAAAGGAAGATGAGCACAGATGTTAGCCCAGGGCCAATCTTCCTTACCATGCCCGCCCCCCCCAAAAAAAAACCCCAAAAAACACGTGAAACTACAAAGTTAATATCCTTAATACATAGAAAGCAATCCACAGGGAAAAACACTACCATTCCAATTTTTTTTTAAAAAAAGAGACATAAATAGATAGATATTTTACAGAGGAAGATAATGGAAATTTACTAATATGTGAAAAATTTATCTTTTTAGTATACAAATGTGGAAATTGAAACAACATACCATTTAAATTCATCAAATTGGCAAAGATGAAATATTAAAAATCCTCAAGGTTAATGGGGGTGTGGAGGGACGGGCACTTTCACATTTGGCTGGTGAGGTGTGAATTACTGCAGCACTCCTGGAAACCATGCTGGTGGTATAGTCAGAACCCTGAAGTCCTTCCGACCGGAGATCCAGTCATTCCATTCCTCAGGGATCCTGACTTCCCTTAGGTCTCAGAGCCACCCAGCTGGGAGGAACTCTTTCCTCTCTCTGCTGACATTCAACCTCCTGCGCTGTGCAAAGCACCTTCCACTAGCAATTACTCCTTAAAGACCCCCAAAAACCTGCACAAAACCGAATAAGAGCCACAATTACAGTTGCCATGGAGACCATAAAGCCTTCGCTTTCTCCTGTGCTCAATAGGCGTCTGGAAGGCTGCACACCACCAGGGCCTCACCTGCTGACGCAGGACCCCTGAGAGAACACTGCTGTCCATGCCAAGCCACTGTCTCCTGGTGGGTTTCCAGCTCTGACCCCCAGGGGCACAGTGGCATCTGTCTCGGGAGGCCCTCCTGAAAACAGCTTTCTCTTTTGACCACAGCCTTTCTTCTCTTGGGGATTAGTGTCAAGTTCATGGGGCCAGGCAGATGGGCTGCCCTTCCCAGCCCCATCTACTCCACTCCCAGAAACGCAACAGGGAAAACCGCTCCCTTGCTCTCACTCAACCCTGATCTCCAGCAAACCACTCTCGGGGGGCTTTGCCCACCTGTACTGAATTCAGTCTAGGCTCGGCTGTGACTTCTGCCTCATAGGGCCCTGATGGCTGGTTACCATGTCAGAAATTCCACAGTAAGTAAAGGGCTAACCATAGAGCGGCATTGATACCAGTCATGGCACACGCACCCGTGTTTATAATCCGCACTGTCTTCTCTCTCTCTTCCTCTGTTCCTTCCTGCTCCCTGCTGCAGCGCTAACGCCCAGCCAAGGACCTGGCACATAATGGGTGTTTATTAACCATCTGTTGACTGAATTAATGAATATATCCATGAGACCGAATATTACACAACATTAGGAGAGTGTTTTCAAGTGATGTTTAATAATGGTAGGTGACGTTCAAAATGAAATAAATTTTAATAGCAGAATAAAAACTGTATGTACAGTGTTATACTAATTTCATAAAGAAAACCAAAAATTTGTGCATAGAAGAAGGACTGGAAGGAAATGCACCAAAATGTTAGAAGTGTGTGCAGTAGAAAAAATTACAGGTATTTTAAAATTTTATTCTTTATAATTTTCTGTATTTCTTAATTAACAATAAGCATGTATTACTTTTATAGTCAGAGAGAATTGCCTATATCTCTGTGTAAGGCGTATCTTTATGGCATGTTTAAGACCTGTACCTATGGTCACAGTTAAGTAGCAAACCAAGATCAGGATAGTTTTCTGCTGGCACCACAGTCTTCCTTCTTCTACGGTGAGCTGCTGTTCTCACCAAATGAGTCAGCTTAAGCTCTTCTATACTATTGGCCAAACCTCACCACTATTGGCTCGTTTCATTTCCTTCATCTACAAAAATGCACCTGATTTGTAAAGATAATCTTCTGTTCCTTCCAGGCCAACATTATCGAAAGATATTTTAATGTGAAAGTATTGTATTTGTGCCTCAATTCAATCCATATTGTTCAGGAATGCCTGGTACTGTGCCAGGTGCTGGAAAGATGCTGGCGTGGAGAAACTATTCTTGTCTTCCCAAGTTTCCAGTGCAGGAAAAAGGGCGCATTAGAGACAAGCTGGCATACAACAATGCGGGCGTAGCTCAGGCGGACAGTTCTTACATTTCAGTGGCCTCTTGATGCCTTCGTGTCTCAGCTCTCCTGGCACGTTAAGTCCTCTCAGTGCTACTGGCCGCTTTCCCTTTAGGCTCAGTAGAGTCCCAATGCCTCATCGCTGTGCCCAGTCGCTTCTTTCCACCTGCAGCCCTGGAGATGGAGAGAAAAATGTTACGAGCTAAGAGCCCAAGGCCTCGCTGGGTACGCTTGGCTCTTCTGCTAACTAGCTGCACAACCTCGACCACAGGGAGGCGGGAGTAAGAAACCTCAGGCTCCAACCCTTTCCTCCGGTAAAGGGAAGGCTGATGTGTACCGAGAGATCTAATGTGTTCTTATCTGCTGGTGCCCGCTTTATTCCTAAGCTCATTCTGTACCCCCTGCCTTCTGTGTTCATCCACTCCCTTGCTCAGTCCCCTTGCAAACGTCTGTTGAACCAGAGATTATGGAAGGCACAGGTGTAATGGAGAAGGCAGGCCATACACACAAGCAATCATAGCCCCTTGTGACAAATGCTTTAATTGAGTTGTCCTTGACATGCCATGTGGATACAGAATGGAACAACTCATTCTGTGGAGGGTTTAGGAGGTGGCTTTATAAAGGAGGTAATGGCTGAACTGGATGGGGCCTTGGAGGGGTGGGTAAGAGTTCACCATGCAGAGAGGAGAAGTGTGTCTTGGCTGAGAAAAATGCATATACAAGTGACACAGAAGGGAAATAGTGAGAACAATCAGCAATACCTACAGGGTCAGATCCTCATGAGTTTGCCCACTCCCTGGAGCACGAGACCACCTTGCTAGAACGCTGGAGGGGAGGGTAGTGTAGCGATTTCAGGGACAGTGTATTGCACACAGAGTGGCACACACAGGGCCTTTCACACAGAGCGAGCGCTGTTCAGTGGATCTCCCTGTCCTTCACGATCAGAGACACCAGACCCTTGGTCGTCTACAGGTCCCTTCTCTCCTGCCTCCGCTTTCCCCACCGTGCTCCCTCTACGTGGAATGCACCTCCCCTTCTTCTCAAATGCCCATTTATCCCTCAAAATGCAGCCTGATGTCACCTGTGCACTGTCCTGCTTCCCCTACTGGGAAGGCGATCCCTCGTCTCCACCTGTTGGTCCTTGTGAGACCTGCTGGGGTTCTGCCCATTGGTTCGTCTCTGTGCCCAACAGGCTGGGAGCGGGAAGAGGGCCCTTACCTCCCTGTCCCCAGGGCCCCTATCCCAAGGGCCCAGCCACAAGGTTAGCCCTTGGAGGGTGTCCAGTGAGTGTTATTGACTACCGAGGGGACTGTCCCCTGCATGGAGGGAAGCAGAGGTGTCAGGACAAGGGGCTGCAGGTGTTGACCATGGGAGAGGGCGGCCTGCTGGGAGACAGGGTTCTGACTTTAATACCCCCCTTGGAATTTCCTCCGCCGCCACGTGCCTGCCTGTCTCTCAGATGTCCTATGATGGGCCAGCCCACTATCTCTAATACGGAGCTCCCGTTTCAGTGGGCACATCAACTTCCTTTTCCGGCCCTACCTGCTGCATGAGCTTCCTGTGACTAAGGTAACAAAGCACCCCAGACAGGGGGATTAAACAACAGAAATTTATTTCCTCCTGGTTCTGGAGGCCAGACGTCCAAGATCCAGGTGTCAGCGGGGTGGGTTTCTCCTGAGGCCCCTCTCCTTGGCTTACAGATGGCCACCCTCTTGTATCCTCACATGACCTTCCCTCTGAGGATGTCTATGTCCTAGGCTCCCCTTTTATAGGGACACCAGTCAGATGGGATTAGGGCCCACCCTGATGATCTCACTTAATTTAATTACCTCTTTAAAGACCCTAACCCCAAATGGAGTCACATTCTGAGGTCCTGAGGATTAGGACTTCTTCACATGGTTTTGGGGGGACACAGTTCAGCCTGTCACACCTGTCATTAATCGTATAGAGAAAATACTTTCCCTTCAAGTCAAGCCCCCTCGACTCTCACCAGCTATTTTATGAGGACAACCGTTGTTCTGCCGTAGCCACGCTGCTCTGTTTGATTTCTGTTTTTGAGGCCGCCGTCTCTACTTTCTCCCCATCCCTGAACCCCTGTCTCACTGCTTCCTCTCCTTCCCCGGCCCCAGGTGACTTCCTTCGTCTGTTTATCTTGGCAGGTGTTACCAGCTCGTTTCTTTTATTTCCCCTTTGCCTCCGGTACATAACCCTGGACCATCTGTGCCAGTCTCATTTATTATTCATTCACCAAACACTCCCTAGCCCCTACTATGTGTCAGGCCCTGTGTCTCAAGGCCATGGCAGTGAAAGGTGAAAAAGACCTGATGTCACCCTCCAGGGGCTCAGAATCCCACAGAGGGGCTTAGGCCAGAGCCAGGCACAAGGGAGGTTCTGCTAAGGACACTCCACTTTGCAGTGTCCTCAGTGCCTGGTTCTCAGACCCCTGTGTCTGGCTTGCCTGGGACGCTCAGGAAGCTCCCAGCTGGAGCCCTAGCAGTGCAAGGGCCATCCCCGGGGATCGGCCTTTGTACAAGGACCACAGGGAACGCCTCATACAGTAAATATTCAATATGGTTCTACCGCCATAACAAATGAGGGAACAACGAACACAATCATTGTCATGGAGGTGGTGACGTTCAGAGAAGATGCGAAGGGGCTGTGACGTTGAAGCGTGGCCTTGAAGGACGAGCACTGACTCTCCGGGGAGGCACAAGGTGGAAGGAAACTGAGAAAGAGAGAAGCAGCAAGAACACATGGGTATGAAAATGCGCAGCAAGCTTGCAGACCAGCGAAGGGTGCAGAGCTGGAGGGCGGCGTGGGGAGGAGGTAGCTGACTGAAGGCTGGCAGGTGGACTGCGCAGGCTGGGAGGAGCTCTGTGCTGCGTGAGCTGGGTGCCTGGCGGTCTCCCAGGTGAGGATGTCCTAAGACAGGCACCTCGAATGGCATGTGTCCCTCTGCCTAGACTCCGACTCGTCTCCTCTGCCCCACTGCAGGCTAGAATTGCCAGAACACCCAGGGCCCACCTCCAGAAGTTCTGACTCAGTGGGTCCACATGGGCCCGGGGTCTGTCTGTGAGCGTCCGTCGCAGATGCTGCTGCTCGAGAGCCGCGGGTGAGCACTGCAAACGACAGAAACTCCTGCTAGCTGCCCCGTCTCCAGCTCTTTTCTCCCTAGTGACACTCACACAGAATTGGTCCTCAAGGGATCTATCTATTATTCTCTGTCCTACACGAAGGCTGAACCAATTCTTTCTCTCTCCCTTCTGTCCTTTCTATCTTTCTTTCCTGCTGCAGCAAAGAGGAAATAGCGCGATACAGTGAAAAGCACATAGATGCTTGAATCAGATAAATTTGGGGGCAAATCCTTGCTCTCTGTGCCAAGGGAAGGCGTTTTTAACCTTCCTGATTCTCTGGTGTAGGAACAACAGCACTCGTCTCAGAATGTGACTGCTTCTCTCCCACCCATCTCCCTCTGCCTGCAGTGTTCTTCATCGTGCCCTTCTCCTTCCAGGTTCCCAGCAAAACTGGATCCTGAGCCCCACCCTTCCCTGGCCCTTGGGAGGAAAGTTTATTCTGTCTGTACATCCCACCTTCCACTGGTTGGTTGCTGTTACTGCTGCTAACTCTGCAACCCTCCTCAGTTTACCTCTAAGTTCTGCAGGACACGATCGCAGGGCACATCCCGCTCCCCTCCACAGTGAACTTTCTGTCCTCAGCCTCCCCTGAGCGCTGCTGCCGTGAAGTTTGTGCCACTCAGCCACGTGCAGGAAACACACGTGGTCATCACCTGCCATGGGAGGAGATACAACCTCCGTTGTTTTCCCTCTTACCAGTGGAGAGATTGGCTCAGTCTATTCAACGGACTTATCCAAGGCTGCACAGTGAGATTCTCCCACTTTCTTTCTTAGTCTGGGCTCTCAAAGAAAATTTAGCATTTTTCTGTCTTATTTATGATTGGTTTCCTAGAGGATATTAGCCGTTAGCACAGTTGTCAATGGTGGGAGGAGTGAGGGTATTTATTTTCCTTTCTTTAAGAGAATACTCACATAACGAGTGGTGCATGAGAGAAGAGGAGTGGCAGGGTTTTATCGGGGTAGGGTCTATTAAGTCACAGCCAGGTCAGGAAACTCCCCCAGCCACTCCGTTGATACCTCGCTTCCTGGTGGTCTGTGCTGAGTGCGAAGAAGAGAGATCAGCTCTCAGATGTGCCATTAGCCTACACGCCTGACCCAGGCTCATTAAGGGAGACAATTACTCATGACGGGAGCAGGATGGTCCCGTTGGAGGTGATGCATCTGGAACCACACATTTTAGCACATCTGGAGAGTGGAGAAAAAACTAACCCGGAAGCAAGGCGTTGGTAAATGTCAGTTGTTTATTGACCTTCTTATTTGGAAGCAAAATACTAAGGAAACAACTGGAGTTGTCTCTGAGAGCCCACGGCTGGAGGCCTGGTGGTTGGTGGTGGAGAAGGGGCCTGGCCTCAGAATGGGCGTCGTCTGGGCCACTGAGCATTTCTCGGGTGTGCGCCTTTCCCGTGCCAGCAGTTGCTGCCGAACCCACCATAATAAACTCGCTGCTATTGTTACCCTAAACACCAACAGTATGGGTTATTTTAATGGACATATTGCTTTAAACTGAGCGTTCACCATCTGTTCAGTCCCTCATTTTGAATGCAAAAAGAACATATTTCACAATTACATCTGTAAGTAATGATATAAGTAATTTAAATGCATGTATATGTTCACACAATGCAGTAGACAGCTGGGAGATTTTCTCCCCGCTCTTATGTTTCAGGCACAAATCAAGGGAAAATATTCACCGGTTCCTTACAGAGTGCATTTTCCCATTTACGCAGAGTTGTTTTTGCAGGAAACAAGGTTTTCTGCCCTCGCTGCACCTAGAAGTTCAAGGCAAGCTCTATAAACTAGATCACAAAGTCATTTTTACAATGCTCGCCTTGTCTCCGTCCAAATCCCCCCTGGCTTGAGTGACAGCTTGGCAGATGTGACGCATTAGATCAATCAGTTTCAATAGATGTTCAAGAGGGGCCAGGTTGGCTGTGTGGGCCAGCATTTCTTTCACTCCCTCCCCTGGAGACAAGACCGCAAGAAGTGCCTCCACAAAGGAGGGATCTGAGGGCGGTCAGCATGCCCACTGGATGGGAAGTTCAAAACAGGGTAGCACAGAGACCCTGCCAAGGGCAGCAGGTTGCTGGGCAGAGGCCTGGCACCATCAGGGCAATGAGAACTCACTGGGGCTGGGTGTGGTGGGGGGAGTGGGTGCCAGAGAGAAGGATGCTGGAGGGGTGATTAGGACACATTGCACCGGAGCCGGAGAGAGAAGTGGATGCCCTGTCACTCATGAAGGACATCGCCACATCGCTGGGTGCAAACTCAGAGGCAGAGTCCAGAGAATGTGCCCCGATTACGGAGCAATGTAACATAACTGACGCTCAACTGGATTCCGGGGTGACTTCGACGGGGAATCTGCCAGATGGCAACTCTGATAGCGACTCTTCTCTTTTGAAAACTCAGTCTTTACCAACGTGTTACAGATAACACAAACTGTGGTTGCTTTTTCGAAAGAGATTTTTTTTTTACTTATCACCAATGCAAACAAAAAATATGTGCTTTTGTGATGTCCCTCAACTCTGTAAGAAGATAGAATTGTTTAAAGGCTTTTGTATTGTCCACATTCTTAGCAAGGAATGGAGGAGCTTATAAATCCTCTGGCGTGACATCATTGCCGTTTTATATCTGTATACTCCATATTTATTGTACCTGCTTTTTTTTGGCATCTGTGACATAGCTGACAGAAGTGGATTTGCATGGGGACTTATGTTACCATTTGCAAGGACTCCCTATAGAGATGCTTCCTGAGCTGCCGTGGGTTTCGTTTTTTTAACTGCTTGTAGGCAATACATTTATTATTTTTTTCTCAGACAAAGGTGCTAGCTTGAACTGATGGAAGGTTTATTTTTGGAATATTATTAGCAGGGTAAAAATTTGGAGATGTTGTATAAAGGGATAAAATTGTATTAAGAATTCTGTGTAACACATTTTTATTGACTGTTCTTCACAAGGACCCAGGAGAAAGGTTAACCCTATTATAGGCCTCGATTTAACAGATGTTATTGTGGGCACAGGTTTAGATAAAAAATTATTTACAATCTTTGACTATTAAAGGGCTATCTGTTTTTCCCAATATTAATTTATTTAGAAGAACTTTCAACTCTGAATTCATTCTTAATTTAGTGTTTATTCTAAATTGGATCAAAATTGCCAATGAATTGCATCTTGAAAGAAATTGAGTTTACTCTCTAATTACATGGTCCACCTAAATGAGTTCAAAACAAAATCGAGTCACAGAAAGTGAAAGCCAGCCTTGGTGGTCTAGTGGTCATTTGGCGCTCTCACCGCCATGACCTGGGTTTGCTTCCGGTCAGGAAACCACACCATCCGGCTGTCGGTTGAGAGCTCTGCCACCGGTGTCTCAAATACCAGCAGGGTCGCCCTTGGTGGACAGTTTTCAGTGGAGCTTCCAGACCAAGACAGACAAGGAAGATGGACCTGGCCACCCACTTCTGAAAAACTTGGCCCTGAAAACCCTGTGAACAGCAGCGGAGCATCGTCTGATGTAGTGGGGGAAGGTGAGACGATGGCGCAAAAGCGCAAAAAGACCGGACAGAGTTCTGCTCTGCTGTCCACAGGGTCCTAGGAGTCAGAATCGACTTGATGGCACTAACAACAAAGAAAGTGAAAATGCAACCATTGCTTGAGTCTTCCTAAATCGAGCCATAATCCAGTCCATACTCAGATTGCATCAGGTTGCCATGAGTTTTCAACTTAATGTTGCCTCAAGATGGTTAGAGAAATGCTATAATAAAACTTTGCCAAATTTTCAGCCTTTAGAAAGGAACTAGACGATGACGTATCTCTCACAAAATCTACCAGCAGATCTGCTGGCGAGGCCATTAAAAGGGTAGCCTTCCGAAATAGACTTTCTAGGCTGGTTAATCTCTCCTGCCTCAGTTTCCCCAGGTACAGAATGGGAACACTGACCTCACACATACAAGGTACCTCGGGAAGTTCCTGCACATAACAAGGGCATGCTACCTAAATACTGGCCATCGTTGATAAATGAGGTTTAGAGTGTTTGCGGTGAGGAAATTTTGACGCTTCATCACTATTTCAAGACTGACATTTTAAGGAATTCGTATCAAATCCAAAAGCTTGCCCTTCAGCTAGACACAAAGAGGAAAAAAGGCCGTGACTGTGGTTCATCTGGCCTGCCATCGGTAACTGGTGTGGCAGGCACTTCCTGACACAGAACATGGGAATTCCATCTGGTTGAATGAGCTGTTGAAATGCAAGGTCCATACGGCCCGGACCCCAGGGAGGAAATCACAGGTTTGCATAGGATGGCTATAGGGCTGAGAGATTTGGACACCATGGCCGACATACTGTAGTTGTCACTCAACATTCACCAATATAAAAAAAACGGCAAAAGCAATGTAACCAAATTAAGAAAATGAATAAAGCAACAGATGTGAATGAAGGTGGAGGAGAGACACAGAACACATTTCCTCTCTACGTTTTAGGCAAAAAAATGTTTTTTGAGACCTCGTGAAACATGTCAGAATGTCAGCCCTCAAGTGAGGCCCAGGGAATCTAACACTGAACACCTAGAAGGTTTTGCAATGTGGGAGAATGTTCTTTGGATGAAACTGAGATCAAATACAAATAGGCCTGTCCAATGTCATGCTTTAGATTCCAAAAATGATACTAACATGCTTTTAGCAAAGTGAAACAATTAAGCATGAGTATTTGTTAATTTGATGTTGACTAGTTTACCAGTTTGTGGAGAAGATAAGCCCTCAACATGGACAGAACTCGTTCTGAGCACGTTTGTCTTGTGGTTTAATAATCGATTTGTAAATGACACTATAGCTGTAGTATTTAAAGTTCTGGGTATGAGTTACATTCTCTTGTATTGTTAAATTGAAATAGGATTTTTTTTCAATTCTAAAACATGAAGGGAAGGTGAAAGAATTTTCTAAGCTGTTGGAAGAGCCAAATCCTAGAAATCCTTGAGACCTCCCTGAAAACACATAGGATTTGTTGCTGGCTTGAGGCCACGATGATAGCGAGCAGATATGAGTTTATCCAGACATTCTAGCTGTCTGGCCTTTTAAGCCAGTGACAACAGAGGGCTCCGAGCAGGTGAAGTGTGAGTCCCTGCAGAGAGCAGAGCAGCTGTGCCTCTTAGCCAACTCCTTGCCTGCTTACTGAGTTGTGTCAGAGCTTGTGTTGAAGTCTGGGAGAATGATAGATGAACTTGTGAAGGAGAACCTGCAGAAAGATGGTGGTCAGGTCAGGTCAGGGGCCCTTAGACTTGAGCGTCCCGAGAGGGTTGAGGGAAAAAGAAACCAGTAACAGACTTGGTAAATAGGGGCATGAAAAGCACACTAATAAACAGATAGGAACCCTCACCAGAGCCAGTAACCCAAAGCTGGCAAGGAGACAAGGTGCCGTGCAGGCAGCGATGAGCCAGATGCAACTTTACTGCTACAATGATATTCTCTCTCAGGGACCCGGGAGCCGAGCGTGATTCTCTGAGTTCACTAATTAAGCAGCCATTGAGAACACCTACATTAAATAGTAGATTCCATACGGAAATCAGGAGCTGCCTGCCATGGGCCAGCTTCTCATCTCCCACGGACCCCGCCATTAATTTTCATATGGATGATGGAGAAATCCACGGGCAGGAAGAGCTCAGACAGAGTTACAATCTGCATCACTCCCCCGCGTTTGCGCTTGTTTAAATACGTATACTTAGGAATGTGGAGGCCCGCTTGAATGATAAGCTTAAGGAATTCAGTAAAGAGCTGTAAAGAAAATTCTGGTCCATTCTCCCCACATAGGCAGATATCAGATGGGATATAATGACAACTTCGCATCCATAAAGAGAGCAGAGAATGGTGTTGACTTGATGGCATTCTTCTTTTGATGGGAATACCCACTGGTATCTTAATAATGAATGACTTTAATGATGCCTAAATATCTCATATGCCCCCAATTCTTACAGTTTTTTAAAACAATCTCTCATCATCTATACTCTTCCAGATAACTGTAATCTGTAATTTGAATATTGGTGAAAGAAAGAAAAAAATGATGTCAATAAAAGTTAAAGAATTTTTTTTCTTCTTGTCAATGAGTCAGTGCTATTTAGAATAGAAAATTGCAGAAATCAAATGTCTATTCTTTAGTTTGTTGTTAGTGCTGTCAAGTGGAGTCTGACTCCTAGTGGGCCCGAGAACAGCAGAGTGGAACAGTGCCCAGCTTTTTGTGCCATCCTCTCACCTTCCAGCGCTCTACCAGACAATGCTCACTGCTATTCATAGGGTCTTCATGACCAATTTTTTCAGAAGTGGGTGGCCAGGTCCTTCTTCTTAGTCTATCTTAATCTGGAAGCTCCACTGAAACCTGTCCACCATGGGTGACTCTGCTGGTATTTGAGATACCAGTGGCAGAGCTTTCAGCATCACAGCAACATGCAGCCACCACAGTCTGACAACCTACAGAAGGGTGGTGTGGTTCCCTGACCAGAAAATGAACCTGGGCCACGGGGGTGAAAGGATAGAGTCTTAACCACTAGACCTCCAAGGCTGGCCTTGCTTTAGTACATGGTGTAAAAGAGATGCTTTCAGATAATTTTGCCTTTATTTTAGGCTTTGGACAATAAATAGGTTTATATAATACATTCGTCATTCAAAAATGCAGGCAGTGAGTGTCTGCCAAATGCAAAAGACTATTGCTTGAAATTAAAGGGAATGTGTGCTTGTGGGAGGAAAGAGAGAGACAGATTGAGAGAAGATAAATTTTTAAAAAATGCAGTGGAATTTGTTTTGAGATAGAATATTTCCGGGTAGTATTGGGAGAGCTAAACACAGGAATATTACTACTGAACCCAAATATGACAAAATGATATTAGCAGGAAATAGAAAAGAAACAGATTGTTCCTGCCAAGCTGAGAAAAGCAAATAATAAACAAAATTATTGGTAAAGAGGAAAGGGATTTCGAATAATTCACGTTCTGAGCAATAGAGGGGCAGATGGCATGTTTTCCCAGTCCCAGGCCCCGGTGCTGAATTCTAGCTCTGCTCTCGGAGAAGGGTTTAGGGAAGGGGCCTCTGAAGACGCCCTAAATACTGTCTGCCATGAGGCCTCAGGGCTGCACCACTCTGTAAACTATGGGTGTTGAAAAAGTTCTTGAAGTTAGTTGTTCTCTGATTAACAACTAGATATCAGAAGATTGTGAGCAGGTTTTGAATAGCATATTAGTACCTTTAAAAAAAGTTTCCACTAGCTGCTACTTAGCTTCAAGTTTAAAATTCCACCAAAACGAAAAGAACCTCGAGAAAAAGCATCAAGGATAGGTAGCCTGTATAACTTTACATTATTATATACATCATATATGTGTGTGTATGTGTGTGTGTGTGTATATATATATGTATATATATATACACACCCACATACGTACCAAATATGTACCATATGTATGTGTTATCATTTAAAAAATAATTAAAAACTTGCTCTATGATGTTTCATTGTACCCATAGTTTGGATGGTTCTCTGAACTCGGGTTATGGAGGAATTCTCTGTCAAATGACATCAGAGAAGCTTCCATGGGAAGGACCTTTGTGACGCACGCTGGCTGCTTGCTCTCCCTCTGTGCACACATCGTCTGCCTGCCTCTGCCAACCAGCCAGTGCGATGAACAATGTCAGTACAGTGATTGTTTACAGATAAGGAAACTGAAGCCCGGAGATCTTAAGTTATTCCTCCCAGTTGGCAGTTGAATCCGGATTTTCTGGCCCCCAGGCCTGTGCTCATGCCGTGGTCTGGTTCAGAGATAGGCCCGTGTCTGCTGTGTTTCCTACAGGGCTGTTTTCCCCCAGGATGAGTCTTAGAACTATTGGACGTGGCTGTGTAGCCAAACAAAGCAAACGTTGAAGATGTTTTTGTTGTTGTTTAATTTGGGCCTTTTAAAGATACACTTAAGGATTTTTAAAATTGTCTTCATTGGGGTCTCTATACTATGCTAATATTGGCCAAAAAATGTAGCAACTTCAAAGCAATGAGCAAAAAAAAAAAAAAAAATACAAACATTAGATAAAATACATTTCTAATTTTCTAAATTCCAACAATCGTTTAAGGAATATAAGCCCCACAGGGGCAGGTTGTGCTTCTTTTCTTCACTGATCTGTCCTGTTTCCTAGAAGAACACCTGGTACCGGCTCGCCCTGGGCAAGCATGTGGTGAAGGGGTGTGCAGGTGTGAAGCTCAGGATACTCACTGTAACATGAGACACATAAATGTTATTTCTCATTTTTATTTAAAGGACATTTCTGTATAAGATGTGACCAGATAGAATGGTTCAACCTTCGTCTAATTTTTTGGCATCTGAAAAACCAAATAGACCTGAAGGTCCCCCTCCACCCAATGTAAGCTATTAAAAATATTTAATTTTAAGGCATTCTCACTATTTTCTAGTCACTTGGTGGGAGCTGTACCACCTTTGAGACCCTCTGGGAGGGTCTCAGGCAGGCTTGAAGGATCCCTGAGAGGAATAATGGCCCATGCTGGGCAAAGTTTGGATGACCCCCATCTCCTTCTCCAAAGTAGATGTAGGGGGTGGAGGGTGGGCAGGAGAAATGCTCTGTGAGGCTAGTGAAAGGACTGGCTAGCATAGGTATTGATCCGGGTCTTCAACTTGGGTGGTGCCTTGGCGCTGGAGAGTTACCAGGGTGAGGCCCGGGAGAAGGGAAATGACTGGGTTTGGGGTTGCTTCTGGCAACCAAGCTCAGAAGGAGACATAGGTGGGCCTTAAGTTTCCCTTCCCTGTAGGTGAGCCCAGCTCATCGTAGTAGGGAAGCAAAGACAATCAGGGAATAAGCTTTGCTCAACGTACCTTCAGCAAGAAGACTGTCATGCTCTCACTCAGTTTGCAGTGTAAGAACTAGAAACAAATACCAATAAGTTACAAATTAAAAGAAACCATTTTAGTTCTATATTATGGCAAGTAATGCAAAAGAACTAGGAGAGACAGTATAAGGGGAGGGAGGTATGAAGGGAGAAAAGTAACAGACAGAATGAGTGAATATACCGAGAAAAAGTGAGAAATGGTCAGGGCCGGCCCGATTGTTAAGTTCGAGCTCTCCACTTCAGCGGCCTGGGGTTCGTGGGTTCAGATCCCGGGCGCAGACCTACACACCACTTATCAAGCCATGCTTTGGCAGGCATCCCACATATAAAGTAGAGGAAGATGGGCACAGATGTTAGCCCAGGGCCAATCTTTGTCAGCAAAAAGAGGAGGATTGGCAACAGATGTTAGCTCATGGCTAATCGTCCTCACCAAAAGAAAAAAATTGAGAAATGGAGGTATGGAAGGAAAATGGAAAGACAGATACGTGGAGAAATAATGAAAACAAAAGAAGAGAAAGTGAGTGGGCAAAGTATACAACATGTAAACTTAGATAATGACACTTAATGTCTGCAGTAGCTTTTCACATCCATTATTTTAATTCTTGATCCAGTTCTGTGAGAGAGATTGAGCGTTATTATCTCATCATTCATGGAGAGAGATGGGGAGAGACTGAGGTTGGGCTCTGTTTGTTCTTTTAGAGATGGGGAAAGCACATTTATTATTTACTCAATATTCGTTCATGGAACATCTACTGTCAGTCAAGTGCTGGGTGGAGGGTGAATGAAAATACTCAGTCTTCTAATTTTTTCTTTAAAAAAAGTCAAGTTTATGAGATGCAATACAGCACAATTCAGCTTTTTAGGTGTACAGTTTCATGACTTTTGATGAATGTGTAGAATCCGCCAATGTTCCCTCACACCCCTTTGTGGTCAATCTCCTTTCCCCACCCAAGGTCCTGGCACTCACTGGTCTGACTCATGTCCTTCTAGTTTTATCTTTTCCAGAATATCATATAAACAAAATCATGTAACATGTAGCCTTTTGTGTCTGGCTCTTTTCACTTAGCATATCCTTTTGAGGTTCATCCATGGTGTTGAGCCTGTAGGCAGTTTGTTTCTTTGTATTGCTGAGTAGTATAGGCACACCTCAGAGATATTGCAGGTTCAGTTCCAGACCACCACAGTAAAGCAAATATCGCAATAAAGCAAGTCACACTGGTTTCCCAGTGCATATAAAAGTTATGTTTACACTACGTGTGCAATACCATCACGTCTAAAAAAAACAATGTATATACCTTAATTAAAAAATACTTTATTGTTTAAAAATGCTAACCATCATCTGAGCCTTCAGCGAGTTATAATCTTTTTGCTGGTGGAGAGTCTTGCCTTGATGTTGAGGCTGCTGACTGATCAGGGTGGGGGTCGCTGAAGGTCGGGGTGGCTGTGGCAATTTCTTAAAATAAGACAACAATGAAGTTTGCCGTACCGATTGACTCTTCCTTCCACAAACAGTTTCTCCGTAGCATGCGATGCTATTTGGTAGCATTTTACCCACAGTAGAACTTCTTTCAAAATTGGAGTCAATCTTCTCAAACCCTGCCACTGCTTTATCAACTAAGTTTATGTAATGTTCTAAATCCTTTGTCTTCACTTCAACAGTCGCCACAGTATTTTCACCAAGAGTGGATTCCATCTCAAGAAACCACTTTCTTTGCTCATCCCTAAGAAGCAACTCCTCATCAGTTAAAGTTTTATCATGAGATTGCAGCAGTTCAGTCACATCTTCAGTCTCCACTTCTAATTCTAGTCCTCTGCTATTTCCACCACATCTGCAGTTACTTCCTTCACTGAAGCCTTAAACTCCTTAAAGTCATCCACAAGGGTTGGAATCAAATTCTTCCAAACTCCTGTTAATGTTATTTTGAGTTCTTCCCATGAATCACGAACGTTCTTAATGGCATCTAGCATGGTGAATCCTTTTCCGAAGGTTTTCAATTTACTTTGCCCATATCCATCAGAGGAATCACTATCTATGGCAGCTATAGCCTTACAAAACGTATTTCTTAAAGAATAAGACTTGAAAGTCGAAATTACTGCTTGATCCATGGACTGCAGAATAGATGTTGTGTTAGCAGGCATGAAAACAACATTAATCTCATTGTACATCTCCATCAGAGCTCTGGGGTGACCAGGTGCATTGTCAATGGCCAGTAATATTTTAAAGACATCTTT
This sequence comes from Diceros bicornis minor, assembly GCF_020826845.1. Taxonomy (NCBI): domain Eukaryota; kingdom Metazoa; phylum Chordata; class Mammalia; order Perissodactyla; family Rhinocerotidae; genus Diceros; species Diceros bicornis. The sequence continues at coordinate 64,167,573 of NC_080755.1, forward strand.
TTTTAGGAACAGTAGGTCTCAACAGTGAGCTTAAAATATCAGTAAACTGTGTTGTAAACAGAAAAGCTGTCATCCAGGCTTTGTTGTTCCGTTTTAGAGCATAGCAGAGTAGATTTAGTGTAATTCTTAAGGGCCCTAGGGTTTTTGGAATGGTAAATGAGCATTGGCTTCAACTTAAAGTCACCAGCTTCATTAGCCCCGAACAAGAGAGTCAGCCTGTCCTTTGAAGTTTTGAATCCAGGCATTGACTTCTCCTCTCTAGCTATGGAGATCCTAGATGGCATCTCCTTCCAATATAAGGCTGTTTTGTTTACATTAAAATTGGTGTTTAGTGTAGCCACCTTCACGAATTATCTTAGCTAGATCTTCCGGATAACTTGCTGCAGCTTCTACATTAGCACTTGCTGCTTCACCTTACACTTTTTTGTTATGGAGATGGCTTCTTTCCTTAAATCTCATAAGCCAACCTCTGCTAGTTTCAAACTTTTCTTCCGCAGCTTCCTCACCTCTCTCAGCCTTCATAGAATTGAAGAGAGTTAGGGTCTTACTCTGGATTAGGCTTCAGCTTAAGGGAATGTTGTGGCTGGTTTCATCTTCTATCCAGATCACTAAAATTTTCCCCATATCAGCAATAAGACTGTTTCACTTTCTTATCATTCGTGTGTTCACTGGCGCAGCACTTTTAATTAACTTCAAGAACTTTTCCTTTACATTCACCACTTGGCTAACTGTTTGGCACAAGAGGCCTAGCTTTCAGCCTGTCTCAGCTATTGACATGTCTTCCTCACCAAGCTTGATAATTTCTAGCTTTTGATTTCAAGAGACGTGCGACTCTTCCTTTCACTTGAACACTTAGAGGCCATTGTAGGGTTATTAACTGACCTAATTTCAATATTGTTGTGTCTCAGGGAATAGAGAGGCCCAAGGAGGGGAAGAGACATAGGGGAGAATGGCAGGTCAGTGGAGCAGTCAGAACACACATAACATTTATCGATTAAGTTCTCTGTCTTACAAGGGTGCAGTTCATGGCGCTCCAAAACAATTACAATAGTAAGATCAAAGATCCCCGATCACAGATCACTATAACAAATATAATAACAATGCAAAAGTTTGAAATACCACGAGAATTACCAAAATGTGACACTGAGACATGAAGTCATCAAATGCTTTTGCCTAAATGGCATCAATAGACTTGCTCAACACAGGATTGCCACAAACCTGCAATTTGTAAAAAAATGCAAAATCTGCGAAGTGCAATAAAATGAGGCATGCCTGTATTCCACTGTGTGGATGCACCATGCATTTTTATCCATTGATCTGTCAGTCAATGGACATTTGGGTTGTTTACAGCTTTTGGCAACTGCAAATAAAGCTACTGTAAACATTCACTTAGAAATCTTCGGGTGGACATGTATTTTTATCTCTCTTAGGTAATTACGTAGGAGTGGGATTGTGGGTCATAAGGAAAGTGCCTGTTTAACTTTGAAGAAAGTGCCAAACTGATTTCCAAAGTTATTGTACAATGTCACATTCCTACCAGTTGTGTAGTAGACTTTGAGTTGCTCCACATCCTTAATAACAAACACTTGGTGGGGCTGACATTAGCTATTCTAACAAGTGTGTCCTAGCATCTCATCGTGGTTTTAATTTGCATTTTCCTAAGGACCAATGATGTTAAACTTATCTGCATGTGTATATTTGCCATCTGTATAACTTCTTTCAAAAGGTATTTGCCCAAATCTTTTGCCATTATTTTAAATTGTGTTTGTGTTCTTATTATTGAGTTTTGAGAAGTTTTATTTTTTTAAGTATACTTTTGATGTGAGACCTTTATCAGTAATGCAATTTGAAAATATTTTAACCCAATCTGTGGCTTGCCTTTTAATTCTCTAAACAATGTATTTTCAAAAACAGAAGTTATTAATTTCGATTAATCCAATTTGCCAATATCTTTTCTTTTATGGATCATGCTCTTGGTATTGTAATTAAGAAATCTTAGCACAAGGACTCCAAGATTTTCTCCTATGTTTTCTTTTGGAAATTTTACAATTTTAGCTTTTATATTTAGGTCTAAGATCTATTTTGAGTTTATTTTTGCATATAGTCTAAGGTATGAAAAAAAGTTCTCTCTCTTTTTTTTTTATATGGCTCTCTGACAGCTCTTACAGCTCCATTTGTTAACAAAAATTATCTTTTCTCTACTAAATTTCCTTGTAACCTGGTCAAAAATCAGTTGGCCATAGACATGTATATCTATTTCTAGACTATTCTGTTCCATTGATCTATTTATCTATCTTTAGCTCAATACCATATTGTTTTGATTACTCTAGCTTCATAATAAGTCTTGACATTAGGTAGTCTAAAGATTCTACCTTGGACACTTAGAATCCATTTGTCGATTTCTGTAAAATCTGCTGATATTTTGTTTAGAACAGTGTCTCTCTTTTTTTATTAACATCTTTAATTTTTCTCAGCTGTATCTCATAGTGTTCAGTGTACTCATCTTGCATGTCTTTTTCAGATTTACACCTATTTTGTATTTTTTATTTTGTGAGAAACATCAGCCCTGAGCTAACATCCATGCCAATCTTCCTCTTTTTGCTGAGGAAGACTGGCCCTGAGCTAACATTCGTGCCCATCTTCCTCCACTTTATGTGGGACACTGCCACAGCAGGGCCTGACAAGCAGTGCATGGGTGCACACCCGAGATCCGAACCTGGCCAACCAGCAGCTGAGTGCATGCACTTAACCACTATGTCATGTGGCTGGCCCCAGTATTTCATATTTTTTGATGTTACTGTAAATAGTTTTTTAATTTCCAATATGTGTTGCTAGTATATAGAAATACAATTGATTTTTGTATGTTTATTTTGTAATTTGCAATCTAGTTAAACTGTCTTAACAGTTCTAGTAGGCTTCCTTTCTTTATTTTTTAGATTTTATAGGATTTTCTATATATACTATCCTGTCATCTGCAAATAAAGTCAGTCTTAATTCTTCCATTCTAATCTGGATGCCTTCTATTTCTTTTCACTGCTTTATGACTATAATCTTCAGTATAACATCAAATAGACGTGATGAGAATGGATATTCATTTATATTTAATGTAATTATTGAAATGGTGGAATTTTAATCTGCTATCTTTCTATTTGTTTTCTGTTGTATCATCTATCTTTTGTTCCATTTTTGTCTTTTTCTGTTTTCTTTTGGACTATTTGGGCATTTTTATTATTTTATTTTATCTCTTTTGTTGGCTTATTAGTTATAACACTTTGTTGTGTTTTAGTGGTTGCTGTAGTGTTTATGGTATCCATCTTTAACTTATAAAAGTCTACCTTTCATCACCTCACGTATAGTATAAGAACCTTATAAAAGGATAATTTTACTCCCCCCCAGTTTTGCACTATTGTTATCATATATTATTTCTGCATATGCTGTAAATCCCTGACTATATTATTATTTTTGCTTTAAACAGTTATCTTTTCAAGAGAATTAAATAATAAGAAAACTGTCTTATATTTACCTGCATAGCTACCATTTTCAGGAGTCTTCATCTTTTGTGTTGATTAGCGACTTTCAACTGGAACAGTTTTGCCTCCTCCAGGGATAATTGATAGTATGTGAGACTTCGGTGGTCACAACCGGGGAAGGGGAGTGTTACTGACATCTAGTGAGTAGAGGCCAGGGATGCTGCAAAACAGCCTGCAGTGCACAGAAGTCTCTCCACAACAAGGTATTATCTGGCCCAAATACAAGTAGTGTCACAGTTAGGCAACCCTGGATATGTCCAGATTTCCACCTGGGGTCATTTTCTTCTGTCTGAAGGATTCGCTTTGACATTACTCGTGTGCAGTTGAGCTGGTTATGAATTCTTTCAGTTTATGTACGTCTGAAAAAGTCTTTGTTTCATCGCTGTGTTTGAAAGCTGTTTTCACTGGTACAGACTCCAGGTTGACAGTTTCTTTCTTTCTTTACTGTCTTCTTGTTTCTTTGCTTTTCTGTTTTTTAAAGATGCTCTTCCACTATCTTCTGACTCGCATCGTTTCTGACAAGAAGTCAGCTGTAGTTCTTACCTTTGCTCCTCTGTACATTGATGTCCCTCAGCTCACCAATGTTATTTTCGTTAAGAAAATATTCCGTTTTCTCTGTGTATTTTATTTTGAATTGTTTCTATTACTATGCCTTCAAGTTCACCATTATTTTCTTCTGCAATGTCTGTCTGCTGTGAATCCTATCCTATGTATTTTTAATTTTAGACACTGTGGTTCTTATCCCTAGAATTTTCATTTGGGCTTTTATTATAATCTCAATGTCTCTATTTAATATAATAAATCTTTCCCTAGCTTCTTAAACATATGGAATATAGTTATACTAACTGCTTTAGTGTCCTTATCTACTAATTGTTTTTATCATTTGTGTCATTTCTGAGTAAGTTTTGATTGAGTAAAATTTCATCTTAATATTGGTCATATTATCCTGCTGTTTTGCATGGTTGGTAATTTTTATTGGATACAATATATTATGAATTTTACTGTGTTGGGTATTGGACATTTTTGCATTCCTATAAATATTCTTGAGCTTTATTGTTAATGCAGTCAAGTTACTTGGGAGCAGACTGATCCCTACCTCTTTGGAGCTTTAACTTGTTAGGTAGGCCTAGAGTAGCATTTAGTCTAGCGTTTTTCCAAATACTAATGTAGAATCCTTCTGAGAACTATACCAATGCTGGTCTGGAATCATGAATGCCAGGAGAAACTAGAATAAAATTTTCCAGCTGCTGAAAGCTACTGTCAACTCAGAATCCTGTATCCAGGAAAACCATCCTTTAGGAATGAGGGAGAAATAAAGGCATTCTTGAAGAATGGAAAAACTAAAAGACTTTATTGCTAGCAGTCCTACACTTAAATATTGACTAAAGGAAGTTCTTCAAACAAAAAGGAAATGAAAAAATAAAGGTCTTGGATCATGTGGAAGGAGGAATGAACAACAGAAAGAGCAGAAATACGGATACACACAATAGATTACTCTTTTCCTCACGAGTTTCATAAACCTTATTTCATGATTGAAACAAAAATTTTAAGACCATCTGATACTCAACACAATATTTTAAAATGTGAAGGTTGAAAGGACCTAAGTGGAAGTAAGATTTCCACACTTAAAGTGGTAAGGTGGTGATACCAGTAGATTGTGATAGCACATTTGTATATTCTAATACCCAGAGCAACCACAACAAAACCTATACAAAGAGATAAATTAAGAAAGAGTATAAATAAATCGATAGATTTCTAAAAAATGTATAACTTATAGGAAGTCAAGAATAGAAAAACAGAAGAACAAGGACTAGGAAGGAAAAAAATAGAAAACGAATAATAAAATGGCAGACTTAAGCTCTAACATATCAATAATTACCTTAATGCATATGGACTAACTACAGTAATCAAAAGTCATAGATTGGTAGAGTGGCTGTGAAATGTTACTCAAGGCTAGTCAAGCTTTTAAAAATCAATCAAGGGGGGCCGGCCCGGTGGCGCAAGCGGTTAAGTGCGCGCGCTCCGCTGCGGCGGCCCGGGGTTCGCTGGTTCGGATCCTGGGCGCGCACCGACGCACTGCTTGGTAAGCCATGCTGTGGCGGCGTCCCATATAAAGTGGAGGAAGATGGGCACAGATGTTAGCCCAGGGCTGTCTTCCTCAGCAAAAAAAGAGGAGGATTGGCGGATGTTAGCTCAGGGCTGATCTCCTCACAAAAAAAAAAAAAAAAAAATCAATCAAGGTATCCCACCATACTAACAAGTTGAAGAACAATCATATGATCATGTTAATTGACGTAAAAAAAGCATTTGACAAAATCCAAGCCATTTGTGATTTAAAAAAATACTCTCATCATGTTAGGAATAGAAGGAATTACCTCAGCTTGATAAAAAGCGTTTATAAAACACCTACTAACATCATACTTAATTGTGGCTTAATGTTTTCCCCTTAAGATCAGAAACAAGGCAAGGATGTTTGCTCTTATCATTCCTATTCTACATTGTACTGGCAATACTATCCACTGTAATAAGGCAAGAAAGAGAAACAAAAGACATACAGATCAGTAAAGAAGAAATTAAAATGTCTGCATTTGCAGATGAAGTGATTGTCTATGTAGAAAATCTCAAGGAATTTATGCATACACATAAATCTTCTATAATAAGTGAGTTCAGCAGGTTTGTAGAACGCAAGATCAACACACATTTCTATATACTAACAATAAACGTGTGGAAACCTAAATTAAAAACATAATACCATTTATAATTTCCTGAAAGAAAATGAAATGCTAAAAGATCCACTTAACATGACATGTACAGGGACCATATGCTTCATATTAAAAAATGCTGATGAAACAAATCAAAGAAGATTTAAATAAGTGGAGAACCATACTGTGTTGATGGATTAGTAGACTCAACATAGTAAGATGTCGCTTCTCCCCAAATTGATCCATGGGTGTAATGCAATGTCTATCAAAATCTCAGGAAGATTTTTTTGAGCTATAGACAAAATTATTCAAAAATTTACATGGAAGGCACAGGCCCAATTCATAAAAGGAAAAATTGCTTAATTGGACCTCATCAAAATTAGAAACTTTACTCTTCAAAAGCTCACATGAAAAGGATGAGAAAACAAGCTATGGGCTATTAGAAAATATTTGTAAACCACTCATCCAACAAAGGACTAGTATCTAGAATATATAAAGAAGTCTCACAACTCAACAGTAAAATAGTAAACAATCCAACTAGAAAGTGGACAAAAGATATGAATAGACATTTCAAGGAAGAGCATATACAGATAGCAAATAAGCATATTAAGTGGTGTTCAATGTTATCAGCCATGAGGTAAATGCAAATTAAAACCACAATGAGCTATCACTACACACCTATGAGAAAGACTAACATTAAAAACTGACAATATCAAATGCTGGGGAGGATGTGAGTCATGCATTCATTAGTGGTGGGAATGTAAAATGGTGCAGCCACTCTGGAAAAAAGATTTGCAGTGTTTTATAAAAGCTAAACATACAATTACCATAGAACTCAGCAGTTGAAAGTTTCAGCAGTTATCTCAGAGAAATGAAAACACGTTTACACAAAAAGTTGTACACAAATATTCATATTCCCAAACTAGAAACAGCCCAGATATCCTTGAACAAGTATATAAACACACTGTGGTACATACGTACCATGGACTATTACTGCTCAAAAAAATAAATACAGTTGTCCCTCAATATCTGTGGGGGATTGGTTCCAGGACCCCCAGGGATACCAAAATCCGTGGATGCTCAAGTCCCTTATATAAAATTGAGTAGTATTTGCATATAACCTATATACATCCTCCCATATACTTTCAATCATCTCTATAATGATTTAATACCTAATTATAGGTATTAAATACCTATAATTTATACTTATTTATACTTAATACAATGTAATTGTATAATACCTATACAATACCTATACTTATAATACCTTATACTTATAATACCTTATACTTATAATACCTAATACAATTTAAATGCTACGTAAATAGTTGTTGTATTGTTTAGAGAATAATGAAAAGAAAAAAAAGTCTGTGCGTTTTCAGTACAGACACAACTGTGGTAGGCTTTTCAATCCTCAGATGGTTAGACCCGCGGATGCAGAGCTTGTAGACATGGACGGCTAGCTGTAAGTAATTGATACACATAAGAACTTGAACAAATGTTTTGGGTAATTATGTAGAGTGAAAAAAGCCAATCCAAAGGCTACATACTGTATGATTCCACTTATATAACATTTTTAAATGACAAAATTTTAGAAATGGATAACGTTTAAGGGTTAGATGTGGTGGGGGGAGGTGGGTGTGGTTATTAAAGCGCTGCCCGAGGGATTCTGGTGGTGGCAGGCTGCTCAGAGCCGGCAGAAACAGAGACCTACACATGTGGTAAAATTGTATAGAACTAAACACACAAAAATGAATGAGTATAAGTAACATTAGCTATGTTTGTGGTAAGTTGTTACAGAAGCAATAGAAAACTAACATAATACTATGTGATTCTGAATGAAGTTAAAAATAGGCAAAAGGATCTGACAGAAATCAGAATGATAGTTGCCTATGTGGTTGGGCAGGAACTGACCAGGAGCAGGCTTGACAGAATGTTCTGGTGTGATGAAAATTTTTTTTTATCTTGATAGAGCCTTGAGTTACACAGATATATGCATTTGTCAAAACTTATCAAACTGTACACTTAAGATCTGGTGCATTTCAGAAAATGTAAATTGTACCTGAGCAAAAAAAAAAATTGCATCCACTTATAATTTGAAAATTGGATGAAATGTTCTGAATATTTTGTAGCAAAATGAAGTCTGGTAGAATTATTTCTCTAACTTATAACGGATATTAAATTCAAATTTAAATGCCTTCACTCAATTGTTAACATTTGTGTAATAATTTTGTAGTAGCAAACTATTAAAATATAAATGAGAACTAGATGGTGGTAAGGACCTAATACATACTTGCCTTGCTTTGTGGTTCTTCAACTTATTGGCTCTTGGCTTCCAGCAAGTTCTTTAGCCTCTCTGAGACTTGGTTTTTGCCTTGACAAAGAGGATATTAGTGCTCACTTTGCAAATTTATTGTGAGACAAATGAGAATAAATACAAAGCACTTAGTGTATAGTAGGTGTTCGATAAGCTTTATTACTTTTGTTATTTCAAATCACAGATATTTGTGACATTATGTTCTGATATAAAAATTAGTCTTAATCTATGGAAATTTAATGGGAAATAATCGTGGAATAAAAACTCCTATTCTTAGGATTATATTAGCTACTCATCTTAAGATACCATGTCATAGTGGGAATGTCTTATGGTCAGCTACATATTTCCATAGCCAATGGAATTACTACTCAACCCATTTTGGGAGATGCAAGTAGTAATGAAACCAAACTGTTAGGTGAAATATCTGCATGACTCACAGAGTTAAAAATGGGGTAGTTCAAATCAAACATGTCACCACTGCTGGAAACAACAGAAGGTACGCCGGGGCTCTGATAGGAGGCAGTTGGACATCCACAGCTGTTACTAAGTAACTTGGTAGAAACAGTTGTGATGATTTCAGCCTCAGCTTTTTATGTGTGAAAGGAAGGAGCTGTATTTTGCTGCATGAGACTCGGTGAGGGTGCAGCATAGACCAATGGGAGACTCCACGTATGCTTGGCCTCAGAGAGTGATCTTCCAGCACCTTCCCTCTGGAATTGGGCTACCTGTGATTGGAATGCCAGGCAGAAAGGAACTACATTACCTATTTCTCTGCCATAGCTTGTCTACATCACGGTGTAGTCATCAAACAAGCATATTACTCACTAATTTTAACCAAAATTTTATACTTTATTCCAATTGTATAGAAGTACATCCTAATGTCTAAAACACCTGACTAATTTAGATGGGTTAGTCACGTCGCTCAAAGAGCACAGGTGCTTTCATGAATGTTTTGGAGTTTCAAAAACCCCACCAGCCTCATGGAGGCACAGCTGTTCTATATTGAAATTCGTTTGCAAACTCCCTGCTTTGCTGTGCCCATGTGGACAGTTAATAAATACGCTGAAATGGAGAATTAAAATAAAAGGATTGGGGTAGAGAATTTTTTCCCTCTATGTGAAATTAGGACTATAAAAGAATAAACAATGCCTATTTCTTGTACCATTAATTATCTATAGAATGAAGCTTCCATGGCTGATGTGCCTGTGGGTCCATCTCAGCATCGGTTTTGAGACTTCAATCAGTGTGTGACTGACAGTTAGCGAAAGAAAAACTGCTCAGGCTATACAAGAGGAGCATAAATATTATGTGTCACTTGGTATCATAATTAACTGCATGCTTCAAATATTTCTTTCATGTCTGCTTTCACAATAGGTAATATAATTTACCGTTAATAGGATTAAAATGTATTTTTTTTAATAAAAAAGGTAAATACTTCAGTGGTTTAAACTGTTTTCTATTTGTTTTGTCCTGATACATATTTTACCACAGGCAATCTCTACCTACCCTGCAGAAGAAAATAATGAGGAAAATTGGAGATAATTTATGCGGTCCAGAAGCAAAAGCTTTTCATGATGATTATTTTTGCTTTCGCTCAATAATAAAGCAGTCTCTTCTCATGAAGCATTGGGAGGAAAACATCCTGACTTCCTAGCTGTTGTACAATTTTAAAGATCTGAGGTAAAGCAAGAAAAAACCCAAGCCATCATCTCATGAAGACAGGAAGTTTACCCTGGAGAATTAATGCTAGCAGTTCAGAAACCTCCAAACAGAAGAGCGCCCATGTTCACGCTACTTTTCAAAACCGATAATTGAGAGAAGGGGAGGCGTGTGCAGATTTTTTTTAAAAGGCTGCTCCATTTTATATCTCCCGTGGCGTGCTCAACACGCTGTCATGGGGGCTGACACAAACCGGCGCAGGTTAGGAAACTCATTACAACTCTGAACTTGTCCAGTGTTCACACAGGTCAGAAATTAAAACCCATAACCTGTGGCATGATAGCTCCCAAGGAGCCAGGTTTCAATTTTATCCGTAAAGAACGATCTGTTGTTTAACTAGGCAGATGTCTAAATATAAGATGCCATGCATTGCAATGTATATAAACACAAATAACTCTTAGAAGGGGACTGGTGGGCGGGGGGGGAGGGAAAAGAGTATTTAATTACAGATCGAGAAAGAAATTCAGGATGAGTTAGACCAGTCTCCTCTTCTTGCAGAAGACTTGCTCAAGGTCACTCACCCGCCAGTTGCAGAGCCAGGTGCAGAATCTCAGCCCTTAGACGTCCACTCCAGTGCTTTCCCCACTACGGGAGGCTGCGTCCAAGTGTTTCTTTGGAAGTGAGCTCGTCTTTCCAGTCATTACAGCCAAGCAGAATTTGGCATCCACCGTTGGATGTGCTCACTCCACCACCGATCTATCTATTGACGTTTCATTAGGGAGCCATGTGCATTTGCCAAGGATGAATGAGTTCATTAGCACTGAGACTAATAAACTTTAAAAAGTTAATAATGTGAATATGTTTGATTTGGAATTATGCACACAGGCATTAGGAGTCACAAAAAACGGCTCACTTCATACGCCCAGCTTTCTCTATAATTTCACTAGTGCGACAGAATTGGATTTTCTGAAATCTCAGAATAACACTCATTCTCAAGAAATACATATGGCCCCCTCCCGTTTTTGCAGCAGGTTCTCCAGTTAGTGAACTTCAAAAACAACCAAAATTAACAACAAAAATAAATAACAACAACAACACAATGAGTTTTTTCTCAACTGTGATTTTCTTTCCTCATTGTTTTGGTTTATATCCTTATTGGTTTCTATCCCTTGTTCTCTTTCATGATTTATTTAGTGAGGGAGACGGGCTGGCGGTGGGGGGGTCTTCATCTGAATGGTTCGGTAGGGATGTGCAGGGTTAGGTGCGTTATAACACTGACGTGGATTCACTAGGACACTTTTTTGAAAGGTAGGCAAGGATATCCAAGAACATAGCACACTTTCCCCCACTCCAGTAAACACTCTGAACAATTTAGTAGTGGATAAGGCATTGGGTTGACGATGCTCACTAAATATTCTGCATCTTCTGTGCTCTGCTATCAGTACCTAGCTGGCAGGAGCAGCCCATGGGAGAATCTAGGTGAACTCCATGGCATTTGGTGTGGGGAGAATGGAGGGGCTTCTTGGGACGTGAGACTGTTCTCTCGTTGATCCCAAAGAGATAACCTGCTTTGTTTCTATAAATATAAATATTCCCTGCACCAGTAATCTTTCACAAAAAAGTTTTTTTCCCCTCACATCGATCTACCCACGATCCTCCTCTATAAAGGACCTATTCATGTTTTCCTCCTAGAGTGGTTCTCAGATATTGGGAAGGCACAGACATTCATTTGGAGGGTATTTAATATAATACCCATTTATATTTTTTATACTCACCTTTCTTAATTGATTCACAGCTTCAACAGAACAGAGACCTTGACTACTTCACAATTTGTCAAAATTGGGAAAGTGAAAGGGAGAAAATTAAGGAGAAATAGGGAACACCCATCAGAGAAGTGCCAATTATGGTGGTTCCAGTGAAGGTTTTGGTGGGTAGGAGGTGAAGGGGACAGACTGTCTGAAAACTGTGAAGTAACTGAGAGGGCGTGATGCCCCACACCAGGACAGACTGTACTGCTGGCCTTACAGGGTCTCCTGACACTGCCCCCATCACTTCTAATTGGAGAGGCGGCTCTGCCTCCGGGTTACAAGTGTGGGCTCTGATGTCCAGTTGAAATTGAGCTCTGCCAGTTACTGGCTATAGAACAGGAGGCAAGTTTCTTAACTTCTCGGAGCCTCAGTTTCCTTGTGTATAAAATGAGGGGAATACTAGTACCTTCCTCATAGAGTGGAGTTGTGTGGATTAAGAGAGAGAATTTATCTAGAGCATACGCCACCAGTGCCTGGTCTATAGCAAACACTCGATAAACTCTTATTACAGCTACCATTATCCCAACTATCAGGAGTCTCTTAATTTGTCTGCGTCCAGACCCTGGCCCTTCAGTTCTTCCAATACACCATTGCTGAGCTTAACTCATCTAGAACACTACTTTTATTCTGTCACTCTCCTGCTAAAAGCTTTACTTCATCTGTCCATTGTGATAGGACAAAGTCCAAACTCACTAACCCGGACTGACATTATGGGTGTGAAATATGCTGCAAATGCACAGCAAGTGCTCCATAAGCACTAGTTTCCACACATTCATTCATTCCTTCATCCTTCAAACAGAGACCCCTCCACTCTTAGATTAACAAATACCTTTCTGGCCATACTTTCCCTGATTCTGTAAAGAAATTCTGTTGCAAAGTTAAACTAACTTACGCTGTTGGTCATTTCCCATTTGCACCTCCCCTGCTCAACCCATCCTTTGTAGTCTCTGTCTCCTCTTGCCCTCCATCACTCAGGCTTTCTCCTCCTAGCTCCTGAAGGGAGGTGTGGTAGGAGATGAGAGAGTGAGAGTAGAGGTAGATGGGCTTGTTTGTTTCCCCTTCCTCCTTCCTCCTCCCTGGGATGCTGGCAGTGACTGCTTTTCTCCATGTCCAGGTCCCTGGGGTCCACTCTTCCTGCACAGCTCCTCCATGCACCCAGCTTGGGGAAGCCCATTTCCTCCCTTCGTCCCTCCAAACTTTGCAATAGTATTGGCTTCCACCAGTTCCCAGTCCTTCAGAGTTTCACCACCCTGTTTGTTTCTGTCACTTTCTGTACCTCTACAAGTCGTCCTCTAGCTAAACCATTTCCATGTAAACTCTTTTGGGTATGCCGTTTCCTACCTCACCCCCCTGACCCCCAGAGCCCCTCATGTACCATGTACTTCCCTCTCTTTCAGAGAAACTTTCCCTGTTCATTCTCTGACATAAGTTCTCTGCATTGACCAAGGCTCAGCTCAAGTCATGCATTCTTCATGGAACATTCCCCACCCACAGACATCACATGCATCTCTGAACTCATTCACTTCATTTTTGGAACTCTCACCTATAATTAATCAAATACAGCCTTGTATCATCTAACGTTACCTAGCCTTGTGACTTTGTTGTTGAGTTGTTAACTTGCACACGTTCATGTTGCTAACTTTGCAACAAGGTGGTGAGCTCCTGGAGGCTAGCATCCATGTCTTCTCATCATTCATTTGTTCACTGACCTATACTTATTAAGAACCATCTGTTGTCCCATACTCTGCTGGTCACTGGGGCACAGCTACCAACAAGATGGTGCAAATTCTGCCCTATGGATCATCTATTATAGGAGGAAGGTAGCCATTGGATCATCAATTATAATGCAATAGGGTGAATATTTTGATACCATATGAAAACAAATAAGAGGGGACCCTAACCTAGTCTTAAAGAAAAATATAGAAAAGCCTTGAGGGATAGGAAAAAATCGGCCAGCTGCAGAGAGGAGAAAGGACACTTCCAGGAAGACATATTAACACATGGAAAAGTTAAGGGAGGGTGACAAGAACAGGGAGTTTTTGAGGAACTGAGAACAAGATAGAGCGTTGGGGTGAAGTCATAGAGAGGCCTGACGAAGAAGAAGGTGGGAGGAAACTAGAGGCAGCTAAGTGAGCCTTGTAAGCCCAGTGCAGCAAGGGCAATGGGATCCACTGAAGGGCGGACAAGGAGGGAAGTGATGCTATTTGCATTAAGAGACAGGTGGGCTGCATTGTGGAAAGTGAACTGGAGAAGGGAGGGGAGTAGAGATGCTTTCTGAAGCAGGACTGAGATGGTGACGGTGGCCTGGCCTCAGGTACTGGTGATGGGGTTGGAGCAAAGTGAATGGAGCCAAGAGATATTTCCAAGGGAGAAGAAATAGGTCTGACTCTACGAGAGACTGATTGATCAGACCTGGAGTGTGAGGGAGATGGCGGTTCAGAAGTAATTCCAAGGTTTACGGCTTGGGCAACTGGGAGGAAGTGCCATGCAATGAGATACGGAACCCTGGAGAAGAACGTCTCAGGGATGAAATGGTTAGTTCAGTTTGTGGACACGTTGAATTTGTGGTGCCTATGAGACTTCCAAGCATAAGTAAGCAGCAGGCAGATGGGTAAACGCATGTGAAGCTCAGTAGACAGGTCTGAAGTGGAATTTATCAGCCAAATTAAATGATGTAGAAAATGTCACTGTATTAACAGCTGTCCACATAAGGATCCTAAGACAGGCACTGGGTTTATTTAGAAAGAATTCCGTGATAGGCCCCGGTGTGTTACATGCTTCAGGACTGGAGGAACCTGGCCCTGGGCAGCCCTGTCCTGCACAAAGAGGAGAAGGTAGCGCCCTTCGAGGCCTAGCCCTCACCGCAGGAAGTGACCCCTGCGAGGTTACCCACATCTGCACGCTAGTCGTCCTGGGATTTGAAGAAAACACTTATCAAGGAGTAGCACGTCACACCCAGGTTGTTTGCTGCCTAATTGAGGCGCCAGAAGGTCAGTGACCAGAGAGAAGCAGCAGGGAGGAGGAGGGAATGTGCAGGAATCCTGGGCGGGCTCTGGACTTGAAGGCTCTGTGTCTGCGGGCCAGGCGCACCCAGCCTGTCGTCATTGTGGAGTCCCAACTGCCTACTGAACGCTTTTGTTGGTGCCAAGGAGAAAACAGTGAGCAAAACAGGCAGGCTCCTTGCCCTCACACAGCTTGCATTCTAATGGAAGGTGTATCTTGCTGTGTAACTGGTTACCAAAATCTTAGCAGCTCAAAACAAAACACCTTTACTGTCTGGAGTGTCTGTGGGTCAGGAGGCTGGGCGTGGGTTCGCTGTGTTCTCTGCTCAGGGTCTCCCAGGCTGAAATCAAGGAGTTGGCTGTGCTGTGCTCTCATCTGGGGCTCAGAGCCCTCTTCCCAGATCCTTCAGGTTGTTGGGAGAATTCAGTTCCCTGCAGTTGTCGGTCCCCTGACTGCCCATTTTCTTGCTGGCGGTTGGCGGGAGGCGGCTCTCAGCTCTGCAGGCTGTCCCTAGGTCCTTGACACGTGACTTTCTCACAACATGGCAGCTCACCTCTGCAGAGCCTGTGAGGGATCTCTCTCCAGTCCACTATGACAGGTGTGGCTATCCCATCACCTCTGCCCTATGACATAACCCATTCCAAGAGAGTGACCATCTCCCTGCATTCAGAGGTCCCTCTCACCCAAGGAGGGGATGACACAGGCGGATGTACATTTGGGGCAGGAGTCTTGAGGGCAAGCTTAGAAATGTGCCTGCCACAGGAGGATAAAGACAAAGGAATAAACAACAAATATGTAATATTTCAGGTGGTGTAAGAGGCCATGAAGCAAGTAAAGGAGGAAAGAGTCGTCAGAGGGGCAGCTTGGAGGAGGTGTCATCCCAGGAGACACACGAAAGAACCCAAGAAGTGAGTTTTTATGTGGATATCAGGGTGGATCCTTCTGGAAAGAAGAAATACAAAAGCAGTGGAGTGGGAGCCATCTTGAGCTTACTTACAGATGTACCCGAAGCTGAGGGCCTCATCACTTAGGGAGCGTGTGGAGACTGAGAAGCTCAGGGCTCCCAGGTCAGAGCAGCTCCACAGTTTAAGGGACGTGGAGAGAAATGAGAGGAATGCGCATACTAACCAGTAGTCCAGACAAGCAGAGAATGCAGGTGCTGTGATGTCTGGAGGCTGAGGGGAGCGTGTGCGTGGAGAAGAAAGGGTGGCAACTGCATTAGTTGAAGGGCAGACATTGGGAATAAGACCGGAGAAGCACCTATTAGAAACCTTCAAGGAATTTATTCTTCCTACAAATATCAACGAAGTGGCAAGATAAGTTGAGGAATGTCTAGTACAGTTGATCCTCGTTGTTCACAGAGTCCACATTTACAGATCCATGTACTCAATAGCATTTATTTGTAACCCCAAGATTAAGAGTCACAGAGCTTTTGTGGTCACTCACAGACATGCACAGAGAGGTGGGAAATCAGAGTCGCTTAATGCAGATGTTCCCAGCTGGGGTGAACAAGGTGATGCTCTGCCTTCTTGTTCCAACTCCCATACTGTAAACAAGTGTCCTTTTTGTGGTCTTAGTGCCATGTTTTTCACATTTTTTTTTTTTTTGGTGAGGAAGATTGGCCCTGAGCTAACATCTGTTGCCAATCCTCCTCTTTTTTCTGAGGAAGATTAGCCCTGAGCTAACATCTGTGCCTGTCTTCCTCCATTTTTTGTGTGTGGGTCACTGCCACAGCATAGCTTGATGAGCAATGTGTAGGTCTGTTGCCAGGATCCGATCCCACAAACCCCAGGCTGCTGAAGCGGAGCACACGAACTGAACCACTACACTACCAGGCCGGCCCCTGTTTTTCACATTTTTCTTGGTGATTTTGCTGTTTACAGTGGCCCTAACCACAGTGATTGAAGTGCTGTCTGATGTTCCTAAGCGTAAGAAGGCTGTAATGTGCTTTATGGAGAAAATCCGTGTGTTAGATGAACATTGTGCAGGCATGAGTCACAGTGATGTTGGCTGCAAGTTGGTTAATGAATCAACAATATATTTAAGCAAGGTGTCTTTAAACAGAAACACAGAAAACAAGTTTGTGTATGGATTGGTTGATGAAATGTTGTGACCAGAGGATCACAGGAACCTAACCGTGTATTTCCTGTAGGAGCAATGGTGACGTATTCGCTAATTCCATGTTCAAGGTGACTTTAGAGAAATATCTTTCTTTAGTTCTTTAGAGAACTAGACTTTCTAGAACTACCATGAATAATGAGTATCAACTATTTTTTGTTGTGTTCTCTATATTGCCTAATAGGTTCCACATATGGTGTTTAAGAAATGGTTTTCAACCATTTCCGTGCAATGGAAGCACGGAATAGCATTGGCATCTACACATGGCCTGCCGGCTGTGGACAGTGGAGAAACACAGAATGGGGATTGAAGCGGGAGAGAAAGGAGGGTGGTGATTGTAGCAGGGTGCTGAGCCCAATGACCAGGCTTTAAATCCCCTCTGTCACTTATTCTGCTTGCTCTCTGGCAGGATAACTAACCTTTCCGTGACTCACTTCCCTCGTCCATAATAGGGGCGGGGTGGTAGCACCTACTTGTCGGCCTGCAGTAAGGATAAGGGGAGAAGAGGTATGTGTACACTTAGCTCAGTGCCTGCCACGTAGCAAGGATTAATAAAAGCTATTGTTATTTAGACTAGGTTCTCAGAAAAAGGGAGAGATGGATCATCAGAAAAAGGAAAGACAGCCTCTGGGTTTCTTGAGAGGAAAAATCCAGTTTCACAGTGTAGGAAGGAGATGGAGACTCATAGCAGATGCTCAGTGAAGGATGAAGATCATATAAGTAGCTTGTTTCACCTTCGCTGTATCTCCTAGGAACCAGGAAACCACCAGTTAGATGGGGATGGAGGAACTCTTGAAGCCTACTTTCAGAACAGTCATTAAAAGAAAAATCATGGCCCCCAGCCTCACATTCTGCAAGACAGTATTTAATAAAGGATCTTAGGCTCCCCACTTTCTAAGCCTTGAATATTGTCTTTCCCACCTGGAAACATTATCTTACCTGGGAAGGAACCATCACTTTATATTGATCTGTTGCCAATGAAGAAAACGAGGGGCGTCATTTCCCTCCATATTGACCAGCAGCTCTCCTCAAATAAAACAATTTGTTCTGCAATTGGCTATGTGCTCAGCATATTATCAGGTTTTTTCCTTTTAAAGAATAACTGTAATGTGATCAGAGATTGACGAAAACTTTTGTTTTACTGAGTCTCTTCCTTGTGGAAATGTAATTTAACAGGAGGCACACAAATCTTTAATAAAGATGTGTACCTAATATTACTACAGTATTAAAAACAAAAAATATATTTTTCATATTGTCTTGGATCCTTTGTTATCTAATTTCAGAAAACTCCTGAATCATAGTTTAACTCTTCTACAGAAATGGCTAAACCTTCAGAATCTACAAAGGCTAAAATGGTTGTTATAAACAACTGGATTTCCTTCACATTCACTGCATTTACCAAAATGGCTCTGCCAACGTTATCAAGTGGCCTTACAGTCCCAATATTTACCAAGCTTAGTGTGCTTAAGAATCACCTAGAGAATTTCTTAAAACAAAGCTTCTTGAGACCCACAACCAGAGATTCTGATTTAGTAGGTTTGGGGTGGGTTGAGAACACGAATTTCTAAGAAGCTTGACGATGCTGCTGGTCCAGGCCACACTTAGAGTTGCAGTGTGTTAAGGTACGTGGTCTGGGAGGAGACTGTCATATCTGTCTTCTTTGCTGCCATATCTGCAGTGTCTACTAGTGCCTGGCTCATTTAGGGGCCCCATTAATACTCGTGGACAGACTGAAAAAGGAATACTTTGAATCAGGGAGCTTGTGATGAAATTAGCCAAGGAACCTAGACCAGAAGGACCAACTATCACTCTGATTGTTTCTGTTTCGCATGTCTGTTCTCTGCTTTATCATGTGCACGTGCACATGTGTGAGTGTGTGCCTGTGCGTATGTGTGCAAAGACTGGTGGAGCTGGCAGAGTCGGTAAGGCAGAAATTGAACGTTGGCAACCTTAGTAATCACTGATTCACCGAGTTTGCTGTTTCTCCCCTTCTATTTTATAATTCATTTGGGGGCTCATATACAGTAAACATAGATATAAGGTTTCAAACCTCGGTGCCTGACATGTTAATTCATAATTTGCCATAATCAGCACTTTCCTAAGAATAACGTTTGCAGGCTTCATGCATGTAGTTGGGAGATAATTTGCATATTTAGTTTTTGCTGTTTAATAGACTTGGGCCCTGAAGGAATACCATAGGGCCTATCTCAAGGCAGGAAAGGAGAACCGAGATGTGATGTGGACAAAACAGTGTGGTAAATTGGCTTAAAGCCAGAAAATTTACTTGCCAATGGGAAGAAGCCAGTTTCCTTTCAAGAGAGCTTTGGATGAAACATCTTTTTTAAGAGTCTCATCTGGTTATAAAGTGAGACTATAGAGAAGTTTATTTCCCTTAAGCACTGTGTACGTTGCGAATGCAGCATTGCAAAGAATCTTGCCAAATGAATTGGGAGGGAAATTTGCTGGGGGGGTAAGGCCAATGATTAGAGACAACCTAATGGGTGTTGTGTTCTCTTCCACCATCTTTTTCTACAACATCAGACGTGACTCAATTATGGCTGAGCATTTGTGTCCTCATCTACAGAACTGTGGGATTCCCATTTTGGTATTTCTTGCCTGGGACGGACATCCTGGCTACTTACTGGATGTGTTTTGTGCTATAAAATACAAATACAAAGCACAGCTAAGAGCAAAAGCAGTTTTAATGTAAGTAGTTGAACAGACTCTTCGGGGGTACCAACGTTAACCCCGCCGTTGACGGCACACAAGCGCACCCACTGGGAAGCAGCTGGTCAAGGGCAAAGGTTCTGCTCGTTTTCCAAATGGAAACCTGGTGATCAGAGGAGGGTCAGTGAGCTGCCAGCTTTCTCAAGTCACGTCTACACCGAAAGGGAGATTTCAACCTTGCTCTAAGAGTTAGGTGCAAATGGTTTCCCTCTCCACCAAGCCATTCATAGCCTTGTTTAGAAGACGTACTAGAAAATCCTGGGGGCAGTGAGTACTCTGTGATGACAAAAAGCTCAGCTTTGAGTCAAAAAGACTTGGATGTGAGTCTTTACTCTTCTGCTTACAGCCGCGCGGTTCCCTGATCCATGAATTGAAACTCTTTGTGTTGCAAAGAATGCTAATGGAGTTTAAGTGGTATTTATTATAAGGATTCTACGAATCCTCGTAAAATCAAAACATAGGGTGCTACCGAGTCTCAGAAGCAGAGGGGAACAGGGCCGGGGATTTGGTTGAATCTGCCTTTCATTGTTGGCCATTTTGCATTCTTCCTCACTCTCCTTTACCTTTATAGATGGGCCTTCTTCTCTTCTTTGGTCCACCTAACAGAAGACGTGATGGCTAACTGCTCCCAAGCTTTACATATATCAGTCAGGACGCCCAAAAGGCACTGATTTGACTCTCTCAGGCCCAAATCAAGCACGTTTCTGAGAAGGACTCATTGATCAGGTCCCCCCTTGCGCTGATCAAATGTAGCTGGTGTCTGGCCATGTTGTAATGTGGTTGCTCCCATGGCGACTGGGTGGACGGGGAGCAGGGAGGCAGTGCTTGATCATGGGGTTCTGGATAAACCATGTCACAGGTGCCATGTTGTGAGTATTCAATGAGGTTATAAATATAATGTCCAGGCGTTTTAAAACCCCTCAGTGCATAGTGTCCATTATTAAAAAGACTAGGTTCCAGGAGGGGGAAGGGAGAAATGATCTATAACCAAGAAGAGAACCAAATCTAGGATTTTAAAACTTTAAGACAAGTATCTTTAATCTTTAACTTTATCTTTTTCTTTACTGTGTCTTTAGTCTTTAGCTTTATGATTTTGACCTATCTCACTTATTTTACAAAGAGGTAGATGTCGAGGTTAGCTGAAAATTAAACATTTTTCTGAGATTATCCAATCCCATTGTTAATAAATTTGCTGTGTGTGTCCATGTGGAGCAGTTTGTGGCTGAAATGTTCACTGATTAGGCACAAACCAGGGCAGAATTGATAGATTCGACTCCATTCTTCCTCACCATCCCTCCCATTTCTCTTCTTCTCTCCGTCTCCCTCTCCTGCCTGGAAACGGACGGCCTAAGAGAAGAGGATTCGTTGTTTAAGGGAGTCCAAGGACATCTAACTAGGAATAATGGGAAGGAATTCAGGGAGGGACAATTTATGTTGAATTATAAGAGAAATTTCCTAACAGCAAGGTCTATTAGACTAGAGAATAGGCTCCCAAGGGAAGTGAGAGCCATTGCTGGAGTCATTTAAAGTCTGGCTCAGGTCCATAAGTAAAAATAAATTTGGTTGTCTCATTTTATTCTCCATTTGTGTGGAATCTGCATCATCACTGAAAAGTTAGGTAGGAAAGACATCAAGTAATTGGCTTCAGGGAGATCTGGCAAACTGGGAAACAATTTCTCCCTCATTTTCTGAAGTACTGTGTTTTTTTTGTATCCCTTGTAAAGTTTAACCAACTAATTTTAGGTTCTTTCAGCAGGTGTTTCAGACTGTCTCCAATATGTGGACCATATGACTCCATTTTCCCAGAATGCACCACTTCCAGTGATGTCCTAGGGTCAATTAGCCAGAGTTAACCAACTTAGGGTGCAGCTGAGTCTTCGAAGCAGAGCCCAGATGCTGGACCATGATGTCCCACCAAAAGCACTACCACTCTGAGACAGATGGTCTGAACATCATTGTCTCTCTTCACTGTCTCTCTCTGAAAGTAATGACCTCTGCCTCCATCTCTTTGAAATGGGTTTGGACCATGCATCCAGAATTTTGGTTCAGAAAATGTTGTCATTAATTATCATCCAGGTTATCATTTTTTATGAAGTGACTCGTGCTGATCTCTTTAGCATTTAATATGATGGAAAGTACTTTCAGAGCTTTTGTACATTGGCAAAGCTCCTAGATAATTGAAGGTAGTATAGTCCACCAGTTAAACAGTTAAGTTTACTGGGCGCTCAAAAAGTAAAAGAATTTTTCCACACCAAGAAATGAAGATGGATCTGTATTATTCACCAACTGGGGCCATGACACAAGCATTTTCAGCTTCCAAACTTTTAACAAATTTTTACCTAGGAAGGCAAAATATACTCGTGTAAACATATTCTTGAATACTGGAAAAATGCTTTTGTGGAATTTTTACACCTTTATTTCTTAGGATTTCTGGAAATGTTAGAAACACAGGGAGATGGAGAAAGACACAACTATCTTTTTCCTTCCACTGCAGTTCTTACTCCAGATTAAACTTTTTTGTGTGTGTGTGTGAGGAAGATCAGCCCTGAGTTAACATCTGATGCCAATCTCCCTCTTTTTGCTGAGGAAGACTGGCCCTGGGCTAACATCTGTGCCCATCTTCCTCTACTTTACATGGGATGCCACCACAGCATGGCTTGACAAACGGTGCGTATGCGCTTGCCCGGGATCCGAACCTGCGAACCCTCAGGCAGCAGAAGCAGAGTGCGCTCACTTAACTGCTGCGCCACCGGGCCGGCCCCTGGATTACACTTTTGATATGTGTTTTTATTGGTTAGGATATGGGCTTGTAAACATGATGCAGATATAAAAAATAGTAGTGGGTTAAGCAAGGCAGAAATGTATTTCTCCCATGTAAGATTCCATATTGATGTGGTGGCTCTAACTATGGTTTTATCAGGAGCAGGCTCTATTTTGTTGCTCCACTGTCTCCAGAGTTGCCTGCATAGTCCACCTTTCATGGTGCTGACCCACGTGATCCACTCTTTCTTGCCACGATCTCTGTGGTCCGGAGCCAGAAGGGAGAATGACCAGAAGGTCGCACAGTTTATTTCTGCCATATTCCTTTGGTCAGAACTTCTGCATGTGGCCATACCTCACCAAAAGGTAAGCTGGTAGAATGCTTTTCTTTCTGGATAACCATGTGCCCAGCTAAAAAGTCAATTACTATAAAATAAAGGAACACATAAGGTTATGGAGATGCAATCTTTTGGTTTATGTCTCTGGAGCTGTCAGTTGGTAGGTTGGATAAAACTTCACTTTATAATATTTCTAATATAACTTACTGGGAAGTGGTATCTTTTCTCCCTTAGGCCAAGAGGGTATTAAGACATTAATTGCCACTAATGCCAATATAACATAAAGTAGATTTACCCCCCAAATTGGAATTCTTCATGCCCGTGAGTTGCCAGGCCAATTCTTTCAGTGTTTTATAATTTTATTCTCAGATAAAATGTGCTATGCAGTTTCTCAGCCACGTGGGTGAAGCTTCCCTTCTCTTATTTTACCACTTCTGTTTCAGGAGTGAGAGCTGGGATTTAACCAAGGAAACACAGATACAATAGGAAGTACAAATCTGGCTGTCTAATAGTGGGTCTGCAGCTGCCGGAACTGTAAATACATCTGTTTTCAAGCTGGTTGGAACAACAAAGTATCCATTATGATGATTTGACATAAATTCTAGCATCTCCTTCTGGGGCTGGCAGATCATTTACAAAAACTCAGGTATCTGATGTTATAAATTTGCTAGGCTCCAGTTAAATGAAATATTTAAAAATGTAGTTTCCTGGTTTTGTTTTTTGTTTAAACAAGTGCATAGAAGTCAACAATATCTTAAGCACAGGGATAAATGGTAGGTGTATTGGTGACATGGGTTGTTGATGGACGTACTGCAAAATAACCAACATTATTTCCCAATAATTGCATAGTAACAGCCTGGCAATTCCATTAAGCACAATGGTAACTGTGGGGTGAGTTGTACATAGGACAACATGGTAAATTGCTTGAGTCACCGCTCTGAAGTGTCCTCACTAAAGGAATGTGTCCCCCAAGTTAGTGGCACAAGAGCAAGCAAGAGAAAATGGTGGACTATATTCAAACCGAAAGTGCTTTCATAAAAGTCATAAAAACTTTATAAAAGCCAACAATTTTTTTTAATTTTGGTAAAATACAAATTGATAGTGCTGCATAGAAAAGACTGGTTTCCAGAAGACTCAATTTAGGGATTATTATTATCCCCAAGGGCCCATAATTATTATTATGGCACCAGTTGGGATACAGAGCTCATCAGTATGGAATCGTACAAAACTGGATTCAGGTCCCAGCTCCCGTGGAGCAGCTCCGTGAGTGAACCCTTCTGAGCATTGTGAAGTGGGAATAATGACACCTAGAGTTGCTGTTGAGAGTCAACAGATGACAAACGTGAAGTGTCTGTCACATGGCGATTGTTTCATGATAACTAATTTCCTTTCCTAATTTCTTTTGACTTGATTTGAGGGGTGGATCAAGTGACTAATATCGAGGGTTTTCCAATATCCTAGTACATATATATACCTATACAAGTACATAACGTTTATATATACACATACATTAATTTTAGATGGGTTTAGAAGTAGTTTAGCTCTGGTTAGAGTCAGATAAAATTGCTTAGATTTGTTGATTCTTTTATTTGTTCATTCATTCATTCATTCAACAAATATTCATTCTCTTGGTAACACATGCAAATTCATCATATACCTTATTGACTATTCGACAATATTAAAAGTAATATGTTTAATTCCTACTGCCAAGGAGTTGTCCATGGGAGTCACATAAGAGTTAAGATTTTGCCCAATCAGATGTTAAGCAGGAATTAATTCTTCCCACCAAAAGGGGTTTAAAATGTTGCTCCCGCCACCACAATACATGGATTCTGGCGGAAAACACAGCAGGAAGAATGAGCAGAACCAAATGCCAGAGGGAGAGCTTCAGAGCAGCCAAATGGAGGGAAGAGAAGCAAGGTCTGAGGAGACTGTATTCACAGGGAAATTTGAATGTCTTCAGATGCAGAGCCCACGGCAACTGACAAACAGTGAGAAGGCAGCAGCATTTCAAGGCCGGAATTGGAATGAGGGTACATTTAAGATGTTGGCTAAAGTGGGGCAATTAAAGGATTCTGGTTGGGTGGGAAGCATTATCATGGTCTTAGCCACACTGGCTTAGGGTTCCAACAATTACTACATGGAAAGAATATTAGAATCCCACTGGATGGTTTTTATAGTTTGTTGGCTACAATTATAATGAAATCTTAGGTATAAAAAGTATACGTGGTTCTGGGGCTGGCCACATGGCCTAGTGGTTAAGTTCATGTGTCCACTTTGGCAGCCCGTGTTTGTGGGTTTGGATCCCAGGTGCTGACCTACACCAGTCATCAGCCATGCTGTGGCAGTGACCCATGTACAAAATAGAGGAAGATTGGCACAGATTTTAGCTCAGGGTGAATCTTCCTCAAGCAAAAACAGGAAGATTGGCAACAGATGTTAGCTCAGGGAGAATCTTCCTCAGCAAAAAAAAATATATATATATGTGGTTCTAATTCCACCAAGGAGGTTCAGTTGTTCTCAATAAATCCTGCTATGGTCTTAATGTCTGTGTCCCCCAAATTCACTTGTTGAAATCCTATCCCCCAAGGTGATGGTATTAGGAAGTATGGCCTTTGGGAGGGGATTAGCTCACCCTCATGAATGAGATGAGTGTCCTTATAAGAGAGGTCCCTGGTCCCTTCACCATGAGGACACAGCAAGAAGTCTGAGACCCAGAAGAGGGCCCTCACCTGACCATGCTGACACCCTGATCTTGGACTTCCAGCCCCCAGACTGTGAGAAATATATTTCTGCTGAGTAAAAGCCACCTAGAATATGGATGGTCTACCACCGCAATGGACTAAGACAAATCATTTTATTATTTTTATAAAGTCCAAAGTTGAAAAAGCCCTCTGATTTGGGAAGACTAGGACAGCAGCTCCCTTGTAGCTTTATCCTTAACTGGGCTGGTTTCCACTGGAATGTGTCCTGGGTTATGAGAGGTGCTGTGCTAGCAATCGGGGGTCCCAAAATGCAGAAGAGAAAAGTTCTCCCCTCATGCTACTTAGAGTCTCATGGGGAGAGGGCATAGATAAAATACTAAAATACCGGGAAGGAGCTATCATCATCTCCTCCCAAAATGCTCCTCTTAGTATATTATCCTGGTCAATGGCACTATCATCTGTAAAGCTCCACCAATATTGTGGGCATTCCCATTGAATTTGGCTTGACTCCCATTCCCTCCTAGCCAAGGAAACATCAAGTCCGGTTCTTTCATCTTCCTAATGTGTCTTGCATCTCTCTGTTTCTTTTTATTCCCATTGCCATGTCCTTAGTTCAGGAAGAAACCACCACCACACATTGCAGTGACTCTCACGGCATCTAACTGGCTTCATGCCTCCCGTCTTAGCCTACTTCGACAATTTATCCAGGTGACCTTTATAAGAGTTAAGTCACATCATGGCTTTCCCCAATGAACACCCTTTAGTGTGGTTTAGGAGCCTGGATAATCTGACCTCTGAGCTTTCCAGTGAAGTCTTTGCTCTCTAGGCTCCAGTCAACTGGACCTGCTATTCAAGGAAAGTCTCTCTCTCTCGCCTCTAGGCCTTGGTACATGTAGTTACCTCCTGGATAATTCCAACACATTTCTTAGCTCTCATCTTATAAGCTGCTTTTTCTAGGGTGCTATCCTTGACTCCTCCAATACTAGGTTAGTTCCCTCCATATAATCCCATTGCATTTCTTATCTAGCTTAATCCGTGTACCAACTCTCTCTACTGAAACTATCTGTTTACATAGATGTTCTCCCTAGTGAGGCAGCATGCTCACAGAGTCAAGCGCTGTGGTCATTTACAATGTTTCCCTCCACCTAGCACGTGGCATTGTCAATGGCCAAAGGTGGTTGAATGAGTGGATGAAAGAATGGATAAATAAAGAAGAAGCACTGGCAATGCCCTAAGAGCAACGTGTATGAAGTGTTAACTCAGCAGAAGGAAGACCACTTCCTGTTGGGGGTGGGGAGGAGTGGACACTCTGTGCCATAGCTAACAGCGGGAGGTGCAGATTCAGAGGTTTGAGTGAGAGAGGTCAGTCAGGAACGTAGAGACAGATGTTGCTAAGAGGCTTAGACTGGTGATATCAGCACTCATTACCCCTCATTAGCCATGGAGGGATATTTAATGCTGTGGAGTAAGTGAAGTATTCATGGGCAAGGAGAAGAAAGTCAAAGTCCGGTTGTTGTGAAATACTCAAATTCATCAAGTGGGAGGGGAGAGGGTGCAGAAGGGAAGACAAGAAATGGTAAGTAAGGAGTGAGAGGAGATGTGTGCATGTTGGTGAAGCTGAGGGAAGAGGAATGGTCAAGAATTAGGAATTGCTAAACAGCACTGAATGCAGAATGAAAGGTGGGACAACGGATTTGATTAGTACGAGGTCAGTGATCATTTGAAAACAGCTCTATTATACAATGACCAGAAAACAGAGGGAGAAATACAGGAAGGAGGGGGAGAGAGAGAGACAGAGACAGACAGAGAGAGAGAAGAAGAAGAAGGAGGAGGAGGAGGGGGAGGGGGAGGAGAAGAAGAAGGAGATAGAAAAGGAGATGAAGGAGAGAAGAGAAAGAAGGGAGAGAGAGGGCACACTTTGACTTTTAGCCTTGGGGAGGCTTGAAGGGTGCAGTAGTGAGGGAGCCTTGGACACAGAAAGAGCAAATTAAATAAGTGAGGACCCAGAGCAGGTGAAAGAGGAGGGCCTCTCAGGTACCAATGAGGTAGCCTTGAAGAGGAGGAGAAACACTTCATTCTTTGAGATGAGAGGACAGGTGGAAATATAGAATCATTTTGAGATTGGAGAGAAGGCAAATTCAACCTGTTAACTGCATACCTTTTCTTTTCCACAAAGTAGAAGGCAAAACTATCTGACAGAAGTTCTGGGCTAGAGTTCAAGGCTCAGGAAAGTGTACAAGATTCTGAGAAGTTACTAGAAGGGTTGACGGGGACAGGGTTGGAACTTAATCTCATGTTGACAATCTGCAGTAGATGCCGAGGAGGTGGATTGCATGGGTTACGATGGAGCCAACTTCACGGCTCTCCAGCAGGTCCTGGGTCCTGTGGGCTGAGGGAGGACAGCCTGGGATGGCCCACCGGAGCTCGGGGCAGGACCCATAAGACCAGGCCCAAAGCCCAGAGGTCTTTACTCAGGAGCCACGTTGTCACATGACCTCGTATCCATGGAGTTAGTGGGTGAGGACAAAGAATGTTAGAAAACAATATTACTTAATGTTTAAATCAAAATAACAGTGTGCTCTTCTGTTTTTAAAACATTTTATTAATGTGACTTGGTTCATTTCCATGATTGCTTGCCTTCTTAGAGAAAGCATCTTTTCCTGTTGCAATTCTTCTTGTTACTGGTTTGTATTCATCTGCCTGTCTGTGCTATTGATACGTGTTGATAATGTGCATTTTATAGGTCATTCAACAATGTATGTTGGTTCTTTTGGTCTCCAAGGTATTATACCTAAATGTGATACGTTAACTATGCGACTCAATTTTATTCCTATGGAAAACACGTTCAATATACATTTCCTTGCAATTGAATGTTCTCAAAGCATATTTGTGACCCAGGGTGCTTCTTTATGTTGACATATTGTTCATCGAGTTTCATTAGTCAGATGATATGTCACATCACATATGGAACACTAGGAAAAGTGACATTAATGACAATCTGGTGACATTCAGTACTATGCAACGCATCAGGTTAAAAATAAAACAGGAAAAAAGGTCCTATCTTATTTTCAGTATGGTCTTTTCCTTTTTTTCTCCTGAAAGAACCGCTATCTGTTTGGATCAGGCGTTAATTATTACTGGCAAGGTTTTGTGGGTAACTAGCGATGCAGATGTCACCCCACCCCACACGTGCAGGTTAAAGGGAGGAAGAGGATTTCTGCTGAAGTGTTCGTCGCATCTTAAGTCTCAAATTGTCCAAACCGCTCAGTTATAGCACTTCACCCTGTGCGTGTCAGCTTGTCTGACACTCGGCTTCACAGGGGGGTGATGTAGCGATTGGTAGAGTGGTGCCCAGAGCAGAGCGAGTTGGTTTATCTGAGGAGTAGCGGAGAGGGCAAGCATGAAAGCCAAACGAAATCACTGGCACACAAAACACAAGGTTTTCTTTAATTTGTGGGCTGTGAACTCCAGTATCAGGTGAAGAAAACCAACCAAACACTGAGGCTTCTGATGGGGACCACCCAGTCACCGAGGGCAAGGTGCTGGGAAGTAAAAGACACCAGTCAACCGTTGTGGACTTCTGGAACCTCTTCTCCGTAAGGAGAGGGCATTCAGTTTGGTCACAGAGACCCTGAACCTTTCCTCTTGGGGGCTCCCCCAGGAAGAATTGCCCCTGAATTAATACGCTACCATCTCAAGAAGTTATCTGTGAAAAACATGACAGCTGGCTAACTGGAGATCGGAAAGCGAGTGAAAAGAGTAGAACATGATACTCTGAATACACTTCTACCCCTTCATTTTCAGGTTCTGTTCAAAAAAATGCAGACAAAAATTGAGCTCTTCAATTAAAATGTAGGTATCCTGTAATTTTCTACTTTTTGAATCCATGTGCCCCATTCTGATACTGTGTTTGTATTCATCACAATGCAGTGTGGACAGCCTTTCAGCGACAGGCTGTGTGGATTTCTGAATGCCAGCTTTGAAGGAGCGGGCTCTTCCTTCTGCTTGACTCTCCACCTGCTGCTGAGGAAAACCTCGCTTCTCCCAACGCTCCTGCTGAGGGCCGCATTTTCCACTTCATTTCTTCCATTTTCTCTTAGGAGACGATGATCTGCAAACACCTTGGACTTTTCTTAACTGGCAGGTGTACCAGGAGAGAGCATCCCCCTGTGAATTCTGTTGCAGGTGCCAACCTGCTTTCCCCTTTTCTTAGAGATTAGCCATTTGTAGTGAGAGGGACAGGAATCCATTGGTGTCTGTGGGCTCCAGACCTTTGTGGAATTGGTGTGAGTGTCAGTCAGGGCACTGTGGTTTGTCCTAATGCTTGGGTTTTCTTTTGAATTTCTATAGTCATATGTGGCAGTAATTTGGGTGGAGTTAGTTCAAAATCATGTTGTCTCCCTACATATTTTTGGTTTAACATCTGCTTCCTATTTACAGCCTCTTTTATTGTTACTCAACACTACAAGTACAGTAAAAATGCTCTTTTAGGGGAAAAAAATTCAGGCGGGAGCAATATATCATTTAATTGATTGTAAGCAGAGAAATCTTACACTCAAAACAAGAAATAAGTTTGGAAAAATAATATTTTCTAATTCTGCGTTTTCATTCTCGTGTATCTGAATTCGTGCATCGCATTATCGGAGTTCTTAAACGTCTGATCCTTGGGAGTGTTCATTTCCCGGGGTCGCCATAACAAGTTACCACAAACTGGGCATCTTCAAACATCAGAAATTTATTCTGCACAGCTTGGGAGGATCGAAGTCTGAAATCAAGTGTGAGGAGGGCCACGCTTCCTCTGAAACCTGCAAGAGAGAGTACTTGCTTCTTCCCGGTTTCCGGTGTATGCCGACCATCCTGGGTCTGTAGCTGCATCACTCCCATTTCCGCCTTCCTTGTCACACGCACTTATCTCTCTGTGTGTCTCTGTCTCCTTATAAGGACACCAGTCATAGTGGATTAGGGGCCCACCCTTCTCCAGTATGACCTCCTCATAGGTAATTACATCTGCAGTGACCCTATTTCTGAATAAAGTCACATTCTGAGGCCTGGGGTTTAGGACTGCAGCATATCCTTCTGGGGGGACCACAATTCAGCCCACAATAATGGGCGATCAGCTTCTCAATCCCAGCTACCACAACCATCAGCAGTCAACCTAGGCGGGCACCTGGTACCGCTTCCTTTACAACACGCTGGCTCTACCTGTGCCTGGGAGGTTTCCACTTCTGCCGCAGTTCCTGATGGATGCTAGGGTCCACTGGAGCCAAGATATTTCTATTCCTAAAATAACTGAAATCACTGAGTTTGAAAGAGCTTATGAGAAACCAGTAAATGTACAGTGGATGGACTAGTATACACATTTACAGAACAGTTGAGATTAGACGTATGGACAGCGAATGGCTAATCCTCAATTCGCGGGTCGAGTCTTATTTCCATCACCCCTACTTCCTATTCCTTCTCTTTGGGTGGGGGCTGTGTTTCCCCTGCTGGAGCCTGTCCAGGTCTCCCGCCTCTTGTCCTTCTCTGCACCAACCATGCAGCCTTACGCCCCTCCTGTCTGCCTCTGGGTGCTGGCTGGAGCGGGACGGATGCTTAGACCCGCTAGGAGCAAGGTCCCTTCCTAATTCCCTCTTCCTCCTATGGCTTGTGGCTTCCTTCCCTTTTCATCTGTACTTTTTTGCTTTAGACAATGTCAAAACCATTCCGACTGCTGAGCCGGGGCCATGTTCTCAGCTCTTTCTCTCTCCTGTGGACCTTGATCTTCCCCTCACCAGGACCTCAGGTTCTCTTCATTTAGGGCTAGTTTTCAGGGTGCCTGCCAAGAAAACTAAACAAAACACAAGACAAAGCAGAAAACAAAACAGCAGCCAGAGAAATTTAAACCTGATTGTTTCTCGTTTATTCACTTTAAAATCGCTCTGTTGCACCTGCAACGTAAGATCTAAAGGACCCCAGGGGAGGGGTTTGTAGCTGTGTGTGACTAGGGCAAGGTCTTTTAAGGACTTCTTGTCCTTGGTGAGTGAGCTCTACCTGCTACGTCGAGGACCCCAATCCAGGTGCTCTGGGACACAGAAATGAACCTGTCGCCGTCTTAGGAACCGTTGGTCGTGGGCATTTGCTTGCCTAAGACAGGGCCAGAGGGGCAGAGTTGGTGGCTGACACTCACTGCAGAGGTGAGTTAGAACTGGCCAAAAGGGGGTCAATGACCTTATCCAGATTGTAGCCATACTAGCCAGTATTGGTTGGAATGAGGTCATGGGTTCCAATAAGTGAGAAGAACCGTGTAAGAAGGATCCAGGGCTGCAGATGTCAGATGACCAGAAAGGCCCGGGCCGTCCAGTAGTTTTGTACTGTATTGAGATTGAGGGACAGCATTTTATTCCTGGGGCTGCCGAGGGCCCGGTAGAGCTCCCATTATTCCTAGGGAAGAACAGTGCCAAGACTGGGCCTTATAGGAATGGGAGAAGCTACAAATGGGGGTAGTATAAAGAACTCCAGTATCATCTTATAGGCTTGGAATGTCAGAGTTCTTTTAAAGGGACTGTTTTAAAAGGACTCTTAAAAAAGATTAGGCGGTTCGCAGACTCACTGAGAGTGCCAGAGAGCCAGCCTGTGGAGAATGCAGCCAGGAGCAATGCCCAAGCTCACCATGGGGTCTTCTGGTGAAAACTACAGTCACTGTCTCTTAGCTTCAGAGATCTCAGGAGTGGACGGTAGACACTTCAAAAATACCAACCACCTCTTAAAATCACTCCTCCACACTTGCCGGATAATGGGTTCCTGTTCTTGCAACTGTGTCTCACCAGCTCCCTTTCTATTCTAATCAGTGGAACCCAGGTCCCCTGGGTGCACAGACACTAGGCTATGAGTTTTCTGCCTTCTGCTTTGGGAATATGGGATCATGATGTAACGAAAATTAAGGAAGAGTGGCCACAGATTTTGGGACCACAGATGAGGAATGTCCTCTACAGGCCCACCCTACCCCAATGGATGGATGCCTGTTTAAAACCACTGGTATCCATTTCAGGTTGGTTTGGGAACTGAATCCTAATTCATGGGCACCTTTAAAAGCAGAGATGGAGGGAATGAGGTGTGAGTATTCTTGGCATCTCACAACAAATTCCACAGGGTAGTAATCTCTGATTTACAAAAGTCTTGGTTGCCAGGCTGAATCTGTGATTGAATTGTTTAGGACCTGAATTTATTTTCTTATAGAAACAAAAATATACATGGTACTGGTTTCCTTAGCCCAGAGGTAGCCCTCTAACCCACAAATGGATGAGATGGAGCTATTAATAGTAATCAGATCATAAGACCTATATTTATACTACACCATATGTAATTATGTTATATTTATATTATTCTCTATTTATATTTTGGGTCAATCCCAACCAGTAGTTCAAATTTCTATGGAAGACTCATTGCTCAGTGTACATGAGAAACAGGGCTCTGGTGCACACCCATCTCCTCTCCCTGACCCCCCAGAAGTTGTAGCTCCTCTGTGCTGAGTTTCCACAGATCTCCCGTGTGAGACAGCTGCCTGCTAAGTAGAGCAGTCAGGAAGTACCATGGCCATTATGAGCCAGGGCTATCCACATGAACTGGAAGCTCAGGGAAGTTGTGGCTGAAGAGAGCTCAGGGGGTGTCTACACTAGACAAGTGAAGAGGAAGTGACAAGCGATGTGCTGAGCAGTGGGTGTGTAAGTGGAATCGTAATACATCCTCTCTCCGTGGTGGAACTCAGCCGCCTTGTTCATTGCTGTCTTCAAATACTTGGCATGGGGCTTCATGTTTAGTAAGCACTCAGTAACTATTTTTTGAATGAATACACAGCAAAAACGGAGTTTTTTCCTTTTGGTATAGTCTTTGAATATTTTGGGATCATTTTATTTGCATCTGTGAAGTCAATTGTAGCCATTGTATCTACCAGCTGTCTTCTCTATAGTGACATTTGAGATATTTTGGCATGAAAGGGGTCTTTCTTAGGAAGCAGAGTAAGGGACAACTGAAAGTATCAACTGGAAGTTTGAATCTCTTTGGTATTATTCAAATTTGTAATGTAAAACTAGTGAAGGGAAATGAAGGGAAAACTAGGGTTACAATTCTCTTGGGAGCAAAAGGAGATGCCCCAGTGCCCATGGATGACGAATGTAAGCTGTAGCCTTGGGACTGATTGCAGCAATGGAGCTACAGGTCATCACACTAACACTCTCCATGAAAGCTCCCCCCAGAAATGGTGACTCACCATCGTCTTGAAGGTGTCATAACAGCATAAAGTAAACTTCATGTGAGTAGATTTGAATGACACAAGGGGTGGACAGTCATTGATATTGCCAATTTTCCTTCCAGATTCCCTTGAAGCCCTTTCCTGTACCCCTGCTCCAGCATCTGGGTGCTTTTGCCTTCAACGACTTGCAATACTTCTTTGGAGGGCTGCCCTTGGGCTACTGGGGTCATTGTGATTGCAAGTGCAGAGAGCTGGAAGGGCCGAGGAGTTTATGTTCCCTTGATGCAGACTTCAGCCAATGACTGATGGTCAGCTCCTTTGCCTTAGGTCAAGACAACCATTAGGTATAACCTACACTTCAGAATTAGCCTAAGGATCAGGCTGAAGCTCTGCTGCAGGTTTTTGCCTGAAATCATCTCCTTGCTTGGCCTTTTCCCTCCCTGCCCTGCTTCCTTCACTCTCTCCTCAGTTTCTCCTGGGACCACTTCCTTCATCAGTAGACCATTGCTCGTGATTCCTTATCTCAAGTTCTGCTTCTCATAAACCTGATCTTTGACATCGTTTGTCTTTTCTTCTTTACCAGAACGTGAGGTCCTGGAGGGCTGAGGGGGTTTCCTATAATCCTTGACCGTCTGATCATTGTGTGCAGCACAAGGCGCAGACACAGTAGACAATCGTTAGAGTCTCAACAGAACCATTGAATCAGGTTAACAAAGTGCACATGATCATATAGGTATGTATAATTTACCAAAAAGGAAATATTTGCTTACTAAAATTGAGATGTGAGTTTCCTTTTTTTTTTTTGCAAAATTGCAGGAAGCTCTTCTTTTACAAAATCTTCATTTTATTTTGACATCTTCCAGCATGATTCAGATACTACTCACTATAAAAGATCCATCACATTCTCATCTGGTGAAGAATGACACAAAGGAATACCTTATGGCAATAAAATTTATTTTTAAAGTAAAGTTTGATTTTCAAAGATCTCACAGCATACAAATGAATTTCCCTTTCCTCTTGGCTATCATAATATTCTCAGAGAATTACAATAGGATGAATCATTCCCATCAGTCAGAAATTCATGATTTTAGGATCTCATGCAATGCCTCCAGTAAGATGACATCTCAGGAAAGAACGTAATTGGGGTAGCAGACAAGACGCTGTCTGATAAAGAGGACAAAACCCTCCCATTGCAAATTTGGGACCCATCATCAGCCAGGCTATTTCTCATCCCAAATATGTTTAAAAGACATATTCTTGACTTATTTTGTTTCCATGGTACATCTGTGTAATCGAATAGAAGGTCAGCTTCTGAAAAAATAACAGTTTTAGAGCAGTATCAACAGCAAAGGGGCCAGGAACCGAGACGCACCTGAAGGACAGGTGTGCGACTCGGTATAAGCAGTGCCAAAGCTGGGCTACCCTGAAAAGTAGGATATTCACTGAGAGAATATTCCTGCGTGCTGTCATGAAATTTTTCTGCCTCCCCACCCCCTGTGCACACAGTAGGTGGGCACTTCCTTGCCCCTCTGTGGTTGGGTGTCATCACATGTTAGTTCTGGCCAATGCAGAGTGGACAGAATGCTGCGTGCCACTTCTAGGCTGAGTGTCCAATTGCCTGATGTAGACACCTCCCTCATCACCCTCCATAGCTCGTTCCCCTTCTGCCACGGTGGTTGGAAATGTTTGAGATTGTGGCTACTCTGTCAATCTGCATCCAAAAGTGAGGGACTAAGATGAGCACGGCCCTCCCTTGCACCCATGAAAAGTATAAAACATAAGAAATAAAATTGTGACCTGTTAAGCTGTTGAGATAACGGGATTGTGTTTCTGCAGGATGCCAGACAATCTTGCCTGGTAGGAAAGGTGACGTTATCTTCCATTTCCCTTCCTTCCACCCAGTCAGTACTTTTCCTCCACAGCTTCTTACCCCTCCTCAGCCCCTCCAATCAGTTTCCCAGTCTCCCGCGGGTTCCGTATCTCACTTCCCCAACACTCAGGCATGATGAGGCTTAATTTACTACATCTTCGTGTGGTATTTTGTTTTACGTAGGGAAAAAAACCTGAGGCAAAAAAATAAAAGTGGATAATGAAGTTTCAAGCCTGACAAAAATGTTGTGGGGAAAAAATCTGGTGTTGTTGCAAAATTGTCCCCACGATCCTTAGAACATTGTTCTACTCTAAGCCCCTGAAGAGTGCTAGGGCTAAAAGCATGGGCTCTGGATTAGAAAGAATTAGGGTCAAATCCTCTTACTATCAATTTTGTGACATTACCAAGGTGACATAAATTACCTAGGCCTCAGTTTTCCCATCTATAAAATTGGGCAAATATATGCAACTTACAGTTGTTAGGAAGAGTTATTGGAGACAATGGATAAATACTTTGCCAAGTGTTGAATAGTAAGCTATGACTAAATCTTTTTATTATTACTTGCGCTATTATTCTCCATATAAGCTTTCTTCTCCTTTGTGTGGTCAGATGCTTAAAGGGTATTATCATTGATGTGCTTATTAATGTTCACCTTATATTTTCCCCTTACTCACACTGTTAGTTGTCATTTGCATTGTGTTCTCCTAGTCCTCATTTTTTGGAGGTATTCTACCCCTGTCCTGATTGGGAGAATCAGCTGCATGTTTTTAACCCATAGTCCATATGTCTTATGTCTACACTGTTATTATTTTTTCCTCCATAGAAGATTAAAGGCATAGCCATATACTCCTTGGTCATTTCTAATAATCAAGTTGATTACACAATTTCTCTGGGTCACGGGACAGTTCTCTGCAGGGTCACTCAGTTTTATGCCATCTGCTAGCCAGAGACTGAATTTACCTAAGACTCTGAAAGGGAAGAAGGCTTCGATTTCATTCTAAATATATGTACTGTTTATGTCTGCTCTACCTGACCCTGGACGTGAGTCCACAGCACAGAAGAGTAGATGGAGTCAGGTCTGATCTCCACGGAGATCCAAAGCAAGTCTGGTTATCTTTGGGATTAAGATTTTAACCACAGGTGGATAAGGTGGAGGGTTTTAAATTTTCAAGACTAGGATTATGAGTCAGAAAAACCAAGGTTTACTCTTTCTTACTGGTTCTGTAACCTTGGCTAGTTCAGTTCTATGAGTATTAGTTTCTTTACATACAAAAATGGGGTAACATCTGTCTTACTAATATTATAGGTTTTCCCATGCATCAAATGACATAATATTTGCGGAATACTATACAAATTAGGCAGTTAAAATGATGCTTATTACCTTGAGGGAAGCCCACATTATACAACTAGCAGGTAGACTAGCTGAGTGGGATTAAGAATCGTGGGAATTCTAAGACTAATAGTTCCATTCTGGTTGTTTCAAGTCAGAACTTTAGTTACTGTTTTTAAAATGTATTTATTTAATTTAATTACTTTCTTTTAAAATAATTTATTGTCACAGTTTTACAATTTGCGTAGCAAATGTTTTCCCAGTGGCTCATACTTTAGACGTAGGGTTGTGCTTAACCAGTGAGTTGAGAGTCCAGGTGATGTTGGAGAGACTCAGGAAAAAAGAAGCGGACCACCGTGCATATTTGAGGGGGATTTTCAAATTAAAATATCACTGAAATTTATTTTAAAAAGCAACAGATGAGCTTATTGTCCTCTTTACTGAGGACACATTCTAAAATGAATTTCCTTTTAGAAGAAAGACTTTTTCTTTTCTGTCTGTGTGTCTAGAAGGTTGGCCAAACCATAATTTAAATCCATAAAAGACTGTTGTTTTCTTATGACCTAATTCAACACTGGTTTAACTAATCTAAAGCTTTTTTTGTTGTTTTCAGAGCACTACTAATAAATTTGCACCCAAGCCAAACACTTCTGTGTTTTTAGCTGAATATGAATGGGCAGTGGTGAAATAATCTCACCAAATTGACGGGATCCTATGATGATAACACAGGACCCCTGGCTAAGGGA
This sequence comes from Diceros bicornis minor, assembly GCF_020826845.1. Lineage (NCBI taxonomy): Eukaryota > Metazoa > Chordata > Mammalia > Perissodactyla > Rhinocerotidae > Diceros > Diceros bicornis. The sequence continues at coordinate 64,205,413 of NC_080755.1, forward strand.
ACATTGGCGATGCTGGTGAAAAGCTTGTCTTTCACATCACTAATAAGGAAAGCAGATGGTTTCTTGACCTTAGGTTCTTGTTTAAGACTGGATGGAGACCGAGGAGCATCACTGCAACAATGTATGATTGATGAGGAAAAATTGGTCAGCCACAGCGCCATGCCCACCCTTCTGAGAGAAGACAGAGCATGCTGGGTCATCCTTACATGACCTCTGTGGCCGCAGCATATAGGCCATATGTTCCCCCAGAGTCCCCACACTTGGTAGGAGAGAGCTTCAGCAATGCCACATGAACTCAGCATATTTTATAGTACTTTTGAAACATGTTTTCTCTTTTCGTTCCCAGTGAGTCTGAGCTTTCTTTATACGTATTTTTTTCCCTTTTCACAAAATCTTTCTGAAAGATCTGATGGATGAGAGTTCACAGGTCAGTTCTTTTCCTGATTTTCCTTTCATTCCCATGTATTTGGAAAGTCTTTCAAACTTCCAATTTGAGTGGAAATAGATTTGGGCAATTTGGGAGTTTTCTACTGCCCACAAGAGTCCCCAAACCAGAACTTGCTCTGTCAGACCCTGCACAACACAGCAGCCGCAAACCTATAGAAGGAAACTAGTTCCTAAGCCAACATCCTTCAAAGTTCACTATGGAGGGTGAACTTTAATGGTTCACTTGCCCCAATACACATCCTGGAAGAGTTTGCACACTTGAAAACACACCCACCCCCATCAAACACAGAAAATGCTAAAGAATGTAAGATACAAAGTGATCAAAATAATATTCATATTATTCACTCCAAGAAAGCATCTTTAGTTTAAAAATGTAAGTTGCAGGTCAGTTTAATCTTTCAAGGTTGAGGGCACACATGGTTGCCATGTTGAGGTAGGAAAACAAACTTGAATTCTGACATAACTTTGGTTCTGCCAGCTTGAGGTTAGGGTAAGCCCTGACGTTCGGTGGCTCTGAGGAGACACCACCACGTTCCTTTCCAACCGTCTGACTCTGAATTCATAATTCTCACAGTTTATTTTCTCTTCATATGACTCAAGAAACACATTAAAAAAAACAACTACAAAAAGGTGCAGGATTGTTTACTGAGGTTTAGTTCGTGTTTCTTCATCCCATTATTTGTCCTTTTCTTGTTCCCACCGGGCCACTTGTTTAATTTCTTATTCCAGAGCTTTCGCAGGTGCAAGAGCCAACAGTGCTGGGAGACAGCCATGCTTCTGTCTTTTGTGAAACTCCTGAACTCGGAACTGAGTAGAGGTCATGGATGGAGGTGATAGGAGAGACTTTAAGGATAGCATGAGGGAAGAAGGAGGCGTTTTTTCAGATTCAAAAGGGAACAAAACCCAAGTCACAATGAGCCACATCCCCTCCAGGACAGTGACCAAATGTGGTAAGGCTAAGAACGTGGATGCTTGGTTTACTGTGGGAGGCTGAGCCCAGGCCCCAAGCTTCAGCTCTGAAAGCAGCTCCTGGACCCCAGGCTCAGCATGGGAGCCACAGAAGGTCGCTGGAGACATGCAGCTGGTGCAGACCAAAGAGTGGAGTGTTCCGGGTGGTTAGCCCTGCTTAGGGATCCCGCCTGTTCCACGGTCCTGGGGTGTGTATAGGTGGGGAGACCGAGTGATGGCCAAGACTAACTGTCCCGCCTGCTCCCCTCAGAGTCCTATGTAATGTGACATTAGGAGGCTAAATAATTGGATTTTTTACACGTCCTATTTTTTCTGATTGAAAATGTTTACACATTACAGAAGTTATATAAAACTCATTATAAGTTTGAAAAAAATTGAAAATTAGAGAACAATTAAAAATCTCCATTAGTCTCACCTCTCAGAGACAGTGATTGTTAATGTTTGGGTCCATTTTTTCCTAGTCTATTTTTCTATGCATAATATATGAATATATATGTATTTCTTCATAAGCGAGATAATACTTCTGAAAATCTTTTTTTCACATAATATAGTAACCAGAACATTTTTCCTTTATTAAAAAGTAGGTACTATTAATATCTATATGCTATTCCATTATATGAATTTAATTGACCCATTTTCCAGCACACATTTTTTGTGCTATTATTACAAGTGTGTGTGACGTGTGACCAGGAGCCAAAACTGTGTCCACCATGTGTGTGGCCAGCCACACTCCACGAAGGACCACACACTTCACTCAATATCCCAGCCATGGTTGTTGAAGAGGAGGAAGGTTCTGTCACAAGGTCGCATCTACCGCTTGGCTGTTCCTCTACACCTGCCGTGGACCAGTGCTTAGGTTCTGGGAGACAGAGGACTGTGATACAGCCTGAAAGAGGTACTTTCACACACAGCTCTGTACAACTTGGATAACAGAGTATAATCCAAAATGGGTACATGACTCCCTGTACTCCTTCCAGCCATGACCTCATGGAGGCAACAGTACCTAAGTGGTTATTGACAGTGAAAATGGCAGCAGTGGACACAGGACCACACAGTGGACATGGCCCCCTCCTCCAGCAGCCATGCCCAGCTGAAGCAGGACACCTGGTATTAGGACAGTGATGCTTGGAGGAACCTCAGTATCCAAGGGACCAGTGTTGAGATGACCTGTGATAACTGGGAAGTATCTTGAGGAAGGACCCAGAGAAAAGGGACAGATATAGATACGTGCAAATAATAAATAATTGAGTAGATTTGCTCACAAGCAAATGGGAGATGCCATCCAGGGACTCCCAAAAATAACGGGAGTAGATTGTGCTCAGCATTGGACATTTTGCACTAGCATGAGGACATGGGTTAGTGATGCATAAGTTAAATAAATAGCTGTGAAATGAACATCACATAGACTTTTGCTGCTTCCAGGTAGATTCTTAGAAGTAAAATTATTGGACCCAAGATGATATATTCATATAAGGTTCTTGCTTCATCTTTTTGTTTTCCAGAAAGATGCCAATTAACACTTTTCCAGAATTTTGAGAGATTTTCATTTCACCACACCCTTGCTAGCATTGGCAGCTGGACTGGGAGGAAGAGACAAACAGGAGCATCTAAGTGTGAAGTTATCAGGAAGGAGACTGAGGAGAACACGCTTGAGCTGAAGTCCTGAGTGGAGGGTGGAGAGCAAAGCCAGGACCCGCCTGACCCAGGAGACAGGTGTGGTGGTGGTTCCTTGGATGGTGCCTGCTCATCTTGAGGTGGACACAGTGGTGGCAAAGTGTGCTTAAGAGAAGAAGAGGTAAAAGGCAACTTGTCATGGAAAATAGCTCACACCATTATTTGCATGGTATACAAGTTCTTAATTATTTAGAAACTGTTTAAAATCAGATACACACTGCAATCAAAATACTTCGTGTACATGGAGTTAAATTTGCAGAGGTGAAAATCAAATTTGGGCAGATCTGATTATGTATTAATTTCCTGTGACTGCCATGACAAATTCACAAACTAAGTGGCTTAAAATAACAGTAATTTATTCTCTCAGTTCTAGAGACTAAAACTCCAAAATCAAGGAGTTGGTAGGCAAGGCCATGCTCCCTCTGAAGGCTCTATGGGAGAATCCTTCTTTGCCTCTGCTTCCAGCAGCTGCCAACAGTCCTTGGTGTTTTGTAGCCTGTAACTGCATTACTCCGACCTCTGTCTCCATCATCACACGGCCATTCTCTCCCTGTGGGTCTGTATGTCCCAATCCCCTCTTTTTATAAGACCACCCGTCATTGGATTAGAGCCCACCTCAATCCATATGACCTCATCTTCATTTGGTTACATCTGTAAAGACCCTATTTCCAAATAAGGTCCATTCACTGGCACGGGGGGTTAGGACTTCAACATATCTTTAGGGAGAGAGACACAATTCTATCCACTAACACCACATAGGCTTATTTCTTTCATTTACAGAATAATATCACATTTGTTTATTTTGGTGTAAAGTCTTTGTAGGTAGGGTTTCCTTTTAAAAATATGCACACATTTTGTGTAGGAGCACGAGGAAAATCTCATCACATGAGGCCCAATAATCAATGGGTCTTTTTTTCACAAAAATATACAAACAGTATTTTTGTATATTCTGTTTCTATCTGTTTTCACAGAAACTCCTATGAGGAATAAAGAGGGTCCGTGTATCTTGTTCTAATCCTGATGTGTGCTTGTTCTAATGCTCTGTGCACCTGGGCTTTTATTATAAATTTTTAACACAATGATGATAAAAACGAATTCCAACAGGCATGTAATTATTTTTCTCTCATCTTCACGTCATTGACTCAGCACTGTGAGCTGCAAGCATGTTCCTTACGTTTCCATTGTTGTGAGTTTCCTAAGGCTTTTTGCAATTTTCCCACGTTGGTTTTTACCTTTTTCCCCAAATCTGCCGGTGCATCACACCCAAATTTTTGTAGTGCAATGGATACTTTATCTCATCCCCCGATGATCCTTATCTTCATTGCAAGTCTATCACATGCTTTATTGGGGTAAGGGATTGAGAGAGCAGTTCAAATTGGACTCCCAACTCTGAATTCCAGGCCAGTGTGTGTAGTGACCTATGGTTTCATTACAGACACAGGCTTCCATCTTCTCCAGCTTGTGACAACCCAGCAGCCTTCCAGTGCCCTTTTCTCCTTTGTCCATTAGGACAGAGTGTCTTGTGTAGAACACAGCATGACAAATCATTTTTGACTGTAAACGGAGGGAGACGACCCTCTGTCATCCTCTCTTTCTCCTTCTCTCTCAAGAAACAGCATCTTTCCTGTTTGTTGCAAGCAGTTTTCACTCCCTTCTGGTAAACTGTGCTTTGACTTTCACTGCCACTTCAGCGGGAATCTGCACTTGGCTTTGGGATGGTTTTCTCATACCTCCATGCCTCCCACCTCCTCCCTCCTCGCCCTCTCCTTGTGATTTCACTTGCAAATGTTCACCGATCTGCTAACTGCAGTAGAGCCCTGAAGAGCATGGCAATGGTGTCCTGTGCAGATCCAGAGACAATCTAACAGCTTGCTTATGCATCTATTTGGCTTGGGTGGAAAATTAGAACAGCTTTAATCTGCTACCAGCATCAAGCAGGGAAGCACTCCCTGGGGTGCGGAGTTAGGAGCATCACAGCAGGCTCTGATGAAGGCGGCCTGCTGCGGTGTCTATACAAGCAGCAGCACTCACTTCTAGCGAGGAGGGTGCTCGCTTGTTTTAAAAAGAGCATATAGTATTCGAGGGGGAAACCATCTTTATGCTGAACTGTCCCAGAGCTGAGTCGCTGCATAATGGAAAAATACAGACAGAGAATTTTTTTTCTGGGTCCCCACATCCGTGTGGATAATTGAATTGAGGTCTTTAAAAATGGACACATAATGTAATTCGGTCAGATGAGCACTTTAGATTTTAGTAATTAGTACTTAGGGGCTTGATGAAGTGTAGGAGGTAGGAGGGAAGAAAGTCTATTTTAGGAGATGAGAGTGATAAGGCCTTTGCATGTTTTTATCAGTTCATGTAGAATTTGACATATGGTAAACAGGAAAAGATAGTATTTAAAAACTCCATAAATATACAGAGTTGAAAAAAATACCAAAGTGGAGAACGGGAATGCCTGCCAGCACCACTCCCTTTGGCTTCAATAGTAGGGTAGCATAAAAGGGCTACATATCATTGTGAGAGCCGGATCTAGTAATACAGAAAGTCAGTGATGTCAAGGCGAGCAGACATGAGGCTCCTGGATGGCACGTTAATTAATTCCAGCCAGTTGTGCCCAAGTTCTCTGGCTCCTTTTTGTATCGCCTCCTGCTCTCTATATTTAGAACCATGAACTTTGATAATACTACCCACTCTAAGAGAAACCAAATTCTGGGTTGACTTGATTTGGCACATTCCTTTGCTTTATGGCTTTCTGTCGAAACCCCCAAATTAATGCAATGTTATGTTGACTGTTTTTTTTCTTAATGCAATGAAGCTGTCTTGAAATTACAATTGGATGGAGCTTTTTAGAAATTTGCATTGACATCATAATCATATCATAATAAAAATGTAATAGAGCCTCGTAACTTTGGGTGGACATGTCTATTGTCAAGGTACGGCATTAAAAGAGTCTTTTATATGATTTTTAATGTAATTTTTATTATAGTATTTTTTGTGTGTGTGTGTGTGAGGAAGATCAGCCCTGAGCTAACATCCATTGACAATCTTCCTCTTTTTGCTGAGGAAGATTGGCCCTGGGCTAACATCTGTGCCCATCTTCCTCTACTTTATATGGGACACCGCCACAGCATGGCTTGATAAGCAGTGCATAGGTCTGTGCCCGGGGTTCTGAACCCGAGAACCCCAGCCCGCCGAAGTGGAGTGTGTGAACTCACCACTACACCACCGGCCTGGTCCCCCTGAAGTATTTTTTAAAAATGTCAAGGCAAACATAGTCATCATAAACAAATAAAATTTGCCCATGTCAGTTAAAAAAATCCTACTTAGATATTTGGTTAACTATGTGATGAAATGGTGTTTTGTTTGTTGATCTTTTTTCCCAAAGTTCATGGAACTGAGAGGAGGGAGATGTGGATCATAATCCTAATTCTGTCACTGTTCACTGCCACTTGTTGTTCTCCGGACCTTTGGCAATGCTAGTATTTGCCCTGATTCTGAGGCTTACTGTGAGGCTGGAAGAGATATGCAATGAGAAAGTGCTCAGAAAAGTTAAAAGTATTAAGAAAATATTAAACTCAGAACAAAGTATTTTTGGTAAGTGAGTAATAATGGCAGTGTAAAACGGTTCATTTTGACTGGAGCTAATTCAGCATTACAGGAAATTCTAACTATATATCTTCCAAGTAAAAGTTTCCATCGTTCTTTAAGACAGGAAATTGTACCACAATGAAATATGGTGGAAAAAAGATTTTATTTTTAGTGTTAACCAAAGTCATGCTAAAGCATTGTACTAATATTCAACAATATCTTCATGTATATGTGTCTATGACAATAGCTATACTAAATTAGGAGTAAAAGCAAACCCATATTCATTATTTCTTTACCTAATATGATTTAGCCAGCTGGATCTTCTTTTATTAGTTCCATTTTCCTTTTCCTAATCCGGAAGGAGTTAACCACGTTTTCTTTGGTGCAAAGGAAAAAGAGACTTGTTGTGAAGTCTTTGGAGGATTGTGTCTTAATACTTAGTACCAAACAAAGAATGAACTGACTTTAATCTGCTGTAATCCTTTTTCATGATGGCAGCTGATAAATGGTTAGTGATGCCTGCACCTGTGTGGACCTCCGCCTTGGGTCACTGGACCAGGGCGGGAACATTCTAGACAATTCCAGGGGGTCTCATCCTGTGTACATGCCTCACGCATGCTCCTGCTGTGGCCGTTTTCCCAACCAGTCATATCTCATGTGAAACTTGCAGGTAAAACACGTGGCTCCTTTTCTAATTTCCAAGTGTTTTGTATCATCATAAATATATATGTAAGTTATACATTTTGTGTATGTTGGTTGTCAACAGTTTGTAAAAATTAGTGCTCTATTTTTCTTAAACAAATGATTTGGATCTTGAGTGATCAAAGGGAATCACAGATAATCCTTTAGGCCATGTAAACCGTGAAAGAGAAGAGAGAAGGAACGCACTTCTGGCTCAGGGGAAGCCAGAGACAACCAGAGACACACTGCTTAGGAAATGAATGAAAGTTACTGGGGAAAGAGTAAGAAGGAGGCTGTGGGCGGAACAGAGGCATCAGGGAGCTAGCTGGGTGGAGGAGACAGAACAAGATGTGCCTCCCGTGTTGAGCCAGGCCAGCTCTTTAATGCATGCCCGGTAGCGTGTGAACTCTCATGTGGTAGCACGATGGGGAACAAATATTGTTGTCCAGGCCAAACACTAGACTGGAGAGGAAAATTGGGGATACCTGTGACCACAGTAAAGAACTCCAATCTTTGAATGATTTGCTAGGCTAAATACAGAAATATATAGTTAAATGGAAAAACAGTTGATTTAATTTAAGATGGACATGTTTTTAACTCCAGATTAGAATAATTGATCAGCATTGAAATCTTAAATTATGAATTAAATCCTCGGGTTATATCTTATATGACACCCAACTTGTTACTGCCATGGAGTTGATCCTGACTCCCGGTTAGTGGAAGCCTGCCTGGCCTCATGCTCTATCAGACAATGCTCTGCTGCTCTTCACAGGGTTTTCATGGCCAATTTTTTCGGAAGTGGGTGGCCAGACCCTTCTTCCTAGTCTGCCTGAGTCTGGAAGCTCTGCTGAAACCCGTCCACCATGGGCGACCCTGCTGGTATTTGAAATCCCGGTGGCAGAGCTTTCAGCATCACAGCAACACACAGCCACCAAAGTCGGACAACCAACAGGTACGTGGTGTGGTTCCCTGACTGGGAAACGAACTCAGGCCGTGGTTATAAGAGCACCGAATCTTAACCACTAGACCATCAGGGCTGACCACATGGTACCTAAGCATCTGGTTAATTCCACAGACTTGAAATGATTTGACGTCTACAAACAATTAGTTCACAACTTATTTGACTTGACTAGTTTGTCAGTTGTTTTTAAAAGCACAGGTTTGTTTATCAATTAATTGGTTCAGAATGCTTAAAGCAGTTGTGATTGCATTTCTCATGAGGAAATATGCATTCCTTATAATTAATGGCACTCAATTATTCACAACAATCCTGTAACTTTTAGGACCAAGCACACATATTGGAGCATTCATTAATTCAGAAAACAATATTTGTGGAGGGTTTGCTGTAAGAGGCACTGAGATAAGCCTGGATAATTTTAAGACATCTAGGCTTATACCCCCATTTCTAAAATCAATATTCAGTTGACAACTATGCCAACCATCTTATACTTTTAAACTTAATTCTGAGGAATTGTCAAATAATGCCACATAATTGGGAAAAATATCCTATCAAACCACAAATAAATTTATATTAAAATCATAACCCATGGAACTCTTTTTCAAGGAGCTATCCTTGAACACGAATAAACAAAAATCACTGATTCCTTGATATAATTTTTAAAGTTTTTATATATTTATATATATATTTTTGACTCTGGACAAATTCATAGAAATAGAAAGAATAATGCAAAGAAGCTCCATGTATAGCTATCACCCTTCTTCACCAATTATCAACCTGTGAACCATCTCATTTCATCCAATTCTTCTATCTACTTCCTCTCTCCAAATTTTTTTAACTTTATTTTGTCTTGTAGAGAAACTGTAATATTCACTGCTTACTCTTCTCTACTACTTTTTTGTAGTAAAATATATATAACAAAAATTACCATTAGTGATATTTACTACATTTACAATGTTTTGCAGTAATCACCACTATCTAGTTTCAGAACACTTTCATCATCCTGAAAGGAAGCCCTGCGTCTGTTAAGCAGACACGCCCCATTCTTGCCTCCCCAAACCTCTAGGAACCACAAATCTGCTTTCCATCTCTATGGATTTGCTGACTCTGGACATTTTATGTTAATTGAATCATAGAATACGTGGCCTTTTGTGTTTTGCTTCTCTTACAGCATAATGTTATCAAGGTTCATCCATGTTGTAGTATGTGTCAGTACTTCATTCCTTTTTATGGCTGAATAATATTCCACTATATGGATGTACCACATTTTATTTCTTCATCAGCTGACAGACATTGGGTTGTTTTCCCATTTTGGCTGTTGTGATTAGTGCTGCTATGACATTTATGTACAAGTTTTTGTTTGAACACCTGTTTCCAATTCTTCCTTTTTTTTTTTTTGGTGAGGTAGATCAGCCCTGAGCTAACATCTGATGCCAATCCTCCTCCTTTTTGCTAAGGAAGATTAGCCCTGGGCTTACATCTGTGCCCATCTTCCTCTACTTTATACAGGACGCCGCCACAGCATGGCTTGACAAGAGGTGCATCGGTGCATGGCGGGATCTGAAGTTGTGAACCCTGGACTGCTGCAGTGGAGCTCAAGCACTTAACTGCTACACCACAGGGCTGGCCTCCCTGCCCCCATTTCCAATTCTTTCGGGTATAACCCATAAGTGAAATGTTGGATCATATAGTAATTCTATATTTAACTTATGAGGAACCATCAAACCGTTTTTACAGTGGCTACACCATTTTACATTCCCACTAATGATGTAGAAGGGTTCCAGTTTCTCCATATCCTCACCAACACTTGTTTATTCCCCGCTATTTTTTATTAGTATAACCTTCCTAATGGTGTGAAGTGGTATCTGGTTGTGGTTCTGATTTGCGTTCTCTGATGACTAATGCTATTGAGTCTCTTTTCATGTCATTATTGGCCATTTGTACACTTTCTTTGGAGAATTGTACAAAGGCAATTGAGATCTTTTTACCCATTTGTTAATTGTCAAAAAAATGGACAAAATGGGCCATTTATTATTGCCCAACTATCTAAAACATCTATTTGGATCCTTTGCCCATTTTTAAATTGAGTTGTCTATTTATTGTTGAGTTATAAGAGTTCTTTGTATATTCTAGATACTTGGCCTTTATCGGATACAGAATTGGCGAATATTTTCTCTCTTTCTGTGAGTTGCCTTTTCACTTTCTTGGTGTGTCCTTTAAAGCAAAAAAGTTTTTATTTTGTTGAAGCTCAATTTATCTATCTTTTCTTTGGTTGCTTCTGCTTTTGGTGTCATGTCTAAGAAACTATTGCCTAATCCCAGATTTATGCAGATTTATGCCTGTGTTGTCTTCTAACAGCTGAGAGTTTTAGCTCTTACATTTGGGTCTTAGATCCATTTTGAGTTAATTTTTGTATATTTTTGAGGCAGCAGTCCAACTTTATTCTTTTGCATGTGGATATCTAGTTGTCCCAGCATCATTTGTTGAAAAGACTATTCTTTCTCTATCGTATGGTATTATCATCATTGTTGAAAATCAATTGACTATAGATGTATGGGTTATTTCTGAACTTTCAATTCTATTTCATTGATCTTAGCTTTTTTTTTTTGAACATAGCTATAAATACATATTCTCTTAAGCAAAATATATCATGAAGTCTTCTTAATATTCCCAGTTCAAATTCAGCACTACAAGATTTTTACTTAACCTCATCTGTAACACCTGTATCCTGTATCTCCTGCACTGAGAGTTCTGGTTCTTAGTGGCACCAACATAATGACTGACTTGCTTTATTTGACTATACAGATACAAACACTTCAGAATAACAATATAAAAGTACCACCAAGAATATAATTACTAAAAAGGTTTTTGAAATATATTTTCACTAGTAAAGAGTCCCAGGTTGACACGTTTTACTTTCAGTTTTTTAAAGAAGTCACTCCACTGTCTTCTAGCTTGCATTGTTTCCAGTGAGAAACCTACTGCCGTCTTTATTTTTGTTCCTACTCACGTAACATGCCTTTTCTCCTCTGTCTGGTTTTAATATTTCTATTTACCCTTGGTTTTAAGCAATTTGATTGTGATGTACCTTTATTTATTTATTTATTTATTTATTTATTTTACCCCAAAGCCCCAGTAGATAGTTGTATGTCATAGTTGCACATCCTTCTAGTTGCTGTATGTGGGACGCAGCCTCAGCATGACCGGAGAAGCGGTGCATCGGTGCGCGCCCAGGATCTGAACCCTGGCCGCCAGCAGCGGAGCGTGTGCACTTAACCGCTAAGCCACGGGGCTGGCCCGTGATGTACCTTGATGTAGTCATTTTCATGTTTCTTGTGATTTCGCTTGTTCAGCTTTGCAGGTCTACGGGTTTACAGTTTGAATCAAATCTGGAAAATTTGCAGTCATTATTTTTTCAAATTCTTTTTCTTCAACTCTCCCCATCTCCTTTGGGAACTCAAATAACATGTATATTAGGCCACTTGTGGTTGTCCCTAATGTCACTAATACTCTCTTCATGTTTTAAAATTATTTTTTGGTCGTGTGTGTTTCATTTTGGAACTATGTTACAATGTCTTGTGGCTTGCTCCTCTTTGCTAATCTTTTCCTCTGCTTGTCTAAAATGCTGTTAATCTCATTCGGTGTATGTGTCACCTCAGATAATATGTTTTCATCTCTAGAAGTTTAATTTGGGTCTTTTTTTATATCTTCCATGTCTTGATTTCAGATGTTTAATTTTTCCTCTAGCTTCTTGAACACAAGGAATAAAATTATAATAATTGTTTTAATGTCCATGTCTACCCACTCTATCATCTGAATCATTTATGGGTCAGTTTTGATTGATTGACTTTTTTCCTAATTATGGGTTGTATTTTCCTTCTTCTCTGCACACCTGGTAATTTTTGATCGAATGTTTTTCATGGTGAGTTTTTCATTTTCAGATGCTGGGTGTTTTTGTATTCCTAAAAATATTCTTGAGCTTTGTTCTGGGATGTGGTTAAGTGACTTGGAAATACACTGATCCTTTTGAAACTTGCTTTTAAGATTTGGTTAGGTGGACAAGAGTGGTATCTAATGGAGGCTTAATTTTGCCTCATTGCTGAGGCAAAAATCGCTTCCAAATACTCTACTCAGTGTCTGTGAATTATGAAATTCTCTACTCAGGCTGATGGGATCAACACTATTTCCAGTCCTGAGTGAGCCCCTAGGATTGTTCCTCTTATCCTCTTGAGGTGTTTTTCCCTCAGCCCTAGATAGTTTCCTCACACACATGCAATGATCAACACCTGGCTGGGCCCTCAGGAGGGAGCCCCTGCTGATACTCAAGGGGCCCCCTCCGACTTGTGGGACTCACTCTGTGCATCTGTCCTCTCTGCTCCTCCATCCTGTAAACTCTAGCCACCTTGGCTTTTGTGGCAGATTGAAAAATGGCCACCCACCCCTCAAAGATGTCTGCATCCTAAGCCCCTGAACCTGTGAAGATGCTATCTTATACGGCAAAAGGGACTTTGTAGATGTGATTAAACCAAGAATCTTGAAATGGGGAGATTACCCCGGATTTTCCGGGTGGGCCAAATGTAATCTCGTGGGTCCTTCTAAGACTGAGGCTGGAGAGTCCAAGACAGAAAAAGAGAGATTGGAAGATGCTACACTGCTGGCTTTGAAGATGGAGGAAGAGGTCAAGAGCCAAGGAATTCAGGAGGCCTCTAGGAGCTGGAAAAGGCAAGGAAAGAGATGCTTTCCTCTACCCCAGAAGGGACACAACCTTGCCGACACATTTTGGACTTCTGACCTCCAGAATTGTAGATAATAAATTTGCTTTGTTTTAAGCCAGTAGTTTGTAAGTTTTTACCATAGCAATGGGAAACTCATACAGTCTCTGTGAACACCCTGCTCCATCCCCTCAGCTCGGGGGGATTGCTGGGCTCTCCCGTGTTCCTCCTCCCTGCACTGTGGCCTGGAGACCCTCCGGGCAGTAAGCTGGGGTAATTGCACCACGAACCTCACTGGTTGCCCATCTCTCAGGGGTACCTGTCCTTCACCCCCTGATGTCAATGTCTTGTGAATCACTGTTTACTGAATGTGTCTGGTGTTTCCGATGGGAGGGAAAGTCTGTCCCTGTTCCTCCATCATGGCCAGAAGTGGGAAGTCACTTAGTTCTTCTCCATATGGCTATGCTACCAATTTGATAGACAATGACACTCATATTTTTTAAAAAATATTTTCTTTTCATGTGTTTGGTGCTTCTTTATTGAATTTGACATAATAATGTTATATTTTAAAAGTTTTTTATTTTCTGGCTTATCTTTCCTTATACAGGATAAATTTTTTAAGACAGTAAAGATATTTACTCTTTGTCTTATGTCTAAATGCCTAGATCAAAGGAGAGTAATTTTCTATTGCTGAAAAACATCAACAGTATAATATTGTGCTAAAATTTGAACTTATGAACAAAGACTTTTCAAGAGGTTTATCATCGTTATAGCTACTTAGAAATATACATTTCTGAAAATTTTTCATGTCCCATGGATGAAATATTTTTATATTGGTAATAGCAGATCCCACTCTCTTTTGCAAAAATACTATCTTAAAAGTCTTTTTTTTCTGCTTACCACAACCATAGCAGCAGTTTGGTTCATATGTTTTTTCTTTCTCTTCTCTGTCTCTCTCTATGTGCCCAAGACTGCTCCAACCACTTTGGTGGAATTACCCAGTGGGTTCATCAAGTGATCGCGCCCCTTGGATGTGTCACTAAATGGACCAACACACTCATCAGTTCAAGCAATTTCCCTATTTGTGAAGGTGTCCACAGCCATCTCGGTTTAGGCGTTGAGGACCCATAAAGGTAACATCAAATGGGAATACTTGGTGCATTTCTGCACCATGACACTGAGCTTCAATAACTTGAGTTAAATGGAAAAGGACCATGTTAAACTCCGTGATTGGATGAGGGAATAAGGACTGACTTAGAAGCAAACACTAGCCCTATCTCTAAAAAGCGAGGCTGTTTCGCTTGTAAGCCCTCATTGGCATTCCTATTCCTCAGGTAGTGTTTTTTTTAAGTTTGGAATATTTTCTGAAAAAATACATACCTATGTAGTTTTTATACTCCATCTTCTCACCTTTTTTTTTTTTTGGAGAATGTACAGGAACTCCTTCAAGGTAGTCTATCTGGAATTATGCATAAAGGGGAATAAAGAGCTAATGCCGTTTTTAGGACACTAAGATTGTTCTAAACAATGCTCAGTTGCACATTCTACAAGTAAAGGGCAGAAAGCAGTAAATGCGTCATGGCAGTTGATGTAACTGAGAATTTGCTTCTCCTCTATTTGAAAACATGGGCTTTTCGTTTACGCTTTAGGAAGAATAAAGAAGAACATTATTGTCTTTGGGAAACAATAGGAAAAGGAAGATATGGCCTCTCTGTAGACATGCTGTACACTTCTAGCCCCTAAAAATATATTTGTTTGTGGTCTCCAAACCCCTGTGCAATCAGTTTGGGGATGCCTCTCATTACTGTGTGTTTCATTTGTAATCTGATGGAGTCCTGAGAAATTAGCTGTTCATGCTTCTGCCTTATCATGTGCTTCATACTCTCCTCTTGTTTGAAAGTCTAAGTCAGCCCTTCCTGGCACCAAAACGAATCTCTGATCTATGCAGCTCTTAACTGATGCTGAGATGCATGATATTAATTTCTTTCTTGCGTGGATTTTAATGTTCTCAGGAATTTATTTGACAAATCGTCCTAAGTGTAATTTTCAACCAATAAGCTGAAGTCTTATGTAAGCTATTGGATCAGTCTATGTGCATTGTATTTTTTGCAAGATCTCACTAAAATATTGGCAAATATTACTGTTGAACGCATATTAAAAAACACACAACTTTTTGTACTCTTATTTGGAAAAGAATCTAAGATGAATTTTCTACTTTTCCTTAAATATATTTTAAACTATTCATTGACCTCTTTGCATTTTTGCATACAGGCACTGGCCGTATTGCTTTGAAAAAAGGGATTTTTAGTTTTGCATATGATTACTTCTTGTTCCTACTCACAAACTTAAAAAAATTATAACACAATTTTTTTTTTCCACTGAAAACTCTGCAAGTTACTTGCATAATCTTCTACCCATATTACTTTGGTTATCAAAACAGAAATTAGTGTAAATTGTACTACATTTATCTTCAGCATTAAACAACTCATTTATTATTATTTAATGCCATGATGTTTTGGAATTTCTCCATTTTCATTTTTATGCTACAATACTGAGTTTAGAGCTCTGTGAAAGAAAATTGGAGAGTTCAGAGTAGAAACATAAACATTATTTGATGATCAGGACTTATGTAGAAAGCTAAAGAATAAAATATTACTTAGCATATTTAAGGGGGCATTACAATACCGAAGTCATTTCTATTAGTACAGGGATGGCCCCCCTCTTTAGCTCAGTGTTCCCAAAATCCATTCATGTGTCACGGTGCACACACGTGATGTCTACACCCTCCCCTTGTACACGTGTGTAGGTAGGTGTGCCCAACCAGGCCTGCTTTGGGTAGAACAGTGGTGCTTTGACAACCTATTTGCCCTAATTTTGAATTCCTTTCTGCTGGCTTTCTATCTTCCATGATTTCTTCATCATGCTCTTTTTGAGGGAGCATATTCATTACATAATGACTAATTTAACAGCAGTTTCATAAATAAAAAAGATATACTCACTAGTTTCTGTGAGGAAAGGGGGGACAGGTTTAAATAACTAACTGCAAATTTAAGTTAACGGCAAAGAAAACTTTCTGAAAACTGCAGAAGTGTTTTCTTCCATTCAAATTGGGATCTGTCATGAGACCCCATCAGCACTAATGGAGGACAGGAATAAGAAGGTTTCTACCTCACCATAGAAATAAAGACTGTCCTATTTACTTTCATATACTTAATTTATTAAATCATTTATTTTGCTCTTGGATTGTTCTAGAAATGGGAGAATCAAGACTGCTGAATCCTAAGGTGCTTCTGGGAAAATCACAAAGTGACGGCTTCCCACATTGGTGAAAACTGGAGAAAGGCATTCTTCCATCCAGCTGGGAGCATTGCCATGCCAGGATGCACAGATCTCAGCCCTCCTTTGTCCCCTCCCCAGAGAAATCTCCTGCAGAGCACAGCCTGGGGAGGTCACATGTAGTTAGGAGTCAATGATGGATAACACATACTTTTTTCTTGTTTTTATTCAGTTTCTATTTTCATGGCCCCATTTTGTCGTATTATAAATAGGGACTGAATCCGTCTATGTCCCAAGTTAGAATGACCATTGTGGTTATGGCTTTTCTTGTTATTTCTCTTGTTCTCTTCTCATTTCATCACTCTCCTCTCCTCCGTGAGTTCTCATCCACAGCTGGAAACTCAGGACCTATGGAAGATTGCACTGACAGAACTAGGATATGGTCACACAGTGACCCAGTGGATATAAAGGGAACCACACCTCTTAGCCAGACCAGTTGACATATTTTTGTTCACTTCAAGGGCTAAGAGGTACACATCACTCACCGCAATAAATTAATCCTAGGTCAATCCTGGAAAAATTACATGCGAGCCACACTATTAAATCTATGATTTCACTGTTTTGTTGAAACCAAAGTTTGAGTTATGAAGAGCAGCACCCACAACCCTTCCCCTCCACCTTGGGTGTATGAAGTGCACCTAAAGGAAGCAATAGAAATAACTCGTAGAGTGGCAGCAAGAGCTATGTCAAAAGTCTGGAATTTGGAGTGGCGAGAGCCATTATATGAGGATTATTTTGTTGATCTTTGTTTTTTCCTCTGTTGAAAACAGCCTTAATATGTTTGTTAAAAATATACATTCATGGGATCGGCCTGGTGGCATAGTGGTTAAGTTCATGTGCTCCGCTTCGGCGGCCTGGGGTTAGCGTTCAGATCTGGGGCTCAGACCTACACCCCGCTCATCAAGCCATGGTGTGGTGGTGTCCCATACACAAAATGGAGGAAGACTGGCACAGATGTTAGCTCAGGGACAATCTTCCTCACCAAAAAAAAAAAAAAAAAGTGTATATATATACATTCATGGTTAAAAATTCAAACTACAAAGAAGCAAAAAGCAAAAATTATCACATGTGGGACTCTGTTACCATGAGCTGACCATTGTGGACACCCAGACAAACATTCTTGCAGACCCACACCCACAAGCACACATACGGCCACATACTCCCATGCACACACACTTTTACTTACACGGATGCATACCATATATGCAGAGTACATGGCCACAACTTTAAGTTTCTGTGTGAATAATTAACTACCCTTTGGGCTGCAAAGTTAACATATTTACAGATTTTTTAAAATAAAAATTATTAAACTCTCTATTCCTATGTCACTATTATTCTATTTTAATTGTTAAAGCTTTGTAACTTATTTCCATAACTTCCTTTTCTTCAAGTCTCTTGATATTGTGTATTCTGAGAACACACACGGCAGAATTTTATGTGGATTATCTACTTCGTTTGCCATAATCTTCATACATACCTACAAGTTACATTTGGGAATTGAGCACATTCTTCGGACAATGATCTTGTTTTTATAAATTAATATTTCCAGTCTCTCTTGCCATATAGACTTAATAATTGGCAATTTCATTTTCATCCCTTTCTTAATTTCTTTAAAACTCTTAATAATACAAGCTGAATAAAAATGTTAAGGAAACAAACAAACAAACAAAATCCAACCAAACCAAAACAACAACAAAAACAGAGTATGACTATATTGTTACAAGCCATCATAGACAAATAACTTGTTTGTTTTCTGCAAGAACTCTCACATATCTTGACAATATTATGTACTCATTAGTTTGAGTGGATTATATTCCAAAAATAAAAAGACCAAAGTGATCAATATGGTGGTATTGTAAATAACTTACTAAAGGTTATAAAATGACGTGGCATCAGCAGGAGAACACCTTTCTCAAATGTTGTAAGAATTGGAATAAGTCGCACCATGTACTTTTATGCCCTTTTAAAGAAGGTAACATTCGGGCATACAATGGCATTCTATTTTAAGCAAAGACAAATTTTAGGATTAGAGATTTATTTAAAAATTAAGCTGTGTCTATGGGACTCAGTGATACCTATGCTAATACAGCAGGTAGAATAACTCCCAAACCAAAGAAGAGAAATTTCATTCCGCTGCAGAAGCCACCCGCAAGTTTCCTTCACTGTCGACCTTGGGGACTGATGGAGCCCGGCTGCTCTGCAAGATGCAGTGGGGATGTGAGGGGCTGAGAGCTCACAAGGGCCCTCTCCTCATCAGCTGGCCCAGCTCTGCCCTGTCCTCAGCTGAGCACACACGGGACACATGAGGAGAACTCCGAGGTGCAAGCAAATCCTGTGGGGTTTGGTCTGAGGGGCCTCAGGTCGGCTTCTCAGGGCCCAAAGGGTTGGGTTTGGAATTGTCACAGGATAACCCGAAGACTTGTTCTCCCCTCAGGAGGAATGTCCAGCCCCTTTGGGGTGCTCAGACAATCTAGGGTAAGAAAGTCCTGCCCAACACTTCACGTGAATCCTGAAGCATTTTACAGGAGACAAGTCAAGACTGAGGTTTCCGCTGCCGGTCCAGTCCTCACCTCACTGGCGGCGTCTACTGCTTCTGCTCTAAAATCACACGGGGGAGCACAACTAAAGTTGGGAGAACAGGATGAATGTGGTTCTCCCACCTCTCTGCTTATCAACACTGCATTCTTCCTTCAAAGCCAGCTCATGTTCTAACCCCCTCCAAGGCTTTCTCCACAGCCTGAGCTCACCCAGCTGTGGATTTCTACCTCAGTTACTGTCCACACCAGACAGTTTGCCCACACCTGTTTCCAACTGTTTTAAGTGTGTTGGTTTATCCCCCACCTGGATTATAAAGCTTTGAAGATTTTATGAGTTTTCCCACTTTCTATTTCACATAATGCTCAGCATCGCATGAGGCACACAGAAGGTGCTCAATATATGCTTGTTTATTCAAAGATATGTAGATACTCCAAGTGGTTACGCTGACTGGATAATAGAAGTCCTCAATCTTCAGGAGAAAAGGAAAAAAACAGGATCAGTTAATTGCAACCCATCAAATATAAATGTGGACAAATATAAACGAAAGAACAAAGAGATGAGAGATCTGTGTCTATAGCAAAAAGTGGTTAAACAGATGAACTACTCAGCTTGGGCTACACGGGAGAGAAAGTGAGGGGAGAACAGGAGTCAAAGAAGTGGAGGTTTTGGAGATGTTAAGAACAGGTCAAGTGGAAATAGAGAACATGATCCCAAAGGAGAGAAGGTTGTATCAGAGGGTAGAATATGTGAATTTAGGATTTCAGAGGGGGGGTTGTTCCAGGTGAGGGCATGACCTGAGTGTGGACAGGGGAGTGAGTAGGGCCCGTTAAGTTTTGCAGGCTGATGGTGCGTTTGGAGGGAGACTTTGATCCAGAAGTGGGAGTTTTCTGTGAATGCAGGAGACAGAAGTCAGTGCATCTGACTTCGCATCTCCCACATGCGAAACATGTCCTGCCATCCCGGGGCCCGTGGAAGTCCAATTCTATCCTGGCGTCAGGCTTGAGTCCACCTCTGTCCAGATTCAGGGCCCCTTGATGTAGTGCCCTGTGACCTACAAAGACAAGTACCTGCTCACCCCAACCCCCAGTCCAACCAGGATAGTGGAGTAGGGGCAGGACACCCATAATAAGCCCTCCTGTAGACAAACGGGGCAGAAATGGTCTTCAGTAAGTCCTGAGGGAGCTCAGCTCACTGTTTGAGAGTGGTTTTTACACGCTCAATATGCAGTTTCATACTCTGAATTCTTCTGGACATCTCAAATTAGAGCATTCATATTAAAAGATGACTTCACCTCTTGTAAAATTTTGCACTTTTTAAAAAACAATTGTATTTGATAATTGCAAAGCAAATAATCGGCCCATGTTGACCCTGGCAAGTTAGCAGATCATGTGACTGAAGTAAACTTCACAAGTAAATGACCTTTGTGAATGAACTAAGTCCAGTATTACATGCCACCAATTTTCTTAAATTTGAAATGTGTTTCAAAAAAGAGTGATTTTTATATACGAATATTGAGTCGATATGTTGTAGACTTGAAATTAATATAATGTTATATGTCAATTATATCTTAATGAAAACAGAGTGACTTGAAGTTATCAAGACAACAAATTCCACGTATCACAAGTGTTAACAAACGCCCTTCCAGCTCTTACAGTGTAAAAGCCAACCCCTGTGGCTTTCTGCCCTAGGGAAATCATACCAGTATCTATTTTTTTAATGCTAGAAAAATACAAACGTTTTTATACTCCTTGATATGGTAAAATTTTATTATGATACAGTGGCTATAAGTGTAATGATAAAATATTGCATTTTAGCAGATATCTTTATAATTTATTTTAAATATTTCACATTCAATTCATTCTTGGGCTGATTGAAACCTCTTTTACTCCGGTGATAGAACAGTCTTCACTCTGGAGAAAACCAAGTTTACATGTTGGTAAGTGGACAGACGGGCAGAGAACAGGTCACGATGAGAGAGTCTGGCCCCTATTTCTGCTTGCCTTCCTCGTTCCCTCTTATTTTCCCCTGAGCCTCCAGAAGCTGTATATATGTGCACGTGGGGAGGGCTTGACTTGGAGCTCAGGGTAAGAAAGTCATTATGGGGAAAGGAAAAAAAATTCTAATAAAGGGAATCTTGTCTTCATCAGACTTACTTATTTCAAGTCATCTAATTTGCTAGCAAGCCTTGGCAAAGTTTAGAGGCGCTCCCTTTGTAAACGTGTGTTAATTTCTCCCGGAAAGTGGAAACTCGTGAAGGATGCACCGGAGTTGTGGAGGGGAGGAGAACGGGGGAGTTGACATAAGGAACCGTTGGTGACCAGGCATGGCAGTAGCTTGGGAGAGAGGATAGATGGTTGCTTTGCTGCGTTAGAACTGCCCTCTGCAGTGCGCATTCGGGGAGGGTTCCGGGCGAGAGAGGCTGGGGAAGGACATGTGTGGTGCCCAGCCCCAAGCCCCGAGGCTGGCCAGAGCACTGAGAATCCGCGCGCCAAAAGCTGCGCCCGGGAAGCAGCGATGCGCCCTTGGGGAGTCGGCCGAGCTGAGCTTTGCAAACAGGGTAATGAGAGCCACTAGGGAGCGCAGCTCCCACCCCAGCGCTGGAGTAATTGGGCCCAAAGGTGCCCGGAGAAGGGGCTCTCGGGGAACGCGGGCTCCATAGGGCATGAAATATCATCCTAATTTAAAAAATTGTATTGGAAGTTGGCCGTGTTACAAAGAGTAGGGTGCTTAAAAAAGTGATCCCTTTTTAACATCACTGTCTACAAATGGCTTGTCTTCAGAGGCATAAAAGTGAGTAACAGACCCCATCTCTCACACGCAGCCGCACGTCATCGGCAGAGAGCGATCTTAAAAAGCAGTGGTCTGGTTTTCTTTTTCCTTCAAACAAAACTTTCTATCCTAAAAAGATTTTCCAAAAAAGGTTTTTGGAAGGCTGTTTGGGAGTCTCTTTCCGCCTGGCTCACCTTGGCTCCTGCCTGGCTCCTGTGCTGGGAGGACATAGCAGCGAACAAACAGCTACCTCCACACCTACACAGAACAGGCAGAAGGAACCTGCTTCCTGAGCGAGAGCTAGTGCCTTCAGCTTCTCTCTTTTCTCTGTTCCTCACCCATTCCTGACTTCAGAGTACTGAGCTCTGAACAACCTTAATGATATTTGCATGGATTATAATGTATATGATCCCTCCCACGGCCGTTCAGTGTACAGCCTGCACAACTGTACTGTGACTGCCCTGCAAGGGAATTTAAGAATCTCCCAATTCAACCCACTCTCCAGAGATAACGATACATTGAAAAGAAAAAGTTACAAATAAAAGATTATTCTAATTATAAAAGATATGCATTGAGTCACTCTTTAAGTAAACATTTATTAAGTGGGCCTACTTTTGGCCAGGGAGAGTTTAAGCTCTGGAGAGAGAGATGAACTAAATAGGAAAATTTGTCTTTCAGTGGAAAACTTTGGATTGTCCAGACACTAGAGAAGTCTAGAGGAGAACCCTCTGAATTATTAGACTTTGATTTTGTGGGATTATTTTACAACTTTCCAAACTGTAGATAGATGATAGCAATGCAAAACAATTCTTGTCTGTAGAGATGAAAATTTTGTCTATGGAGGTTCAATTGAATTCCCTTTTCTCCTGTGGAAAAACCAACATTGTTACTCCATAAATTCCAACATTGTTACTCCATAAATATTTGTGCTTTTTTATTTCTTCTTTGAACTGGTTATGACATCTGCTTGGTTCTCTCATTGATTGAGTTAAAATATTTAACACGTGTTCATTTTATATTTGTATGATGGTCATGATTTTACCTTTTTTGAAAATTGCTTTATATATCAATTATGTCCTCAACCTCATAGAGCAGAAAACTTGTAGGACAAAGAAGAGAAAAAGAAGTAAAAACAGATGAGACTCGCAATGCTACCTTCCAAAGGAAAATGTCGAGAATAAACCTGGGTTCTATTATACTTTAACGAGGATATGAACACAGATTTTTTTGTAAAATTGGACTTACTCTGCACACAGTGTGTTGTAACATGTTTTTTATTTTTAGCAATGTACTGGCTAATAAGCATTCTTGATATATCCACAAGCAAGTACAGTTCATCTGAGTACAGTCCAGTTTGCTTTAGGACTGAGCTAAGACAATTATGGCTCGTTCCGACACTCAAATGTGCTGTGGCCATTGTGGAGGCAAGGCGAGATCTGGATGCAGAGTACGAAGAACCCAACAGGATGCAGCACATGCCAGGGGTCTGTAGATATGTGCGGTTTGGGAAAAGATGTCAATACTCTCCTCAGCTTGTTGTGAGGACCTTATTTTCTCTTCTGGTTTCATAAGACGTGTTGATTGAGTTCACTCGGAGGAGGGGCTTACTCTCTTGTTTTACTTTTGGGAGGAACTTTAGTGAGTATACAGGTGTGTGTTACATGTGCAATAGACGTGCATAGGCACAGATGAGAGGTTTCAGCATGTAACAAAGTGAATGGTTTTATCATTCAAAATTGGACGTGTTGCTTCGAATGTGATACCCACTGGCTTTGGTGTCTGCTCTGGTAACTATCAATACAGCAGGGCCCATGCTGTGAGGGTCTGAGAGTTGACAACAACACAGGTTAAAGCTGTCCTCTAAGCATTCCCAACTGTCTTTCCAGAAACCAACAATAAGACATTTTCGGATGCCACCCATGGTTTATCCAACCCATGAGAATCAGATCAGTGAATGTTCAATTAAAGGACATGGTTATATCCAAAATGTGTTAGAAAACTAATGTGGATCTGTTATTCCAAATCGATCTAGACCTTTCTTGAAGTTGTTTTTTGCTTTCATTTTCGCTTTTGGAGACATTGGGCTACAAAATGAAGTAATATTGTTTGCCGTCTTCCCAACCATTCTTTCAGATTCAAAAAATAAATCAGTATTCTAGTTTCTTGGGATTTACAGAGCATCTGAGTTTATTGTATCTATTTCTTTTAGCATTTTAAAAACTTGCATTAGATCCCCGTTCACCCTTTACTTTTGTCATCACTCCTTCCTCCATTTCACAGTGAATTGTTAACATGCAGGTGTCGTTCACCAGATCCGATGCTCTTAGGAGGCAGTGACCGTGCCTTAACTATCAGCACTCTTCTCATGACACCTAGCCCAGTGCCTGCAGATAACAGGTGAGCAGTAGATTGGCCCTGGGAAGTTCACCTTGTTGCCCCCGCCGCCAGCCTTCCTGAGGTGCAGCGCTTCAGGAGGACTGTGGACCGAGGCTACCAGGAGCCACTCCAGGCCTCCCCTCTCTGTGCCCGGACAAAGAGCGCAGAGGATGCTGAGGCCAGCCTTGTGCTTCTGATGCCTGCTTCTCCCGCTATTACTGAAGATCGTCTTGGCATATTGTAAAACAATTGTTTCTTTGCTTTTAAACCTGCCTTGCAAAATCCTAAAAACTCCTTGAGAAAGAAGAAAATCACTGGAAATTATCATAGAAGTGATACAAGAAGACTTCAACAGGATTTTTTTTTTTTTTAAAGAAAGCTATCAGTGGCTCCAGCTTCTTGCTTATTCGCAAAGGACTAGTTGATTTGGAAAGACAGAAGAAGAGAAAACATGGAAAGAATTTGGATTAGCTGGTGTTTTGTTTTAGAAAACAACTTAATACATCTGCTGTCTGTAGACATCAGTAAGTGGAAACACGTCTCAGAACCCAGAGAGGAAATACGCAAAGAATATTCTGGTGTGATTTGGATTTCCTGACAAACATTACTAGTTATCTTAAGCAAAATGACCCCTTTCATTGGCTTTGTTGAAGGCTCCCCCTGGGGACACAGGACTGGTTCTGCTGTGTCTTCTCCTGTTTGCAGTGAGAATTGGTGGAGTCCAGATGGTGGTGGGCTCCACTCCCAGGCTTCAGCACATCTACAGACACTGGGAACACTCCATTCTTCTCCCAAGTGCAAGCAGAGGTAGCCACCAGACAGCATGCTTCCTGAGCCCTCTGAGCCCCGGGAACTTTGAGACTCTGTCCCAAACTCTTCTCATTAGTGTAACTTGTGTGGTCAGACAGCCATTCGGCTAGAAAGATGCAAATGGGATATAAAACCGGGTCTTGAAGGTGGAAGGCCTGGCATCAGGCTTAGCCTTGTCAAGTCGATGTCCAACAGGCTAGGCTATAGAACCGAGAACACCAAATTGAGTCCTAGAAATTTGCTGGATTTCATAATATATGCATATATCAAATCATTATGTTGTACACCTGAAACAAATATAATGTTGTATGTCAATTATATCTCAATAAAAAAACGCACCAATGTGTTAAGTTGTAATTGTTCCAACCAAACTTTTAAAAGGAGAAAATAAAAGTTAAAAAAAAAAATCACTGGGCTGGGCAAGGACGTTTATTTCTTCATCCTGATACCCAGGTTCAGAGGAAACTTTTCATCCAGACTGGACAATTTCTTCTTTAAGTGTTAGTATCCATAATACCAAACATTATGCCATGACCATAGTATGTATACTCACAGATATATTTTTACGTATAATTAGCTCAATCCTAAATCTTTACGGCCAATATAAACTTTAGAACTCTGTAGAGCAAGTAGATTGCACATTTCAGTCCAGAAAATCACGGCAGATGTAGGCCCCTTGTGGAACCCATTAAATATAGTGCCCTATATCTTCGTGCTGTTTCCCAGTTGCCTCTCAAAATTCAGCTGCAAAGATCTTTTGCTTGTCTTTTTCCTTCTCCATCACATAAGGAAGTCACTGATCCTGGCTCTCTCCTTTCGTTCTGGATTTCCAGAAGGCAGAAGGATGGGAGGCAATTCGGGGTGGATTGGAAGGCACACCTGCCTATCGCATCCATCAACCCCGCTGTGGCCCGAGTACTAAACGCATGTCACCATCGAGAGCGCCTCTCCTCTCCTCGCCTCTCCTGCTCTCTCAAGTTTTAAATTTCCCCAGCTAGTGTAAAACTTAATGAAAGCCCTGGAGTATACAATAGCATTTTGAAAACAGGAATTTGTGACTGCTGTGAATCATCACTCACAGCAGGGACCCAGAAATGTGAACTGTGGGAGGAGCACAGAGGCCCCTCTCTTTTTCACTGGGATTTATTACAGGCGGGTCATTATTTACAATGTACCATTCACATCCTCTAAAGAGCCAATAAACTGGCTGCTGAATATGCATTTTGCTCTGTGGTGAACACAGATGTTTCCAGCTAATATCCATTTCATTTAATTTCTTTTCTCCTTTTTTTTTTTTAAATTCTATCTTGCTATTTCTGTAGCAGCTGGGTAACTGTTTGCCCATCTTCGGTTTGGGAATCACTCCTCATATTTATTATCGTTGGCGCCACTCACGTTGCTATACTTAAGGGTCTGTCAGCATTTCCATTAAAAGCTATTGTTTTTCTGAGTTCAAAACCAGGCTGGTAAAGTTTTCTGTGCGTTAAATGTTGGGCATATGAGGTCCCAGCTTGGGATCAAATCACTTTCACAAAGTGTGGAAATAAAATCAGTTAGGATGTTTTAGTGTTATGGGTTTGGGAGCTGAAAGAAAGGGTGGGGGGTGGAAACATTGATTTCAAAAGCTGTTTTGCATTTCTGTAGAGGAAATACTGCTTTTTTCAACTAAAACGTATTCCTAGTATTTACCATTCATCTTTAAACCTTCCTAAGGCTTGGTGGAGTGAAGAAAAATTGTCAGTGATAACTGAATAAATACTCCTAGAAACAGATTTTTGTCACTTAAACTTTGGGTGACAACTCCACCCGTGATGGTCCCCATCATCTTTGCAATCACAGGTGCTGATGGCACACCCATGCTATCTCCACACGGCGCTTAACCCAGCACCTTCAGTGTAGTTGATCGTCAATGGACAGTGATTAATTGAACTCAGTCATGACTATATTGCCTATATCAGATATTTTATCATATGATGTATATATATATCATATGATTGAGATATATGTATGTATATATATATATACACTACTATTCCATGCACGTAACAGTGTTTTTCCAACTGACAGAGCCTCTTTCTGGCAATGACAGTAAAATGACAAACTAACAACCATTTCTTAAGCACTTGCTATGGGCCAGGTTTTGTGCTCAGCATTTTCATGAGTATTTTCTCATTTAATCCTCACACTGACGTCGTATCGCAAATAAAATGCTAGCACGCTACTAACTGTTGTAGAGACTACTTTCCACAGGGCTAATGGCAGAGAAGATGTTCTGTAAATACTCTGAATTTTTATTTCAGTAATTATTTTCAAGTCATATGAAGCCAACCAATTTACTCCACAAAGAGCAAGGAATATTAACAAGACAGATGTCTCGGGAGAAACCCTTGTTCCTGACTTAGGACACTTCCTTTGGCTCTGAAGTTTTCTTTACCTGTAGAACCAAAATGAAGTAGCCATGCCAGAACAAACTCAAGTGGTATGCCAGTAAGAATTTCAGAAGACCAACTCGTCTTACTTCATGTGAATTAATTAAGGAAAATTTAGATTTCAGTTTTCACATGGTTTCTGTACTTTATTACCAATTCATTTCCTAACCTAAACTCTCCATTAAGATTGTCAGTTTTGGCATGAACAGAGGTCATCTTTCTATGGGTATGGTCATATTCGATGAGTGCTGAGGTTATTAATGAAGTATGAATGGAGGATTAATGGAGGATGGTCGTGCTAAATACTGACTGAGTAGGGAGAGTACATTGTGCAAATTTAGATGTTCAAATTATTCTGGACTTAAGATCATCTTAGCACTCATTTTCATAAGAAATTGAAATAGCTCTTTTAGCTTGATTAAAAACGGTCAAGTTTAGATTTTAAAAACATCTAATTTATAACTTTCACTGATATTCATTAACCTTGGAAAAGCCTTTCAAATTGAATTATATTTGTGGAAGGTCCTCAAATGTATGTTCCTGGGATAATCAGGGCTTTTAAAATCTCTCTTCCGTTTGAGCAATGGCCTCTAACTTCTGTCTTTGCGTCTTCAACGGGCTGTGGAGCAGGAGTAGTCTTTTGTCTACACTGTCTCCAACGTCCTCCTCACCTCAGGAGAATATCTCATTTTCTGTGTCTGTGGAGCAAACATCAGAAACGAATGAAAAAAAATTCACTCCTATGCCAAAAACAAAGTTAAAATAACATTAATGAGGTGGCTTAAACCCCTAAATCCCAGGGCATTCATTGACGGAAAACCAAGACTTCATCCTTCACCGGCCAGGACATTTCCCGGGATGGAGTTCTCTCGTCGGAGGGTGACTTCACCTTGGGTGGGGAACTGGAGATGGCAGGTCTACCTGCGGGATTCCCACTCTTTTCCTCCCTCCCACTCATTCTCCAGTCCCACGACTCTCCCTCCTTCTTTTGTCTTTTCTTGACTCTCTTCTTCCTCTTTCCCCAGTCTGTCTCTTATTGTCTTTATGTTCAATATGTTAAAAAGAGAAAGTATTTGTTTAGTCACTCAATTAATATGTATACATGTATTAAATGATAGTTTTGCTTGAGTTTTTTTTACTGCTTTTAAACCCTCCAACATTTTGTCTTTTCACATTTTCAACTCTATAGACCATTAATTACATTTAGGAGTGAATGATAATAATAATGTTTATTTTAAGAACCTTGTAATTATGCAGAAACTCAGTAGATGGTAATCGACAGGTCTATTTCAGTCTACCATGTAAACAATATAGAATTTCAAACTGTTTTCTCTTAAGATGTCTTTTGTACAGGAAAGGTACAATAGAGTTAACTAACCTGATTTATATACTATAAATGATCAGTGTATCAAAAATGAAGTTCACTAGTTTCTTTATTTGTTCTATCATTTGGTGAAATTGATTTCAGTAATATGACTCTTTTTTCAAACCTTCTGTTCATAGAATAATGAAGCATCATAATGACTTGCAGTTAAAATGGTGCTTGGTTAGCAATTGCCAACTCAGCACCTTTCATTATGCTACTAAAGTTCCTACAAGGAATCAGAAAAGACAAAACCCCACAACATCAAAAACTAGTCAAGTCAGTGGAATATTATTCAGCCTTAAGTAGGAAATTCTGACACGTGCTACAGCATGGATGAATCTTGAGGACATTATGTTGAGTGAAATAAGCCAGTCCCAAAAGGAAAAATACTGTATGCTTCCATTTATATGAGCTAGTCATATAGATATAGAGTAGTCACGTTCATAGAGATAGAAAATAGAATAATTAAATAGAAAATCAGCAAGTATATTGAAGAACTCAACACCACCATTAACCAACAGGATCTAATTTAGGTTTATAGAATACTCCACCTGAAAAGAGCAGAGTACACATTCTTTTCAACTGACCACAGAACATATACCAAGATAGACCATATCCTGGGCCATAAAAATCCCCAACAAATTTAAAATGATTGAAATCATGCAGAGTGAGTTCAGCAAGGTCACAAGATAAAAGAGCAAGAGATAAAGATCAATTGTATTTCTGAATTCTTGAAAATACAGTTCTTTTTACAGTTGCTTGATAAGAATAAAATATTTAGTTGTAAATCTAAAAAAAACCTCTACATATACAGACCTTGTGTGCTGAAAACTACAAAACATTGATGAAAGGAGTCAAAGAAGTTCTCTCCAAATGGATATACACATTTAATGAAATTCACATCAAAATCCAATTAAGATTTTTTGTAGATATAGACAAGATTATTCTAAAATTTATATGGAAAGGCAAAGTAACTAAAATAGCAAAAATAATGCTGAATAAGCAGAACACATTTTGAGGAGACACTCTGCCCAAATTCAATACTTACCCTGTAGCTACGGAAATCTAGGCTATGTAGTACTGGTGGAGGGACAGACACACAGATCAATGGAACAGAATTCCATTGAGAACCAGAACAAGACATACAGCCTCCCCACCCCCTACACACACAGATGACAAATTGATTTTTGACAAAGGTATAAGAGCAAATCAAGAGAGGAAGAGTTTTCAACAGATGTAACTGAGCAATCAGATATCAATAGGCAAAAGTAAGCCTCCACCTAAATCTCACACCTTGTACAAAAATTAACTCAAAATGGAGCACAGACTTAAATGTAAAACAGAAAGCTATAAAACTTTTAGGAAAAAAAATAGTTTAAAACCTTCAAGATTAAAGCTTGGTAAAGAGTTTTTAGACATGACACCAAAAGCACAATCCATGAAAGAAAACATGATCTGTAAATTGGACTTCATCAAAATAAAAACAGATTTTCTCTGCAAAAGACCCAGTTAAAGGGATCAAAAGACAACCCACAGACTGGGACAATATATTTGCAAACCACATATCTGAAATAAGAGTCACATCTAGAATATATAATCAACTCTCAAAATTCAACAGTAAAAATCACACTAACCAATCGGAAAATGGGCAAACAACATGAAGAGATATCTACTGAAGAGGATATATATATATATTTGGCAAATAAGCATAGGCAAAGATTTCCAACATCACTAGCCATTAGAAAAATACAAATTAAGACCACAAGGAGAAATCACTACATACTTATTAGAACAGCTAAAATAAAACAAAATGAAAATACAAAGTGCTGGCTAGGATGCAAAGAAACTGATCTCTCATACATTCCTTGTGGGAATGTAGAATGGTACAGCCACTCTGGAAAATAGCTTGATAATTTCTTAAAAAAAAACTAAACATATATTGATTATATATCCCAGTAATTATTTTCCCATCCAAGAGAAATTAAAACTCATGTCTACACAAAAACCTGCACATGATTGTTCATGACAGCTTTATTTAAAATAGCTAAAAACTGAAAACAACCAAAATTTCTGCCAACAGGTGAATGGTTAAACAAACTATGGTACATCCATACCATGGGATGCTATAGCAATAAAAAGAAACAAATTATTGATTTATGCAACAACTTGGATGGATCTCAAAGACATTATGATGAGTAAAACAAGCCAATGTCAAAGGTTACATATTATATGATTCATATACCATTTTTGAAAAATGACCAAATTATATTATAGAGATGGAGAAGAGATTAGTGGTTGACAGGGGTTAGAGATGACTAGGGGCTAGGTGGTTTGACTATGAAGGGGTAGCAGAGGGGAGATCTTTGTTCTGTGTTTTGATTGCAGTGGTGGTTAAAGGAATCTACACACCATGATAAATGACAAAGAACTATACACAAAGATTGTACTAATGCCAATTTCCTGGTTTTAATACTGTGCGATAGTTACATAAGATGTAATTGATAGGAGAAACTGAGAAAAGGATACACAGTACCTCTGTATTATTTCTGCAACTTCCTGTGAAAATTTATAGTTATTTCAAAATTAAAAAGCTAAAAAAACACAGACACAAACCAAAAGTCAATATTATACTTAGTGTTAAAACACTGAAAAAATTCCCATTAAAATCAGGAATGAGACAATTTTATTTGCTGTCAACATTATTCTTCTAATTCTTGCTGGAAGTCCTAGCCAGTGCTAGAAAAAAAATTATTAGAAAAAAGTAAAATAATTTTTTGAAATGTCTACAATTATATATCTCTAATACCAAATTAATCTAAAAAAATGTTAAAATTAACAAGCAAAGTGATGTAAGGTGAAATAAGTAAAAAAGTACTTTTTCTATACACTGGTAATAATAAGCTTGAAATATTTATGGCAAAAAACATTTATAATATATCAAAAGAAAAAGAGTTAGTCTCATCTTAAGAAAAATTTAATGAAATAAATGAAGAACATGACTCTACTTAGTAATATAAAAAGATTTTAAGAAATAAAATACACCAAACATTACATACTGTATGGTTCCATTTCTATAACAAGAAAGAGAAAAAAAAATGTTTCCAGATACCAAATTATCAGTGTAAACATAACAATTTCCTAAGTTAAGTTTTAGTGTAAGACTGATGGAATTTTTGGGGAGACTCAACAAATGATCCTTAGATAGTCTGAAAAAATAAATAGTGAAAACGATTTTTGACAGCTTTATTGAGGTATACTTTATGTACCATAAAATCGTCTCATTTTAAGTGTACAATTCAAAGATTTTTAGTAAATTTACAGAATTGTGCAACCATTGCCACAATCTTTTAGAAACTTTCCATCACAGCAAGAAGAAAGGTCACGCCCATTTTCAGTCACTGTCTTTCACCACCCCAGCCCCAGGCCACCACTAATCTACTTTCTCTTGCTATAGCTTTCTCTATTCTGGACTTTTCATACAGAATGGAATCATATAATATGTGGCCTTTTGTGTCTGGCTACTTTTACTTAGCATCGTGTTTTCAAGGTTCATCCACATTGTAGTATGTTTCAGAACTTCATTCCTTTATCTTGCTGAATAATTTTCTCTTAAATGGATATACTGCATCTTGTTTATCCATTCAAGTAGGATGGACGTTTGGATCATTTCCAGTTTTGGCTACCACGAATCATGCTGCCATAGGCATCTGCATGCCAGTCTTTGTGTCAACATATGCTTTCATTTCTCTTGAGTAGATACTTAGGAATGGAATTGCTATGTGATATGATAAATTTATGTTTAATATTTTAAGAAACTGACAAACTTTTCCAAACTGCCTGCATCATTTTGTGAAAATGATTTTTAAAATGTAAAAAAAAAATATGATAGGAAATGACCTATCAGATATTATAAAGCTATTGTATATATTATATTATACAAATATATAGTGTATATACTATAAATTGTATTATAAAGCTAATGTAATAGTTAACAGAGTTTGTTAATTGTACAAAAATATGCAAACAGATTTGTAGAATAGATTATATTACCCAGAAAAAGACCCCAAGATACATCAGATTTTGTAGTAAAGAAAGCACTGTAAACCATTATGGAAATAATGGGTTGCTCAACCAATTGTGCCATTAAATTGGCTACTTGGGGGAAAACAATCAAGTTAGAGTCTCACATTGCTCTATACATTGAAATGTTTTTAATAGATTAATGAGTTAAATATAAAGAAAGATACCAAAACACAAAAAGATGTTTTTGCTGATGATCTATAAAATTACCTTGAGAGAGCAAAGAACTGCCGAAGCATCATTGAAATAGGACAAACACCAAGTGAAGGAGCAATAGACTTGACTCTATAAGAATTTACATCATCAAAAATATTTAAAATATCAACAAATGTCACATACAAAATTGTGACAACTTAGAAACTAAGAAAAAATGCAGCCTTCATGACAATAAAATATCTATTAACCTTAGTAACGCAAAGAATGTGTCCAAATCTGCAAGAAAAAAATTCACACCCTGTTTTTATAAGATAGCAACATACAATTTGCAAAATAAATTCAAACTGGACACAAATATTATAATAAAAGTGTTCAATCCTTTTCTAGTAAATTCAATTAAAGATAGCATTTTTCACCTATAATAAAGGCACATCTGTTTATCAATTTTGGATAATACTCCGTGCTGGTGAGGGGGCGGTGAGATGGGCATTTTCCTACATGTGGGAGGGAGGGTAAACCTGCAATACGGAGAGGTTGCCTTAAGAATGTTCGTTCTTTTTAACTCAGTAATTTCATACCTAGTAATGTATCCTAAAGATATTACCAGAAATGTGCTCAAAGATTTATGTACAGGGATAGTTATTGTAGCATGATTTATGAGAGAAAGCTAGAAACCATCTGAATATCCAAGAATAGAGAAATAAGAAAAGAAATTATGGTACATGCATTAAAAAATACTTGGTAGCTGTTAAAAATCATACTTGCAAAGAATACTTAGTGCCACATTAAAATTCTCACAACCTAACATTAAATAAAACACTGTATACAATACCAGATAGTATGATCCCAACTTTGTAAAATAAAAATTGTATTCATATTCACCTGTATTTTTCTTTTAGATCAACTATAATAAACATAGAAATACATTTTCTGGAATATAACTATGGCTCTTTTTGGGAGGAAGAACTGTTGATAATTTTTACCTTTATATTTTTCTGTATTTTCCAAATTTCGCACATTAAGCATGTGTTGCCTTTCTACTAGAAAACAAAGGTTATGAGGAAAAAAAGAAATGATCATTTTGCAAGCTCTTTTAAGGTACCTATGCCTCTTTTTCTGCAACCTTCTTGGAAAATAACAAAAGAAAACGAGATATCCTTA
Organism: Diceros bicornis minor; assembly: GCF_020826845.1. Taxonomy (NCBI): domain Eukaryota; kingdom Metazoa; phylum Chordata; class Mammalia; order Perissodactyla; family Rhinocerotidae; genus Diceros; species Diceros bicornis. The sequence goes on from NC_080755.1 coordinate 64,239,463, forward strand.
CTTAAGCCCTGACAAATGAAGAAAGGTGCACAGTGTAAATATAATTAAGGTGTCACGGAAGCTCAGTGGAAGGTTGACCAGAATGGAATGGAATGAGGCAAAAAGGAGGGGCCCATTTCACCACGTGTGCATGTTTACACTCGGGGGCATTTTTATTTTCTGTGCTTATCATTATTATTTTTTTAATGCTGTAGCTGAGGTTTCTTTGCTGCTCTTCGCACACTTCCCCTTGTTCATTCTCTGGTTTTACACCATTTAATGGGGACGGCGATTCCCATCGCTGTGGTGTTTCTCTGGTATGTGCTTTTTTACTGCATATTTCCACCCCCCCCCCCCCCCACCTTTCCTTTCCTTCCTCGACCCGCTGGTGGGTGAAGCCCGCAGGAAACGCCCTGCGCTGGCTCCCTCCATAGATCTTCCTTAGCGCGCGGGCCTGCGCCCCCCACAATTGCAGCGCCAACCACACTGTGTGGGAACAGCAGGGCCCAGCCGTGCCCTGAGCCGGTGCTATTTAATACGTCCACGACACACGGTGTAACCAGGACCCTCCAGCTTGTAAGTCGTGGGAACGCCACTAACTCACGAGGAGGGGAGAGGGAACGTGTGGGGAGCTGGCCGGGTCACGGGGCCGAGGCCGTGCAGACCCAGGTCACCGGCTCAGGACGCGGGACCAGAGCCCCAGGCCCCGGCCTAACGAGACAGCGGGAGCCCGGGGGGCCGAGGGCAGGAGAGGCCTGGAACTGGCCCTGCGTGGTCTCCACCCTCTGAAAAGATCCTTCTGGCCGCAGAAAGCAAGGCGTGTGTCCATATTTCTGATGGCTTTTCCTTCTGGGGACCTTGCGTTTTAGCCTCAGCTGGGACTTCAGGTGGGGGTCCACGAAGGGCGGCGGCTGCTGACTTAGGTGGGCGCTGTCTTGAGACTGGGCAGTAGAAAGGCAGGCGGGAGCTACGGCCCCGCTGGAAGGGACCAGAGAGAACCTCCCTCTGATTTCTGCCCCAGAGGGATCCCCGGATACAGGACTGACCCCCGGAGGCGCACGCACCTGGGCTGCATCTCCCACATCCTGTCTCCTTCTTCTCCAGCAGAGCCCGCACCCCCGGCCTTGACTCTAAGAAGGGAAGCATGTGATGGGGGGGGGGGTGCTCCTGCAGCTGCAGTCACAAAGAAATACGTTTTGAAAAATCAGTTTTAATAAAGCCCCAGCCCTGACCCCAGAAACGTAGTATTTATATTATTGACTTCTGTATGAGGTGATTTGTTAGGAGCGAGAAAAGTCTTTCTGCTCTTGTCTTGAGACCTGAGGAAAAAAATAACTAAAATTAGAGAAACCAGGGATATGAAGGCAGTGGGTAGAATAAAGCGATATACCTCTGGGGTGTCCGTCCGCCGGGTGGTCATTTCATAGCTCATCTGTTATAGGGATGTGGTCGTGTTTCCTGTTTGATGGTGTCATTACCAGACACCACAGATTCAATTCCATTTACAAGTCAATGGTGTGAGAGTTTATGACCATTCTTTTTGAGTGGGTTGATTCTGTATGATCCTTCTGAGTAAGGGAAAACAAAGTTAGAAAAAGCAAACCTGAGTGGTTGCCTTTCAGAACTCCCCACAGAAGGGTCTCAACTCACTGGATATTTTTTATTGCAGATCTTTGGCTTTCTGCTCATCAGGAATGCCTGGAAACCAGGCCTGGTTAGCCTCTCTTTCAAGGAGGCAATAATTCACAAATTTAAGGGCCTGGAGCTTACAATGAACACACATTTTGCATGCCATGTAGGGGAACTTCGCATCCAATTTTGAAATGGGGAGGAGAAGAGAAAAACTTGAAAGAAAGAGTTCTTATTAGATGCAGAGTGTGACTCCATCTAGGACAGTGACAAAACAGTCTTTAAAAGGTAGATAATTAAATTCCTCCAACAGACAGACCGAGATATGAGCCTCTAGAGTTAAAAATAAACAAACAAACAAAAATGTAAGAACTGAGGGATTTCAACAGTGAAAGAAATCACAGTCTTCAGGATGTGAGGTGGGTGTTATAGTTTGAATTGTGTCCACCTCCTCAAATTCATGTGTTGAAGGCCTAGCCCTCAGGACCTCAGAATGTGACTACATTTGGAGATAGAATCTTTAAAGAGATAAAGTAAAATGAGGTCATTGGGGTGGGCCTTAATCCAATAAGACTGGTATCTTTATGAGGAGAGGAAATTTGGACATAAACTTGTAGCACAGAGGGCAGACGATTTGAAGAGAAAGGGAGAAGACGGCAATCTATATGCTAAGGAGAGAGGCCTGAAACGGCCCTTCCCTCACAGCCCTCACAGGCACCTTGGGCATGGCTGGAGGTGAGCCAGGACCTTTTGGGCATCATCTGAGCTGTAGCAGGACACTCCATAGCTATCCAGCAAACCGAGCACCTGTGTTGTGCTGTGCACTAGGGACAGAAATCCTAAAAAGGGGATGCAGTTGCTGCCTTCAAGAAGTTCATGCTCTAGTGAAAGGCAGACACACAAATAAATTGAATTCTGAGTGACAAGAGCTGTAGCAGGGAAGTGCCCTGAGACTTCAGAGAAGGGAGTACAAGATTCCACCTCAAAGATAGGACAAGTGACAAGAAAAGGTGACCATTGGAGGTCTCCAGGAATGGGCAGGTATCAGTCGGCAACTAAAGGGAGAAATGAGCTTGCAGAGAGAAGGAATGATAAGACAGACTCATGGAAAGAGCAAGTGAGGAGAGGGCAGAACAAAGAAGCCCTGGAGGGCGGCAAAACAAGAGTGGAATGAAGCTTCTAGTACAAAGGGCATTGATTCCAGGCGGAAGGTCTCACAACTCACAGAATTTAAAGTTCTAATAATGGCGAATTTGTGTTATAGTTTCATTTTTCTTAGTTGACAACATGGGTCCCAAATTTATTTTTATGACTTTTAAGTGTATTTTGTATGGAAAGAAAATTAAATCAAATGAATTCATTCATTGTTTTACACTTGTAGAGAAATTTAATAATTTCCACTAAACTGGAATTTGAAACAGGTTTTTTTTTAACAGGACTTGAAGTTTTGGTGGAACATTGACGTTTTTCCTTAATAAAAAATTATATTATTACTTGCACCAAAAAATATTTTTTTAATGAAGGAAGTGAGTACATTATAGAGTGACATAGTTATATGTTTCCATGACTAAAAAATTGTGTTATTGCTTTCCAACTCAGTGATTGTGGATTTTTGTGCTATTTCTAGCCATTTAGCTTTTTTATTTACCTTTCCATGGGTCTTTTATCTTTTGGAAGTGGAAATTTGACTAATGTGTTGCCCAAATCCCCCTTATGGAGGCATCTTGGAGGGGTAGAAATCCAAATTGTCTTTAAAATGTTGTATGTTTGGGCTTGAAATATGATTCTTAAAAAGTATCATTAATTACACGTTATGTTGTTACGTTTTCAAATATTAGTCGACATTTTAAACATGATTAGTTTTGTCTCTCTCATGCATGTTTTACTTTCAACATAGAGTCCCTTCCTCTCCCACCCAGAGGTGGGCACAGCCTCTGTGGGGGCTGGAAGGCTGTGACCCTGTGGCAGCCCAGAAGTAATCACCTAGGGCCAAGGAGGAGGAGACCTGGCAGAATTTGCTGAGTGACTCAGTTTCCAAATCCTACTTCTGTTCCTCTGTGCCTAACTGCTCTCCCTGCTCATGGTCTCCCAGGATTACCACTTTTGGAGTTTCCCTCAAGGAAGGAGTGAGGCCACCTTGTGGACTCTTGTTTCACCTGTCTTCTCTACCATAGTGCTTTCTCTGGTTTAAGTCACACCACCTTTCTCTCTTGGAGTCTCTGCTGCTGATCCCACAAAGTGTGGAGAAGGTCATGATGCATGGATGCACTGGGTTGAATAGTGTCCCCCCAAATTCCTGTCCACCTGGAACCTCAGAATGTGACCTGATTTGGAAATAGGGTCATTGCAGATGTAATTAAATAATATGAGGTCATACTGGATTAGGGTGGGCCCTGATCCAATGACTGGTGTCCTCATAAGAGGAGAGGACATGGAAAGACACAAAGGAGAATGCTGGGTGAAGATGGAGGCTGAGGTTGGAGTGGTGCAGCCACAGCTGAGCTTCTGGGACCATCAGAAGCTGGAGGAAGCAAGTGGGGACTCTCCCCTAGAGCCTTTGGAGGGAGTGTGGCCCTGTGGATGCCTTGATTTCAGACTTCTGGCCTCTGGAACTGTGAGAGAATACGTTTCTGTTGTTTTAAGCCGTCAATATGTGGTGACTTGTCACGGCAGCCCTGGGACACCCATGGATGGGAACTGCGTGATTTCCTTTGTTTCCTGCAGCAGGCTGCGAGCTCCTTGACGGGCCTCCTGCACTCAGCACCACATGGAGAGCCTCCCCAATACACTGATGGATCTCTGTGCCGACACCCCCTCCTCCACGCTGACCTGGCCTGCTCCTCTGCGTGATCCCGCCCCCCACAGTCTCCCGACTGCTGATAACTGCTCTTGTTCAGAGAATTGGGTTTTACAAGGCCAGGTAATGTCCAACTAGAGAGAAATGGCTTCACAAGGATGGACAAATCCCTCAGTTTCTCACCTACAACATGGGAAAATAATACCAATATCACACGGCTGTCCCTACGCCACCTCCTTCCCCATATGAAAATAGTCAGTTATGCGGCTTCCGTTTCTAGTCTGTTGACTAGAGACGAGAACATGTCTGGGTTCAAATTTCACTTCTGCTGCTTATAGACATTTTCCGTTCCGTCAGCCCCTGTGCTTCCATATGCGTGGCTGTAAAAAGAGGATTAGAAATAATAGTGCTGACTTCATAGTGTTGTTGTCGAGACGAAATAAATGAATACATGTGAAAGGCTCAGAAGAATATTTGGCGTATAATAACTGCTCAATAAATGTTAGATTTTATCCTAGAAAACTCCAAGATTGCGCATTCCACTGACTTGTGAGCTATGGCCTCTGGGGAATGCGAAGGCAGCTCGGGTTGTATTCTTGATCAACCCCTGGCAAGCTAGCCTAGAATGTGGTTATCTCCATATTAACAGAGCCAAATCACGCGTGCTGGCAGCTCACGGAAGTCTTTCCGTGGAGCCAAACAAGTGTTTGGCAACCCTGAGTAATGAGCAACCACAAGTGGCAGGGCTCACCTGCTGCGTGTTAGACATGACTCAATTTCCTGCTCTGTCCCCACTCCCAGCTCTCTCTCCTGGCCAAACACTTGGGCTAAAATGAACTTGCCCTCTGCAACCAGGCCAAGGAAGGATTAACTGGGTCCATTTGGAGTGAGCTGGCCCGCACAGCCGATGGCCAAGCTCCCAGATTTAACCATACAGAGGTCTGGCTGGAGGGAAAGCTAATCCGAGCTGAGGCTCACATATCTGAAGAGTCCTGGCCCCCAGGGCAGCCTCTCAGGTGTTGGCCCAGCAAACAATCCCCAAGGGTGTGGCTGAGTAGTTAGGCGAGGGCTCCAGCTTTCCTCCAAGTAGCGCAGGGAACCCGCTGGTGGAGTCCGGCTATGCTGCTCTTGAAACCAGACCAGCTGTTTTATGAATACTTGTCCTGCTGATGGCCTGGGCCTCATTTGTCTAACTCACCATAAAAAGGGACCTTGGCTGGCCTGGCTTTGCAAGGCCTGCTAGCTTCACCTCCTTCAGATGCTAACCTCTGAGTGGAAGTCAACTGCATCCCAAAGTCTTTATGGTCATGGGGCTGGAGGACCTTCATGGGAAAGATCCTTGGCGAGCAACTGAACTGGTAAAGGCTGGATTCTTTTGGATAAATATCTAGAAGTGGCATTATTGGATTATATTGTAGTTTTATTTTTAACTTTTTGAGAAACTTCCAAAGTTTGATAAGCTGTTTAATGTGGGAGGCAGTATCGTGAAGACTTGCTCAATTCATAAAAAATGGTCACTAAGCTACCTTAGTAGTCTATGTTGCCAGTTAAATGAGACCATGTATGTTTACTGTGTGCCAAACCAGGGGTAAAACAACAGTATAAGTGTCATATACTAAGTACTAAATGAATGACAGAAAAGATGTCAAACAAAGGTCCCTGGGAGGAAGGGATTACTCCAGCTGGGAGATTTATGTGGGACAAGACCTGGACTAGAAATAAAGGTCTTCAAAGACAAATAAAATACTTTATGATGAGATTTATATAGTCCGCACATGACTGAGGTTGTACATTTCTTTCATGAAATCAGTCCAATGTGGATAACCAATCTCTATTCTTCATGTTAAACCTTAGTTCTCAAACAGTATATTGCATTATCCATATATTTATTTTGGAAACATATAATCAAGGAACAAATTTGGAAATACAATTCAACGGGCCCCACATCTCAACCGTAAACAGAAAACAAATGGAGCACCCGAATTGTTTTTCATGGCCTGAATGGCCGGTAGCGGATCCTTTGACTCAACTTCACAGCCCTGCCGTGACTAATGCTTGGCAGTTCAATATGATACACAAAAAGCTCTGGGAAATATGTTTTAAAGGAGCACACTTGTCATCTGCAGGTAGGTGCTGGTGTGGGTCTGGCTCCACGACTGTGATGTGAAGTTATTTCAACATTGTTATTAAAGTGATGAAGTTTCGATCTCCATTGTATATATAAGAGTCACAACACTTAACTTCTTTGTAATTCTTTGGGTTTCCAAAACTATTGTATTTATAGAAGGCCACAGCATTTTCCAGATAGTTACTCAGGTAGAATTACCACCACACTGAGGGAGTTTCTGCATGGGCAAACAGTCGAAAGAGGGGGACGGCACAAGTGCTGTGGATTTGGAACATGGAACCTGAGGTCTGCTCTGCCACTTACACTTTAGGAAAGTTACTCAATCACTTACCCACGTTTCTTTTCTTTTTTTTTTGCTTGAGAAAGATTAGCCCTGAGCTAACATCTGTGCCAATCCTCCTTTATTTTGTATGTGGGATGCGCCACAGCATTGCTGACCAATGATGTAGGTCCACAGCCAGGATCCAAACCCGTGAACCCAGGCTGCCAAAGCAGAGCATGCCAAACTTAACCACTACACCATGGGGCCAGCCCCATTACCCTCATTTCTTAATCTCTAAAAGAAAGTTAGTGATATATGCACTGACCACCTGAAGAGGCTATTATGAAGACCAGACTAGATCACATATGTCAGTGAGATTTAAAAAGAAAAAAATAAGACTTTATTTTTTTAGAGCAGTTATAGGTTCACAGCAAAATTGAGGGGAAGGTACAGAGATTGCCCATATACTCCTTGCCCCCACACATGCATAGCCTCACCCATTATCAACATCCCCCACCAGAGTGGTACATTCATCACAATTGATGAATCTACATTGACACATCATGATCACCCAAAGTCCATAGTTTACATTACAGTTCACTCTTGTATGTTTTATGGGTTTGGACAAATGTATAATGACGTGTATCCACCGTAATACAGAGTATTTTCACTCTCAGTGAGATATTTAAAGCTATAAAATATGCTTCCAAAATAAGATGATTTGGTGCCATAATTAAACAAAAATCTAATACATTTGGTCAGATGACTACTCCATCACAAAAAAGTAATTTGAACTGATTTTGGGCTTGATTAACTAATTTGATCCAATTGGCAGATTGATTCAACTGAGATAGACCATGTGGTAGATTGACCATGTTGTATCTGTATAAGCTGAACAGGGCATGCAATGAAGGGCTATTTTGCTCTTGGAGGTCTGTGACCCATCATCCCTGCACATAAACCCCACTGAGCTGCCCACCCAGGCACCATCTATTCTCTTGGGTTTCTCTTGAACTACAGCCCAGGACTCTATATTTCCTTTCCCTACAGACATTCTCGGGGGTGGGGGGTGGAGGTGGAATAGGGGTACCCTGGATACAAGATGAAAATGGAGATCTTCCTGGAGATACAATGTTATTTGAAGATTTTTGAGGAAAATCTCACAAACATTATATTCATTGCATATGTATGAACATGTAAAAATGTATGACTTTATAGACAAAACATGTAAGAAATCTCAGACTGATGGAACTCTGTCCGACTATAGGCCCTTCATGGGCCTCCAACGCTTGAGTAATTTCAGTGTGCACAAGCATGAGACTGGCCATTTGGTCCCATCTTTGCTGGGCTAAGGCATTCCCTCATTCTGCCTCCAAATCATAAGATGTCTAAGTCTCCCAACTTCATTCTGAGCTCAAGAATGTCTAGGACTTAAGACAGTGGGTTGTCCCCTTGAGAAGGTGCCCTGGAGGTCTGTGCTGGGCAGCACCCAGAGCCCGATGAGCGTCCTGATTGTCAGTGAGCACATGGCTGACTGTGCAGGTGACTGGAGGGTGCTTTTGGATGGTAACATCGTATCTGCTTGGCATTAAGTCAGCTTCTTCCAGCCCCCAGTTGCTCCTGGTGGAGTCCTGCCCCAGGAGCTCTCTGAGGCCTCACTCCTTCCCCCAGTGCCACGGGCCTCTCTCCCCGGCCAAAGTTGTATCTAGTCTCTGGGAACAGAGGATCCTCTCTTGCAGGGGTGCATCTGATTCTTCCGGTTCCACAGTGTTGATGGTTTCCCTGCTTCTTTCTCTTTTTGTTTGGTACTACTGGGACTGAGGAGGAGGGAAGTGGCCTTTGGGGAACAGCGACAGGAACGTAGTGAATAGGAAGAACCGCATATTAGTGTCTTGGAACACCGTCCACCGTGATTGATGATGTTTGAGAACCCTTTTTATAATGTTTTATTGGTGTCTATCTTTCATATTTGGGGTCTTTGATATTTTAAAATATTATAAAACTTGTTGGTATTATTGGGAATTATTATCTACTTCAACCAACATTTGGTGAGTAGCTTCCCAATGTGAAGTGCTGAGGTAGGCTCCTCTGGGAATATAAAGGTGAAAAGATGGAGTGCCTCCCTCAAGGGCTCCCCCTCTGGCAGGGACACAAAATGCACAGGTAACTGTGAGCAAGTGTGGCAGGTATGACATGCCTGAGAGTCCAGGCCTGGAGACAGCTGCCCAGGCACAGGCCATGCTGGGGGCTTCCGGGAGGAAGTGTCTTTGGGATGGGGCCTGAAGTTGGCCTCGAGTTTCTCTGAAATCTTTATATCCCTTAATTTCTACTTCTCATGGAAAGTGTGCCGACATGAACAGCTATCAGTTTTCATTCATGGCCTCGCTACCCCACTGTCCTCAAACACTCCCCATCCATTCCACACATTCTTTGGTGCACATTTCTCTCTAAATGAGTCCTTTCTATAAGCAGAGCCTGGTCTGTCCATAACTGGGTCAGACTGCTAGGTTTTTCTGTCTTGACATTTGGTTGGGTGACAATCAACTAGCTTGGCCTGCGGTGATCAGGTTGGCTGAAGAAAACAACTATAATATCCAGGTGGCCCCTGGGAGCATTATTATTTCGGTGGTAAGGGCAATACCTCTCTGAAGGGCACCTCTCAAGCTGTACTTACTTTCCCACAGAAACCGATTTGGTGCAAGTCTCCCCCTCTTCCCCTTTCCTCCTCCATTAAATCCAATCAAACCAGCTTTGGAAAATGTTTCAGGCTAAGTAGCCATGAGTTTCCTTGAATGATGGCATTTACACCCAGCATCTCTGTCTGTTAGTCAGGACTCTCCAGAGAGAGAGAACCAACAGGATATATAGAGACATACGTAAGAGGAGATTTAGTAGAGGAATTGATTCATTTGATTATGGAGGCTGAGAAGTCCCACCATCTGCCGTCTGCAAGCTGGAGACCCAGGAAAGCTGGTGGTGTGACCCAGTCTGAGCCTGAGAGCCTGAGAGCCAGGAACACTGTTGTCCAAGGGCAAGAGAAGATGGACAGCCCCGCCAAGAAGAGAGGGAATTTGTTCTTCCTCTGCCTTTTTATTCTATTTAGGCCCCAAGTGGATTGTTCGAGGCCCATCTGCATTGGTAAGTGTGATCTTCTTTATTTAGTCTACTGATATGGATTCCAGTTCCTTCCAGAAACACCCTCACAGACACCCCCAGAAATAATATTTACCAGCTCCCAGAACATCTGTTAGCCCAGTCAGGTTGAGACATACAATTAACCACCACACTCTGGAATCATGTATTATGTTCTGAGGGTCCTACAGACGTCGGGCAGAACAAGAATGAGCAGCATGGAAACCACATTACACATGTCTCAGGCTCTCTGCCAGTGGATGCGTGTGTCCACAACTGCTCAACCTGCAGCCTGGAAGGGATGTTACATGCAGAAGTGAAGTTCTGGAGAGGGAAGAATTCCCCTTGTCAGGGCTCACTTCCCGCGGGAAGCAAAGAAACAGCAGAGAGAAATGTTAACACCTGAAGCCGCTCTCAGGGTCCCATCCTGAGAGCAGAAAGGTCTCCTCACGGTGTGTTGGGAGTGGAGCCTAAGTAAGCAGCCATTTTATAGTCTCACAGATTTGAGGCTGTGGCTGCCATCTGTAAGTCGATCGACACATGAAAGAGCTGGTCTGACTGTGGGGTTTCCTCAGTGGCCTCCAGGTGAGGGAGCAATGGCCCAGGGCAGTTATGGACAAGTTCTCTTGCCTTTGAGACCTTTCTGTGGGGTCTGAGGGTGTCCGCATCAAGAAGAACTTTCTCGACCTGTTTCCATCATGATTTTTTTCCTTCACTTTATTTTCCTCAACATTTTCCTATCTGCTTGGTAACCAATGAAAAATTGCTTCCTGAATCATTTCTAATTTTCCACCCCTATGATGTGTATGCCATAAAAATTCAAACCCATATTTTCTTGTGATGGCAAAACTATAGTAAATTATATAGATCAAAAAAAGGAACTTAAAAAAACAGCCTGTATTTACCTTCTTGAAATTCTGAAGACTATCATTTACTATTAGCTGAAAAATATACCCTTGCCTGCTTTAGTCCTAGAACATTTCAGATCTATGTCAGTTTTAACCTTTAACGACTACAGAACAGGATAGCCATTTTGTGCACACATACCTCACCAATGTGCAGAATTTTCTAATGCACAGAGAGTTGTTGGTGTGTATTTTTTAAACACAATTACAGGCTGCTCCTCAGAGAAAAGCATTTTATGTCCTTGGGGGTGACATGTGTTAGAAAGATACACATTTGAAAAAAGGGATAAATATAGCTGGGAATTCTACATTTTTATGTGAAGGTTGTCTTGGAGAGAGACTCAGGATGATATGGGAGTTATAATACTATAAAGCAACCTTACTAACCCTGTGACAACTTGTTTGTAAAATCAAGAGAATGTTAATTTTGATCAGGCCTTTGAGAAATTTAGGATATAATTCACTCTCCAGTGACATCTGCCACTTAGATGGGAAAACAATGCAGATTTTTTGACATACTGAAAATGGCCTTTTCTTTTGTCAATTAGCAGAGATAGGAGACAGAGAAAAGAAATTATAACATTTCCAAAATACAAACACTTTGGATCTGGCCACATGGAAAGATCCGGACAAAATGTGAAATCTCTTGGTTGCCACCAAGAGCAGCATTCCTTGTGTTATTCGTGCTAGGGCTCATTTCATTAGTCAGGGGAACCAACGAGTAAGAATAATCCTCTTTTAAAAAATTCCAAAGCATAAAATTCAGCTAAGGTTACTGCAGCTATTAAGAAATGCGGTAAGGCATTTTTGTTGGTTGTTGGGGGGAGAAGAGACAAAAATGCATTTTGTACACATCATTCCATAAATCCCATAGACATCCATGATGTGGCATATGGAGTTTTGAATTCCGCTGGGAGCAGCAGAGCCCCGGATCCCCCCCGAGGCCCCCACGTGAAGGCAGTGTTGGCCCTGCGTCTCCGCTGTCCTCCTGGGTCCTCCGTGCTGCACCATCCCTGCAGTTCACGCCTGTGTGCAGCGTGTGGATGGCTCCACAGGGAGAGCAAGAAAAAAACGATCTGGCTGGTGGTCAGAGCAGCGGGAGCAGTTACAGATGCTGCTGTTGACACTACTTCCACATTCTGAAGAACAAAGAGCAGGAGGCTGCCAGCAACTCTTGTGAACTAAGCATTTGCCCTGCTCATGGGCTCAGCCAATCCTGGGGCTAGAGTAGACAGGGTACCACTTCACGGATGCAGAGCATCTCTATTCTGATGAAAAGCTCTGCCAGCAGCCTGTGCGTCAAAGCCCGAGAAGGAAGGACATCAGGACTCTCCACTTGTCACTGCTTCCAAATCTTCTTGGGGGACAGTACCGAAAGCCCCACCTCCAGCTCAGCCTGAAAGTGGCAGACACGGACAAATTGATGACTTCAGCCCTCATCCCTGCATTTGAATTGTAGACATGCCGAGCAGGGTCTCCCCTCAGCCGTGTGCAAAGCGCCTGTTGTCGGGGCTGCATATCGTTCCTTGTGAAACTCAAGGCGTGGTATAAAGACAAAAGTTATTTATTTGGGGACCAGATTACCACAAATTAATTCCTGGACCAAATCCAAGAAAGCCTGTGCAAGAGACTGGGAGGAGGGGTGGGAATACCTACTACTCATCATCAGCAATGCTACTTTGAGAACATGTGCTATATTTAGCCAAACACAGCACATCCTATGAGACTGGCATATTACCGCAGAGCCCAGAAACTGCCTGGGCTGGTTGGGAAACATTCACCAAAGTGGAACCATCTCAGCTAGACTGGAGAGATGAATAGCCCTCTGGGGGATTTTATTGGGTACTACTCACCAGTCGTATCACTAGGCAGAATCCGTTTGTTTTCCCTGTTAGGAGATCTGTTGAAAGCATTACAATAAAAGTTATTTAAGTCACATAGTCTTTAATCTTCCAGCAAAATATTGTGCCCATGCCAGCAATGAATCATATTGTATTGTTATGCCTTTTTATAGTCTGATAATCTGTATTGTGTGTTTATAACCCTTGTATGCTGTATTTTATGGGAAAAAAAATCCCTACAACCAGCAATCCACATTTGCTGCACCAATCCGTGCATTTACCACCTTAACTACTTGGGTTGATGGTGAGTCATGGAACAAAGATTCAGATACATAGAGGGAAAAGTGATCGCTCCATCATGATTACTGAACTCAGGGCAGTGGGAAGGTCTGTTCTCACTTTCTCTTTACTCCCACACAACAGCCACCTGAAGGGAATGTTTTCTCAACTCTAAGCATTTGGAAGGGAGGGATAAGTGAACTAGATATAAATCAGAGGTTTCAACCACAAACCTAAGGAATGTTGTCCTTGAACTTTCTAGGCAGGGACAGTCTTACTTTGGGACTGTGCTCTAGATGCTCATCATATAAGCCACTTGTTTGAGTTGCAGAATGTTCATTTCTCTGCAAATTTTGGTGGCAAGTTTCCCAGGCTAGTCCATCGGAGCCTACGCTGTTCTGAAAGCAGGGCATAATTCATCTCCCCTTGTGACAGCATTTCTAGACAAAAATGACTGGCGCAGACCTGTTTTTCCCTCTCCTTTCACTGCGGCTTGGCAACGGGAGCCGAGATACCCTCCTCCCCATCCCAACACGTCTAACTGTGAGAATGGGACCCCACTAGACCATAGTGCTCTCTGAGGATTGGTCCAGAGATGGCAGATGAGGGACATGGAGACTGGGTCTCCTGCTTGTACAAAGCCAGAGCATGATTCCACTGGGGACTCCTCCTGTCTGGTGGCATTAGGTGTCTTCTGGGGACCCTTGGTGCTGGCCAGTCCCTTGTGCTCCCTCCTTACCCACTGTCCAATGGCAACTGAAAAGAGCTTGGTGCTGCTACGCCCAGTGTCTGGCGTATTTTGGTGATGTGATGCTTACTTGTCTTGCTCAGTGCTCCCAGGATGCATCATGAGGCATCCACCTGCAGACCAAGGATTCATCTGCCATGTTGGAGCCTCCTTGGGCAGTTCCCCCAAAGAAACTGTAGACTGGCTAGAGTTTGACCCACTAACTTGCTTCCTACACCATCCTCTCCTGGGGCCTGGATTTTCCCCTATTGATGTGTTGATGCTATAACGCCAGTTTCCACATCCCTGGCCCGCTGACTAGACGTCTGGTGCATTGAGTCCAGGTTGGATCAGCCAGTTTCTCCTGGTCTCGGCCCCTCGCTGCTCCTGGCCTGGTCTCAGCTCAGGCCTCCTTCTCTGGAGCAAGGCCCCAGCACAATGCTGCTAAATCTGAGCCCCTCTCTGCGGGCCCCCCTCCAGGGCCCAGGATCTGCCAACCTGCTTCTTCACCCACTGCCACCTCAGATGCCTCCAATCAGTGTCCTTGCCCCTCCTTTCTTCCATTAAGCCTGTAGGGGAAGATGCGCCACTATAACATGGCGGGTTTGATGGATTAAGGACTGTGCTGGCACACACTGCGTTCCTTTCCACTCACATACGGACACACTTACACGTCTCACTCATCATTGACTGAACCATCCCTATGTTGCAGGCCCTCTGTGAAGCACCGAGGTGGTTAACAGGAATAATAAGACACAACTCCTGTCCTAGGAGAGTGTGTAGTCTCACGGGGCAGGCAACATAATGGGATGTGTTGATGGAAGTGTAAGTGTGGCTCATTCTGGGGAGTCCAGTGTTCCACAAAGGAGGATCTCACACTCAAGGAACAGGACACAAGGAAAGTGACCGAGGAGACAGGATGATGACTGTGCCCTCAAAGGACTCCATCAACAAGCAATGTGAGGGTTGGTTCAGTGGCTCTGCAAGCTATCAGGACAAGGGTCTTTCCCTCCTCCGCTCAAACAGCCATTCTCTAAGCTAGGGATAGCTTAGCTCAGTGCTCTGGCTTGGCAGCCTTTGGTTACTAATGGTGGACACGGCTTAAGCATCCTGACCTCATGCAGTCTCTCCGAAAAGGGCATGGAGAGACCCTTTTCCGGGAGTTTCTGCTCTCATTGTGAAACAAACACAATCGTATCCAGAAGCTCACCATATATGGCTCTTCCGGCCTCCACGCAGGGTTAGAAGAGATGTCCATGCCCTTGCTGAAGTGGGTGTGGGCCACGAAATGCCTGGCCCAGGCAGTCTTTTCAAGTGGCCCAGCCAGTGACGAGGAGAAGGGGAGATGGCTTCCAGGTTGGCACCACCCGTGGCTCTGCCATTGCGTTTCTGAGGATACTTCAACAAGGACGACTCGCACCAGCTCAAAATCCTGGGCGCATGATGGGCAGAGGATGGGAACTGAGGTGGTGCACATGCATGTATAAGTGTTTGTATGAGGGAGAGTGAGTGTGAAAGTGCATAGCTGTGTGTGTAAGTGAGAGAGTGTGAGTGTGGGTGTGAGAGAGTAAGAGTGTGTATTTGAGTGCGTGAAAGTGTAGAGTGCATAGGTGGGTGTGAGTGTGTGTTAAAGGGAGAGAGTATATGAGTGTGCATAGCTATGTATTAGTGTGTGTGAGAGGGTGTGTTTGGGTGTGTGTGAGTGTTTGTGTTTGTGTGAGTGTGAGTGACAGTGTGTGAGTAATAGGATGGGCTGGAGGGAACAAGTGGGACCTGTAGGGGAGACATGGGTTGGGTGGTGGGAGCTTTCTCAGGTTTGCAGCCAAGCCCACTGTTACACTAGGGAAGAGGCAAGTCTGGTGGGGATTTCCATTCCTGACAACTGGGTAGCAAGACAAGGAGGAGTTGATGGACCTTCTTAATGCAGAGTGCACATAATTTGTAACATTCTTTCATATTATATTCTATTTCTTCTTTTGGCCAGCTCTAAAATGGAATTAGTGGGGCATAGATAAAGTATGAGAGAGCGGGAAATTTTTGTGCTTTTTTATTAGTTAGATTTGGGTTAAAGTACACATTCTTCCCCCTCACCCAACTCCATAACTCTTCTATAGACTTCTGCTTATTCTACATGCCATTTAATTGATTTATTATTTTTCAAAGATCACCTTATTGTTTTCATAAAAATGATAACCTGTTCACTGTAAAACTTTCAAATACTACAATATAGAATATAAAATAAGATTAAAATCATCCTAAATCTAACCAGTTATCTTTAACATTTTACTGGATATCATTTAAGACATCTCTAACCATCTATGCATCTATAAACAGAAATTTATTTTTTCAATGAACAAATACTTATTGATCTCCTATTGTGTGCCAGGCACTGTGGGGAGACAAACAAGACACAAGCATAGGCCCTGTGATCACGGCACAACGGTCTTCTACAGGAGCCATGATAATTGCTAAAATGTGGGTATGATTAGAAACTGGAGTAAGAGCTATGGAGGAATGGAAGATGTTCCAGGGCAAGGTGAAACAAAAATATCTCACCTAGTCTTGGATTCTGACGGATTAATAGAAGTTGGGTGGATGAGGGAGGCAGGAGCATTTAAGGGAGTGGAAAAACTCTGCACTACGACATACGGCAGGAGGGAGCTTGCCAAGGATGGAACTTGGAAACAAGCCACTGAGGCTGGAGTTGATAGAGCAAGAGGGAGAAGAATGTACAGAGGCTGGAGAATTAGGAGATGTGAGGCCAGGCAGTGTCTTACAGGATTTTGACTTTTAATCCAAGAGAAAGTGGAAACTATCAAAATATTTTAAGCATAGCAGGAGGATGGAAGCGGGGGAGAGGACGTGGCCAAATCGTATTTGGAAATGTTACTCAGGCCACAGTCCGATAACTGGCTGGTGGGAAGTCATGTCAGGTGTGGGAAAGGCAGCTGGGACACAAATACACGTGCATATGGTCATGGCTGGGATTTGGAATCTGGTGGTGGAGATGGAAAATGGTAACAGATACAAGATATTTAGGAGGAAAAATGGACAGACTTGGGGCAGTATCTGAGGGGAGGTGTTAAAGATGGTAGCTATGCTAACTTAAACAGCCAGATGGAAGATCAGGTGCACTTTTGGGCATGTTTGTGGTCCCACCGACACATCTGTGCACAGGGGTCACGGCACAGTTAGATTTCTGGGACTAGAGTGCAGAACGGTTAGACACTGGGAGTGACTAGTATACATCTGAGCCTTGGGCATGGGATGATAGCTGAGAAAGAGCAGCGGTACAGAGTGTCCCGTGGGGACTGCTGGTCCTTTAGGCTGGCTGTGGAAGGGCACGCCTGCAGGAGACTGAGAAGAGAGGTGTAGGTGAGGCAAGGGAGGGCTTCCTGGAAGTGGAAGGGAGAGAAGGACGTGGCTGACACAGCCAGACGTTGGGGGTCGGGGGACAGAAAGAAAGCAGGATACACTATCCTTTGCATTTGGTACCATGGACATTACTGGCATGTTAACGAGAAGTACACCCTGAAGGTTGGGAGATGCAGTTAGACTGGGGGTAGAACTCCAGGAGACACATCACCCCAAGTTCTCCTTGTCTGCACCTCTGCTTCTGACAGTCCGTCCTCTGTGCTATTCCAAAAAGTGACCCAGCTCACGGCACTCTGTGCTCCATAAGCCCAGGGCTCCAGGTCACAGAGGAGAAGCTGAAGTCCTTCCGCTGCCTCCCCAGCCTGCTGACCACGCAGAGCCGCTGCCTCTCCAACTTCACTTCCTGCTCCCCACGCCCGGCTTGGCCCCTGGTCCCCTATCGCTTCCTGATCACGCCAGGGATGCTCCCACCTCGGGGACTTTGTCCTGGAGTTCCCTCTGCTGGAATGTTCTTCCCCAGGTGGGTGGCGGCAGAGCTAACTTCACTCCTCCTCCACGCCTCTACCCAGTTACTGACTTCTCCCTGGGACCTGCCCTGACCTTCCATCCAGAATGGCAACCTGCAGCTCCCTGCACCCTGGCCCCCTTACCCTGCCATGCTCTCTGCACGGTGAACCTTCTAATATACCCTATAGTTCATGTGTTTAGAACATTTATTACTTACAATCTGTTTCCCCCACTAGAATTTAGGCTCTTAGGAGAGCAGGGACCTGTGTCTATAGCTGTGCTTGTTGTCTGGTGGGCACAGAATAAAGGTGAGTTTAAAGCAAATCTCAGAAGCAAATGGCTTGTTTTTTCTCAAAAGTTGACACCCATATCAGAAAGCAAAAAAAGTGTATCTTAGTTGTAAATTACTGATCATTTAAAAGGGACCAATTTGTAAAACCTTTCTGAAAGGCAACTGAGCAAGATAAAACAAATTGTAAAACATGTTTACATTTGACTCTGCAACTCCACTTTCAGGATTGAACTTGGAGGCAATAATTGCTTTAGGGCACAAAAATGTTTGCATGAGGATGATAATTGCAAGACTGTTTATAATAGTGAAAAATTGGGGGGAGGAATTGAGCATTAGGAGACTAGTTATGTAAATTACAGCATGGGAGCACAATGAAATGTTATGTAATAATTTAAAAGCCCGGTGCCTGGAACCAAGATGGTGACAAGGGAGGTGGTGAGAAGAGATCAGATGCAGGATGTGTGTGTGTGTGTGAACAGGATTTCTCTAGAGCTTGGATATAGGATGTGAGAGAAGAGGAGTCAAAGATGACTCCAAGATTTTTGCATAACTGGTATGTAGGCTTAACATTAAATGAGAAGAGGAATTGCCAGTGGAATGCATTTGAATTGGAAGAACAGAATTTCAATTTGGACATGTTAAATTTAAAATATTTGTGGGTTGAATTGTGTCCCCCAAAAAGATATGCTGAAGTCCTAACCCTGGTACCTATGAATGTGAACTTATGTGGAAACTGGATCTTTGCTATGATGTAGTTAAGATGAGGTCATCCTGGAGTAGGGTGGGCCCTAATCTACTGTTACTGGTGTCCTTATAAGAAGAGATAAAGACACACAGAGGAGGAGGAAGAAGAGGGGAACTCTGTGTGGCGATGGAGGCAGAGATTGAATGAGGTGTCTACAAGCCAAGGAACACCAAGGATTGCCAGCAACCACCGGAAGCCGGGAGAGAAGCGTGGGACAGATCCACATTAGATGAGGACTGAGGTTGAGTTTTGGATTTAGCCAGGTTGGGGTCATCGGTGACCATGGAGACAGCAGGGGCAGTGGAGTGGAGGGGATAAGGGGTGGATCAAAGAGAGTTTAAATAGAATGGGAGGAGGGCTATCAGAGGTGGCAGCATGGACAATTATTTCAAGGGGTTTTGCTGCCAAAGGCAGAAGAGAAATGGAGCAGTAGCAGGTGAGAAAGTGTGGACAAGAGAAAGTCTTTTTCCTTTTGGTTTTTGCTTCTAATGGGAGAAATACGTTTTTTATGTTTTGGGGGATGATGCAGAAGAATGAGGGGGCTAGGTGCAGGGTGCCGTCCTGAGTAGGCAAGGAAGCATCCAGCCAGTCCATCAGCAGAGGGGTAGGTTTGATGCGGGCACGGAGCCTGCATCTGCCAGCCACCAGGTGCAGCGGCGGTGGTGCGGAGGCAGAGGTGGGGTCTGCGGACGTTCTCTTCTGATCATTTCAGAGTTCTCAGTGGAGTGGGAAACAAGGTCATTAGCCGAGAGAGAGAACGGAGGAGGATGTGTTGAAAGTTTGTGCAGAGAGGAAGGTGTGAAATAATTGTCCAGAAGACTTAATTTGCCTTTCAGTTAATGATGTGCAAAGGATTTTTTTTAATTATACAAAATTCAGCATAGAGAAGAGTACAAAGGCACTATAACAAACACCCATAATGCAATAGAATAAGCATTAACAAATGCTAAAATGTTGTCACTTTTGCCCCAGACCTATTTTAAGCAACAAAACATTAGAAATGAAATTGAGTTATTAGAATTTAAACTTAGTTATTTCTCTCTTCTACCCTGAACAAGATGTGGACATTTAGAAAGCTTTAGCTCTTAACCGCCACTTGCATCTTTCATGTTTTTGTTTTCAGTATTTTAGTTCTTATTTTACTATGCCAAATTAGATAATATTTTCTACCACCAAAACTTCTGATAAATTTGTCAATACATTTATCGGTTTATTTGTACACCCGTGTTCCGTGCATCTCTCTTCATTGTTTGGGTTCATTTTCATGTTGTCTGAAGTTTATCCTGTAGTAGTTCGTTCAGCGAGTCTGTGAGTAGAAAAATCTTAGTCTTTGCATGCTTGAAATTGTTTTGCTTTTAATCATGTATAATATTTTATATTTCTATTTATAATATTTAGCTAGGAACAGAATTTCAGGTTGGCAGATTTTTCTACTAGCCCTTTTAAAATGCAATTCCATTTTCTTCTGGTGTATATCGTAGCTCATAAGTATTCTGTGAATTTGATTTGCTCTTTGAAGGTATTCTGTTTTTTCCTCCTCAGTAGTTTTTAAGATATCTTATTAGCTTTGATGTTTGAAATTGCAGTAAGGTGTGTCTAGGTGTAGACTGATTTTATTTACCCTGCTTGGGACCAGTACTACTTTCTCAACAGCGGTGCTCATGTTCTTGTAGTCAGTTCTAACCCATGCACCCTTCTGGTATTGCCTTTCCTTCTTTTTCTCTGGTCTCTCCTTTTGGAGCTCCCACCAGACCTAATGGAGCTTCTCACCATATTTTCCATGTTTCCTTACTTTCCATTTCTATTTCCTGGTGTCTGCTTCTCTGCTGCATTCTGTACATTCTATAGATCTTTTGCTCAATTCCCAAATCCCAAATTCTCTCTTCAGCTCTCTTTATATTCTACTATAATATACTGAGAGGGAAGAAAGCCTGGTGGCTTAGAGCTGAGACTCTGGATTCAGACTTCATCATGTGAATCATGGCTGCTTACTTCGCGTGAGCTTGGGGGAGCCACTTAACTTCTGTGTCTCAGTATCTTCATCTGAAAAGTGGAATAAAAGTAGTATATATCTATCTCACAGGGTTGGTGTGAGGATTAAATACATTTAGATATATGTACAGTGCTGAGATAATAGTTATGTAAGAATAGGCTGATATTACCGTTTAATCTCTAGCTTCAGTTTTTTAAAAACATCAACAACTACATTTTCTTCATATTTTCTATTTGCTCCTTTTATCATAACGTTGTGTTCTCAATTTATACTTTATATTTCTTCCTTTATTTTATTGAGAATTTTAAACCTACTTCTTTTAAAGTTCATTATCTGTTGTTTCAGGGTGTGAATTCTCTCTTTTGCCATGTCTGCTGATTGTCCTTCTTGCTGATTTTGTTCTTGGCCTGCTGTGTCATTTTTGACCATGAGCTCATCTTCAGCATTTTGTTTTCCATGAGAGTTTTGTGTGCCCCAGGTTGCAGCATCATATCGATGATGTGGTTTGGATTTACCGATTCATTTCATATTCATTGCCATTCATTTCAGACCACGTTTCATGGGAACTTCCTGGCTAGTACATCCCCCACCTCACACCCGTGTAAGTCATGCAAAACCAGACTCCACCCCCAAGCGTAGTAGAAGTTTCTGGTTCTAATTTCTTGCTAGTGATTCTTTCAGAGCTTGTGCTGAGTCTCTAAGCTGGTAAGGGAACTTCCATCATGCCAGCTTGAGGTGGATAGCATAACTCTTTCAGCAGGGTGCTCTGCTCCAGGTTCTGTCTGTATGTGGGGCTTATGGCTGTGGATGTCTTCCACACACAGTAACTGAAATTCCAGACTCAAGTCCACAGGACTCTGACACCCCGTGGGTGTCTTTAGCTTAGTCTTTAACTCACGTTTCCCATGAATTTCTGCTTTGTTTCTTGATTTGGAGAGCTTTGCTTCTGCTTATTTCTCATCCAGCGTGTCCCTGTGT
This sequence comes from Diceros bicornis minor, assembly GCF_020826845.1. Lineage (NCBI taxonomy): Eukaryota > Metazoa > Chordata > Mammalia > Perissodactyla > Rhinocerotidae > Diceros > Diceros bicornis. The sequence continues at coordinate 64,261,032 of NC_080755.1, forward strand.
TGGAGTGGGGGAGAGGTCAGGTGGAGGGTATGACTTTCTGGGTCATTCTGGCCACCATACTCGCTGGAAGTCTTAAGTTTCTGTTGGTTTGTTTGTTTTGATTTATTCAGGCTACTATCTCCCATTTTCTCCATTGCTGAGTTTGGTTACATTTCCTTGTGCAGTTACCTTAAACTTTTCTTCCCTTTCTCTCTTTCTCTCTCCCTCTCACACTCCCTTCTTTCTTTCCTTCTGTTCTTTATTCTTTTCTCTAACATAGATTGAGTGCCTTCTGAGTTGGGCATAGGGAAAGAAAGGCGAGTAAGACCTAGTTCATTCTCTTTGCCATTATGTGTGATGCTAATAATAATATAAAAAGAGGAAAGAGTTGTTTTACTTTTAGACATGAACTTTTTCTTGTATTACCGTTACTCCCTGATAAAAGTTAAAATTAATTGGCCAAGTATTTGACTAATGGCTAATATGTGCCAGGCATTGTGCTAGGCACTTGAGAAACATGACAGATGAAATGATGGTTCTGTGCTCATGAGCCTTACAGTCTAATGTGAGAAATATACTAAAAACAAAGAAACAACCCATGCACAAAATACTGAGAAATCACAGTGCTTGGGCAGGAAAAATAGAATAATGAAACGGAGATTAATGAAGTGGGGGGAGTACCACTGGGTGGGTATGTACATGGATATGTGGAGGGTGTGTTGAAGGAAGGCTCTGTGGACCCTCAAGGATGAGGAGGATTCAGTTATGAGGAGATTCAGGGGAGGTCATTCTAGACATCTTGACTTTGTAGTCAGAGAAACATGGATACATGGAGGTTTAACCACTTGAACTATTTTTCCTCACCAAAACAATGGATCTGTGATCAGAAAACATTCTCAATTTCAGCCCAATACCCAATATGTTGGAATTTGTAGACTGGTTTCACAAAAAGCTTGCTTAACACAAAATGTCCCTGGGGGTAACAAACATCTGAAATTATAGCAGTTTCCAAATTACCTGCCTCCCTCCCTCCCTCCTTCTCTCTCTCCCTTCACTCTTTATTTCCCTCCTTCCCTCTCTAATTTCCTTCCTTCCTTCCTTCACACCCATCCCCTCTTCCTCCCTTCATCTCTTCCTTGCTTGGTTTCCCTAGAACATTGTCCCAGGAATGTAGGGAAAATGAAAGGAGTATGTAGAGTTCTTTTTCTCTTCAGCTCAACAATAGAAACTGCAAAGTAGAAGCTGCTTTCTTGTAGCCTCCTCTGTCTGACCTTCGTCTCCTTCCCCTACACTTTGTCCTGCTGCCCTCTTTTTCTCTTTTTCTTGGTGGTTCACTTATTTATTATTCATACCTAGACTATTTCCAAAAAGGATTAGAAGTGGTTTCTTTTCTTATTCAATTTTCCTTCTTTCTCTTCTTCCTACTTCCCTAATCATTTCCCTTTCGGCAGGACAATGTCAAGATAATTAGAGAATGCTGGTTCCTGAGCATTTCACTAAAATTGCCTTCTACTAAATAGAACTCCTTGTACATTCAATGAGATTGTGTGAGAAAATAACTCATTGTACGGCTCAGCTGTTTCAGAGTTCAGATTCAATTTGGCCATCCATCCAAAAGTTGGGATTTTTAATAAAAGCTTTTACGAACCACTTGGGTATTCAAAAGTTTAATACATAACAAACAATAAAAATCGTACTTGGAAATATAGGAGAGTAAAAATGCTACAAATACACACGTTCATGTATAATCTGTATTTCCTCGGACTTGGTATTGAAATTTGAGAAACACATTTTAAATTCCATTAAGCACATCATATTTACTCATGTAGTTGTTGTTAGAGCACGATGTGGAGAAAATCTGAATTTTTTCCTAGTTTAAGTATCTCGCATGTTTTCCTTGCTCTGTGCTGAGTTGGAAAGTTTGACATGATTCTGTATCCTTTAGGCAAGAAGAAATAGTGAGTTTTTTCACTTGGTTTGGAATAGATTATAGAGCAGTAGAAAGAACCCTGGCCTAGTATCACCTCTGGCTCTTTCCCTGAGTATAGTAGTTACTGTGAGAAAGCGGTTCACCTCTCTAGGCCTTTGTTTGCTCATCTGTAAATATGGGAATAACAACACCTTCCTCAAATTTTGTTTTGGTGATAAATAATGATGTACACTAAAATGCTTTACAACTTGCAGAGTCCACCTGAAAAGCTTTCGTTCATTATGCATTTAACAAATATTTAGTAAATGCCAAATCCTACTAAAGGGAGATAGGTATATAGTAAAATAAGTCTAATAAATGTACATATATATCCTGTTATTCCTCATAAATACTCCACAATCCCTTTGGATATCGTTGCCCTAGGTTGCCAGCCCTTATTTTTCATTCATTTTTTCAACGCCTATTTATTGAACCCTATGATGTGTTAGGTACTATTTTTAGCAAAGCTCAAAATTCCTGCCCTTGTTGCATTTTCTTTCTAGTAGAGAGGGGGGTGGGTAACAGGAGACCAAATGTGTAGAAGACGCTGGTCCTGCCTTTTCTGAAGACATTATGCACGAGGGAAAGGGGAGAGAGATAAAGCCTTTGAAGGAAGCTAGAGAAGAACAGAAAGATAGTTCCCCAGACTGGGAGGAGGTTCACACTGGTATGGCCATAGGGTGTCTTGGCTGGCTATCTTCTGGGTACCTGGGGTCACTCCAGGAAGGTGATGAGAATTCAGAGTTGGGGTGGCTGGGCTCTGGATGCCGGGTTCCTCAAATATCTCAAAAAGTCTCGTGTCCCTGGTGTGTCCAGAAGCAGCAGAGTAAAGCTATCCAGAGGGATGCATCAGCTGGGCCATTGCATCTCTCACCAGTATATCAGGGGACCAAACACTTGTGGGGCTCTTACACGATCCTTGGGTGGTAGAAAAAGAAGTCCAGTTATAGATTTATCGCCAGGCTTGTCCTTTGTGTTAAACTCAACTTAGTTTTAAGAAAAAAAAAAAAAAAAAAGGCAAAACCTTTCTCGCCTAGCAGATTTGTAATTGTGAATTCATGCAATACCAAGAGTTTGAATGACTTGTCCATGGTCACATAGAAGACCAGGGTCAGATGGGGGGCATGAAGCATGTTTTCTCATCCCAGCACAATGCATTTTCCTCTACGACACTGTCTATGAGATCATGTAGGGTCTTGTTAATGGAAAACCACAGAGCATATGGAAATAATAGGATTTGAGGACTGGTGCAAAATATTGAAATATGCATTGCAATCGCAGTTCTGTCCTCAATTTCTAAAGAAAATAAGGGATTTCATTCTGTCCTAGACAAAACTTCCCAGGATCTATCCTGGATTTAGCACATTCTGGTAAAGAGACTGGAGAGTGAAAATATCCTTTAGTTTATTACATTAGCTGTATTTTAGAATAAATACAGTGACTGGAAATCTCAGCCAGTCCATAAGCAGGTTCTCTACATAAAATTGTGGGAAAGAAGGCATTAGTGCAGTAGCTATGGTAGGAAAATTAGAAAAGATAGGGACAAAATAATAGAAATAATACATCCCATGTGTAATGTGCTTGGCCAAATCCAAAGTGATTTGTGAGATAGTACTTCTCTTCCAGTGGACATGGACCTAAGTTCAGATTCTTTTTTGTAAGTACTATGAGTTACTGCAGCACATTTCTACCGCCCTGCCTACCTTCCACTAGCTGGTGAATACCTTCTCACCCTATGCCTGCACCTCTCAGAAGAACTAGAGGCAAACCTTCCATCTCTATGTCCTCTGAATTCTTGCTGCCTATGCCTTTTGGGGAATCCCAGTGGTTTTCTCAACAAATACTGTTAGTTTTAAGATTTAATGTCATAAATAAACCCCAAGTGGTGCACAGCAAAGCAGAAGCAGCATCTTACACTCACTCTTTAGTTACCGTTCATTGCTTACCTTGTCTAAGAGCAGCAAGCTCTTGTCAGAACCGGGTAATTAAATGTGGAAAAGCCAAAAATCTATGGGAATTTGATCAAGGCATCGTCAAAGGAAGGTACTTAGGAAAAGTGGCCTCTGTTACTAATCTTTATGTTGGGAGCTACACGAAACTAATAACAGAACACCTGCACACCTTCTAGGAGTTTATAATTTAAAACATGAGTGTGTGGTGAATGGTGAAAGGGTTCCTTTTTCTGGGGGGCTTTTGGAAATTTACCTCTTTCACAAAATTTGCCTTAACCAATTCCAAACAAAGAGCTGTTTTTCTACTTCCGATCTACCATTTTATTCTAATGAGCTTTTTTCATTATGTGGAAATGACTTGCACTACTACTTTCGCAAATTGGAAGCATGCAATTTGCCTTCAACATGACACAGTTACATGTGTCTATACGTATCACCGTCTCCAAAAGAAGATCAAGAATCCTGCTTGTTTCCCTTTGCAGAACCCCTGCAGCAACTTTGAGGGAGTTCCATCCAGCAGACCAGGGAGATGTGTTCAGGGCACCGCTTGGAGATTTCACAATCTTCCCCTCTCTGCATTCACTTTCATTATCCTGTCAGTCACTGTAGATGCTTCAAGAGCCTCTAGCAATTTGTGCTGCCTAACTTGGAATCTTTCTCCCCCCTTTTTTATTACTGAGGAATATGTACTCAGCCCCCATTTTTTTCTGTTGTATCTCTAAACCCACATCATTCAGGATGTTTTAGGCTACAAATAAGGGAAGATGCAACTAAAAGTGTCTCAAATAATAGCGATATTTACTATTAGGCATAACAAGAAGCTCAGAGGTAGGGTGATTTCAGCACAGTCCTGAGGATGCAAGTTATTCTTATGTTTCTGATCTGACATCCTTTGGTTGTGGACCTGGTCCCAGGATGGTTCTTGCATATCAAAGTAACACATGCAGATGAATACATCCAAGGGCATAAGATAGAGGATCCCTGCTTACGTCCCCTTTTTGGGAACAATATAAATCTTCCAAACATGCTCCTACCCCAGCAAACTTGTAATGGTCAGGGTTGTATCACACCTCTGAGACTAAATCAACCACAACCACTGGAATGAGACAATGATGATTGGCTTTGCCTAAGAAAAAGATGATATTTCCCCCCATTCTTGAAGGACTAGGCACTTGGAAGGTGGGCAAAATTTGATTCAGGGTTGGCCAGAAAGATGATGGGAGGCATGGCTGGCCATCGGGTAGACAACTCATTCTATATGCCAAGATCCTCCTCAGAACATGTCAGGAATCCTCTTCTCCTTTTCAGACTTCATCTTGCCTGAGAGAATCAAGAATCTTTCCTTTCTGTCTTAGTTCCACAACCTTCTGATCTCACCTCTGATGAGGAAGATTGGGGGGTTCTCAGATAATTATTCAATTCCCATATTATAGAAATATCTGAAAAACAGAAGTGAAAAGCAAAATTATATTTTTGGTAAAAATCCCTTAATCTTTAAGTCATGGTTTTACCCAGTATAAAATGAATATTCATTATGCTCATGAGTTTCCACGATCTCTCAGGGCTTCTTTCATTTGCTATCTCTAGGTAGTTAGAAGGATCCTCTTGGGAAAAAGTGTGACATGATATTGAGTTGAATCACATGGGAGGCAAGAAGAGTGTTCTTTCAAAGACTATCTTGAGCACCATAAATTCTGCTGATTTTAGGACCATGTTGGCTTCTATTTAGGCACCATGCCTGTTGTCTGAGCTGCTTCAATAATCCCTGAAATTGATTTCATTTGGGGAAAATATTCCCCAACTCACTCTAAATAATCATCTAATCTAGAGCCATAATTTTATGATGAGTAGAACGTTACTCGAGTCAACTCAGTAGTGAAGAAACTGACAATGGCAGAGGCTGATGGTAGGCTCTGGAGATGGGATAATAGAGAATCATGGGAAATAGTGGGGGATTTTGGTAAAGGAAAATAGCCAAACTTAAGGTGAGAGGCAGTAGGATGTGCTGACTCAGGAATCAGTCCTCAGACTTTCCCCAAAAGCCTATCTTGGACCCTGCAAATAGGAAGAGTGTTGACCCAGAACGATTAATCAGAGTGCAGAAGGCGGTGAAGGACCTGATGATACACGGGTGCCCCTAATCTCAGAAACAAATGATGTAGGGACCCAAGACAGGATGGTCAGGCACAATTCAGCAAGTAAAGGCCCACACCACCCAGTTGTCCTGTTCATAGAATCAGCCTAGAAAATATGCATTCGCTGGAGTTGAATAAGAGTGACTACATATGGCTCACATTTCTGCCAGCTCACTCTGGGAGTACACGCAGTGAAACCAGGGCCATCATAATAGAGTGATCTTTTTGCAATTTCTTTTATCTGAAACCACACATAACTTTTGAAGATGTAAATTTGTAAAATGTCATGCTTTATGTATTGCATTTCTGGCGTCTACTTTAGTTTTTAAGAATAGATGTTGTCTAATTATGCAGAGGAGCTTTGGATGAGGAAATATACTAAGTGTGCATTAAATAGACAACTTTAAATAATGGCACTTGTGCTAAGAAGTGTATTTTCTGGCAAGCAACTAATTTATAATGGTCATAGATAAATGCATTAGTGTATGAAATGCTTGTCTTTATTTATTGATTTGAAGGGGCAGTATTATATTTTTGAGTATGTCTTCTTTATTGAGTCTGTTTTCCATCTTTTACAAAGTCGCTCATATTTTATGTTGGTTGACATTCGCTGCACTTAAATGTTGGAAAATGGAAGCAATTTTACAGTAAAAAAAATTAACATTAATATGGCCTACCCTCTGCTTTCTGGCATCAGGTAAACAGGCAAGGGCAGAGTGGTGGCCGTGTCCCTTGTTCTCACCTGTTTCTCACGAACCCTGCAGTCTTTTTCAGTGCGCACGTCGGAGGCAGGGAGAATGAGATTAAATGACAAAATTTACTGCATTCAAAGTGCATAAACCACTACCCTAGATCTCTCTGAGCCAATTTAATTTTTAGCTTTATTCTTGGCCTAATGCAATGTTTTAGTTCATTGCGCTTTTTGGATGTGCAGAAGCAAAGATAATGTGTTACACTACATTCATTTAATGTTTCACCAGGCTTTTTTGGTATATCTACCTTTTGGTTATTCTAAAATGTTTCATCCTTATCGCTTCAGTCATGAAATGTAGATTCATTAAATTACCGTGCTGGGTGGTTCTGTGGAGCAGCCCGGTTGAAGCGTAGCTCGGCTTCAGTCGTCAACACACTGCAGAGCATCTGCCTGACAGGCTCTTTCCAGCACCAACTCTAAGGATATTTCTGTTTAAAAGAACAAGTATATTTTCTGACTGGACTAGAAAGTGTCTAGGGCTCTAGAATTTTACTGGACCCCCTACAGACATGATGCCCCTGAAAACTCACATAGGATTTGTTCTCAATACGAAATGACAAGGGGTAGTTTTTCTCCAATAATAATAATAATGATAATAATAATAATAATGTAAGTATAATCAGAGTGATAATACTTTGCATGCGTATGTTGTCTTATGTATTTAGAAATGCTCTCACATGTACCTCCTTACTAGCTGTATCTCTAGAGCTGACTGCATTGAGAGAGGTGCAGCCACGTGAACAGAATAAATAACCTTCCGAAAGAAGTCTGTGCCCAGTGCAGACTCAGCCAGACTGGATTCCACTCACCTCACTAGTAACTGGTGTCTCCACCCAGAGGCAGCTCCTTCTTAGCCGAAACAGGGCAAGCTGCTGGTCACCGTCAAAGATGGTGGGGAAGATTTCTTCTCCTTGCTCAGAAACATATCTGGCTGAATGATTCTCTGGCCAACGTGGTGGGGAGAGACCGAGAGTCACTCATTTTGGTCATTTATTTCATGTGACATATTGCATAGTGCTGGATAAGACATTTATTGCCCAGAAGAGTTCAGCAGTTCACAATCAGGAAAAACAAGTGTGTCCAGCTGTAAATGATAATCACAGGACCTAGTTTATCAGATATGAAATTAGCAGTGCTGTAAATCAAAGGTTCTGATTGGTTTAGATGGTAGAGAGAGCCAATCAGGGGTGCCCTCTCTTGTTTAGCACAATGAGAATAAACATGTTTTTAGGACTGAAATGTAAGGTCCCTGGTTCTGTTCAAAAATTATCTCCTGGAGAAGTTGCTTCCCGGGGGTGGAGAGGGGGCTCCCTACAGTCTCTCGTGGGCTTTTCACAACGATCGTCAAGGAGAGAAAGGTTCTGTACCAGAAGTAGCTTCCATCCAAGTCTGAATCCATCAAAGGAGACTAGAGCCATCAGAGGTACTTTGTGTCAAAGCTGTTTCTGCCTGACTGAATCCAGAAATAAACACCTTTGCTCTCTCTCATTACTGTTTCATTAACACCTTGGCCAAGTTCTCTGGCCAAAGAGACTGGATTTCACTGCGATGCTAAATTATTCCAGGCCAGTATGTAATAGTCTTTGATAATTTCATACTGCAGTTCCTCTTTCCCAACTGACATATCCAGCTACACACACGCACACACACACACAACCATGAATAAGCACATACAAATTGGAGATTGTGCACGAAAAAAGAAAGAGAGAAAAGCAAACCCAAGAAAGCTATTTAGGGCACCGTTCCCATCGGGTTTCTTTGCAAAGCATTTTAACTGTAGTTAGTAAGTGCTCAGTGTAATCTAATAAAAGGCATTTTGCAATATTAAGCAAAAAACATCTGGTACCCAGAATTCCCTGATCATTTTTAACTAGATGCAATATCTCTCTCTTTCTCTTTCTCTTACAGACATGTGAAAAATAGCCTAATAAGGATCCTTGTGGTAAAATCAGATGGAAAACGGGGAGGAAGAGTTCCACCGTCTCCAGCAGCTCATTTGAAGCAGCTCCTCCGAGTTTCGCAATAATAATCAGCGCCGGCCCAGTGCCGCCGGATTATTTTGTATATTCATGAAGCTGCTCGTCAGCCGTCGGGAGACTGTGCAGTAATCCTGGGATGAAATAAGGCCAATCAGTGGAATAATGAGCAAGGTAATATCTCCCAAGAGGCCTGGAGTGGGTTTTCATCAAACCCAGCTGTAACTCTCCAACTATTTGCTTTACAAATGCAGCCTTTGATCTTTGATTTGGGGAGAAGAGGGGGAGAGACAGACGTGCTGGTGCACTGTCCAGCCTGCACGGATAACAAGCTCGCTCTGGAGGAGGAGTAGTGGAGGGGGAGCCTGGCTTTTAAGTATCAGTCAGTTCCTGTTAACTAAAACCTCATAGGTTTTTCATTCACTGTGCCCTGATGTGTATTCACTTAGCAGGTCAATTGGAAAGAGGCCTTTTTCTTGTCCTTCATCTTCCATATATTTGTATATGTGGACCGGAGCCTTCTCTAATCAGCAGGTGTTGGGCCTGTATAAATGCCTGCTGTGTTTTTTGCCAGAAAGCAATGAAGACTTTCTAATGAACCTGAAAACCCACATCAGAGCTGTAAGATCGTGTGGTAAGTTACACCGGAAGTATCTCAATTGTATAATCAAGTCTTACTTCATCTCCATCAAGCCAAAAAAAGAAAAACCAAAATCAAGCAGAGGTGCAGATGAAATAAACACTATAAAGCATTCATGGTTTTCTTTTTTCAAGATAAACCAGACTAGGTCAACAAGGCAGGTAAGCCACACATGTCACCTGTCCGCTGTATTTGTGTGTCTGTGTTACAGAGATGGCTCACGTGGATCTTCGAGAAGTCTGGCAAAAAAGATGTCCTTCTGGTTGGACCACATGAAGCAGTGTGACGGAAAGAACGGCCTGTTGACCCTGATCACCGTGTTTCCTGTCTTCTCCCCTGACTCCGACCCCATTTGCCTCATCCTTCTCCCCACACACATTGCTGTGATTCTCTTTTCCTACACAGGCTTTTTCAACCTCCTCCTACTTCACAAATTTATGTTCTTTTTCTCCCTATGTCTTTACTTAGCAATTGAAATAATAATGGTTTGTATTAGTTGAAGAGACGAATTAGTTTAATATTGACTACTAGAATTGTAATATACATCTGAATTGCATGTTTGTGGAAAAGAAAAACATGTCCCTTTCTCATCTACCTTATTAGACAAATAAATGCATACCCCTTTATTCACTGTGCAAAACATAAGTATTATCCAACTGTCTAATGGAAAATGCCTGGACACTTACCCAACCCTGTCACATTCCTGATGTTAGGCTCTCCTGGATGGAGAGCAATAGACATTTACATTTTCAGTACAGCTCTTAATGAGGAAGATTTTGTTTAAAGTTTATTATGGATTATTAAGTCTGAAGAATTTCTATTTAAACAAGCTAGTGGCATACCTTGATTATATGTGAAGTAAATCTGATTTTTGTAAAATATATCATGAATTTTTGCATAGTCTATTATGAGAAACATTTTATTAATAAGGGGTGCTATTAAAAAGAAAGGTAATGTATGGGCTTTTACTAATATTAAAAAACTAATAAGAAATTGAGGAAAATTTCAGTATATTAAAAGCACTTCTTTGAAAATTAAGTATAATGAGGTGTACAATAAACAAGGTCAAACAAGTTAATTTGAAAAGATGAAATGAGGTGAAAAGGAATTAAAGGCGATTGCTGGAACAGATTTATTCACTTACTGTGTGATGATGTCATTAACAAATGCTTGTGCTGCATTACGGGCAATTGACATTACCAGCAGCATAAATGATCTTTGGACGGAAGAGATTTCCTATTGCTCTCCTCAATAGGTTTATTAATTGTATTTCTGAGCACCTTGGAACAAGCCAGGAGGATTCCCATGAAGAATTTGAGGCAATATTGCCTTTGAAGCCTTGCCTTTCAGGAAAAGGTGACTTCAGCATCTTGCTTTTGATTCCACTGGGCTGGGTATTAGAACGAGACTATTTTAGAAAATGTGGAAAGGCTAAATTTGACATTTGATTCACCCTATTCTGGGATTTTAAACTGTGATGTAAATTAGTTTGAAACCGGTCCTTCTTCCATTTTCTCTTTTCAAAATGTAATACAGTTAAATGACAGAGATTAATTACTAAAGTAATTACTGTTGGAAAGCAAAGGGACAGTTGTGTGAGACAGTCTTTCTGGTGATGACCAAGTCTTTCTTGACGATTATGCTTAATTCCAACAATGATTATTCTGTGTGGCAAAATCTACTGGCACAAGGGCACAGGGTGTGGATGTGTTCCCACTCACAGGGCAATATTAGAAAGAGAGAGTGCTGTCTGACTGAGATGCAGCAGCCTCCCTTCCCAGGGGGTCTCACCTGGACCTTCGCTGTGTGCATGTACAATCCCCTACCTTTGGCACCCGCCCTTGTTTTCCGAGTATCTTGCTGGTCTGGACTGAGACTGGGCTAACTTATGACTCTCCGTAGAAATGCGCATATGAAGTGTAACATGAGATCTTTTTATTCCCCCGGCCCCTGCTTTTAAAATATTCTTGATGTATTTAAGTGCAAAAAGACATTGCTGAAGAGGGCACCAAAATGGAGCCCTGGATCTCCGCTGCTTGGATCTGTAAGATATATGAGAGAGGGCCACTTGAGGCACATAATAAAACCCTGGAATTCAAAACACTTGTACATTTCCCCACGAATTAATGTTGGACCATCATAAAAAAAAATGGCGGGTGATCCTGAGGAAAAGGCTCACGGATTATGGACTGGAATCACTGGCTCGCAGATCTCAAGGATCACTTCGCCACCTCCGACTCCATCCTCATGGCCGTCTTCATCGTGGCTGCTTCCCGGGACAGGATTGCGCCGCTGTTAACATTAGCCTCAGCGCAGCATCTGGACGACGGACCAGGCCTCTTGCGAACGGTCCGCATAAAAACCCTGCAGGCCCGTCGCAGGCCGCCGCGAACGAGACAGCGTGGTCTGCCGGGCAGTCACTGGGGGGCTCCCGCGGTCATCAGGCTGTCACTGCGGGGGCTCCGCACGCCAGGGCAGTGAGATCCCGAGGCTGGGAGTGGAGAGCGGGCCGGTGGGCAGCGAGGGAGAGGGAAGAGGAGCTGGAGGAAAGGGTGTCCTCTCAAAGAGTGTAACAGGAGCATTACAAAGGAGCAAAAGCGAAGAGCCTGACAGCTCGCTTTGGCTTGCACTGTCCATTCGCTCTGACCACGCTGCGCTCATGAGACCGTGCCCAGAACCCGTGTTTCCTTAAGGCCGCAGCCGGGAGGCCCCTAAGTGAGATCACCTTAAAGATGGAAACATTTAATCACTGCTGATGCCCTAAAACGGCGGCAGATGAGGATGAGAATGGAAAAGAGGCAAGAGGAGAAACATCAGAAGAGAGTTAGAGGGAGACAGAGGGAGGCGCAGAGAACGCAGGGAAAGCGGGAGAGGAGCGCGAGGACGGGTCAGGCTCGGCTGCTTCATCCAGGTGTCGTCGCGGCGGCGTGATTTCATCCGTGAACCATAATCAACTTCCTTAATGAAATACGTAATTAACATATTATAATTGTGGTAAAGATGATTTTGACAGAAATCATTTTCCATATCTAATACTATGCTAATTTAATCTGTTCCTTACTCCCGGACATGACCTTTAGTGATTAAGTTTCATGGCAGAATTGTGTGTTGTTTTTTTTTTTGATGGCTTGATTTATCCACAGTGGTTGAGACCCCTCTCTTGGCACGGCTGTCATCTTTTCTCCCTTTAAAAACCTCTCACAGACATGCATGTCCACACACACACACACACACACACACACACACACCGGCACATACACATGCATGTAACCCAGGATAGAGGAGCTGTCTTTCTTCCTGCAACTTCTGGAAAGCTGATCATCAACTCATAGATTCTTGGAGGTAATGGTTAGATACGCCCAAATGAAAAGACTATATTTCTCCTAAACACCTGAGTTCTGGTGCCACTATTTTGAGTCAATAATATGTGTTGTGGTGAATGTGGTTAGTATAATTAAAATAAAGCAAATCCATCAAACTATTTGATTATCCCAAGTATGAATAAAAATGTAGAAATACAAATAAAGTATTAATGTTTGACCAGATTTTCTATCTTATAGGGCATTGAGTTTTTACCTTTTCAATATAGTTATATCTCCAAAACAATCTTACTGAGTCATTTTATAACGATATAGTACACACATGTATAATTAAACATATGCATATATATTCTTCTTCGCTTATTTTTGACAGTATGAAATAGATTTGGATCTTAAAGGGATACAAAGGGTTTAATGATGATTTGGAACATGTTGAAAGCCAGAGATCAATGGTACTTTAGGCAAGTGTTTCCCAAATACTTTCACTTCAACTCATGGTAAGAAAGATGTTGTGCAATGTCCCCCAAAACATTAAATATAAGAATTTCATGAAGAAATACTTAACATATAGGATGCACTCTGATTTCTATTCTATTCTATTCTATTCTATTCTATTCTATTCTATTCTATTCTATTCTATTCTATTCTATTCTATTCCTATCCTAATCTATCCTATCCTATCCCATCCTATTAAAAAATGCTGATCAAGAGCAAGTAAGTGGATGTCACTACTTTAAGAGTCATTCCAGACGATAATCAAAAGTCACTAGTTGAAGCAGTCAAGTTCCATCATTGTATTCTTTTGGATTTTACATATGATTCTATTACATATGACTCTATTCTAACCAACTCCTCCAATGATGACTGAAGGCTGTGTATAACTGATTCTGTTACATGTAGGAGGTTATATTTAGAAGGAGTAGATGAGGAGCTTTGAATTCTAGTTCAACCTTGTCGGTATTTACACGTATGGAAGTTGTTAAGTCATTTGCGTTATTTTCTGCCTTGCTTTCCTCATGGAATAAACTTTGTATTCATATTTTGAGTCATAACTAAAGAAAATTATTATGAAAAGAACAAGTTGGGTATGTTCAACATTGAAAAGAAAAACATTTGGAAATGCTAAATATTGATAATAGCTGCCAAACTTGTTTCATCTACACAATTTGGGGGAATGTAAAGAAGTAATTAATTGAGATAGTTGTATTATATGGTCATTGTATTGGCTTTTATTCATAGGAATTATACACGAGCAACATTTAGTACCTGAGTTTACTGGTCTACATATACTTAAGATGATCAGTAGTTCATTCTGCCATTTTTAGCTTATATATGTAAACATCATGAAAATGGCAAGCTATATACCTTTTAATTCCAGATGAAAGGCAATATCTGCAAGTATATTAAAAAGCATATCAAGAACTCCTGTTGGAAATTTGTGACTCACTTTCAGATAAAGTGGTCATGTTGAGGAGTTCTAAGAACTTGAACTCTCTGACTTCCATGTAAAGAGAAGGAAATGGGAATGACCATGAAAAGTGGCAATCATAAATGTGGGATTATATAATCACATGAGTCTCCATCAGGGCTATAGCTTTCCCTTGGGTATATAGGATAGTTAGCTTAGAAGTGCCTTACACATTTACAGTAAAATTCTACTCTTCCAGAACAATGTCTTCATGCTCTGACCACTTATGAATACATACCACTTTCTGCTTTCATATTTATTTTAAAAAGAAGTCAAGATTGGACTTAGCATCAAGTTGGAATAATTCCTTTTTATCTATTGTCTGACAATCTCTGTCTTTTCTGGGTTTTTTTTGTTTTTTTGTGTAAGGAAGACCAGCCATGAGCTAACATCCAATGCCAATCCTCCTCTTTTTTGCTGAGGAAGACTGGCCCTGGGCTAACATCTGTGCCCATCTTCCTCTACTTTATATGGGACACCGCCACAGCATGGCTTGCCAAACAGTGCGTTGGTGCGTGCCTGGGATCCGAACTGGCGAACCCCGGGGTGCTGCAGCAGAGCACGTGCACTTAACCACTTGCACCACCAGGCTGGCCCCAATCTCTGTCTTTTCAATGGAGTGCTTAGCCCAGTCGTATTTAATGTAATTCTCAATAAGGTTAAACGTACTTTGGCCATTGGGCTGTTTTCTATGTATTGTGCATTTTTTTCCTTTTTACCTCTTTACTGTATTCTTTTATGTCAATTTTTTTTTATCTTACCAATTTAATTCCTCTGTTGATTTTAAACGATTTATTTGTTGTTTTTCAGTTGTTTTCCTGGTGGTTGCTCTAGAAATTTCACTATGCAGCTCAATTTATCACAGTCTGCTTAAGGTTAACAATGACTTAATTCAGATAAAATAAGACAAATTTGCTTCAATATACATCCATTTTTCTCCCCCCACTTTGTGCTATAATTTTCATATATATTACATCTATATTTGTTATAAACCCAACTGTGCAGTATTGTGGTATTGCTTTCTGCAATCATGTTTTTTAAAAGAAATTTTTAAAAAGAGAAAAATATATTTACACCATCTTTTATATTTACCCACATCTTTACTATTTCTGGTGGTCTTCATTGTTTCCTAAGGATTCAAGTTATTATCTTGTGTCATTTCCTTTTAGGCTGAAGTCCTTTAGTACTTCTTGAGGATCAAACCTGCTAGCAATAAATTCTTTCAGTTTTTGTCTATCTGGGAATGTCCCTATTTTGCCATCTTCTTCTTCTTTTTTTTTTTTGTATATAGAATTCTAGTTTGACAGGTTTTTCTTTGTTTTAGCATTCTTATTTGTCATTCCACTGCTTTCTGGCTTTCATCGTTTATAATCATACATTAGTTACTTATCGTATTATTGTTTCCCTATGTGTAATGAGTCTTTTTTTTCTTGCTGCTTTCAAGATTGTTTTCTTTGTTTTGGCTTGTAGCAGTTTGATTATGATGTATCTAGGTGTGGATCTCTGTGTTCATTCTACTTGAGTTTGTGGAGCTTCCTGGATCTGTAGTATCATGCTTTTTATGAAATTTGGGAATTTTTCCACAGTTATTTCTTCAAATATTTTCTCTGCTCCTTTCTCTCACTCTTCTCCTTCTGGAACTCCCATGGCACATAGAACAGTATACTTGACGTTGTTCCAAGGGCTCTGAGACTCTCTTCACTGTTCTTAAACCTTTGTTCTTTCTATTCTTTGAATTGCATAATTTCTATTGATTTACCTTCAAGTTCACTGGTTCCTTCTTCTGCCCCCTCAACTCTCTTATTGAGACAATTTAGTGAATTTTCCATTTCAGTGATTGTGTTTTTCGAGTATAGAATTTCCACTTGCTTCTTTTAAAAAATGTCTGCTTCTCTGTTGAGATTTCCTGTTTGTTGAGTCTTCACTATA
This sequence comes from Diceros bicornis minor, assembly GCF_020826845.1. Lineage (NCBI taxonomy): Eukaryota > Metazoa > Chordata > Mammalia > Perissodactyla > Rhinocerotidae > Diceros > Diceros bicornis. The sequence goes on from NC_080755.1 coordinate 64,277,154, forward strand.
GTATTTTTCTCCATTTTTTTAAAGATAGTTTTCTTTAACTCATTGAATATGCCTAAAATCACTACGTTGAAGTGCTTGTGTGCTATAGCCAACATCTAGGCCCACTCAAAGTCAAGTTTTTGGTTTTTTGTGTGTTTTTTTTGTCTGAGCTTTGATTATGGTATTTTTTTACTTAAGTTGTTTTTGTTTTTGTTTTTTGGTCAGTTTCTGTTGGTCTCTTTTTTCCCCTGAGTAAGGGTCACACTTCTTGTTTCTTCACAGGTCTTGTACAGTTTTTTTGAACAGTAAACATTTTAGAAAGTAGATTTTAGCTACTCTGGATTCTGTTTTTTTCTTTCCTCTGAGTTTTTTTTCTTTTTTAGTAATTTGTGTATTCTTAAATTGTGGAGTCTCTCTTGCCTATGGTGTATAGGTCACTGATTTTTATGTTGAGTTTTTATTTATTCTGGCCATTATTTTTTAGCCTGACTTTTGTGGGATTAACCTGGGGTCTGCATAGCTTAGTGACCAACCAATGATTTGGTCAGTGGTTGTTCTCAAACACCTTGCATCTATCTGTATGGCTTTCACCCTTGCCAATCAATCAGTGTGAGTCAGGAAGCACATTCAGAGTTCAGCCACTTCTCCAATATGTCTCAGCTTTTACTTTCTTCTCAGCCCTCCCAGATCTCCCTTGCACATGGGCAAAGTTTACAGTCAGCCAGAGATGTGTGGAGGGCTCTCACCCTCTATGGTCTTCTCATTTCTAGGATCTCCTCATTAAATTTTTGCTGGTCTGATCTTTGCCCTAACTGAAATGGCAACCTGGGGCTGGAAAAGATGTGAGTTTTCCCCATTCATTTCCTAACAAGTTTGTAGCATTTACTGACAATGCCACCTTGAGTTTTCAGCCTCTATTCCAAGTCGACTGCCCTCTGTCCTCATGGGGCAGGGCTGCTGGTTTTCAAGGCCATCCCTGCCCTGGTAAGACTACTACATCATGAACTGAGTGGGAGTGGGGGATGGAACCAGTTCCAAGCAAGGGGGCCAGATAGTCCTACTGTTTTTATCCAATTTTAGTAGTTTTTATAATTAAATACTTCTCAATTTGTTGTTTAAATTTGGTCAATCTCCAGAGCCCTGAAATAGTTGTTTTGTACGTGTTCATACTTACATTGAGGGAGATGATTTGCCAGGCTCTTCACACTGCCGTAGCCAAAATTCCCTCCACCAAAACTGGATTGAAAGAAGATTTTTATTATATCAAAGAGAAGAAAGGAGATGAAATGTGCTTATCCAGTTCTACTAACCTTTCTTTCTCAGAGTTCTGTCCCAGATCACATATCTGTGGAACAGCTTAATTGTTTGCTTTGTGTGTCAAACCCATCATGGTGTCCTAATTCCTTTCTAGCATCCTGGAACTCATTCTTTGACCAGGAAAAATAATTCTTCACTTCCCATCAGCGTGCCTGAAAGGTTGAAACTGGCTTTCACTCAACTGCACCCATTGCACAGGAAGATGAAATGGGCCAATATGCTTTTCTTTCTTGTAAGTATAGAGAAACCGTAAAGTATGTTATCTTAAGAAACTGCATCACCTGCTATCTGACATAAAGATTTTGTTTTCTTATTTCATGTTTTTTAAAAAATTCAATTGAGGGACCAGCTCAGTGGTGTAGTGGTTAGGTTCACACGCTCTGCGTTGGCAGCCCAGGGTTCGTGGGTTCAGATCTCAGGCATGGACCTACACGCCGCTCATCAAGCCATGCTGTGGCGGCATCCCACATACAAAGTAGGGAAATATGGGCACAGATGTTAGTGCAAGGCCACTCTTCCTCAAGCAAAAAGAGGAGGATTGACATCAGGTATTAGCTCAGGGCCAATCTTCCTCACCAAAAAAAATTCAATTGAGATACAAGAGGAATTAAAAAGTGCTTTATGGAATATAACATCATAATGCTTTTTTGATGATGATCTGGTAGGAGACAAAGGGATTATGATGGGGAAGAGTTGTATTCTGAGACATGATGAAATGCTACTATAGGGAAACCAACCATGCATCAGAGAATTTTGTTTATTGTTAAATTAGTTCTCAATAAGTATAATTCATGTGCTTCAAAATAAAAGCAACTAAACTTTTATAGCTTTTCATATTAGACTTTTCATATAAGTAAATTGACAAATGAGAAAAAATGCTTTGTTAGACTCTGTATCTTGATTTTGTCTTCACATATGTGGTGAATATAACCACAAATAACACACCAGAAAGAGAAACACTCAGAGAAATTGGGAGTGGACTATTTTTTTTTTCCTTCCCTGGAATATCAAAAGGAGATAAGAATAATTGAACTTTTCCAAATTTATAAAACAACTAGATTTCAGTTAATGCAAAGAAGGAAGGCAATGGCTGAGCAGATTCTTGATCTTGTACACGTCGATTTGTGTTTCACTTGGCTATTCAGAATTGTTTGAGTGTAAAATATGTTCCTAACATCTTCTCATGCACTTAAATGTTAAGTTTCCTTGTAATAGGCTAATAATTAGAAATATTGGTAAGATTTCCTTTTATAATTATTTTTTATAAAAAGTAATTCCTTTTATCCTGATCCTTTCCTCCATTAAAACTGAGACATATTATCTAATGAGACTGAGTTATATTCTCTGTGAAGGGAGATCACAAAAAGATCTTGCAGAACTGAGATTCAGTCTCTTGGTTTTGAGGTACAAAATTAGGTCTTTAAATCCCTGGCTGTCAGTTGCAAGAGCAAGCACTTGAGGGAGATAGAGATTTTACTTCTTCTTCCCTCCTTAGAAGCTTTCCTTGAAGTTTCAAGAGGAAAGCATGTATATAGTGGCTATATGTGGATGCTCTAAGAGCCACATGGTGAAGAGATGTGTACCACAGAGACAGAGAATAAGATCTCCAAGAAAAGATCCTGAATAGTACCTGCCCCTTTGAAGGGTTGAAAATCACAGGAAGGCAAGGTGTAGAAGGGGTGGAGAAAGAATTGAGAGCTCACCACTAGCCGCTTCTTAACATAAAAACCAACCCTCCGAGCATTCACCAGGGCCAGTTTCAGTGTCTTTAAGGTAGTAAATACCATGTTTTCTGCTATGCCATCCCTTTTGCCCTGATAAAAACCATATTGCAAGGGAAGAAAAGTTAGCTCCTTTATAAAGCCACTCACAAGGCAGTCTGCTTTCTGGAAGTTTCTTACCAGTGGGGACTGATCTTCCTGAATTTGCATTTGCATAACTATAAGGGGCCATGCATGAGATTCTTCCCACATAGGAAGATTTATTTCAGATGACTTGAGGTGTCCATCTATAGTCATAAAAGACACTAGCATTTTAATTTTTGCTTCGAGGCAGGCACACTGTTATATACCTAGAACTTTGGAATTTAGCATTCTCAAGTCATACTGCCTTATTTACTGCAGGTAAGAGAACATACAACTTAAGTCAAGCAAATATAACATTAACTCATCAGTGAGATCTTCCCTAGAATTGAACAACACAAATGATGAAAAACAATACATGAAAAACTAGTTAACATTTTTCTAGAAAGAAAAATACATGGGCTTCGTATTCCTCAGATATAAAACATATCATGGAAATTGTGTTTGTAAGTGCCAACTAGTGTGACTTAATAGCAAGAGCCTGAAGTTTCGCTCTCTTTTTTAAATAGCTGATAGATGAGGTAAGGGAGATTTATCACTTTTTAATTAAGCTCACGTCAACTCGTGAAGTTTATTTCAGTACAAATCTGTTGACCAAAGTCCTTTTTGAAGAAGCTGCCCTTGTTGAAGCTTAAGTATTCATGGGAAATTTCACAATAAACGTAGACTGCTCCTTGAGCTTAGCTGCCACATTTCAACCAAGAGCAACTGTGCATTCTAGTGCTTCCTATGTGCCCAGTGTATTTATGGAAATGAACTTAAGATCAATCTTTGTTATTTTAAAGTCCAGAGCAGCAGGTCTCACTGCCAGAGGGAAAAAATGAATGCTGAAATAAATCTTTTGAGACTCCAGTTGAACCCCAAACCAACGGACACTGCACCCATGACCTGGTTGCTGCTCCAAGCTTGAATTTGGAGGCCTCTAAACATGACCAACAGCATCATTGATTATACGGAAACAAAATTAAAATGTGAACTGTGGTTCTTGTTACCAAGGTTCAATAGTTTTCCTTTTAATAACAATCAAGACTTTTGTTAAGTTTTGGACATGAGTTGTTGTATGTCTCTGGTAAGTTGAAGGTATTAGGAACAAGGGAAAACTGTTAGCCAAAGGAGTCACCCGATTTCAACAGTTTGGAAAGTAACGAAGAATTTGTGGCAAATCCAGATCACAGGGAAGCTTACCCAGATCTAAAATGACTCTCACTTGCTTTTCAAATGCTACTTGCCATTTAAAAGGCTGACTTAACTATTGTGAAGATCCAAAATAACAACCATAGCCTTAGTGAGCTTGAAATGGAGGTCAACAGTCCTGTAAACGGACACATTTGGAGCTAATGGAAGAGGTCTGGGCAGGGTATGAAGGTTGGAGCAGCCTCTGCATGCAATATGTGATAACTGAGGCCAAGAAGGTCAATTCAGAGTGCATGGTGGCATTACAGTCCCATGGTCCCAACGGTGCTTCTCGTTTTAACTTCCACTAGTCTCTTCCAGCAAAACTCTCCTCTCCCTCCTCTTAGAAAAGCTCTGTGTTTCGTCTTTGATTCTTTCTCATGGTTTCTCTGTGCCCATAACCATTTTCAACTGTCCATATCCCATGCGTTTCTCCCCTTCCACTACGAAACTTTGTCCAAAACCTCCACGACACAGACTGACAGGTCTAAACTTTGTAATCAAACTTTCCTTGGTGTCGACCTCTACTGTTTCTTGCGCTGGTATTTGGTAGCCTTTCCTCTCATCTCTGCCTCTGGTCCTGTGATGTATGAACCGGCATCTGCATTGCTGCCAGAGCCTTCTTTCTAACACTCAGATGTCATCGTGTCACTCCCCTCTGTAGAAACCCTTTCAAGATGTTCCTACCAGTCACGTAAACTACTCACTCTGCCATAGCACCTGGGACATTGAAGCACACTTACTTATTGTCACATCTCCTGCCTCTCAGGGCTGAGGAAGATATCATTTCTATGTTTCCATTGTTGAGCATTTGCATTGCACCTGAACAGTAGGCATGGACATAGGAGGGGACAGGACTGTACGATGCAGTGTCATTGGGCCTCAGGAAGAGAGAGCTCAGAGTTCTTGTGCACGTGGGCTAGGGGACAGACTTGTCAGAGGGATGACATAAAGTGAGGGTGAAATGAAAGCATTTGGAATTGGTGACTAGGAGGCTGTTGATAATCTTCAAAAAGGAAATTACAGGAAATTGGTGATGTTAGAAGTCAGATTGGGAGGCTGAGAGAGTGAAAGAAGCAGGTATAAACTTCTCTCTCAAGACGTGGGAAGGGAAGGCGAAAAGTGGGTGTGCAGCTGGAGGGTAAAACAGGGTCAAGGGAGGATTCTAAAATGATTTTTATTAATAATTTAAAAAATAAAGAATTGTCAATGTGTAGGCTGTCGTGACCTCCTCTCATGGTCTTTGCAGAGTACTTGGGAGGCTCTGGCTTCTGAGGTCCCCCCATCACTAGGGAATCTTGTTATGACCTTCTGTAACCATGATGTACAAACCAGGATTTTACAGAAAAACAGCATAATTAAAAATGTCACTGTTATTGCACCGTATTTTCTTTACATAGGAGCAGGTGGAGGCTAGGACCTGGGGGCAAACAGATACTTCTTTGCTGTTATAATATGAAACAGAGTTTTTTTTTAAATTATTATTATGACTTAGGGCATTTCATTAAAATTGATCAGCCAGGTTTAATGCAGGATTGACTGCTGTGAATTTGTAAATTTACCTTAAAGAAAAACCAATTTGTGTCAAAAAAATCTACTAACAAATCACTCAAGTAACTATTAGAACGTGAATTTCTGTACTGCGTGAATGATGCGGTGGGGTAATATTTACAAGCCGTGTGTATCTGACTGGAGATGTGTCAGTGGTGACAGACAGGGGTCGGGACAAGGGCTGGCTCAGCCAACTAGGACTTTTGCACCTTTTCGCTGAAAGACAACATCCATCCGTTTGTTCACCAGCATCTATGTGGGGAGGCACTGATACGTGGATACCACCTGCTGAGTGGTGTGAAATTGGAAGACAAATGGCATTCGTTTACTTGCTAACTCTTGGAGTCCATAGCAGAGGGTGATACTGGACTTGACTTAAAAGGAAAGCGCTGTGGGGTTACAGCTCTGTTTTCCTTGATCGTGGTGAGAAAGACGTTCCTGTAGATATTGCTAAGAACATTGTAAATGCAGAAACTGTAAATAAATGCAAAGAGCCAATACACTTGTTATTATTTGCATTTTGGTTTTTATCTTAAAGCCTATTTGATTTTCATTTATATGTTTCAGTCCAGATCCTTTTCTCATTCTTGAAACCAACAATTATTTTGGGGCCTCATAATAGGAAGGAAGAATCTGATAAAAAAAAGGGACATGTATCTTGCACAAAAATATTAGCATGAACTTTGTATTTTAAAGTGTATTTCCTAATGTACGAATTTATCACAAATTCTTATGTTTCCCAACATATCTCCTGAGACCTGAGTCATATACAAATGGTTTGTTAAAGTCTGTTACAACCTTCATATTTTGTATGCTAATAACATAGATGGTTCAGTTGATAAGGATTTCTATACCATTCTAAGTGTATTTGATCTATTTTAGTTTTGAATTTCTAAAAATTCTTACTTTGTTCCTTTTTGGTATTTATCAAGAAAACAGCAAACTATGGGCGTTTCTGATTATCTAAAATAAATTGTGAGGATGACTCTCTTTCCATGAATGTAAGTGAAAACTTTGAAGCACAAATAAAACCTGGATAAAGACTTTGAAAAATGCTAATATATAAGCCCCTAAAAAGGGGAGACTATTCCTTCTTTGCCAAATTCTCCCTGTGGTGCTCGAGTGTTCATGAAGACAGTCAAGAATTAGTGTCTCTTTTTACATGGGATGACTCCATGCCATTTTATATGCATTGATTTTAATAATTTTAAATCGATCTGAATTTGATTTTTAAATTATATAAGTACATATTTTATTATATATTATTAATTATATATAATATAATATATATCTATTACATATATGATACAACGTATACTTTAATAAATTAACATATATAATTAAATTATCTATATGTTAAATTAAATTATATATAATTAATATATAATTTATATATATATAAAATTAAGCAGCTGTAAAGGTACACTCTTGAGTTTTATGACCATTTTTATCTAAAATTATCTAATTACTAAGACGTGGTCTATCTTTGACTTAATATACAAATAGATGTAGCCAAGCGGTGGGCCTGATCTGATCCCTTGGCATAACCATTTGCTATCTAAACATTAAAAAAAAAGGTTATTGTCACTATGTTGTTGAGTCAATCACAAGAGACACTGCCGGCTGTCCACTCCGCATTCACACCTGCCCTCACTCCCACTCCAGTGGACACACCTAAGCTTCCATGCATGTCTGAGGAAGCACCTCCTCTTTCAGCTATGGGGGTAAACCCTGATCAGTCTGTGCCAGTCATGGAACTCCCGTTACCTCAGTCTTGGTTTAGAAATAGTCATGTCATTCATGAAACTTCTCTCTGATGGGGGTTTTCAGAAGAGTTTCCTTGCTCCTCAGTTAATAAAAGAGGAAATAATTCTTTGTTTTCCTGGAGGTTAGCTTGTCCAGGTGTGGCTCTGAACTGCTCTGGCCATAATGGGAGAGCCTGAGGACAAAGCCAGCGTGTTGAATGGGGGAGAACTGGGAGATGAAATGAACCCGGCCTGTCATTACCTCACCAAGCTGCTGAATCCCGCAGCACTGGAGCCGCTTAAAGCTTCTTGTCACATGAGAAAGCAAATTACTTTACCGTTTAAGCCAGTTTGAACCAGAGTTTTCCTTCTTGAGGCTAAAGTATCCTAACTGACAGTTGTCTGCTGATAATGGTCACCATCAAGAACATAAACATTGGCACCCAATGGGGCTGGTACTCTTTAACATTTAGTGAAACTTACTAGAATGGAAAAATGCTGAGTACTTTTATTGATGATGTCACTCTCTGAGGAAAATGAGTGCCCTGGATGATAGACTTAAATTTCATAATGAGCTTGAGTTGGGAATAAAAAAATTATACTACGAAAAACTATAATAAAACATAAATGGCAGCATCTACTTGGAATTAGCTTAAGGCTACAAATGAACAGGAATTAATGATAGTTAAGACTTATGACATCTGGCATATGGTTCCAGGTGCTTTAAACCCGGGTAAGGCAAGATCAAGCAAGTAAGAGGACCAAGGTCCCATAGCAAGTAAAGGACAGAGCTGAAATTCACACCTAGGGAGCTAATCCTGGAGTGTGCCTCTAATCATTAAACTAAAGAGCCCCATCACGCTCTAAGTCAGGGAGCAATTGGCCAGCCCGTGTGGTTCTATGTACATAGACCATGGAAGGGACACTTGGAAACCCCAGTTCACGTCAAGTCATTTGCATAAGATTTAGGCATCCCTTTATGGAAAGCATTGGAATGCATCCAAAATAGTATAATCAAGTGAATTGGAAAAGATTGACATATTAAGGGTCATTTATTATAGAAAAAAAAATAAGTCGAGAAAATACAGGAGATTAAATTTATTTAGACAAGAAGAGACATGCACTGATTTTTCAAAAATTAAAAGTTTTGTTGCCAGAAAAATGGTGATCAACTACTTCCATAATAAGATAAAAACCATTTTTTGGGCTCTTACAGTATGCCAGGCACATATTGTTTATGCAATCATTTTTGTTTCCTGGGAGTCAGACACTGGCTTTATTTCTGCTCATTTTTTCCATTTCTGTTCCATTTTCAGTCACAGTGTTATTTATCTCATTTTTATACTAGTTATGACATCTTTATTTTAATGTTAATGGAGATACATAAACATAATGTATATATATTTTTCAAAGAGAAGCATGCTTCCTTGAAGGATGAATTAAAGCCAGAATTTACTGTGCCATATCTAACCAAAATTGATGGACTATTTGTTATAAGTAAAAAATACCTTTCATTTATTATGAAACTATTACCTGTTCATTGTAGAAAAATTAGAAAGTAGAAAAAAGTGAAATAAGGCAAAAATTTAAAAGCTTTAAGTCCAAAGATAATCACTGTTGACACTTTGTACTGATTCAAAACTATATGCATGTGTATGTTTAAGAATTACAAAGATGGACTAGTACTGTACATGGTATTTTGTGATCTGCTTTTTTACTTGCCTAAATTTTAAAAAGCTTTTATATTTCGGTAAACAGTTATTTACAATATATGTTGTACTTCTTGCAAGCGAGGTATGCTTCATTTATTTTATTCAATCCTCTAATAGTGGACATTTGCTTGTTACTTATTTTTAGTATTACTAAGAGCTTTGAGTATAAATTTCTGGTAATTAAATCTCTTATACATTCTTAATTAACTCTTGAGTACAAATTACTCAAAGAGGAATTATGAGGTCAAATTAAATGCATGTTTTTAAAAATTTTGATAATTACATGCTTGTAGGACATTGATGTTTCTTCTTTTTGAATAGTCATTTGATAAATTTTGTCCACTTTTAAAACTGAAGAACTTGTATTTTGTATTAATTTATGCTATGTCTTTATATGTTACAACTAGTAATTCTTTTTCCTACATTACAAACATTTTGCCCATTTTATGTCCTTATACTGAATTTTGTTTACTTTGCCTTTTGGCAGAGTCAACCTACTGGACACTGCCTTAAGGATTTCATTCATTTCCTTTTGCTTAGAAAGAGCTTACCCAATTCCAAGTGTCTTTGCATATTAATGGACATTTTCAGCCTTTCAATGGTTTGATTTCCTAATGATTTTCTGACTGGTTATTTTTACAATTATTGCTATTGTTTTATTGATTTTGACACTTTTAGCTGATTTCAGCTGACTCTGTTGGTTTCCTCATATCATCAGAAAATGATAATTCTGGTTTCTTTTAAATTCTTATACCTTTTTTTCCTTCTCATGTCTTATTACATTGGTTAGAAAATCAAACATCTGATATATTATTATAGTAAGAAAAACAGGCATTATTATCTCATTCTAAACTTTAATGGAATTCTTGTAATGTTACATAATGAATACTATAGCGTCTGTTTTTTTGAAATGACCTCTTTTTCATGTTAAAGAAGCATCAGTCCATCTCAAGTTTACCACCTATGGATGTTAGGTTTTATCCAGCAACTTTTTGAAATTTATCATGATAAATTATAGTTTTTCTCTTTTTATCTGTTGATGTTTTAAACCATGTGGATCAATTTTCTCATTGCAAACACTCCTGAATTTCTGGAATAGATCCTATGTGTTCATATTCTATTATTCTATTGTAATCGGCTGATCTTGGCTACATGTGTTGTGCCTGTTATGATAAGTGAGATTAGCCAGTAAAGGTGTTTGTTGTTGTTGTTATTGTTGCTTATTTCCCCATGTTTTGTGTTTTCCATATGTTTCTCTATTCTGGAATACTTTATGTATCAAGGGTAGAATCTGCTCATTAGAAGTGTGAAAGAAATTGCCAATATAATCATTGAGGGGTTATGTTTTTACTGGAAAATATTTTCTCTCTTGGAAAACTCTATAGTTATGGGCCAGATGTAAGCCTTCTATATCTTCTTTAGTCTCTTTTGGTAATGAGTGTTTGATGAATTTAATTAGCACAGAACTATATACATTTTTTTCTTATTTTAATAATCTTGCCTGTATCTGTTTTTACGTATTCTTAGTCTTAATTTTGTGTGAATTTTAAAGCTCTTTATTTCTAGATTATACATCAAAAAGTTGATTTTCTCAGCAGCCCTAAAATGCTAAAATAGTGTCTGTCCCTACTCTTTTTAACAGCTCCATTTTGGTCATATTTAATGTTAACTCTACACCTTGCATTATTCTAGGAAAAAAAGAGTATGTCTTAATTATTTGAAAACCTAAATAATAATAATAATGATGATGATGATAATAATAATGAGCTTAAATTAATTCCTGGTTTTGCTCTATTGAAGTGCATACAGATTTAAAATGACTGTAGTCTGAAATGGTTTTTACAGACTTTTACGTTGCAGAACTCAGTTCTGAGATAAATATTTCCCATTTTCTTAGTATCGTTTAGTTACTTGCTTGTTTTAGTCTAAGTATTGCAGTCTCTATGATTTCATGGAAAGATAAAATTCCTCCACATTTCCGCTTCTCCTTTTCTCTTCACTTGCTAATGATGTCAGTCATTTTGTTTTCCAAGATTAAAGATAAAGGTTTTAATCTTGAATGCCCGATACTACGACCAGGCAAAGCTCAATGAAAGGAAACAGGGAAAAACGTCACTAAGAACTGAAGAAAAGACGGCTTCTACAGAACTGAAACGGAGGCCTGAAAACTCCAGACTTGAGATTTAAAAGAAAAGATAAGATTTCCTCTACCATAGTCATAGATAAAATACATATACCAGTCTGCTTCTCTTAACTCTAAAAGTGTAATTTCTGTAATAAACTAAGTTTCATTTGGATTTTGAAAGGAAAAGTTCGCGTGAATCTCCTTGGAAATCAGACACTGAGAATTTTGTAAAGAGATATCTTTTGCTTTGGCCAAGTGGTTTATGATTTTAACAATATTAAATTTTTCTACTTTTTAAGGAATTGATAAGATTCCTCTGTAATTTCTATAACTTCTGGGAGGCAAACAACAGGAATATCAAAAACTTTAAAAACAGTTTGTGGGTTCAACGTTGTCCTTGAGAAATGCATAAAGAATTCTGTTTTTACAAGCAAAGGCAAATTTAGCCGTAGCTCAGAATGAGGAAAAATAATTCAAATTAATCAAGTTTTGCTAAACATTAAAAAAAAGAAATTGATTTTCTAATATTTTAAAAGACTTCTTGAATTTTTTATTAAGCTATTTGATTCTAAATTATTTTATATTCAATCTGTAATTCTTTATCACGTCAAGTTTCTTTTGTTTTCCTTTATCTAACTTCTCAATTTGAACTCTTAGTTGGATCTATATGGTTGTAATTTTGTTTAAAAGGGAAAGTTTGGGATATTTTAAGTTAGCGTATGAGCATAGTGTTGTCGGCATTCAGACACGCAGCGTCCTCCCTAATTCCCACACGTTCCACAATTGTAGTTTGCATTCTTCTTTGCTCAGTTATGAGGGAGAGTGGTCTTGCTCTGCTCCCAGTTTAAGAGATTGATTTCCTTGTGGTTGCTTAAATATTTCTTATTTATTTCTAGTATGTGTGTGTGTGTGTGTGTGTGTGTTTGTGTTGAGATAATATTGCCTATATAATTTCTATTTCTGGGGAATTCAGTAAATTTTCTGTGGCATATTATATGATAAATATTTATACATATTTACTTAAGACTGTATGTAGATTGTGATAAATAGTAATTTCTTGGTTCAATCGTATTGGTTATATTATTTTGTTCTTCTACGTAATTGAATAATGATTATTCACCCACCCTTGCTCCCTCCTCCCTTCCTCCCTCCCTCCCTTCCTCTTTCCTTCCTTTCTTCCTTTCTTTTTTCCTTCCTTCCTTCCCTCCTTCCACAGATAATTATGAAGTCCCTGTTCTGTGCTAGGCATAAAGGCAGTAGGAAATGCACAGAAGCAATTAGCTCACGGAAGCTTCCAGTACAAAATGACTGTTGTTAGACCGAGAGAGGTGTTTAAGTTTCTCATTACTATTTTGTACCTGTAACAATTTCCTCATCTTTCTAATAGCTTTGGCAATGTGTGTATATGAGCTGTTACTAGTGCTTATCTTCATAGTAAAGTGAATGTTTTTCTTTCTTTATACTGTTTGATACTTCCTTCTCAGGTAAGTCTCTTTTCATCTCTGTCTCATTAACTTTTATTTCTTGTATCATAAAGTCTGACTTTCACACAGAAGTTTTCCAGTTTTCTTTTTCTTCTCTGCAGGCTGAGAGCCATTTTGCACAATCCTTTCCCTCCACTGTTCTTTGAATGAGGTATCCCCAGGCCTGGTACAGATCAACGCATTGGGTGGGAGTCCTTTTTTTGCTTGTCACAGCTCTCCACTGGGTGGTTTCAGAATACACTTACTTATTACACTGAGCTACTAAGACATTCATTTATTCAATTTTCCATTTATAACAGATATGTATTGAGCACCTGTCATGTGCCAGGCGTTAAGCTAGGGATACAGCAAGAATCAGATGAAACTCCTAGTACTCATGGAGGGCAGGGTAACAGTGATGACTAGAACACGTGGTACCCACAGACATGCACACTATGGAGGAAAAGCATGGAGGGAGGGACCTAGGTGGTGGCATTTCCAATCTCAATGAAGTTGTTGGGGAGGGCCTCATGGAGAAGGCGTGACATTTCAGGCAAGACCAGAAAGAGGTGAGGAAGTGTGTTGTGTGGATATCTGAGGAAGAGCCTTCTGTGCAGAGTGGGTGCCAGTGCAGGACCTCTGAGGCGGGAACATGCCGTGAGTGTTTAAGGAACAGTCCTTCTCCGCCGGCTGTTGCTAAGTGAGTGAGGGGGGAGGTGCAAGGAAATAAGGTCAAGAAAGTGTTGTGGGTGATGACAAATCAGGCTGTGTTTGCAGACTAAGGTCAAGACTTTGGGGCTTTATTCTAGGAGAGATAGGGAGCTGCTGAGCTAGTTTGAACAGAAGAGTCACGTCAACTCATTTATGTTTTCACAGGATCATTTGGGTTACTATAGTGAGAGAGATTAAAGGGGGCCAAAAGGGCCAGTTATAGAACACTGCAACAATCCAGGGGAGATAGGGTTGTGGCTTGAATCAGGGTGATAGCCGTGAGGCTTTAAAAAGTGACCAGAGTCAACAGGATTCTCTTGTAAATTGGATACATGACATGACAGAGGGAAGACTCAAGGATGACTTCAAGGGTGTGGTTTGGCGCATTGCAAGGGTAGGCTAAGCTTTTACTGGGCAGTGGGAGAGGCAGGCTTTAGTATGAAGACAAGAGGTTTGGTTTTGGACATGTTAAGCTTGAGATGTCTATTAGTATTTCAGTGGAGATGGCAAGTAGGCCGTTGGATATAAGAATGATCATTTATAAGATTAAGTCAGATGAAAACTGAGAATTGACCATGTGGTTGTTATTGGAGACTTTGAAAAGAGAAGTTTCAGAAGGGTGTTAGAGGTAAAAGTGGAGTGAAGAGAAAATGGTGATAGAGGCATTGGAGACAGCTGGAAAAAGCATCTCCAAAGAGCTTGAAATGAAAGGGACACTTGAAGGGGCTGTGAGTCAAGACAGTTGATTTTTTCTGAATGGGAGAAATAACAGCATGTTTGCATGTTAATAGGGACAATTCGGTGGAAAGGAAAAAAATTAGTGATGTGAGAGAGAGGGGACAGTGGTTGGAATTCATCCAAATGGGAAGGAATTGAGTGGGTAAGTGGAAAGGTTAGCCTTCGCTGGAAGCTGGCAGATCTACCTTCACCACCCAGCCGTGTATGGGCACCTATGAAGGCAGCTGAGTGTCCATGGAGGTGGGCGTTTGGGGCAATTTCTCTACTAGCTGGTTCTCTTTTCTAAATGAAGTAGGACAAGGTCATCAGCTGAGACTGCAAATGGGCTAGAAGGTATCAGTAGTTTGAGGAGGAGCAAAGATGTGCAACAATCGTCTAGAAGAAGAGGTGAGTGAACAGACAGGAGAATGCAGCCTGACTGCTGGGCTGTATGAAAGGGCCACCTGCAGTGAGTAATCATGAATTAGAGGTGAACCAGTAGTAGGGTGTATGCTCTTCTCTAGTTACTGTCAGCTGTGTGAGAGTAAGAGCAGGTTAGGCAGAGGGCTGGATTACACCATGTTGGGTTTTGCCAGGAAAGAACAATGAAACAGCAGTAGGGCAAAAGAGTTGAGAGTGTATGCAACAGCATGTTTACAGTGATGGATGGTGGACTTCAAGATGGAAAAGGAGGGAAGCGAGTACACAAGAAGGGTGAGTGACTGTGAAAATAGACACATGTTCACAGTACAGATTCAGTGACCAGCATCCTGACAGGAGTGGGGGAGGCAGCTGGGTCGATGCGCAGGTGCAGTGAGGGGAGTATTGTCTGGGCTCTGCTTCTTCTCTGTTGCTGATGAGGTTGCTGTGTTTACTTTTTAAATTCATCTTTCTCTTTGTTCATGACATTACAGGTGGATCAGCGAACATGTTTTGTCTTTATGCTTCCTTCTGGACCTCACCATCGCGCCAATCCTAGGCATTCCCCATGCTGCTGATTCCATGTGCAGCAATAGAATAGAGTCCAAATTCCCTGCACCCTGTCAGTCCCTTTGCCCAACCTCTAGCCATCCTTCCTCCAAAGGGGAAGCTTCTGCCATTGCCAGGTAATGTTGCCAGTTTTCAGAAGGAAGAGTTGTATGCCATCTTTGTCTGTGTCTTCCTTTCTTCATTCATCTCAGCTCCATTAGTACTCCAGCCACCAAAAATTCTTCTTTTGTTAAGGCAGATATATGACTCCTTCTCTAGTTTTCAGAGTGAATACTGGTCATTTTTGTAAAGTTCTGAGAGTGGATTAGACACATGTGCTTAACTTACCAGAAAGTTCATTGTTAAAGTTCTTGGAAAAAATAGTCCATACTCACTATCCATCCTCAATCCAACATAATCTTTTTTTTTCATACAATTTTGCTGAAACTGTTCTCCAGAATGACACATATATACCATGTTAGCTATGTTTAAGCCAGGATCCAGAATACGTAAGCCATATCCCGCTATCAACCACTTTTCTTGAAGACCAAACACAGCACATGCTTACACCCCTGTTCAGAGTTAACACCCAAATTCCATATCTACTGCAAGGGCCCAGTAATACTGAACTGACCGTTTACTTAACTTCAAGGTTCTTTTTCATCCTCTGATTTTGAGCTGCAGGCTGAAGTAGATCTTGACTCATCCTTTCTATATATGACGCCAAAATAATAGATTTTACAAACATGGTGTAAACCAGGCCTCTCTTAATAGCAATACATGAGAGAAAACATCTGAGAAGCCTGGATTTCTCTATTAGTTGTCTACTGAGCATAGCTAGCTGAACAAGTAGAACCCAATTGACCTCAATATGCAATAATTTAAAGAGTGTGGACGTTTATTTCTCTCACACACAACAATGCCAAGGTGTGAAATTCAGGTTAACTGGGCACTTCTGCCCTCTAAGGTTATTTAGGGACCCAGGTTTCTTCTTATTTTCTGCTGTCATCCTCAATACCACTGACATTTTCTGCTTGGCTGAAGCTCAGTGACTACATCTGGATTCCTGACAGTGGGAAGAGGGAAGAGAGAAGAGAGTTTGAAGTCTTAATTCCCAAATCCAGAAATGACATACATCACTTATGTTCACATTCCATTAGTGAGAACGTAGGCATATTGCCACATCTAACTGCAAAAGAAGCCGAGAAATGTAGTCTAGCTGAGCAGTTATGTATTATGAGACCGATGAAGATTTCATTACCTTTGAGAAGGGGAGAATAGATTTTAGAGGAGAGCTACCAATCTTCTCCTCAATGACCATCTTCTGCAATAGTATGTTTTTAGAAATGGGAGGAAAAAACCAACTCCATTTGAGATAAAATTAATAGAATAAAATTCTTCAGGTCTTAAAAAATACTTACCTCACTATCCTTTGCAAAGCTCTGCCTCTTCTACATAATATTATTTAAAATTCTAGTGTTTTTTTATTTTTTTTTTTTGTGAGGAAGATCAGCCCCGAGCTAACATCTGCCAATCCTCCTCTTTTTTACTGAGGAAGACTGGCCCTGGGCTAACATCCATGCCCATCTTCCTCCACTTTATATGGGATGCTGCCACAGCATGGCTTGACGAGTGGTGCGCCGGTGCACGCCTGGGATCCGAACCGGCGAACCCCGGGCTGCCGCAGTGGAGCGTGCGCACTTAACCGCTTGCACCACTGGGCCGGCCCCTCTAGTGCTTTATTTTAAGAGGTACAGAGATCATCTAGTGCAGCACAATCAGAATTGTTTAATATTTAAAAATGATCATACCAAAACAGTTGAAAAGAACATTTAGTTTTGAGGAAAATAAGACAAAGGGGAATCCTTCTTACTATCTGAATTTTGTGAAAATCTATCATATGAAAGAGAAATCAAGTGAGAAAAGGTTGTTACAATGACTGAGAGGTTGAGCTGATACTTCTCAGATCTCTTCTGGAATGATGTTTCTCTGAAAAATACTAATTCATTCAGTATCCTTAACCAACACTTATTGAGCTTCTCCTGTTGGCCAAACACTTGGCTGGATACCAAGCATACAATAATAAGACATGACCTCTAGCCCCAAGTTCATATCTGTCACATCATGTCGTACATATTTTCAACTACATTTTCTATTTGCTTCAATAATTGAATCTCCTTAACCTGAGAGCATTTCAGATTCTGCCTCTTTACGTTAGCTTAGTTGACTGTTGGTGTTTAGTTATTAGTTAATGGATTATCACAGGACGGTCTCAAATAGAAACTATATCACTTTTTTTTTCTTTTACAAAAATCTGTGCATTAGAAATTTTTTTTGAAAAATTAGGTTTTAAATGCCCAATTAGAGAATGCAAACTAGAATCAGGTGGTGAAGATAGATTTCCAAAGCAGTTGGACAATATATTCAATTTCGTTTCATCTTGAATTGTAAATTTGATCTGTAGGGTTCATGGAGATTAAAAAATGCTTTAAAATTCACATAGTATAGAAAGTATGATTTTTATGTGAAATGCATTTTTCAAATTCACACTTTTCCTGCTTTACATCAATGCTTGTTTTTGCAAGGTCATCATTACTATTCACCACACCAAGACAAAAGAAGGGAAAAAATCATCACACTTCTGATGCACAAAGTACCCTAATTTTAGTTACAATTATTTATAGAGGTAAAGAAAAAATATAGAGAGAGAAACTTTGTGTGAGAAATTCAAAGCTTCTAATTAATCAGTCTAAGCAAGGAAACCTCAAATCCTTTTATTTTTTTTAACATACTTTCAGGAAGAAATGGGCATAGTGGATAAATAAGTAATCATGTTGGAAAATCATTCTCTTAAAGAAAGTCTATTACAGGTACAATTTTTGAAATTATTGTTTTGTATTATTTTATATTAAAATGCATGTATATCAATAACTTTTAAAGATACTTTAGAACTACGTAGTCATTTATATATGAAGACTTTCTGAAAAGGTTCTTTAGAACAAGACCTGGGATGTATTTATTCAGCAATTGAATGGAAACCTCCAAACTTAACAAAAATGCCAATCCGTCAGTCTCAGGACTAGATGTAGCTCTCCGATCTGCCCAGGGAACCAGGAAACTCGCCCAGTTCATCACTAAACTTGCTTTTCATATAACATCCTTTGGGCAGAGACATCTGTCTGCCTCATTCACCACTGGGTCCGTGAAGTCAGTGACAGCAATTGGCCCATAATAAATTCTCGATAAATATTTGCTAAGTGAACACATGAATTACTCATTTCATTTCTTTCATTTCAGAAAGACATCGAGCCTCATTAAAAGAGACATCACCATGATGGGTGTCCATGCAAGAACTCTGTGTGGGCGCAGGGCCACCTGGCAGGATCAAGGCAAACTTTCCTTCCAAGCAGATGTGGCCTTTGGGAATATGTGAGGTGACTTTTCTATGTGTTCTTTAACTTTTTAAAAATTAAGGTATAATTTGCTTGCAATGGAGGGTACACTTCTTGTATGTTCCTTTCGCTGAATTTTGACAATTGCGTGCGCTTGCGTAACTACCAAACAAAACAAGGTATAGAATATCTCCATCACCTTGGAAAATTCCTTCGTGTTTCTTTCCAGGAATTCCAATGTCTGCCCCTCAACCCCCAGGCAGTCACTTTCCTGAGCTGTCTCAGCAGATCAGGGGCTTGTCTCATTCGTCATATACAGAAAAGTAAACAGTATGCATACTTTGTACAGGTTTCTTTGACTAAGAATAACATTTTTGAGATTCAGCCATATTTTTCTTGTATCAATAGTTTGTTCCTTTTTATTAGGGAGTACTATTCCATTGTATGAACACCTCATGGTTTACTTATCCATTCTCTTCTTTTTTTTTTTTTTTTTTTTGGTGAGGAGATCAGCCCTGTGCTAACATTCGCCAATCCTCCTCTTTTTTTGCCGAGGAAGACGGCCCTGGGCTAACATCCGTGCCCATCCTCCTCCACTTTATATGGGACGCCGCCACAGCGTGGCCTGCCAAAGCAGTGCATCGGTGCGCGCCCGGGATCCGGACCAGCGAACCCCGGGCCGCCGCAGCGGAGCGCGCGCACCCAACCGCTTGCGCCACCGGGCCGGCCCCTCCATTCTCTTCTTGATGGGCATTTTGGTTGCTTCCAGCTTGGGGTGATTTTGAATAAGACTACTATGGCTATTCTTGTACAAGTCTTTTTGTGGACATATATTTTCATTTATACTTAGGAATGGAATTACTAGAAACTGCAGATTCGTGTATCTTTATATGAAACTGCAAAACGAAATGATTGCCCCATTTTACACTCCCCCCAGAAGAATAGAAAACAGTGCTCCACACCCTTGCCAATATTTGGTATTACCAATCTTTTTTGTTCTAATCATTCTTGTGAGTGTGATAGGGTATTTCACTGTGGTATTCATTTCTATTTCTCTGATGGCTAATGATGCAATATTTTAATGTGTTAGCTATTCTTGTATCTGCTATTGCTAAATGTCTGTTCAAGTCTGATTTTTATTGGGTTATCTTTTTATTATTGATTTGTAGAAGTTCTCTCTATATTCTGAGTGCAAGTATTTTGTCAGCTATATTTATTGCAAGATTTTTTCCAATCTGTGGCTTATCAATTTATTTTTTTAATAGTATATTTCTAGAAATGGAAATTTTTAATTTTGATGAGTCCAACTTATCCATTTTTCTTTATTATTAATGCTTTTAGTGTTATTTCTAAAAAAGATTTGCCCATTCCAAGATTGGCAAGTTAGTCTCCTATGTTTTTGTTTTTTCTAAAAGTTTTCTGATCTAGATTTTATATTTGTAATTCATCTAGAATTAATGTTTTTGTATGGAATGCCTAGAGTTAATGGTTCACTGTTTTCCGTTAGATATCCAGCTGTTCCAACACCATTTGTTAAAATAACTTTCTTTTCTCCACTGAAATGACTCAGTACCTTGCTCAAAAATAAATTGACTGTATATGTGTGGGTCTATATCTGGATTCTCTTCTCTTCCATTGATCTATTTTTCTACCATTACACCAATACCACATTCTCTTGTAAACTCTAACATTATATTAAGTCTTGAAATCAGATAATGTAAATATTCAAACTTTACTCCCTTTATACAACATTGTTTTGGTTATTCCAGATCTTCTGCAATTATATATAATTGTATATTATATAATTTATATAGTACATAATATATAATATATATTCTACTATATGTGGAATATATTATAATATATAATATATTGTATAATATATATGTATACCCACACATGCACACATATTCGCCAATTTCTTCCCAAAAGCCTACTGGGAATATTATTGGGATTGCACTAAATTTATAGATGAATTTCAAGTGAATGGACATATTACATTATTGTGTCTTCTAATTCATGAACATGGTATACCTCACCATTTATTTAGGTCTTTCTAGACTCTTCCAAATGAAATCAGTCCCCTCAGGCAGAGCTACAGAACTCTTTGTCTTCACAGCCTGCCTCTCACTCTGGGCAGTAAATCTGTGACACCGTACCACAGCAGGAGGCCAGGACAGTGACCTGCTTCTCCTGGAATAACAACCCCTGGTCTACAGGTGGGTGCTGGGGAACATGTGGTAGCTCCTGATTTTCTCTGCTTCTCCCTACTGGTGAACCTCTACACTATGAACAAGTAGGGTTGGAGGTAATTGGGACCCCGGTGTTGCCAACCTGCTGGGGTAGATCTAGTTGCCAATCAAGTAGGTGGGGTAGATCTCCTTCCCTACAAGTAGTATCTATATAGAGAAGGGAGATCTGGCCGTTTTGGCCATGCTTGCCTGCAATAGAGCTTCTGCAACATGGGGCAAGGGGAAATGAACAATCCTGATGGCTTGCCCCTCCCAAGGTGAAATCATAGCTGGGGTTAGAGGGAGACCCCGTTTTCTTGGCTGCTCCCACCTGGAGTAGAGCACTCAAGAAGAGCTTCTGTAACACTGACCAGTAGCGGGGAGAGGATAAAGGGTGTGGATTGTGTATGAAATGCTGCAGATTCTCACTGTTCTTACTTAGATATGGTAGATTTTCTTGAATAAATGCTTCTCCATTTTCTGTATGCCCTTAGGACAATTTCCAGAGACTTTAAATGATTTACTTTTATAGTTTTTACCAGTTAAATGGCTGTTTTGCTGGAGAGAGTGTTTGACAGTCTTCTCACTCCATCATTCCAGAAGTCCCACATCCAAGCTCATTGGTTTTTTGATGTCTTATTTTAAGAGCAAATTAGCCATGAGGAAAGATGGTTCTTCCTGAAGACATGGTTATTGGGAAGAAGCCCAGGCCCTGTGGACAAACAGTGGAAACGCTGCTCCAAGCTCCCCTTCACCCAGAGCTCACTCTCCCCAGGGGTCCCCAACTGCCCCCTCTCAGTGGCTCATGACCTTGGGGTCCGAGTGGCATGCCCAGACCTGTCATCTTTCATGGTGAGCATTCTGGAATATGTCACTGAGGTTCACTAGTTATATAATTCTCAATTCTAAATGCTTCTGCTCAGTATTTGGTCCCCCCAGGGTCAGGTGCTCTGTGTTGCCTTATACAGCAGTAAGGTCAACTCATGAATGAATTAGCATAATGTCCTAATGGGAGAAGCCCGAGGGCACCCCTGAGCATGCTCTTCCCTTCCAGGTAGCAAATATGCAGCTTTGAGGGATGATCTTCCTATTTTATAGTCATAGACAATGGTTTCCAAATCTTAGTAACTATGGCAAAGCTTTCACCATACCAAATGAAAAGAGAAATAATGTCAATTGTAACGAGTTTTCACGAAGCCAAATTTAATCACTTTAAAGGACTGATTCTGGCCTTACGTCTTTGCTATTGTTGTTAAAATGACCTTTCTGTAATAAAATATTGGTTGCAGAAGAGGGTAGTTTTGCTGGGTTTACTTTTAATATTATTACTTTATATTCTTGCATTGCTTATGTCACTATGGTTTGCAAATGTCACTATTTCCCAAGTCAAGGACCTGCAGCTCTAACCACAGTGGTGACTAAGGGTGGACATTTCAGATCAAATTAGGGACAACAGAAGTGCCGTTGCACCCGCTGAAGGAGGCATTTTGGGCCATGCAGAGATTTTCTTCACCACTTAAATCCACGTATCTGGTACAGGATCTCATAGTGGTATTCTATTAGACAAATTCAGATGGTTATAATCCATTCGACATCTTACCTTTCGCTAACATATAATGTTCTGTCTGAAACCAAAGTCTTGCTAAGTCAGAATAACAACATCTGTTGCTTCCATCCAATTTCCCAGGCCCATGATTTTGATACAGATGGAAATTGGATTAGTCTAATGGTTTACTCACCATACAAAAGAGATCACTTATTTTTCAGTACCATGCTACTTTCTAGGAGGCTATAATGAGATTTTTGTTATTAAGGAATAATCACCCAATTCATTTAATAAAGTCTAAAAAGCACATAAAATAGAGTGCTGGCCCAAAATAGAGCCATACATGTGTTTAACTATCCAGATTTTATAATTTTGGTACATAAGAAGGCTTTGCATTATTACGATAACTCTGTCAATAAAAACTACCTAATTTTGCTACAGTAATTGATTCAGAAAGTTTTGGATAAATCTGATGTTTTATACCAAGTGTGTAGAAAGTCAGCCCTGGTGGTCTAGCGGTTAAAACTCGGAGATCTCAACACCACAGCCTGGGTTCATTCATCAGTCAGGGAACCACACCACCCACCTGTCGGTTGTCAGACTGTGGTGGCTGCGTGTTGCTGTGATGCTGAAAGCTCTACCACTGGGATTTCAAATACCAGCAGGGTCGCCCATGGTGGACGGGTTTTAGCGGAGCTTCCAGGCTAGGACAGACTAGGAACAAGGACCTGGCCACCCCTTCCAAAAAAATTGGCCGTGAAAACCCTGTGAATAGCAGTGAGCACTGAGAGCTGGAAGGTGAGAGGACGGCACAAAAAGACCAGGCAGGGTTCCGCTCTGCTGTACACAGGGTCGCTAGGAGTGGAAATTGACTGGGTGGCAATAACAGTAACAAAAACGTAGAAAGTATATGTATTTAGTAAAATCATTTTCTGCGAACTGAAATATATAAAGATTTTCAAATGTATCTTTTTCTCTTTTGTAAGGTTAATTAATGTTTTTATTAGTCATTTGATGTCATTCAGATCCCATTTTTAGAATCTAGCTAATTTGATAGTTCTTTGTGGTCACAGGCTACTATCTAAGCAAAACGATAAACGACAGTGCCACCGAGGAGCTGGGTTTTAATGCTTTCCTTTCGCTCTTGTCTTCACCTTCCTTGGCTCCACATGACTTTCTTTGACCTTGACAAAAGACAGCAGAATCTGGGAATGTCATGGGCCACATTTGACTCTTCTACAATTGAGGAGTACTTTGAGTCAAATTGTTTAAGAATTTCTTTTCTGATGATGATGATGGCGGTGGTGGTGGTGGTGGTGGTGACTGTAGTCACCCTTCCGGAGCGTGTGTCACATGCCAGGCACTGTTGTAAGCACGTCACGTGCGTTAATTCATTTAACCCACACGACAACACTGTGAGGTTTTAAGAATAGAATAATGCGCATGGGACTGGGTGAATAACCTGAGCTTTTCCATCTGCCAGAGCAACCTTCTCAGCCCTGGATGCATGTTGCTTCACCAGGGGCACTTTGAAAAAATGTAGGGGCCTGAGCTCCACCCCTAGAGGTTCTGATAGAATTAGCCTGGGGGGGGACCAGGCATCGGTGTTTACAGTCATGTGCCACGTAACGACATCTTGGTCAACGGTGGGCTGTTTGTACGGTGGAGGTCCTATAAGATGAGCACCGTATAGTCTCGGTATGTAGTAGGCTACGCCATCTGGGTCTGTGTAAGTATACTCTGTGATGTTCGTACAACGATGGATTCGCTTAACGGCACATTTCTCAGAACGTATTCCCATGCATGACTGCAAGACTTGCTTTTAAAAAGAACCTGGTGTGATCCGTCCGTGCTGCCAGGGTTGAGAACTACCACTCTGGGGTCCGTCTTTCCCTTAGCGATTGTGTGTCTCAGGGAAATCATCTAACCTTTCTGCACTTCATCTGGAAAATAGGAATAATAACTGCCCTTCATAACACACAAGTCAGATGTGTTTTGAGAAAGCAATAATTTATTGTTTGCTAATGTATTTTAAAAACTGAGTGGTAATTATTAAATATTGTCATTAACTGTGAACAATGTCAGGGTAAAATGAGGAAGAGACGTAAAAACATTGAACTTGCTAGTTTGACATTATGTTTTCTATAAACCCAACCCTGTAAGATGCATGGGGAAACAATCCCAGTGGTGACTTTTGTTCTACACAATAAGATTCACTGGAAGTAATGCAGAAGGCCAGGATGTTGATGCTAACACAGCTTCTAAGAATGGAACACTTCACCAGTTTCTTGGATCTCGAGATTCACAATGCAAAACTTTTCTTTTCTTTGTTCTACCCTCAGCAATCTATCCTGTTCTGGGAAGGGACCCAGAAGATATAAATTTAAATACAGAAGAATATATCTGTAAGATAATTGAACAGCTGCCAACAAATATATTTCCAGAACAGAGCTCTAGCTACATGCTGGATTATATGGTACAAAATAGTCATAATAAGGTTCATAATCAGAATGGGAAATAATCACAGAAAAAAATAAGATAACCTTTTATTTGCACGAGTCACATTAAATTTCAGTGACATTTGATCAAAGGATAGATGTATATATGGATAGTCTATTATGAGCCTGGCTGTTTTGAATAATGAATGTTGAAACCAGGGCCGTATTTAAATCATACTGGCTACACACTGATCCTTCACAACTCCAAAATCTGGGGTAGGCTTTGGGATGCCAGCTAGGGGAGACTGGCTTTCCATAAGCTTCAAGAGACACCAGGCAGCAAACAGAACTCAAGATTGCTGATACAGCTGGGAGGAAGGACTTTGAATTGATAGTCAGGTTGGTGTCTTTGGAATGTTTTCAGAATTACACAGGGCCCATGGATACGAGAGAATTTTATTTACTAGAAATATTTGTTTATTATATTATTATACATAAAATATATACAATATGTAAATAAATATATAAATATTTTATTGTATAATATATTATTATTATTTATAGAAATTTTAAATTACTTTTTTTAAAAATCTACATTTTAATAGATGTCTATTACTATTTTGATTTGGCATGTAATACAGTATCAGAACTCGCATACCAAAAAACAAGAAAAGTGTTTACTTTGATGACCCTGGGAAGAAGGGGCACCCTGCCTGCTCTGTCAGTGCTATTCCCAAGGCTGGGTTATTTCCTGTCTTTGAAATTCAGACACAAACACATTCACAAAGCCGAATACATGTAAAACATTTCCTTTTCATTTAAACGTGTTTATAAGTTGTATGAAATGATTCAAGCTCATAACACTCCTTTGGCAAACATTGGCAGATACAGATTTTTGTCACATAAATCAGTTGCAGTCTGAGCCAAAGCCATACTCTCTCTCTCTCACGTATTTGACAGGAGTGTACACAAGAGCTACACGATACCAAGACTAATATTGTTTTAAATAGATATATGCTACATTTTAAAAGGGAAGAAATCAACGTCAAATTGGGCCTGTTGGATCACACGTAAGTTATGCTGCACTCAGGAGACAGAATGCAATGCTGCTTCTCCAATCCACTTACACACCCTGATTGATAACTATTGACTTCCTAATTACCCTTTCAGATAGGTTTAGAAAAATCCATGGGCCCCCATTTTTCCCAAGCGAGCTCGTTTCCACTAGTGTCTCGGGCTCCCTCTCACGCCCACGGGCACAGCTGTTGCTTTCTCCATGCCATCCCCACGGCCAGCCACTCTCTGCCTCTTCCTGTCCCTCCTGCATGGTGCCACTCTGTGTTCCCTCACCCGCTCCTTAGCCCTTGATCCTTCTCTTACCTTTGCTCCTCTTGTGTACACTCTCCCTCAGGGGTCTCGCTGGTTTCCACAATGTCAATTACCAGCTGTGTTACTGTCCTAGGGCTGCCACACCAAAGTACCACAAACAGGGTGGTTTAACAGCAGAAATTGACGGCCTTACCATTCTGGAGCCAAGAAGTCTGAAATCAAGCGTCGGCAGGGCCACGGTCCCTCTGAAACCTCCAGGGGAGGATCCTTCTGGCCTCTCCCAGCTCCTGGCGTTGCCGGCACTCCTTGGTGTTCCGTGGCTGCATCACTCCAATCCTCCCTTTGTCATCACACGGCCTTCTCTCTGTACGGCTCTGACTTCACCCGGTGGTCTTCTTATAAAGACACTGATCATATCGAATTAGGGACCCACCATCCTCCTGTATGACCTCATCCTAGCTTAACTCATTGCATCTGCAAAAACCCTATGTCCAAGTAAGGTCACATTCTGAGGTACAGGGGGTTAAGACTTAAACATATTTTAAGGGGACACAATTCAGCTATAATACCATCTTTATAGAGTCCCAAAGCTATCCTCCAGGCTAGACTCCCTCGCCCCTAGACTTTCAACTCCTGAGGTCATTTTCTTTCTTCTGGTGGGTATTTCAAACTACATGTAGACGGTCCACAGAGACTTCAAAATCAGTATGTCTACATTGGAGTGCATTATTTCCCATATTCTGTGTTCCCCTGCTGTGGTCTCTATTCCTGTTGGTTGATATACCCAGTTACCTATCCCAGAATGATGGGTGCTTGGGCCTTTCAGAGCTGGTCAGTCATCTGCGGCCCTGCTTCTGCCTCACCTGCTGCCATTTGACACTGAAAGCTCTTCCTGGAGGGGACACTTATTTCCCAAGCTGCTTGGAGTACTGCCCATGACAGCCCTCCCCAAAAACCGCCTTTAGCTGAAAAGAAGTGGCTTGCCCAAAGTTTTAGCCCGCACCCAGTGGCTGGTTGTAGCAGAGGAATAAAGGCCCTGCCTCCCTGTCCCAATTTGGGACAACTTGCAAGAGCTGTCCCAGCCTCAGCGCTGCCCTCTCAGGTTGGCTGAGGAGCATTGCAGCTCAGTTTCCCCTCTACTCCATCTCCCTTCCTCCCTCTCCCTCGTGGATATTGGACCGGGAGCACCCCGTAATGAACTTCCCGCTGCTAATCTCCACGTCAGAGTCTTCTAACAAGCTTCTGAGCCAGTTCATCTACTGGCCAGTGGGCTTACAATGAGGGCCTCAACCCCGACTCAAGGTGAGGCAGGGATGGCCCCGGGCACAGGTTGTTGGTGAACTGGGATGGTATCCTGGGTGAAAGAAATGCAGTAGTGGGATACATACATCTGGCACCTGGTAAATACGGGGCAAATAATAATGATAAGGACATTGGAATTGTATAGCTACTGCTGGTGCCATTGATGCTTAGGAGAATGATATTAAAATTCTGAGGGTAATTAAGGCTGGATGTGAAGAGCAGAAGGCCTCCTTGGCAACTTACAGAGCCTCTCATGTCCTGCAGCCAGGGGCTAGGAAGCTGAGCACCAGGCCTAGAACTTAATCATGAGGGTGGTGGACTCCACAGAAGGAAGAACTCTCGACCTAAGCAAGTCTACTGGGCCTAGTCAGGCCCTGACAGGGAAAGAATGGGGCCCTGAGATCGGAAAGGAAATCTGCAAGATGCACTTGAAAACCCCATATCTCCAGAGTCCCCTCAGCCCTCAGAATGCAGAACTACTGATTGTCTCCCTCTTAAAGGCTAGTTCTCATTAATTAAAGATGTGGGACCTCTTATTTGACTGACAGCATGGGACCCACGGGGTTTGCCCCTTCTCCCCTCCTGAACAACAACGCAGTAACTAGGGATAAATCTCACATTTGCTCAGCTCGGGAATGCCTGGGCCCACTAAGGGAGGAGAGGGACCCCATACCAAAGGAGGGGTGGGCCCCAGACTCTGTGTGCCGCTAGGAAATGAGAGAGCATATAAATGAGTGGATTTTGAAGGTGCTGGTTCAAGAGCTGGGAAGGTGGGCAGAATGTACTGTAACAAAACAGAGAATTTATCAGTGTAGGGGCCCTGTCTTCAGACACAGGATTTATATCCAGGCAAAGACAGGGAGGTGGTGCTACCACACTGCTAAGAATGCTTTTCAGAAGCCTGGAGAAAGCAATGGCCCACACTAAGCGAAGTGGACATGCTGGGATTGTGAAGCGTTGACGAAAGCAGAGATCAAAATGCTCTGAGAAGGCAGCATGCAAGAGTAGAGATGAGACGTGACATTAGGCCCTTTGGAGAAGACGTGTGTGTGCGTGCATGTTTGGGGAGAGGCTATGGGAAGACGACTGTCAATGGCAAGTTGATGAATATAGAGAATCTACTTCTAAATCTCCAAAATCCTGTACTCTGTATAGATTGTAATTTGTTGAAGTTTTCTGTATAGTCTTTTGTGTGCATATTTGCTTAAGAAATATGGTGGTAAGACTGGTGGTAAGACCACATGATTATGAAGAGCACCATCTGTCTCTCTCACAAGAAGGGGCTCTGTGATGGAGGTACGTACAGATGAAGTCCAAATACCTAAAACTGGGATAAAAGGCATTTTTTTATAGACTTTATTTTTTAGATCAGTTTTAGGTTCATAGCCAAATTGGGAGGAAGGCACAGAGATTTTCCCATTACCCCCTGCCCCCACACATGCATATTCCTCTCTACTATCAACATTTCACACCAGTTGGTATGTTTGTTACAATGGATGAACCTGCACTGACACATCAGTATCCCCCAAAGTCCATAGTTGCCATTAGGGTTCATTCTTGGTGTTGTACCTTCTATGGGTTTTGAAAAATATATTGTGACATGTATCCACGATTATAGTATCATACATAGTAGTTTCACTGCCCTAAAAATCTTCTGTGCTTCACCTATTCATTCCTTCCTCCCTTCTAATCCCTGGCAACCACTGATCTTTCTATTGTTTCCATAGTTTTACCTTTTCCAGAGTGTCATATAGTTGGAATCATACAGTATGTAGCCTTTTCAGACTGGCTTCTTTCATTTAGCAGTATCTGCATATCTTTTTAGTCTCATCTGTCACTAGTCTTTGTTTTACAACTTAAACTTCAGCAGTTTAAAATATGTATGGCTTTTCACATACAACACGATATGTGTCTGTGCATTAGCTAATCCTACCTCTCTGGCTTGAAAAGTCCTTCTCTTCTACTCTTAGGCCAGCTAGCAATTTCTCTTGATTCACTGTTGCAACAGCGTCACCTCCTAGGAGACATCTCCCCACCCCCCCCTTCTTGGAGTTGTGATTTCTCTCTTCAACACTCTCACAATACTCTATGCATATCTTCTTCATCGTATTTACTGCCATTGATTACAGCTATGTGTTCACATTTTGCTTACATCTTATGTGATCTTTGAGCGCAGGGACTGTGTTGAGCCATCTTTGCATTCCAAGTATCAAGCGTGCTGCCTGGCACACAGCAGGAAAACAATCTAAGTTCTACACTGTCCGTGAAGGCTGTGAGCATTGGCAATGAAGGAATGACAAGGAATCACCTTCAGTCATCTGGAGACAACACAAGGAAGGACTGACACCATGTAATGATATGTGGCTTGATGGGACTTTCCTCAACCAGCTATCATTCCCCAAACCAGAATGGGACGGGAGGGCTCATTAAAATCCCAGGATGCAGGTAGCCTGTCTTCCTGGTTTGCTTGAGGGATCAGCAAAATATGGTAGCCTGGAGCAGGACACATCCCTATGGGACTGAGAAGTGGTAGCAGGGACTGACCTCTGGGAGGCATGACGTGAGCAGCAGCAGGGGAAGGAGTGGCAGATGCGGTGATTAGATGTTTGGGGAGCATCCAGGTAGATGCTCAAGAAGGGAAAGGTTATTAGTCTTCCCGTCAGGTTGGTGTGGACTATTGGCCCAGCAGTCTGTTAACGTGGTCAACTGAGGCCCACAAACTGATGGACAAATGTCCGCATATCACTAGGCTTTCTTTATAAACATAATTTAATGACTGCTTAATATTTCATATCTGACTTGGTCATTTGTTAACCCTTTGCTTCCTATTGAATATTTATGTCTAGTTTGGTACTTTTATTAAAATAATACTACAAAGAGCTCATTTGTGCATACATTTTTTTATGTGTTTCCATAGGCTCAATTATTATAAGTAGAATTACTAGGCCAAAAAGTAGAAACATATTTTTATTTATCACTTTGATTTAATTTTTTTGAGTGTGTAAAATGTTCATGTGATTCATAAATCAAAAATAAATAAATCAAAAATAAAAGGATACATTCAAAGAATGTTCAGTTGTATCCCTATGCCCTCCACCCATCTCCACCCACCCATTTTAAATAATTTCTAGTTTATATTTCTCTCGTTTCTTTTTGTAATAATATGAAATATGTATATTCTTATTTCTCCTTTCTCACACAAAAGGCAGCATATGCGTATACTACTCTGTATCCTGATTTTTCTCTTATTTTTTCATAAAGACCTTCCTCATTCTTTTATGGCTGCATGATATTCTATTAGGTAGCTGTATTATAATTTATATGACTTTTATTTCCCTATTGATGCTCATTTGGATTGAGTCAGTCTTTTGCTTTTATAAATAATGATGCAATGGATAATCTTGTTCTTATGCTGTTTCATATTTGATGTGGTGAACCGTCAGAGTAAGTTCCTAGATTCCCAGAAATAAGACCAGTAGGTCAAAGGATAAATGCACATGTAATTTTGCCAGGTATCGCAAATCCTCTTCCATATAGTTTATACCTTTCTTTTCCTATGAGAGCTCCTGTTTCCCTACAGCTTTGCCAACCTAAGATGTTGTCAACCTATGTGAACACTTTTAATCCACATTTATTTCCCCAGATCTGTGCCAATTTGTATCCTTATGGCCTGGTGGGTAAGAATTGACACTGCATCTCAAAAATTGACATTCTGGATATCTTCTGAGGACAGTGACCAAGAGAATGGAGATCCTTGTCATGTGAGGAATGTGAGTCCTCGTTCGCCTTTTGGGGTGGGCAAGTTTTCATCGTCTTGGGCTAGTCATCTTTGTAGGAAGTTTAGTATCCCCTGGCCCCTTCCCAATAAACGCTAATCATTAAGACCATCAAAAACCCCTGTACGTTTCCTAACACCCCCTGGGACTGTGATTGGGAACCACTGAGAGGAAGAGAAATTCCAGGATCAGGGAAAAGGAGACCCAGAGATCACATGGTAGCTGTCTGCAAATATTTAACACTTGCTAGGTGCCAAAGCAAGAGAATACAGGCAGGTCTTTGGAATAAACAAGTTTTAGTTCAACATAATAATAATTTTCCACAACCAAGATTTGCCAATGTTGGAATGAGCTTTCTGATAGAAGGTGCTCTCCAGTATGGGAAGTTTAATTAGGACCTCGATGGCCATCCTTCAGGATGGCTGGAAAAGGAATCATGATATGAAATGATAGAAGGACTGGCTAATTCTAGTTATAGGATGCTAGGATGCTTTTTCATAAAACAAATTTTTTTTTTTTCCCCAAAACCACTCTCTGAAACTTTCAGTGTTGGAAGGTCATCTACCCTCACATCCTTCTTGATGTTTGCATTTCTCTTCAATATGTGTGACACTTGGACACCTAGTCTACATTCAAATCACCCTAAGGAAAATAAGCTCACTGCTCCCAATACTTTTTGTTCATGAAAAAAGAAACTTTGCCATTTTTCTAAATATTTAATTTCCTGAGAACCAGTTTGAATTTTAACATAGACAGGAAAAAATTGTATTGGGATATTTCCAGTGACCAAAGCAAACAAATCAAATGGTACTTTTTTTTTACTGTTTTCTATGCAAAAAACCATGTGGAACAGGCTCTCTGAGAATACAGCTAACTCATGGTGGAAACTTCTAGTAAAAGTAAAGCTGGTCTCATCTCTCCTAGACCCAGGATTCTATGTATGCTACTGAATTCAACCTGGTAAGATGTATAGCAAATAGCATTATTGCTCTAAAACTTGAAATACAAGCTTCAATCTGGGTGCCCACTCAAATGGATCAAGTCCTATATTTAAATGGAATCAGGTGTTGTTATTCTGCAGTTGGGCACATTTTTCCTTTACTAATCAAAGTAAAAAATGGAGCAATTAAAAAGAAACTAAAATATTGCAAGCACTTAGTCCTTGGTAGGTGAGGGGGGCTTTTAAATTTTATTTTATTACTTTTTATTTCAAACATAACATAAACCAAAAATTAATTACAGCAATTACATAAATTATTTGAAAATACATAATTCCAATAATTTCAGTGGTTGTATATTTAACAAATCCATATTGTCCACGTATTCTTTGCCAGCCAGTCTACGGGAGAGGGGAGCAATAAAACCCACTGGGATAGAATGAGCATCTGCTCAGGCTTCTAGCCAGTCTCTGTTAACCCCTGATTGCTAGAGGGTTCTCTCCCTGCCCTCACACAACACACTGGGCAATGATGAATGCCAAGTGTTGCAACAGGGCCAGGCCAGTCTACCAAAATACCTGGTCACAGAAAGTTAGATTTCAATAAAAACAGAAAGATTCGTCAGAAGTTGAGAAACAACATGGTGAGACAGGCAAAGCAATTCACCCCGGTCCCGTTTCCACAGCCATGAGACCCCGGACAATCGCTTTTCCTCTTCGGGCTCATAATGATGTTTTTCTCTAAAATGGGGAGGCCTCTTCCAGACCCATGCTTTTGTAATTTACTCCAGGCTTTTGCAATTTACTTGACTACAGTAAGTTTCTTCTCTTGTTCTAGAACTGCAAGTGTGTTTGAAAGGCCCACAGAATCCATTTTACTGGGAATGGACCCTAAGAAGCGAGGTCCATTGGGTTTGTATCTGGGTTTGTATCTGGCAGCCCACGGGTGACATCCAGGTCTCATTAGAGGCAGTTCAGACCAGAAAAGTCTTGGACGAGCATCTTCCGTGACACCTGATGATGTTCTCCTCAGATTCTCCCATTCTCAGCTCTTTATAGTAGATCTAGTGTAGGCATTATGCTCTGCAGGATCTTGGCCCAACGGGGAGTCAAGTGTATGTGGGTTCCTCTGGAGCCTGCAGAGAAGGGGCCCATGCCTGAGGTGCCCGTGGATGAGAAGCCCTTCAGAGAGACCCACTGTTCTTGAAGAAAGCAGAGGAAAGAAGCCTTGAGGGGAGAGGAAGAACAGGAAGAACATCTTTGGAATGAGGAATGGGGTGGACGTGGGGAGAGGGAAACCAGTTGAAAACCAGCACTTCAAAGTTTTCAGTGTTTTAGGATAATGGAAATGCCGGGCATACTGCCCACAAGAACTCTATATAGACTCAGAATAGCAGAAAGAGAGAGATTTGGCCCTGCACTGACTGCTGTTTTTATTAAAATTGCATTAACTAGAGGTTAGTTTCACAAAGCAGTTTCCTCTTCACCAAGGTCTTGAAACATCATGGGTAAGGAGGAGGAAGAGGTCATAAATTGGGCAAAATATCTCTTTCACACTGAATCACTTTCCTGAGAATCATAGACTTTAGAATCCAAAAGGGGATCCAGAGGTGACTCATGCAATCCTTTCTTTTTTTTTTTTTTTGGTGAGGAAGATCAGCCCTGAGCTAACATCTGTTGCCAATCCTCCTCTTTTTGCTGAAGAAGAATGGCCCTGGGCTAACATCCGTGCCCATCTTCCTCTACTTTATGTGGGACGCCGCCACAGCATGGCTTAACAAGCAGTGCTTCAGTGCGTGCCTGGGATCCAAACCTGCAAACCCCAGGCTGCCGCAGCGGAGCATGCGCTCTTTACCACTGCACCACTGGGCCGGCCCCAATCCTTTTATTTCTTGATGGAAGAAAACAAGGCCACACAGAGGCTTGATGCTTGTGTGGGGTAAAAACCCAGGAACAGACCTTAACATCCTGAGTCTCAACAGGCCCTGGTTTCAAATTCTAAGTCTTGCTTCATGGACAGAGTTTATATCTTTTGCAAGGAGTCTCAATGGCCCATCTTGTTTTATTATGAACACCTTTAAAAATAGACCTATTTATCCATTTTTAAGGCTATTTTTAGCCCCTTGCACAAAAATGTGAAATTTGCAGGAGAAAGAGAACTCAGAATTAGTGTTATGCTGAAAAAGATTTCTAGATTTAAGTGAGTTCAAAGTGAATATCAACGGTTCACATTGACTTGTATAACCACTCTGCCTTAAATAAATGACTTTTAGCTTCATTTAGAGACATCTCAATTATATATCAAACCCCTTTAGTAGTTTGAATAGATTACTTCAAACAGACATGTCCATGGGCCTAGATACAGTTGAATCCAAGCAGGAGAAAAGATTATTTTACTGCTGTTAATTTTCTGAAAAACTTGTCTGAAAGATTGTCTGTTGCCAGAGAAAATGGAAAGATTAAAATAAAAAAGAAAAGCTTTGATACTTCTAACATCGTTTAGGTATCCATTCATTTAGCTGTCACATAGCCAGCTGGGAGAGCTTTATGATTTAAGACATACAACGCTTTCTGTGATCGCCAACACCATTTTTGGCAAGTGTTTTTCTAGCTGAGATTTTCATCTCCTGAGTTATCTGTACCATTGATGACAAAGACCATCCCAAAGTCAGGGGGCTCCCTCTAACTCTTTAACTTTAGCTTCCCAATATACAAGGCGATAGTTAGGGTGGGCCTTTCAGTACCAAATCTGAATAATAACTTTACAACGTTGGAACATATGCTCCTGCTGTTACCAAGAGTGGCCATGGGAATCAACGGACGCATTCCATTGACACACCTACTCATCAGTGGTCTTCTGTGTTTACAAATCATTTGCTCTACACATTGTCTCCCTTCAACTATGTACAAAGCCTAGCTCCAAGAAATGATTTAGAAATGTCGCAATTGGATATTCCTTTGACTTTCTCTGCTTGTGTCTTACTTAGCAAGAGCCCGCTTTCCTTTCTGAGCTGATAAACAGTTATATTTCTGTATTCAAGGCAATCATCTGACAAGATCTGAAGTGCCATTGGCAGCCGTCCTCTTTTGTGTCTAAGGCCACTGTAAAACCTGAGTCAATAAGTGTTTAATACAAATATTGACAATGGTTTATGGGGTGCTGATTCACAAAGGACTAGAGCTAACAGTATCGAGCGCTTTCCATGATTTGCATTCCCAATCACTTAGTAAATAATAGCATTTGTCTGAAAAGCAAGTCTAAAACTTAAATGCAAAAGCAATGAGTTTTCAGAAGGTAGTTGATTAATATTAAAATGAACACTACTATAAAGTAGATTTATATCATCTTAAAGCTTCTCATCTAAATAGAAGAAAAATGGAAAAAGATATACTGAACAGGAATAGGAAGTTTGAGCCTGTTGAAAAGTCACGTTTTGATTGACGTCATCTTTGGGCCTGCACACGATTTTCAGAGAAAGCTCAAGAATTATATTGGTTTTGTGAGGGCTGTATAATGAGTTAGATAAACAAATCCTATAGTAACGTCTTTAAATTTGATTTGTAGCTACAAAGGAAATATATGTATAAACATCTTTAAATGTAAACAAACCAAAATTCAAATTGGAGGAAAGGGGACTGATTCTCAAGTTTCCTTTTCATTCTAGGTAAACTTCAGCAGCCTAAGTTTGGCTTCTTCTCTCCCACCTCCCTGCCTCGCACCCCAGTTAACAAAATGAAACATTACGTCTTAAAGGCCCTTTATTTTTAAGTGAACATAACAGAATTGCCAGATACTTAGGGACTGGTGAGGGCAAAAGCTTGTGACTGAATTCCTTGACAAATATGATGGTGGGAATTTTTAAAAAGGTAAAACCATTGTCTTTATTTCAAATCCAGGAAGGAAAGAATTAAAACAACAGCAACAACAAAACTACACAAGGTACACAATCCTAGTGTCTCCAGTACAATCTAAGATATAAATCACACCCAGATAAGTATCTTTAGTGAACAATGGACAGACCTTTAGTTTCCAGATAGCAGTGATTAAATGGGCATGAGCACAGAAAGAGAGGTCATGTTACTGATGTGTGCAAAGTGACACCTGATGAAGTAAAAGTACAATAAGGGGAAAAGTCCGGAAAGGATTGTTCTTGCCCAGGTATTGCTATGTTTGTGAAGCAAAGTTGTTGATCTTGTTTTAAAACGTGTGTGGATATCGGTGTGTGCTTTAAAAAACTTTAATTCACCTGCTGACAAGCTGTTCTGACAGCTTTCTCCTCCAGTGGACTCTGTGATCTGTGTATTTGCATAAGAAATGAAATCACCCCACTTTGATGGGCAACCAGCCTTTTGTTTTAATGCTAATTTGCTACTTGACCTTTTGCTTCACAAACTAAGAATACTTAGTGCTCACAAACATTTGGGAATAAAATGTTTTAGAGGGAGATCATAATCCATCCTAAGATTGTCTTTCTAGGCTAATAAAAACAATTCCCTTGGAATCTAGTATGGAAGTCCATGGAAATTTCAGTTACCTAGAATCTGAAGGGGTGAAAGAAGGTTGCCTATTAAACAGAAGAGAGAGGCATTCAGATGTTAGTGGAGTTTCCTTAGGTAGGTAAATGAAAAGTAACATCAAATGTAGTTTTGCATGACTACATTTTCAATAAGTATTGCACTATCTCGTCTGAATTTTTTTCTATCATGAAAATTCCTTGATAATCGTTTTTTGTAATTTTTTGAAATCTCTTTGATCTAGATATACATCTGAAAGGAAAAATAATTTTTCATGGAAAACAGTGATAGTTACAATCATCAAGGAGGAAACTGTAAGTTAAATTCTCTAATACTGACAATGTACACAAGAGAACGATAAAATGTATTGGGCATTCACAAGCAATCACATTAATTGAGGATTTAGTGGACATTTCAGTTTATCTCATACGAAGAGATATAGGTGTTTACACCCAGTACACCGGGTTAAAATGAGACTTTCAAATGAGAATGTTACTGAACCTCAGTCTCCCTAACTACAGAGTCAGTTTACTGAACTCTAAAACTAGAATTGGGCAAGGTGATCTCTAAAGTCCACTAAAGTGTGATGAATCTGGGGTTGTTATAGGCGAGAGTAAGAAAAGGCTGTGGTCAACATAGAACAGGGGCTGGAGAGAACTGTCCAGAACTAAAAAGTAGACTTTTCTCCAGGGTGAGGCTGCGAACCCAAGTAACCACATCTAAGAGAGTCACATCCAGAAAATTCCATACTCACCCTGAAAATCCAGAGAAACTTGCTAAAGTCACACATCCAGTAAGTGGTGGAGTCAGGGTTCAAATCCGAACTGCCTGACTCTGTGGTCTTCGCCAGTCTTCACTCATCTCTCTAGGTCATGGTTCAGATATGCCCGAGAGACTGCACATGCTCTCAGGCAGAGGTGATTATCGGCTGAGTGAGAGACCCCCCTTCAAGAGTTCGTCCATCTTTACCATATTTAGAATCTTTCAAACCTTGTCCATTATTCTAATAATTGAGAGAAAGTGGCCAATTTGCCAGAAGTCTCTAAGTAATTCCCTCAATACTTACCTTCACTTTGACACTGAAAATCTCATGCCATCCACAGGCCCACAGAGGCTGTTGTGTGGCTGCGGTTTCAGGAGCCCCAGCTCCAGCAGCAACACCAGCATCCTCTGCTCCTCCTTCCTCCCCACAAGTCTGAGAGTGGACTCTGAACACAACTGTGTGGGGGGAGACCAATTCTTTCTCTTTGTAAAACAGAATAGTAGAGAATATTAAGGAAAGCAATAGAATAGAATAGAAAATATCAGAGTATATATCATATTATGTCATATATGTATGGTAAATAAACTTCAATTTAGTTTCATTTTACATAAAACATACACTGCTTCCTGACATAAAATATATTTCTAGCTGTGGGTTAACTCAAGTGATGTCTCTTAGACAAGGAATAAAAGAATAACAGGTGCTTAAAAGAACAAAAAACTAGTATTAATAATAAGTTCATGTTTGTACTCTGGAAAACATCTAGAAAAGGCAGCATTAAAATCAGGGGCTAACAAGAACCCAGAATCACATCTAGTTAAAATAAAGAATGATTTTATTTTGCATAGAACCATATACAAAACACGTAGAGATCCTATCAATCGGTATAGACCCACAGCTTAAATAAACAAAGTTTGTAGAAGCGAAATGTTCATGAGTAACCAGATTTAGTCTTTGAAACTTATTTTCCTTTTAACCGATGTTGACCGTGGGATATGAAGTTGTTCGATAATGATGATAAGATCACATGTGATGCTCATTTAAAGAACTATTTCCGTATACAGTGAGAGTAAACACACCATGTGCTACATCTTCCTTGCTCTCAGTCATCAG
Organism: Diceros bicornis minor; assembly: GCF_020826845.1. Lineage (NCBI taxonomy): Eukaryota > Metazoa > Chordata > Mammalia > Perissodactyla > Rhinocerotidae > Diceros > Diceros bicornis. The sequence continues at coordinate 64,315,820 of NC_080755.1, forward strand.
TCCTGGAATAAACCCAGTTGCTGGTCTAAACAGGCTTCACCTGTGGCAGCCACCTCAGGTATGGGTATGGGACTTAGAAGGAAATTACTCGCCTATGAGTTGTTGGTGCATCATTTCCATTGAAGAGAGACATAGTACAGTAGACAAGCAATGCTCGCCAGTTAGAAGAAAGCAGCTTTGTGGTTTATTTACAAGGCATTCTTTCTTTAGTATTCTTTAGTATTTAGTATTTAGTATTCTTTTAAATACTCATGATCAAGTGGTATTTTTATCTTAGTACCTCATCTCATTGTGTGGCTCAATTAGTTCATATTGGCTTACTCTGTGGGTCTGGGTAAACCATATGCCTGCAGGAAAAAAAAATGAGAAAGAAAAGAAAAGAGCTCGTCATCTTGTAGCTGTCATGAATGTAAAAATCCTGGCAGCAAAGTGGGACTTGTGGTAATAATTGTGACACAATAGATTTTGACAAGACAGGCTGTTGATATGTTCATTTGCATACAGGTGTGCGGCACCCTTTCTTCCATTTCTACACTGTGGGCCTGGATGTAAGGGCCTGGAACATTCCTACAGAACAAGGCCTTGCTCCCTCACTTCAGGGAGGTGTCCAAAAATCTCTCCACAAGGAAGTGGCATTTTTGTTTTTGAAAGAAAAATTTATAAAAGAGAAAGGATAAGAAGATAAACACAAGACAAGATTGGAATGCTGTAATAAAACACGCAGCTAACCATCTCAGAACTCTACGTCTAAGCATTAAGGATTGATTTACCCATCAAATGATGACAGGTCTTTGTTAGCGGATATCTAGACACTATAAACGGAAGAAGAGGGAAGATCATCCATCACTTTGGCCTACAGTTACCTTCTTTTCAAAGATGCAAGCTTAATTTTTTGTGTTGTTTTTGCCACATGGGTATTTTTTTCAAAGAAACAGAGATTCTAGTTGCAATGGCATGAGTTAAAGCATCTTAGGAGTGGTGGTAACTGGCACATCCGAATTACACAACTAGAGTTGCAAATTTGAGACCTGCCTGTCGGTTTCTGGATTTTGTTAGAAACTAATCAGGAAGAACTTGAATGGAAGAATGTATGTGTATCACCAGAAGACAATTGACAAGTACAATAAACTTCATAACCATTAACTTTGCAAGAACATAGTGATGGATAAGTGTGATGTACAGTTTGTAAAGAAGTAAATAATAACAGTTAAGATCAGCCCTCTTCCCTAGACTGTGACATACACTCCTGCAGTATTAGATAAATATTAGTCACTGGTAACAAAAATAGTTTCCACTTCTGGTCTAGAAGATTTTGGAATCTGAAAGCTCACTTTGGTAAGACAGCAACTACATTTGTAACATCAGACTTTTCCTTGACACTTAGCCTTACTAATGCCTCGAGCAGAGCTAGCAAGCTTGTGGCTCACCCCAAAAACTCCTATGACTGGATGGCTCCAGCTGCTTGGTGACCCACCTGTGTTCTTGGCTCCTGTGTTTGTATCTCCTGCCCTGGATTTCCTGAGCCTAGACTGAGTTCTAGAAGTCTTCCTGGAAAAAATATTTTCATCACAACGTGCAGCCATTATCTGTTTATTAAAAACAGTATTGTGTTTATAGGATTCCTTCTTTCTGACTGAAGCATTTTCTAGAACATCTGGTTGGTTACACTTTACATAAATTAACAGACTGTCATCTCCTCTTGACAGTTACCTGTTTACTTTCACTTCATTAAATGCCATTTTTCAGAAATAGCACAAGATATAGGAAACACAACATGTAATTAAGCAAAACAATACAAATAAACATAAATAATCATAATGAAAACAGGAAGGAAAAAATCCACTGGAGCATAAAGCTGGGAATTTGACTCTTACCTGGTTTTTGAAGGTAAACCCAATGATTGCAACAATGTTCTAGGAAACCATGTTAACTAATTTGCTTGTAATGTATATAGTGTTTTATTTAAAATAGATTTAAAGTCTTACATTTTTAAATTCATTCTTTAGGTGGAGCTGAGCTCCCTTTTTAACTATAGGAAAATGCATGTCAAAATATTAGGGAAACCTATTAAGATAAAAGAGAAGAGGATCTAACACGGACCACATGGGAATAGTAAGCAGATGAAGGTGTGAGGCTCTGGGGATGCACTGAAAGGTGTCTGAGACCCCATGTGCTCAGCAGTTTTCAATGTCTTATTCCAGTTCTGTATCTTACGTGGAGCAAAGCATTTTAAGGGAGAGAAACTCGTACGCACATTTCTGACTTCTCAGTTCGTGTGTTTTGCTTCTTTGATGAAAATGTCATTATCTCCATTTTTATCTTAACTAACTTTACCTATAGAGAAGTTTGTTTTTTATAAATTGATACGTCTTTTATATGGATGAGCAAAAATTTATCAGGCCACTATTTTACAGAGAGCTTTTTTAAAAATTTCCCTTTTCTTTATTGTTTTCATTTTTTCTACCTAGCTAGCTATCATCTATCTACCTATCTATCTATCTATCTATCTATCTATCTATCTATCTATCTATCTCTACTACCTTTCAATGTGATCCCTGGGCCATTGGAGAGGAAAATATAACAAACATTGTATATTCTATAATTATCAGTAGTTATAAATTTCCTGTTACTTTTCATACCATGATCACATTTAAATTATTTAATTCTATCAGTGTTGAATATACATTACTCTCAACAGAATCTAACATTTTTCTCATAATATGCATAATACCATCTCATTTTCCCCTCAACAAATTGTCATTCTTCTGCTAAGTATGTCAATCAATTTCTTTCAGCTACTCACATTCCACGGGCCAATGTCTCTGAGACGTGCAGTAGAAGGAGAAAGAGAATACATTTCTGCCATGTTTTGGAGGAATGGGGCTCCACTGGCATGCCAACATTTATTCCAGAAGTGAAAGTAATGTGCTAGGCAAAATACACCCAAACTTAAAATTATTCAACTCAGTGGAAAAGTGCAAAATTTACAATCCATACTTTCCGGTCTATTCTCACTTTCCCGATGAACTTTTCTCCCCCAATAACAGTCCTAATAGACTTGCCAGATTTGATACATAAAGGTTGTTAAATGAGAGAAGGAAAAGCAAAACCCACTAAAATAGATGAGACTATTCCTCAATTGAATCTACGTGGGGCCTTAGAGGAGAATGACGACTTTATGGCCTTCAACACACCAGTCAGCCTTTGGCAAACTAGGTTGGCCAGAAAAGGTGTGTAAATTAAATGCTTAATGTGTGAAAGGAAAAAACTAGGCATTTTCAACTGCACAAAGATAAAACATTTTTGTGTGGCAAAGAATGATAAACAGAAATCAGGAGACTCAGAAGGCTGAAAAACATTCGTAAAACATATAACAAAAGGTTGCCATCTCCCATGTGTAAAAATCTCCTAAAATTGATTTAAACATTACAAATAATCTAAGAAAATTGTTAATATGAGTAGGCAATTCATAAGGGCCAATAAACAAATAGAAAGATGTGATATTTTCCTGGGAGTCAGGGCGGTGGGGACTAAAGCAATAATGAAATCAGACTGGCAGAAAAATGAAGGAAAACGATAACTTCTGATGCTACTGAGGGGGCGGGAGGAAGGTTGGCTCAAAGACTGCTGATGGAGTAGGAGGTGCTCCAGACCTTTCCAAAAGAAGCTTGGAAATATTTCTTAAAATTAAAAAAATAAATACTCTTGAACTCAGCAATTTCATTTTAGGAATCTATCCTAGAGAAAAAAATAAAAAAACAGCACCAGTATATAAGAATATATTCTCAAGATTGTTGGGTACAACATGGCTTATGATGGTAAAACGAAAAAAGATGACTCAAAAGAGGAGTGGTTAAATATATTGTGTTACAGTTTACCAACCAGGAACAGTTAGATACGCTGCATTGGAGTCACGCATACTGTGGAGTGTTGTGCAACTATTGCAGAACGAGTTACCACTAGGCCCATTAGAGTATTTTTAAGTGGGAACAGGAAGTTGCAGAGTATCGTGGGCATGACATTATCCCGCTTTTTTGAAAATGATCACATATATGCACAGAGAGCTGGAGGAGGATGTGTGCCAGATGTTGCCGCTGGTGGTAGCAGGATGAGGGGTTTGAGAGAGAGATGGAGCAGGGCCGGGAGACTCTTATCTGCTCTTATGAATTATTTCATGGGTTTGCTAATTATATGGGTCATATGTAACTTCTGTGATTCAGAAAATAAAGAATTAAAATAAATGAAATGTGTTTGTAAGAAAGATTATAGGGAGAGATGCAAAAAAGCAAGCCGGTTAATTTAGTCATCATTTCCCCTTTGTTAAGGAGAGAAAGGTAATTCAGTGCCAAACAAAGAACAGGAATCAGCCTGCCTGGGTCCCAGCCCCAATTTACCACCTCAATATAAGAAAGCTTTGGAGAATGATGTGGCACGAGTTTAGGTTCAAGCCTGAACTGTGTCAGTCAGACTTAGGCACACCTGGGAGGTCTGGAGTGCCGAGCGGCAGGCCTGCCAAGGGTGTTCACGGGACGGACCAAATCACCACCTGGAGGAAGGCGCGCCGAGGGCAACGTGCAGGTGGAGGGTAGGGGGCCTGGCGAAGGAGAGCAGTAGCCCCTGGACGTGTGTGGAGCATCTTCTTTCAGGGTGTCTGCCCCGCCCAGCTCCCCTGGAGCAAAGCCTGAATCTCAGGATGAGGGGGTTGATGAAAGGGGTCCTCAGAAGGTGAGCCGTGCGTTCCCTGACGGGAGATGGCGACAAGGCCTTACGCAGCAGGAGGACAGAATGCCTTGGTCTCTGGGCATCGGCCTCCTTCCTGCCGGCCCTAAGGATCTTGACCCCAAGGTGGCGTCAGCAATCCCTCCTCAGCAACATCTTGGGTGGAGTGTGGTAACAGGTAACAATTGTGTCCCCGCGTGGAGCTGGGCAGTCGAGGAGCCAACCGATGGATTCTTTAGGGTGCCAAAAGGACGAAGGGCTGGGGTGCCGTGGGCCCCAACTCCAGGAGGACATTGGGGCCAGGGTTATCGCCAATGCAGGCTTGGGAACAGAGCGCACTGCCCTGGTGCCAGCCCTGGGGTCCGAGGTTTGTCCTGAGGTCAGTGGGCCTGGAAACACGGGGGGCAGTAACTGAATATCTGTGGACGCCCTAATTCTCCTGGTTGGATATTCTTCTGTAATGCTTGATTCATCTGCTTCAAAATCATCGTCAGTAAAGAAAACACATCAGGCATCAAGAGTAGACGGCTGAAAGTAAGAAGAGGGGGAGACTGTGTGTCCAAGATTGTATGTCTGGCTCACGTCTCTTTGAGCCTCAGCCCCTTAAAGGCAGCAGCTACGTCCTGGGTCCTTTGTTCAGCGTTCAGGGTGCTACAAATCCCTCGTGGACAGCAGTGGGGGCCACGTCCCCGCACCCACCTGCGGACAGCGCACTCTTAGCTACTACCTGCTGCCCACGGGTGAAGGTCCACGGCACAGAGACTCAGGAGCCAACACAGTGGAAGCCGCCAAACGTGGATTCTCTGTTGGACCTGGAGCTCTTGAGGTCTGAGTTGGTGCTATTTTTAACAGAGAGCAGGTCCCCATCCTCTAGTTTGATATTTTAGTCCTCTTAAATTTGGCAATCTCTCTTTGATCAACTCTAGCTCAGATGTAAAACGTGTCAGTGTCCTTGGGCACCGTCCACACTGTGGACAAGCCTGTGCTTTGTGGCTTCTGCAGGAGGCTCTGGCATCACGGATCTCCATCTCTGGTTTTGGCCTGTCAGATGCATTTTATATCTTTTTGTCTCTTGCATAATGCCTGAGTGTTTGGCTTTCCTTGGAGAATGTTGGCTGCTCCAAGATTCCACTACGCTCTCTCCCATTCTCATATGTGGTCCCTTCAGAGACCAGCCCAAGACAAGTACACAGGTCTTTTTTTTTTTTTTTTTGAGGAAGATCAGCCCTGAGCTAACATCCATGCCAATCCTCCTCTTTTTGCTGAGGAAGACTGGCTCTGAGCTAACATCTATGCCAATCCTCTTCCTTTTTTTTCCCCCCAAAGCCCCAGTAGATAGTTGTATGTCATAGTTGCACATCCTTCTAGTTGCTGTATGTGGGACGTGGCCTCAGCATGGCCGGAGAAGCAGTGCATCGGTGCGCGCCCAGGATCCGAACCTGGGCCGCCAGTAGCGGAGCGTGCGCACTTAACCGCTAAGCCATGGGGCCGGCCCTAGTACACACTTCTTATACTCGGAATCTGGATGCCAGGAAGTTCATCACTGGACACTAGTGGCCACATTTCAGTGGAATAAGATTTGGGTACACATGGATTTCTTTGTGCAGATGTGACATTACAGAGAAAAAAGGGTGGCAGGCAGGAGGGCTTGCTGAAGTGAGGGGGGCACCCCCATGCTGACCACTTGGCTGACATAGATTGGGAACCCCCCAATCCAGCCCATGGGGAAGTGAGCAAGGCAGCCAGGTCCCTGATGATTTGGCCTAAACAACATATTCATTTGACTGATTTTTTTACAGTGCTGATTAAACTAGAGATTTTTCCTTGAATTGATTGGTGGTTTTGAAATTCTACAGACCAAACCACAATCAAATCCTGTGGTCGTCCCCGTGTTCCTGCTGGCTGCTCGGTAGGTGGACGCTGAGCTCAGCTCACGCCCATGAGGTATGGTGCTTGGAGCCAAGGATGTAACAGAAAACAGAGAGAACAGCAGAGGTGGCAGGTAAAAAAAGGCAAGAATCAAGCACCCAAAGGAAAAGAGAAATAAGGTTTGAGGACTCAGGACAATTGGAGAGGGATCATGGTGAGACGGAGACTGTAGCTGTGGAGTCAAGAGCGAGAATCGGAGGGTGAGCCCAGAAGGAGCAGGAAGTATCTTCTTTGACAATTTGTTCATTCCAAAAGTATTTTTGAGCTCCTATGCTGTGCCAGTTCTATAAGGTAAAATTTGCGTCCTGACTTTCTCAAAGACTAGGGGCTTCATGCTCTGAAATTAAACGGTTTTTGCATAGAGATTATAGCAATGCTTCACAGACATAAAAAATAATGCATAGTTCTTTTGTCCTCACATTTTCCTTTTGAATGAACAGCTCGAAGGTGTAACTCTAGGCTCCTTCAGTCTGAGGCTGCCGTGGGATGGGTCACAATTAGCTTCACTTCAAGTTAAGCTGAGTTCAAGTTTGGCATTCGTCCTTCTATCACACTGGTGATAATCCCCATCTGCCCTCAGAGTCAGTCCCTCAGAGCAAAATACAAATCCCTTTGCCACCTCTAACTCGCACTGCCTTGTTCTACGGATAAGAAAACAATGTTTCAGAAAAATTAAGTAACTTTCTCAGTCACACATTTATAATGGGTAGAGCTAAAATTTGCCTCCATTTTGCCTCCAGATTGTGTGTGTGTGTGTGTATGCACATAATATGTATGTCGATATGGAAGGAGACATCAGCTAAATATTGTCACCTCTCTAAACACAGCACAAAATATCAAGAAAATCCAAATTTTAAAATGTGTACTTTAAATTCAAATCTGCTTATTAATAATGTAACTAAAAATATATTGAGCTAATACTTGGTTTTTTAAAAAAGAAGATTCAAAAACTTATAATGGAATAAAAAAGTGAGAAATGTATATGGTTTTAAGTAATGAAAATGATGACGATGGTAACGGGGATGGTAAATACTTACATCATGGAGGACATCTCTCCCGTGTCAATCTTTGTGTTTGGAGTTTGGCATAAGTTATTTAAATTATTTGTTAAAATGATGCCAATATTTTTAGTCTTAAACAATCGTACCCTCCTAGGAACCTCCTAATTTTCATGGTTAGTAAGCTGGTATTATAGGCTCGCCTAATTACAATTTGGAAACATTTGTTTGTACAAACAAGGTTATAAAGGATGGCTAAACAAGCTAAAATAATATTGTTGGTGATGAGCTCTAAGTTTATTATAATTTAATCCAATTTAGTCCTAGAAGCCTAGTATTTTGTCAATGGGAAGAGAAATGTATTTATTCATTAAAGATTTATTGAACGTCCTAAGAGACTGCGGGAATTAGAAAATGAATTTACCAGCCAAACTACAAGTGAAATTTTGCAGCAAATCTACCATCAGTTGGAGACTGCTTATTTGCATTACCCGCGTATGAAGGTGCTGAAATACTTGCTGTAATTGAGTGCAGAACTAGAGCGTCCGCATTCAACACCCAGTCTCACCTTTGGCTTTATACTTGACCTTAGGCAAGGTTCTTCAATCCTGTGTGCCTCTTTTCTTCAGCCGTAAAATGAGGGATGTTATGAAGACTAATTGAACTGATGGATGTAAAGGATCAGATGACTGCCTGGCACATAGGATTAAGTGAATTAGTATTGTTATTGTATCAGATGTTTTTCCTGCATCTTTTGAGATGATCATATAGATTGTCTCCTTTGAGACGTTAATGTAGGGAATTAACTGAATAGATTTCCTCACCGGTAAAGAATCCAGCATTTGCAGAATAAACTCAATTTGAGAATAATATCCTTTTTTAATGCATGTTGCATTGTTTGCTTAAATTTTGCTGAGAATATTTGCAAGTGGAGTGAGATTGGCTTGGCATTTTCCTCTCCTTTTATTGTGCTTAACTAGTTTGATATTTGGGTTATACCACCCACAAATGGGGAATGTTCCCCCTTTGTCTGTTCCCTGGAAGAGCTTGTGTAAGATCGGTATTTCTCAGATGCTTGATAAAATTGTCAAGGCCAGTTTGCCTCCAGAGGGTTTTAAAGTATTGACTTAATTTTTAAAAATATTATAGAAGTAGGGTTTTTTTATTTCTTCTTGAGTTATTTATATTTTTATAGCAAATTGTTCATTTTGTCTAAACTTTCAGACGTATTGGCATAAAGTTTTTCATAATGTTCTCCAATATTTTAATATGTGCTATTTTTGTAGTTGCAACCCTCTTTTCGCACCTAATATTGTTTATTAGTGTCTTCTATGTCCTTATGAGTCTTGATAATTTTGCGCATTTTATAATTTTTTAGTGAAATCAGCTTTTGGTTTTGTTGACTCATTCCATTATGTTTATTTTCCTCTTTTATTGATTTCTGCCCTTTATTATTTCATCCTTTTATTTTCATTGGATTTATCCTGTTAGTATTTTAATATCTTTTAAAAATTGAATTGAATAAATATTTGGTTCTTTTGTAACATAAAAATTTAACATTATATATTTCTCTAAGTACAGTTTCAAGCAAAATCACAAATTTTTTATTTATAAGTATCTTTTGTTTATAAGTATTTTATAATTACCTCTTTGATTATTCTTGACCCTTTAAAAGAATTCTAAATGTAAGTTTTAAAGAAAAATTTTTAGTTACCTTTTTTACTGTTAACTTGTAACTTAATTGCAGATAATTTAAAAACATGGTCTGCATACTACTTATTCTGTGAAATTTGTTAGGACTTGCTTTATGGCATAGTAAAGGTTCAACTTTTGTCAACATCCTATATATAATTGAGAAGACTATATATACTCTAAATGTTGAGAGAAGGAGATTATGTACATTATTTAACTCACATTTGCTAATATCCTTTTCTACTCTACCAATTTTTGTTTCTTTATCAATAATTGGATAAATTGTAATAAGTGTTTCCACTATGATTATGGATTTGTTGATTCTTTCCTTAAAATCTGAAAATTTTTCTTTGTATAATTCAATACTTTTCATTAGATTAATATACATCTATAATTGTTGTGTCTTCTTTCTGAATTTATTTTTCATCATTAAGTGGTAACCTTCATTCTTTTTAATAATGTATTTTACTTCAAGGTGTTATTTTTTCCTACTATAAAGCTACTCCAACATTTTTGTTGTTTAAGATATTTTTCCATCTTTTTACTGTCTACTATTCCATGTCCTTATGCTTTAGCTATGTATTTAGTAAATGCACACACATCTTAATTGATAAGTTTAGACCATTTACATTTATTGTTATTACAAATGTATTTCTGCCATTTTGTTTTGTGGTCTCTGCTTATCTTGCTTTTTTTAATGTTTCTTTTCTTCTGCTTTGCAGCCCACACTTGATTGACACATTTGGTTCTATTACTTTTCTCAGTTTTTAGTGAGTCTGTTTCCTGGCTGGACATGTACAATACTCCCTTCTGTTTAAAAATTCCCCCACTGATAGATATTGCATTGATCTAAATGCCTATTCCCATAGAATATCACTATATTAAAGATTATGTCTTTAAAATATCCTTTGTATTCCAATGGAGTGTCTTTGTTGTTTTTTTCCAAAATAATTTTGAATATTCTTGGGTTTACACTCTCCCAGATCAATTTAATAACTAACTTGTAAAGTTTAATAAAAAATTCTGTTGGAATTTTCATTTGAATTACATTGAACTTACAGAGTAATTATGGGAAAAAATACCAACTATAAAATATTTAAGAATAAATGTGATATAGATATCCATATTTTTCAGGTGTTTTTAAGTGTCTTTTAAGAATGTTTTATAGTTTTTCCATAAGCATCTTGCACATACATAATCTGAGATTTATTTATTAGTATTTACTTATTTTGATTGGAATTTCTCTTTACATGTTTTAATTTATTATTATTTATTTATTTAAAAATTTACCAATATAGATATCTGAGTTTGTTTTAAGGGGTAAATATTTAGTCTTTATTTAATTTCTTCAACAGTTTTCTGTTCAAGTTTCCTAGTACATCTTTGCCAAATTTTGTAATTTACCTTTCAAGAGTAATTTTTGTAGCTAGATAGATTTAAAATTGAGAATTCTCATGTGTTTTAATCTGCCAGGTACCAATGGTTATGCTTGCCTTTCTTCCTACTATTCTTTACTGATGATATCTATCATTATTTTTTGATAATTTTTGACATTGGTTTGTTTATTTTATTGGGTTTTAAATAAAACTCTAATCTTTTTGAACAATTCTACTTTTTGTATGTCATTAAAACCTCATTAATCTGGTCAAGTTTTCCTTCTATTTCTTTTGAATTTATTTCATTTGTTTCCAAGTTTAAAGGCTTGTTAATTTATTTCCTTATTTTTGTGATTTAAGGCTATTTTCCCTCCACATTTGGCTGTTTCTGCTTTTCACAGAACTTGATAGAGAGTAGTCTCCTTATTATTCATTTCCAATTTGTAATTTCTTCTGTAATTTTTGTAACCCAAGAATCATTCCAAAACAGATATTTTAATTTCTAGGCAACTACATTTAGATGGCAAGCCTTTTGCCATAATTTCTAAGTTTTATAGCATTGTAGCTTTGTTTCCTCAACTTCATGTCCTGACATTGTTGAATTTAGTATCTCTTTTTTATGTTGACTTTTTCTCATGTCTGGTGATCTTTTGATTACTCTTCTTTGCATTTGAGGTTGTTAATTTTTAAACGCTCTGTAACTGTTGCAGGGACTGCATTTGGACAGAGGCAGGGCACAAAGCGAGCTTTTATTGCTGCTTGTCTAGTGTAAGGTTGCAAGAAGATTCGGCCACGCGGATGGGCTATTTCTCACAGATTCTTTATGGTTTCTGGTCCTCTGAGGGCTTCACTTCTCAGTTTCTTAATGCAATTATCGATTTATGTGTATACGTGCATACATAACACACATACATCTTTTGTATTTTCTATAGATGTTCGATCGGGAAAGAAAGGCTATCCTGTATGCTTGGCCAGCCATCTTGAATTAGAGCAATGGACTGTTCAAAACCATACTGGATAGCCTAAATGCATACATTAGAAGTGAGGAAAGATTTCAAATCAAAAGTCTAAATCTCCATCTAAATATACTAGAAAAATAAGAGCAAAATAAACTCGAAGTAAGCAGAAGGAAGGAAGTAATAAAGATCAGAGTAGGAGTCGATGAAAATTAAAATTGGAAAACTATGGAGAACATCAGTGAAACAAAACAAGTTCTTAAAAGAAAGTACGAGCCAGCCCCCTGGCACAGTGGTTAAGTGCGCGCGCTCTGCTTTGGTGGCCTGGGATTCGCAGGTTCGGATCCCGGGTGCAGAACTATGCACCACTTATCAAGCCATGCTGTGGCAGGCGTCCCACATATAAAGTAGAGGAAGATGGGCATGGATGTTAGCCCAGGGCCAGTCTTCCTCAGCAAAATAGGAGGGTTGGCAACAAATGTTAGCTCAGAGCTAATCTTCCTCATCAAAAAAAAAAAAAAAGTCAATAAAATTGATAAACCTCCAGAAAGACTGACAAAAATAAAAAGGGAAAAGACACAGATTACCAATACCAAGAATCAATTTGGTGGGGCCGGCCCCGTGGCTTAGCAGTTAAGTGCGCGCACTCCGCTACTGGCAGCCCGGGTTTGGATCCTGGGCGCTCACCGACCCACCACTTGTCAGGCCATGCTGAGGCGGCGTCCCACATACAGCAACTAGAAGGATGTGAAACTATGACATACAACTATCTACTGGGGCTTTGGGGAGAAAAATGGGAAAAAAAGGAGGAGGATTGGCAATAGATGTTAGCTCACGGCCAGTCTTCCTCAGCAAAAAGAGGAGGATTGGCATGGATGTTAGCTCAGGGCTGATCTTCCTCAAAAAAAAAAAGAATGAATTTGGGGATTTTCACTACAGATATTGCAAGCATTGAAAATATAACACGGTACTATTCTAACAATTTTTGCTTATAATTCAAAATTTAGAAGTAATTGAAAAATTTCATGAAAATCAAAAACTGCCAAAACTCCATCAATATGAGATAAATAAACTGCCCTGTAACCTCAGTCAGGTCATTAAAGTGAACATCAGCAGTGATAAATCTTGTTGACCGTATGTACCCTTGATGTAATGTGAAGAGAACAGTACTTCTGTGGTCTTCCTCCCAAAAATGCAGACATACAGTCTCACTAGGATAAAAACATTAGAGAAGCCCAAGTTGAGGTGTTGGAAGGTAGGATCCTGAAAGCTGGTTAGAGAAGATCTAGATCTTTTTTTTGCTGGAGGTTTCTTTTCGTTTTAAATCAATTTATATAAGAATATTAATATTTTCCCACATTTGCTTTCCTCTACCTTTATTTATATTCTAGTTATTGATTTGGAGTCTGCAAAGAAATTTCTGTACCAAATTAGCTATCCCATGTGGGAGACTTAACCTGTACCTTTTTCCCCATTAACGGCTTACTCTAGGTAAACCAGTTCATAACGCAAAAGCCGTAACATAAAATAAATACACCTGCTAGTACAGTATCCCATTTCTATTTTCAGAGCTCTCCAAATCTTTGCAGCTTCTTAGAGTGCATCATTAACCACTAAGTCATCCCATCAGAAACCTTCTGCTCTTCTGTATATATTTAGCTGACTATAGATTTTCTACTTTATGCAAAGATACAACACAAACCCAAAAGTCCTTAATATAACGTATAATACAATAAATTATAGTTTGGAATCAAATATCAACTTTTAAATTTTATATTTATTTCATACAATGAAATTCTCAGCATTAGCATAGTATGAATATTTCCTAGGTAACATGTAAGCCATTGTAGGCCATTCATTTACTGCATTTCAACTTTCTTCCTGCGCCCAGAAACATAAAAAAAAACTGCTGGGTAATTAGTTTATGTGGGAAACGTGAGTGATTGGAAGGTATTAAGAAAGCAAACAACTCACTTTCAGTAGAGAGACTATACACATTAGTTGAGGCTTGATAAGTGAGCTCCCTGTGCTCTGTCTGTAAGAGCGTATGTGCCTTCTCACCTGCCCAGCACCCACCGGCAGGGCGTGTAAGGATATTGTCTGTGATCTCCAGGTGGTAAGTCCACATCACTCTTCCTGGGTATCCCAAAACTTAACCCCTGTGCACTCAGGTTTACTTGTCTTTCTTCCCTTTCACCACACACTCAAGTCCTTCACCATTTAGATTCTTCATAATATTTTTCTCTAATCTCCATGTCTTATGATCAAAAGAAAAAGTTATTTTGTGATATCCTTCATTGTTTTTATCATATTATGACAAACTTCGTGGTGCTACATATTGAATTAAGAGTGAAAACAATAAATCTTTTACATGCTGCAGATAAAAATATCTAAGCGGCTGAATCAATTGGTCTCTTTTCACACGCATGTTTTGGTCACATACAGTCATAGACTAAGTTGTAATCTGTCTGCATTGATAAGCATCTGATTTGGTTATTAGTTAGCCAGGCAATAAATACCCCACAGAGAAATCTCCACAAAATCCTGCATCTAATGACTACTCAACAGTTATTTATACTCCAGTATTTTACCCCACTCCGAATATCTACATGGTGGTCTAACAGGCATCTAAACCAAATCCAAACTCCTGTTTTGTCTCCAAAATTGCTTCTTCCTCTTTGGTCGTCTTCTAAATAAATTGAAAGACATTCACTCAGTTGCTTAAGCCAAAATCCTGGGAAGCAGACCTGACTCTTCTCTCTGATACCTACAATCGATCTGTCAGCAAGTCCCATTGGCGCTGCTTTCTATCCCAAACACACCATCACTCATTCCGCAGTGCGAGACGCCATCATCTCCGGGCGAGGATTGGAGAAGCATCCGTGCCTCCTGCTCTTGTCCATGCTCTGGGCTATTGTATGTACAGCAGCCATAGCGGCCTTTGCAAAGCTAAAACCACACCGTGCCACGTTCCTGCATATGCACCGTGAAGGCTCTACAATATTTTATAGTTAGGTTAGATGGCCAGAATCTCGTCTGCATCAGTAACCTCATTCTTACAGGTGTCCCTCTGGCTCACGTTGTTCCTGCCACATAAGCTGTCTGGCGATTCCTTGAACACAGCAAGCTTGTTCCCATCTCGCGATAGAGAAATGTGCCAACAGACATAGTCTCTACCTTCACGAGAACTTGTGCAAATTATCTGGCCATCTGGAGATCACAGTTCCCTAGACTTTTTGTAAATGTTCCTTTACTCGATGTTGTTAAAGCACCTACCATAGTAACTAACACAGTATAGGAAATAAAAATATATTAGTTCTTCAATGCTCAAAAAATTAATTTATTTTTTCTTTTTATAAAAAAATAAAGTCATGATATAAAATTATTGCTGTGTACAATTTTAGCAACACCCCATACTTCCTTATAAGTGCTAAATTGCTCTCTCTTGTTTAGTAGATTTTGCCTTCAATTTTGATGCCAATAATTCTAACTTTATTGTTCCTATCCTTATCATATTCCCACCAATTGTAAAATTTTAGCTTTTAGACCCACTTTAAATTATACATATTTTTTCACTATATGAACATACTTTTTTCAATAATTTTTTGCAATTATTTTGATAGCCATAGTTTATAACAGGTATTCCTAATTCATTTTATGCATTGTACTTGTTCTTACAAATAATGTAAAATTAAATGTATCGTCTTTCATCTGTAATTACGAGATTGAATAATTCTTTTTTCTCTACATTGTCATTCTTTTTATCTTATTGTCCTAATTTTCCATATTCTTAAGTTCACAGGCCTCATCACTGATTTGAGTTTCGGCAATGTAAAGTTGGTTTTTATTTTATCAAGTTTCTGGTTCCTTGATTTTTTTTTTTCTATTTTCTATTTATATCCTATTGCATCTCTGCCTTCCCATTTTTCTTTTTTTCTGTTAAGTTCCATTCTTCTTTACCATTGCCATATGTTCATATCTCCTTTTGAGGATACCAATCATATGTCTTCTAATTTTTCACCTTTTTTATAGAACACCATTTTCAGTAATATATGTTCTTCCTCTTCTTCCTCTGTTACTTCTGGGAAAATTTCCATTACATAGGTCCACGCATTTGTTTTTCTGGTTAAATTTCCTTGATCTTGAAAGACGCACTTAGGCATTTCCCAGCAGACAATTTAGGCCGAATGTACATGTCTCCACGCTTTCCACATCACGGGTATTGGCAACTTCTCTCTCTCGGGGTTAATACACATAGTCCCTTCCTTAATTCACAATGTCTGGTAGGTATGGGACTGCGAGAGGCTGTTCTCTTGCCACGGTAGGAGATCCTATGTGGTTCTGTTCTGACAAAGCAGAAGAAGGTCCTGATCACAGAGTCACAGAGCAGCAGAGGGTACTCCGGATAGGATTTCTGATCTACACTTCTGTTATGATTCCTCTCCTGAGACGAAGAGGGAAATCTAGGGAATGGCCCTCCACCCACCTTTCCTAGTGACGTTTCATACACTGGAGGTGATGGTGTCTAAAAGGATGCCAGAGGGGAGCACTTTGGGGAGTTCAGATCACCTCACTGTGTGGGGCGTTTTCTTATCTGAATTCTCCATGGTGACCTTTAATTATTTAGATAATTAGTCCTATACCAAGTTCCATTTTCTACATTTTCTATAAATTCCTCCTAGCTTCAGATTCTATCCTTTAATTCTTTGATATTCATTGAGTATGAGTATTGTGATGTATATTACTCTACATCAAAACCCCAAATCATAATTTAATAGTCATGTAAGGCATGGTATATGAAGTAAAATGCAGATGCCTATCTTAGGTATCCAAAACTCTAGGATGAATGGCAAACAGCTTTTACCCTGACTCAGGCAGCTGCAGTTACAGTTAACTAAACTGTCCACCGAGAAAATACAGTTGAGTGGGACCAGTCACATGCTCTGCCATCACACCAGAATCATCTGGAATTCTTGAGCAATAATGTGGATGATGAAATCTATGGGAGGCACCCATCTTTCACTTTAGTCATTATGTCTCCTTTCCTAGCTTGCTAAAGAAACAAATACAGAGAAAATTTGACTGATACAATCAATTTATAAATTGATTTGGTCAATGTATTTTATGGACTTGCTATTTGGAGGAGTCCAATAAGCCCTGAAATGACCAAAAGTCAGGTTTTACAACTGACAATGGAGAGTGGAAGAGGGAAGAGAAGGGACCAGCATTTACACAGAGAGAGCCAGTTTCTCGGTACCTACATGACGCTGCAGCCCGTCCCTGTGTGGTCAGTCCAATGAGAGCAGGCTGGTGAAAGCTGGTGGTCCTCCAGTGAAGGTATTGTAGAGGCTGGTCAAAAATGGTATAAAGTACTAACGATGCAGCGTTTTTCTTTGAGATGGATGTCCCAGTGGCTATGAGTAAGCGGTGACTGATTTAGGGCAAAGGTGGGTGGGTAGTTTGTAGTTAGCTTGGGTAAATTATACTGGAAAACTCTAGGAACTACTTGAAGCACCTCCAGATACCTTCAGTCATCCCCTCACGTGACCTGTGTCTGTCTGAGGAATGCTGCATTGTTAGAATTCTAGGTAGAATCTTGCCATGAGCAGTATTTCTTAACAGATATTAATGTTGGATTTTTCTCTCCCTCCCATGTCATCTCAACCCCCGTCACCCCAGCACTGGCTACAATTTGTGGAAATTTAGGTCAGTGTTGGCCAAGCTGTTCTTCTGTGAAACAAGATGGCAGAGGATGCAGGGGAGCTGTGAAAGAAAGACTACATTGTACATCTTCTTAGAGACTCACCATGCAGGTGAAACTAGGAGGGCTTGAGGTGTCCAAGAGCCAAGATATCCATTTAACTTAACTGAGTATTTCCTGTCACCTTCAAGCTCAGCCCCAACCACCCCTGTAGCAAAATTTCAGCATCTTAAGACTGGGCCTTGCAACAACTGTTTGCAAACACCGCTGGAGATTGTTTCAACCTCTTCTCTGATTGGCTGACAATATGGAAGTAACATCAGTAGCAAACAGACTTCTCATTGTGACAGATGGGCCAGGGGTATTTCATTTTTACTCTGTTTTGTTTAGAATTTATGTTGACAAAAAGAAAAAAAATAGGAAAAAAAATATTTCCTGGAAACAGGGAGGTGTTTGTTGTGTTTCACAAGATGCCTGAAAGGCACAGGATTCCCTTCAACTTCAATCATGAAATGATCACACTGCCTGAGGGGTATCAACAGTAGCAGTCTGGCGTCTCACAATGCAAATCAAACCCTGAGACTGACAAAGAGAAGACGGAAAATTGATATTCTACTAGTTTCAAGAAAGCCCAAAGTAATATTTACAAATAAGATTTTTGATGATGCCTGGAGAAACAATTTAAAAAAAAATAAAACAGAAAACCATAAATTCTTCTACAAGCAAATAGAAATGCAATCCTCACAATATGACTGAGCAGTAGTCTTTCTGGTGAATGTGCCCACTGCTCATTTGTGAGGGAAACACATATGGACCCATTAAATCATGATATGGGGATTCTAGGTTAAATTGGGATTGCCAACGGGAAAATCATTTCCAGGTTCAGTGGTTTAATTTTGGGTTGACAAGATTAAGTTTTATGAATGCATAAAAGAAAAGGAGGAAGAATGACAGAAGAGCAAGGCATAGAAGTTAGCAAAATGCTTTATGCCATGCTCAATAATTTTTAGTTATCATTTGCAATTCTTTTTGTTGTAAATATAAATTGCTATCCATTGTTTATTCTATTTTTTTCATTATCTGCGTAATTTGTCATTGTTTTATCTGAATGTTTTTTTGAACTCTATGTGTTTCTTTTTTTCAGCTCAGGAAATGTTTCATTGGAAATTTTTGATATAGACTTTTCTGAGGTTTAGGATATAAATATGAAAGTGCTTATCCCTCACTTTCTTTGCTATTTTTAATTTACAGATTGCACAATCTCTTCCTCTTGAGGTTCCAGTCACTTCTGTATTGCAACAATTATTTATTACTTGCAGAATTAAATCCTCGGAAAAAGCTTCCCTCATTCTTATAGGCTTTTTCTTCCAGAGCAATAAAAAGTTAGCATAGTAAGTAAAATATGTGTTTTTTTTAGTAGAGTGAGATTTTTCATCAGATGTCTGGACAGTTGGAATCCCCTTTCATGCCCACAGCATTCCTTCTGCCAAATTTCTACTCTGTGCTTCTTTTCAGCTATTGCCCATATTCTCCTTCTGGGGGAGGGTCGACACTTTCCTTGTACCCTCTGTGTTACAGAGTCCCATCCCATCCTCTGTACCTGCCTCTCCACTGCCAATCCATTTTTAATTTGTGCATTCAACAATATTTTCTTTAAAACTTTTTAAAACTTTTTATTTTGAATTAATTATATAATGACATGCAATTTTAAGGACTACTACCATGAGATCCTGTGTACCCTTCACCTAGATTCCCCAGTAGTAACATTTTGCAAAACTATAGCACAATATCACAACCAGGAAATGGATATTTATACAATCTGCCGGCCTAATTCAGAGGTCACCAGTTTTACATGCACACATTTGAGTGCGCACGCACGCGTGTGTGTGTGTGCATTTGGTTCCATGCAATTGTGTTCCATGTGTAGGTTTGTGTGGCCAACACCACAGCAAACACACAACAGTGTCGTGACAAGGCCCCTTACGCTGTGCTTTCATAACCCCAGGCACCTCTCTCCCACCCCATCTCTAAGCCCTGGCAACCACTGTTCTCTTCTCTGTCTCTATAATGTTGTCATTTCAAACGTTATGTAAGGGGAACCACAAGGTATGTAACCTTTTGATATCTCTGACAGCCCTTTTAACCAGGCCACACGGCCCTCATGTTCTTGGGAACAACACCGTTTTTCCTTGAACTGACCTTTACAATAATTCTGCTTCTTAGTGTCTTGAAATCTTCAACTCTGACAACATCAGCTCCTACTCAGTTATAGCTACCTGTAATGATGGTTGCATTTTGCACCTGGAACCCAAACGTCGTCTTGTCAGCAATTTTGATCTCTGGCCACAGCTGTTTGGTTTTACCCCTCAGCTTGCTGGGGACAAAACTCTTGCTCCCTTAAAATTCCCTTTGAATAGTTTTTTTTTTTTTTTTTTTTTTGTGAGGAGGTCAGCCCTGTGCTAACATCTGCCAATCCTCCTCTTTTTTTGCTGAGGAAGACTGGTCTTGGGCTAACATCCGCGCCCATCATCCTCCACTTTATGTGGGACGCCGCCACAGCATGGCTTCCCAAGCAGTGTTTCGGTGTGCGCCCAGGATCCAAACCGGCGAACCCCGGGCCGCCGCAGCGGAGCGTGCGCACTTAACCGCTTGCGCCACCAGGCCGGCCCCCCCTTTGAATACTTTTGACCTCTTTGCTATGACAGAAAACAGACTACTTTGCCGTTTAGAGTGAGAAAGAGTCATAGGATGAGGCCAGAGAAGCAGGCAGGACCAAACCATGAGCTGAGAAGCTTAGATTACCTTGGGTCTGAAAGATCTCCAGAAATAACGCTGGGCCCAGTTGGCGTTTTGAGTTCTCTCAGAAGGGGGCGCCATCATCTTTCCTGGCCTAATTCTTACAGATACCATCTTGGGTACCTACTATGTACCAGGTACCATGCTAGATAGGTTTATACAATTCACTCATTTCATGCTCACAACATCTTTACCATCAAGAACATCAGGTATGTTCAGTTATGAACCCCTCACAGAGATGAAGTAAATTTCCTCTGGTCATGAAGTGGGTGGAGAAGGACTAGAATTTACCATTAAGATCAAAAATCCCTCTCGGAATAGCCTTGCTTAGGAATGCAATCAATCCCCCTGAATCTAAAGTTCATGAGTCCCTACAATGACATAATACACAATACTCTTCCCCTTCTCCTGGGACCATTTCTTTTTAGTAGTCTTCCTCTAGTTATGATCCTTTTGCATAAATTTATGTGATATCTATAAGATAATACACACTACTTTCTGCTATAATTTGTTTAATACTTTATATTTACACTTTTTCAAATTCTTCTATGTCTTCATTGTTACCTTTTCCTTAGAATCTCTTCCATTATTTTTCTTCATTCTATGTCATACCAATATATCATTGCCCACACCATATCCATTTCCTACCCTACACTTCACATTCAGGTTAGAGTCCTTCTGATCAAATTCTTGTTCTTTCCTTTAAGCCTTTGTAAGACGGTTGTTGCCCACTGTCTATAAGCCCATCATTCAGATGTCACAAGCAGTGATCCAGAAAACTACATGCTCATGCTTTTATCTTTAATCTAGCTACACATATTCTACATCCTTTTTACTCTTTCAAAGTCAATAAAAATAAGTTCCAGGATTTTTTAAGGTCTCTCATTTATTCTCACGTGAATCAGCAGAAACGAGTAACAGTCATACGTTTGATGAATCTTGGTAGTCCCTCTCTCATCCCTGGGAAGAGAGAACTTTTCATTACCCATGTCAAGGCGATGTATGATTGCTTTCAGACTTCTCCTAGAAATTCACAAGGTCTCCTGTTCCTGGGGTAAACAACAAGATCCACTGAACTCATGGATACCTGTGGCTTTTTGTTCCCTGGAGATGTGTGAGATGTAGGTCTTCGTATGAAACAGCTCCATTCTGTGTCGACAAAAACTTGGTAGACTATTTTTGTTGAATCCTGAACTTCCGTTTACTAACCACTTGGTAGGACTTTTGCATCCTCACTGTATTTTTAAAATTTTCAACAGTTTTTCCTGGGCAATTTTTTCCATCCTGATTAGGAACTCTTCACCAGCTCTAATATAAAGAGAGAGGGAGAAAGAGAGAGAATGTCTCGAGTCTTCTCATCCTCTAACAGGGGCTCCAGCTTGACAGGACATCCAATTGGTGTGATGACGTCAAGTAGGAGGCATGCCTGACCTTCTGGTCAATGGAAACAGGTTTTCAATAGCCGTATGTGAGATCTGAAGCTGAATGGGAGTCTTTTCTCTCTTTACAAGAACTTTGCCTCTGATCTGTTTACTTTTGAGCTGCCAGTGACACTAGAGCTTCTGGGAAATCTGTAATTGAGTTGGCCTGATTGCTTAACTTCCTCTCAAGATACAGTTTTGTTGCATTTGCTAGATATGAAACATCAGCAAAAAATATATATATCACATTGGCTATGTGTGCAATCCAGCTTTCCACTTCAACCCAGCATATGCAGCAGCAGAAACAAGCACCTTCTTTTCCAGATTATTTCCTGCCCTTTGTCTACTGTGCTCCCAGCTAGCCATCCCCAGTCCCTCTGAGAGTCCTACTAAGTCTGGGATTTAGTTCCTTAATTAGTAACATTGTATGATTACTGTGAACAAGTAGTTCAACATCTAATTTCCTAATCACTACAATGTCAACGTTTGCAATTTCAGGTGGAAAAAGGAAAAAGGAAATATGTGGAAGCTTTGGGAAAATATCTACTCTAACAACCATCTACCAGAAATATGAATGTCACTTTTTGAGAATAATAAAAAGAGCAAGAAAAAAACCTCACCTCCAACAAGCCCTTGAGGGGTACAAAACAGAATATCTAAGCTTATAAACCATATCCTAACTTTTAAAAGTTATACTTCTAGTTGATCTGAATTTTATTTCATTCTCTGGATAATACCAAGTCAGAAATTCCCTGGAAGTCTAACATAAAATAATTAGATGGGCAGCATATCATGTATCTAGTCTTGTAAGAAGAAAATCGAAAGATTTTTTTAGCTTCCTTTTTATTGGTCTGATTTTTAAACCCTTGGATGTGTCAAGAAGTAGAATTTAAGTAAGTACTAGAAAACTTCTGAACACAGTTGTCCTTCAACTTGTCAATTACTTTGGGGTAGTGTGGGCTAGATAGAAATGTATCTGTTTGATTTTGTTCTTTCTTTTTCTCCAGGATTTTCTGAGTTTCCAGGTTATTCAACTAAGCACAAATTGCTGTTCACACAGATGCTCTGCCATGATTTCTGATTTGCTGGCTGTCATTCCCATTAATACCCAACTCGGCTGTCAGAACTGTCACTCCTTGTGGTTGCAACGATTTGTTACATGCAAGGGACTTGATTCACGAGGAAGAGGGGAGAGAAATAAAAACCCCGCAATTGTGTTGTTTTTGACTTGCAAGTACACATGGGTTGCACAAAAGCATTAGGAAAAAATATATACACCACTTTCATCTTCAAAAACTAATTGCCAAGCACAGAACTTGGATATATTTTTTAAGCTGAACAAATACTCCTCGTGGAGCTTGAAATTTGGTGGAATTCAGATCAACTCTCAGGAATATTTCCATCCACAATTCTCAAGTTGCTTCATCTGACATAGCCCAAAGCACAATTCTCCAAATGAAGAAAAAGGCTCCGTTTCTCAGAGCACACTGCCTCGCAGTGCCATCGTAAAGCACCTGGGGCTGGTATGTTGGCAAGCAACTCCGAGTCCCACACGCTGCTTGCCTCTTGGAAGGCCTAGTTCTCCGAGACCCCAGATAGCAGAGTGTCTGGTAAAGTTTAATTGCGGTGCCATGTTCATTCCAGTTTTCAGCAGAATTTCAGTCTGTGCCTTGAAAGAACTGGATACTGTGTTGAGTGACTGGGACAATAACCATCATCTTGTGCCCCTCACATCTGATGCTGGTGTTTCTCCAGTTCTGGTCTCATTTCCCTGCTCAGCTGGGAATCCTCCTATTTGGGTTGGAAGGGGAGGAGGCAAGGCTTCACCTTCATACCCATTTCTCACACACAGGGTGAGAGGCCCTGCTCATGTTACAGATGGGTTTGTGAATGCCACAGACTCCTTGGTGTCAGGTTGACCAGCAAGCCCCTGCCCTTCACTCCATGGTCCTCCGTCTCAGAGCTTCCTCCTCTCCCTGCTCCAGCACGCCTTCCTCCAGACAGTCCCACTTCTCCTGTTTGAATGGATAGCTACTCTCTTTCTGTTTTCCTCCTCATCTCCAGTTGTCTTACATTCTTTCTGGCACTCCTTTGAGAAAAGAATCTTAGGTATTTTCTCTGAGTCTTTGTTTCTGCTCTGGGGGAAGAAAAGAAGAACCTTACCACACACGAATCCTTTCAGTGATATCCTTTAAAGATCCATCCTGTGCTTGAAAATCCTCAGTGAGAGCACCCTACACTCAAGGGGACAGTCCCAAGGATGAGAGACGTAGAGGTTCTTCCTCATGTGAACATGAAATCTACTGATAGTGACCATATGGAGACTTCTACTATGTCTCCTTCTAAGCCTCTCCACTCCAAGCTAAACATCTTCACTTCTAAATCTCTCCATTCATCTCACCAGCTCAAGAATGACTCATTTCTGTCTGATAAGATCCTTTGTAAAATGAGATTTCTAGACTGAACACAATGTCCTAGATGTGATCAGCTCATCATAAGAATGCATGAATTTCCTTCTTATGGTCTTTATACTCATCTCATTTATGCAATATAAACCACAGTTTGGTTTTTCTTTTTTTTACCAGCTAGAGTGTACCATTGGATTACATATAATTTATAGTCAACTAAGATACACTAAATATCTACTAAGAAAGGAAACAATTTAGTCATTCAAATGTTTGGCATCAAATAGCATATATTCAAATGCTTGAATTTTCAAGTAAATTCAGTTGAAATTGGTGTTTCTCCAGTTCTGGTCACATTTCCCTGCTCACCTGGGAATCCTCCTCTTCTGGTTGGAATGGGAGGAGGCAAGATTGCGCCTTCATACCCATTTCCCACAAGAGGGTAAGAGGCCCTGCTCGTGTTACAGATGAGCCCAAATAAATTCAAAAATTAGTTCCAAAGAACTTGGGAACTAATTTTCCATTTGATTCAAAAATTTAGTCATGTTAGTTTCTTCAATAGTTTGCAATAATTTCAAAGAGTGAAAATCCAAAAACTGTTTTCTGGAAGTAATTGAATATATAGTGAATTAGAAATTAAGCTCATACTCTAAAAAAAAATATTAGTAATTGAGTGAAACAGTACTATTTCCATACTGTCTAGAACAGTACCCTTAACTTTTCTTTCATAACATACATGACTAATCATGTGGTGAATGCCTTTGCATGAAAACAATGTTTTATGCCAGTCAGGGGACATTTTCAGTAAACGCCACCCTTCCGCCTGCCCCACAAGTAAATTAGAATAAAGATGAGTGAGCCCCAAAAAATGTCATTCAAGATAGTCTACAGAACTGAATGTTTTGGGCATAAAAATACACCTTCTAGAAGAAAACATAGAAGAATATTTTCACTACTTCGAGGTAGGAAAAAAATCTCTTAAACAGGACACAAAAAGCATTAACTACCAGAAGGTTCATAAATTGTACTTCATTGACATTGAGAATTCCTATTTAACAAAAGACACCATTAATAATGTTAAAAGTCAAGCCACAGACTGGGGGAATATACTTGTAATACATCTGTCCAACAAAGGCACTTCACAATAAAAATATCCCAATGAGCCTACAGTAAGATGTTCACCATCATTAGTCATCTTGAAAATGCAAATTAAAACCACAGTGAGATGCTGCTATGGCACCAAGTATTCATGAGGAGGTGTAGCAAGTGGATTTCTCATATATTTCCCACAGGAGTGCATATTGTTACAAAAACTTTGAAAAACCGTCAGGTAGGAGAAACTAAAACTAAACATGCATCTGTACTCTGACCCAAGAAATCTACTCCTGGGTACGTGTGCAAGAGAAACATGCACCTATGTTTACTAAAATACATGCATAACAGGGGCTGGCCTGGTGGCGTAGCAGTTAGGTTCATGCGCTCCTCTTCAGCAGCCCAGGGTTTGCAGGGTCAGATCCCGGGTGCGGACTGACACACCACTTGTCAAGCCATGCTGTGGCGGCATCCCATATAAAGTGGAGGAAGATGAGAATGGATGTTAGCCCAGGGCCAATCTTCCTCAGCAAAAAGAGGAGGATTGGCAACAGATGTTAGCTCAGGGCTAATCTTCCTTACAAAAAAAAAAAAAAAAAAACACGTACATAAGAGCATTCCCAGCAGCTCTATTCATGGTGACCAGAAAATGAAAACAACCCAGATGGCTAACAACAGAAGAATAGATAAGTAAATCACAATATATTTATACAAGGAAGTACTGCACAATACAAAAAAGGACAAAACTCCTGCTATTTGCAACAACATAGATAAGTCTCACAGACATGACGCTGAATGAAAGAAGCTAGACACAAGGAGTGTAAAGGGTGTGATATTGTTTCTACGGAGTTCAGAAACAGACAAAACTGCTTAACGATACTAGAAATATGAAGAGTGGTTATCCCTGGGGGTGACTGACTGAGAAAGGGCAGAAGGGAGCCTTCTAGGGTGCTGGAATGTTCTATACATTAATACCAATGGGGCTATATAGATGTATGTATATATGTATAAAATTCATCAAGCTATACTTTTAAATTAGTGCACTTTACTGTATTATGTCATATTCTAATAAAAAATTAAAAAGAATGGATTATGGAGGAAAAAAGAAGCAGGAGGTGAGACTTACCCAACTCTGCCTTCACTTTAAGATATAGCAAGCTGGAAACTTAACAACAAGAGAAATATGGATAAATTACAAAATCATAACTATTATTGAACCATCAGAGAGGTGAGGTCACAAGAACACCAAGTAGCCTTAAATCCAAGGAAAGCCAGGTCCCCCAAGGAGAGCTGAGGTGTGGAGCTTCCTCATCGCCTGAGACAGAGCCAGGGAAGAGGAAATTCCAGGCACCACGCAAGTGGGTAAGAAAAACTTGGTTAATAATTGAAAGCATTTCTAAAGGCCACATATGGACTAGCGTGAGAATTAGACTCCTTGGAAGTCTCAGATGCAGCGGAGGTTTGTGCCCACTTACAGGATTCTTTTCTCAGATGCTCATGAGAGGTACTGGGTAGAGTGGGAGGCCAGAGAGCAATTCCATGATGATGCAGGCCTGGAGAAGCGGAGTGGCCACTGCCAGGATAGGCATGAATCCTGCCTGAAGCTTCCTCCTTATGAAATGAAAGCCTCCTCCTGGGGGAGAAGCAGAGAGCATGCTGTCCACAGGCACAGGTGAAGACTCACTGTGGACAGGGGGTAAACAAAAAGAAAAAACCTTCTACCCTGGGGGAGAGGCTGGAAACTGTTGGGCTCATGATCCTTTATCCTATGCCAGGAGAAAGGCAGGAAACTCTTCCTTAAACAAGACCCACCAATGGCACAAGGCAGCGATTGGTTGCAACAGGAGGAAAGTCAGAATCGACGGGAAGCCCCACCTCTTAAACTCAGGCACACAGAGCCTCCTGAAGATCAAGGCTGGATAAGAACTATACCAGCCAGAAGTCTTGAAGGCATTGGGGGAAAAATAGAAACTGTCAATCTAGAATTCCATACCCAGCCAAAATATCTATCAAAAAAAATGAAGTTGGAATAAAGACTCTTAAAGGGAAACAAAAGCTGGGAGAATTCAATAGCAGCAGCTCATCAGGGAGAAGAAATAAGACACCAGTCAGAGACTTAGACAAATACTCTGAACATGATGAAAAAAAGTTAATTTTTCTAGTTTTTAATCTCTCTAAATGATCATGTCCAAGGTAAAAATATAAGCAATGTATTCTGGATTTATAGCAGATGTAAAAGCAAAATGTCTGACAATAGCACAAAAGACAGTAGGGAGAAATTAGAAATATACTGTTATGTTTTTTATAGTGCGTGTGAAGCAGTATACTCTTATTTGAAGATACACTGTAGTAAATTGAAGGTGTGCATTGTAAACTCTAGGACAGCTACAAACCATTTTTTTAATGCTTTGTTTTGTTTAGAACAGTTTTAGGTTCACAGCAAAATTAAAGGAAGGTACAGAGATATCCCATATGCTCCCTGATCCCACATTGCACATCCTCCCTCATTATCAATGTGCCCCATCAGAGTGGTACATTTGTTACAATTGATGAACCGGCACTGACACATCCTTGTTACCCAAAGTCCCTAGTTTATATTAGGATTCATTCTCAGTGTTTTACATCCTATAGTTTTTGACTAATGTATAATGATGTGTATCCACTATTATAGTATTTTTCCTATTTATCCCTCCTTCCCCCAATCCCTGGAAACCACTGATCATTTTACTGTCTCCATCATTTTGCATTTTCCAGAATGTCATATGGTTGGAATCATAAAGTATATAGCCTTTTCAGATTGGCTTCTTTCACTTAGTAGTGTGGCTTGATAGCTCATTTCTTTTTAACATTGAATAATATTCCGTTGTCCGGAGGTACCACAGTTTATCCATTCACCTGCTGAAGGACATCTTGGCTACTTCCAAGTTTTGGCAATTATGAATAAAACTGTTAAAATCATCCATGTGCAGGTTTTCGTGTAGACATAAATATTCAACTCCTTTGGGTAAATACAAAGGAGTGTGATTGCTGGATCTCATTGTAAGAGGATATTTAGTTTTATAAGAAACCATCAAACTGCCTTCCAAAGTGTCTGTACCATGTTGCATTCCCACTGGCAATGAATGAGAGTTCCTGTTGCTCCATATCCTTGCCAGCATCTGGTTTCCTCAGTGTTCTGGATTTTGGCCATTCTAACAGGTGTGTAGTGGTATCTCGTTGTTGTTTTGATTTGTATTTCCCTGATGACATATAATGTGGAGCATCCATTCACGTGCTTATTTGCCATCTGCATATTTTCTTTGATGAGGTGTCTGTTAAGGTTTTCAACCCATTTTTAAAACCAGTCTTTTCTTTTCTGATTATTGAGCTTTAAAAGTTCTTTGTATATTTTAGATAACCGTCCTTTATCAGATGTGTCTTTTCTCCAGTCTGTGACTTTTCTTCTCATTCTCTTGATGTTGCCTTTCTTAGAGCAGAAGTTTTTAATTTTAATGAAGTCCAGTTTATCAATTATTTCTTTCATGGATCATGCCTTTGGTGTTGTATCTGAAAAGTCATCACCATACTCAAGGTCATCTAGGTTTTCTCCTAGGTTATCTTCTAGGAGTTTATAGTTGAGCATTTTAGATTTAGGTATATGATTCATTTTGAGTCAATTTTTGTGAAGGGTATAAGGTCTGTGTTTAAATTCATTCTTTTTTCATATGATATCCAGTTGTTCCAGCACCATTTGTTGAAAGGACTGTCTTTGCTCCATTGTATTGCCTTTGCTCCCTTGGCAAAGACGATTGGCTGTATTTATGTGGATCTCTTTATGGGTTCTCTGTTCTGTTCCAATTATCTATTTGTCTATTCTTTCACCAATATCACACTGTCTTTGCTTTTCTCCTTCAAAATTATGTTGGCTATTCTGGGTCTTTTGCCTCTCCATGTAAACTTTAGAATCATTTTGTAAATATCCACAAAACAAATTGCCAAGATTTTGATAAGCATTGCATTGAATCTATAGATGAAGCTGGAAGAATGGACATCCTGACAATATTGTGTCTTGCCACTCAAAAACTTGTAATATCTCTCCATTTATTTAGTTCATTGATTTCATTAATCAGAGTTTTGTAGTTTTCCTTGTAAAGATCTTGCATATATTTTGTTAGCTTGATACCTAAGTATTTAAATTTTTTGAGTTGCTAATGTAAATGGCATTGTGTTTTTAATTTCAAATTCCATTTGTTCATTGTTGGTATATGGGAAATGGATTGACTTTTGCATATTAACCTTGTATCCTATAACCTTGCTATAATCACTTGTTAGCTATAGGAGTATTTTGTTGATTTTTTCTGATTTTCTACATAGACCATCATGTCATCTGTGAACAAAGACAGTTTTATTTCTTCCTTCCAAAGCAGCATATCTTTTATTTTCTTGTCTTATTGCATTAATTAGGATGTCCATTGCACTATTCAAAATAAGTGGTGAGAGAGGACATCCTGGCTTTGTTCCTCATATTAATGAGAAAGGTTCTAGTTTATTACCATTAAGTATAACGTTAGCTTTAGGTTTTTTACATATATGAAATATTCTTTGTCAAGTGAGAAAGTTGTCCTCTATTCCTAGTTTAGTGAGAGTTTTTATCATAAATGGGTGATAGATTTTGTCAAATACTTTTTCTGTCAAATACTTTTTCTGTATCTATTGGTATCATGTGATGTTTTTCTTCTTTAGCCTATTGATGTGATGCATTACATTAATTGATTTTCAAATGTTGAACAGCCTTGTATACCTGGAATAAATCTCACCTGGCTTTGGTACATAATTCTTTTTATACATTATTGGATTTGATTTGCTAATATTTGGTGGGGGAGATTGTATCTATGTTCATGAGAGATATTGGTCTCTGTAGGGTTTTTTTCTTGCAATGTCTTTGCCTGGTTTTGGTATTGGGATGACGCTGAGTTAGGGAGCATTCCCTTTGCTTCTATCTTCTGAAAGAGATTGTGGAGAGTTGGTACAATTTCTTTCATAAATGTTTGCTGGAATTCACCAGTAAACCCATGTGGCCCTGGTGCTTTCCCTTTTGGAATGTTATTAATTGTTGATTAAATTTCTTTAATAAATATGGGCCTATTCAGATGGTCTATTTCTCCTTGTGTGAGTTTTGGCAGAATTTGTCTTTCCAGGAATCAGTCCATTTCATCTAGGTTATCAAATTTGTGAGAATAGAGTTGTTCATAGTATTCCTTTATTATCCTTTTACTATCCATGGGATCTGTAGTGGTGTTCCCTCTTTCATTTCTGATAACAGTAATTTTTGGTATCTCTCTTTTTTTCTTAGTTAGCCTGCTTAGAGGCTTATCAATTTCATTTATCTTTTCAAGGAACCTAAGTTTTCAAGGAACTTTTTCTTTTTTTAAATTTTCTCTATTGATTATCTATTTTCAATTTCATTGATTTTTGCTCTAATTTTGATTGCTTTTTTTCTTCTGCTTACTTTGGATTTAACTGGCTCTTCTTTTTCTAGTTTTCTAAGGTGGAAGCTTAGATGATTGATTTTAGATATTTCTTCTTTTCTAATGTGTGCATTTTCAATGCTATAAATTTCCCTCTAAGAAATGCTTTCACTGCATCGCACAAATTCTGATAAGCTGTGTTATCATTTTTATTTAGTTTGAAATATTTTTAAATTTCTCTTGACATTTCTTCTTTCACTCATGTGTTATTTAGATGTGTGTTGTTTAATATCCATGTATTTTGGGCTTTTCCAGCTATCTTTCTGTTATTGATTTCTAGTTTAATTCCATTGTGGTCTGGGAGCAGACATCTTATGTTTTCTATTCCTTTAAATTTGGTAAGGTATGTTTTACGGTCCAGAATGTAGTCTATCTTGTTAAATGTTCCATGTGACCTTGAGAAGAATGTATATGGTGCTGTTGTTGGATGAAGCAGTCTATAGATGTCAATTATATCCAGATGGTTGATGGTGTTGTTGAGTTCACCTATGTACTAATTGACTTTCTGGCTGCTGGATGTGTCCATTTCCTACAGAAATGGGCTCTAGTTGAAGTCTCCAGTTCTAATAGTGGATTCATCTATTTATCGTTGCAGTTTCTGTCAGTTTTTTCTCATGTATTTTGATGCTTTGTTTTTAGGTGCATACACATTAAGTACTGTTAAATCTTCTTTGGGAATTGACCCCTTTATCAGTATGTAATGCTCTTCTTTATCCCTGATAATTTTCCTTGCTTTGGAGTCTGCTCTGTCTGAAATTAACATAGGTACTCCCACTTTCTTTCGATTAGTGTTAGCATGGTATATCTTTCTCCATCAATTTACTTTTAATCTATTTTATTTATATTTAAAGTGGGTTTCTTGTAGAGAGCATATAGTTGGGGCTTGTTTTTTGATGTACTCTGACAATCTCTGTCTTTTAGTTGGTCCATTCAGACCATTGATATTCATAGTGATTATTGATATAGTTGGATTAATGTCTACCATACTTGTTATTGTTTTCTATTTGTTGCCCTTGTTCTTTTTTCCTTTTTTGTCTTCCACTCTTTCTGCTTTTTGTTTTAATTGAACATTTTGTATGATTCTATCTTCTCTCATTTCTTAATGTATCAGATATACTTCTTTTTTTCTTTTTTTTTTTTTTGTAGTTGCTTTAGAATTTACAATATGCATTTACAACTAATTCAAGCCCACTTTCAAATAACACTTACTACTTCATGGATAGTGTGAGTACCTTATAATAACAAAATAACCCTCATTCCTCTCTCTTCTCCCGTGCATCATTGCTGTCATTCATTTCACATATATATAAGCATATGTGTGTGTGTCTATCTATCTATCTATCTATATATATATATATATATTCATGCTCAAATACATTGTTATAATTTTGAACAAACTGTTATCTGTGAGATCAACTAACAATAATAAAATTAAATTTTTACTTTACTTTCACTTATTCCTTCTTCAATGTTCTTCCTTTCTTTGTGTAGACCTGAGTTTCTGACTTATATTATTTTTCTTTTCTTTGA
Source organism: Diceros bicornis minor (assembly GCF_020826845.1). NCBI lineage: Eukaryota > Metazoa > Chordata > Mammalia > Perissodactyla > Rhinocerotidae > Diceros > Diceros bicornis. The sequence continues at coordinate 64,347,942 of NC_080755.1, forward strand.
AAAACTCCTCGTAACATTTCTTGCAAGGCAGGCCGGCTGGAAACAAATTCTCTCATTTTTGTTTCTCTGAGAAAGTCTTTATTTCTCCTTCCCTTTGAAGGGTAATTTCTCAGGGTAAAGATTTCTAGGTTGGTGTTTTTTTTCTCTCAGTGCTTTAAGTATTTCACTCCACTCTCTTCTTGCTTGCATTGTTTTTGAGGAGAAGTTGGAAGTAATCGTTATCTTTGTTCCTCTGTAGGTAAAGTGTGTTTTACTTTGGCTTCCTTCAGAATTTTTTCTTTATCTTAGATTTTCTTTAGTTTGAAAATTATATGCCTAGGTGTACACAAATAATGGTATTTATATTTATGTAATGACATTTTTGTATTCATCTTGCTAAGTGTTCTCTGAGCTTACTGGATCTGTGGTTTGGTGTCTGACATTAATGTAGGGGAAATTTTCAGTCATTATATTTTCATATATTTCTTCCTTTCCTTTCTTTCTTTCTTTCTTCTCCTTCTGTTATTCCCATTATGAGTATGTTACACCTTTTATAGTTGTCCCACAGTCCTTGCATATTCTGTTTTGCTTTTTTCAGTCTTTATTCTCTTTGATTTTCAGGTTTAGAGGTTTCTATGATATATCCTCATGCTCAGAGATTCTTTCCTTTATCTATTTTCTTTGTCTACTTTATCCATTAGAGCCCTTAGGATATTAATCATAACTGTTTCAAACTCCAAGTCTCATAATTCCTGTCTTGTCTTGTTCTGATGCTTGCGCTGTCTCTTCAAGCTGGGTTTTTTGCCATTTAGTATGCCTTGTAATTGTTTCTTGATATTCAGACATGATGTATTGGGTAGAAAAAATGCTGTAAATGGGCTCTTAGTGATGTGGTGGTGAGTTGTGGGAGGAGAAGCATTCTCTAGTCCTATGATTAGGTCTCAGTCTTTAGTGAGCCTGTGCCTCTGGACTGTGAACTTCACAAGTGTTTATCAGTCCTTTTTTTCCCCTCTTAAGTGGGAGAGGTTGGCTAGAATGGGCTGGAGTTAGCTGTTTCCTTTCCCTTAAATCATTTAGGCCCTGGTTAACTAGTGTTTCCTGAGATCAGGCCTTGTTAAGAAGAAAAGAGTGCTCCAGTGTATATCACAATGGTCTCTTTTCCCCTCCCTCAGCTGGTAGCACAAGGGAATTTTTCTGATATTTTGTATGACAACCCAATTGAGCTCCTAGAGGTAAAACTCACAGAAGCATGTGTTTCCCCCTATGACTGGGTCCCCCTGGAGTCTTCAAGTCTCAGATTTGTCTACTCTGAGCCTCTAGTAATTCATCTATTACAGTTCAGGTTTTCCTACCACAGCACTGGTTCCTGTGGGAGTTTCTGCTCTGGGATATGGTGGTTTTTTTGTATCCATCTGTCTGTCTTTCCAATTTTGGGGGTAACAATTTGCCCTGTGACCTCACTTCTCTTACCAACCTAAGAAGAGTTGTTGATTTCTCAGTTTGTTCAGCTTTTTACTTGTTGTTAGGAGGAATGGCAATTTCCAAGCTCTTAACATACAGAACCAGAAACTGGAAGTATCCTCCCCCAAATTTTTTAAAGCAGTATAAATAATGAGTGAAGAGAGGAGATAAAATGAAAACGTAAAAAGTCTCATGCCAAAAGCAAGCAGGAAAGATGGGGAGAAATACAAGAACTGGTGTAACAGATAGAAAAAAATAAGAAAGTTGGTAGATTTTACTCCAAACAAACATATTAATAATTATATTAAGTATAAATGGACTAAACATACCAATTAAAGACAGATATTCTCAGGTTGGATCAAAAAGAAATAATCACCTGTATGCTGTCTGCAAGGTATCCACTTTAAATATAAGGATATGTGTAGGTTAAAGTAAAAGGATATAAAAAAGTTATTCCACATTGACACTAATGAAAAGAAAGTGTGGTTATCTTAATACTAGACAAAATAAACTTCAAAAGAAGGAAGATTCCTGGGGTAAGGCATGCCAATACATAATGATAAAAGGGTCAATTTACCTAAAAGATGTAACAATTCTAAATGTGTATGCATCTAACAACAGGGCTTCAAAATTCAAAAAGAAAAAACTCAGAGAACTGAAAGAAAAAATAGAAAATACAAAATTATATTAGACTTCTGGTTTCAGCTCCAAGATGTAAGGGGCTTGGAAGTCATGGTCCTCAATGTTACAACCAGAAAAAGCTGAACAAACTGAAAATTCACAACTTTCATGAATTGCTGGTGGGAACACTGATTGGAAAAGCCACTCTGGAAAACAGCTTGACAGTTTCTCAGGAAGTTAGATGAACAGTTACCTTCTAATCCAGCAATCCCACTCCTAGATCTTATCCCAGAGAAAAGAAAAGGTATGTTCACAGAAATACCTGTACATAAATGTCTAGAGCAGAAGTATTCATAAGCGCTTGAACTGGAAACAATCCAAATATCTTTCAACTGGTGAATGGATAACCAAACTGTGGAACACCCATACAATGAAATATTACTCGGTGGTAAGTAAGAACAAATTACTGATATACACAGTATGTTTGAATCTTAAATGTATTTGTTAAGTGAAAGAAGCCAGACCCAAAAGGCTACATATTATATGACATTCTGGAAAAGATAAATTGTAGAAATAGACCAGTGTTTTGCAGGGTTGGGGTAGGGATGAAAGAGCACTACAAAGGGATACGAGGAAACTTTTAGAAGGGAAGAAAATATTCTATATATTGATTGTAGTAGTGGTTATGTGGCTGTTTTCAGTTTTTTAAAACTAATGAAATTGTACACTGAAGGAGAATTTTACTTTCTTAAATTATAACTCAATACATTCAATTTTAAAATGATTAACTTGAGCTGTATTGTTTGCTACTGTTTAGACAAAACTTTATCCCATTTATAGATTTTAATAAAAGAGATAAATATAATTTCTGATTTAAAAAGTTGAATGTAACAAACCAGAGGAATTACTAATTAGCTGATGTCAAGACACTTATACATATTTCATTAATGCTTCATTTAAATGTTTGTAACTGTCCCTCCCAGTCACTATTGTATCAACCTGCATCCCTTACATGTATAGGCTCCTTGATTTGTTTCCAATTGGATGACAGTAGTAAAGAGAGGACACATTACCCACTTGAACATCTGTGAGAAGAGTGGATGTATAGTTTTATACACACAATGCTTAGGTATCTCAAACTCGTTGCAATATTCAGAAGCTACAATTTTAAAAAGATCCTTGAATTTTAGTTTGGAGAAGGGTTGATGTAAAACAATGTCCGCTTTTCATTCCCGCATTCAACAGACAACCAACCCATGATCCGTCAGAGAGGGGGTCTGGGAAGAAATGGTACACCTCCCTTTACTTTCCCCTGCCCCCTTCCTGTGGGCACTCCCTGTTGAGTGAACCTCACTGGTCGGTAGCGGACTAAGAACCTTGTTGATGCAGTCTTAGGATCAGCCTCATAAGGCACAGAGCTGGATGGAGCAGAGTGTGGATCTCAAGGGATGCGTGAAAGATATCCATCAAAGTATCCTTCATTGGAAAGAATATTTCAGTTTGATGTGTCAAAATCTATCAATCTTAGCCCTTATGGCTTATGTTTTAGGAGTCTTAAGAAATCCTTGGTCTGAATGCTTTTTTGGATTGCTGTACATCAGTTTTTAAGTGATTTGGGGTTTAATTCTACTTTCCCTTGGATACCTGTGTTATCTTTCAGTCCAAACTGAAAAAACAAGTAACCATGCTTTGATAGGCATGCCTTTAAGGGGTAAATAGATTCCAAAAATCTAATTATTCTGATTAAGAATCTGGAAAGTCTTAATGAAGTAGTGAAGAATGCTGGTAATTCTTCTGTTAACAAGAAAAATGTACAGCAATCTGAAACTCTACAAGAAGCCAAAGGAAAAAGGAATGGCCCCAATATTAGCATGATGGTTTAGAGCACCAACTTTGAGGCCAGCCTGCTTACGTATGAATTCCAGCTCTAATGGTTAGCTGCGTGATCTTGGATAAGTTACTTATCTTCTCTGTGTGTCTTGTTTTTTCATCTGTAAGATGGGGTTAAGACGAGAGCCCTTCATGAGTTAACACATACCCACTTCTTAGAACAGTGCTGATGTGTATTAGTGCTGTGGGGGTGCTCTCCACGAAAGGCACTCCTTTAAACAACGATGACATGTTGGAACAGAAATCAGTTTGACCTTGATCCTTCAAACATTCTCTGTCAAGGGGCAAAGATTTAGTGAAATGGGTTCATACTTTTTTTCCACCAGTCCAAACTATTTGGTTTTAAAATAGACAGTATCATGTAGTCCTAAGTATTAGATTTGTTATTTGTGTTTTTTTTTTCAATTTTTTGAAACAACCCATGGATAGATGGGGAAAATATAAATATTATAATAACTAAATTAAAATGTAACAGGATAGCCCCCCAACTCTGGAGGTGAAGGGGCTGGGGGCAGCTTAGAATTGCTAGGCTCTACCTCTAAAAGGAATCGTAATAAACTTTAGGGCTTCAACATGCAAATTTTGGGGGGGACACAAACATTCAGTCCATGAAGTCATCTAATTTAAATTACGGTGTTAATCACCAAAATAACTACAAATAATATGTTTTGAATGGGAATTGGAAATAGAAAAGGAGAGGTATTTACTTTTTAATTTAATTACTTAATTTATGGCTGGAATTATTTTGTACTATGTACATATATTACCTTAAAAATAAAAAGAAATATAATTTAGGAGAAGCACCCCTAATACTGGTTGCTTATGTTGTGCACGGTTATTCCAAGGTTATTTTTCTGGATTGAAAGGAAGACAAGGCAGGAACATTGCTGAAATCATTGTTAAAAACATTAAATGAATCAGAAGAGAAAAAAGTCTCCATGCATTTTCACAGGGAAATATAGTTTTAAATGTTATTTTTTTTGTTTTTAAAAATACGTTTTCCTCTTGAAGTTTTTAATCATTAGGTCTTTACAAAGGAAAGAAAATATTGCCATAATTGAGATAAAAGAAAACTTCAAACACAGAGGTTGTTTTTTATGATTCCTAAGGGGAAAATTTGATAGTTATTTAGAACGAGAATCTGAGGAAGGATGATGTGTGCATAGCTTTGAAAATAATTTGTTGGTGCCTATTACAGTTTAAACCAGTAACTTCTCACTTCTTTGTGAGGTAAATAGCTTCTTTGACTTCCAAATTGCAAAGGACAACTTAGGGTCAAGATCAGGCTTCTGGCTGATATGAAGTAAACAAGACTGTCAAAATGGCAGAAGAAAGGCCTGCACCTGCCCCAGATACCGACACAACCACCTATTTCTGGAAGCATTTGGATTCCAGGCAGTACTCGGAGGGTCCAGAGGCTACTTAGTCAACCAGCCAGTTCTGGAGTTAGTTAATTCTGGAATTCATAATTCAATGCACGTACAGCTGGTGTTTGCAGCCAGGACATCTTTAAACTGTCTCTCTACCAGGAACTTTCAGCCCTAGCTCTTCTTGGGAAGACAGAAACACTTCTTTGAAAACAGAAGGAAAAGGAGGCCAAGGTCAAAGAGTGTGCTGGGAAGGTAATGGAAATAAACAACGAGAGAGAAAATAGGTCGACTGAACTTTCTCAGGACTGCATGTTCATAGGGGCCCTGGGCTGCTATTTGGGTCAAAATGCTGAAAATGGCACTTTCCTGTGGTTCCCACTTATTTTCCTCTCATTCAGCACAGCATACAACTAGAGAATAAAAAGAAAAATATTACTACAATAATTGTAGGCTGTTTAATGTGAGCTATCGTTTACTCTAATATTTTAGAGAGCCAGCACCACCTTAAAATTACCTTCATTTTTAAATTTCACTTTTAACCAACGTGAAGAGTTATCTCTGCCAACCATTTCTAGCAGCCTACCTTAAAATCTGTCGATTCCACAGTTTTTTCTAGATCAATGTTTAGTTAATGAAGCACTATTGCAACAGGTTCTCATGTTTTTAATTTGATCTCCATGGCATTGTGGGAGTCTTAAGTTTCCATAAGCACATATCCCCACACTTTCCCTGTCACAAGAAATAGGTATTCATTTTAGAGGTGCAGGGCAATTACAGTAACGATCAGACGCCTCTAGAGGCCACTCAAAGTGATAGCCTGGAAGTTCTAACTTCTCAGGAGGCAAAGTCACAGCTCCCAGCTGAGGCAAACTCAACAGCACAATGACCTCCAAAGTCACGGCACCACCAGGCTAAATGAAGTTTATACTAACTCATCACTTTTGTAAAATCATTCTGAATACTGCTTAAGAGGATAGATGAAGAAGGAATTTCATTAAAAAAAGGGTCCAACTGTTGCCTTCTGTTTCTTGGAGCCTTACACCGCCAGGTTCCTGCAGACAGCTCTTGGTCCATTCATATTTCTAGGACAAGCAGAAATCTTCCCAGTGAGCTCTTTAGAGTGCGAACATCAGAACTTCAATAGCCACATTATGAGGTAATAAATATAATACCGATGTGGGTCATTTCTTGAAATACCCATCCTTCACACGGTAAAACACTGCAGCAGCTACAACAAAATCAAATTGAAGGGAGGAAAAAAAACACATATCTTCAAATAACAACCAGCAACTAAAGTTATTTCTTAGTAGAAGAAATGGGGCAAATTGCTGGGATTCCCTCAGGTTTTATTACAAGTGTCCATTTCCGGGTTTTGTTACACTTTATTGCCTCAAAACGTGAATGCATCTGTCTCCAATGGCTCTCATTTTTCCAACCATTTCCCACTGCATTAGGGACAGAAGCCCACCTGATGGTGCCCATTCTATTTCAGCTTTATCACATCGCTGCACTCGGAAGGGCTGAATGCAATTTAAGAAATAAAATAAAACAATGATTTCTGCCATCTGAAACCTGCTTTGAAGACTCACTTGAAAATACGGCGGTGGGTTGATGCAGGTAGATGAAAGAACAAAAACACCTCCGCTTTGAAATGTTTCTGCCTGTTGAAATGGAAAATACCCATAAGTTGTAAAAGCAGCTACACCACACAGGCCCCAAGGCCAAGCAGCAATTGGGATTTTGCTATTTAATCCCAAATTTCACTTTAGGATTCTTGCCAGGATATTCTGATTAAGCTATTTTCCAAATGGGTTCCTTCACTGGGTGCCATGAGGCCCTCCCTACTCAGCATCATGGCAATGAAAGTGCTTGTTCTTTCACTTGGCCGTGAGGTGTTCATCATCCTTTACTGACCTCTCCACTTCCCTATATGACCTCCCTGCCTCGCCTCACCTCTGTTTCTTATCTTCCTTCACAGCAATTCCTTTGAGGCATTTGGTTTTTCTTCCCTGAACCCCAGTGGCTCTTTTCAGTCCCTGTTGTCATGGCGTACCTTGCTCCTCAGCTTATGTGGCTTATGGAATTATTCAAGCAACCACAGAATTACAGAACGTTTGAGTTGTGATCAGGTAGGACAATCAGAGCTCCTAAAGTCAAATGATGGGCACATTGGCATTCCAGCCATCAGCGTAGGGTCTGTATGACCGTGGGCATCTTACATAGCTTTTCTGATCCCCAGTTTTCTCATTTCTAAATTGGGGCATGGAATTGCTGTGTTAAATGAAATAACGTATGTGAATCCCTAAACATTGAGCTAAAAGGTCTTCTCAAAACAGGCTTCCATGATCTTTCCAGGCGTTCCATCCTGTCTGCGTGCTTCCAGATGGTGGTGCACCAACTCTATTACGGCAAGGTCATGTTCTGCTGCAGCTTCTTGTGTATGTGCTTTCCCGTTTGGTAGTTAGAGTCTTGAAGTCAAGGACTTGCCTCGCTTACATTTCTGCTTCTCTCCAAGGGAGGGAAATAACAAACAGGAAGCACTTAATAACAGTAAGTAACTCATACATTTGATAAATGAATAAATGTTCATTGTAAACCATAAAGAGCCATATAAACATAAGGTGTTACTAAATACACAACTGGAAGACCCCTTACCATGATTTACAACATCCCAATTTTATAAATGACAGAACAGAGGTACAAAGAGATGGAATGCCATTTCTATATCCCCTGGGTAGTCACCGATGTATCTGAAATTAGAGCCACGTCTCTTGACTGTCAATTCATAACACTCTGCACCATTTCCATCTCTTTGTGTATTTTTACTTAACATGTAAACTATAATCCTCTTAAACCAATGATCATGTAATCTAGTTCTGTAGAAATTGTTGCCATTTCAAAAACTCTCCGTAAACGTTTGACAATAACAATGATGATAGTGGTTGTGATGATTCTGATGATGAAAAATTTGGGGGGATATTTCGGGACTTTCAAATATCCATGTAAACTAGCATATGCATGTAAACCATTGCAATACACTTATTGGGATAAAGAATGATGTAGGTTTTTTCTTTTGGAAAAGAGAGGTAGAATTATTAAGCAAAATTCAAATTTGTTTTACTATGATTCATTGTATTTTTTTTTAAATAGATGTCTGTATTGTTTTATAAAATGATGCATGCATTTCTGCTTGTGGAATTATAGGTGACTGAATAATCTGAATTCCTTTTCTCTTATAGTATAGCTAGATCCTGGGGAAATTACAGCAAAGTTATTTTTAATGGTTTATTGAGCTTGGTGGAAAAAAAGAGACATCTCCAAAGAGAAACAAAACAAAAACCAAATGATAGAAAATGCTTATGAGTGAGAATTAAATAACTATAAAATCAAATGCTGTTCTAGAGGTAAACGCTTGTATCAGCCGCTAGGAAACTATTCTCTGGGACCACAGCAAAGTTGGGGGTGAAGGGGAGGGAATAAACCCAGAACTCTCACTTTACCTCCTAAATCAGTACCCTTCAAGGGGCCTGATGTGACCCTAGATTGGTAGCACTTATTGATTCCCAGAAGCAAATACAAATTTCTATTCTAAAGGGAAGCAACTCCAATTTAGGCCTCAGGATTTCCACAAGTTATACGTAATAAAACATGAATGCAAAATCTTACCATTTGTAAGACTCACCAGAAACAACAATTAAGAGACCCCTATAGACTTCAGATATTGGAATAATCAATGGAGAATAGGAAAGTATGAAATGATTATGGAAATAAAAGACAGAATTAAATAAGATTTTAAAAGGAATCGGAGACAACATACCATGTTCTAGAATTCTTGAAAAAGAATTAAGTAGATTTTTTTTTTTGCTGAGGAAGATTTGCCTGAGCTAACATCTGTGCCAGTCTTCTTCTATTTTGCATGTGGGATGCCACCACAGCATGGCTGATGAGTGAAGTATGTCCATCCCCAGGGTCCGAACCTGTGAACCTGGGCCGCTGAAGCAGAGTGCATGAACTTAAGCACTAGGCTGCGGGGCTGACCCCGAGTAGATTTTTTAAGAAATGAAAAATTTAACTATTGAGATTAAAACCTCAATAGATGGTTTAAAGTTCAGAACAGAAACAAAGTAGAGAATTATTGAATTGAAGGTTGGACACCAAGTTACCCAGAATACAGCCCAGAAATAAAAGAAAATTGGAAATATGAGTTAGGAGAAACATGAGGTAGAATAAGATCAAAATGGAGTCTCAGAGGGAAGAATAGAAAATGGAGAAGAGGCATTATTTGAAAAGAAAATGGATGAATATTTTCCAGAAGTGATGAAAGAAAGGAATTCACTGATAAAGGAAACTCAATGTAAACAAACAGTATAAATTTTAAAAGACGTTTATGCTAGATACACTTGAATAAAACTGAAAATCCTCAGAGAAAAAAAAAATCCTAAAGCCAGCCAGAGAGAAAAGAGAAATCACTTATGTATTCATAAGAACAGAATAAAAGCAGATTTCTCAATAATAAAAAATAAATAAGAAAAATATTAGAATATTATCTTCAAATTCCTGAAATAAATTAACCACCTAAACTCAAAACTAAATTTCAAGAAAAATGGAAAAGACATACAACTATGTTAATTGAACAAAAACAGAGAATCTGACACCAACAGACCTATAATGAAGTAAATTTTAAAAGATGTCATCAAAGGAAGAGAGGAAATGATCCCAGAAGGAAAACAGGAAGAAATGGTGACCAAAGAAATAAGTATACATGCAGGTAAATCTAAAGAAACATTTTTGTATAAAATAGTATTAATGTTTAATGGAGTTTAAAAAACAGTCCCAAAAGACACTGTTATGGCAAGCTAGACTTAGAAGTAATTGTTTTAGCTGCTCTATGTTCTAGATATTTTGCAACATATTGAAGAATGCATTGTTAAGGCACTTTTGTTGGTGTGAAGTCCTATAAGTTCTAACACATGCACAGATATTTGTAACCACAACTAAAAGCAAGATAAACAACAATTCAAAAACCCCCAACAAATTCTCTCATCCTATCTCTTTGCAGTCAGACTCGTCCTGCCACCTCCATGTCCTGGACACCATTACTATATTCTTTATCCTTACGTTTTTGCCTTTTCTAGAATTTCATATACCTGGAATCACATAGCATGTAATCTTTCAAGATGAGCTTCTTTCACTCAGCATAATGCAGTTGAGATTCATCCAAGTTATTGTGTATATATCAATATTTGTCCCTCTTTATTGCTAAGTAGTGTCCATTGAATGGGCATACTCATGGCTTGTTTATCCACTCACCCATTGAGACATATTTGGTTTTTTTGAATTTGGTTGCATGTGAATAATTCTGCTCTAAAGGTTTGTGTACACATTTTATGTGAGCATAAGTTTTCTTTTCTCTGAGATAATACTTGAAAGTGAGGCTACTGGGTCATATGGTAAAGTTATGTTTACTTTCATAAGGAACTACCAAACTTTTCCGGCAATGGCTATACCATTTGGCGTTAACACAAGCTATGCATGCGAGTTCCAGTTGCTGCACATCCTTGTCAGCACTTGCTACTGTCCGTATTCTTTATTCTAGTCATTCTAATAGACGTGTAATGGCTTCTCAACTCTGCCCTAATTTGAATCTCCCTAATTACTAATGATGTTGAGAATCTTTTTGAAACCAAGGACAAAGGAGTTCAAGTTTCACTGGATTAGGGTGAAACCGCGCCTGTACCCACAAGGTTAACGTGGGAAACAATGTAACCAAAGTTTCTGAGCTTGCTTTGCAGAACAGCAGGAGGACGGCTGATAAGAGAGGAACTTGCTGACAGTCCCCCACCTGACTGAGCATCTTGCAGGAGCATTGAGAAGCTAAAATAACTGGTTGTAAGCTTTACACCAGACTAAAAATCCATGGCATGCAACACGTAGAACTCCCCTGAATTTGCACGTGACCCATGAAGAAATATGAAAGACAGTCACACCTGCGCAGAGCACTCTTAGAACTTCAGCTCCCAAGGCTGCCTGCTCCGCCTCCCTGTCTCTGTGTTTCTTATTCTCACTATGTGCTTTGGAAAAAAGCTTAGAACTGTACTAGGTAAGCTAATCTGTAACCTGTAGAAAGAATATAGCAGAAAATTTACATCCTCTGCCCAAACTGTTCCTTCTGTCCCCGATAAGGAAGGAACTGAAGTTTTCTTAGATTCCTCAGGAATGTTGCATTCAGTAGATCCACTACAGATAGGCACCCAACCTTCTGCAGTCACCCATCACCTGACATTTCTGAGCCCCCTCCCCAAACGCATTTACCTTATATAAGTCATTTCCAGATCATTTCCCCTTTGAGATCTTTTTTTTTTTTTTAGGACAATAGTCCACCATCTTCCGATTTGCTAGCTTATCGCTTATTAAACTTCTTTCTCTACCACTGCCTGCTCAGCCTTTATCTTGCGGCAAGCAGATTGAACCCTTGTTCAGTAACACTTTCATGTGTTTATTGATTGCCTGTATATCTTCTTTGGTGAAACTTTTGTTGAGATCTTTTGGCCATTTTTAATGCAGTTTTGTTTTGTTATTGAGTTTTGATGATAGAGTCTAGAAACATGTCCTTGGATGATTATGCAACTTGCAAATAATTTCTCCCAGTCTGTGATTTTCTTCTCAGGGTCTCTTTATGACATTCTTCATAAAGCAAAAGTTTTTAATTTTGAATATTGATGAAATCCAATTTATAGTATTTTCTTTTATGTTTCATGCTTTTGGTGTTATATTAAAACTCCTTGCCTAACCCATGGTTATAAAGACTTTCTTCTATGTTTTATTCTAAAAGTTATGTAGTTTTATATTTTATATTTATATCTATGATTCATTTCAAGTTAATTTGTATAAGGTGTGAGATTTAGGTTGAGGTTCATTTCTTTGTATACAGATATCCAATTGTCTCAGCAGCATTTGGTGAAAGACTATCCTTTCTCCATTAAATTGTCTTTGCATCTTTGCCAAAATCAGTTGACCACATTTGAGCAGGTCTATTTATACTCTCTGTTCTCCTCTATTAGTCTATGTGTCTCTGCTCTCACTAATTCAATACTATTTTGATTATTGAGTGTACCTTAATATCAGGTAATATAAGCCTCCCATTTTGTTCTTTTTCAAAATTGTTTTAGCTATTCTAGTTTTCTAGTTTACATTTCCATCCCCACTTTAGAATCAGCTTGTAAATATATACAAAGAATTCTGATTGGATATTGATTGTGATTGCAATGAACCTGCAGATCAATTTGCAGAGAATTGACATTCTAACTATATTGAGTCTTCCAATGTATAAACATAGTATGTCTCTCTATTTCTTAAGGTCTTCAATTCCTCTTAGCAGCATTTTTTTAATTTTCACAATATAGATCCTACACAAAATTTTCTTAGGCTTATAACCTAAATATTCCATTTGGAGTGGTGATACTGTACATGATACTCTTTTCTAAATTAATATTTCCAGTTGTTCATTGATGGTTTATAGAAATGAAATTGATTTTTGTATGTTGACCCAGAATCTTGTATCCTACAATCTTTCTATATCCACTTGTTAAAGAGATTTTTGTTTTTTGTTAGAATATTTGAGATTTTCTCAGCAGACAGCTAGGTCAACTGTGAACAGGGATAGGAGTGGTTTTATATCTTTCTTTCTAAAAGGGCATTCATTTTGATTCTTTTTTTTCTTTTACCTTGTTGCACTTGCTAGGACTTCAGTGTAATATTCATTGGGAGGGGTAACACTGAGCATCCTCGTCTAGATATCAATCATAGGGGAAAGGAAATGTCTTCATAATTAATATGGTATTAGCTATGAATTTTGTGTAGATGTCCTTTATAAAATTGAGGAATTTCTCTTCTGTTCTTAGTTTTCTGAGAGTTTTTATTATACGTGGATGTTAAATGCTTTTTGTGCGTCTATTGAGATAATCACGCGATTTTTCCTTTCGGTCTGTTGATAAGATACATCACATTGATATTTGAATGTTGCTAATATTTGATAACATTTGAATTTTTAAACAGCGTTGTAAAACTCTAGTACAGTATCACAAAGTATTTATATTGATAGTGATACAATTTACAAATTTTGTTCAGATTCTCCTAGTTTCATTTGTACTCATTTCTCCCTGTATCTGTGTGTGTCTATGTCTCCTTGTATGCAGTTTTATCACATGTGTAGTTTGTGTATCCACCCTCACAGTCAAGATACTGAACTGTTCTATATCTACAAGGATACCTCATGTTGCTTTTATAACCACACTTGCATTTCTCCTCCCTTCCCACTCTATCCCTGATCCTTGGCAGCGACTAATCTGGTCTCATTTCCGCAATATTGTCATTTCAACAAAATTATATAAATGGAGTCATATGGTATATAACCTTCTGAGATTGGCTTTTTTCACTGAGTTTAATTTTTTGAGGTCCATTGACATTGAGTGAATCAGTAGCTCATTCTATTTCATTGCTGGGTAGTGTTCTATGGAATGCAAGGGCCACAGTGTGTTTAACCGTCCACTCACTGAATGACCTCTGGGTTGTTGTCAGTTTTCAGCTATTACTAATAAAGCTGCTCTGAACATTCACGTGAAGGTTTTTGTGTGAACGTAAGTTTTCACTTTTCTGGAATAAATCCCCAAGAGTGCAATTGCTGGGATGTGGTAATTTCATGTTTTAAAAGAAACTGACAAACTGTTTTTCCACAGTGGCTGTATCTTTTTACATACCTCCAGCAATGCACGAATGATCGTTTCTCTGCATCCTTGCCAACTTTTGCTAATGTCACTATTTTTTACTTTATCCATTTTGGTGAGTGTGTAGTGATATCTCACTGTAGTTTTAATGTGCACTTCCCTAATGGCTAATGATGTCGAGCATCTTTTCGTGTGCTTATTTGCCATCTGTATACCCTCATCGGTAAAATGTTTCTTCACATGTTTTGCTCATTTTCTAAATAGATTTTTTTTTTGACTGTTGAATTTTGAGAGGTCTTTATACATTCTAGATGAAAATACTTTGCAGGATATGTGGTTTTCTACCAGCATGTAGCTATTGTTTCATCCTCTTCTGGGGTCTCTCAAGACTCTGGTTCAACTCAGGGAGGAAGGACCCTATCTGGCCCCTTTGTATCACCGGTCTGGAGGTGGAGAATGCTGGACTGGGCTCCTTTCTTCTGTTGTGTAGGGGACTCTAAGATTCCCTACACCTCTGTCATCCCTCCAGTCATTGGGTCCCTAGCCAGGCTGTTTTCCCTTTTCCCCTTCTGGAACGTTTCTTTGGTCATCTCTTGCATTATTTCCAGGCTTTATATTTTTGTTAGCAGGAAGGGCTATGGAGAGAGAAGTCTATGCCATCTTGTCTGAATGGCAGTAGGTCATTCACATTTAATGTGATCTATTAGTTTAAAAGCTACCACTTTACTAGTTGTTTTTGACTTCTTTCATCCTTCTTTGTTTCCTTATTTCCAATTTTTCTTCCTTCTCTTGGGTTAATTGAAAAGTTTTTATGATTCCTTCTTATCTCCTCTGTTGACTTATTATTTATATCTCATGTTTTTTAAAAAGGTGATCATGAATTCATCAGAGACTGCTTTCAAATAATAGTGTATGTCTTCACATGCAGTGTAACAACCTTACAACAGCATATTTCCAATTATTTCCCACCATCCTTCATTCCTACTGGTGTCTGATTGCAGCCATTACAGGTAAGCAAGTGACAAGTCTTTCTTCCTGAAGCTGTCAGTCTCTCCTTCAATTTTGGGTGAGTTGTCAACTCTGCATCTTCAGTTCTCCAATGATTAAAAAGAAAGTTATGAATTTGAAGTTAGCTTGGATTTTTTTCATTGTAAGTTTGGTAGAAACATTCTTTCTAGCTTATTACATCTCAGTGAAGAAATATGGATTTTTAAATATTACACTGCTTCATCATAATGCATTTTCGTGTTCATATATTGTTGAATTTGATTTTTAAAAATCTTGTTAATGATTTTTGCATTTATATCCATGAGGTATATTGATCTGTAGATTTCTTTCTTATAATTTTTTTTATCTGGACTTGGTATCAGCTTAATGCTGGCCTCATAAACTGAGTTGAAAAGTATTCACTACTCTGCTATTTTCTGAAAGATTTTTGAGGAATTGTTGTTATTTTTTACCTTTACCAGTGAAGCCGTTTGGATCTGGAGATTTTTTCCAGTAAAGATTTTTAACTGTAGATTAAACTTCTTTAGTTTATATAGAGGTATTGAGGTTATCCATTTCTTCTTAAGTTTTGGTAATTTGTATATTTCAAAGTATTTATCCATTTCATCTAACTTGACAAATTTATTGGCATAAAGTTTTTTCACAATACTCCTTTACTATTCTTTTAATGTATGTGGGATATCTAGCAATGTCACTTCTTGTATCCCTGATATTGATAATTGTTGGATTTTTTCTTTTTTGATCCTATTATTATTCTTTAATTTCTATAGGGTTTGTAGTAATGCCTTTGTATTCATTGCTGACATGGTAATTTGTGTCTTATTTCCATTTTTTTTGGGTTATGGTGGCTAAGAGAATTTAAATTTTCTTTTCATAGAACCAACTTTTGATTTCTTTGGTTTGTTGATCCATTTTCTAATTTATTTCTTTCTGCTCTTATCTTCATAATTTCCCTCCTACTTAAGGTTTAATTTGCTCTTCTATTCTTTGAATTTTTTTCCAGCTTTATTGAGATATAATTGACATAGTGTGTAAGTTTAAGGTGTACAACATGATGATCTGATACATGTATATATTGCAAAATGGTTATCACAATAAAGTTAAAGTTCCATCTTAACGTGGAAGTTCAGAACACTGATTTGAGACTTTTGTTCTTTTATAACACAAGCATTTAATGCCATAAATTTTCCTCAGAGCATTGTTTTAACTGCATCACACACATTCTGAAATGCTAGTTTTTATTTAATTCAGTTTAAGCTATTATTTAACTTACCTTGTAATTTATTCTTTGGCCTATAAATTATTCTGACATGTGTTATTTAATTTGCAAATACTTAGGGATTTTCCACCTATCTTTTTGTTATTGGTTTCTGATTCAATTCTGTTGTGATCAGAGAATATACTTTGTATCATTTCAGTCTTTTAAAACTTTCTTAGTCTTGCTTTTGTTGCTGATATTCGTCATTTGTGATTGTGGAGAGGTAAACCTTGGCTGGGTTTCCCAGTGTTCTTGAAAAAGCTCCAGCTTCCTGACTCTTCACTGGACCCTGAGGGTTTGATCCATAGTCATGTGTCTAGTTAATTGCTCTCATCCAAAAAAGGTAATAAAACTTCTCTTATGTTTTTAAGAGGGCCAAATAGTTACAGCCTAAAGGTCTCCAAGGATGAGTAAAGCCCAGGACACTGGAGACATCTCTAGGTGATGAAAACCAAGACACACAATCTGCTGGCCCTTGGAGAGATCTACTTACACCAAAGGACTGGAATAAGGACGAGACCTTCTAGAAAGGAAGGAAACAGCTACCTCCTTTCACTTCATAAGCAGGGAATAATCATTTGTTCTAGCTCTTCACTGTAGTGGTTTCCTAGAGCTGCTGTAATAAATTGCCACAAACGTGGTGTCTTAGAAAAGAGAAACTTATTTTCTCATGGTTCTGGGGCTAGAGGTGTGAAATCGAGGTAGGGCTGTGCTCCCTGTGAAGGTCCTTAGGAAGAATGTGTTTCCTAGCTTGGCTGGAAATCTTGGCTTACAGATGCATCTCCCATCTCTGTCTCCGTCATCACATGGCCGTCTCCTCTTCTCCCTCTCCCTCTGTGTACTTCACCTCTTCCTATAACGACACTAGTCATATTGCATTAGGGCCCACCCTAATGACCTTATGTTGACTTGATTATCTATTTCCAAATAAGGTCATATTCATAGGTACCATAGGTTAGGACTTCAATGCATCTTTTGGGGGGGTCAAAAATATACCCACAACAGATGACTCTTGGAGATTTCAAATTTAACATGTCCAAACTGAAATTCTGATATTCCCAACTGAACTATCCACCAGCAACCTTCCTATTCTCATCTGACATCAAGCTCACCTACCAGTTATCCAGATCAAACATCTTGGAGTCATCTCTGACTCCTCTCTTTTTCTCACATCGCATAACCAATGTCTAAGAAAGCTTGTTGATTATCTGACCTCACCACTTCCATTGTCACTTCCTTGGTTCAAGACATCATATTTATAATTGTTTCATAATGTTACAGTGTGTCCCTGTACTATAGCTTATGTAACTAGTCTTAACAGTTAACTTTTGCCCTGATTTTTCACTCATATAAACAGCCTTGCAATGATCATCCTCATGCAAACATTTTTGTGCCCTAAAGCAATTATTTCCTCCAAGTTCAATCCTGAATGTGGGCTCACCGACTCAAAGGTAGTCCTGTTTTACATTTTGTTTTATGTTGCTCAATTGTCTTTCAGAAAGATTGTCTTAACTGGTTCCTTTTAAATGGTCAGTAATTCATAGCTAAGATAAATTTTTTTGCTTTGTGATATGGGTATTGGTTTTTGAGAAAAGTCAAGCCATTTGCTTCTGAAATTTACTTTAAACTCACCTTTATTGTGTTCCCACCAGGCACCAGGCACAGCTATATACACAGGTCCCTGCCCTCCTAGAGCCTAAATTCTAGTGGGGGAGACAGACTATAAGTAATAAACGTTATAAACACATGAACTATATGGTGTATTAGAAGGTGATGTTCACCGTGCAGAGAGCATGGCAGGGTAAGGGGGCCAGAGTGCAGGGAACTGCAGGTTGCCATTCTGGATGGAACGTCAGGGCAGGTCCCAGGGAGAAGTCAGCAGAGGCATGGAGGAGGAGTGAAGTTAGCTCTGCCGCCACCCACCTGGGGAAGAACATTCCAGCAGAGGGAACTCCAGGACAAAGTCCCCGAGGTGGGAGCATCCCTGGCGTGACCAGGAAGCGATAGGGGACCAGGGGCCAAGCCGGGCGTGGGGAGCAGGAAGTGAAGTTGGAGAGGCAGCGGCTCTGCGTGGTCAGCAGGCTGGGGAGGCAGCAGAAGGACTTCAGCTTCTCCTCTGTGACCCGGAGCCCTGGGCTTATGGAGCACAGAGTGCCGTGAGCTGGGTCACGTTTTGGGATAGCACAGAGGATGGACTGTCAGAAGCAGAGGTGCAGGCAGTTTCCAACAGCTTGTTCCTCATTTCTTTCACCAGAAGTACCTTTAACGTTGGTATTTCTACCAATACTATACACATTCCCTGAGAAAACAGAAGCTTTCTCAACTGTGCTTCTCACTTCCTTCTGAGCTCTCACAAGAATTGTCTTTAACATCCATATTTTTACCAATGGTCTCTTCAAGGCAATTTGGGCTTTTCCTATTATGCTCCTCAAAATAATTCCTCCATCCTCTAACTATTATCCAATTCCATAGCCATTTTGATATTTTTAGATATTTGTTACAGCAGTACCCCACTCTTGGTACCAAACTCTGTCTCAGTCAGGGCACTGCTAGAGAAACTGAGCTAGTGGTGTGTATGTGTGTGTGTGTATATATGGATATTAAATATACATATGTATGTATCTTTATATAATATGTAGATAGAGAGAGAGAGAGGTTGAAATGATTGTGGGGGCTGGCTAGTCAATCAGAAATCTGTAAGTCAGGCAGCAGACAGCAAACTTGCAGACAGAGCTGACACTGCAGTTCACGAGCAGAATTTCTTCTTCCTCAAGGAAACCTCATTTTTGCTTATAAGTCCTTTAGCCTGATTGGATGATGCCCACCCACATTATCGAGGGTAATCTCCATTACTTAAAGCCAACTGAAAAATAACTTCACAGCAATGCCTGGATTAGTGTTTGATGGACGAACAGTACACTACAGTCTAGCCCATTTGTCACATAAGCCATCACACTCACCAGTGGGTTATCTGGCCATTTGTGTGGGAAGAATACCCATCAGTTCTGATTGCATTGCCTTAGGGCTAAGAACTAGGGGCAAAAAAGAGCTATTGGACTTATTATTTACTGTGAGGCATTCAATCAGAAATCTGTCTCTTATCCAGAATGCCTCATGTGTGAGTTCAAGATAAAATTAACAAAGATGAATATTAAAAACCCAACAGTAATATAACAATGAAGCATAAATTTTAAGGGAAACTTTTACTAGTTTAATTAAATGTTACAATTTTTGAGAACACCTTCCAAAACATGTATCAAGAATTTATTGCTATAACTCAATTAAAAGTCTCAACATCTGTTGACTGTGGATAAAATTTGTCTGTACTCACTAGATTATTAATATAAAATTATACTGTACAGTGAATATTAACCAGTCATGGAAATAGTCAAATTGACCATATAATACACTTTGGCTCCTTCATTCATGTCTTTTCTTCTATCAACTTATTTTTGTGTTTTTTTATTGAGTTCATATTTTTATTAAACCCTTCTATAATGGGAAGCACATAAATATATTTGTTGCTATTTCTTTAATTTTTTTTTCCAATTGGGTTCTTCTCATAGGGTTTACATGTTTTTCTTTTATTTCATTAACTAACTAATTAATTATGGTCTTTAATACACTTTTATTTTATTTTGGTCTTGGGAATACAGCAATGAATATGTCAGAGAGGATCCTGCACTCCCAGAACTTAAATTCTTGTCCTAAGAGACAGATGATCAACCCAACAATACATCCCATTGACCATCTCTTACAGAGACAGTCCACCCAGCCTGGAGTGCGCTCCAACCCCAATGAACTTGTCTTGAAACACACTTACCATGGAAGATGGCTAGTTCACAGTCCTTCCTGATCTTGTAATGTCCCACAGCTGTCAAGGGAAGCTTTCTCTTAAGAGGTTTCCTCTTCTGATTTTATCCAGAGCCACCTTTTCCAAACTATAAGACATTATGAGAAGTCTTAGAATTTAATCAATTCATATTCTGAGTTTGCTTTTTGGAGGCAGGGATAGAATTAAAATGTTCACCTGACTGATTTGAATTTTCAATTTCTTATCTACCACTACCCCATATATTTGAATTGTTGTTGATGGCAAATTTTTGCTTGGTTTTTAATTTTGTGTATTCAATTTGCACCTTTATATTTAATTTGTACATATGGATTTTGCCCCCTTGTGTCCAATTTTCTTAGGTGTTGCATGAGCAATATTCTGTAACCATGCTTCATTTTGCCCTCTTCACCTGAAAATCTAGCACTTCATTTAAAATAGTTACCTTAATGTCTCCTAGAACAAAATTCATTGATATTCTTTAATAGTGATCTTTCGTGTCTTTCTCCAGTGTCCACAGGCATTCAGACAGATGATCCGATCTGTCAGCTTCACACAACCATGTCTGTAGGCTCCAGATGAGTATCTGAAATCAATAGGGATGGAATTGTGGTAATTAAATTATAGCACTTACATATAATTACACTTATGTAAAAAATATCCACCCCTACTCAGAGCTGCTCCTGAATATGATAGACATAAATCTTTGCAAATGATCTCCTTGGGGGAGGGGGGTGGAAAGAGCGTTAATCTTTAAAATTATGCCGGGAAAAATTAGGATACTGGAACTATTTCACTTCAGAGAAATCATTTGATTCAAAGTCCAGCTTTAAACAGGTTCATTTCAGTGATTTTTATCTTTGAAATTAATTTTGATGCAGTTCTTTCTGCAAAGCTTCATGGTGGGGAAGCTGATCTCCTAGGCTGTTTTGCTTGAGGATTGAGAAAAGCAGGGCCCTTGGAGTCAGGCAGTGGGTCTTGCACTCTCATATCATTGGGAGCACACGTCACGCTGGGCACCTAGTAAGCATTTTTTTAATGAACTGATGCTTGTTTGAGTAAGTTGATTAACTAATTGACATCAAAAAAGAGTCCTGCTCTCCCAAGCACCCAGTAATGTGGCCTTGATGATTACTTGGTGTAGAACAGATCAGTTTGCAGATTGGGCATTTACCACCTCAGACATTCAGAAGGCCCAGGTTTGTGAGGGTTTGCAAGAAAGCTGGCTACAGGGTCTGACTGGGGACCATCCCACTGGCAGTTAGTCCTAGGTTAAAGAGATGGGCCTCAATGACCTAGTCAGGGTGGAAGGACCCTGGGGCTCCTTGGCGTCAGAAATAGATTGGCTATAAACGACTTCATAACTTACAGAACTTTAACCTTGAGCTATAAAGGAAAACCCTCTAAAAATCTGTCCTAGTTTAATGGCAGTTCATTTGTCTTAGTTTTTGATAAGTTCAGTCAAAAGCTAGTGTAAATTTAGGTCACATTAACAGAATTACGGTGATCACTACAAGGGCAGCCACCATTGGTCGAATTGTACTCAATGGGCAGCCCAGACCTGACCTAGGTCCTGGCTGAAGGCGTTCTTGTCTATGTGATGAGTTGCCACGTTTGTGAGGGTGAAGAGTGGGAAACTCTTCACTTGGGGTTCGACGGAAGGAACCGAGGGGAAAACTTACTCAGAGACCCAGGACAGTGGTGTACATGGCACATCTTTCCAAATAATCGGTGCTCCGTCCACAGGAGAAGTTAACGATAGTTTGTGTTGCTTCAAGCAGATGAGCTGAAAGCAAAGAGTTTTGGTGTCGCAGTCTCCTGCTTAACAGGAGGACATCCTCCTTGTGAGTTAGACTTGCCTGATGGAATAGGCTGCCTTGAAAGCAGCAAGCTCCCCGTTACGGCAAATGTGGCACAGAAGGAGCAGAAGTGGTCTATCTCCCCACAAACTTGTGGAGGAAATCTCTGCACTGGGTGGCGCTTGATCTGGATGTCCAGTAGTGTGTCTCTGAACGCTAATTCTTGCTGACTTTACGTTTATGTAATTTCCCCTTATTTATCTCTTTCCAAATGTTTTTTTAAAATTTAACCTGTTTCCTCTTATTCTTGAATTTATCTTTCCTCTTCCTGTTCTTTAACTTGTTACTCAAAATTTATCACTTTTTTCTCATCTTCAGTTGTCACATACAAATCATATTCCATTTCAATGAGCCTCCAGGAATGTTGTATAATCAAATATTGATGCAAACATTTGATCATTGATCACTGTCTAGGAACAAAAATCTTTGCAAATTGCAAGTTTTAGCAAGGTGGTAAGTGTTGTACTAGGAGTGAAATATTTTGCTGAATATGCCGGACCTACGAGTATGCTTTTCATGGTTCCTTTTACAACCTCTTCAAGCTGCCGAAGTCAGTGATGAAATGAGAACAGGCCTGACAGATGTGGCCTGGATGACATTTCTGAAAAATACTCAAATTGATCTTCCAAGTACAATATAAACCAATTTTAATAATCCAGGCCGATTTCTGTGGAGCACTTCTAGCTACTTCTCCCTCTCCCTCCATTTGGTTGTGCTATAGCTTTAATCACTTCATGGCGCAAATCATTCCCTTCAAATTAGTAACTATAAACATTTCACTTGGTTAAAGTTTCTTCTTATAATAAAATTTTCCTATCCAAGTATATCTTCAACCGTTCAAATAATTCTCATCTATTTGTTAATTCATACTTTAAAAAAATAGTTTTTGAGCGTGGGCTCTGTGCCAGCAGACTGTGGCTACATGGCTGAATTAAACATAGCCCTTGGTTTTGAGGAACTCATGGACTCATGGCACAGATATACAGACAAAATGTTTGGTCAGCAGCAAACAGACATTGAGTCTGGCAAATAAAGTGTTCACTGAATTGAATCAGCACCGGCAATTTTGGTTCCATTGGGAAGGCAATTCCAATGTGCAAGTTCAATTGTCACTACCCACTGACCACTTTGTGTTTGGGATAAGAATGTCATATTAAGGAAGCCAGAACTGGTGGCAGCTGACTGCGATACGGGAGTCTTCTCTGGGACTCCTGCAGTGCTGTATACCCACTGGCACACGCTTTTACTATGCTTCTACTTGGAGGCTTCTGTCAAACCACCTTTGAGTGTGGTTCATTAAATAACTAGAAAGTGGTGGCATAGATTCTTATAATTTAAAGAGTTTTGTTATTACCGACAGATTTTATTAAGCCCAAGTTGATTTGTTGGGCCTGCGGGCAAGTGTTTATTTTCTCACTTGTATTACCCTGTGCCCATCTTGCCATGCATGTTCCTGTGCATCTTTGTTCATATTATAGTACATATTTGCAATTTTTTAATCAAGAAAGTTGTGCAGGGCACAGTTTACTGAGTGCTTTTACAGAGAGCACATAGACTGCTAAAGAAATTGATGCTAGGCGATATTGGGTATTTTTTCTCCTTTTGGGTATAAGAAATAAGACATTTAAAGTTGTCGTTGTCACTTATTTTGCACTTGAATTTGCTCTTTTGGTTAGCAAATTTTCTCATTTCATTACAATTTACTTTTTCTGCTTCTCATATTGGTGACCAATCAAAAGTCATTTATGTGGGTTCCAAATAACCCATGATATGTATTCCCAAAAATAGTAAGTTTCCTACCACCTTTGGCTAGGAAACTAGCCAAATAAATAAAGTATGAAGTGATTGGGAGGCAAAAGCAGGCACTGCTCTTCATATGGGTTAGCTAACTATCTGAATTGTGGAAACGTACCCATTGATAAACCACTAGCTTCCACCAACCCAAACCAGTGCAAAATGGAAGATATATATCTACTAACCCCTTTAAAATTCCATGACTTAAGTAGCCCAGATTATGCTTTTTCCTCCAGAAATATTGGGAAACTAGTCTCCATTTCCTTCTAGGAGTTACAAAAATACATTTGTCTTTAAATTGAAAGATCTGAGTTTAAGTACAAGTTCTATCAACATTTGATTTGAGGTTTTAAGTTTCACTAGCTACAAAACGAGAATAACACTATTGCTACCTATTTGTGTCTATGACAAGGGAAAAAGGAAAATAGGTACAAAAAAGTGTTTTAAAATGATAAATTTTTAAATTAGTAAAATAAGTACATAAAGTGCTACACAAATATAAAGTATTATTACTATAGTTATCATCATAATATCATCATCAAAAGCATATTGTCCTAGTTAATCTTCCTTTAACATGGAAAATTTAGTTGGTCATAAATTATAAATTTACATATGAGCCATACAGTATAAAGATACAGGGCATATGTTCAAAAATATAAATAATACATAACCATGAAGACACTATGCTTAGTTTAGCAACTTCCTTCTCACAGTTACAAATGTGTTTCAGATAATGTCTACGTGATGCCAAAGAATTTTCAGCTTTCAAGTACTTAGATATTTGGGCATGATGTACATAAAGCATGAATTTTTCACTTTTCATCTTCAAAGATACATTTTACGGTGTATTGTTACTGTTGAAACAAATGAGAAGTATTATTTGCTGCTTTGTAATCACTCTGGTTGTTTGGAGAAAAGACATATAAAACCATAGAATCATTACTTAGTTGGAATTTCACATTTTCAGACAGTACTGGTATGGTAAAGAAAAGGAAGGATATGGGAGATGGAGCTAGTAATAAAAATTAAAGTGTTTCCATTTTGGCAGATGTCCATCACATATGTCCATCTCTAAGCCTGCATCTCTGCGTTTGAGAAAAGTGTTCTCATGACTTAATACCGTCCTTCCCAGAGACAAAGGACAAGAAATGTAATCACATGATATTTGCAATCTCTGCTGGTCTATCACCTTCCAAGATGGGTGGAAGGTATTGCCTCACTCCCATGAAAAGCCACAGCCACTTATTTGTTTCTCCCCATCTCTGAACAGTCCTTCTCTAACACAGTGACAATTTAACCACATTGGTATCCAGAGACCGACTCCAATGCAGACGACCCTGTGTAATGTTCTTATACTATAGTAATCCTGGCTCACTCTATGGTTATTATTAATATTATTAATCATACTCATTTTTAAAGATAACTTAGTTTTAATACATTGTCAATGCAATTCTCTAGGGTACATAAAAAGTGATCTATCTTGGGCACATCTGCTTAGTTCCATTTCCTCATCCTGGAGCAGCTATCTAATATTTCTGCTTTTAGCTAAGGGAAGTGACCTAAAGTAAAGATGTGTAAAGTACACCCTGATCAGTGTTGTAACTTCCAAATGTCTTTGGGGTCACTGCTTAAAAATGGTGCCAGAGAGTAATGGCTGCATATTATGAGCATTAGGACTCTTCCGTTGGCATCTTATTTAGTTCTTAACCTGGCTTGTGCTGCCAGGGATGAGGCTCCCTGCTTAGGGGAGGGGTAGGAGGAAGGATATTTCAGAGAACCAAATAGCCTCTTTGAGAGACTCATAAAGCTACAACTGTAAAAATGGTCTGCTATTTAAAGCACTTAACTGGTCGCCTACCACCTTGCTATTTGCTTAGGTGTGTGGAATAAAATTTATTGTGTCCAGAAAGCACCATTAATGCTTCAATATTAGACTGAGTCACATGAAACTGATTTTTTTTTGTAAGTAAAAGTGTGTTCCAATATTAACAGTTTTGTATGGTTCAACCTAATACTTGGGAATATTTTTATTCCTCCCGCCTAAGCAACTTTTCCATAGAAATGGAAAATAAAGCTTGCCAGTTCAAGAGATGTTAATGTTCTGACTTGCCCACATGTTTGTAGAATGGCACATTCCCTTTAAGAGGTTCCGGCTAGAAGCTACTTTTGCAAGATGTGTTCAGAGTAGCTAGACTAGTTCACGAATGATCTTTAGTAACTAAAGCAAAATAACTTTTTTCCTTCACAAATTAGGAGCTTCAACAAAGTCTGATAAATAAATGATCCTATTTGCTCCATTCTAAGATTTGTCTGTCAAATATAGGCTTCTCTGTGGATATAAGAAAATAATTAATGTGAAGAGGAAAATTGAACATAACTGCATCAAATACATGTACCAATTGTGAGAAACATCGCAACTTTAGAGCTGTTAAACTGATCTGGTGGGGAGGTTGGGTGAGAACATTTGTATCAAGGGAATTTCATTTATGCAGTTTGTATTGGAGAACATTAGGGATTTGGGGGCAAAATCCAAACTACTGTTATGAATAAGTACACAATGGGTTCAAAGACATAAAGGCATTTGGAATAAAATGTAATAGGTCAAAGAGCAGCATTAGTTGGCATTTAGATACTTAGGAATATTTCACACTCTTCCACCTAAGACATTTTTTCCTGGAAATGAAACCTAGGTCTTGCTGTCAGAAAGCATATCAATTTAAACTAAAAGGAGTTAAGATTATCCAGGCCTTGAAGGAGGAAGAGTGAAGATGTGTGTGCAGGAAGTGTGCATGCTTTGACAAAAGATGCAGTAAAAAGCAAAAAAGAAGTGGCTAATTGAAAAAGAAACTAATTGAGATTGATGAAGTCATGTTAAATACTTCTCATATGTGTACACAGTTAGTTCTAGGCGGAAGTAAAGCTCCCCCGGAAATAACTGCGCATATGATGGAAGCGAGGATGGTTATTGTCAGCAGGCTTCTCGATGCCCTGGTTCCACGAGCAAGAGAAAAGAAGGTTAACCTGTAAATAAGGTCCAATTCGATGAAGCTGTGATTGATTCAAACACTAGGCATGCTTCTTCCAGATAATATCTATTGTATGTAAAATAATTTCATTAGAAATAAATTATTTGATTTATTTAGTTAAAATTTGTCCTTTTCAGATTAAACATATGAATACCATATTCTTGATATGGGATATGGAAGTATTTTAAATCTGAATGAGCCTCTTGATGAAGAAGGTCAGAAAATTGTTCTCCTCTATTGCCAAATCCTGTGGCATCACCAAACACCTGGGGACTGCCATTCAAGGGTTGAGAAACAGGTCCTGGCTTATTTTATCCAACATTCTTTGACTACTTTGAATAGATGACCCGAAATCTGCCCTGTTCAGTTATATCCCCTTCTGATCGGTACCCTTCATTTTCTGTATCTCTGGATCCAGGAAGAATGCTCTCATGAGCTAGCCCCACTCCTCCCAGAGACAAGACATGTCCTCTCTGCACTCAGTATCCTGTGGCCCTTCTGTGTTTTGGCTGTAACATTACCCTGGAATCCTCACAGTTCTTAAATTGACACTCCACACAGTAAATTTTCCCGTGACGTTATAGAAGAGAATCTTTGTGAACATTTTGTGAAGTTTCAGAGATGTGGAAGCATGCCATTCTCATAAAGTGATCATTTGGATTTATTTTTGAAGCAATCATCAAGTGTTATTTACAATCTGTTTCTAATGCATTAAAATCCTTATTTAAAAGGTTTTCTGTGAGCCAGTGGCCCCTCTCCTAGAATAGCCTGTGTTAACAGGGGGGAAATGTCTGCAGCTGTCTCAGGTACTGTCACTAGTGGTTGATTATGTATATCGCCATAAACTACGTGTATAAATTATGTTTATTGTGTTATGATTAGTAGCACTAACAGTGCATAATATCAATAGGTCATTAAATATGTAAATAATAAATAATAGCAATATTAATGCAACCAAGGAGAAGTGCTCGATAGCATCATCTATATTCTGTCAGCTTAGGACCACATTTCTCATCATTTCATCAGGAAGACATGGAACGGAGCCACTCACCAGTTTAATGAACACACAGCCAAGTGCAGAAGTTGAATGTAGCCTTGCTTAATGGATGGGAAAATAAAACTTGCAGGTTTTTTCCCTAAGAAATGGGGAATGCCGTACAGTATTGCCTGTTTCACAAAGCACTGGATGTTTGGAAATTTGAAAAGCGTATTGAGGGCAAGTTGGGGGAGACCTGTTTACCTTTTCATTTAAAATGGTGTCTGTTAAAATTTCCTGACACAGCTGCTCCTATATTCCCACTAAAAGCCTATGGAGATATAGGAGGAAAAAAGGAGACACAAAAATAAGGACTTCCAGACAATTTATAGGCTGAATCTTGGAAAATTTTTTTACTGGCTCCCTGCCAGTGAATCTGGATTAAAGAGTACAGTTGATGTTCTTTAGACTAAAGACTCTGGGAATCTCAGGTGGAATCGAGCAGCTGACCAGGCTGAGAAGGGAGATCCACACTCAGATGAGCAAGTGGGCCTTAGTGCATGTCTGTATAGACCATTCGTTTGTTTGGTGATAAATTTTAAAAAGTATATCTGTAGCATATGAGAAATGGGATATCCTGAATATGAAGAGAAAGAGCAGAATGTTGAAATGTATTTCTAGCAAGACATAAAGTTAAATTTTAGAAAACTCTTTGGCATCTTTTCAGTAGTATAGTTATGAGCTAGGAGTGGAATGTCAAGGCTGGAAGATCAATTTAACAATGTGTGATGAAATGGGAGATACGTAAGGGAGACAGGATTGCAAAAGATCCAAAGCACAGTACCAGGAAGAAAATTTATGTTGGAGGCAGTACATGTCAGAATTAACACTAACCAGAAAATGAATTATCAGTATGGAGAATAACTTTGAGAAGCTGTTCGAGAGGGGGAGACAGAGGAAAAAACAAAAACAAAAATTTTAAGAGATGGAAAAGTCTCAGATGCAACAGGATGCCCAGCCTAAGATAATAGCTTTCTGAAGGAAAAAAAAAAGAAAACATGTGGAGGAGGATATTCATAAAAGGCATAGCTGCAGAAACATTTCTGGACTGAAATAAGACCTGGTTATGTAGATCAGAAAGTCTCAGCATGTCACTACGTCCCAACCACGTAAAAGGTCCAGTCCTTTTTATAATGCTCCACACTTAAATATGAGCCAAGAATGAAGAGAAATTTGAAGAAAGCATTCAAAACGAAAGAAAAAGACCAAAATGAAGAAAAGACTAAAAAGAATATTGGAGGAAAAAGTGACTGAGATTGAAGAAAATTATTGATATCCTCTGAGAGATAAAATAACATATTCTATTAATGAAACAAGAGCAGGATGCAATAAAAACAGAATATTCTGAAGTCAGAAAAGCTCTATTGAAAATTAAAAATATAATAGCAATAATTAAGAACTTAGTAAGTAGAATGAAAGATGAAATTGAGGAAATCTCAAAAGAGCAGAGCAAACTCACACACCCACACAAGAAAACTAAGAGAGAGAAGATGGGAAAATCAGAGAACAAATCCAGGAGCTCCAACATCGGAGTAAGTCTTCACTTCTAGAATGAAGTTCCAGTGAAAAAAAGGAGAGTTGGAAGGAAATAAACCAAAAGATAATTTAAAAAAAATGATTTGAATTAAAGGACATGAGTTTCAAGATTGAATGGGCCTACTAAGTGCCAACACTAGGGATGAAAACAGCCTCACACCAAGACAATGTGTCATGAAATTCAGAGAAAGAAAAGAAAACCCTACACAATTGCAGATGGAGAAAAAACGTGATTCATAGAGAGAGCCAAGAATGAGAATGATATTAGACTTTTCAATGGCAACTTGAGATACTAAAAAAAAATGGACAAATACTTCAAATTACCAGGGAAAATTACTTCCACCCAGGATTCTCTACTCATCAAACTACCCATCCAGTATGCGATAAGAATAAAAACATTTTAAACCATGCAATATCTCAAAAAGTAAAACAATCAACTCAAGAAATATTAGGTCATTTCAATAAAGTAATAACAATATTAAAAAGTTCAAATATTAATTTTTTAAAATGTGAACTAAACAAATAGCTTAGATAAACAGGCTGTGTACTCAATTTATTTTCTAAAGCTGGCATATAACTTATACCAAAACCAGTTGAAAATGCTATAAAAATAAAAGAGAAATAAAGACTCAGATATTCTAAATTAAGCTTTTAAAAATAAAATTTAACAATATCTTTTAATAACAATCATTCTTAACCAAATAGAATTTATTCAAAGAATATGAGAAACTTTAATTATTGGAAATTTGTTAATGTAATGATCAGATCAGTAGGCCAATTAAAAGTTCCACAGAGTCATACTAGTATTGTTGTTAGAGCTCTTATCTTGTGCCAGAAAACATGGTACACACTTTTCGAATCCTTAGGATTACGTGGAAAACTGAAAACCAGATTTCCTTTCGTGATGGTTTCACAGGATACACAAGAAGTAGGGGTAACAGCAGTTGAAGGTCCCTTTGGATCTAGACTTTAAGAGACTATGTGTGATTCAAAGCAGGTTGCACTGGGAACTGGAAACACAATTCCACTATGCTTAGGTCAGCAACCTGTGCTCACGTAGCCAAGATGTCCCTCAGTAGGTGAATAGATAAATAAACTATGGTGCATCCGGACAATGGAATATTATTCAGTGCTAAAAAGAAATAAGCTATCAAGCCTTGAAAAGATATGGAGGAACCTTAAATGCTTATTACTAATTGAAACAAGCCAATTGGAGAAGGCTACATAATGTAGGATTCCAACTATAAGACATTCTGGAAAAGACAAAACTATAGAGACAGTGAAAAGTTCAGTGGTTGCCAGGGATTTGGGGGGAGTGGGGGGAGTTTGAATAGTCAAAGCACAGAGGATTTTTAGGGCAGTGAAACTACTCTGTACGATACTATAATGATGGATACATAACATTATACATTTGTTCATACCCTTAGAATGTACAACGCAAAGAGTGACCCCTAATATAAACCATGGACTCTGGGTAATAATGATGTGTCAGTGTTGGTTCATCAATTGTAACAAATGTACCACTCTGATGGGGATGTTGATAAGGGGGGAGGTTGGGCGTGTGTGGGTTCAGGGGGCTTATGGGAAATCTTTGTACCTTCTCCTCAAATTTGCTGTGAACCTAAAACTGCTCTAAAAAAATAAAGTCTTAAAAAAATTCAATTGGATAAATGTGCCCCACTTTCTACAGAGCCTTACAACCAGGCAGTTGACAGCAACTGCTGTCAGGTGTTGGAGTCCCTCATGCCCCACATTTATCCATTTGCTCTGGCTCTGGCTTCAGTGTAAATTCAGCCTGTGTCACTTGGAGAGCAGGTAGCAAGGCAAAGTATGCAAGCGAATTTACATACAGCAGTGCTTGGAAGAGGCTCCTGTGTGATAAAAATGGCATTTCAAAGCAGTGAAAAGGAGAAGTTCTTCAATAACCAACTACAGGGAGTGTGTGTGCATGTATTCTGATCATGTGTTCTGATCTCTTTTATTAATTTAACCAGGAGAAATTTGAAGATTCATGGTTAACTACAGGTGCAATTTCTTTTTATCTTATTTTGAACACAAAGGACTGATTTCTACCTGATCCGTCTACAAAGACGTAGCTGAAAGCATTAGCAAACAGGACTCCTAAAGAAAGGGTTCAAGGACGGTGTATGACAATGACACCCAGTCGTCCTCAGAAAAGCTAGAGTCTGCTTTTGGGGAAAGAATACAAACATGTTGACTCTTCTTGCTTTATGAGACAAATTTTTGGTCTCACCTGTTCTAGGAGAAAAGTGGTGTCAGACCTCTCTCTCCTTGTGGGGATTGTTACAAGAGGCTTCCTTACCAAAGTTGAAGGTTCAGCAAGGAGGGAGCAGGTAAAGATATTATGAGAGATGCTAATGTAGCCACCATTGAAAATCTTATTTAGGGGCCGGCCCCGTGGCTTAGCGGTTAAGTGCGCACGCTCCGCTGCTGGCCGCCCGGGTTCGGATCCTGGGCGCGCATCGATGCACCGCTTCTCCGGCCATGCTGAGGCCGCGTCCCATATACAGCAACTAGAAGGATGTGCAGCTATGACATACAACTATCTACTGGGGCTTTGGCGGGGGGGGGGGGGGAAGAAAATCTTATTTAAAAAGGAAAAATGTGTTTTAAATAACGTATATTTCATTAATTTCCAATCGTGAGGGTGTAGTTCCCATCAAGGGACATACCAAAAGCCAGGGAGCAGGAGAGGCTGTGCCCGTGAACTCTGAAAAAACATAGCCAATAGTTTAAGTTTATATTTGGGCATAAAAATAAATACCTACTGTTTTCCTAATATAAGCTAACATTAGTAAAGCTGGTAGAGCTACATAGATGACAAGACGGAACATCAGTCTTCTCAATTGGGAAGGACACGCTCCAGGGGGTACACAATTTTCATGTTTTTCAAAAAGGAGAATGAATTTAAACAATTGAGTAACTCTCATTGAATAAAATATAAAATGATTCTGAATATAAACTCATAGAAGATGAGGATCAAACAACATCATTCAAATTAAAGATTGCATGTAAATAGACATGTACATATTAGTGTATGGCTATCAATGTGACTGGAAGAAAGACTAAAAGGAAAAACTCCAAAATATTGAAAATGTGTTTCTCACAATGGTGGGTCTAAGAGTTATTTTCTTTTTTGTTTTAATGTGTCTTTGCGTAATTTTCTAAAATAACACATTGCACTCATAATAAAAACATGAATTAAAAAGAAAGCATCAGGGGCTGGCCACGTGGCATAGCGGTTAAGTGCTCACACTCCGCTGCTGGTGGCCGGGGTTCAGATCCCAGGCGCACACCGATGCTCCGCTTGTCAGGACATGCTGTGGCGGTGTCCCACATAAAGTGGAGGAAGATCAGCAGGGATGTTAGCTCAGGGCCAGTCTTCCCCAGCAAAAAAGAGGAGGATTGGCATGGATGTTAACTCAGGGCTAATCTTCCTCACACACACACACAAAAAAGAAAGCATTAAATGCCTGCGATGCTGATCTGTCCCTGAAGGGCTGCTCCCTGAGCCTGTCATAGGAGGGAGAGGAGTCGGTGCCTGAGCTCTGACCGTCCTGGCAGGGACTCAGAAAGAAATGAGGAACAAGTTGCTGGAATTTGCCTGCACCTCTGCTTTGGACAGTCCATCCTCTGTGCTATTCCAAAAGGTGACCTAGTTCACGTCACTCTCTGCTCGCCCACCCTGCCCCCTGCCCCCACCACCCCCAACTCCTGGGGTCACAGAGGAAAAGCCAAGTCCTTCCGCTGTCTCTCCAGCCTGCTGACCATTCAGGGCATCTGCCTCTCCGACTTCACTTCCTACTCCCCCCACCTCAGCTCGGCCCCCTCTAGCTTCCTGATCACACTAGGGATGCTCCTGCCTCAGGGACTTTGTCTTGGAGTTCCCTCTGCTGAAATATTCTTCCCCTGACAACCATTTCCTTATAGGTCTCTAGAAGTCAGCTTGCCCTGGTATCCCTACTGTGTTTTTTTCTTGTATGCATTCTCCTATGAAATAGTTGCCTAGATGCTTCTTGAGTATTTCTCAGGAGGAAGGATTGATGGATTTCCCATGCTGGCTCTCCTGGGGGCCCAGCACTCAGTAGGCACAGCTACCTTCCTGGATGAGATGTTCATAGAAAAATATTTCCTCCTGTTGATAGCCTCATCTGCAGTGTTTCCTAGCACCTCACCTAGACCGTTTCTGGTTACCTGGATGCCAAAGTGAATTATTTCATTAAAAGTAATGCTCATTATCAGACTTTCAACTGCTCTTAAGGCTACTTGCATTAGCCCTCTGTCTTTGGTCTGGGCTAAATTATCAAAACACCCACATGTAAAATGAAGAAACGCAAAGTTCAGTTACCTGGATGTATATTTCCAGACGGGTTTGTGATGCCAAATGCCTAAGCACAATGGCACAATACATAGCTCTAGGTTTCCATTTGGGGTACATGTTGAGACCTGGAAGCAAGCAGGGCACTCTTAAGAAAATAGCTATTGTGAAGGCAGGGCGTACCCAGAGGTTTGGCTCTAATCTGAGATGGTTGAATACAGCCACTGTGTGTGGCTGCTGACGCAAGCCTGGATAACATTTTCTCATTGATAAACGTTTTCATTGCCACTTTACCCCAAACCCAAAAGCCAGGGATATGTGTACTGACAGATGGGGAAAAACAACAGGAAAATGCTGAGTAATGTGTCTAGCCATTTCTCAGATTATCTCCCCTCCCCACTCCAACCTGCAATAGGTCACTTTTAAGCCCAAAGGGAAAAAATTGTATTGAGATTTCAGGGAATTCTTGGAAAGGATTCCGGAAGGTAATGATGTGAGGAAGTAACAGTGTCTGCAGCTAAGTGTTGCAGAGTCTGCACAACGTCATGGGACAATGTAATGAGCCTCCAACGAGGATGGCCCCTTGTGGCTCCACCGCTGGCTCCTTCTCTTCCCCTCCTCTGGTTCTGAAGCCCCAGGGCTAAGTCCTTGATCCTCCTCTTTGGGTAATCTAAACTCACACTTTCAGTGATCAGAGCCATTTTGTGTCTCTCAACACAATCTACATGCCAAAATTCCTAAATTTATGTCTCCTGCCCAGGCTTCTCACTTGAACTCTGACTTTTGAGCTGCCAACTCAAAAGCTCCACTTGCAGTTCTAAAAGACGCCTCAAACGTGACATATCCCAAACTGAATTTCTAATCCCTCCTATTGGCCCCCACCCAAAAAAAAAAACCACATCTGACACCACCACCTCCCTCTTCTCAGTTAACAGCAAACTCCATCATTCCAGGTGCCCGTGCCGGACACCTGGGCATCACTCCTGACTCATTCCTTCCTCCAACATGCGTAACCAACCGTCCGCAAACCCTGTCCCAGCACATTCAGTACGTACCCAGCAGCTAACCACTCCTCATCGTCACCCCTCCAGCTTTCTTCCTCTTCAGTCTTTTATTTTTTGTGTGTGAGGTAGATTAGCCCTGAGCTAACATCTGTTGCCAATCCTCCTCTTTTTGCTGAGGAAAATTGGCCCTGGGCTAACATCCACGCCCAACTTCCTCTACTTCATATGGGACGCCGCCACAGCATGGCTTGATAAGCGGCGCGTCTGTCCAAGCCCGGGACCTGAACCCACGAACCCCGGGCTACCAAAGCAGAGCACGCAAACTTAACTGCTACGCCACTAGGCCTGCCCCTTCCCCTTCAGTCTTTTAATATCCTTGACACAGAAGCCAGAGCCTCTTGATCAAGTATAAGCCAAACCCTAGGTATATGGCCCTCTGCAGCTGCCCCATCTCTTTTCTCTCTGGCCTCGCTTCCTCCCACTCTTCCCCTTACTCCTTCCTCTGTAACCCTTCTGGTTTCCTTGCTGTTTCTTAAGTTTACCCAGCATGCTCCTCAGGGCCTCTGCATTTGTTGTTCCCTTTGATTGGAACACCCTTCCCCAGAAATCTGCAGGTCCCAAGTCAAGCTCCTACGAGTCCCCAGTCACCCTATTTAAAGTCTGTAACTTTCTCCCTCATCCCTACATCCCTATACTCGCGATCCCCTCCTTACTCTGCTCTTTTCCAAAGCACTCGCCACCTTCTAATGGATGGTATAATGTTTTCATTTATGTTTTATTTACCTTTTATTTGGGGTATTATTGAATGTCTCTACCATCCCACAGAACCTAAACTCTATGAAGACAGTGATTTCCACCATTGTGTTGTTTTTTCCCCGATGAATCCCAAAACATCTAGAACAGTGTGTAGTTCCTAGTAGATGCCCAATATCTGTTTAATGAATGAATGCATTCTCTGTAGCTAAGGTTTGTATTTAAGCAACGGTATTTTAAGTACTAAACTTCCAGTTCTAATATTAATACTAAAAAACAACACACCCAGTGTGCATGAACTTGAGACATGAAGAAAATGCTTTGGTGGAAAAGAGGATGTTCTAGGACCAGGATGGAAGAGTTTGCGAGCAGGGCACCCTTGCGGGCTCAGCCAACATGCTTATGAGAGTGATACAGTGAATAGCAATAGCATATACAACAACATACTATTGCATTGTGTTGTACGGTATGGCATGGCGTTGGGCTGTGTCAGATTACCTACTGAGGTATATTTTTAAGCTATTAAAAACTGGATATAGCTCCATTCTGGTTGTATTTCAAAATATTTTCATTTAGATATTCAATTTTCCTTACAAAGTCAAAGTCACTATCTTTGTGTTTTGTTTTCACTCATATGTTTTCTTGTTTAGCCTTTACAAATATTAAATCAGAATGGTCCAGGTATACTCAGCCAATGTTATAGCATTGACCTAGCATCCTGATAGAATGGACCAAGTCACTCAACCAATGGTATAGTTTTTTTCGTAGAGTCTTTATAAAATGGAACAAGTCACTCACCCAATGATATAGTCATTGCCCTAGCATCCAGATAGAATGGAACAGGTCACTCACCCAATGTTATACTCATTGTCCTAGTGTCCTGATAGAATGGACCAGGGTCATTCACCCAATGGTATAGTCATTGTCCTGGTGGAATGGTGGAATGGTCCAGGTCACTCACCCAATGGCATTGTCGTTGTCCTAGCATCTTGAGAAATGGACCAGGTTACTCATCCAATGTTATGGTCATTGTCCTAGTCTCCAGATAGAATGGACCAGTTATAGCGGTCATAGTGGTTGTACTAGCCCCCTGATCAGGTGGGCTGATGTGAACACTTAACTTCTAAGAAAACTCCTTCTTTATTTCTCACCCATCAATCAGAAAACATTTTGATTCTTCTTCTATAGGCCAAACTCTAGGCTAATTGTTGGGGACACAAAGAGAGATAAAGTTATAGATTCTGCCCCCCAAAATGTTGATTTTCTTGTTTCCAGACTACAACATATTAGGAATAGTATATGTTAAGGGCAGAGAGAATGTGGGCAAGTACCTTAACCTTAGTAAGAAGTGAAAGGGAAAATCCCTTTAAAAGCAGACACCAGAAAAATAGCAGACATCAATAAGCAAGAAATAAATTTTAAAAAGCAGACAGCAATGAATAAGAAATATCAGCTATCTGGTGTCATTTCTTATAGGAACAAATAGCTATACACACATCTCTAGTTTCTAGGTCATTCCCGTAGTTTATAACGTGGATAACTACAGCAAGGAACCTATGTTCTAAATCCTGTTTAAGAAGGCAGGCATTCATAGAGTATAATTGAAATAATTCCATCTAAAATTATATTTAAATTTTATACATCAGGAAATTTCCTAATGTCGTTATGTTAGGAAGGAGCACGTTGAATGTCTGAATGTGCCCTTTTATGTGTTCAGATGTTTAATATCTTGATGACAAAGTTTCTGGGTTATTTTGTCTTAAAAATCAACTCTGAAAATTTTCCATTTTCATTAAAACTTTTGAGCAAGTGGTCTAAAGAACCATTATAGGTAGATCTTTTCCATTTCCCAGAAACTCCTTTCTAATTTGTAAGCATTGGCAATGCAAATTTACAAGACTAACACTTTTATGGTTGGAAAATGCAAAATGTTGTCAGTAAAATAGAGAGGCTCCTACTCTATGTTGAACAACCTGTGGGATGTTTCACTTCATATATTTTGGATATTTCTTTCTGAGACTGTACTCGAAATTTATCAGTTGAAAATAAGCTGATGGTGACTAGGTGTGATAGCTAGCTGCATCCATTGGCAAGTGTGTGCTTGGAGCTTTGAGGCTCTCAGTTGACTTCGCTGATGTTGGGGACATCATGTGATGTAAGAGCTCAGGCCCGCTCCAGTTACTGGAGAGGCGACGGCCCTCCTTGTCCTGCCGTACTCCTGGTTGCAGTTTGCATGTGCGGGTACCTCCTTGTGAGGCATCACCTTCTTCCACAGGGAAGCAAACACTAATAGTTCTGATGTTGTTTGAACCTTCCAAGAAGGTCAAAGTTGGGACAATTACAGCTATCTGAGTGATGTTCAGATGCTCACATTCCCAGAATAATCCATAACTAACTCTATGTGATGGAAATATCTCACGTTATTCTTGTGTTTGCCAGCTTGCAGTGTCATTCCAGATGGCAAATACAAAAATAGCACGAAACATTTCCTCCTGAAATGCAGTATTTGAAAGTGCTCTGCTAGCCCGGTAACAGATCCTCCAAGAAGTTCCCACATTCCAGTTCTAATGAATGTAAGCGATATGCCCTCCTCCCCTTAAAAAAAAAAAAAAGTTCAGATATTAAAATGCTTCATTATAGCAAATTGCTGGTTGTTATTAATGTCATTATTGGTTGCTTGCAAAAGTCCCCTCTTGCACCCCTAAGGAAATACCCCGTGCTTTATTCCTAGACTCTGCATTCATTACAGGAGGAACATCTCCAGAGCGATAGAAACACAAAGGTCTCAGTTGTTAACACGAAAGTGGAGCTGCTTAAATTTGATTACCTTGTTTAATGAAGTGTCACATTTATTTACAAGATGACATGATGAATCACATTGCTGCGTCCATAAATCAGCTTATAAAAATGGACAAATGGTTCAATAAAGTGATGCATTTACAAATTTGAGATGAAGATATTTGAACCCATGCTGATATTTCCCACATTTTTAAAAAAATGCTATTTTGAGATCAGCCTAGGAATTAAATTTGATGATGTGCTTCTTAAAATTTTTCCTTTTCTTCTTTCACAGAGGCCCTGAATTCTGTCTTGGCCTCCATTTGCATGTTGCCGGGACTGGGAAATCTCCTTGCCTTCAACCTTCTCAGCATCAGCATCCGCAAGCGCAGCCCTCAGGCCCCCGGTGGCTTCCACAGGGAAGGCGGAAAATCACAGTGATGTCTGACAACCTGACAGAATTGCCGGGGGCCTCGGCTACTCTTGTCTCAGCTTTTTTTTTTTCCAATCTGCTGGGTGGAAAAGTAGGAGCAACCCCTCAGATCACAGGGTGAATGCCCACATCTGCTGGGAGCACATTCAAATCCATACTCACTGCGGTCCTGACGGGGGGAAAAGCAGAGTCTCTGATGTGTAGCAAGAACAAATGTGAAGTTAAAGGATGGGGACCGGGTCTAGTGATGCTGCCTCTTCTCGTGGGCATGGTCGTCAGACCCACAACCAGCCACAGTTACGATGCAACGGGAGGAAGCCCAGGCAGGCATCACTGGCATGGGTCAGGGTCTGCCCTTAGCAGCTGTGTCACGTGATCAAATCCCTTGGTTGCTGAACCTCAGTTTTTCAGGAGTGGATTGGGGTGAGGGAGGAGCAATTAATAATCTCTCTAACATAACCAGGCTGAAAGAATCACAGTGATGGCATCCACGGTCGCACTCCAGAGCTGACACGGTGAGTCACACATCTGCGAAATAGGACCTCTTCTTTTGGTTTCATGAAAGATATGCTGCACAGAGATGAAGGAAGAAAAATGGTGAAGATGTATTCATTAGTTACCATTATTTGCCACAACCAACAGTGAAGAGGAAGTGTTTGGTACTTTTCCAAGTTAATTTTTTCCTGGAAAGCTAAACTTGTATTAATCAGATATAGTGAAAATGGATTGCAAATTTGGGTTAGAAGACTTGATTTCATAATTCAGCTCTACTGTTTACCAATTGTGTGACTTGGACAAATGACTCGTTTTCTCATCTTTAAATGAGATATTGACACCTAACTTTCCAAAATCATTGCGAAGGTTCTCCCAGAAGCCCTGATACATCCAATCACTGGATACATGGGAATTTGTTCCCATCCTCCTTCTTTCTCTTCTGCCCTCCTTCCTGCCCTCCCCTCTCTTGTTCCTCCCCCCCACCCCACCCCCACACACAATCATACAACCCACATTCTTATGTATAGTATTCCCTGTATACTGAAAAGTAATCTTGGTGAATTCTAATTGGCTGTACTTTTAGTATATTTTGAGGATGGCTCGTAGAAAAACAAAAGAGGGGTACTTCTCTAGGAAGATATTTTACAGAGTTCTTAATTTCAGTCACAAAAGGTAAATATAAGCTGTCAGACTCTGTCCTTCTGGATTTTCTCACCAGGCAAACAAATAACCTAAACCTCAGATCTCTGGGGCCTCAGTGGAGAAAAAAAAAAAGGAAGAAGAAATTTGAAGCCATGGTGGCCTTTTAAACAGGACCCACACCTAGATCTTAAGTAGAGAGTTGGGTAAGTATTTGGTGGGGTGAACCCACGGGAAGAATCAGCGTGTACTGATTGTAAGGTTGACAATCTGAGTATTTGAGATATCTTAATGAGAACAATACTAAGAAAGGCACAATTTCATTCTCAGACTCTGGGGACCCCAGCGCACTCTGAGGCATGGAGTAGGGTCAGATCCACGGCAGCATTTTACCTGAAGAACAACACCCGCCTGCCCATTCTCACCATCTCCACTGGGAACCAGAGTCCATTCAGAAAAAGGACCTCATTTCCAAGCCCTCTTAGAGGCTCTTATATCCTTGACGGGATAAGAAGCTTTGGCTGTTTTTCTTGATCTCTTTGGCAACTTTTAAGTCACTGCATGCTGAGATCTCTACTGCCTAGTCAAAAAACTAGGAAAATTCTCCCTAAATTTAGAAACCCACCCCTCAATCTTGAGCCTGATAGAATGTAGTTGAGTTTGGCTGGAAGGAAATTCCTGGGATGGGATCTCGAGTTTTCCTAGGAATCCACGTGGGATGGCCTTGCCTGTCTCAGCACAGGTCTGCTCTGGGTGGCCCTGCGGATCTGCTCACATAGGCTCACAGCGCTGACACATAGCCCGTGACATGTCAAGGCCTCGCACACATGTGGCCTCCACAGCCATGTGGCGGGGTGGGCGGGAGGGCAGCTGTGTGTGCACAGCGCCAGGTGGGGGTGGGGACAGGGAGGAACCCCACATCTGAACCTGAGCTTGCGTGCCACATCTGCACAGAGCGCCCTTGAGTGACAGGTGTACATGGATGCCACATCACTGCCAATATGTTATGAGACCATGGTAACAATCGTGCATCTCCAGGGAGTATGCTGCTTCATTCTTCACTATCAGACATGAAAGAAATAATTCCACGTGCCAGAAAAGGATCTCTGATAAAAGAAAACATTTCAGCTTTCATGGCACTGGAGTTTGCCCCGAAGCAATAGCTTTGATGGGTTTTTTTCAGTCTCTTTCTTTATGTTTACAATTAATCCATGATTATCTACAAACAATCTTCTGGCCTATAGGGTGCTAGTAGAAAAGAATTGGTTTCTTTCTTTAAAAAAACATTCTGTTTTAAAAATTTACTTGAACATTATATGTAGCAACATTTACATAGTGCTTTACCATTTACAAACAACTTTCACAAACAGAACCTAATTTTAGTTCACTTAATCCTCACAACAAACATGTGAGGTAAGAATTACAAGATTATCTCTGTTCTGTAATGAATAATACTAAGTTTCATTCAAAGGGATCGATAAACATGGAATTATCCCCTGAAAATTTCTTGACATCCTTTTGATGAAATTCTCCTGCCACCCAACCTATCAATGGAAACCTGTGAAGAAATGGTGGGATTGTTTGAAATGACCGAGATGTCTGAGGCTGTTTCCTGTTTTTCCATGAAGTGCTTCTCAGTTACACACGACAAAGATGATGGTAGGAAGTGGAACTCAAGAGCTCTGCTCTGTTTTCCTCCTCAAAGTCTTATTTATTCACCAGAATTTGCTTTGTGTCTAAGAATCCATGACAAATAGAAAGCAAATTTACCCAAAAGAAGCATCAGCTTTGTGTCACAATTCCACATTCTGTAGGGTTTGAAGTGTAAAGTACAACACAGAGCTAAATCTACATATGCTTATTTGTGTATACAGATGGCTGTATTGCACCCTCATTACAGCATACACTTGATCTTAATTAATTAAAATTAAAAGCCTCAAACTGTGGTAGCAAAGAGAGAAACCCAGAGTCCTCGCCCAGGAACACCTTGGATTCAGGAGACTCGGACACCAATCACTACCCAGGGCAAGTGATTAGATCAGGAACACCCAGCTCTCCGGCTTCCCAGGAGCGCAGCAGTGGGTGGCGCCTAGTCTCATCTGCTTCGTGATCTGAAGGCTGTGATAACATCTCCACTCTGGCTCCAGTCAGTCCCCATCCTGACCTCAGGAGCTCACGGGCCAGGAGAGGAGGAGGAGGCCTTCTACTGCGCCCACGGTGGAAGGACTGCAAGGCCTTCCTCGGAAGAGGCAGCTAGGAGAAGTGAAGTGGAGATAAAGTTAACTCAGGTGCTTGGAAAACTGTCGTGACTGCATTTGAACGGTGGATAGGAGAGATGAGAAGTGCTTCTATTGGGGAAAAGTAGGGTAGAGTCTCACATTAACTGATCCCTAACCTCTTCATCTCTGAACTTTATTATTCTCAACTGTAAAATGGGCATGTAACCAGTCGAAAATTCTATGATTCTTTACTTTGACTATTATTGGATCAATGGTGAGTTGGGGGAGAAGTGTCTGATGAGTGTGGGCAAATCTCACTCTGGTCCCTTCCTTCCTTCCTCCTTATATTCACTCATAAACCCGGAGCCTTGTTCTCTGCAGGCATTAGAAGCTAGGTGCACAAACGTGATAAGGTGCCTGGGTTCTCCTTGCAAGGCATATAATGATTCCTTTAATTAAGTGTCCCCAGAGGAATTAATTTTCCTCCTAAGCTTAGTTGGCTCTTGAGAGGATGTTTTCATTATTCTCACTCCTCATAGGAGTGGGCCCAGGCAATTCACTGCCAGACTGGTCACGTAAAACAGAGCAGTTGATGTTTGGAGAGCGAGAGGGATGACGTTTGGGGAGGAGTT
The DNA here is from genome assembly GCF_020826845.1 of Diceros bicornis minor. NCBI lineage: Eukaryota > Metazoa > Chordata > Mammalia > Perissodactyla > Rhinocerotidae > Diceros > Diceros bicornis. The sequence continues at coordinate 64,390,627 of NC_080755.1, forward strand.
AGGAAGGATGGCTCCTCCTTCTCCTCCCCCAAGACCAAGCCCTGGTAGGGCCAAGCGGAGGCACTGTTCCTGCCCATGAGGAAGCCTCCATGGAAGACAGGGAGCTCGTCCATTGGGCAAGCATGGACAAACATTTTGTCAAGCATGTTTTACTCTGCTTATCCCAAGATCAATTCCAAGTAAACCTCGCTGTTCAACACTTCCAGTGGTTCTAATGAGCAGGCAGAGCTGGGGGTGCTGATGTTACACGAAAGACAAGACAAGGCCGGTGTTGGGGATGATGTTGGACTGCCATCAGGGGATGACCCAGCAGTTCGTCTCCCAGAGAGAGATGGCCTTGAGCTGTCCACTCACTGGGGTCCAGTGGAGAGGCCCACGCTTCCCATCTGGTGCATCTTGACCTTCTCCTTCCTGGGTCTCTCTCCAGGTTATTAAGGTGAGAACATCTATGCTCCAGTCCTTTCATGCCTCTCTGCCTTGCTCGTCACCTCTCAATGGCCCTTCTTACTCTCACCCAACTGCCTTCCTGTGTGTTCTCAGGACCCCCATGATGACCTTTCCTTCCAATATTCAGCCAACTTTCACTTAACTTTATAATGATTGGGGGGAATAAGGACTTAGAAAATTAAAAATAACACAATTAATAATGTTTAAAAATCTGTTTTGCTTGGAAAACATTGGGGAACAGAGTCAGTACGGGATGGTGACAAAGACCTTTCTGCTTAGGAACAACTGGCTGCGGTAGCTACTGTGTGACCCTGGACAAGTGACCTCACTGTGTCTCAGTTTCTCCATTTGCCAACTGGGGCAACAGTAGTGCCCACCTCATAGAGCCAGTGGGCGGCTCAAACCCAAGCACACGCAGGGCATTTACGACAGGCCAGGTGTGCGGTGAGCGCTCAGTAGACATTTGCTCCTGTTACTTTGGATGTTGACCCTTCTGCTTGCTTCACGCTCAGAGAACACTGAACAATCGTTGACACCACCCGAGTGGACAGCACTAACAAGATGCACCGGGCTCAGGCCAAGACTAAGATGGAGCCCAGTGATCCACAGCTAAGGTCTCCATCTATAGATTCCATACATTGTGTGAGTAGATTGCTTGTATTGATTCAAAAGAATTATAATATCCAAGGAAACACAATATATATAGGGGAAACATTCATAATTCCTAAATGATATACCCTTCATATTTTCTAGATTTTGTGACTTTACATCATTCTCCCCTCAGGTTGATTAATATGGCCAGAATCCACTTTGCACACCCTGTTGCTTTTATTTAATTAAAAGGGAAAGAAACTATAAAGTGAAAGTGATCCTTTCATTTTTTTTCCTTGCTTACTCCTGCTGGAAACTTCCTCTCGCCAAGATCCACTTGGGAAATTTCCATTCCAGGAATTTTTTATGAAGTTGCAAGAGACAAATTAGGTGATTTGAGTAAGTTAACATTGTGTCTGCTGCTTTGAAGATCACAATACACAGCATAAGTAATATATGCTATTTGCCTTGTGGGGGATGCAAAACTTCATTAGTTGAGATTTTATAAAACATTCACAGACTCTTAATCAAGAGGCCATTCTAGAAGGACAGGCAGAATGGTAAGGAACACTTGGCCGATAATAGACATGGATATTTAAACTATACTCTGCTAGTTTGTGCAGTGACACCAGACCCCATACTGTAAAAATGGAAACAAAGCCCTGTGTTATAAAGGTATATAGCATTAGTAGTGTACAGACAGCAAACTTAGACTTATTACTCCAGAGTAGCTTGCTTAGACACAAATAGGATGCATTGAACTGATTTTCAAGGTTGAAATTATTGTATATTCATCCATGTTTGCGAATTTGGCCACCTTGACTGTTGCTGACAGCTGATGAGCTTTCTTCTTTCTAAAAACAAGAAGGCATTAATTCAGCATCTTGGTTAATAGTCTTTTCCTCCATTTGTGCCTCTCTCCTGGTTCACAGCCCCCACACTTACTCTTTCAGGGAGACTGTGGCTTCACCTTGTTTAGAGGGGAGATTATTTCAGGAGAATACATTTCCCTCTAGCTGTATTAAAGGAACAAGATTTTCTCCGCACATTGGGATTGCTTAAATACTCTAACCTGGCAAGTCACCTCCATCTATCCAGTGTCCCCACCATGGTCAGCAGCTTGGGAGTGGACTAGCGGCCAAAGACCCACAGGCCCATGGAGCTGACCAATATTCCCTCCCTATCTAGCAGAGCATGGAAGTGACTCTCCATGCAAATACAAGTGCCACGTCCCCAGGTACCAAATGAGATGGAACACCTGGTGGGAGCCCAACCTGAGATTTCTATGGCAACCCTGGAAGCCACTAGAGTAGGAAAACTTCAGCATTGCTACTAATTCCCTCTCAGAACCTCTACGCTGCCAAAAAACTGTAGTACTGAAACAGCAGCTGGGGGAAGAGAGGCACAGTGTGCTATAGACAAGGACTGTTGATGTTCCCATACAGGTCAGACAGGGATCCCATGATGACATGTCACCTCATGAAGGGCCAGGGGCATTTACAGTGCTGTTGGGCAGAAGGATCAAATGACTAGAATGCCCTAAAATGCTCCAATTTGACCTGGCAAAGAAGACAAATGCAGGTCAACCTACCCCTTACTGCATGCTAGGAGCCCATCTGTAGCTTATAAACTGCTTTGGAGGCTATGTAGATGGGGGTCTCCCCATTTCTTATCTTGGGGCTGTCAGTTTCCAGATTCTTTCCTCTTGGAGAATGCACCTTTTATTCCCATTCTATTTTGGCAGTCGGAAGAGGTGCCTTCACCGAGACTGCTTTATCTGGGGAAAATGGCTCCGCGGCACACTCAGGCTCCTGGGCGCACTAACTGAGCAGTTTCAGGCAATAGAAGAACCTTGGCAAAATCTGGAAAAATTGTCTTCAAACCTACAGAGGAAAAGGTCGGAGATTTCTCCCCGTTCCCTTAGCTCTAGCTCCGTCAGCTCTGCTGTCTCCCCTCTCCTCCCTCTGTCTTCACCCATCTCTCATTCGGGGTGGACGTCTTTCTGTTTATCGTTCCCTTCCTCCCTCCTTCCCTCTACCCTCCCTCCACTCTTTGTATCAACATGCCTCCCGTCCAGTTTTATGTTACTGTCTTCCAACTAACCAAGCAGGGATGCTTTTAAAGATGGGCTGATTTATGGAAAGAAATAAAAACAATCCGAAGGATAATAACAAACAGATTGGAGAGATGAAGGAATTATTAAGGAGCAAAGCCCAGGCAGGGTTTTGTGCCATTATATACGGATCGTTCCCTCTGTCTGAAAGTCTCTGTGCAAACGTTGGGCGCTCTTCTGCTTTCTCTTTCCCTCTCGTCTCTTTTTTTTTTCTTTTTTCCTTTTCAAAACAAAAATAGAAAGAAAATAATCCACAAAACAGGGCTTTAGCGTATATGTTTGTTCATGTTTTAAAGAGGAAAAAAAAAAAACAGGGCATTGTGTGAGAGAGAGCTGCTCTGCGGCGAATCGACAAGGGTTTATTATTCCGGGCAGCACTCAATCAAATGTGGCCCTATGAACAGAGAGTAATGTTGGCGAATCATCCCGAGGGCTTTTTTTCTGTGTGTGAGTGGTATCCATCTGTCAGCTGTCAATGCCAGTGAGAGATATACAGGGCTGTCACTTCTCGTCAAGCAGCATTTGTGAAGTCTTTTGCAGCTGCTACACAACACATACTGTCCTTACTGAAGGCCAGCCAGGAGTCAGACACGATTGTGCTGGCCAGGGCGGGAGCGAGAAAAGAGATGTCAGGGCTGCTCTGGGATAACAGTGTCGACTCGTCAAAGACACAAGTACAAGCTGCAGTTGTTTCCTTAAAAAAGAAAAAAAAAGGAATTAAATTAAAGGAAAAAAAAAACTCTTAGAAGGTAATGTAACTGTACTTGTTTCCAGAGGATCCTATGCAGGTTGGGGTTCGAGGGCCTGTGAAACCCATAACAGCCACCAAAATTTATATCCCAGTAAATGAATCTGTTCAAGGTAGAGATTGGGATACATATTTTTTAAATCAGCAGAATATAAAAAGAGCATAAGTTTTTTATAGTCTCCCCTAAATAAATTATATTACTAAAAAGATTATGCATATGCATAAAAGTTTGCATAATAGAATATATGCTTAATATGTGTTTATAACGCAAAAATGATAATCATGAACCATGGACATGCCCATACTATAGTAATGCAGACGTAAAAAACTGGGTTAATTTTGATATGGAAACACTCTATTAATCATTACTATAGGACTCCATTGGACATTTCAATATGTTTATTTATAGGGTGACTTCCACTTAATTGAATTATTTTAAACTAACCACGGTTCTGGTTTTCTGATCCCTCGTCTCCAGGAAGTTCTTTGTACAGCACCTGCCTCAGCAAAACTGCCTTTGCAAACCCTTAGCACACCCTGGCGCCAGTGCACAGCGAGGAATGAAATGGAGAAGTTCAGTGTGCTCTTTTGTTTGCTTCTTGTTTTGAAGTATTGCAAAATTTGGTTATGTTTTAGTTTCTGCTGGTTTGACACAGGTCTAGTTAAAAAAGAAGTCAGATATTTTTTACTTCCATATATCATAGATTCTTATCTTCAAAAAGAAAGGACTAAGGGATTTCTTGGAAAAATGAAGAATTAATTGATGGAAGAGTCATTGAAATAGTCAAAAGAAGAAATGCAGACAGAGTCAGTGCTCAGAGTAGTACCTTAAGATCCTAATGATGAGATTTCCTGGAGTGCATAAAAGGAGAGAAAGTTAAGGCTGTAGCCAGTGAAATAAGTGTCATGAGGCATATTGACTAAACTATCTTGGACTGAAAGCCTGAGATGTAATGTTTATAGTCCTATAACATAAAATGCTCTCTTCATGAACCAACAGGTGGAGGATGTGATTGAAGTGGAAGAAGAGAAATTGATGAATCAGGCTTGTTAAGGTCATAGGTTCAGTTCCAGGGGACCCTGAAAGATAAATTCGAATTCACACTTTCTGTATTCAAAGAGGCTATAATCAGGTTGTGAAGACCACATAAATATGACAAAGTTGAATAAACCAAGTACTTACAAAAGTGTTCACGTACAATTTAAGAGGGTGGGCAATATAGTGCAATTTTTGTTTTAACTAAATGGATCTGAGGCAATAATTGTTATATATATCTAAGAAGCAGATCAATCACTTCAGATCAAAGTCACAAATCAACACTGGGGCAGGAAGGATGAGAGGGATGCCTTAAGCAGAATGAAGAGAGGAAAGCATTTCAGGCATGTTTCCATTCCCTATGGCTGCTGTAACAAATTACCACAAACTTAAAGGCTTAAAAAAACCCACAAATTTTTTACTTACAATTCTAGAGATCAGAAATTCTAAAATCAAGATGTCTGCAGGGCTATGTTCCTTCTAGAGGTTCTAGTGGAGAACCTATTTCCTTGCCTTTTCCAGCTCCTAGAGGCTGCCTGCCTTCCTAGGCTCGTGGCTCCTTCCTCCTTCTTCAAGGCCAGCAGAGCGGCATCTTCAAATCTCTTTCTCTCTCATCTCTGCTTCTGTCTTTGCATCTCCTTCTCCCTCTGTTTTGTTGTCACATCCCCTTCTCTGATTCTTACCCTCCTGCCTCCCTCTGATAAGGATCCTTGTGATTAAATTTTGCCCATTTGGATAGTCCAGGGTAATCTTCCCATCTCAAGGTCCTTAACTTCATCACGTCTGCAAAATCCTTTCCCACATACAGATTTTCAAGGATTAGGATTTAACAGTCTTTGGGAGGGACCATTTTCTAGCCACCTGTAGGCAACAAAGAGCTTGGAGAGCTTAGAGCTGGGAAACCAATGCCACACCAGGGGAAGCCTGGTTGGAAGCACTTTGCCTGAAGCTAAGGGGTGGAAAGAAAAGTGAATTTAGACAAGCACAGAGTCCGTGGTGGGACCAAAGTACAGGGACTGTTGAATTCCAGGCGTAGAATATGGAGAATGTAGGGAGGAAGGTATCAGATCAGTGTGAGGGAAACTTTCTAATAAAGAAACAGTGCAGAGATGCAACGGGGAAGTAATGAATTCTCCGACACCAGAGACGTTGAAGCAAATATGAGTGGGAAGGCTAGACAGAGTTTCAAGATTCTCCCAGTTCTGAGATTCTAAGATACTTCTGTTATCACAGAATTGACACCTACAAGGTCTTAATTCAAAAGCATGCATTTTGCAGGACTAAGAGAAATTTACTGGTCTCTCTTTATGTTAAACTCGTTAGAATGACAAAAATTATATCATATACAGTAAGATTGTATGGTTCACATTGTCACTAAACAATGAAAAGCAAGACTTTTTTTTTTTTTTAGATTTAAAAGCGTCTGAGCAAACCTTGAAACAGCCTGAAAGCTCTGCTTCTCCTCATCGTAAGCGAGCATCAAATGGTACGTGATACAATTGAAACGAGCCAGGATCCCATCAACCATTTTGACCTTTGGTATTTTGGTTGTTACTCCAATCAGTTTTTCAAACCCAGATGAGTCAAGAAGAAAATTTAGAGATGAATAAGGGAAACTGAAGGATTGCACGTGCACTGCACACACTATTGGCAATGACTCCCAAACAGAGATGTAAAGGAAAGCAGCTCTGGGTTTGCAGTTCACGTTACAAATGTACATGAAATCTGTGTTCTACAGGAGTAAATCCTTCAGAGTGACTCTCCCAGGATGACTGCTCTGTGGCCTCACTTCACCAAAGGAAAATTGACGGGATTACAACAGATTGCCTTGTAAAAGTTATTCTTTCCTGGGGGACACAAAAGAAATGGGCTTCTGTGGAGGTGAGGAAGAGTGGGGAGGGGTCATGATACCAGTTATCATGATTAAGAAGCCCAGGAGGCAAGGGGATCTTTATAAACTTAGTTATTCTCAAGGATAGAAAGCGACAAGCCCGAAGTAAATTGGATCTAGAGAAGCCTGTTTTCCACCAGGTACCGAAGAGGGCATTCTTTGGACGAGAGAAACAAAGAATTATGGCTTCTCTCTTACTATTGTGAAGTCACCAGATCATATAGTGTTTAAATGACTTATCACCATTAACATTGTTTTTTTCTTTCCCTTCCTTGCTCCCTCCTTCCCTTCTCTTCTCCTTCCCTCCTTCCTCCCTCCCTCCTTCCTGGCTTTCTCTCTCTCTTGCTCCCTCCTTCTTTATTTCTTTCTTCTTTTCTCTTTACCCTTTATAGTGCAGCTTCGTGGAGACAGACATGCCCTTTAAATCACATCTCTCTCCGTGTCTCTGTGGGTTATTTACCCAAGCTGCTAAGATTCAAGATGGGTGCAATAAACGGTAAGAGGTGGGTCTAGAGGTGGATGATAGTTATCGGGCAGCTCCCACTGACAGGAGACTGTATTTCAGAACTTTTGAGTTTTGTGTCGCATATGTGCATGTGACAATATCGAGATTGATGGGCATCTGGACGCTGTTAAAATACATTCTGTGGAAAATATGAAGTCCTCACTGCCTTGACTTACAATAAACCCAAATTTGTAAATTAGCAGAACACACATTGCTGGATATTCTTTGAATCTTAAGGCTTCTAAGCATGAGGGGATAGTCAGCAAGTTGCAAATCTTTAGCAGAAATAGGCATAAACTATGATGAGATGCAAGCTTGGGTGTAAAGAAAAACGCAACAAAATGTGTTTTGTGTATTGACATTTTTATTAGCAAAATATAACTAAAGGAACAAAATTGACAGGGATAAAATTTTCCAACCAGCAGTGGTACAATTATAGCTTGGAGATCTTGTCAAACATCAGGAGACCATTAAGAAGCAGTCCTAGTCATCACATACCAAAGAAAATAAATCGACAAAAAATACCTTGTCAGGGTAAATTCCGTTCTGCTCCAGATCCCAAGCATCTAGCAATTTTCTCCCCAGGAGAGGTAATGAAGTGAATGCATTAGAATAACAATAATAATAATTCCTATGGTAGTAAATTATTTCAGTTTTATCCAAATTTCCAAATGTCTCAGTTAGTCTAGTGGAGCTACAAGAAATCCTAGGAGAGAATGTGAAAAGCTCGGGTCAGGATCGTTGGCATGTGCTGACTTTTACGCTTCTCTTCTCCATGGAAATGCTTCTTTGGAGAAGAGTAGTGTAGAAAATTATTTCCTCCATTATCTTTGCTCATATGCCATTGCTTATCTAAATCCACCCTCTCCCCATCACGCGGTGTGTGTGGGGGGGGAGGGGCACATGTGCGCATGCGCATATGCACGCTTCGTCGGTGAGAATGGGAAGTATTTTGATTATGGCCTGGCCTTCTTAGGGTTCTTTAAGGCCTGAAAGATGGAGAAGTTTTATTATTAAGGCAATAGGAGCAATATAAAGAGAGTGAAGAGAGTTGAACATCATGGAGAGCGCCAAGTCAAAGGGTCAAGAGGGAACCCAGAGGATCACTGAAACCAATGGGATCAGAGACAGGGACCAAGTCTGATAGACAGCAGGATTCCAGTGGCATCCCATTGTATGTCAAATAAGATCCAGTCACCTTGCCTTGGGTTACCAACCTCTACAAATTCTCACCCTGCTTACCTCTCCTCCCTCATCTTCTCCTCCAGCACCAAGATTCAACCACTCCAGCCTTTTGGTCTGTTTCTAAAACATATCAAACTTGTTCCCACCACGGGCCTTTACTCTGTCAGGATCAATCTTCTTGGACCAGAGATGGTTCCTTTTGCCTTTCAGATCTCAGCCTACATGTCATTCTCCATGATGTGTCTTCCGTTTCTGACCAAGACAGAGTTTCAGTACCTGGATTTATCTTCCTATCTGAAACAGTAAGAAATAAACTAAATTAAAGGACATAAATATATTTTTAAAACTGTTTTAAAGAAATTGGACATCAGGCAACAAAGAACAGAGATTCTTGAGATGCAGGATACAAATGAACTGAGTTCCCCAACAACCTCAATTTACTGACCAGAGAATTTCCAGGCCATGGTGCAGAGAGGAGGAGCCCAGGAATAGCCAGGCAGATACCCTGAGTTGAGGAGACAAAGTGAAATTCAGGGGAGAATAAGGCAGTCAGACTCATGGGACAAAGTTGCAGAAAAGAGAACTGCACAGAAAGAGAACCTGAGAGATCTGCAAAGGGTACCCCTCAAGAATTTATCAAAGTACTCATCAGCACTTGCATGTGAAGAAACTAATTGAGCTTGAGAGAGGAACCATCAAAAAGCATTAAAGGGATGGATAAGTTGAATCTCATCAAAAATTCAAAAGTTTTGTGCATCAAATGATACCATTAAGAAAATGAAGACAAGGAACAGACTGGGAGTAAATATTTGCAAAATGCATATCTGACAAGACACTCACATCCACACTATGCAAAAAGCAAAGCAAAACAAAAACATTCTTCAATAATATGAAGACAATCAAAAAAGTGGGCAATTTCGGTAGATATTTTACCAAAGAAGCTGTATGAATGGCCAATAAGTACAAGATCAATATTACTTTAGGGAAATGCAAATTAAAAATGCAATGCAGCACCATTTCACACTCACTAGAATGGCTATAGTAAAAAGGACATGCAATAAAAAATATTGGCAAGGATGTGGAGAAAGAGGAACCCTCTAACATTACTTGTGAGAAATGCAGCCACGTTGGAAAACTATTTGGCAATTTCTTCAAAAGTTAAGTATAAATTTGTGCTATGATTCAGCAATTCCACTCTTAGGTATCTACTCAAGAGACAAGAAAACACACGTCTATACAAAGACATACACATGAGTGTTCTTAGAAGCCATGTATAGGAAAATAGACTAGTAGTTGCCTAGGGCAGGGAACAAGAATTAAGAGCAAATGAGCATAAAGAATCTTATTGATATGATGGAAATATTCTAAAACTGATTTATGGTGATGGTTTCACAACTTGGTAAATTTACTAAAAATCATTGAATTGTACACTTGAAATGGCTGAACTATATAATATGTTAAAAATATATATTAGAGGAAACAGTACCATTACTCACACAGGGCCAAGTATAATACCTTTTCCTACCAGTAAGCCTGGAATATCTCATAAATCATGGGGCATTGGACAGACTTCTTAGAATAGTCTTGCCCCAGAAGCTGGGAATAATTAGCCCTAAGCTAGACACTGTTCTGATACCAACAAACAAATACTAAGAGCAAGACCTGAGAGGAAGAAACTATTTTCATGTAACTTAACTGCACCCCAGAACAAAGGTCAAAAATATTTTTAGGAATAGAAAGATATACAACAACAAACAAGGTAAAATTCTCAATATCCAGCTGGCATCCAATCAAAGATAAAGAGGCATACAAAGAAAGAAGCAGAAAAATACAAACTGTAATAAAGATTTTTAAAAGTCAGCAAACTGATATTGATCCAGAACTATTAGACCCAGAAATGTTAGAATTAGTAAATAAGGATATTAAACAGTTATAATAGCTTTATTCTGTATGTTAAAAACTTTAGAGACACAGATGATATTACAAAGATCCAAATCAAACTTTGAGAGATGAAAACCACAATGGCAGAAGTGAAAATATACTAGATGAGAGCAAAAGCTATAAAATTAAACACACAGGCAGAAAAGAATTTTTTAAAAGTGAAACTGCAGATTTTGAACTGTGGAACAACTTTGATGGCTGAAAAATTTCCAAATTTGATTTAAAAAACTTATAAATCCATAGACTCAAGAGCTCAAAGAATCCCAAGCACAAGAAACATGAAGAAAACTACACCAAAGGTGCATCATAATAAAATTACTCAAAGCCAGTTCTAAAGAGAATTTTATAAGCATCTAAAGGGAAAGGAAATGTTAATTACAGAGGAAAAAAGATAAGGATGACGGCAAAATTGTTGTCAGAAATGATGCAAGTGAGAAGACAGTGGAGTAGAATCCTTAAAGTATTGTAAAAACAACAAAAACTATCATCCTAGATTTCTATAGCCAGTGAAAATATTTTTCAAAAAGGAAGGTGAAGTAATAACTTTTTTCAAACTTACGAAAGCTGTCTACATCAGTAGATCATCATTACAGGAGTAGATCATTACCAATAGATCCATGGTACAAGAAATGTGACAGGAAGAAAAAGACATCAGACAGAAAGAAAATGACACTAGATAGAAATACAGGTCTACACAAAGGAATGAAGAGCATTGGAAATGGTAATGCAAGGTTCTTTCTTATAAAATACATGAAATGCTATATCACTTGAAGGCAAATGGTGATAAGCAAAGGACAACAAAGGAGATAAAATGGAATCATAAAGTATACTCAATATAAAAGAAGGCAGAAAAATAAGAAAAAAAGAAGCAAAGAACAAATGAAAGAAAATTGAAAAAAAATTGCAAGACTTAAACATTCCAATAATAAAAATAAATGTAAATGGTATAAATATTCTATTTAAAAGGCAGAGGTTGTCAGATTAGCTAAAAGAATAAGACCCAACTATATGCTGCTTACAAGAAATGCACTTTGAATATAAAGACATAAATAGATTAAAACTAAAAAGATGGAAAAAAGATATACCATGCTAACAAAAATCAATAGAAAAATGAAGAGGCTTTATTATCAGAAAAGATATCAAAGCAAAGACTATTACCCAGTGTAAAGGTCATTTTGTAATTATAAAGGACTCAATTTAGCCAGAGGACAGCCATATTAAACATTTATGTATCTAATAACAAAACTTCAAAATATATAAAACAAAATTAGATAGAAATACAAAGATAAATACACAATCAACAATTATAATCAGAGATTTCAATATCCCTCTCTCAATAACTGATAGAACACGAAGACCAAAAAATCAGTAAGGATATAAAAGAGTTGAACAATACTGTCAATCAATTTGATCCAATAAATATTTATAGAACGTTCCACCCAACAACAACAGAATACACGTTCTTTTAATTTGCACACAGAATATTTACCAAGTCCATATTCTGGTCCATAAAATCATAAAATATATCTCAATATCTACAAGAATTCAAGTCACACAAAGCATGTTCTCTGACCACACAGAATCAAATTAGAAATTGATAACAATAATAGTTCTAGAAAGTTCTCAAATACTTGGAAAGTAATAACACATTCTTAAATAACACATGGGTTAAAGAAGAAGTAAAAATGAGAACTATAAAGTAGTTTGAATGAAATGAAAATGAAAATATAACATAAAAGGAAACGTCGTCTCCTCAGAGAGGTCTGTCCTGATCACTCACTCTAAAACAGCTACCTAGTCATTCTCAATCACATGAGCTAGTTTTAGTTCCCTGTATAAAATCTCCTTATATCTGATATTTTGGTATTTACTTAATCCCTTTACTTGATCATTGTATCTTTCACCTTTAGAATTGAGACTCCATGTGAATAGAACATTTTCTGTCTTCTTCACCATTGTATCCTCAGGGCAATATCTGGCACCTATTAGAATTCAGTAAATATTTACTGAATGAATAAATGAATGGATGGATGGATGAATACAAACAAGGCATCAAGAAGGATAAGAATAAGGGTTGGGAACAGAAGATAGAAAGAAAGAGGAAAGGGCGTCTTTGTTTTGGCCCAAACTGAAGATGGGGTGGGAATTTGCCCAACCAGGTGGGGGCTGGAGGGAGAGACCTCCAGAAATTTCACCTAGCAAACAGATCTTCTGAGCTATCTAACCATTTTCACAGCTGCTTTTATGATGCTTTGGCAAAGAGAACTTGAGTATTGCTTGCCTAAAGCAATACCCACTTTGACCACAATTGGTCTTGAGAACTACAAAGCACAGATTCTCTGTGGAAGTGCTCCTCCACTACAAGAAAGTTTCTTTGCATTCTCTTTTGTATCTGGCACTTATCTTTCCTTTGCTTCTCTAGAGCAATGATTTCATTGCACTATAGCTTCAACAGCTAGTGCCTTGGAAATTCTTATCTGCGTGGCATGCAGGTGCAGTGGTGATAAACACAACATGAACAAAATTAAAATATTGCAAACTAAATTAAGTAATGAGTAAATCTCTCAAGGGTTTATACAAATCTCATAAACAAGCAATAGTTGAACAGAGGGCTGGGGTTAATACATTTAAATTAACCTCAAACAAACCTCAATTCAAACTGTCTGTAGGTATGATAGTCCAGGAAGACCTACTCTCAGCTCAAAATACCCTTGATAACCTTCTGAAAGAACCACTGAGACTTTCTTCTTAAACAAAGCATATTATCATATTGATAATAGTTGTTTAAAGGAAAAGAGGGGCAAAGACACGTATACATATATATATATACGTATATATGCATATAAATATACACATGCACACACACATACAGCGCGTTCTCATTATTCACGACAGTTATGTTCTATAAAGTCACTGTGAATACTGAATTAATGAATACTGAACCTATTGCTACTAGAAGAGATAGATAGATAGATAGATAGATAGATAGATAGATAGATAGATCGATCATCATATATATGTATATATATAATCTTCATTTCTAAGATTTTTTCTAACATTTTTCATTTCTACTAACATCTAACATCTCTTCCCAGAGCTCTTCCATTTCTTTTTTCTAGTCTTCTTTTCTAGAGGCAATTACTGTTTCAGGTTTTTAAAAATATTTCAATATATTTTCACACAATTTTCATCTTATGAGAAAGATAATCATTTTCCAGTTAGTGACATTTATTTCTGGTTAGTAACATTTATCTAATGTTAAATTTTGCTATCTTTTCCCACAATTTTTTTCTTACAATGGTTTTGTATCAGTGCTATGGCAGCTCAACCTTCACTACTCATCATGGAAGAAAAATGGATTTTCTTTAGGCAGTTAGGTGTAGGAGATTCCTGTGTGAGCAGCTGAGAGGGAGGGCTAGAATGGCTCCCCACAAGGTACCCATCTAGGATTCGTATCCCACAGCTTCTCTCTGCTTATGCTGCCCCAGATCTACAGTCCTTCCTACAAACGTGGCTCATCTCTGTGATTCTTTGCATAGACCCACCTTCTCCGCGTCTCTGAGTCCAACAGCAAAGCTGCTCTTGGCCTAGCCCCCCTCGCCCAAGTCTGACACCCTTTGTTACAAACAAGGCATATGGCATGTTTTTAACTTCAAGATGAGCTCTTCAACTTGAGGAAATGTTCCTTTGCTGACGTTTCCTGAGCTCTGCCTCCCCTGGCCTGCTACTGCTCTCCACCCATCTCTTCTCTCTCCTCTTCCTCCCAATCTCAGCTTCTTTTAAAGGCTTTTCACATAAATCAGAAACACTGTATTTATCCTCCTATTTCACTGAAAATGGAGTTTGTGAGATTTTTTTGTCATTTTTGTTCCTTTAGTGTGATTTGCAGCAAAATGCAGCCATGATCATACTCATTACTTTGTGTGTGTGTGTGTGTGTGTGTGTGTGAGGAAGATTAGCCCCGAGCTAACATCTGTTGCCAATCCTCCTCTTTTTGCCGAGGAAGATTGGCCCTGGGCTAACGTCCATGCCCATCTTCCTCTACTTTATATGTGGGAAGCCTGCCACAGCATGGCTTGATAAGCAGTGCATAGGTCTGCGCCTGGGATCTGAACCTGTGAACCCCAGGCTGCCAAAGCAGAGCACGTGAACTTAACCACTACACCTCTGGTCCAGCCCCATACTTACTACTTTTAATAATTCTGTTTAAAATTATGTGTCTCCAGAATCTACTCCAGGCCTCAGGCACTCCAGAATTTACATTTTAGAGGTGAGCTTCATTTTTCCTGAAGGACACTGTGGTTAAGTCTTGGAATCTCTCTTCTTACCATGAATCTATTTTTGTTGGACCACTTAGGGTTATTTGCGACATATTCACTAGCTTTGCCTGGAAAGCTGATTCTGCTCTCAGAGGGTACACTTCTCCTTTTCCTCTTCTCTCCTCCTTTTCTTCTTCTTTTATTCCTGGCTACCTCCTGGGCCCAATCCTTTAAGTATCCACTGGACTCTTGTTCTAATCACATCACCCCAGAAGTCTCTCAAAGTCATGTTGGTTCTCTGCTGGGCTAAAGAGCATCTTCTCTTCCTATTTTTAGCACACTTTCCACTGTATTTCTATTTCAAGATATAGGCCATGTGACGGTCAGAATAATGGCCCCCCAAAGATGTCCACATCCTAATCCTTGAAATCTGTGAATGTTACCTTACATGGCAAAAAGGCTTTGCAGATGTGGTTAAATTAATGATCTTGAGATGGAGAGATTATACTGGGTTATCTGGGTGGGTCCAATGTAATCACAAGAATCCTTATAAAAGGGAGGCAGGAGGGTCAGAGAGAGAGAGAGAGAGAGAGATTTGAAGACATTGCTCTGCTAGCTTGAAGATAGAAGAAGGAGTCATAAACCAAGGAATGAAGGAGGCTTCCAGAAGCTGGAAAAGGCAGAAAAATAATTCTTCACTGGAGCCTCCAGAAGGAACAAAGCCCTGCCAACACCTTGAATTTAGCCCAGTAAGACTTCTGACCCACATAACTTTAAGTTAGTAAATATGTGTTGTGTAAGCCAGTAAGTGTGTGGTTAATTTGTTACAGCTACAATTGGAAACTCAGACAAGCGTGTCTTGTCTTTGTGGAATGTAGTGTAGTCATGATCAACAATCTACTTGAGGCTATCAAAACCTTTTTGCTTTTCTAAATTCTTCTCTCCCCTTGTATTATTTCACCCAAACTTTTTCACCTGCATCACAGCTGGAAGAGCTGTGTTGAAGATTTTAATAAAACCATAAAAGTTTACAACCAGATAAAAGAAGAGTTATACTGGCAAATATATATTTTATTATTCAAAAATTATTATCATGCTTCCTCATCAATCCATTTTCCTTTATTTAGGCTAAACATTCATGGTTCTCTTATCTGTTCTTCATATGACAGTTTCTAGATCTTTTGTCATCATTCTCTTGAAATTCTTTTGCTTGGCAATGTCCACTTAATATGTGGTTATCAGAACTAGACACCAAAATATGACCTAATTAGGTAATAATAATAATAGCTAAGATTTAGTGAGTGTTTTCTAAGTGTAAGAAATTGTTCTAAGTATTAAACAGATCCATTGATTTAAATTTCACAACAATCCCATAAGTACTCTCATTAGCCTTATTCTAAAGACCAGGAAACAGAGACACAGAGAGTTAAGAAACCTGCTCACAGACATATATGGCTGGTAAGTGGAACTTAAAACCAGACAGTCTTACTCTAGCTTAACAACCCTGCTAGGACCCTGTGCTGGCCTACCTCAGTTCTATTTAAGCTAATATTAATAAAATATTTCATAGTGTTAAGGAATGAACTGCATATTTGAAAACCTGTATCCTGCAAAAGACAGAACAAAAGAAGCAAAAGGCAAAATGGAACCAAATAGAAATAGAGATACTCAGTGAGAGAAGAAAATTATAAGGAAAATTTAATGAAGAGCCATAGAGAAAAGAAGAGATATCACATCAGTGAAACTATAGACAAGATGCTCTAAAACGAGAGTAGTGAACATGAGCTCTTATGAGTAAAAAATTTAATAACTGAAATAAAAATTAAGTTGAAAGAGTGGAAGATAAATCGAGGATATGTCCCTAGAAAGTAGAACAAAAAACACAGAGATAGACAACATGAGATAAGGAATAATAATAAAAATAGAGCATAATTAATCCACAAGGACTAATATCCAACTAACAGGAATTTTTTTTAAAACTTCCAGCACTGAAGAACATGAAAATCCAGAGTAATGGATTCCATGCATATTAAACGCAATGTTAGGAATAAAGAATAAAACACCAAGAGTAAAGAAATTCCTAAATGCTTTGAGAAACAGAGAGACAGACCAACCTGGTAACATGGCAGTTCATAAGAATCAAAATGGCATCATACTTCTCAACTTGGATTTCTATACCCAGTCAAATTATCATCAAATGAAAGAGTAAAATAGGACATTTTCAGAGATATACATTCTTATAAAATTTACTTCCTATGTACTCTTTCAGGAAGCTATGGAAGATGTACTCTGCCCATACAATGGAATAAACCAAGAAAGAGAATGGCACACAGAAAAGGAATTAACAGAATGACTACAAAGCAAGTCCCAGGATGACAGCCATGCAAACAAGCCTAGAAAACAAAGAGGCCAGCCTGGAGTGGGGGTGGATGGCTCACAGTGGGTGTCAAAGGGCACATCAACAGGGATGCCTTCTGGAAAAAGAACACTGATAGTTTATGAAGAGAATTGTATTGAGAATATTGAGCCAGATATTCACAAAAAAACCAAGCAAGTGAGAGAAAGAAGCACTTATTAACTCCAGGGAAAACTGAAAGTTGTAGAAGATAGGAAGTGCAAATATAGTACCCCACTAGACTCAGCAGTAAACAATATTTTCGTAGTCGTGATAATGAAAGTTCAGACAACAGATTTAACCATAAAATTGTGAAAGAATTCTATTAGGAAGTGTGAAGGGAGGAGAAGAAAGTTTTTAAAAATTACTACATTCATCTACCATAATGACAAGCCAAAAAAGTTTAAAATTGGTGCCTCAGATAACAGTGCATCATATTATTTAGAAATATGGAGGTAAATATCGAATAAACAGCTAAAAGAGTTGAAAGTAGATGCTATTGGAAAGTAGAAAGAGACAGTACGGTTGCTACCTCAGGGGACGGTTGTTGTTGCAAATCTTAAAAACTATTAGTCTATTTTTCCCTAGTTTTATTGAGATATAATTGACATTCAGCACTGTATAAGTTTGAGGCATACAGCACAATGATTTGACTTACATATATTGTGAAACCATTACCACAATAAGTTTAATTAACATCTATCATCTCGTATAGATACAAAAATGAAAAAGAAAAAAAAGGTGTTTTCCTTGTGCTAAGGACTCTTGGGATCCACTCGCTTAACAACTTTCAAATATATCATGTGTCACTTAAAAAATTATTAATTAAAAAATGAGACAGCATTAGACCAAAAAATAAAAGAAAATCTCAAAGCGTATGAACACTATAAATTCCTTGTTGCATATTTAACCAAGTGTTCCAGACACTGAATCATTTTACACTCCTATGGATTGTTGTCATCACATTTGACATGTATTGTGAGCATTATCACAGTTTTAGCATTTAATAGAAGAGAAAGAGTAACTTTTAAAATTCACGTTGTTGAAGTGCTAGTAAAGATGAACAATCTTATATGCTGATTCATCAATTAATGTCTTTTTCTGTGAACTGTCTGTTCCACTCTTGCCTATTGGAGACTTCATGTACTTTTCGTTGACCAAAAAGAGTCTTCCACATATTAAGATGAATGGCTTGTTGGCCAGTACTTTTATCAGATAATCTTTTTAGCTTTACATTTTCGTACTTTAAAATATTTTTTATGTGGCTAAAACTTTTTTGTAATTCTTTCAGTTATGTGGTGTGCTGTATCCAGTGAGTAAATAAATATGTGCTCAACAATAAAATCAAGCAGTGGCAATTAAATATCAAGGTCCTGACAGTGTTAACACAGTATTCCCAAAGGATTCTTGCTTCAAAGTATGCTCTGAGGAAATCTGACTTTCATGAATGCACGCAACAGAATTAGGCAGAACTAAGAGTCATTGGGTCCACTTACTGGAGTGAATCTTCAGAGCCAAACCACTAGGACTCAGGAGCCAGAATAATGGTAATAATTAACGCTGAGTGAGCATTCGTTAAGTGCCAGGCACTAATCCAGAAGATTTACATGCAATGTCTCATGAGTACAGAAGAAATTGGAACTACGATTCTGAACCCCCAAGTGCAGAGCTGCACAACTTACATGCCAGGACAAGTGCTGGGAAAGGTCAAGATGTGGTCCAGTCATGGTGCGTGAGTTGGAAATAAAAATGTGAACTAGTGATCATTCTATTTGAGACCAAAATAATAATCTTTCAAACAATGAAACCAAAACAATTCATTATTTGTATTTTCCTATGACATTCCTTTCCAAAAAGAAAACCAACATTTTTAAAGACATTGCCATTAAATGGCTGGAGATTGATGTAATTCTCAGCTACATTGTTCTCTGTCACTTACGTTTGTTTTCTTATGTGGAATTTGTTTTCTGACTCACAAATTAAAAATGTTACCCCCTTTTGTGGAAACTGGCATCTCTGTAACAGAATTCTCTTCCCCAGGTGTGGGACACTTCTCGTTGTGCCTCTGCTTTTCTGTGGATGATTAATAAATTTGGGGTCACACTGAGTTCAGTCATGGTGAGACGCAAAATTAGGGAGAATCCTGGGTGTGAACGAACATCTCTTTGAAAGTGAGTATGTATGGGGAGTCCAGAAGCTCCTCGCCACAGGAGCAGGCATGGAGGACCCCCCTGGAGCAGCCAGCTGTGGCCCACGCCCACTCACGCCCAGCAAGGCTGGGAGCATCTTGGACGGACTGTGACTTCCCTCTCCCAGCTGCTTCTGGGGCTCAACTGTGCTCTTCTGCTCCTTTCCCTGAAGTTCCTGCCTTCTTTCTGCTCCTTGGTTTCCCATATCTGACTATGATATTCCACCTCAGCTCCATTTGTCCACCTAGGACCATGAAGTTCTGCTTTGGTAATCTATCATCCCCTCAACCCTTGTCTCTCCTGTTTCCCTAGGGCCTTGCTCAGTGAGGGTCTCCTGGCAAACTGGCTCCTGTTCACTGTTAATGCATGATAATGACTCCATGGGTTATTCTCGGGTCACACAGTTGCCTTTTAGCATGTCTCAGAACTTGACCTCAAGGCCAGCCTTTACATGGAAGGGACCAGCACAGACCTGATTTCCTCAACCTGAAAAGGAGGTCACACCCTCTTTATGGACATTCCATTGCCAAGTGAGAGTTGATGGGGTAGAGGACATGTTATTGTTCTGGAGTAGCACCATTTTCAGTGGCTTCTGACACTACTGCTTATGGAGATTTGACTCTGAGTGGTCATGGACAGCTGCTGCTCACAGGGCTCTGTGGACAGAGGGAATTGTCTGGAAGGGGTGAAGTTACTGAGGAAGCTCACTTTTCATCACACAGCCCTCCAGAGTCCTGTGGATTTCAGTTCACGCTAATTTCTGGATTTCCCTGAATTGGTTCACGGTTGGTGTTAGTATCACTCAAGTTTTTAAACTAGGAAGCAATATACAAATATCAATCTTAAAAAATATTGCTATTATAAACAATGACTTTTTTTTTTTATAATTTTATTTATTTATTTTTTCCCCCAAAGCCCCAGTAGATAGTTGTACGTCATAGTTGCACATCCTTCTAGTTGCTGTCTGTGGGACGTGGCCTCAGCATGGCTTGAGAAGCGGTGCATCCGTGTGCGCCCGGGATCTGAACCCGGGCCACCAGCAGCGGAGCGCGCGCACCTAACCGCTAAGCCATGGCGCTGGCCCAACAATGACGTTGTTTTAATATATAATACATCAATTCTATGTTATATTAATTACATATAATTAATTATTGTAATATAATTATTATCATGATATGGTAGAAATAAAAATTATAAAATATAATTTTAATAATAATATTTAATTTTCTATTATTTTATTATATAATTAATATTTATATAGTATATAATTATTACATAATTATTTTAATGTAGTTAATTACAAATCTATATAATAAACAAATGGGTACACTTTCTTATAAAAATATCAACACCTATGATGTGCACAGACATAGCTACAGTATTGATAAATTTCCCCAAAATGATGCTTAGCTCATTTAACATTTAAATTGAGCACACAGTGTGAATCCCTTCAAAACATGCTTTTGCTGAAGTTGTTTGCCTACACACATGATTAGAATCCTTTCTTTCTCTTGACTGAGCATACTAGTGAAATGTCAAATGGGTTGTTTGACTGACTTGACTTTTAAAAATCAAATGAAGTAGTTACATTGTTTAGAGGCGAGCCAGCGTTCATGTGAAGCAGTATTCTGAAGTTTAGAGACAGCCGCTTTCAGACGGCTTTTGGTCTGGGCTGCCCATGACCTGTGTGTGATGCTGTCGGTGACAGGCCCTGAGATCTCGCACAAGCCCCCTGGCTGGCTCTGCTGCAGTTGACCAGTTGACCCATCTCTACCACAGATACACAGCACAAGTCATAGTGAGAGGTTGTGAAGCTTAGTTAATATTTAAAACATTTTGATGCTCAGATAAAAGGGGATTCAAGTTGTCACCAATTAGTAGGAAAAGACTAATTATTATACAGACCTATGATCTTTTCTAAGTAGAAACATTAAAGGAATCTAAAAGCTATCACTTTTTATGAAAGAGCAGATGGCCTGAATTAGACCTCTAAAATATAATGAGTTTGTGTGTCTATATAGGTACAGATGTAGATGATCTAGATCTAGCTATAGATAACTAAACAGGAAGTTTTGTAAGGGCTGTTGGGGGAGGGGAGGAGAGAAGAGAACAGAAATCAACACTGTCTATGTCATTCGAGTCATTCTATCCAGTACTGTCTATAGGGATTGATCCAGAAAAAACATTGCCTTCTGTTCCAGACTTTTAACTACTTTGAAATATACTTAAATTATCATATTTCAACAAAATTCACAGTTTAGGCAGTAAATAGTTCCTGAGTTCCTACTCTGGGCTAAGCTCTCAGCTACTATGGTGAACAAACTGCAGCACTAGTTCTTCAGGAGCTGACAGTCCAGTGGAAGGAGATAGACATATAAATAGGGCTGCTATCCTACAGCCAATTTTCTGCCTTATCACCCCACCACCACCAAAGCATCATCTGGTTCTTGGGAAGGAGTAGTTTGTCTCCTGTCAGCTCCTGAGTTTTCTCCTTAGTAGTCGTGTTCCTCCCCAAAGCCCAGAGCTGGGTGGAAGGCCACTGCTGCCTTTGCTACTGACCGTCTCCTGAAACCCCTCGACAGGCTCCACATACAATTATGGAGGTTGTGCAAGGCACCCTTAGGGGTCAAAGACTCTACTGTAGGTTGGAGAGGTGGTTAACGGAACTTAATGCAGGAGAAAACGTCAGGCTAAATGTGGTTCTTCCCAAAGGCCAAAGGAAATTTTTTGCCAACAAGTTCAAATCTTTGCAATCCTCCCAAGCATTTCGCCAAGAAAGAAACTTGAAGAACACCATATCCTTGGCAAAAGCAATTATCTTCAAGTGAGGACTAGGGACAGGGGTGATGGGTGTGGGAGGCGCCTTCCTCTGAGAGATCTAGCTGGTGCTTCACCATTTAAGGTTGATCTCTGAGGTCTCTATGCCAGTCTGAAGTGAGAATGTTCCTCATCATTCTTCCAGGTCTTCTGAAGGAAACCATTGGTTCACACACACACACACACACACACACACGCACAAAGAGGCATGGACACATGCCACCTCTGATTTTGTTTACCTTTAGACACATGGAATTCTTAAGTATGGTGTCATCAATGCCTATGTCCCAGAGCAAACCCCCAGGGACTGGAGTAGGGCGATGAGTGAAGGGAGCAGATAGTCTTCCAAATAAAGCAGGAAGAAGTGATAATAACCAAAGGACTGTGGCCTTTGGAGGGGGACTAAATTAAACTGTCTGCTTTCAAGATACATTGCTTGACTGGATTAGATAAGAGTGTTTTTCCAATTTGGTTTGCAAATATAATGACAGGAACATTTTTGTTTGAGTTTACTCCACAATCTCAATAGCCATAGATTATTTACAAATAGATTCAGATATTTGGGGAATGAGGATTTGGGATAATAAAGATTCTTTTCATTGAGTGTGGGATAGTAACTAGGAGCAATAAGAATAAAGTGTGCTAAAGTGGTGGAATGATTAAATATGGCGAGAAATAGTGAAGCTCCTGTAAACCTGAGGATCTTTTCTTGACTCAGCAGCAAGAGATGGCGTCTTAACACTTTTACACAACAGTTACTAGTGAGCTGTTATAAAATAACGACTGAGGTTGAATATTTATCACAAAGGAATTTCTGTGCATCTGTGTGATCGAGCCTCTCTCGCTCATAATCCAGCGCAAAGGCTCTGCTTGGCTTGGAGAGAGGAGTGGCGTGCCTCGGGGAAGATGGACAGACTCTCCCCTTGACCCACATGTTCATTTATCTAGTCTTTACTCAGCTTACTCTTCTGCCAGGCTAAGTTTTCTCCACTAAGGGCATGCCCCACCTCTCTCTCTAATCAGACCCTTTCAACTCGCCACTCATTTGGAGGACAGAAGAGGCTGTCCACAATGGAGGCCAGTTTGTGAACACAGGTCTCTCCTGGTCAGAGGGGAACTTCTCTAGTTTTCTTTTATTCTCCTTCTGTCCCTCTTTACGGAATTTTATCCAATTACCTCTTTTTGCTCCTGAGCTTCTGTGACAAATCCATTGATTGAGCTTCTTAGTTTTAAGACAATAAGGGGGATTTGTTCCTCTAAACTCTTTGGTTAAAAAAATGAAAAGAAAATGGGAAACAGTTCTATCAGATGTGGGAGTATAGGTAAGATCTGAAGCTCATCATCCCTGAGCGATTCCAGTTCAATGGGGCTCTGTAAGTGACTGAGAGGAGACATTTTTAGCAGTTAAAAGTATTTTTAGGTGACTTTAAAATAGAGCCAAAGAATAAATCTGATAGAAACAAGAAACAGAGAACTTTGATTCTGGGACACCCTGTGGTTCTTGAAATGTGAATAAAATTACTTCCTGAAAAAGCTCAAAAAAGTTGTTCATCATTCTCTTTTCAGTCACGATGTTTAGCAGGGTCTCAAGAGCCCGTCTAACAAACAGTTCCATTGGTGTGAGTGACCTAAATGAGGCATAAATCCTTACACACTTCCTACGTGTCAAAACGGACTGTGAGATTTTAAATAAATGTCCTCGCATGACAACACCTCTGCGCTTAGACCTTGGGACCATACGGGGACCGTGCACGTTATGTGGACCCGTTCCTGCTACTCCATTCTCTCCTTTTCCATTCCCTTTCTTTTCCTCTCTCTTTTTAATTGTATATTTTGTATATTACCTGCAATCTTCATAACTCTAATGTTCTCGGTGGTCGAATGTTACTGAAACCAGGATCCTGAGAGTAGTTCAAAAAACAATTTAAGTGGGAGTCCAAGAAAGGTTCTTCAAAGAATGTGTTGAGTCCAAGCAAACTTTTATCTTATCAGTTGGCCTCTTTTCCCTTGAGAGAAGAAAGGGAATATCTTGAATGAAAAATACATAGAGATACTTGCTATAATGTGACATCTTAAAAGCTGATTTTAGACAGATAAAGTTGAAGCAGTATGTGAACACGTAACACACCAATTCCTTTCTCTAACTCTTCTATTAGCATTTACTGTGCACCTACCACATGATCAGCACTGTGAGTTTGTGCTATGCTCTGCGGGAGATATCAGCTACATATCACCATCTACCTTTCAGATATTTTAAATCTACTAGTAGGAACAAGTTATGTATGCAAATAACTTTATCACCAAATGGAAGGTAATGTCCCCCTAAAGGTATGAATAAACCTCTTGAGTGTTCTTAGGCGAAAAGGATCTGATCAAAGTAGAGGAATTGAAAAGTCTTCATGCAGGAATGGATTTTCTACTCAGAAAATGATTTCTCTAGAATTACTAGGCCTCCAGCAGCTAGAGATCCATAAGAAGTCATTCCAAAGCTACAGGAATTGTACCTGGAAAGCCACTAATGTGGTGAGGTTTGGGTGAATTTGGGAAATATTCATGTAGCCTCTCTGAGATGTTCCAAGAGATATTTTATGTATACAAAGATAATGAAGAAGACATGGATCCTGTCCATGGGGAGCTTCCAGTCTGGTGTGGGATATAAAGAATAAAAACCAATATTTGCCACAGTGTTAGAAGTGCTATATTAGAGATACACACAAGGTGTACAGACGAGGGGTCAGAGAAGGCAATAAAGACTGGTTCTGAAAGATACATACAATCTTACCAACCCAGAGGGATCACAGGCAGAAGCAAGAGTTTAAACAGAGATTCAGAGATGTGAAATGCGCAGTTTGTTGAGCAAATTGTACGTTTCGGTGGCTAGAGTGTGGAGGACTGGCAGAGTTAGGAGGGGCAAAGAACGAGGGAGCCCAGATAATTAGGTTAGGGTCAGACTAGGAAGGACAATGAAGGCCAACAAAGGAATTTGGATTTATTTACTAGGCAGTAAAGGCTTCTGAGCAAGGAAATGAAATAATCGTAGAAAATTATGTAAGCAAATACTTTTATTCTTTAACCAAAATAAAACACAGAACCTCCTGTACTAAAGGCTATGGAATAACAATGAATAGAAAGAAATGTGAATCCAAATAATCTGGTTTATAGGGTAGTTTTAAATTTGATTATGGTCAAGGACAAGGATAGTCCTGAGCACTTAGGATTTTAAGATCCATAAGGGCGTCAGTGTCTGTGTTTATCACCAGGCCCTGAGTGTTTCATTAACATTTGTTGAAAAAGTGAAGGAAATATTGGATAAGTGAATAAAACGATGAAAATGACCCCGAAATAATTTCAATATTTACAAATGGTGGAACAATGAGGAAGATCAGTGCCCTTCTGGCTTTGCATAGAGAGCCTCTGAAGGTGCAAGGGCGCACGAGGCAGTCTTCTACATTAGAAGGAGGGAATCAGTCCTACATGTCGCTTTCTCCTCTGGTGAGTCAATCACTAAGTGATAACAGAAAGAATATATCCCAAAGTCAGGGAAAAATAAGAGATACCATTCCTGGTGAGCACACTTCCTGCGGACTTGCAAAGAACGTGCACAACACACACGTAAGAACGAAGAGATGATGGGATGCGGTAATTGGCAAAACGAAGAGCACCGAATATGCTCATCCTGGTTACATGACAAAAATGACAATAGGAGGGATGAAAACTAACACTCCATAACAGAATAAATATTGAGTAGACAATTAGTAGGTTCTGCAGAAGTGATATGTAAATACCGTAATTATTAAGGAAAACAATGTAGGAAATCCTATTATCTGTTTAAAAATATCTGTGACCTCTTTGAAGCTAGAGACACATACTGGATGTCTTTGGTTCCTGGCACTGAGCGTCCTGCCTTAGTATGCTAGCAGGCCCTCAATGAAGAAATACCAAATGCAAATTACTCAGAAGCCCCTTCAAGTGTCTGCAGCCATCACCTGCCTCCAGGGCATGAAGGTGGTGTGGTCCACCTGACCATCACCTCCATCCTTCGGGGGCGGGGGGTGGGGACCTCGAGAGACCGTCCTTCCTCTGGAGCCCATCTGCCATTTCAAGGTTATGACAGTAAGGTGGGGATTTTTTGTTTTATCATTACAGGTTTTTTTTTCTTCTTTCTTTTTACTGTTTTGAGGCTTGCTAGGGTGCCTGTGAAAACAAGAGCCTGATAGCTC
Source organism: Diceros bicornis minor (assembly GCF_020826845.1). Taxonomy (NCBI): domain Eukaryota; kingdom Metazoa; phylum Chordata; class Mammalia; order Perissodactyla; family Rhinocerotidae; genus Diceros; species Diceros bicornis. Next base: position 64,416,964 of record NC_080755.1, read on the forward strand.
TGGAGAGAGCTGGGGGAGGGATAGGGCAGGTTGCACAAGCCCTTCCACAAATGCTCTGCCGGTTCCCTGCCTTGTGTGCCCCACCTCAAAGCTGACTTAAAATGCATCCTGCTGTTCCAGGACGGCTGCCCTTCCAGACTGTGGACTGCTGGCTGGGGCGACGTGCCAAACGCCACTCTTGGTTGAGAAGGTTAACCAGTTAACCAGTGTCCACGGTGCATGGAGATGAGGTTGCCAACTCGACGGCTATCGACGCTGAGATTTCACGTGGATCTGACTGCACCAGATAAAGCAGTAATGAGGCACAAAACCCAGCAGTTCACCTGGGAACAAATTTCATGCCGGTAAATTCTAATCTTTGATATTGGCAGTGTTGTTCTGCTCTCCAAACGCTGGCCTGCCTTCTGCCCTTCTCCAGCTGGAAAAGCAAAGCCAGCTTGGGTCACACCTGTCCTGGTGGTAGAATCCATCGTGTGTCACTGTCTCCCCTCCGTGTCAGCACGAGCATCCTTTAAGCTGAAACTTTCCTCTTACCATATCCATGACGGAATCATTTCATCTGTAATAATTTTCCATCGGGCGCTGGAGAGCAGGCTGCTGGAGCTTTACCTGCTGTTCAAACCAGGCACGGTGGAGAGAGACCATTTTTCTTTGTTTTTGAAACCAACAGGAGGACGAAAAGGCCCCATAAATACAGCCAATCAGGAGTATTTTATATCTATTGCTGCAATGAGAAAGCCTACCTGTAACAAAATAGAAGAGGGATGCAAGGAAATAAGAAGGGGAAAAAAAAAAAAAAAGAAGGGAAGGAAGAAAGATTTAGAGAAAAAAGGGAGCAGGATTAATCAGTCTTTCTTGTCGAAAAGCTCCTGGAATTTATAGCAAAATAGTGCTTTGGATGGTCGGGGCTATCCGTCAAGGGTTAAATGTCACTCAAATCACGCCGTTACAAACTGGAAAGTGTGTGCGTGTGCGTGTGTGTGTGCGTGTGTGTGTGTGTGTGGAAGGATGGAGATGCTACTTTCCTATGCATTTCAAATGGAGCCACGCTGGCCGGGAGATGACCTGCCACACGATTTTTAAATTATCTCCGTGTGCGCTCGGCTTGTTTTGGAAATGCTCTAAATAAAAATAATGGACTGTCTTTTAATAAGTCTCATTGTGAGGATTCCACACATCAAACCACGCAGTGCAGCTTGGAGGCAAACATCGGGCATGTGTGATCTTGCCGGAAGAGAGACAAATGGTGATGCGGGGAGCTCCATCGAGGGACTGCTGACAAGAAAATGGCATTCGCAAACTGACACATCTGTCAGGGTGGAGAATATTGGCACCTGTCATGCAATTTCAGTCATGACTTTTAATAAAGCTGCTTTCCCTTAGGTAAAATTGGAACTTGACTGTAATATTAGCTGCGAGCACGTCTTGTTTTCCCCTTCAGAGCGCTTTTGTACGTGAGGCGGTTCAAATGAGTCTTAAAGCCCAAGTAATGATGTTTACCAGCCTCTCCTGTCTCCCCAGAACTCTGGGTTTGAAAAAGATGTTGCATTGAGTTTTTTTCTTTCTTTCTTTTGCAAAATGTCTCCTTTTGCCAACGAATGCTGGTTTCCGTATTTATTTCCATATCCCTCGCCCCCTCCCTTGCCTCCCCCTCTGACTGGGCTGTTGTTTGAATGAATTTAGCCTGGGGAAGTATGTATATCATAAAAACCCGGTTGGGATTTGTTGGCTGTCAGTCAATAAATCAGTCAGAGTTTAATTACCAGGCAAGTGATGGGCTGCGGTGACAGGCACCAGCTCTAGCGGAGAGCATTTCTTTTGGGGCAACCACTACAAGAAAAACCTAAAAATGAGGTTACTCTGAATGTGTGTATGTATGTGTGTGTGCGTGTGTGTGTGATAGACACGAGGGGAAGCTAAGAGACAAAATTGAGAAGCAAAAAGTTGTGTGTGCAAAAGCCAAAGAGAATGAAAAGTTAAGGAACTGCATCACTGCAATCAACCCTAAACAGTTGTTAAGAGAGTGGAAGTTTGATGAGTCATTTTAATAAAATGTTCTCTGTTAAAATCTTTTCCTGTTGTGTTTGGAACATCAGTAGTTGGGTGTTACATGATTTCTGTACTAACACATATTAAGTTCATTTCTTTGTTCAACACACAGAAATAATTTATTTGTATTCCATGGAATAAAAAATTCTCTTAATTGGAAATCCCACTTCCCCCAAAAAATATCAGAAAGAATTACTATGTAAAAAACGACATAATGTGTTAAATTATGTTTCAAAAAGTGGGAGTCCAGTGTGTTTTCTCCCTTATTAACATTCCCACTAATAATCAGCCATTGCTTCCCACCACCTCTCCACGCCACAACAACAACTTTGGGGCGGGATTCCAGGTTGAGTGACCCTGAACTCCAGATTCAGGATTGTTGGGGTTTTTTTATTATTATTATTTTCTTTTTTTTCCAAAGGCAATTCACACTCAACATAGATTTTATTTTTGACTAGTTGTAAGAAATGCCATCTTCTACCTGTCATGTGTCATGAAGCTGTATGTGAAGATACTGCAGGATATTTTGACTGTAAGGATGTTCTATTTTCTTTTAACTGTTCTCCAGTCGTATGTCTCAGTTTGTTTGTTTGAAATTCTTAGACCATTTTAAGGAATTGTGGGAATCTTTGACTTGAGGTAATATATCCACTACTCAGAGGACAGATGCCTCTTGGCTGGAGTAGGGGGAGAAAGGCAGCAGCAGGCTGTGCTCAGAATCTGGGATGGTGGAGAAGGCCTAGAGTATGGGTCCTTTTCTAGAATTTAAATTTCATTGAATTCTCCCAAGTTGTCCTGGATCTTTTCCTCCTTTCTGGAATTCTTTTAGAATTATATTATTAGAAGGATGTGATGATCATCAACCAGATACAAAAGCATGAGATTTTTATAAATATATCATAAAGGTTTAAGACAAAGAAGATCAGGCAAGATGTGCTGTGAAACCATGAAAAAAAATTATACACAGCACCAAAGCAAAATCAGCAGGCTTTTGGTTTTTGCCAATTCTTTGTGAAGAAAATGTTTGGCAGTTTGCCTAAAATCTTAGCAGCAAACAGCAGCCACTCCAGCTTAAATTGCTATAAAAAAAACAAAACGGAAAAGCAAAACAAAACAGAGCAAAACCCTCTACCCCGGGCAAGAATATTGCCTGTGACCTGAGTCCTGGAAACCTACAAACTGGAGCCAGTCTCCCTGCTCCCATTTGCTCTGGGTTGAATCCTTTCTAGGCCTCAGTTTACCCAGCTTGCAGCTCAAATGCCAACGCTCTTGGGGACCAATAAATTCCTCCATGGTTTCAGTCCAGGTAGCAAGTCTTCAATTTCAATAAACTTAAGAATGAGCAGGCTTTGTTTAAATGTCTGTTAAAACAAATTTTATGACTGCTTCAGCGCTGTATCAGACAGCCCACCATGTCCACATACCCCATAAAACACATCACCAGGCTCCTCAAGTATGTCGGGTTAAGAGAACCAGAATCTTTCCTGGGGCATTCCTTTTATGAATGTCTCCCCCCATATTAACAACCTTTAAGTCCAAACCTAATGGAACATTTTAATCAGAAGAGCTAGAATTAGAAGAAATAATAATGGTATTGTCTTAGAGAAAAAAGGAAGATCATGAAGTGGAAAAATAGGCAAAATACTATTTTAAATTAGCCAAAAGGACTTCAGTCTCCAGGGTTTGACATTTTGCAGTGTCAAAAAGCTGCTTGCGTTTTTGTCCCATCAGGATTCTCACCTGCTGCAAAGCTGAGTTCAAAGGGAAGGCATAAACAATCCTCCAACCCCTGGTAAAACAAACCTACATACATCCTCAACAACAAAAAGACAGGCGGGTCACTTTTTTAATCCTACTATTTCTGTTGAGTATCATTTACTTTCATCTTCAAATAAAAGGGAAAAACAAACACTGAAATAGTTACTAAGTGTAGAGTTTTCTATTGCTTCCAAGCAATCAATATCACAGAGAGATGGCTATGGTGACTGTCTGTGCAGCATCCCTCATTGCTGTTATTAACATAACCATGGGGTTTCAGAACAGAGTAAAAATTAAACCACATCTTTATATTATCCGGTTTTTAAACATATCTAGGAAGGGAATGTCCATAGAGGGAATAACACCCTAATATGGTGCCGTAAAATCTTTCATACCTTTGTGTCCCGAGTGCTGCACTAGAAGCTCATTTCCTCCTGTTCTCTTAAGAGAGAAAAGACTTCACCTACGTGCTGTGTTTTTAACTCTTATAGACCAGATCACTAGCACAGGAGGAAAGACTTGCACAAAAATGGGTGCGGAAGTCACTGTTGGCAACCAGTCCCTGCCAGCGGGTTGTTCCCCGTGCGGCAAGCTCCTTTGTGCCCGGCACTCCTATTGTAGTTGTTAGCACATGCTCTTTCCTTCACTTACACACGGATCCCTTGTTCCTGGAGGCAGGCCACGCATTTTGAATACAGACCTCCTTATGCTCTGGGGAAATACGGTTCAAAACAAGGAAGGTGAGGCCCCTGCTTTAAAAGAGCTGGCATTCTCATGGGGATAGACTGAAAACAAACAAATACATAAGCAAGAAAAACATCAGATGGTGACGAGTGTTATGCGGAAAATTAGAATCACGTGCTGCGATAGAAAGCTCCTTTGGTTTTCTGGTCAGGAAAGATCTCTCTGAAGAGGTGACGTTTAAGTGAAGGAGCCAGACAAGTGAAGGTCGAGGCAAGAACATCCCAGGCAGAGGAGACAGTCTGGAGTTTTGGGAAATTAAATGAAATCTGGTGTTTTTGAAGTGTAATGAACGTAGGCAACGTGGCAGGGGATGAGTTAGGACAGGCAGGCGGGAGGAAGACCATGCAGGGTCTTGTACCCATGGCAGAGTTTACATTTTCTTCTAGGTTTAACAGGAAGCCACTGGAGGGTTTTAGAATGAAGACTGACATGATTTGATTTTATTTCAGTTGAGTTTTAAAAGCATCACTCTAACATCTATTTAAGTAGCCAAAAGTAGAAACAGGGAGACCAAAGAGGGGATATTGCAATAGTCCAGGCAAAAGATGGCTTGTGGTTTGGGCTGGGATGATGGTAAGATGAGGAGAAGTGGACAGATCCAGGACTTATTTTGAAATAGTCAACAGGAATTGCTGATGTATTGCATGATGCTGAGAGACAGAGTAGCATATCATTCAGTATGACAGAGCTATACCGTGTGACACATAACACCAAAATCTTAATGGCTTAGAACAACCTAGATTAACTTCCCCTGCATGCTCCACATCCATGGCAAGTCAGCAGAGACTTTGTTCCACATTGTCCCCACTCGAAGACCCAGGCTGATGGAGACTCTGCACTTGGGATGTGGCTGGTTGCTGAATTAGGATTGAAAGAATACAGAGAATCATGCACTGACTCATAAATGCTTCCACACAGTGGTGATGCCCATCACCTCTACTCACAGCTCATTGGCAAGGACAAGTCACTTGGTCAAGGGAAGGGAGAAGTGGACTTATTCTCTGTGGAAAATAGTAGAGGGAAACTGGGGATTGGGGAACATAGTTATTATTGATCACTAGTTATTATTGATCACAAGATGCATCAAGGACAATCCCTAGAACAACGGCATAAGTGGTGCTGCCATTTCTTGGCTGTGGGAAATTGGGGGAGGAGGTCCTGTACTCCTTCACCATGATTATAGCTGTTCAACACCCATCTAACCAGAGACGATACAAGTTCCATACTCTCCAGATCACTACTGTCCTAGATTCTTTGAACCCAGCACCATGACTGGCACATAATATTTGGTGACTTTATGAATGAATTAATGAACCAAAGAATAAGAATAAGTCATTAAGGGGGATGGCCGCATGGCATAGTGGTTAAGTTCAGCATGCTCCACTTCAGCGGCCTGGGTTCTAGGGTTCAGATCCCAGCCACAGACCTACACCACTCATCAGCCATGATGTGACAGGGACCCACATACAAAACAGAGGAAGATTGGCACAGATGTTAGCTCAGGGCTAACCTTCCTCAAGCAAAAAAAGAAAAAAAGAGGAAGATTGGCAATAGATGTTAGCTCAGGGCCAATCTTCCTCAGCAAAAAAACAAAAAAGTACTAAAACAAAAAGAAGTCATTAAGCCATTTTTTTTTTTACTTTCCAAGGGTGGCAAACAATTGCACTTTCAACCTTCCTGTCTGAAGCCAACCCAGAAGTCCACATTTAAGCCTGTATTATCAGCAAGGGCCCAGGCTCATGGGCTGACTCACACATGAGCTGTTAGCAGCTATGTATTTTCCCAGGCCATCATTTGGCTGTCTTGAAGTTTTGTACTCTAGTTTCTGATACCTCCACAAGTTTAGTGACTTATTTTAATACTTCAGATTACCTACCTGGACACCAGTTTAATTCTCAGTTTTTGAGTTAGAGAGATGCACTTTCAGCTCCAGCTAAAGGATACTTTGGTCAGCTACGGCATTTTGACACTATCCTATGAGCCATTGGAGGCATTGACCACTTTTGAGTGAAGGATTAGCGTGAACTACATCCAGATTGAAAACTCCAGAGGGCTGGTGCTGTACTCCTGAATCTAAGCATTCTCAACACCAATCAGAGTAATGGTCACATACAGGCACACAATAAAAACGTGACATATGAATTACTGAGCAAATGAATGAACACGTGGATGATCGAATGAGGTTTTAAAAGATTAATGTTGTGGCACTAGTAAGTTTAATTGGGGGAGGTACAAGCTCGTGGCAGGAAAAACAGACACCGTTGCAAGAGTCTGGAGGCGAATTTATAAGACTCTCATAGGCACTGACAAATGCCCAGATATTGTCTGTCTCAGTTCAGTGAGTTCCTAGTTAAAGATGAGCGATATTTAAAATTGCAACTCAATATTCCTTCTAATTCAATGTCAGTGCAACTTGTTATAAAGACACAGGGCAAGATTTAAAGAAATAACTTGTAAAAACTTTATATAGAGAGATAAATAAAATTATGTCATCAGAATTACTAATACTTTGACTATCTATGCAATAGTAACTCTGAACCCCAACACTACATAATTTTATCTAATGAAAACATTCCTTGAGTACAATGTTGACAAGGCATATGGTTTTCAAACCATTTTTATTTTTTATTTTTTGTGAGGAAGATTAGCCCTGAGCAAACATCCGATGCCAATCCTCCTCTTTTTGCTGAGGAAGACTGGCTCTGGGCTAACATCCATGCCTATCTTCCTCCACTTTATATGGGACGCCACCACAGCATGGCTTGGTAAGTGGTGCGTCGGTCGGCACCTGGGATCCGAACCTGCGAACCCCGGGCCACCGAAGCAGCGGAGCACGTGCACTGGGCCGGCCCTCAAACCCTTTTTAAATCCGTGATATCAATTTAGGTACCTGCTCAAGAGATCCAAAATACACTTTTGGCATACAGAAATACTAAAATCCCATTAGTTTTCTGATGGTATATTAATATACAGTTGTTTACTTGCAAGAACAGAAACACAACTCAAACTAGCTTGGAGGAATGCATGTGCTCATACGAACAAACCACAAACAGGGCAGGGATACAGTTGAAAAGGCTGTGTGCAGTTGAGCTTTGGGGATGGCTCAGATCAGAGACTCAAACACCATCAGCTTCTCTCCTTGTCTCCCACTCAGGTCCACTTCCTTCTGTACGTTAACCCCATTCCTTCACATTACAGATCAGCTTCTTTCACACTAAGGAAGACATGGCAGCCAACAGCCCTAGACTCTTCTCCATTCGGGAGGAGCTCAACCCTTTCTCCATGCCTAATTGAGTGGCAAACCAAGATACCGGACATCGGCCACCTGGAGATGTAAGGGAATATGATTGACAGCTCTCATTCAAACCACAGGGCTAGCATTCTGGGCCAGTGGTAGGAGCAGCTCTCTGAAGAAGAATGGGGTTGTTTGCAGAAAAAGAGAGCAAAGGTGCCAATTCTTCCACTGTCTCTATCCATTGTAAAGTTTCAGGAGGCTGCTGCTGCCCCCATTTACTCTTCTGGAGTTGATTTTGTTTTTAACCCCAGTTGTATGAGAGAGAGAATGAGGGTGTATTCATTTGTTCAGGCCGCCATAACAAAGTACCACAGACTGGGTGCCTTAAGCGACAGAGATTTATTCTCTCACAGTACGGAGGCTGGAAGTCTAAGATCAAGGTGTTGGCAGGTTTGGTTCCTTCTGACACTGTGAGGGAAACCCTGTTCCAGGTCTCTCTCCTAGCTTCTGGTGGTTTGCTGGCAATGTCTGGCGCTCCTTGGCTTGTAGATGCATCCTCTTGGTCTCTGCCTCCCTCTTCACCTGGCATGCTCCTTGTGTACATCCATGTCCAAATTTCCCCTTTTTATAAGGACATCAGTCCCACTGGATGGGGCCCACTCATGAGGACCTCATTTAAACTGATGGTCTCTGTAAAGACCCTGTCTCTGAATAAGGTCGCACTCTGAGGGTCTAGGGGTTAGGACTGCAACCTACCCTTTATTGGGGGGACACCAATTCAACCCTTTACAGAGGGTGATGGGACATTTTTGCTAAATAAAATGAATGGACTTGTTGAGAATGAACACCATTTGGTCTACTTTGTCTCCAACTCAGTTCTTCTTAAATCCTCTTTCACTTGCTAATTTCTTGTGTTCTTAGCATTGCTATCTGTGTTTTAGGGATTTTTTTTTAACCAAACAAAATTAAAATTGTCTATTTGCATTAAACTCTGGCAATACAAATGTAAACAACTTTACTTTTCTTGACTCTTACCAAATAATAAGTAGTTGCACATTTTTTTTATTGCAGACCTATGAACAATCAACATTCAAATACATTATTTTAGAATTTTTTCAATCGAATTATTCTAATATTCTTTAGAGAATATTCTTTAGAATATTTCTCAAAAGGAATATTGGATATTTCCCCATCTAGTTACTAGAATAATTCTTAGTAAATGCAATCACTGCAGTGTAATAGGTTAAAACCTCCTCAGACTTTGTAGCAAAGTATTGAATCTCCTTTTGAACATTACGTTTTCCATGTTACATCCCCATAGATATTAAAGAAAGAGGTTAAGAGAAAAAATAAATGACTAATAAGTGGTATTATTCATTGTTATAATTTGTGAAGGGGAGAAAACTTGGTTTTCAAATGAAAAGGTATCACAATCAAGGATTGATCTGAAATTTTGTTTTAAAATCATGTCACGGTCTGCCCTGGCCTGTGAAACCATCTGTGCCCTCAGATGAGCCACTAGGAAGGCTTGCTGGAGTCCGAGAGGAGAGGAATTCCTGGAGACCCAGCTCACCTGTTCCGTACTCTCAGAAACTGTCCACATCAGTTGGCGTTTATTTGGGGAAGGCTGTGACCGCCTCCAGTGGCGTAAGCTGCTTGTGCACATGTAGACACGGATGTGTCTTTCCTTTATTCTGTGAGTGACAGTGGAAAAAAGTGTGCTCTGGATGTGCTGACATCAATATATTGTTACAATATGAGTAACAAGACAGCCCACTGACAGATGGGGCTGCTCCGTTTATAACACTCGCATCTCGCTTTCTTCCACACTCGAGGACGAGGGTGCACGCCGCGTGCTGGCAGCAAATGTGGGAACTGATAGTATTTAGCAATAACACGTTGAGTACTGCAGATTTCCGCTGTGCGTGTGCCCTCATGTTCCCGCCCCAGCATCAGGGACTGACAACATACTCCATTCGGCAGGACCGCCCAACTCTACCTCCCGCTGCAGTCACAAAGGACAAACCCCCCCCCCCCCCTTCGTGTACGCACAGGGCCAGACCCTCACAAGGAAATGCAACTAAGTCAGGAGGATGCTATTCGGTTTCAGAGAATCTAAGCTCAAAGATGTGAAACTGTTTTTAACAGCTTATTTTTACTTCCAGGTTTTACTGTGTGTTTTCCTTCCATTTCAGCGTCAAGCACAAACACACTTCTTGTTTCAAATCACCTCTGCTATAATTTCATCAGAACCAGCACCAGGTATGAGGACGCGCTTTCCCCTCCTGCATTTCCCCGCATGCGCATGCGTGAACACTGGAGTGGATACAGCGGAAGGTGAAGTAGAAGCCCACCAGGGTCTCCTGAACTGCAGACATAACAACACTGCCTCCAGAAGACCCTGCTCTCCCAGGCAGCAAAAGGATTCGTGACCTGGGAGGGCGTCAAGTGAGACGTTTTCTCAACTTTCCCAAGCAACAATACACAGACAAAAAGGTCAGGTCTGGCGGCCCCTCTAGCATACTCACGCCTGTTTATGAAGACACTTAGCCTGGATTTAGTAAGTTCACGGCAAAGCTCCAGGGGCGCCTGTCTCTTTAAATCCGTCTCCTCCCAAGTGAAATTTGTGGCCCTGATGAATGGCAGAGCAGAGTCATCCATAAAAGGGCAGAGGAAAATCACATTCATTTGCATACAGTAATTATTCTGTGAATCAGGCCACCTTTATTGCTGGCAGAAAATCTACTGTCAGCATCACTCTATAGATCACGTTTGAAAATCTAACAGCTGAGGAAAGTCGTTGTTTGGAATCCATGTGGTCCGGCACTCCTGTCCCCAGCACGTCAATTATCATGTTTCTAGGTAGACAGCAAAGTTTCTGGGTGTCAACGAGCCTGTGTTTTCTTTTCTTCCCCTCTGCAATGCCTCTACCTGTTTCTGGGGAGGTCCCCTGCAGATTGGGCATGGTCGTAGTTCCAAAGGATGAGTGTGAGCACAAGAACATGCTGGACCCAAAGGGCTTTGGGAGAAACCTGGGCTTGACTTGTCAGAGTTGGCATCAACGGTAAATCGTGGGAGGGTCTCACTCCGCCTTCTCTAGAACCCTGGCCCCACCCACATCGACCCACAAACGTACACTGTCACCACATCTACAAACTCCAGCTGAATCCACCTTTTCCCACAGCCAGAGAAGGAAACCAGTCCCAGCCATGGCCCCGGCACGTCTCCCCCTAACGTTACGGAGAGGAAGAACCATGCATTGGCTTTCAGTGGCTCTCCAATTTTTGGAAAGGAGGAGGAATTGAGGTAGAATGGAAGAAAAGCTGTACCAGCAGCTCTGAAAAGGAATAAATTCATTATTTATAGGGTGGTGGAAGACATACAGCACGCATTTTAATCTCCAGAGGAACCGTGTAAAGGAATGTTTCTATTTAGAAGAATTTGTATGGGGCATAGTTGAAAGAGCAGGGCTTGTATCAGGCTTAATTCAGAGGGTTAGCAAGACTAACATAAAGCAGAAAGGCTCACCCAGGGGATTGCCAGGAGTAAGACAAACAGCTAATATGATCGAAACAGGTGCTTTCCGATTTTGATCATTTCCATTTTTGCCTGTAATATACAGTTTCCTTCCGATCTGCCAAGTTTTAAGATGCACAGTGTGACTAGGGCAAAGACTAAACAGGGCCTGAGAAATTGCTCTGCAAACCCATGATTTTCCTGGACATTTTGATTTATCCTTTCTATACCCAGGTCCAAATGCCTATTGTAAAAGCAGAGTAAAGATATATGTATATCAGAAATTCAAATAAGACTCTTGGTGTAGAAAAGGCAACATTTGAAATACCACGAGCTGAAGGGCTGTATGAAGCCACTTTCCTGCATCCGGAATTCACTTAGGAAGTTAGAGGAAAAAAAGTCAGTTAGGGTAGGGCTGCTATGCTGTCTCATTGGAGGGAGGGCTGAAACCAGAAGTTTTAAATAAATGGCATTCCAGCCTCAGAAGTTCCCACAGGCTGCGATTTGCTTTGGATAAGTTACTTGAACATAAATGTTTATAAAAGAAGATTTAAATTCTCCATGACTCTTGATTTTTCTTTTTCTCCTTTCACTTATTCTTCCTATTTAAAAAAAAAATGCTCTTCACAACATGGGTGAACCTTGAGGACATGATGTTAAGTGAAATAAGCCAGATGCAGAAGGACAAATGCTGTATGATTCCACTTATGTGGGCGTCCTAGAGGAGTTAAATTCTTAGAGACAGGAAGTAGAAGGGTGGGTGCCAGCCTCTGGGGAAGGAGGAATGAGGAGTTAGTGTTTAATGGGGGCAGAGTTTCAATTTGAGAAGATGAAAGAGATCTGGAGATGGATGGTGGTGATGGTTGCACAACAATGTGACTGTACTTAATGCCACCGAACTGTACAATGGTAAATTTTGTGTTGTGCATAGTTTACCACAATAAAAAAGTCATATCCTCCTCAAAAATGGTTCCTCTTCTTAGCCAATGGGCAGAATCCAAAGTGGAAGAAATTAGAAATCTCCTAATCTATGTGATTTTATAATATGGGATCTTTTTTTTTTTCCCTTTAATTTTTTGTTTATTGCAGTAACATTGGTTTATAACATTGTAAAAATTTCAGGTGTACATCATTGTACTTCTATTTCTGCATAGATGACATCATGTTCACCACCAAAATACCAACTACAGCCCTGTTACCACTTCAGCAATAATCCCTGTTATGGCACAGCATTTAATGAAGATGACAAGAGTTAATAAAATGCATATGTCACTAGTACTGGTTTATATAATAATTTACCCCTGCTCTCATTAGTATAAGAATATTTATTTGTATGCTTTTCCAATTTGTAGATAACTGACTTGACACAGAACAGTTTGGTCATTTATCAAACTCACAAAATTAGCTAATGTTGGAAAGAGGCGTTATACTGCTAAACGCCACTCCCAACTCAGTGCTTACATCTCACATCTTTGCTGAATTTATCACTTACTTCCTATGTTCTATTTACAGTGACAGGAAAAAAGTTGATATTTAAGTGAACATGACATGAGTTGATGCCATCTGTATCACCACTGCTGATACAATGAGACAATCTTAAAAGGATTACCAAAAAAACGTTGTACTTCAGCTTCCAAAATAGCAAAGTAAGACCCAAATCAAAAGTCAAAAACATTTAGTTACTCAGAAGCTGCTAATCTTTCCATTTGTTCTGTGCTGAATTAATATTCCTGGTCAAGTTTTTCATGTTGCAAAGCTGGTCCAGACAAAAATAGAAAACCTTCAATAAAATCTTACAACATAAATATTAGAAATTGCAAACTCTCCCCTAATTTAACTTTTTTGAGAATGTTTAGCTCTTTTCTGTTATTTGAAGTTACATATTTTCATTGATCACAAAAAGGCGTCTGAATTTTAAAGGGCTAATCAAGTTCATGCTTTTAGGTAGGCACGTGCTTGAAAGACCCATACACTCCTCACAGAAAGGAGGCAGCTCATAGGCTGAGGCATACTTGTTGTGTCCCTTTCACTGACAAGCACTGTTTTAGGCTCCAAGGACATGTCAATGGACAAGACAACACAGATCCATCCCTCAGGGAGCTTACATTGCAGTGAGAGAACAGAGGGACAATTTCAGAGAGTGGTAAGTGCAAAGATATAGAAATGGGATATAAGATAGCAGTCAGAGGGCAGGACTGGGGGCTCTTCTATGTTGGGCAGTGGAGGTGAGCTCTCTGAGAAAGGATAACCTGGAGGTAGAGTCTTCTGAGCGGAAGGAACAGCAAGCACACAGGTCCTGATCCACCCAGGGGCGAGCTCATAATGACAGAGGGCCAGACAGGTGGGCAGTGTGTCTACAGGGTAGTGAGCAAACCAGGTCATTGAAGGTCTTAGAGAAAACAGTATACAATTCGAGATTTATTCTGATCACATTGGGAAGCCATGTGAGGGTTTAGGAGAGAACTGTGGCATGATACATGTTTTAAAAATATGCCTCTGGCTGCTGTGGAGAGAATGGATTCTAAGGGTGCAAAAAACAGAAGCAGAGAGACCAGGCAGGAGGTTGTTGCAAGCATTCAGCAAGAGATGATGGTGGCTTTCATTAAGGAAAAGGTGAAGATATGAAGTTGCTGGATTTAGGATTTGCCTTGGAGGTAGAATCAGCTGTCTCGGCTGGAGATATGAATTTGAGAGTCGTAAATATAAAGACATCATTGAAAGCCGTCTTACCAGATGAGGTTACCCAGAGAGGCCATGTAAACAGCCAAGACTGCGCAGGAGAAGCCCAGGAGGTCTCAGATGTTATCATCCGGAAGAGAAGGAACAACTAGCAATGGGAACTAGGAAGTGGCCGTTGAGGTGGGGGAGAACCAGGAGAGTAAGGCATCTGGAAGCTCAAGAGAAGAAAGGGCTTCAGGGCACAGTGAGCAACTCTGCCAAGTACTGCTGAGATGTGAAGTGAGATGAAGACTGAGAACTAGCCATTGTCAGCAAGATGGTGAGCTTGAAAAAACCGTTTCGATGGAGTGCTGAGGATTAACTCCTCATGGTGTAGGTTGAGGGAGAAAGGAGCTCTGGCATTGGAGACAGTGAGTATAGGCAACTTTGGCAGGATATTTTGCTGTGATGTGGGCATAGAAGTGGTGCAAAGGGGGTATAGTGTCAAGAGGAAGGTTTGCTTTTTTAAGATGAGTATATTAATGGGATTGATCCTGAAAAGTGGGAGACACTGCTGATAAAGAAGAAAAGAGGAATAATTGCAGGAGAGAAAGTTTTGGGGGGCAAGGAGAGATGGCGTCCAGAGCACACGTCGGGGGATTGGCCATCATAGATCATGGCCTCTCCTCCGTATAACAGGGGGAAGACAGAGTGTCTGGGTACAGCAAGCAGAGTGTGGATGTGGTGGAGGAAAGACACGGCATTTCTCCTCTGATGGACCCTGTTTCATCTCTGATGTATGAGGCAAGATCATGAGCAGAGAGTGTGGGGAGACTGGGTGTCAGAGATTGGAAGAAGGTATAAATTATAAAATAGCCATTGCAGAGAGCAGATCGAGTTTCCTGAGGCAGCGTCCTTGGATTGCCTGGCAGTTCTGAGGGCCCATTGAGATTCGTTGCTGCAATTTAATGTGAGTCCAGTTTGCATGGTTGGATGAATTTTGTCTCCAGTACTATTTGCGTAAAGATATTAGGTTACTTAGGTTTCAGAGGAAGAATGGGACAAGGAAATTAAAGATGATTTCAAGGTGCACAGAAATGAGGTAGGTAAAGACAGAAGAGAGAGCATGAACAGGAATTACTGATGGTGAAAACTAGTGTGGTCAATGGATGGATGGGACGTCTCAGTGGAGGTCAAGGGAGTGTTGGAGAACAGGTAAGGCATGTGCCAGAGAATAGGATCCTTAAAGCAGAGACTTCTAAGGTAATAAAGTTGTCAGAAATCTACAGCAACAATCAACTTACAAGTCCACATGAGTGGGTGGCTAGGCAAATAGGGTAAAAGGTGGTTTAGCTAGGGATGAAAGCAGGAAAAGTGATAGTGACAGGTTATCTCCGTGGATGCATGCTCAAGTGGCCACCGATGACAACAGTTGTGGGGGAGGGAAAAAGAATGCTCCAGGTCCTAAATCCAACAGTGAATAAGGGGAGTTACCAAGAACCTGGAGGAGGATGCGAACACCTGGTGGGTGATACCACGTGTTTCCAATAAGGTAGGGATTTTTTGAAGTTGGAGAAATGGTCTTAGGTTAAAATAGAGAGCAATGAAGACACCCACCCCCTCAGTATTTGAGGTTCATAGGTTATGGGGAAAGAAAGCACCATTGATTTGAGAGTCCTGCTCAGGGGCAGCCATGTTTCCAAGAGAAGAAGTTGAAGAATATTTTCAGAAAAGTAAGTTGTGGAGGCGCATGGAGACTACATCACTAGTGAACACAGAAGAGACAAAACGTACTGGACAAGCAGCCAAAGGTGCACCAGATCTTGCAGTTCTCACTCCAAAGAAAGGCATGTTTGGGTGGTGCAGAATACCATAGAAAGTCCTCAGCAGAGAGACAACCCCCCACCCCCTATCATGCTTTTCCTGTCAGAGGTGCAGGGAGCACTCATCCAAAACAAAAGAGCCTCCTGATCCCTGGAAAGGTCCTTGTAGAGCAGAGCTGAGCTGAAGTGGTGCTACCAGGGCACCAGCATCAGTGAGAGACCGTGCTCTTCAGACCGTGCACAGCTCATGGCCGGGCTACCGAAAGGAGTGGCAAGGTCAGCCTTCAAGGACAAAAAGTGTGACTTCTCCCAAGTGTATGAGGACACCAGGAGTTGGCTGAGGTGGGCTCTGAGCTCCTGAGCACTCCATAAGAGGAGTGTGGAGGGCCTGAGGGCTGAGAGGCCAAGCCTGGGAGGGAGACAAGCTGCTGGGCTCAGTCTTGTTTCCTCTGAGGATTAATATTGTGCAAAGGTTGATTTCCAGAGGGACTGGAATTAACCTGAAACAAGGGGTGATTGGATTGGAGGAGAAGTCAGCTTGCCATTACTAAAAAAACAAACAAAACAAAAATCGAGGAATCAGAATTTACTTATTACTTCAACCAGGACTTCCTAAGGAGGTATAATCTGCTGAAGTCACAGGTACAAAGAGAAAAGGGAATGTGGAATGATAATGCTGTACACCTGAAGCTTGTATAATAATTTTTGAAAAAGAGAGAAAAGGGACTCCATCCATTGGCAGTCACATTGCACGAGCATCAGGCCATGAGCAACAAAGCTTCGCTCCCGACCAGGTGGTTCTTCCCAGGAGCTCTGTGGTCAGAGTGATTTGACACGGTTAGAAGATCCTGGTTCAAGGTGGGGACCATTTCTACCCAGTTTTGTCTTCCTTCCTAAGAGAACCAAACAGTTTACTTTGTAATAGTGAGCATTTAATACATATTTGTTGATTCATTAAATAAAAGCTAAAATGTAAGTGATTCATGTGGGGGAAAAAACTAGGAAAGGAAAAGCCATACCACCAAGAAAATAAATATCAAAGATTTTAGTGTATTTTAGACTACATACAAAAGTAGTTTTAAAATTTTAGTTTAAAATTCACGTTGTACTAATGGCCATATTGATTCAGACTGTATCAGGGGAGTTAGAATTAAAGTTTTCTCTGCTGAACTTTACATGCAAATCATAGTCAGAAATTGCTACCAAGTAATTTTTTTTAAATCTCTTCTTTATCATATGAATTTTAATGTAAAAAAAGAGAGAATTAACTTAAAATATCTCCATATATTGTGATATATTCCCTGCATATGAAATATGATATTTCTCTGCAGAGGGCCCTCTCTCGGGCACACTTGGCATATTCTAGCTCCTCAGCAAATTTATCTTTCTCACGTCCCCTACCAAGCTCACTCCACCTCTGGATACCCACATAGTGCAATGTAGGGAAGTTTAAGGTGCTATCTGGACAGCTGCCCAAGTTGGCCAAGTTCATTAATGCGTTAGACCTACAGATAGACAGTAGGCAAATTTACTTTTCAGAGAATTATATTCCCAAAGAGGAGCACAGAATTTAGCATTTGCAAATGGTAGAACCACTCTGACGGTAAGAGAAAAACCCAGTTAATTCACGGAGAGTTCCGTCATCTGGTTCTCTCTCCTGTTTTCCTCTGCTTTCTGGGTGACTGCCGTGCCCACTGTCCCTGGTGGTAAATGCTGATACTTCTAAGCTAAAATTCTGCGTTATATCTCTCCCCTGTCAGATTCAAGCATAACGAGGAAGTGCTGGAAAAGGTAGACAGAGTTTTGGTCCTTTTTCTTTTTGTCCTTCTTGCAAGTGCTGCTACTTCAGGGTTCTGCTGTTCATTAGGGATCAAGCTGCCAATATTGGCTTGCTCAGATTAGTTCTTTATATAACTATACCGATACCAGTGTTTGCATTCCTCTTCAACTGAAAATTTGTCAGAGAAGAAAGGCATTAAAACTGTCACTGTGGATAAAGATCAGATGTTTGATTTCAAACAGAAGAAGCAAACACTCCACCGTGGACTCCATTAACTCTTGAGCCCTCTGCTCAAAGTAATGTGCAGAGCTCGACCAGAGCTGGAGAGGAGGGAATAAATCCAAATTTCACCACCATGTTAATAGTTCCAGAGGATATTAGACTTGGAGCAAACATACGTAGGAGAGGAACTAAATTGCAAAACCTTTCCCAGGTTTTTCCTTTGTTTCCTTTTGTTATAAATACGATTTCACAAAACAAGTAAGTCCCGCATACTTTATCTGAAAAACCAATAAGATTATATTCAACCATTTACATATAACTAAGATTTGGGAAGATGGTTCTAGAAAAATATTTAGACATTAGAAAATTAAGCCATTTTATGATACCTACATATCATCATTAGAAAACCAGCCCCATGTTGATGAATAAAATGCATACTTTCAAAAACTTCCCTATCATTCCACACTTTTCTTTCCTCCATTAAAATAAAACCAGTGTACTTCTCTATTTCATTGAATAATATAGAAATGGTTGTCTCTGATCTTAACCTAACCCTGAATTTATATGGCAGTATTTCCAAACGCTCTGATCACTATAAAGATTAATATGCGTAATATTTCTGTGACAAGCTAGATGACAAGTATTATTATCCCCATTTTATGGATTCAGACATTGGGGCAGGGAGAGGTTAAGAGACATGCTGAGTGTCATAAGGAAAATTAGACTCTCAGATTTAGTGTGCTTTTTATTATGCTATTTCTGAAGGGAGGTATAAGATGGTAGATCAGAAGTCAAGAATCCAGGGCTGTAATCTAAACTCTGGTACTGACTCATCATATAGCCTTAGGCGAGTCATTTCTCCTCTCTGTGGCTCTGTCTCAACATGAGGTAAAACTGACATTCTTACCAACCCTCCACTCCCCTGCTGCGAGGATTAATGAAATGAGACCTGTGCTGCGCAGCTTGTTGGTAGAAGGCTCTCTATAAACACAAAATATGCTAAGTGCTTTCCTGTAGGGTCTGCAGGGTTTCGACAAGCCTGGAGAGACAGTGAAACAGACTGCCATGCCTTTGAATAGGGTGTCCCCGAGCGCCCTGGGGGCCGGAGAGGCACAGCAAGACCATGGCCTTTGTTCTGAGTGGAGAAGTGCAGGCTGCCAAGTGTGCTTGCTGCTCTGGGAACACCGTGGTCATCGCACCAGTGCAGCCTGGGGTGGGGCACCTGACTGGGCACTGCCAGACAGTCCTGCTACCCTCCCAGACCAGCCCTGAAAACTGGAGGAATCACCTGGTGGGCGGTTTTGTTCTTGGAAATCCCATCAAAAGTCAACCAGGTCTAGAAGACTATCTTGGCAGTTGTGAAGATGGATTTAGCCTCACTCCAGTCCAGCCAGGGAGGGCTTGCAAGACCCCCCCACGGTAAACACCCCAGAATGAGGAGAGAAGCCCAAAGTCCAGCAGCTTTGGTAGGGGTAATGCACAGGCAGAGGAGAGGAAATGTCGGACACAGGATTTCAGATTTTAGGAGTGGAATGCCACCATGCACAAACAAGGGATGCAAACAATAAGCCTTCCTTTACACACCCCAGCACAGGCCGCTTTTGACTTCACACTTGAAAAATGCTGGAAGGGCCTTCTCTTCTCCATCCCTGTCATCCTCTACTGATTTTACACACAGCGTATGTGATGATGACTCTCAAATTCCTTTTTCAGGCCCAGAACTTTTCTAGAACTCCAAATTCATTTATGCAGCTGCATAGTCAACGTCTCTGCCGAATGTTGAATAGGCTTCTCAAATTCGAGTCCAATAGTGAACCCCTGACCTTCCCCCACTAAACCTGCTGCCTCAACAATCTTCTTTGTCTCAGGTTACAGTAGCTCCATCTTTCCAGTGGCTCAGGCAAAGACATCAGAGTCACCCTAGACGTTTGTCTTCTCCTCTTAAGCCCCACCCACTACAGGGCACCACAGTCACCCTTTGGGCACGACAGTCACAGTTGCCTACATTGACTCTCTTCTTATAGCCTCCAGGCAAACACTCTGGCCTGGTACCACTGCTGGCTCATGGGTCACAGTAGTAGGTACCTAAGTCGTTTTCCAATTTCTCTCTTTCCCCTGGACTCTATTCTCAATACAGCACAAAATTATTCGTTTAAAACATAAAGGAGACCATTTAATGTCTCAGTCAGGGTAGACACTAGCACATGACGGGCCCCCGTTACCTCCCTGACTTCGTCTCCTACTAACCAGTGCATGAACTGGCCCCTGTTACCTCCCTGACCTCATCTCCTACTAACCAGTCCATGAACTGGCCCCTGTTACCTCCCTGACCTCATCTCCTACTAACCAGTGCATGACCTGGTCCCTGTTACCTCCCTGACCTCATCTCCTACTAACCAGTGCGTGACCTGGTCCCTGTTACGTCCCTGATCTCATCCCCTACTAGCCAGTGCATGACCTAGCACCTGTTATCTCCCTGACCTCATCTCCTACTAACCAGTGCATGACCTGGTCCCTGTTACCACTCTGACCTCATCTCCTACTAACCAGTGCATGACCTGGTCCCCTTACATCCCTCATCTCCTACCATCCTTCCCCTGATTGGCCTCCTTGCTCTTCCTCAACTATACCTGGCACATTCCTGCCTCAGGGCCTTTGTACTGGGGCCATTCCTTCTGCAGAAATGGCCTTCCTCCAAAATCCACTTGCCTAGTTTCCTAAAGTCCTCCAAGTCCATGCTTAATCCCAAACTTTTCTGGGAGGTCTCTAGGGCCTCTCTCTGTTTCACACTGCAGCCCGCCTCTGCCCTGAGCTTTTCCAAGCCCCCTGAACAGCCCACTGTTTCTTTTTCCACAGCATTTATTACTTCCCGTATACTGTGCCCGTTTCCTAGGGCTGACATGACAAAGGACCGCAAACTGAGTGGCTTAAACAACAGAAATGTATGGTCTCGTACTTCCGGAGGCTAGAAGTCCAAGGTCAATGTTCCTTCTGAGGCCCTGAGGGAAGGACCTCTCCCAGGCCTCTCTCCTGGCTTCTAGGGGGTTGCTGGCAATCCTCGGCATTCTTTGGCTTGTAGTGGCCCTCTCCCTGTGTCTCCACCTTGTCCTCCTTCTCTGTGTATCTCTGTGTCCAAATCCCCCTTTTGTAGGGACACCAGTCATACTGAATTCAGGCCTGCACTAATGACCTCTCTTTCACTTGATTATCTCTGCAGAGGGCTTATCTCCAAATAAGGTCACACTCTGAGGGACTGGGGGTTAGGAACCCAAGTTGTCTTCTCTTAGGGGACACAATTCAAATCCTAATGCACGTAATATGTTTATTTATTGTGTTTAATTTTGTTGTCCATTTTCCCTTGCTAGAAAGTAAGCTCTGTCAGTCAGATATTTTTGTGTGTGTTTGGTTGTTGATGTCATTTTCCCGATATAAAGCAAGCTAAGCATTTAGAGTAGTGTTGGGAACGTAACAGATATCAATACATATTTTTTAATTGGGGGAATGGATGGACTTTATCACCATTTGCAGACGAGTTCTGTGTCTTGCCCAAAGTCCTGCAGATATTTAATCAGAGAGTCTGGACCCGGATCCCAGGCCTCCAGCTCAATACACAAGATCAGGATAAGTCACTGATGAAATGGTCTGGTGGTAACAGACATGATGAGATTATTATCAGATGGAAAATGTGGACTACAAAATCCCAGGAATCTGGCTAACTCGGAGGCAAACTTTTCTGGGCTCTGGTTTCAGCCGGTCATTTGGAGACCTGGATGCTGGTGAGCTCACCCCGCACAGTGTGTCTGTTAATCAAACAGCACAATAGTTGCCTGGATACCCTCCTCACTTCATCAGCCACGGTGGCCTGTTACCAATTTTCAGAAAATGAAACGAGACCCCTGAGGACTGTAATTTGGGGAGTGCAGTAATTTAGGAATGTTTAGAGGGATCTGGAAAACCTGTCCAGCCAGTTCACTCTCAGGCACAAATGGCAGGAGGCCCGGGTGTGTGCCAGCGAGTACCAAGCGCACTGGTGGCCTCCTTATCAGTCTCAGGACCAGGAACCTTTGTTTGTTTACTCTCTTAGATAAACTCTTGAATCCTTGGGAGTGCTTCAATAAATCTGTTTTCCTAAATACTTCATTCTTGTTTATAGAACGCATTCAAAAGATATGACAGCTTGTTGCAGACAGAAACAACGCCTCACTCTCAACAAACTCCCTCTTTTTCCCTTGCCCCGAAATATTTCTTGAGAATGTTAAGGCCCTTTAAGTGCTGATCTCACTTAGCCTACGCGGAAAAGACTTGCTGGGATTCCTTTGGGTAAATGTTGCATATTCTAACTCAAGATAGTTTCATGGACACTAAGCTCATTCCTTAATTACATTTGGATTCCTTAACATATTTCAATATACGGCCATAATATAATGACTATTCCACCTGAGAGGCTTGAACGTATTTTTATTTTTCATCGTTATGAAAACGATCCAGTAGAAAATTTTGATCATTTTGCTTTCATAGAAACAGGGATTTAGCAAATTGTATTGATGTGTTTTTCCCGGTCACAATTAGTCCAGTGTCAAACCCAGTTCCCACACATGGATTTTTATAGTTCCCAGGCAGTTGGGTGTAATTCCAACAGCCTTGCCTTTATTATCTTTCTAATAGATTATCCTGCTTCATATCTCCGTGGCACCAGATGGCATTATCTCCTTAGATTGGCTGTTGCTTTGTTAATACAAAGTTACAGAGAAACATTAAAGGTCAGGAGGATACCATATGGTCTACTCTGTCCTGCCCTTTTATCCCAGGAAAGGCCAGATCATCATCTGAGCAAGACCTCTGCCAATAGCTGCTTACATTTGATTCTCCTTTAGGCTCATTATTCCCATCTCTATTGAAATACTATAGCCAATAATGCCTTCAGCGTCTCATTCTTTTTGTATTCCAAACAACTTATCTTATAGGAAACTAAATAATAAAACAACTTTTACCTGCTTTTTTAATAGAAGTTGCTGTATACTTGTTTATATAAATTTTGTCATTTTTCTAACGATCTGAATATACTTTCCTAATGTTTTTAGTTATGGTTTATATTCCAGATCTACTGTGCCATCGGTTTGTAACTATCATTTGAAATCTGGGTAGCGTTTGTGCAATCCATTTGTATCTGTCATGGATATCTGGTCCTGTGTCTTGCGAGTTGGGTTTAACCCTTATTTCATCTTTAAATTGTTACCTCAAATATCTGCCATTCAAACATAGAGGTCTTCACATCTCTCTAATGAATGCCAGTTCTAGTAAGATGAAAACGATTGAACTGTTGACTTTTGGGGAAGAGTTTCTCAATGAGAAACATCCTCTCTTGGAACCAGCAGTCATCAGTCCCAGGAGAATTGCCGCAGGATGTTCTTTCAGGAGTCGATGGGATACCGGAGAGTCAGCCAATCAATAATTCTGATACTGGGCCTTTTCATCTTCAGGTATCCTACGCACATGAGTAGTGAATTCCTAAAACACTTCATCTGACCTGGAAGCACCTTTTAAACCTCTCTCTCTTTTCTTTCTTTTTAGCTCAAGAAATTTGGATGAAAAACTTGATTCTTCTTAAAGATATATATATCTCTTTGGGTCAAATTAGGTCAACTTTACCTTTTAGGACAGTATGTTATGACTGTTGGCAGATCTCACTTTAAATTCCCTTTGGTGTTGTTGATTTATGAGCAACTCCTGAAGTTGTGGGAAGTGTGTGTTTGTTTCCTTCAGTTCAGATTAAGTTTTTCTTCCCTCCCTCTTACCTTGGGCCTTAAAGGTAACGACCTTCAGACTTTAGTTGAATTTTCACCAGATACAATTAATAAATAACTACGCCATACAAAACAAGATATAGACCATTTATTAACCTCAATTCTTAATACCTTTTCCTACATCCCTCACTCTCAAGCAGCCAAGAAATTCTGTTTATAATTTCAGATATTTTCCTTCACCTTCAAGGTCAGCTGGTGCCCCACTTTTCTTTTTACAAAAGTCATCTGGCTCCATTCCTGGCATTTCACAAGCTCCAGAACCATGAGGCAAGTTATAGACCTGAACTTACACATTTTAAGTGTGTGCCTTCCTGCAACCTTCCGCAGTCACCTGTACATTATAATTGGGGTTGTTTAAGAATCATTTGTAATCAAGGCATTTGAAGATTCTTTTTCAAGATGCTACAGATAGACTCAAAGACTGTAGGAGTTATGAGGAAATACTCAAAGAACATAAGACTTACAAAAGAATTACATAGAGAGAAGATCTAAACTACTCCAAATATATTGCCCCATTATCTGAGGATAGTGGTAGTAATGGAATCTGCCTCCTGGGGTTGGCATGTGCTTGAGCTGATGGTCCAAGTAAAACATTTATCTCAGTGAGTAGAGAGTAACAGCCTTCTATAAATGTTATTATTACATGAGCTCTAATGGTAGTTGCAAGGTGATTGTTGTTATTCCTATTTCACAGATAGATAAACTGAGGCACAGGTAGGTGAAAAGACTATTCAACTCAAACTGTGAGCCTGTGAAAAAGGCAAGACAAAAGCCCAGAGATTCTAAATGTTATCTGATTTATACACAGTATAGCCCTACAATATAATACAATATCTATTACAGACAGAAATGAGTCTCCTGGTTACCATTTCCCCAAACAAATAGAAATAGAAGTCATTCAGCCCTGAAACCCACGTAAGTACAAGTAGATGAAAGCTTTCCCTCTCCAGGTACAGTCAAGGAAGATGCATCTTGGGTCCAGGCTATGCGAGGTTTCAGAGGGCACAGACTGGGGCAAGGCTAATTGCCTGAAGGGTGTGAGATCTCTGAGAAGATGGGTTAGGATTAATGCTGGGTGTTTCAGATTATTGAAATAAACCTCTGATGTTCTTAACACTTATCTAGATTAAGCCCCACTCCTGAACCCCTGTGCTCATCTCCAGCTCTAATAATGTGTCAGTAATGGTGACCAGTAAATTAACCCTGGAAAACGCTTATCGATCTCTACCTCAGATGGCTGACTTCAAAAAAATGTCATTGTTTCATCACATACACCGTTCTGCCTCACTAGCTGCTGTCACTGTGTTCCTGGGCACCCAGGGCCGCGTTATTCGTGACACAGTCACTTGGGGTGAACTTGCCAGGGTGTTACCAGACTGAGACAACAAGTGGTTTTCATCCTGCCATCGTCTGCCTCCACTGTGGGCTGAAGGGACACCTGATCCTGCTCCCCAGACCAATAGACAGAGAGCCTGAGACATCTAAGGATGATCCACAGCGTTTATTCTCCTCTTCGTAGCCTAGATAAGTACATGAGCTTGAGGAAGTCGCCTTCCTCAAAGGCGACTTTCGAGGCCTAATAAAGCTCCTTTTCATATAATAATTGGCATCTCCTAGGCTCCTGTTGATGACCCCACTCACCCCAGGAATGTTTACAGTAGAAGTTGCTGAGAGCCATTAGATGATTCTTAACTAGGTAAGAACTAGCCAGAGTTCTGAAATGCAAATTAGAAGGCCATGAGAAGTGGAAATCAGATCAGGTCATTAAGGAACAGGCTGGGAAACAGCATAAGTTTGCAAAAACAAGAATGTGAAGGCAAAAAAGGAAATTCCACTTCCATAGACATAGGAGGCAATGGGAAAACATTTTAAAATTCTAGTCTCTACAGGGTTTATCATTTATTTGTACGTGGACAGGCAAGTCATAGAGGGAAAGAGAATTTTTACTTCCCGTTTTCTTCAAATAGCATGGGGAACTAAAATAATTTACTTTTTGTGATAGATGAAAAATCAAGCAGGAGTAGGGAGAAATGTGGGAGGGTTGAGGCATTTAAATTGTGGAATTTGATAAAAAAATATTTCAAGGGGAGATCCAACCTTGGGGAGAGGGCTTAAGAAGCAAAACTAAACATCCCCAAAGCAAATAGCTGTCCAAGCAGATGGCGGTCCCCTGGGATGTTTGCTTACGGAGTCATATATGATGGCTCAAACATTTCTGGTACTTCTCTTCCAGGTAAAACCTCTGCCACATTCTTCTGGTGATTAGTAGCAACAAATGCTTGTTCTTTGAGGTTTGATTCAATTCTACACACAGCGAAAAGTGTTTCTCAACCAATATTTGTGAATAATATGTGTGATTAAGTTTGGTAACACGGTGGAGTTCGGGGGTGGGGAGAAGGAGGGTTGTTTGGAATTTTTTCCCATAATGCAATAAAACTAAATTTTCTTTCATGGCTTGTAACATGGTCCTAAAGGAAAAATGTAATTAATAGAAGCTTATCATTGATTTTAATTCCAATTAATTGAGGTTTCTCTGCAACAGAGAAATATTTGAAGAAAAGTCTTCCCTCTATTGTCCATTTTAGCATACATTTTTCAGAAGGACAATGTTTAATTTAATTTTCTACAATTTGATTTCTACATAAAAATTAGAAAGAGTTTTGGGGAAATTGAATTTATCAATATTTTTGAAAATATGACTCATGAGAAGAGGTTAAAGGAAGTGGGTTTAGTTTAAATGAGAGCAATGTTGAGGGTATGTCAGCTGGTAACCCCACTGGACGCAGGCCTGGGTGGGGAAATAGAGGGTTCTGGGGGGACTGAACTATAATTCTCCATTTTCACCGAGCCAGAATAACGGCACTATGCGTGAACAGAAACTACAGTCATGGAATATTGCAGCCTTTTGAGGAGAGTAGTTTCCATCTTAGGAAACACCCAGTTGTTTGCTGAGCCCCTGGGTGGGTCTGGGGACCCCACAGGTCAGCCCAGAGTAGAGTCTGAAGGTGACAACTGAAAGGAGGTTCCTTGGCCTGAGAGCGTCAGATTGCTTTGGCAAGTGATGGGGACCAGAGGAGAGAGGTGGACGGAGGCAGATGATTAGAGGTGGGGTTCCCAGTGGGTGAAATGGCTGAGACAGTTGCAGGAACTAGAACTTCTAAGTTGAGATATTAAGAACTTTTTTAAAAATTTCCACATAAACAGGGGTTTGAACACCCAAGCACAGGGGTCCCTGGAGACCGTCGTGAACTGGCTACCAGGTCAGCCTTATGTCTCTCTGCCCGGTTTTCTACCAATGCCTTGTTCATGAGTTTAGGGAGGAAATTTTTTAAAAGGGACTGTATTCCATATCTAGGTTAAAGTATGAGAAACTAGAAGAAGAGAAAAAATGAGCCATAAAGTAGGCTAGTTAAGCATAAGGAGCCTGAAGCCAGGATGCACTGTCAAATTGAACAATCCCAGGAACTTTGGGAAGAGTCGTCTGTCATTCTCGAAATGTTAGTGTATTCGTTTTCTACAAATTACCACAAACACAGCAGCCTAAAACAATACCCATTTATTGCCTCACAATTCTGTAGGTCAGAGGTTGGACAGAGGCCTCTCCAGGCTAAAATCAAGGGGTTGGCAGGGCTGCATTCTTTACAGAGGCTCCCAGCAGATTCTGCTTACAACTCATCTGGGGCACCAGCCAATTCGGTTCCTTAGAGCTGTGGGCTGGGGTACGGTTCGCTTCCTGACCGTCACCCGTCTTTGCTCCCAGAGCCATTCCGAGTTCCTCTTCAGGCTTCCTGTGCTCCTTGAGCTCTGTCTCTGGTAGGGGCATGTGGGTCCTACTTCTCAGAAACTGCAGTGATGCATCTAGTCCCTCTCATACTTCGAATCTCTCCAATTTCTTCTTCCAGCCAGAGAAAGTGCTCTGCGTTTAAGGGTTCCTGTAATTAGATTGGGCCCATCTGGATAATCCAGGATAATCTCCCTATTTTAAGGTCTTTAATATCAATTACATCTGCAAAGTCTCTTTTGCCATGAAAGAAACATATTCACAGGTAGCGGGTATTAGAGTGTAGATGCCTTTGGAGGCAATTCAGCCTACCACAATACTCAAATCTTTAACAATTGAAGACACCTTTATAGCAGCTGAAAAGGTAGCTGGTTAGGTGACGGGAGAAGAGGGAGAGGAAGGGAAGAAGTGCTAAAAAGTTGAACGAGAAGGAGAAGCAGGGTGGCACACACTCATGGAAATCAACTCTAGGAGAGGTTCTTTGAGCAGCTTGCACCAAGGCCGGCCCAGCTCACCACGGCTGCAAGCAGAACCCACGTACCTGTAGCACAGGCAACCCTACTCAAAGCGCCTCCCTGTGTAGGGAGGAGCCCGGGCAGTGTGAGCAGGGAGAGGAAGTTTTGATTTTGTTAAACTCTTTCAACTCAAATTGTGGAGACATCCCCCTCTTTGAATCCCATTCAGATATGCATACGCACATTTACACCTGGTGTGAGATTTATTTGCCACATTTTAGAGCACAGCAAGTTTATGGGTAAGTTACAAACTCTAGAAACAGAGTTATACGGCAAATCCATGAGAACTTTAACCACACTGTAAGTGTTATAATGACAGATAGGGTTGATTGAAGAACATATCTTTTCTTTGATAGTATGGGGTTTACCCTACATTTATCTTCATTTGAGTTTGCAAAATTATTTTGCATTTGTCTACTTTTTTGTGTGGTTGAGAGAGTTTTCCTCATGTTAGACTGCAGTTTTCTTATTAGCTGGATCATTCTTTTGAGAGGAATATGGTCTGAAGGTCAGTGTTAAAGAACACCAGGCGAGGTCAGGTCAACCCAGCCACTCCTTTTCCTATGGCATCCCAGATCTCTAATTTTCTCATCCTTTCTTTTAATTCTTTATTCCAATACAAATACCTGTGAATGCTTTAACTGGCCTGGCTTTCCCTTTAATGTGTTCTGATTTCTTTTGAACTTTCCAAATTGAGAAGCTAGTAAATATTTGTTGTCAGGTTGCCTACCCAAAAGCCAATCCACAATTAATATAACTTGATGTGCTTCAAACTCTCAAATACAATCTCCTAAAAGAGAATATGTACCTTCCCGAGTCTACGCATACCTGCATAGCTGGTTCCGCTATTTTTACCTAACTGATAGAACAAATTAACTTAAAACAACTTCTATCAAACTTTTTTGTTTGTGTTTTTTTTTTTTTTTTATGACATTGGGTATTGGCCGGTTAATTCCATCAAACAACAAAAAGAACTGTGGATATATCCATCAGACTCAGCAGGTGAATTTTGGCCATATTCTCTGATGTATAAATATTGTCTAACCACTCCCTTTATTTCACTTTCCAAGAGGAAAATTTTCTCCTGGAAAAGTATATAAATTTTAGAATAGTACTATAATAGGAACTTTTTCCATATGCAGATTAAGTATAACTTGTCTGCATTTAAAAGGATTAACAGTCCACATATTTTTCCTTAGTTGGTGCTGATATAAATACGTATATTTAAGAACATATCAAATATTCTTTGCAGGTTTGTACTAACACCTGCTATTTATGATATCCTCAGAAACCTTAATAACCCACTTTTGAATATATATCTCAGAAGAATGCAGTGAAGCATTTGGAGTACCGAGTTCTGGAGACAACTGTCTCAAACTCCAGGAAGGAGCAACCAAACTCATCCCTCTGAGCAAGAAGGAGGACTGAGGTAAGCACCCTACTGTGTGTAGTGGAAGCACAGATGAACAGCAGGCACAATCATTAAAATTTCTTGTCCCTGGCAACAAGTCTGAAATGGCTAGCTATCAATTTCCCAGGTGATATGCCAACTAAATAGTAATAGGACACCAAAAACACCTGGAATGAGGGGCTGACCCCGTGGCATAGTGGTTAAGTTTGTACACTCTGCTTTGGTGGCCCAGGGTTCGTGGGTTCAGATCCCGGGTGCAGACCTACACACTGCTCATCAAGCCGTGCTGAGGCGGCATCCCACATACAAAATGGAGGAAGATTGGCACAGATGTTAGCTCAGGGACAATCTTCCTCACCAAAAAAAAAAAACCTTCACCAAATAAAAAAAAAAAAACCCAAATATCTAGAATGATCATCAAAAAGCCTAATTCCTGGCAACAAAATGTCAGTGTCTAGCCATGCCTGGCCACAAAAATTGCCAGCTAAGTGATAATATTTAAAGGAATTGAGTAATTGGAGAAACTTGGAAGAATTGGTAACAAGCTTGAAGGAGAAGCCATAGTTATTTTGGAGAGATTGTGATGGAACTCTTCAGGGTACCACAGACCATTGGCACCATTGGGAGCAAGCCTCATAATTCCCCATCTTCCGCCCATTTAGATGCAAGAGAAAGAAAGCTCAAAAGAAACAACTTGAATGTACTAAGAAAATATATAAACGTAGTGTTCTTGGAATCAAAAAAGTTCCTCTCACCCCCCAGTGGATCTGTCTATCTTTGTTACCAAAGTGAATGCTTGATCAATCTATTCTTAGAGATTTCCATGAATAAGCTCATTTAGCAACATTAGAGTTTATCAAGATTTTCCATTAATATTAAAGTTCTTCCCTAAAACAAGAAGCCTAGATGTCAGTGGGATAGAGTATTGCTCCAAATACCCTGTAGCAGGCAGAGTGGCTCCCCAAAGATCCTAATCCCCAGAACCTGTGTGTATGTTACTTTCCACGGCACAAGGGACATTGAAGATGTGATTTAGCTTATAGATCTCAAAATCGGGAGATGATCTTGGATTATCCAGAGGGCCCAAGCTGATCACATGAGCCCGTAGAAGCAGATGTTCTCTGGCTGGAAGCGGAGGGTATGAGCAGGTGGAGGTGGTGTCAGGAGGGTAAGAATGACCTGCCGTGCTTGGCTGGCGTGAGGAAGCAGCCATGTGACAAACGTGGTGGCCTCTAGGAGCAGGGAGCAGCCCCAGCAGTCAGCCAACAAGGAAACGGGGACCTGGGCTCTGCGGCCCCAGGCAACTAAACTCAGCAGCAACATGCGTGAGCTTGACGTGAGCTCTCCCCCAGGTCTCCGGACCAGAGCCCCGCCTGGTCCGGGTAGCACCGGCGAGACCCCGAGCAGAGGAACCAGTTAAGACCCCTGGACATCTGACCTCCAGAACTGGGAGATAATAAAGAGGTGTTGTTTTAAGCTGCTAAGTTTGTAATAAAGTTTATGGCTGCAATAAAAAACTAATAGAGGGATTTTTGACAGTATTTTGAAATTTTCTCATTAAACAAATCTCCCCTATGTATGTTAGGATTTGAGTCCACTATTGGGGAAGACAAGCTTATCTGACTCTGTGAACAATCCAGAGCTCAATCCTTTGGGACACAATACACAGGGAGCACCTGATGTGTGTAGGCACTGTGCCGGGTATGGTACCCTGCAGGTTTCCGGGCAGTCACAAGGGAGACGACAAGGAAGAATCATCACCCGTATGGGGCACCTCTAGCGCAGCATTTAAGGTATGTTGGAAAGGCTTAGCGCATCCCCTCCAAACCATCTCCCCATTGCTTCCTCTGTTTATTTACAGGATGATTCCACTGATCAGAGATTTTTTGCTTAATTCGAATTTCCTGGTAGGAAAGTGGGAGCTCTCATTTACATTTTAACAGACGTTTAATCAATTTCTTTTTTCCAAACGTCTAGAATAATCAGCTTCAGAGAAGTAATGGGGGTTCTTTGGGTCTGGAAAGACTTAGAGGAAAAGTTAAATTGAAATATGAGGCACTCTGGGAGAGGCAAAGACTTGTAGGGTGCCGCAGGAGTTCCAAAGGAATGTGAAGGCACCGGATCTCTGCGTGGGAGAAATGGAAAACGAGGGGGCAGAAGAAAAGCACAGAAGGAGAAGGAGGTTGACAAAGCCAACTTGCATGAATTGTGACAATTCACTTAGGAGTAATCCCTCCTCTGGGTCAGGGCCTGAACCCTTTGCAGTCTGGTACCTGTGGACCCCTTCTCCAAATAATGTTTATAAATAAATAAAAAAGATTGCACAAGATTATCAAGGAAATTAATTATATTGAAATTCAGATATCACAACGTTAAAAAATATTTGTGATATCACAATATATGCTTCTTTATTAGTGTTTTAAATAAATTGAACTAGTTCGAATAACCGTACCAAAATTTCAAAATAGCAATGAGCTTAAATGATATTTCAAGTTATCTGCAACACCAGTAATATGATACGGAAATATCTGTGACGCTGTTGTTGACAAGATCACAATCCTGCTGTGCTCCTACAATTTGTGGCTTACGTTCATCATTAAAGAAATACTCCTTTCCAGTTAGAGGCTAGTGCAAAATTAAGACATAACTTTTTCCCATCCAAGGCCATGCACTCCTGAATTCTCCACATGGACCCACCCCTCAAGGAGCAGCCCAGGTAGAGTCACGGTCTCCAGATTACGGACTCCTAACCTAGGGCACCCAGGGGCCTATGGCACCTGCATATCACCTAGTTTGCTTTAAAAACGTACAATGTCATGTAATGTTATGAATAAAACTTACTGAAAAATAAATAAAATTTATAAAAATAAAAACATAATTTGAAAATAAAGGATTCAGATGAATGAAGCAGCCTAAGTTTTGCTAAATCACACAAGTAGATGATTTTAAGGCATATTTTGTACACAGTTATGAGGCTCATTTTCATCTGAATTGTGTTCTATGCAGATACAGTCATTGTAGCCAGGATAAGGCACATCTAATTACATAATCTTTTCCCCTTTCTGTCAATGGGGCTAATGAAGTTATTTAACAGTTTACGTTGAAACGGTCCATTCAGGTTAAACAGTGGGTGCAAGGGAAACCCCCTTACAAATTCCCATCGTTTGGAATTTAAGGCTTTTGTGGAGTTGATCACATCACAAAACCTGGGATGAGATCTCCTGCTTCCTGATGTCCAAGTTAGGATTTGATCCACCGCCCTAGGCCCTTCCACAAAGTGTTGCACTAAATTGAATATCCAAAATCAAGTTAGTACATTTTTCCATCCAATCATCCAAAATGAGCAAGTATTTCAATCTTTTAAGCATGAGCAACACGTGTTTAAGTGGCCCTAAAATTGTTTTTTTTTACCCCTGTGGATAATTATAAAACAACCAGGAAGCAATCAAGAATTTCTGAGTTATGAGAAATGTGTTCTTGTTAAAAATCCAGAGCAGTTTGGAGAATCTTCAAAGTCATGCAGAGAGAAAGACACTGCTAGGCATTCGTTGAGACATAACTGACGTATTTTCAGTATTAGAGAAATGTTCATTCCCAGATTTTATTCAGATCTGGAGATCTGTACAGAAGCAAATAGAAACAGAAATGGTTACCGTTAAAATTGTTGAAAATGTTACAATTTACAGCAGAGAACTCAGAGAAATTTAAGACCAAGACGAGGAATTGCCTGTGATAGCCCCTCACCAGGAGCAGGGTGTGATACACAAGAGGATCAACAGACTCACAGACACAGGGGCTAAAAGGGGGTGACAATGCAGACAGACCACTGAAGACATCTTCAGTCACTCCAGTTGAGGGATGATGAGAGGCTCCACCAGCTGTATTATGACTCTGTCTGCAGGTTGTTTTAGGTTCTCTTATGTAAATATATGCACGGGTCAATGGTATAGCCAACTGCCTCTTGTAGTTTGTAGACTTTTGTTATCTGTAAATTTCCTATTGAAATAGTTTCTTTGGTTGCTGTTGTGGTCATTTGCTATTTTTCTGTGCCCGGACACCCTTTCCTCCATTGTTATGGACTGAATGTTTGTGTCTCCCTAAATTCATACGTTGAACACCTAATGTCCCATATGACTAGATTTGGAGATAGGGCCTGTGAGGAGGTAGTAAGGGTTAAATGAGGTCATAGGGTGGGGCCTTAATCCAACAGGACTGGGGCCATGAGAAGAAAAGGAAGAGACACCAGAGCTCTCTCCTTCCACACATGAAGATGCAGTGAAAACGTGGCCACCTATCAGCCAGGAAGAGAGCCCTCACCAGGAACCAAATCAGCTGGCACCCTGAGCTTGGACTTCTAGCCTCCAAAATTATGAGAAATAGATATCTGTTGTTTAAGTCACCCAGTCTGTGGTGTCTGTTATGGCAACCCAAGCAGACAACTATACCCATCTTCTCATAAGAGCGCCCATTCTTTTGGGGGATAATCTCTTTCATCTCTTCTTGAGATTCTGATGAGGCTGCCAATCAAAGCCCCCAAACACCCTGGCCACGGGTAGAACAGAGAGAGACATGGATCTGTCTAATTATAAGTCCACCACCATAGACACATAGGAGAAAGGAAGACCACGTCTACTCTGGGCTTGCTAAACTGGGTGATGGGAGCCTGCCTGGAGCTGTCTGAACCTTGCCCCTCACTTTCTTCCTCTCCACCAAGTAAGCCCACTAACCATCGGAAGAAGTTCTGACTGCACAAATCGAAAAAGGATAGGCTGATGGTTGGAGAGAGGGAGCAGAGGGAGTGAGGGGAGAAGGATGATGGGAGAGTGAGGAAGAGAGGGAAAGGGAGGAAAAGAGGAAGGTGCGACAGCAGACCCTGGAGCTGCCTGCCGCAGGAACCTGAGAACTAGGGCAGCTTGAAGAAATATTTCCCTCACCTTGGCAACATCAACAGCTTTGATCAGTTGGCCTGAGTATTCCATGGTTTTGAAAGAACAAGAGTGTCTAATAAAATGGACCCTGGCCACTTATTCCTTGGGCAATCCAAGCATTTGACACACTTGCTACTTCAGTGGCTATCAAAAAGGAGGTGGTGAAGTCAGCTCCTGGTTGAGCTCAGGCAGCAAGGGAAGACCACACTGGTTATAGCCAATATATTGGCATGGGCAGTGGACAGTTAAGGTGAAGTGTCATTGAACAGTGCAAGAGGTCTGGCAGAACAACACTTCCACAGATCTGTGTCACGTGTCTTTTCTGAGACCTCTCCTCCAAATATCTCATACAGAGAGCTAAGCCATTGTACTGATTTCAGAAGTG
Source organism: Diceros bicornis minor (assembly GCF_020826845.1). Classification (NCBI taxonomy): domain Eukaryota; kingdom Metazoa; phylum Chordata; class Mammalia; order Perissodactyla; family Rhinocerotidae; genus Diceros; species Diceros bicornis. The sequence continues at coordinate 64,451,573 of NC_080755.1, forward strand.
CTCTCTTAAAAAGCACAGTGTGGGGGCTGGCCCAGTGACATAGTGGTCAAGTTCACAGGTCCCACCTTGGGGCCCGGGGTTCGCAGGTTCAAATCCCGGGTGCAGACCTACGCGCGGCTCATCATACCATGCTACGGCAGCAGCCCATATACAAAATAGAGGAAGATTGGCAACAGATGTTAGCTCAGGTCTCCTCACCAAAAAAAAAAGCATGGTGTGGAGGTGGGGGTTATGAGCATGAAAATATTTGGAACACATTAAAAATCCCATTGTATGACATCTAAGTTGTTTCTTTGGGATTACTGGAATCTTCTTTCTCTCCACCTCCTGTTCCTCCTCTTCTTTCTCTTTTTCCCATGGAAATATATTACTTATGTGATAACAAAGAGGACTTTTAAATTTTTTTTAAGTATTACACAGTCAAAAACTAATCAAACTAAAAACCAAATTAAAATGAATGAAATCTTCATTACCAGGCCCTGGTAAATGTCTTACTACCTTCCCACTAAATTGTGAACAATATTAACCCCCACTCCCTGCTTCAAGGATAATCCCCACACAGGCCAAGACAGTGTTGATGAATCTGGGAGGAATCTCCACTTATTCCAAATCATTTAGAACTAAAATTACTTTTTATTTTAATTTTTTATAATGGAAAATTTTCAAACACAAAAGTAGAGCAAATAATATAATGAGCCCCATATAAGTATCTTGGAGTTTTAAAAATTATCAAATCATTGACAACATGGTTTCAATTATATCACCATCAACTTCTCTGCCTCTTCTATGACATGCTACAAATTCCAGATAGCATCCATAAATATTTCACAGTGTATTGTATTTGGAATTTGAAAAAACTCTGCCTAGGCTTTGCATCATAAAACAAAGGTAGGAAGACATTTCATTCAAGAATGTCCCATAGACGTGAGCATGAGCCTTTGGCCTGGCTATTTAAAGGCCCTCGCCTCTGCTTGCTGTTCCAATACCAAGAGGTAGTATCCACCTTCCCTCCCCTGAATCTGGGCTGCCCCGTGACTTGCTTTGACTGAAGAATGCAGCAATGCTGTGCTGATTTTAGGCCTAGTTCTTAAGAAGCTGGAAAGCTTCCATTTTCACTGTCTTGGAACGTACGCTCTTAGAAGCCAGCCACCATATAAAGCGTTCAGACTGGACCACTAAGTACTTGGAGGCCTCACTGAGGAGAAGGGAGGTGCCCTCTGAGCCCAGTCAGCCCCGCTCTTCCAGCCAGTGCAGATTTCTCAGATGACCCCAGGCTCAGGAGGGAGCCCAGGCATTCAGGAGGAGTCAGAGGCCGCTCAGTAGAGCCCAGTGAATCTACAGACAGTGAGAAATAATACTGTTGTACTAAATTCCTAAGTTTGGGTGTTTGGGGACAGAATTTTTTAAATGGTAGAAATACCAATGTAAGAAATTTGAATATGGTTTACTGAACATTCCACAAAGCTATTAGGTAAAAGTAAGTTAAGATAAAAAGAAATTGTGACTATATAAGTGGTAGGATTGACATGATGGTGGCAAAGTGTCATAGCAGCAGAAATGAGACTGGCTGGGCCAACAACATACTGTATCTGTGACTACGGAAACGTTACCTCGGTTTTCTTATTTATAAAATGCAAATAAATTATCTACTCTCTAGGGTTGTCATGAGGATCAAATGAAATAATGAAAGACAAACATTTAAAATGAGAAATAATATAATCAAAGCCACAACAGTAGAGTGGAATTGATAAATCCAAGACATTAAGATATTGACGAAAATTGACATTAAATACTGACATTAAAAATTGACAAATATCTGGCAAATGTAGACAGTAAAAAGAGAGGTGAAAGAAAGAGATTGAGGTAAGAAAATGAAGGAAAACAAAGCAGAGAAACATAAATAGTAAACATTAGGAACCAAAAAAAGTAATATAATTACAGAGGTGAAGAAAAAATTCATCTAAGAAAATGCTATGTAAACCTCTGAATAAATAAATTAGAAAATCTTGAAGAAATAGCTATTTCTGATGACCGACTGATGGAAGAAGAAATGGAAATCCTGAATAGACAAAATGGAATTACTAAAACTACTATCAAAGAACTACTTCCAACAAAGTCACGGAAACCAGATTGTTTTACTTTTTTTCCCTTTTTATCTTTCAAATAACTGATAGTTCTTGTGATGTTTTAAAACTCCAGAGCATGGAACAGTGAATATTGGTTTTTGTTTATTAGTTATGCAGTGAGATGATTTCTAGCTCTCGCTTTATTTTCTTAGTTTTCCAATATTCCTTTTTCGTCTGATTCTGTCTTTGAGATGTGATCTCTTGCTTTATTGAGTTTATGTTCTCATGAAAGTATCTATAGAAATATGAGAATTTTCCATACTTTGTGGAAATTTCTTCTCTCCTTGAGTTATGCTTTTTTCCAGATTAGGTTCCTGTTTAAAAAATTTATAGTGGATATGCATCTCTTCTACAATCCCCAAGAAAACCTAAAAAGAGTTTGGAAAACAAATGTTATGAGAGGAAATGTACTCCATATGATATAAAAACATATTGAAAATGTACAATAATTAAAAGTATGTTGTTCTGGTGTAAGAATAAATAGTTAATTAGTGGGAATTTTCTTTAAAATTTTGTGGACATCTTTAAAATTTTGTTTGTGGACATCTAAATCTATCTATCTATCTATCTATCTATTTCTCTCTCTATATATCTATCTATCTATCCTCTATCTATCTATCTATCTATCTATCATCTATCTTCTATCTATCTATCTATCTATCTGTCATCTATCTACTTCTGTCTACCTATCTGTCTATCTATCTATCATCTGTCTATCTATCTTTTGTTTTTTGCCCAGCATCTAGTCACCATCCTGCTCCCTTATTTCCTTCTGGGGATCCACTCCTTCCTGAACTCTCATTCCTGTGATATTTTTCTGGGTCACTTATAACTTTGGCTTTTCCCTGCTAGCTCTGAAGCTGCAGGCAGTTGGTTATGGAGCTGCTTCAGGGAGCATAGGGCTTCCGGAGGCCACCCGCTCTCTGAAGGAGAGCGAGCTGCGAGACAGAGAAAGAAAGGATCGTGACGTTGTTTCGACTGTGAATCCAGGCAAGTCTCAGGTTAACCTCATCCCTTAGCCTTTCAACTGGATTAACCAAAATCTCCCTTTTTTACTGAAGTCTGTTTGAGTTACATTGGTCCTAACTGCTATCGGTTTATTTTCTGAACTTCTCCTATTTTTGAATAGCTTTACTGAGGTATAATTCACAGGCCACACAATTCATTTAAAGTGTAGAATTGAATGGATTTTAGTATATTCACAAATGTTTGCATCCATCACCACAATTTTAGAGCTTATTCCTTACCCTATACTCTTATACCAGGATCACCCCAGCCCCCAACTCCTCCAGCCCTAGGAACAGCCGTTCTACATTTCGTTTCTATAGATTTTCCTATTCTGAACTTTTCTTGTAAACAGAATCATACAACATGTAGTCCTTTGTGACTGAATTCTTTCACACAGCATAATGGTTTCAAAGCTCATCCCTGCTGTAGCATGTATCAGTACTTCATTCCTTTTTATTGCCAAAATAACATTCCGTTATATGGATACACCACATTTTATTTATCCACTCATCAGTTGATGGACATTTGAAGAATAGAAAAAAGACCCATGGATAAAATATTTTGACGGTGTTTTACTCCTTCTATTTTCTGTTTCTATTAAGCAATCCCTCTGACCCTAAAACTGACCAGGTCTACAGTGAACACCCATTGTTAAGATGCAGGGCTCTTGGCTGGACGTCCTCTGTGACAGACAAGGACAGATGAATTGAAATGACTAGGATGCTCTCATCAGCATGTATGGAAGTAAACAGCAACTGAAGCAAACGTCTATCTTTTGAAATTTCAGAGCTCAGAGTTAGCAGTTCTGGAACACAAATGATCAGTTGTGAGGACCATGTAGTTTCTTTCCCTTTCTGAAAAACTGACTCCTCTTAACCTGCTGGTCGATAGCTGTGATTCTGTGTGGAAGACACAAGCTGCCCCAACATAAGCAAAAACAGATTGCTAATCAGGCAGTCCCAAACAGTTTTAATTCATTTATCAATTCTTATCTTTTTCTCGAAGTGCTCCCACTTTGCCCTCAACCCTTGGAATCATGGAGAGTTTTACGGGAGAATAATGCAAACCAAACTCTGTCAGTGTAACTAAATTTTCACATCCGTGTCTTATTCACACCTCTGCTGAGATGTGAACAAACATTCAGGTTTGACCCCTGAATGCTGTAAGACGCAGCTGGAGGAGAGATTGATAAGCAGCTACAAAGAGCTCTACTCAACAGACCAGGACAGTAAGCTGAGAAAAACTTAAATCTATTGGTAACATGATCACTTTTCTTCTCTTGTAGGATGATCTAGCAGGTTATGAGCCATCAAGGGAAAACACCCCTCATGACCTTTCTCTCAGTTTTAAACATAAGTTTCCTGAAAGAATCTAGGAATATTAACTATTTATCAATACATACTTGACTTCCCCCTTCGTTTTGTTTTTTTTCCCATCCCTTCTCAAGCCTGTAGAATCTGTCTGCCTTTGGAGCAGGGATCTGTCGTTTGTCTGGTACAGATCATCATCTGGGTATGGCGTGGACGTTTTATGGCCCTTTATATAGACCAGCCTGAGTGAAATAAATACACGAGATGCAAAGCTCAAAGTGACATATTCCAGATCTGACATTCTTACAATGGCTTTGAGCTTCAGGCACTGACAAATATTCCACTCGTACCAACGCTCCCAGAAGAGGAAATGTAATGATGTTTATGTTATGCAATATGTAAAATATTTATACCCCAGCTTCAACACAAACTGACTGTCATTTAAATCAAGAGATAATGTTTACAATAAGGACGAGAGGAGTTATCTGTGCCACTCTTTGTAGGCGAAAGGGGAACCCAATAGAATAAATGATCAGTTTAGGTACAGAATAAGAGTCCCCCAGTGTCAGTGTTTTAAAGAATAACAGTTATGGGAAAGGTTTTTAATGTGCTTGCTTCTTTTAGAATTGTGAAATTACCGAGAAGGGCAAAATTTATGCCTTTCTAACTATTGCCCTTATCTTTAGAATGGAAAAGTCTTTTCTTTTGACAAACCATTCTTTCATGAATAACCTCTTCAAGAGCATTTAGTTATCATTATTAATAAATTGTTACAGTAATAAATTATATTTTAAACATTTTATTAAATGCAGTTCTCATGTACTTAAAATAAATTGCAAAGCCGGCTTTTTTTCCTGATATTTAATGTATATGGTATGACACAATGTGCTTTTAATATATTTAATGTTATATACTTTAAAATGTAAGTGTGTTGTACTTTTATGGAACTTACTTTATATTCCTTTCTGTATGGAAAATGTATTGCTTTTTAATATGGGTTCATTGTGGAGTGCCATTAGGAAATAGAGCAGGGTTCTTAAAAGTGGTAACTTTCAGAATTTAAGTACATTAAGTGTGGGGGAGGGGGAGAGCCTGCATTATGGTAACATCAAGCGTCTAATTGAAACTGACAAAAGCAAGAGGAGGAATCTCACGTTGACATTGTAATGGCACTCGCATTTGCATTGACATCATAACGGTTCTAATGCGAGCGCAGGAGACACTTCCACTGACAAAAAAAGACTTCCCCTGACATGCCGCCGCGCGCGCACTTTCTTTGGACACGCTATCGCTGTCACTCAAGGTAAAGATAAAAATATTATGAAAAATATCTTCAGTCCGTGCTTATTAGATACTTTCCGTGGTTGAGATGTGGTGGTCGTTTTCAAGAGCTCCTTATTCTTAAGCCTCAAAACTACACTGTTCTACTCTCCGGGAAGAAAGCACCACTGAATTCTCAATCCCTTAAAATTGTTCTGTGAAAAAGAAATTTAACAATGAATTTTGCAGGAAAAAAATTTTGCATAGATCCTTCAGGCAAGAGAGAATTATGGTTCTTCTTCTGAAGCTGCAGTAAATCTTTGAGGTTAGGAGGTGCAACATGTTGAAATCAGACATAGGTGAAAAGTGTGCCCCTCACTAAAGCAAAATAATTCACGAATTCAAAGGGAGCTGTTGGGATCCATGATTACAACCACATTAAGTTAGGAAAACACATTGCCAGGTGGAAATTCTGTAACTTGACCTTTGCTCTTTAGCTAGCCTGCATTGAATACCAGGCTTCAGGCCCAATAACAGGCTCTAGAACCAGAACATCTGTCTTCAAATGCTGCCTAGTAACCGCGCGTCACTCCATTGGGCCCTCCCGCCAGGGTGGGGCATGCTCCTGCCTGCACTGTCCTTGCCTCTGCACCCCTGGCTGGGCCCTGCCAGCTACTGACTGTCTTCCCTGGGACCCCAGTTGGTTGCAGAACCAGACTTTTCCCCAACACCAGAATATGGGTCTGACCTCCTAAAGTCTGTCCCTCTCCAGAAGGTGCACCTCATTCTAGACACCCGATCTCCTTGCCCAAACTCACCCTTCACAATATAGGTCACCAGGTTTTCCTAGCCATGTCCTCACAAATGACACGAGCAGGATCATTTAAGCCTTAGTAACATGTTCATGTTAAAAGAGAAGGTGAATTTTTCTCCCATTCCTTTATTCAACATCCATTCACCAGATATTTGTCAAGTGCCAGCTCCACATGTAGCCCTGCTATAGACACTGTTCATCAGAGATTAAGAAGGGCATGCTGTTTGAGAGCAAGAATTCAGACCATAAATAAGTAACCAGCCAATAAATACATGGTCCCAAATGGTGATGATGCTATGAAGAAAATGAGATGAAGACACGGAGTTTAACTCAGAGACAGGGTACTTTCTCAGCATCACCAGGAAAGTTTTCTCTCATATCAAGGACCTCAAGGAAGAACAATGTAAAGATGATTCCAAGGCGGGAAGATGTGAGGAAGTAGGAAGAATTCAGTTTAACTACAGCACAGATGATGAAGCTGGATTTGGAGAAAGGCCTGATATGAAGCCTGCTAGTCACATCACAGAGCTTGGAAGTCACCAAAGGATTTAAGTAGCAAATTCTCATGTTCTAATTTGTGTTTTAAAAGGATGTCTGGCTATTGTCCGAAGAGTAGATTGAAAGAGACCAAGAATGTAATTTGGAAGAACAATAAAGATGATATTGCAGCAATCCAGGAAGAGAGATTGGTTCTTTGACTAGAGTGATGTTGGTTGGGATGGAAGGAAGTAGATGGATTCAAGATATACTTTAGAGAAAGAAATCATAGGACCTCATGATGTGGGAGGTAAAAGAGAAGGAGGAATCGAAGATGACGTGAAGATTCCTATCTGAGTAATTGTGCGGATGGTGGACCATATACTGAGATAAGAGAACCTGAGACAGGCACAGGTCAAGGTGGCATGACATGTGTGTACACACGTGTTTGTGCATGTTGGAAGTGGATGAGTGTCATGCACTCTGTTTTCAAAATGCTAGGTTTGAGATGTTTCTGCAGACTCCAAGTAGAGATATCGCATACACAGTTGGATAAATGATTCTGAAGCTTAGAGGAAAAGTTAGAGTTAGAGATAAACCTTTTAGAGTTATCAGCATACTAGTGATGTTTAAAGCTCTCACACAAAGACAGTTACCCAAAGAGAGAGCACAGAGTGAGGTAACAAGAGGCTTCGGGACTGAACTGTTGGGAACTACAAAATTTGGATATCAGGTTGAAGAGGAAGAGTCCAAAAACAGAGTAGCCAGAAAGAAGAGCGTGCACTGTATGGTGTTCACCCAAAAGATATGTCCACATTCTACCTCCAGAACCTGTGAATGTCCCCTTATTTGGAAAGTAGTTTTTACAGATGTAGTTAAGTTAAGGATCTTGAGATGAGATCATCCTGGATTATCCCAATGGGCTCTAAATCCAACAATAAGTGTCCTTATAAGAAACAGAAAGGGGAAGACACAGAGAAGAAGGCCATGTGAAGACAAAGCCAGAAATTGGAGTGATGCAGCCATAAGCAAAGGAACACCTGAGGTCATCAGAAGCTGCAAGTGGCAAGGAAGAATTCTCCCCCAGGGCCTTCAGAGAGACCATGGTTCTGCCAACACCCTAATTTCAGACTTCTGGCCTCCAGAACTATGCTAGGATAAATTTCTGTTGTTTTAAGTCACCAAGTTTGTGGTAGTTTGTTAGGGCAGCCCCAGGACGCTAATCCACCAGGCAGCCTGTGCAGTCATAGGTTTAATTACTCTACTATCATCATCTTGAAATTCCTTATGATTTTTTTTTTTTTTTGTGAGGAGATCAGCCCTGTGCTAACATCTGCCAATCCTCCTCTTTTTTTTTTTTTTGCTGAGGAAGACGGCCCTGGGCTAACATCTGTGCCCATCTTCCTCCACTTTATATGGGACGCCGCCACAGCATGGCCTGCCAAGCAGTGCGTCCGTGCGTGCCCGGGATCCGAACCAGCGAACCCCGGGCCGCCGCAGCGGAGCGCGCGCACCCAACCGCTTGCGCCACCGGGCCGGCCCCTCCTTATGATTTTTGAATAAGGGCTCCACATTTCCATTTTGTATTGGGTCCTGCAAACGATATATCTGGTCCTGCAAAGGTCATAGCAAATAAGGGCTTAAACCAAGCTAGAACACCTCTGACCCCTAGACCAACAGTCTTTGTAATGACAATCGTTCAAAGCCTCTGCATGAGGGGGTCATGGATGGGCACAGCTATTGCCTCTATTTTTTCAGACAGGATGCATGTGTTCAGACAATGGTGAAGAATAGAAGAATCACCAGGTGCTCGTCGACTCAATATACAGGGATAACTCTGAATCTAACACTTTAGGAGGAGAATAATCATCCTATTCAGATGGAAAAACTTACCAAGAATAAAAACATCTTTCATAATCCATCTTAAAACTTTAAAAAATAACAATTTTGCATATTGGAAAATTTCATATGTATTTCAGTTCTCACACACCCATAGTTTATAAGCACATAGTCTACATATCAAATAAATGAAAATAGAGACTGAGTTAATCCATTTATTTGTTCTTTCATTCTCTCACTCAATAAACACGTATTAGGTACAAAGTACGTTTAAAGTATTCAGTTAGGCACTAGGAAGGAGAACAAACACAGAAGAATAAAAGACATTCCTGTCCCCTAGAAAACTATGTAGAAAGAGAAAGATGCCTGAAGTAAAAATATTCACTCAAATTTTTGAAGTACACGTGAAAATGGTAAAAACGTCATGAAAAATGGTAAAAATATTACTGAACAAAATTTATAAAACAAAGTATTATGGCTTTTAGCCAATCTATATCTAGACTAGTAAACTAATTTAGTAGAAGAGGATTCAGGAAAAAAATAATTGTAGTGAATACATATTCTCTGTGAAATTTTAGATTTCCAAGAATGCTGGTCCAATGTCCTTTGATGACAGGAAGAGCAGAAGCCTCAATGACAGGTAAATGGAACATAAAAATAAGCAAGGAATCAATCAATCATGAGAGGAGAGGTCAGGTAAGAGGTCAGACTAGCAGAGAAAGGAGTATAAGTGAAGAAGCTCTTTTCCAGGCTGGTCAGATGTTTGCCTCCTCAAAGACCAAGGTTGGACCTTCAGGCTGCTTGCCAAAGGTGGCTGTTCAGAGAGAGCTTGCAAAGACAAAACAGCCAGGTGTCCAGTTTCACTGGGTAAAGCACAAGCTAAGGCATGTCATTGTCATCACCATCCTCCTCACCGTCATCATCATCACCATCATCACTATCACCATCAGCAGCAGCAGCTGCAGCATCACCACCATCACCATCATCATCACAATCACCATCACCATCATTACCATTATCACCATCATCATCATCACCATCACCACCACTACCAACACCATCTTCATCATCATCATCACTATCATCACCATCACCATTATCAACATTACCGTTATCACCATCATCATCATCATCACCAGCACTATCACCATCACCATCCTCATCATCATCATCATCACCATCCTCACCATAATCATCACTTTGCCACCATCATTATTTAGTATTTACTCAGCACAAACCACTTCCTAGATACTGAAATGGAAAATGAAATAAAATCTTTTTTGAGCCTTCCCTTAAACATTATTATTCTAAGAAAATAGAACTATAAATAGTACACATTTCTCAATGCCTTGGATCTCATGTTTTGTTGTCGCTCCAACTAGACTGTAAGCTTGTTGATGACGCATAACATCAGATTTCTATGGAATTTCTCACAGCATCCAGCCAACGTTGTTTGAAGCACAAATGTATTCACAAATAAATAGTGGACTGAATCTAAGATGAGGGAATTTTACCAAATAGAAAAACTAATGGTTCTTTTGTATGAATGACTATGGATCATTGATTATTATATAAAAACGGAGAGAGGATTATCTGGTTCCAATGATGGGAAAGGGAAATTGTTTTACAAAAGGTAGGTGAGTGGGAGTACACAAAGCTATTTTAGTTACACAGCAAAGAACTTAAGAAGCAGAGGTGGGTAGGAGGGGGCATATGGAAATCATCTTAAATATCCCCAAGGTTGTCATGAACTCTTCACATAATTATTTGAAAAAAATTAAATGTATTAATTTGAGACTAGAAACTGACTTCTAACTTTTCCATCATCTGAGTAAACTCTTTGAACTTGTAAAATTTATTTATCCTTATGACATCAAAAATAAGTTTCATACTATAAAACATATGATTATGAATCCAATACTCTCAACTATTACTTTTTGCATCTCTATAGCTATTCATCCATTTGTCCATTGATTCATTCCTCAATTATGTGTTTTCTCTGATTCAACAAACATTTTGCTTTCTACTTGCTAAGCATTGCATCAGGTGATGTGGTTACAAGATAAATAAGCCACAATTTCTGGGGTGCTCAGATCCAATGGACGTGAAAGTGTAAATAATTAAAGAACACTGGGGGTAGTTATATTACAGAGGTACCTTAAAGGGTTTGTGACGTCGTAAATGAAGGAGTAACTAAGTCTTTATAAAACGTCAGGGAAATGTTTTGTATTTCTCCAGGGATGGAATGTGGGGGTGGGTCTTGTAAAAGGAGAAAGCACCACCTACACGAGAATGGTGGTGTGAAAGAGCACAGGGTCTGTCAGGGAGACTCCAACCAGAGAAGTGGGAGACACTCACACACACACCCCCCAAAGCATACGCAAACACACACACGCACACATAAAGACAAACACACACATGAACACCACAAACACGCAAGCACACACATAAACACAAACACACGCGCACACACAAGAACACACACACACCTGGCCCAGGAGTCAAAGGGTGGGGAAGGTGGAGGACCCCAGACCCCAGCCCAGCTGTGGCCTCCCACCCACCGTAAGGGTCTACAAAGAGCAACAACGTGTGCTCGCGTGTGCGAGCTCCCTTGTGGGTCCCCAAACAGGAACTATACAAGAAAGGGAATTTCAAGAGATGTAGTTGAGTCTGGCCCTTTTGACACATTTCAAAGCCCCCACAGTGAGTAAACAGAAGGTGGCTGCTGTGTGAATGGACTGGGGATTGCATCCCAGGGAGCTTGGGCTCAGGGCGGATCAGGAAGGGCCTGTGTTCTTGGCAAAGTATCCAGAGCTTTATCCAGGAGCTGTTTAGATGCTCTTGGAGGGGTGTTAAGACACCAATTGGTGTGATCGCTTTTTATATTTTAGAAAAATATGGGATTGGCAATATGGAGGAAGAAATGGAGAGGCAGAGGCAGGAGTTAGGGAGAGACTTAGATGTTGCACGTGAGGGTCCAGGTGAGAGGCTCACAGGGTTGGATGAGACTTTGACCTCGGGAGAGACAGTTGTCAGGGCACATAGCAGGGCAGGTGATGAGAGCAATAGCAACAAGGACATGGAGTCAGCCAGCAGGTCCACATCTCAGCCGAGTGGCCTTGGGTGAGTTACTTATGCTCCCTCTGCCTCTGTCACCTCATTGATAAAAATGGGGAAAATAATAATATTTATACCTGAAGGTTACTGTGACCATTAAAGGGGATGATGCCTGTGAAGTGTCTTAGCAAAAGCACTGGACAAATGCTACCCACTCTTGTTTTCACAGACATCTGGCTCTGAACCTTCCATCTGTGCTGCATCCTTTGTTTGTTATCTCCCCGCAAGGGCCTGAGCATTTGAGGCTATCTGCTGTTCTACCCTGACTACACAAATAGAGAGCCCAGGTGAGAAAGCAAACATGGAGAGAGGGAGATCTGGCTACCATTTCAACATACTATCCCATAACCCTGTCGTCTTTGAAATACTGCAGGATCCTAGAAGGACTTCTGTATTAGCAAATAAATTGATTTTAATGTATTGTATTTTAATTTGCTTACATCCATCATCTATTTATGATCTATATGGTAACCTTCAAGTAAACATCATGTTTAATGAATCCTAATTCCCCAGATCTGTCGTATAAGGACAATTCACTGAGGTTGCCAGAAAGCAAAAAATCAAATTTTGGAAGCATGAATTACTAAAAATATTAAAACATCATTGGAATCTATTGTGTGAAATAAGCCATAGTCTGTATTTTCCTTAGTGTGTTAAATTTTTTGATATTTTGAAAGCTACATTGTTTTCTCTCCACTAAATAATTTTGTATAGCTGACTGTTGTAGATCTAGACATTTTGGGTGGGCCAGTACCAAATACTGTAATTTAATGTGAGTATCTTTTTCTTTCAAATGATGTTGTGAGTAAGACATTGCACTGGCAATCAGGAGAGCTGGTTTCTAGTCCAGCCAGAAGGCGACCCAGGGCAGGTCACCAGAATTTGCATTAGGTTTCTTCTAAGATTCTTTTCATATTTGTATTTTGAAAGTGAATTGATTCTAAATGCAGATAATAAGTTCAGAGAAAGAGAAAGAGTCTCCAGCCTCCAGTGCAGGCAGCTGTGTGGAGTGGAGCCATGATCATGGACTCCAGAACTACATTCCAGCTCTGCATCTTCCTAGAGTGCCCTTGGGCAAGTTACTTAGTCTCTCTGGACCTTAACTTTCCATCAGGAAAATGGACATGATGGATTTCACAGGGTTGTTGCAGCCCTGACACAGCAGTTGCACAAATGTTAGCTGGTGTTATTATTTCCGTCCCATCTAAGGGAAGATTCTCCTCTGCAGCACCACTCGCTCTTAAGAAGACTGGGTACAGGTGGCTGTGAGCAGCAAAAGGTGAAGAGCTGGTGACAGTTGGGAGATACCTGCAGTTTACAGAGAGGTCTGGCTCCTAGTCAATAGCTTCCTCACTGAATAACCTTGATTTGATTATAATTACCAACCATTTTTCCATTTTTTATTACCCAATATTTAGTTAGTTGAATTTTCCAAGATATTGGTAAAATTCAAGCAGAAATATGTAGTAAATTGTATTATTCTTTCTTAAATGAAGCAATTTTTTGGTCTCTTTCCTCCTCATCTCCCTAATTTAATTTATTCCTAGGATATGTTTGAAGAACATGTCCTAGGTTCTGGGTAGCTTTCCAGAACAAAAAAATGCCTTTTTGTTTGGAAAGATCCACCATAGGCTAAAGGGCCTCAGAAAGCTCTTGAACCAGCAGGCGAGTCTCCTACAGCCTGTGGTGTGTGGTAGTGTGGAGAGTTCACCCTGCCCACTACATGAGTGTCCATGAGCATGGCTGCCTCTGAATGTGGGAACACCTCATCCTCAACCTTCCCGTGGATTCTTTTCTTCATAGGTCCCTGAGTGCTCAGACATTTTCAGGAAAGGCAGAAGAAGGGGCAATATTACACATTGGTCTCCTGACATCAGAGGCCCAGGGAGGTCACAGTAGAGGGAAGACCAAGAAAGCACGCGAAAATTGGTAAATGGAGAGAAAGGTGACATTTGAAGGACAAAGGGGGACAAGCTGTGCTGGACTGAATAGTGTCCCCCCAAATTCATGTCCACCTGGAACCTGTGAATATGACTTTATTTGGAAATAGGGTCTTTGCAGATGAAATGAAGTTAAAAAGTGGGTGGGCCCTTATCCAACATGATTAACATCCTTAAAAGGAGAGAAAAGATACAAGTAGAGAGACAGAGGTGGAAAGGCCACAGACAGAGGAGAAGGAGAGACATCAAACTCAAATTTTGAACATCATTTCCCAAAGCTGGCATTGACTATTTCCAAAAATAATTAATTTTCACAGTCAGCATTAATTTTATCCATTTCCAAACATTTCTAATTTGTGGAATGTATTTTTACTTTATTGGTGAGGTATATTAGGATAATAATGTGTTGTGTTTTTCCCTTACACTATATTTTTGAAGAAAATATTATTTAGCAGATGAAGAAGTAGATATGAAAAGATAAAATGCTCAAATAAATCACCCAGTTCATGAAAAATAAATCATCACTCAACTTTTTTTCCGTGTTCAAGCCATATCCCATGGCTACACTTTCTCCAGAGCAATCTCGATGAGCATGTAAGGAATGAAAAAAAGTTATTTTGATTCTTCTGTCCCCCTGATGATTCATGTTTCTTTGTAAACTGAAATGTTGAGAGTCAAATAGATTGTATCAGAAAGAACAAAGTGGTTAAAGAAACAGAGATAGAAAGATGGTGAAAAGACAGGTCTGCGGGCCTGTTTGTAATGGATGCTGTAAACACTCCTTTTCTTTAGAAATGTTTCTTTCCTAACACAAAAGAAATAAGAAAAAGAGTTTTCAGTGGCCTGCACAACAAGATTTAATGTCCCATCATTTCTATTAAGATCTCAGTGGTAATGTGGAAGCATTGGCATTTAATAGAAACAGATTCGAGGTCAGGGTTTTTTTTTAAAAATAGTTCTTTCCTTGCTTGGAAAGGAATGTAAGTTAGAGAGTAATCCATCAATCTTTTAGAGTGGTTTTAAACTTCCACCAGCCTGGAAAATTTCCCCCATACTTACCAGAAGTAAGACAGTGACATATCCGATGGCAGTGAGCTTCAGAATCATGTTTTATTTGGAAATGCTTTTCAAAGTGCTACCTGCCCTGTCTCAATTCTTTAAAACAGGACTCACTTTATTGCATCTCTCATTCCGAAACCTATATCAGTTTGTGTGTCTCGAATATGGACAATTTTACTACAATTGACAAGATCTTTTTCTCACTTATTTATAGTGTGAGAAACACCATGGAATGGTGTATTCCTTCTCCCAAGTTTCCAGCATCTCGTAGGCTCAAGGATGGTGGAAGTGTGATGAGCTAGGGTTTGGAAAACAGCTGCCAGGTTGCCATTCAGATTGTCTGCTGCATTGACAGACAGGAAAAGCATGAATCAACGAAATCTCAACAAGTTCAGACACTTTATTCTCTCTTTATTTTAGCTTCTCGACTACTCCAAGGACCAGAATGCCAAAGAAAAAGGCTAAGTTAATAATAATGGTAGTAGTTAAAAGAGATTGAGTTATTCTTTAAGAATGGGGCATTGTGTATTTGATATCCTGTTTTCATTTCCTTTGGATAAATATCCAGAAGTGGAATTGTTGGATTATACGGTAGTGCTGTCTTTAGTTTTTTGAGAAACCTCCATACTGTTTTCCATAATGGCTGTATCAATTTACATTCCCACTGACAGAGCACAAGGGTTCCCTTTTCTCCACATCCTCACCAACACTTGTTGTCTCTTGACCTTAAACTTACACTAAGTTTTATGTCAGTTGTATCCCAATAAGAACAGAGAATGAGACGTCGTGTTAAGACCTCTCCTGGACCCTATACTAGTCAGTCTTTCCTAATACATATGCCAGGGGAGGGGTACAGCAGCAGAGGAGGAGGGTGCTCCAGTGACAAGCATTTAGCAACATTTCTTCCAGCCATCAACCTCAATTGTTTGTTGCCTTAAGCCCCTCACCCTAACAGGGGCCTTCCTGAAACTTCCCACTTCCCCATCATGGAGGGAAAATCATAACTTCTCTAATTGTGAGGGAGACAGAGTAAGTTCCTTTGCCCCTCGATTTATGATCCCTCAAAGGGGCTCTCGGCCACTCACAGACAGGTTTGCCTTGAATCTGAGTTTGGTTTTCTTTGCCTCCACCTTCATAGATGTTACCCTATCTGGGCTACGGATGCTCATTGAAATGTCTACCAGCTGGTAACAAAAAGGAGGAATACGCAAATAGAAGATGTGAGAAGCATAGGTAACCCCAATTTGAATAATCTTCTCTTAACTGATTGAACTCTGGCTTTGCAGAAGGCATGCTGCCCTGTGTCTCCTCCCCACTCCCGGGAAGTTTTGCATTTCTGTTTTAATGTTGCTTCACATTAAAATGAGTAGTAGTGTGAAACAGTCTTTGACTTTTTCTCCTTGCCTTATTGAAAATTTAAAAGAACATTACCCCCCAGAATAACTTCATCAGTTTGCAAATACAGTAAAGTGTGTCTCCATCATTTACTCATCTTCGGATCTTATCTGTCTATCAAATTTACCCTGTGAATAAGCTAAGCAAAGCCTGTGCCTAACTCTTATTTTTGTACAGTGCTTAGAACATAGATCATATCTAACATATGAAAATAATAATAGCAAATGTATAAAGTGATCATGAAGATACATTGCCGCAGCTCATGCTGATCGTAAATCCTTAAAAGAAGATTTCGTCTTCCCTGCGCATCAGGAGATGGGGCACTCGGGCTACGAGTGCCAGTGGTGCACGGTGACCTGTGTGACAGCTGAATGTTGCCCATAGGGTCCTGACTTCTTGGCTCAACTGAATGTAAAAGAGGCGAGGCAACCTTGGTGTCTGTGCCTGGTCAGCTATTCCTATAGACAGAGAACTCAGCTTCTGCTTTGGACTAAGGGTGGGGAGGCTGATTTCTCCCCCATTGCACTCTCATAAGACAAAGGGACAGGAATGTCAGCTACTTTTAGACAATCTCCATAACCATCTTACGGTAAAATTTTTCAGAGCCTAATGAATTCGCTGATGTCTGTTGTTTCATTGGAAACATGAACTAGACATGCCTTGTAAAAGTAGATCTGAATGCCTTTCCAGACTGGCAGATTTCTGGTACTATTAAACATGGTATATTAGTCCAGCCACATCCAGATGTAAGCTGTCACTCGGAGAGGCAATAGGTCTTATTCCAACTTCTATTTTTGCAGATGTCTAGATGGTTTACTAACTGGTTTTCTCCCCAACTTGAATGTCCTACATATTTAACATGTTGGTAAGGATTTATCTGTGTATTTATTTATTTTGTTCTTTGGCTTGTTCTAAAAGTAATTTAAGCCAACTTAGAAGAATATAAACAATGCAACCAAATGACAGAAAAGAAGTAAGTGAGGACACTTTAGAGAAGGAACAATGAGAAGTAAAGTTAGTAACGGCGTGAGTTAATGCACAACCACCTACTCTTGAAGTCTGTACCTGTCAGGGTTGGATACGAACGTGGCCATGAGCGTCATGGCAGCCAATGCGGAGAGAGAAAGGACACAATTTGCATGATTCATTATGTGTATGAAGTTAAAGATATTTGCTTAGGAGAAGCATAATCATCCCTACCACCACAGCTAGTGAGAATTTTTTTCATGAGTTCGCATGAAAAGGATACCACATAATGCCAGGAACAGCAGCCTCAATAGCTTACCCTCACTAGGGGCCATTTCTCAGAACATCTGTTAGTGTGATCTGGAGACAAAGCATCGAAGCGTAACTCAAGTCAGGCAATTCTACAGGAGTGGAAAAAAGGAGGTCTGGGTAGGCAGGTCCCTGCTGGTTTGGTTAAACCAGAAGTAGACTTTCAAGCACAGAAGAGGCTGGATGGCATGGTCTTCAGGCTTTTGTTCGTTGACCAGGCTTTAGCAAGCACCACGCAGCAGTAAGTTTGAGGTTCTTCTTCCCGGGTGGTACCTGAAGTGCAAGTCCTCTGTGTGGCTGAATAAGGGCACCTCTGCATGCTTTACTTGTCAGCTGTGCTGGGAGGGCAATTAGGATCCTCTCGCAACAGTGAAGGAGCCTAATAAGAACGTGTGCCTGTCAACATGGCTGTCTACTTCCCCACGAGGAGGATCTAAGCAGGCGGACCAAATGGACAACCTGGACCTAAGAGAGAGCAAACACGTCTTCTCAATACTGGTCTTATCCAGCTGAGGAAGTGTGCTGAGTCTCACCCTGCTCGACCAGCTTCACGAAAGAGCGTAGACTTATCCCTGCTCTGAAGATGAGTCACTAGGAGGGTTCAGCACCGATGCTGGAATGCAGCCCCTGAAAGACATTCTACTTCGTTTACTCAGCTTTCCTGTGTGTGCCTGCTTCAGAACTCCATGACGGCTGTCAGTCTCGACTCATGGTTCCTCATACATCTTTATCTGCAGCAACTAGGAAATACACTTGTTATTGAGTGACAAAGCTGGGTCACCAATAATGACATAGAGAAGATTGCAGCTCAACCACTAGCTCAGAAGTGAACATGCTCACAAAGGTCTTTCATGGCAAGGCACACTAACAGACAACCTAACATAATTTGCCACAGCCACAGGATGGCAGGGTACAGAGGAGCTGGAATAACCAGGGACAGACAGCTCCCTTGGAAGAAATGTGTCACCTAGTGTATGAGACAAGGAGAGCAAGTTAAAATGCATTGTGGTTTCTTAGGAGCTCTTTGAGGCTGGACATCAAAGGCCTTGCAGCCCCCATGTGGTCATTTTAGCCACAAACATAGAGGTATCTCACACACACACACACACACACACACACACACACACACACACACACAAACCCGGACACATTAGGAAGGGAACACACTTGAAAGAACGTTCAGGGCCAGGAGACATGGATTCCCATCTTAACTCTGTCACCTTCTCACCATGTAATTTTGGAGAAGTGCATTAACATCTTTGTGCTGCAGACGCAGAAATAAGTAATATTGAATTAGATGTTTTCTAAGAATCCTTAAAACTCAGTGAACCTTTGGAGATGGGCACAAAATCTTTCACTTAACGTGATGTTTTCATTCCTAAAATAGAAAGTTGAGAAGAACAGGGTATAATTTACCTGATAACAAATACAACTAGTAAGGTCATATCTCAAAGGAGAATCATTTAAAAAATGGATGGATAATATTTGATGACAGTGTTCTAACTTAATGTTGTTTCATACAGAAAAAATAAAGTGTGTTTTTGCGTCTTTAAAACCAAATTTAAAAAATAATTCATACAATTCTCATTAATAAGTTCAAACACATCTTATTGCAATGAACTTATCTTACCACACTATCTCACTGAAGGAATAGGAAAATATCGCCAATTTACTGCAATAAAGTAATTACTGTAATAAGATAAATGTTAACTTTTTAATGAAAACCACTGTACTTGAGTAATTACCCTTCTGGGGACTACTCCATATATGATTTCTTTGCAATTATTAAGATTAATTCACTTTTTTAGTAGGAACAGACCAAAATTCTAAGCCAAATGATCATTTTTATAAGCATATTTTCGAATGTCCTAGAACTTAAAAAGAGGGAGACAGAAGTGGATTTAAGTCTTTTTTCCAAATCTATTTTATTAAGTCACAGGCTGTCAAGTTCCTAGGTTCAGTTAAATGCAAATAAAAGCAACAAAAGCCTGGTAAAAATAGATGTGATTAAAAATAAGAGTGTCCATTGACCATCAGCTGCAGCACAGCAAAAAGTGATTAATTAGAACTTCCTTTGTTCACAAATCCACTAGTTTTCTATAAATAACTCATTGCATGAACATCTCAAATGCATAAACAGATGTGTGACAGCACTGTACCTTCAACATTCGTGTGGATTCTGCACGCCTCCAGGATGCTATTTAAGGAGGATTATCGCAATATCAGCTTAGTGTTAAGAGTAGCCCAGCTAACGAAACAGCGAAACTCTACCCAGTAGTACCTGGAGAGCGCAAGTTTTCCTTCGAGATACTTCGTGTTCACGTTAGTTTTTGTTACTGGGTCTGCTACATCTGATCGTATCTTTGTCTCAGAAGAAACGAGGGACTTGCTCCTCAGAGTTCTTCCCTGACCTCAGGACGTCACTTCTATTTTCTATTTCTTTTTTTTTTTGCTGAGGTGGATTCGCCCTGAGCTAACATCTGTGCCAATCTTCCTCTGTTTTGTATATTGCCCCCAAAAAGTGGTGTTAGTCTGCTCCCCGGTACCAGACCCAGGTCACCAAAGTGGAGCACACCAAACTTAACCACTAGGCCACAGGGCTGGCCCCATCACTTCTGTTTCTAAGCAGCAGAGGAGCCTAGGAGAAAAAAGTGACCCTTTCTTGTTTTACCAGCTTGGTGGACTTAAGCATTGCTTTCTGGAGAGCAGCATGGTGGTAAGTGTGAGTTAATTCCCACTGGGATTTGGTGTGGATCTGAGGGACTCGAGCTACCACGTGGTCTGGAGGGAACATTCCTGTAAAAACGTGAGCTCTTTGCCCAACTCTTACTTATTCACCTTTTAGAGTAACTCAGGAAAAGACAAAAGAAAAGCTCTTTATCAAATCTATCTATTTATAATCTATCTATCCATCCATCCACCCATGTCTCTCTAATCAACTGTACCCTTCTAAGTGTGGTGGTATTGAAAAAGGGCAAGAAAAGCAGCTCGTTCTTTACCTATTGAGTCTTTTCTGGCTTTCACCACTTTCTGCCAAGTAGAATTAAGCAATCCAATCAACTACTAAAATCTCTCTGCATTTTGCTCACTTCATGACCCTGTCCAGACAGGAATGGAGTTCAGAGCGAGTTTGGTTCAGAGGAACGCTGGGGGAGACCCCTCCTGGTGTTGGCACTCACACCCATCCCCAGCGCTCAGTGGAAAGGAGCCCAGAGCAGAGGCTGGGACAGTGGATGCTGGAGCCAGACAGCCCCTCACATACTGCTTGAGACCTGAGCCAAGAACTGGACCTCACTGTGCCTCAGTTTCCTCATCTGTCAAATGGGGAAAATAGCACTCACCTGATTGAGGTTACTCACCTCAAAGCGCCTGGCACGTTGTAAGCACTATATGAGTAGTAGCTATTATTATCATTGAGTAAGGTTAAAACATGAGATAGTATAATGTGGCAGTCAGACTTCTAAAGATGCCCCAAAGGTTCTCAACCTCTGGTTATTCAATCAAACACTGATCTAGGCACTGCTGTGAGGGGGCTAGGGAGATGATCTGAGTGGCCCCAGTCCAGTCAAGTGAGCTCTTTAAGAGCAGAGAGTTTTCTCCAGCAGGCGGCAGGAGGAGAAGCAGGAGATATTTAAAGGATGAGCAGGACTCAACATGCCATGGCTGACTTTGAAGATGGAGGCGGCCGTGTGAGAAGAAATGTGGGTGGACTCTGGGAGCAGAGGACTGCCCTGGCCAACTGCCAGCGAGGAAGTGAGGCCTCGGTCCTACAACCACAAGAAACTGGATTCCACCAACCACCTGCTTGAGCTTTGAAGGAGTGTCTCCCCCAGAGCTTCCAGATGAGAGGCCAGCCCTGCTGACAGCATAATTATGGGCTTGTGAGACCCTGAGTGGAGAAGTCAGTGGAGCCCACCTGGTCTTCCAACCTACAGGAGAGTCAGCTAATAAACAGGTGGTGTTTTAAGCTGCTAAGTTTGAGGTAATTGTTATGTGGCAACAGAAAACTAATATAACATATAACTTGGCAGGCCAGAAGGGTAAGGTAATGAGAACTGTATTCCCTTTAGGATATTTCACACTAACTCTTACAAGGGTAGAACTCATAAGAGGGTTAAATTGTGCAGAAGAAGACTTGGAGGGAGGAGGGTGCCACAGTTGCCTTGGACGTGAAGGACATCTGTCCGAGCCATGTCTCACGTCTCTGATCACCAGAGTTGCTTACCATCTGTCTTCTTTACATTCTGGAATGGCTCTCATATGGGAGAGAGATTAGGCTTGTTCTGTGTGATCCAAAAGGAAAATCCTGTGGATAGATGTGCCATATGAAGCAGGCCTAGCTGCCGTTGAGAAATATTCATGACAAAATGGGTCAATTCAGAAAATTGAGGAGCGAGGCACAGGCTGAACCGCTATTGTAACTGAGACTGTCATATGTGTCCACTAAATCCAGGCCCACTTTCTCCTTCCTGGGAACCTGGAAGGTCATGCTTCCCAAACCCTGCAGTTAAGTGGCCATAAGCTGAGTTCTAAGCAACAGGAGCAGAAACGATGGCCATTACTTCCAGGCGAGGCAGTGAAAAACCTGGGGGTTCTCTACTCTCTCTGCCCTGGCTCAGTGACCAAGGAGGCCTTGTGAACAACAGGCAGGGGTAGGACAGCAGCCTGGATCCCCGAGTCACTGCATGAAGGACAACTGGCCTGGAAAGTTGCCTGCATTCCATCGAATGTTTAATGAATGAGAAATTAATTTTTTCTGTGTTTTGTGGCTGTTACCACGCTGTAATCTAGACTATCCAACTACTCAACAAAACCATTGAAAGAATGGGTTTAAGTATCAGGTGGACTGAAATGTGTGAATTTTAAGATCATTTCATCTAAGTTCCTTGATTTGCTGACTTATCAAGTTGTATCAATTAGCCAATGGCAATAACAGGAACATTAATAATAATAATTAGTACTGCTAATATTAATTGTGGACCTAACACGTGCCAAGCACCATGCTGGCTACTATACACACACTGCCTCATTTATCCTCACAGGAATCCCATCTAGTAGGTGCTATTCTTACTTCCATTAGAGGGAGGAGGAAGGAAGCTAAGGCAAGAGGGTTTAATGAACTAGCCCAATATCACACAACCAGGAAATGGCAGATCTGAGAAGGGGAGTCTGGCTCTCCAACACATAACTTTGTACTGCGAGTTGAGCAAATGGAGCAAAGAGCACGTAGCATTCTAAATGTTTTGGTGAAAGAGAAGATGGCGTTTTCTGTTTGATTTCTGATCCTCTCTCTGCTAACGCCACTTAATTGCTTGTATTAGCCTCGTGTGACACCTTCAAGGAACTGTCAAGCTCCTCTTACAGGGTCTTAATTAGTATCTCAGGGTCCATGATGACAAATAAATAGGAACAAAAATGTGGTAGATTTTAAAAGGCCACAAAATATTTGAAGCTCCTCCTATTAAAAGGTGGCGTCTACCTGTTCACCCTTGAACCTGGGCTGGCTCTATTACTGGCTTTGACCAGTAGACTGGAGCAGAAAAGACACTGTCTACCTCGTGAGCCTCAGCCTCCAGGAAATCCTGCAGCTTCTGCTCTTGAGAAGCCTCCATCACGCAGTGGAGCAGCTGTGACAAAAGACCACGTGGAGGGAGAGAGGCTCCGCTCTCCAGCCAGTTCACCCAGCTGAGGCCCCAGACATACGAGTGTGGCCATACTCAACCTCCCAGGCCAGCCGAGCCACCCACTGCCCAAAGTCTTAAGAACCGCACAGCCAACCCAGGGAAGCAAGAGAAGGACTGAGTCATTGCTGCTTTAAGCTATTATTTGGTGAGATTTGTTATCCAGCAATACTGATACTTTAATAAAGTTGAAGTCTTTTATTAAAGCAAAGAAAACCCTAGAAAATTCAGTTTAGGGAATTCTCCTAGATTAACTATAGGAAATAGCCCTGGTGACCTCAAAGAGATTTTTTTTTAATCCCATTTGCTAAATCTAATTATTCCGTCATTGATTTTAGAAATAATAAGAGGTAATTTTTCCATCAATTGGTAAAAACTCAATTTCATTTATCACTGGGAGATAAAAAGGAGTCTATTCTCTTACTTGACTCTATTTTGTTCATTTTCTGAATAGTCGAATAGCATTACATGCAAAGTATCTTTTGGGAAATAATTCTATACTTAATGTTAGAGCCTGTTAGACCTCACATGCTTAGGCAGGTCATGCGGGGTCAATTATTGGTCATTTCTGAGAACTCTCTTCTTATGTGCTGCTGGAAGTGTCACCAGAGATTTACTGCTGTCATATTGAGCCAATAACCTGGCATGGAGGAACTCTGTCTTTTGGAGAGGATATAAAAGTAAAGAACTGAGCACTCAGGGACATGAAAGAGCTCGTGGCATTTAGTTGATCCTAACATCGTGGAGAAATTCTAATCATGGTAATGGCATTCGCCTAAGCTTTTGTTATAAGCAATTAAAGCATCTACTGTTTAGTCCTGCTTAATTCTCCTTAACTCGTCTCCTCTGTCTGGTCAACTGGTTCCTGTATTGCTGAGTGTCCAGATGCTGCTTAGACCAGGGGTCTGCAAACCTTGTTCTCTAAAGGGCAGAGAATAAATATTTTAGGATCTGCAGGCCAAGAGGTAAAATTGAAGACATTATCTTGGTATTTACACAACAAAAAAGAAAACAAATTTCCACAAATATTTTGATGAAATTCAGAATATAATAACAATAATCAAGTACAATATTTTAGGTCTACAGCTATTGAAAAACATGGAATTCTTTTGCGGCATAACATGTCGCATAATTAGAGTTCAACGTTAGTGTTCCTTATGATCAAGTCAATTGCAAATGTTTACCTGTAAAACCATTCTTAGCTTGCAAGCCATCCAAAAGTAGTCAGGGGCTGGATTAGACCTCTGGGTTGCATTTTGCCCATGTCTGGCTTAGGTGATGGCTTTGTCTGTACCCAGGTGGCAAATAGGCTTCCTCACATGCCAAATTGGATTAATGGGTCACAGACACCACAAGTGTAGTGCCAAGAGGGATTGTGGGGCAGAGTTGGGTCTTGGGAGAAAGATGTACCGCTGGTTCCCTCTGGCTGCCCAGGGGAAGGACTGCCTTGGTGCCATTGCTTATTATACCCCAGTCTACACATGGCTTTTTCTGGTTGGGTGGAGAATCCATTTAAGAAAGCTCTGCAGTGCTATGGCACTGTGGAAGGGAGAGGATTTTCCTTATAAGACAGTTTTACTCCTCACTCTGCTAGGTGTAGCTGTCTTGCCTGCCATCACCTAGCTGTCCAGGGAGGCCTAGGCTACAGCCACTGGTCTGGGACTCCCTTCATTTAGGCGCCCATTGTTCTCTCATCTTGTTTTTCCGTAGGCTTGCAAGATTTATTGTGAGCCTTTTTTAGTCTGTTAACACTTGATTGGTAGAAAGCCTTTGGAAAATTGTTTTAAACAAACAATTTTTAAAAGTCACTTTTCGTTTGAATGGATTATTGAAAATCTGAACATTATGGATTGATATTTCAGTCTAATTGAAACTAATTTAAATTATTTTATGGTTAAATATACGTAGACTCTTTATATTGCAATTCGTTCAAGCCACTGCCCCAGGGCAACTTAATTGTTTTGAACCTGGTGCTTTGAATGCTTGATCAGGACAAAATTTATGCCGGGCCAACCTGCAGAAAGCTGGAATGATTTGTGTCTGGATGTTAAGAACTTGTTGTCACTCAAGATACCCAGGCATAGTCTAGGCAAGGTAGACAAGCAGTTGGTGTGCACTTGGTTTCGAGTGAGTGTTTGAACTTTCTGATCTTCAAACTTTTCAGCCCTAGGATTCAATGAATCTGAGGTCAAAATCATGAGTTTGAGTATCACATGACCACAGATCATACCACCCTTCTGAGCCAGCTAGTTAAAAATATGTATTTATATAGGAGATGAGAGATCACGTACAAACTTACTGCTACCACTAGAAAACTCCATGCAACACATTCATCGTATAGTCTGAGGATTAATATTACATCTGTCTAATACATTTAACTCTTTTCAATCACCTAAATATTGCATATGCATGTGTGTAAGGAGTACATGCATTTGATAACATATAAGGACCTTGTTCATACCACGCAGTTATCTGCTGTAAAATATTTTTCATCACTTTAATACATTTTAAATTGCTACCACACTGTGGTCTAATAAATAGATTAACTCTAACTGAAGACCTAACTTGTAGGAGCATGGGAATTTAGCAATGTATTCAGTAGAGCTCCTAGCCTGGGATAGAATTTAGAGCATCCAATAGGCACTCCTTATTTGCATAAAATATTCTTTTAGCACAGGTACCTACTCTCCCTGGGTTGATAACACCTGAACCCCTCCAGCTGCACAATGTCTGGCTTGAAAGCCAGATGCATTGAAAGACAGGTTCTGCCGGTCCTTAAGTCTTGACATACAAAAGAACTCTGAGGGAGCTGCCCTGAACATTACCTGTGCCCGCAGGCAGAGGACTGCCGTGCATGCCTCCGGGGGCCTCCCCCGGAGGAGGTTGTTGGAAGTCAATGCAAATGAGCTGCTTCCTCGGGAGCAGAAAAGAAGCTTCAGGGACCTCGAAGGGAGACAAATATTCCAGGACAGAACTCATGCCTGGTCAGACCAATATCACTCCACCACGACATTTCAACCCAGTGACTGGGAACTTTGACTTCCATCTTTACCCTGTATGCCACGATGAGAAGGAGACAGAAAAACAACAGCCTGCACATTTCTGTTAGTTAAAAAGTTTTAAAATTCTAGAATTTAAATTTAAGGAAAAGGGTGGTTTAGTAACAAACCTTAGATCTACGCTGTTGATTTTTTTTAATTGATGTATAACTTACAGAGTAAAATTCACTCTTTTTAGTGTATAAATCTACGAGTCTTAACAAATGCTTGGTCGCATAATCACTATCACAATCAAGATATTATAGAACATTTCTATACTCCCTGCTTGGTAGTCATCCCTTTTCCTACCACCAGCCCCTGGTGACCACTGATATATTCTCTGTCCCTGTAGCTTTGCCTTTTCCAGAATGTTATATAAAATCATACAGCATGTAGTCTTTTGAGTCTGGCTTCTTTCACTTAGCACGTAAATTCACTCGAGTTTCATCCGGGTTGTTGTGTGTGTTCCTTTGTTTTTGTTTTTAAGGGGAATGACGTATTTATTTATGTACTTTTTTATTGCACTAAGAACAGATAACATGAGATCTACCCTCATAACAGATTTTGAAGTGCACAGTGCAGTATGGTTAACTATAGGCACAATGCCATGTGGCTGATCTCGGGAACTTACTCATCTTGCCTAATTGAAACTTCATACCCACTGAACAGCAACTGCCATTTCCCCTCCCCCAGTCCCTGGCCACCACCATCCTACTTTCTGTCTCTGTGATTTTGACTGCTTTAAGTATCTCATACACGTAGAATCATACAGTATTTGTCTTTCTGTAACTGCTTATGTCACTTAGAATAACATCCTCCAGTTTCAGCCATGTTGTTGCATATGACAAGATTTCCTTCATTTATTTATTTATTTATTTTTTGGTGAGGAAGATTAACCCTGAGCTAACATCTGTTGCCAATCCTCCTCTTTTTGCTGAGGAAGATTGGCCCTGGGCTAACATCCATGCCCATCTTCCTCTACTTTATATGTGGGACACCTGCCACAGCATGGCTTGACGAGCGGTGCATAGGTCTGTGCCCAGGATCCGAACCTGTGAAAGCCGAGCCACCGAAGCGGAGCATGCAAACTTAACCACCAGGCCACCAGGCCAGCCCCAAGATTTCCTTCTTTTTTAAGGCAGAAGAATATTCCATGGTGTGTATACACACCATGGAATATATATATGTGTATATATATATACACCACATTTTCTTTATCCATTCATCTATCATCTGTCGATGGACACTTAGATTGTTTTCACATCTTGGCTATTGTGAATAACACCACGATGAACATGGGAGTACAGATATCTCTTCAAGATCCTGATTTCAACTCCCTTGGATAAACACCCAAAAGTGGGATTGCAGGATCCTATGGTAGTACTATTTTTAATTTTCTGAGGAACCTCCATACTGTTTTTCATAGTGCCTGCACCATTTTACATTTCTACTAACAGTGTACAAATGTTCCAATTTCTCCCCATCCTCACCAACACTTATCTTTTTTTTTATATAATAGCCATTCTAATAGGTGTGAAATGATATGTCATTGTGGTTTTGATTTTCTGATTTTGAATCTCTTTTCATGTATCTCTTGGCCATTCATATTTCTTTGTTAGAGAAATATCTATTCAAGTCCTTTGCCCTTTTCTTAATAGGATTATTTGTTTTTTTGCTATTGAGTTGTAGAAGTTCCTTATATATTTTGGATATTAACCCCTTAGCAGATACTTGATTTAGAATTATTTTCTCCCTTTCCTCCATGTTGCGTGTGTGTCACAATGTCTTCCTTTTTATCACCAATTAGTATTCCTTTGTGTGGCTATATCATAGTTTGTTTAATCTCTTCACCAACTGAAAGACACTTGGGCTATTTCTAGTTTGGGTGATTATGAATAAACCATCTATAAATATTTGAGTACAGTTTTTTGTGAGAACATAAATTTTCATTTCCTTTGGGTAAATACCTACCAAAATTAGGAAATTCCTCTTCACAGAAACGATGACTAGAAACAGTGCACGGAAAAGTAGAGTCAGAAGAATCATAAACTTTGTTTGGTCCAATCTCTGCATTTTTCAGAACAAGGAAACTGAAGCCCGGAGAGATTGAGCCCATCCATGGCTGTTCGACGAGGAAAGACAGAGCAGGACAGAGGCTGGACCTCTGGGCTCTGCTCCCGTTGTTTGCCGTCTCTCTGCTGTATGCTCATGGGGAGTCGTCTATGAATTAGAGAGAGAGAAGGAAAATCTATTTAAGGAAAACATGCCCTTTATTTATTTATTTATTTTTTTTGTGGGGAAGACTAGCCCGGAGCTAACATCCGATGAAATCCTCCTCTTTTTTTGCTGAGGAAGATTGGCCTTGGGCTAACATCCATGCACATCTTCCTCTACCTTATATGGGAGGCTGCCACAGCATGGCTTGACAAGCGGTGCGGCGGTGCGCAGTTGGGATCCAAACCTGCCAACCCCAGGCCACCCAAGCGGAGCGCACGCACCCAGCCACTACACCACCGGGCTGGCGCCAACATGCCCTATATTTTAAGGAATAAGTAGGGTGTAGAGGTGGAAGGATACAGATAAATTATTTACATTAATCAAATTCATTGAGAAATGACTCAACTCCCCATTTCCTTTAGCCCAATTACGTATATATCTAAACGACTATATTTTAGTCCATCTCCCTTTTCTAGAGAATAGCTAATATAAGCATTAATACATTTGTGTTTATCCAAATTATTACTAAATTTCTACATATAAAAATCTAAAATTTAAGGCTATCAAAGTTCATTGTAGAAGCCCCTGACACAGGGCTGTTGCCATGTTCTTAATTTTGTTAAGAGTCCATTCACTTGATTCAAGTGCCTGTCGTTAGCTAAAGTCACAGTTAGTGCAGAGAAATTTTCTAATAAACGTCTGATTAAAATACCATTGCTGACAGCAAAATCACAATTTGTAGACTAAAGATGCATTCAATTATGATCACTCAGAGAGAGAAAAAATAAGAGGAGGAAAAAAAACACAAAAACCACATACACCAAGAAAAAGCAAGGTTTTTGAAAGTAATTCAAATCTTAATTCAATAATCTATTTTTAATCACCCACATTACGGTCATTTACAGGGTGATCATTTCAGAGTCTCAAATATCCAATCTTTTGGCCCAAAGCCGTGGGGGTAATTGCTTTATAACTGGGTAAGAATATGTCATCTATGTCTGGTCTAGACTCAGCAAGGGTATTTGTAACCTATATTTAAAGCTGCATTTCTGGATGGGATTCAGTCTGCCTTAAGTTTTCCTACTAATATTGCTTACTTTGTCTCCTACCTTCACAAAGTGTTTAAAATATGTTTATGCTTGAACAACTACTTCCATTTTCTAGTTCTATAATGTGGTCGTGTGGTTTTGAGGGAGAATCTAGGAAACAGCCAATGCGTCTGTTGCTGCCAACGTCCCAGAAACTCCAAATGTCAAATGCTGTGTAAATGAATACCTGCTGTGCTGAATAAACGGTGACCATAACCCCAAACTTACCAGAGCCCTCTTCATTCTACCTTCCTGCATTTCACCTTTGTCCTTCTTCCTGCTGCTAGCACTCTGCTGGCCTCAGGTGTGTTCCAATTATTCTGGAATATTCTGCCCTGGCGGTAAGAACCTGAAGTTCAAAAACCCTCTGTTGTTCCTGATGCAGATGAGACCGGCTGGGGCATTCAAAAGAGCCTTACTAACTAGTAAACGAGGACAGAGAAGAATGAATCTCAGCGTGTGTCTGTGGTGGATGACACACAGTCCTTCCACACCCAGCTCACTTCCTGGGCCAATGAGTTTCGTTTCATTTCACACTGCTTCCTAAAGCACAAAGAGCTTCCACCTAGGTCATTTCTCTTCCCCTTTTCTCTCTTGAACCCAAATACCTTTTATTTTTCTCAGTTTGTATTTGCAACCTGAGAAACATGCTTTGAACCCAGACCCCAGAAATCAGGCACGCCCTCTCCGCTCAGGTGAGACTCCCCCATCTCCCCCTGATGGTGAGTGGCCTCGACCTCAGTAGTTCTGTTCTCTAACATACCTGAGCTTCACAATGACAGCAAGATACACCCAAAAGAAGTCCACACCCGCGGAAACAGGAGGGTGGATCCCCAGGATTTAGTGGCCCCGCTTGGGAGAGGAGTCACGTGCTTTCCATCCCGGGGCTGAGGTGAATGCAGTCAGGCTGTGCCCTTTCTCGTGACCTTTGCAGCTGAGAGTTCTCTCCTCCAGCCTGGCATGGCAGAGCGGAATGAGCGCAGGCACGTTGCCAGCAGCTATCCCTCTCTTCGCCATGGAACCCTTTGGAAATCACTCATGCACATGGCAAGCAAGTTTGTCAGCTTTTGTTTGTTGTTCAGCCCGTGCCAGCTGGTGAGCTGCTACTGCTGCTTGTTCTGGCCTCTTTGGGTCCTGATGCCCGGCTCACATGTTTACACAAACAAAACACATTGCCCCGAGGAGGCACCATCCCAGCTCCAGCGGTTCCCTTTTCTCAGACACGGAGATGTTCAAGGGATGTTTGGAGGAGGGAGCCATCCATGGGTCCCAGAGCTGTATTTCCTGGGCTGGGACAATGACACAAAGGTGCCCAGGGTCAATCAGCCCCAGTGGGTGCAGCAAGACCCCATCTCTCCCTCCACCCTCCACGTTCTATCTTTGGTCCTGTCCATTCCTGATTTGTAAAGACGTCCAAAGGCACGCAAGGGCCTCATGCAGATGATCTTAGAGGTCTTGCAGACTGGCAGCGCCTGCCAGGACCCAGTGCTGGCAAAACAAGGACACCGTGTTCCCCGTCCCCTAAGTTTAATGTTCCATCCCAAATATTCTGGAGGAAACAGCACTCAGAAGGCATGGCGTGGCCTGCAGTGGTGTGGGACAATCCTTATTTCCAGAACGCTGCTGTAGGGCACGGACTCTCTCCACACAGCGACACAGCCGTGCCCTTGGAAATGTTGTAAATGATCCCTGGTGGCGTTAACTCAGAATATGCTACAACCACATGTTCTTTATAATCATTAGGCTGAGAGTAAGTGGTTCCAAACTCTGGCAAATATAACATTTTGATACCCATTGCCTCCCTCTGATAATTCAAGCTTGATCACAATGCACTACTTCCAACGGGAAATAATGGAGCGGAACTCTCAGCCAGGGAACTTTCTCCTCCATATGGTTCACAAGTTTCCTGGGATGTGTAATCCTACTGGGAGCACCATCTGTATAGACTGCACACAGGCCCGTGTCGGGGGAAGCTCTTCACTGCTAACTCAGCCGCAGATTTTATTCTACTGCGAATACATTCAGAAAAAAGGCAAGACTCTCTTCTGCCTGTCTTCTCAGCCACTCACACTCGTAAAGGCAGCTTATGTGGGATGTCTCTTTTCTGTGTGATGAGCCAACCCTGCAAACCCTGAAAGGATTAACCAGAGAATTCCCTAGCTCATGGAGAACCCACATAAGCGATCTTCTCTACAGATGTGAGTGGTTTCATAGAATAGTCATGTTATGTGTAATAAACACACTAAGGGTGAGCTTGCCTTGTCTCATCTACCTCAGTATGAAGTTCTTAAGGTCCCAGGGAGGGTCTTACTCATCTGTGGGGCCCTCAGTGTCCCATACAGGGAATTAGTTAGGATACCTAGTTGCAAGCAAAAGATTGACATAAGCAGAAGAAATGTATTGAGAGAATGTTAGGTGGCTCAGGGAAACATTAGGGATGCTAGGGATCAAGGTAGAGGCTACATTTTAAGAAACACTACCCAAATGAACTGCCTGCTGGATTGCTGAGAAACCAAGTCTGCTGACACTGAGCCCTCGATACCACCATCCTCACCAGGGTGTTGCTCCCATCTGCCATGGTGGGTCTTCGTGTTGGTGGACAATTGCATCCCCTTGCATCCTCTCTCTTGGTATTCACTCTCTTGGGCCTCTGGCTTTGAGTCAGTCTAGTGAGAGTGAGTCTAATTGGTGGAGACTAGTCACATGACTGAGCGTCAGGTGCAAGGGAGGCTGGGAAAGTTAACATCTAGAATTTTCTGCTCCTAAAGAGGAGATACTCGCTGCACATTATCAAAACTTAGGAAACAGGGTTCAGATGCTGGACAGACAAAAGGAATCACAAATATCCACTACACGCAATATGTCTTATGTTGCTGTTTACATATACAAACTGAATACATTAATTAGAGAGTAATTGGGAATGAGTGTGCCAATGTTTAGGCTAGTTTTTTAAAGGCTTCAATTCATTCATGTTGTGTCTCCGGATGAAATTATCTTCCTAATTGACCATTTGAAGAGTTCTAGAAACACTGATAGACTTTCCAGTCTGCAAGACCCACATCAGAGCTATAACTCCCGATCTGTCAGAAACACAATGACCTCTGACAACCTCCTTTCTTGGCTGACAGTCTTAAAATTGTCATCCTCCGTGTGCCCACAGTCGCCATGTTATAAGTTCTTCTAGGCCTGGTGCAAGTTATGCTTTTAACCATATTTAGGGGTCTTCAAAGAATATGCTGAAGAACTATCCTGGGAATTAGCAGGTCCATAGAGATGATAGACACAAGGAAGGGAAAGCTAATTCATTGTACACTTTCTAGTTCTGTGTGTCTGTGTGTGAATCTGAGTGTGAGTGTGGCTGAATGTGTTTGTGTATGTGTGTGTGTGTAGGTATGTGTATGTGTCTGTGAGTGTGTATATATGTGTATGTGAGTGTGAGTTGTATGTGAGTGTGTATGTGATAAAAAAGACTTCATGTTTCTCATCTAGAACCACTAAGAATCCATCTGTACCAAGGCAAGTTACACTGAACTTCCATTCACTTGAATGTTCTTTAGCTGGATCCAAACTTACCAGATAATTTATACACTCATCTGCTCAGCTCTGATTGCATAGACCAACCCTACTGCAACACTGATAGAAGCCTGCCTAATTCTTTCTTGCCAGAGTTGAACTGACAATATATGCAGAGTATTTTTTCTAGTCATGAAAGCTACACAATTTTAGAGAATTCCACTTTTAAAAACTTAAGAATTTTATACATGTAATTTTCTTTGTGTGTGTGTGTGTGTGTGTGTGTGTGTGTGTGAGGAAGATCAGTGCTGAGCTAACATCCATGCTAATCCTCCTCTTTTGCTGAGGAAGACCGGCTCTGAGCTAACATCTATTGCCAATCCTCCTCCTTTTTTTTTTTTTCCCAAAGCCCCAGTAGATAGTTGTATGTCATAGTTGCACATCCTTCTAGTTGCTGTATGTGGGACGCGGCCTCAGCATGGCTAGAGAAGCCGTGCATTGGTGCGCGCCCGGGATCCGAACCCGGGCCACCAGTAGCAGAGTGCGCGCACTTGACCGCTAAGACACGGGGCCGGCCCAATATACCTGTAATTTTATACATGTGCTCAGAAATGTTTTAGAGCTTCTGAAAATGATTAAGACCTGAGTTCTACTTTAGAAAAACTCACTACCAAGTAGTGAATAAAAATAGGGCATGATGTAAAGCACTGTTCGTGAATGTTGCTTTAATATGATGGTAGTAATATCAGAAACAGAGTGGCAGCAATTTTACAAGTGATCCAAAAAAATGTCCCTGGAATTTATTTGTGGATTTTAAAATACAAAAATACTTAAACATACTGAAATAAAAAAACAGACTAGCTATTATGTTTGAAAGAACTACAGAATAGTCTGATGATAACCAGAAAGCAAACAAAGACAGCATTTGTTCAACCTTAGAACTCTCTATATGACTCTCATTCTTTCCCCCGTCGAGTATCCAATAGTTACTTAACTTAACGTGAAATGGTCAATAACAACTGTATGAGAATAGCTTAAATCATCACCCTCTTTTTAGAGTTTGAAATGATTTCAGTTCATCATTCCATCACTCAGAGAAGTTAAAGAGAGACAAGGATACTCACTCCTCCTTTAAATTACGGATTTTCTAGTAATATGATCAACAATACCTCATTAAGTGTAATAAAGCAATGGTGAAACTGAAACTGGTCATATAACCTCAATTGCTATTCTGATTTTGTGACAAGATCTCACACTGAGTGGGTTGGGGGTCAGGGAGCAGTGGTGGAAAGAAACAGAAAGAAAACAGGAAAGTTCAAGTGGAGAAATCTGTAGGCCTCATCTATCCAAAAATATTTTATTGTTATGTGTAAAAGAAGTAAAGTAGAAAATGTTGCTATCTGCAGCAACTGGTCTGACTGGTCAACGGAGGTTAATTTCCCAGACCCTTAATTGAAGGTCAAGAATTCTTAAACTGGCCCAAGCCTAATCTAAGAAGGACTATGAGAAAAGAGGAATCACAGGGCTGTCACTGTTAAAACATATATCAGATGGTTCTCCTGCAGTGGTCGGAAGTCTTTACTGATTAAGGAATTAGCATTTCTCTATTCAAAGCATCATTCTCTGCCTCTTCCCTCTCTTCTTCTCCTGGGTAATTCCTTTGCATTCTTCAAAATCCAAGCCAGACATCTTTCACAGAGTCTTCTCAGACCCCTGGAGACTGTGTTAGGGGATCCTTTGCCCTCTCCGTAGTTCACGTCTACCTATCACAGCACCAAGTGCATATGATCATGTCTTCCCCTGAGCTGCATTTACCTCCGAGTCCCCAGTGCCGTGTACAGAGGAGGTACCCAAAACATATTCACTGAATGAGTGGATGAATGAATGAGTGAACAATGGGTAAAGTAATGGACAAGAGTGCTGCACATCTGCCACGTTCTTACCTTTAAAGACTGAAAGGACACATGGAGTTAGAAGTGACGAATATGTTCAACACGAGAAATGATGAAGGTGGAGGACGACTGTCATTGGCTGAATATGGGCAAATGCCAGTACTGTGTGTTTTCTCATTTATCCCTGTGAAATACCCAGTGAGACAGATCTGGTTAGCTCTTTCTTACAGACGAGGAAGCCAAAGCTAGGAAGGTGAATCTGACTTCACTCTCTTTCTGCTACAATGCTTCATTTCTCTAATTAACGGCTTGAAGATCCATTCATTCCAAAATGAGGTATTTTGTCAACGCAATGAAGATAGGTTTTCTACCTCAGTCCTTTCATCAAGCATTCTTAAAGTTCATATTAATCACATTATTTAATTGACAGTCTAATACAGTGGGACTTTCTCGAAACATAAATCACGCAGCTCGGGAGCTCAAGAGAAACAGGAACTGAAGGATTAGACCAACCTGATGCTCCACGAAGACCAGAAGAGCCTTGAGCATACTTGCAGAAGAGCTTTTCCCCAATTCCAGGAAATGTGTTAGGTCCTGTGTTACTTGTAAAGTTGGTTCTTTTGTAAACCAAGTTTTTAAAAATTCCTTTGATTTTTGCTCCACATATAATATCTATCACTTAATTTATAGTAGAAAAAAGATCTATGCTATTGGGAAAATTTTTTCTCTTGAAATTGTTTCCCAATTCATCAGCTCTGTCCTGAGTGACTGTTAATTCTCTCCTTAAATGTATTTCTAGATGACTCAATATAACCGTTATGCTTACAGATGTTGAAGTCAGACGGAATTGTTTTAATTCCTGTTCTGCCACTTTAAATTATAAACTGGGGCAGAGCATTTAAACTCTCTAAGCCTCTAGCTGTTGTTGTCAAAAATGGTAATGAGAACACCTACTTTACAGGGTCATTACAAGGTTTAAGTGAAATCCTGACCATACATCAGTACCTATCACAAAGACTGGTACTAGAAAGAACTCAATAAAAGGTGAGTATTAATTCAGTCTTTTCCCATTCTAACCCATTTTACATGTAGCTGCCATATTTAAACTTCTGAATGCATAAAACTAATTACACTGTATCTTGGATCAGAAACATTGTTGGCTTGACATTGAATAAAGTTCAACCACCTTAGGTCTAAAATTTAAGGCCCAATTCCTTTGACTACCCTTCACATATCCCACATTCCAGTTAAAATGAACAAAGAATTAATTCCTCCTCATAACTTAATTTTCTGCATCTTTGTTCTTATTTCCTTGCTGCTCAAAATATTCCAATTTGCATTTTTCAAAGTCCAGTTTAAGAACAATTCCTATATTATATTCCTATGTACACACATCTTATTTTCCCTTAAGGGGACGAGTCCTTTCTTCGGAGACAGGTGGGCCTGAAGGATGTTTGAAATTTCACATGATTCAACTTTCTTCCATCTCCAGACAGGAGTGGAAGTTCTTTAAGGAGGAGACACTAGGTTTCTTTCCAGATCAACTCATGGGTACTGCTCTTCTCTGCTTCTTGGGAAGGGTCTATTAGAATGGAGCTCCCGGGGACTCACCCATGATTATCAAAAAAGCAAATTAAACCCTTAAATCTAAGTCTCTTACTTAGAAGACACATTAAAATCATCTGGGAAGTTTTTTTTCAAAATGCGTATGCCTGGACCTCGCACAGACATATCAAGTCAGAATTTCTGGAATTGGGACATGGATATAAGCAAGCTGAGAAATCTCCCTCTGTAGATTATTTGAGGCCACCTCCACAGTCCTAGAGCCAAACCACTTTGCCATCATTTGCCAGGGTGGAATCACATGAGATTGCATATGACAGCAATTTCTACCTAGTTATTTAATTGACATGCCATTCTAATATATATTTACTCCCAGTGTGGGGCAAATTTTAGACTAGTTTTTAAGGAGAAGTGGCAGAATCTAGAACAAATGAAACTATCTCACTATATGTCATTTCACTATAAAGTCTTTCCCCAGTCTCTGACTGTCAACAATTTTGGCTTCAGTTAAACTCTACAGATCTTTATAATCAGTACAGTTTCTCAACATGCCAGAATACTTACAACTTGTATGAAGGATCCTGCGTTTAAGGTCGTGGAAAAATTTTTTATTAAGATTTCTCTGCAAACCTGAGGACTTTAGGTTTGGTGAATTAGAAACTTTGCAAATCTCTATTTCTCTTCCCACAGTGCTTTCTTTACCTTTTCTGACTAGTCCTATAGATTATTCAAAGGATAAAGTTCAATGAGTATACAAAAGGCATATGTTGCTACCTATATATTTTTTGTCTTTAAGAAGGCTGCTTGGGGGGCCCAGCCCTGTGGCCGAGTGGTTAAAGTTCCACGTGCTTTGCTTTAGCGGCCCAGGTTCGCAGTTTCGGATCCCAGGCACAGACCTACTCCACTCACCAGCCACACTGTGGTGATGTCCCACATACAAAAAAAAATAGAGGAAGATCAGCACAGATGCTAGCTCAGGGCTAATCTTACTCAAGCCAAAAAAGAGGAGGATTGGCAATGGATATTAGCTCATGGTGAATCTTCCTCAGCAAAAAAAAAAAAAAGAAAGAAAGAAAGAAAGCTGCTTGGGGGTGAGAAGGTTTGCATTCAGAAGGAGGAGGGGAGGCTTATTACAATCTTTAGCAATTCTTCGTCTTTTTTATTCCCCAATTCACTGTGGTCCGAAGAGAGAGCATGCTCAGTGGCCCTTTGAGACATTTTGTGCCACCTGGTGGAATTTTCTTGAAAGAGAATTATCAGGAGTCTGAATTACTGCTCAGCTGGATTATCACCTGAGGCCTTTTCTCAGTGCTTGATATTACCAGTCTAAGTATAGATTCCCCACTGTGTCAGGCAATTTAACTGCACTAGGCCCATAATAAGGATTTTTTTTTTAATGTGAAAATTAGTCTTTAGTGAAAGAGACCGATTTTGTTAGCTGCTGGGTAAATTCAGGTAACGCAGCGACATCCACACTTCGGGTCATTCTATTCTATTCCGGTTAATACATAGAGATTATCGTCAACCTGCTAGCAGGCAGCACACAGATGTTAACACTGCTTTCCATTAGTTAGAGACAAAAGTAATTGTGATTAACTTTCTTCCTTACCCTCACCCCCAGGAAGTCAAAACAATCTGATAAAGTCATATTTAGCAATTAGTGATGTAACAGTTTACTCAAGCAGAGATTTTTACCAAAGATAAAAGGGATTTTAAAAACACATGTCCCAAAGTGATAACTGATTTGGGTAGTTGAAAGTCTCTTTCCTGAGACACTCAGACTAACGCCAGGGAAAGCCAGCTGGGTGGAGGTGCCATGTCATTGCCTCCCCCATAGGGGGCTGTCACAGGGGCTTTGGGCCAGGTATCCATATTGCATGTCTAATGTAGCAGCTTTTGTTTCTTCACGTTTCAATCATTAACTCACCCGCTACATTCTATGATGCAGAGCGATGGCATTGACAGAATTCACGGTTCCAGCTCTCCTTTATTCACACGGTTTCCTTTTATACCATGAGATCTATCATGAAGAGACAGAAATTTCTCTTCAAAGACAGATTGGATGAAGTCAAGGACACTGTTCATTTTGCATCAGGCAAAAAGGTCAAACTAACAAAAGAATGCAATAATCCAGAAAAATTTCCAAACTTCCCAATTCAATAGTAAAAGACAAAAAACCTCACCCTCTTTGAAACTAGAAATGGATAAACAGGCAAAGGGTCATGATGTTGGAAATATTTATACAGAATTCCAAGGAGCACGGATGTATGTCCTGCCTCCTCACTAGATGCTAAATTTTGGGGGGGCAGGGATTGAGTCTAATAACACTAATTCAGGTGTGTTGATAATATCATTGTCCTTCATATTCAAAGACGATTCATCTGAAGGTGTTTTGCTGTCGCTGATATTGTTCTAGTTCGTCATAATTTGTTGGGGTTAATCCGTGTCTGCATATTTGTTGCCAGGAATTCTTTCCACATTTACTCAAGTCAAGACTTCTCTTTGGCCCACAACTGTAGCCACTATTCGCACTGCTTGTAATTTCTGACATTTCTATCTCTTAGATTCATGTTTGCTGGCTACTCTTGCACTAAAAGAACCACCCAGTTCTGATTGCTCTGTGCCAGGCTGGTCCCAGCAGTGCCCAATCATACTGCATTCTGCTGCAAGTTGTTCTTCACCAGTCCCAGGAGCAATCCCTCCACTCCACCCTGTGTGCAGCTCCCCCATTAAAGCTCGTCACACAGCAGCTGCTTAGGTGTCCCTTTGTCATCTAATATCTATTTTCCATAAATATCCATGGCAGCAACATCACTTCGGTATTTGTAGATGAACTATATTCCATGGCTCGGTTTTATAGACATGAAAAATAAGGAACAGGAACTGAGAATCTTAGCTCAGAATCACTGTTCCAACTTAATCTGAAAAGTGAAATACGGAATCACTGATAGACTGAAAAATTAGGCTGTTAGATCAAGAATTTTTAAACAATGGAAATGGGAAAAAAAGCATGTGGAATTTGCTACGGAAAAAAATATGTGTGATTTGAGGCTGCTCCACGATGTCCTCTGAACGTCAATATTCCTATCTGAAAAAAGGAAAAAAACTAATTGTACATACTTTGTAGAATCATTATAAGAATTGGAAACAAGTTGTACAGATTAAATGGCCCAACATCTGATACAAAATGGAAGCTCAAAGCAAACATAGTAGACACTGTTATTATTACATAATTACTATTAATATTATAAAGCAAAGAAAATCATCACTTCCTTGAAAACCTGGAAAATGCAAGTAAGTTACTGGACTAGAATGGAAATGGAAAAGAGGAAGAGAAAGAGTGGGAGTAATAATAGAAGCTATAACAAATGAGATGGTTCTTGGCCACTCCTAAAAAATATCACAAAAAGGGATACATGGTAGACCAAATCTACTAAGCTTCCTAAGCTAAGAATGCTGAGACCTACTCCTGAGTCTGAACTGTGTCATGTACAATTCACGTTAACATGGGTAATTCCCTGAACTTGTCTAGTGCTCAGGCAGGTCATTCATAAAATGATGAAGTTTAATTGTTTCTAATGTTTTATCTTTCTATATACCTTAAAAAGACCAAGTAAAAATCAGATACCCTTTCTGGTTGTTCATACAAGCCAGGTCCTCATAGAAGAGAAATTTAATCTATTGGTTTGAACAGAAGTCAGCAAACTAGGCCTGTGGGTCAAATCCGGCCTGCTGCTTGTTTTTGTAAATGAAGTTTTATTGGAACACAAACACCCTCATTCATTTACATATTGTCTGTGCCAATGTATGTCTATGGCATACATTACAAGAGCAGGATTGAGTAGTTGTGGCAGAGACAATACGGCCCATAAAACCTAAAATATTTGCTATCTTCATCTTTATAGAAAGAGTTTGCTGGCCCCTGGGCTAGAACCAAAACAAAATCAACAAACAAAAACAAAAAACAAAACAGTAAACCACAGTTTGTCACACAATTTCTTGAAGTCATTTGGGAAACAGTTTCTTATTTTAAAAGACAGAGAACTCTTTGGATTTGTTCTTCTATTTGTTTTTCAAGGAAGGGTTAGTTGCCAGTATGCAAATCACATTGAAGGCAATCATGAGAAAATTAAATTCATAATTTAAAAGAGAGAAATTAGTAAGGAAAAGGAAAATACATTTCAACAAATTTAAAGAATGGCTAAGAAACATTTAATTGGAATAAAATCTCAGAGACATGAGATGGAAGAGGGTTGGTTGGTTATCACCATTCTACAGATAGAGAAACAAACCTAACTGAAGCACTGGGAGTAAACAAGGAGTCATGTGTCCCAAATATTGGAACTTTGAGGAAAATAGATCCTGGCTGTGCCTGTAGGGACTTTAGCAAACCTGAAGCTCAGCCAAAACTAAAGATATCCAAAGACAGAACCAATTTAAAGGAATGAAACAAAGAAATCCTTTTAATTCATAAAGAAAAAAATTCAATAGTCACAGAATACAAAACAAGTAAAAACATATTACCCTAAGAAGATCAGGCAGTAATAAACCATTAAGAAAAGGTAGAGGAATTCTATGAATTTTTTTTCATATGGAAAGATTTTCCCAAAGTGACTGCATAGGCCTTTCCTATCCTGCTAGCTGGCCTGCAGCCAGGCGGCCGGGTCTCCAGAAGAAACCTGCCTTCTCTCAACCTCTGGATCTCAAGGTCACAGTCTCTGCAGCCCCCACTGCCCTCATGTCCCAATTTAGTCCCAGACTTGTCTAGAGAAGGTGGCTCCAGGTCTGCAGGGGGAGGGAGAAGCCAAGGAGGAGAAGGGCAAAGAGGCTTATCCTCCCTTTGTTTCCATGATATTCTCATAACAGCATTCCAACTCCTTCTTGCTTTCATTCAGACCAAGAAAAAACTGAGCAGTTGGCCTTGCTCACCGGGACCTGAGAATCCCCACATCAGCAAGATCTGAAGGCACAGATTCTAAGGGACACAGGTCACCCTCCAGAGGAGGCTGTTGCAGACACCTGCGTAACACCACTCATCGTGAACACCGGGGAGTGAGAGGCATTTGAAGACTAAGGGGCAGGTTTGTTTTTTTCTCAATTGCAAACTATATGTTTGCTGATTTTCCTTTCTTTCAATAAATCAAAAGAGCACGGTGCAGTCATTAAAAATCAAATGGCTAAAGAAGTTTCGATGCTCATGATGTGTTAGTTCAAGAAACACAGAAAAGTGCATAAAAGTACATTACCCTAAAATGTCAACTGTCCTTTCACCTGAGTGGTGGAATTTAGTGGATTTTTTTTCCATAATTTGCATATTATCTAAGTGGATTTATGCTGTTTTCATTACTAGAAAAAAATGTCATAGACACTATCAGTGCTTAATCCATCCTCTTCATTCACTGAGGCCAGTGTCTCTGGAGGGAGACAAGTGGCGCCAACCCCTGAGGTCCTCCAAGAACAGGGATTGGTTTCCTCTGTGCTTGGGGTAGGGCGCTCCCTCAGGGAATTCTGACAACCCCACAACACACCCAGGACTCCCTCTGTCGTGGGCACCTTGTAGAGTCACAGGTAGACATGGGATCTTGCTGAAGTCACAGCTCTGTCTTCAGTTCCTCGTTACTGATCGCTCAACATTCCCCTTTGCCGGTAACTCTAGTGATTCAGAATTCATCACCACACCAACGCACATTTGAAGAATGCTGTGTGATATTTACCAGGAGATGCATTAATCATCTAACATGCGTGTGATCTTCGGCAGTAAACTCTCCCAGGGACCAAGGGTGTGCATTTCACTTCGTCAAGCTCTAGAGCACAAAATACAAGTGCTGATGGTCCCATAATGAGAGAGAAGTGAAGTTAGGGAGTGCTGACTTCTCTGCTAACATCACAGAATGTTTAGCAGGATGAATGAAACTAGGGCTGTAGTCCCAAATGGTCAGTCAT
Source organism: Diceros bicornis minor (assembly GCF_020826845.1). Lineage (NCBI taxonomy): Eukaryota > Metazoa > Chordata > Mammalia > Perissodactyla > Rhinocerotidae > Diceros > Diceros bicornis. Next base: position 64,494,128 of record NC_080755.1, read on the forward strand.
TTCAGAAAAGCTATTTTGGGGAAATAACTATTTAAAAGATGACTGTCTTATGATAAATGTGATAATGGATAACTTATTTGGCTGTCATGTTAAGTTATACCTGACACTTTCTTTTTAATTCTTTGGTCGATCATTTCAGCTCATTGCCTCCCTGACTTATACCTCCTCCTACTCTTCTCCCTCAACTTCTCTGAGCAGCACCCCAGGTTTTTATGTGCTAGCCATACTCTCCTGTCCTGTAAATCTCTCCTAAAAATTTCCTCCAGCAGTACTGTCTTCTGGTCTTCTCTGTACCAGTCATATCTGCACAAATGAAATTTTTACTGCTGGCTGCCATCTCCTTTATGTCTGGCTCAGGTTGTAAACTCTCCAGGGTTGGGGCCTTGTCTTTTTATGTCCCATAAAGGCATGTGCACACCTGCAGCAGTCGATAGCCCTGCACAAAAGTGAGAAAGCTTGTGTTCTTCACTACCCAGCCTGCTTCACCCCAGAGAAGAAACCATCTCGGTTGGGCATCCTAAACCCTAAGTCAGAGACACCATTTGCAGAAGCTAGGAAGCTTTCTGTTTCTTTAGGTTATTTGGAGTTTTTGCTTGCTTGTTCTTTAAAGCCAAAAAGCTACCAACAACCAGAAGTTGAAGTACATCTCTCCATAAAAAACAGACTTGACACACAACCAATGGAATACCTTGACCAACGCATTAAATAGAAAATAGTTTAGGGGCTGCCGACCTGAAAAAGTGGAAAAATTGAAAGTTTAATTCGTTGTAGTGAGCCCGGATGATAAATTTGGAAGGGAAAAGTTTGAGAAAAATATCAACACTGGGAATTAACATGAGCTGAAAAACTACCAAAGGGAGATAAATCAATCAGTTATTTAAAGGTGTAGAATGAAATCAAAAGAATAATTTATATATGGAGCATGTTTGCTGGTGTTGTTCACTGCTCGGTCATGATCTGTGCTTTGTGGGGAGAATCCCACACCTGAACACCCATCTTTTAGTTATTAACTTGGATGTCTTTTTCACGTTGAAGCTGGGTTCTTGGCTTATCATAACTTTGGAGGCTAAATGGCTGGCTCTGTCAGATTCCCTCTGCGTGAACTTTGTCCAAGAACCTGCTTCAGGGACTCACGGAGGGAAATGGAGGAGCCAGTGGGCTCCGCAAGCACCTGGCCCCACGTACATGTTCAATAAACAGTCCCTATGGTTCCACTCCCCACGCTCTTAGCAAAAGAGCGGCTGCTGTGTAGTGTTGTGTCGTCGTAGTCTCTAATGCGAACACTTACACGCACATCCATACGCTAGGTATTATTATCTTATTCACTAATTGTAAACATGTCTTACCTCCCCAACGACATTCTAAGCTTTTCATGGGTAGAGAGTTTTATACTACTATTTTTGATTGATCTAACATATTCGAAATAGCTTTCCCCCTATTCTTTGACTTAATAATAACACTTTGATGTATAAATTGGGCTGCTATGTATCTGAAAATGATATTCTTTCAACTTTGTCAGTTATGATACTTTATTTTGCAATCCGTCAAGTAATTTTGAATATCTACTTGTGTGCTATAACTTAGCAGGCAAGAGAAAAAAATAGAAAACAGTGAACAACACAAGCTAGCAGAGGGAGTCCACGGAGACTCCAGCAGTCTCTCCACTTCTCCAGTGGTCCCTGGGGCACCTCTGGGCGTGGGACCTTCCTACTGGTTCCTTTTACTGGGGCTAGTGGAAGAAGCAAGTAAGGGCTTCCTAGTTCTCGCTGTGGAGTTTCATGGGGAGAAGAGACGTTCTTGGTAACCCAAGTTGGAAGTTAAAGCGAGAAATACAAATATTTCACAAGGTGTTTTGCATGATATCAGGACTAGACTCAGGGTGGTGGGGGTGGCATGCAGAACAGGCCAGGAGGAGCCAGGAGAGACCAGGAGACTGACTGATGAAGAGACAGAGCAGAGGCTGAGCATCTCCAGCTTCAGAGCAAGATGCTCAGGAGCCACAGAGAAGGACAGGTGAAAGGTGAGACATCCTCAGCATCAAGGTCAAACCAGAGGAGAGGCAGGATTCACATTTGAGAAATTGGTCCAGAGTCCACATTTAGTGACCATAGGTAGGGTCAGAGGGTCAGGGCAGAGGCAAAGACAACATACACATCTTGGGGGGCCGAGTGAGGCCAAAGAAGAGGTGTGGTGGAAGCAGTACTGAGCAGAGAGCCGGTGCAACTTGGCCAGCGGTGTCCCGTTATGTGACAATTCACTTCACCCACCTGAGGCTTAGTTTAATGGAGCTGATGGGGCTTCAGATTCTACATTACTTCAGGTCCTTCACACCTCTAAAATTCTATAATTTTATGGTTCAATGCAAGACAGTTTGTGAATTTATCCAATGCCAGTGGGGCATAGGCAAAAGTAAAGCCCCATTGCAAGCCAGATACATTCAGTTCAAGCAAAGAAGAAATCAGGCAGGGGAAGAAGCAGATGAGAGCTGGGGACCATCCCTGAGACTGCGGACCAGGTGCCACAGCCTGTTACAACCCTACACAGGTGGGCGCTGACTTTTTTTCCCCCCAAAGCCCCAGTAGATAGTTGTATGTCATAGTTGCACGTCCTTCTAGTTGCTGTATGTGGGACGCGGCCTCAGCATGGCCGGAGAAGTGGTGCGTCGGTGCGCGGCTGGGATCCGAACCCAGGCCGCCAGTAGCGGAGCGCGCGCACTTAACCGCTAAGCCACGGGCCGGCCCCTGAGTGCTGGCTTTATCCCACTTTGCCACCGCTCCCCTTACATTGAAAGAAAAGGACTTGCAGGTGAGGGCCAGGGTTCTGCAGGGCCAGGCCATGGCAGCAAGATTAAATCCCTGGAGAACTCTCTGAACTTGGAATGCCTCATCTCATCTTTCCCTGGCTTTCCAGAAAGGCCCAGTGGGTGACGGTTCCCTCATGCAGGATACGGACACTTCCAAAACCAATGTCTGAGCTGACAGTTCACCCAATTCCCAGTTAGACGAGAGCCATCAAACACTCTTAGAGTTCTCAGCCGTGATGAAGGGCACTTAGTTGGACATGATGAAGGACCACACCTGAGGAAGCCATTGAAAGACGCAACTGGGGCATTGGGGGCTGGGTTATAACGAAGATTCTGCGGTACCAGTGGCTAAATGGGGCAGTGTGACCCTCAATCTAAGGGTAGTTTCTGTGTTCTTTCTGCAAATGCACAGGCTTTAACTCCATGGCCCCATGAGTGCATGGGAGTGTGCTGCGTGATGATTTCCCGTGTCTGTATAACACTATTTGGCCTTCTCCAATTACTGAATCAGGATAGCATATGTGTCAAACCATTGGTCATTCAGTATGATCCAGCTTACAACTCATCTAACTAGATAGATGCAGACCAAAAAAGGAAAAGAAAAAAAAACAGTGTTCACAAAAAAATGGGTGGCAATGGATCCCAGCATGTGGAATTTCAGTGTGTGTACATAAACTCTGAGTTGATCGGAAGAACCAGGCATCTGGCTGCTACCTTCAGAAAGCTCTTAAAAATAAACTCAAAATCCTATTTCTGGATTTCCATTCATTTGCCAGCATATTGGATAAACCTGTGGAGGGGATGCAGCATGAGAACTTTGGTCAGAAAGCACCTCCAAGAACGTCAGTGTAATGTGCAACTGCATATCAGCAAGAGAGGTGCAGCCTGGGGAGGGTGTCAGAGGGCCACCTGCCCAGGGAAGCTGGGAAGTGTTGGTGAATTCAGTGACCACCAATAAGGTCATTCTATCCTTGGTGAGGAAGAAATGGTGACGCTGAGAATGAAGTCGTGGTCTGTGGTCTGTGGGAGGTTCTGGCATTTGGTTCAGTTGGTCTGGAGTTGCCCACCTCAGAGTTGATCCTGATGACCACCTAGGGTGGACCACTGCTCTAGGATCTTGGTACTCAAATAGTGGTCCGTGTCCAGCCCCAGCAACTTTGGCACATCTGTGAGCTTGGTGGAAATACAGGATCTCATGCCCCACAGTGGACCTGCTAAATCAGAATTTGCATCTTAACAAGATCATGGGGCAATTCATATGCACTTTGAAGCTTGAGAAGCACTTATTCTCAAAATGTGGTCCCGAAATAAGCTGCACCAGCATTGCCTGGAAATTGCTAGAAATGCACATTTTCAGGTCCCACCACAGACCTACTGAATCAGAAACTCTGGTGGTGGGGCCACTGTGCTGAGTTTTTACAAGCCCTCTGGATGATTCCAATATGCGTGCAAGTATGAGAACCACTGCTCCAGAGTAACCCCAGAAGCAGCTGCTGTACATCTTCACTCAGGTGAAGGTCCACTGAAATGGCAACATTCTGCTGAGTGGTCATCTCCTTGAAGCCCTAGCACAGGAGCTGCAGATTCTTGTAGAAGCTTCTCTGAGTTTCTCTATATGCCAGGTGCTATCCTGAGGTGCTTGGGATGAATAAGACAATGTTTTTGCCCTCAAGATGATCAAAGTGAGTGAGCCTATTGGATCTCTGTCTGGGGCCCATGGATGTTCTCTCCCGCAGCAATCTCAGAATGAAATCTCCTCTGAAGTTTGCTCCTATAGCTTTTCTATTTCTCATTGCAGAGATTTGCATATTTAAGAGACAAGATAAAAACTTGGATTGCATTATGAACCATAAGGATCAAAGAAGGCCAGATCAACTCCTGCAGGTAATGTGATTCCTCAAAGATATCTTTAATCACTAAATATTACTGGATTCAGTTGTCTCTGTTTTATTAGGAGTAAGATGCAAAAGGCATAGCACGAAGTGAGGAGGCAGATTATGATCCCCAAATCACTGCCTCGGTCACCAATCAGCTATCTGGGATTGGAGAGGACGGTGGTGGATTCATGCTAAAGTGAATGTGACTTAGAACCAGTCAAATGGTGGAGACTGAAAATAGAAGACATCAGGGAAGACCCTTGAAATGGTGCATACAGATCCTGAATGATGAGGTCTGTGTAAGGCAAAGTCAATGGTAAATTTCAACTTCCAGCTCTTTGAAGGTGTAACTCCACAGTGTAAACACACGTTCCTCATGACTTTAATACAATTCTCGTTTAGCTATGTGAGTGTGTTTGTACTTTGATAATGGAAAAAACTCAAAATGTTATCAGGTTCATGAACACTTTTAATTCTGAAGTGCTGAGAGTTTGCCAGAGCACTTAATAGGCAAACGGTATCATCTGACCTTCACGTTGCACAAAGCACGTCCATTGTAGTCTTCTAGTCATCTTAGGCTATGCATGTAAGACATAACCATCGTTCCCTGTTAAAAATTTACGTAACCAAAGTTCCCCGGCAGCTACTTGAGATGATAAGAAATAAAAAGTTCATTGAACCAGTACAGTGTGTCACGCTGTAGGTGACACAAAGATGAAAATGAAACACAGCCTTGGCTGTCATGCAGGTGGCATCTAATGGAGGAGCCCACCAGGCACAGAACTTCATCAATAGGAAAGGAAGGAAGCAGCACCACAGGAAGGCAGGTGGATCAGTCCTAGGGAGAAGGAAGCAGTTCCCGGGTCAGGTGGCTTTGAGAATAGGTAGGTTTTTGATGGATAACATTGAGGACAGGTCAAACCACACTCACCATGCATCCCTTCAGCGTGACGGTGTGGCACATTGGGGAAAATTAAATATTCTGGATGTTTTCTGCAATGAGTATTGAGACTAGCGAGTCATGGGGAGGATGGAAACCTGGAGATCAGTGAGGAGGCTCTGGAAATGTTTCAGGTAATGGATTATGAGTGCAATGGCAATGGAAGAAGACAGGATGGTTTAAGAGGTATTCTGGAGACAGAATCAACGAAAGTTGGCAAATGTGAAGTCCAAAATACATTAAAGATGATTCAAAATATTGTGCCTGAGTGACTGAGAGATGGTGGTGGAATTATCTTACTCAACTTTGTATCTTCACTGTGAAGGCTGTACAGGATGTGAAAAGGCTCAATAAGCACTTGTTGGAAGAGAAGTAGGTTTTGGAGTAAAGATATTGAGTTTGGCTTTAGATATGTGTTTGAAAATCAGGATGCTGCTGCAGCAGTCCTGCAGGCAGTAGAAACTAGAAATCTGAAGATTAAGAGGTGGGTGAGATCTGGCGGGTAGATCTAGAAAACTGTGTGTAGGAGAGGGAGGTGGACACATCAGGACAGATGAACTGACCCCAGCAGAACGCATGGGGGAGAGAGGGAGGGTGGGGCAAAATATTGGGGGATATCTCTATTTAAGCCATAGAAGTTACCCGTGAAATAAACTTCTGAGTAAGAGCAGGCAGTGAGGTTTAGAGGGGACCCAGAAAACCAGCGTTAGAGAAAAAAATGGTGGAAACATTTTCTAGGGGGGAAAGTTTATGTATTAATGCTTCCAAGGTTGTTGGATGAAACCTCAAAGGAAGCCAATCAACGTAGCAATTAGATTATTGGTGCGTACTGAAGGCCTAAAGGATGGTGTCCCTCCTGGAGCACAATCTGGCACACATATCAAAATTTAAGATATATAAACTTTTCACCCAATAATTCCATTCTAGGAATTTATCCTAGGGCACAAATTGTGGAAGGGTACTAAGATTCGGGTATCAAGAGGAATAAGATTGCGTTAAGATAGTTACATACGTACCATGACATTTTGTAAAACAATTAAAAATTGAATATAACATAACCATTAAGAGTGATGTTGGGGCTGGCCCCGTGGCGTAGTGGTTAAGTGTACATGCTCCACTGCTGGTGGCCTGGGTTCGGATCCCGGGCGCACACCGATGCACAGCTTCTCAGGCCATGCTGTGGTGGCGTCCCATATAAGGTGGAAGAAGATGGGCACAGATGTTAGCCCAGGGCCAGTCTTCCTCAGCAAAAAAAGAGGAGGATTGGCATGGATGTTAGCTCAGGGCTGACCTTCCTCACACACAAAAAAAGAGTGATGCTATGATACAATTGTTATTAAATACGGATATGCAACATTTATTGTACAGTGAAAAAAGCAGATAACAAAATAGTATGTATAGTAACCTTCCCTTTTTATTAACATATATGTGGAAAAATATGCAATGGTTTTCTCTGTCCAGCAGCACAAAGAATGTGTTACACAAAAGGACTGCCCAAGTTGCATCCAGCTCTTCTACTCACGTGCAGCTGTATGACCTCCAGTAAGTTGTGTGTCCTCTTCACCTCAATCTCTTCACCTGTAAAATGGGAGGATGATGATTGTACCAGCTCAAAGAGTGCGAGGATCAAATGAGCAGATAAAGTTACACTTCTTACAAGAGAAATTGACATATAATAAGGACTATGCTTGTTTTCTATTATTACAATAGATTATACTTTTTAAATTTCTTCTTTATTCTGAAACTATATTTTCTTTTTTTTTCAATAATATTAACAATTTAATGTCTGTTAGTATTTTATTTTTAACATATCAATGGGGCCAGTATCATCATTAAACATTTATGGTAATTTTCTTTTTTTTTTTTATTTTTTTAATTTTTTGTTTATTGCAGTAACATTGATTTATAACATTGTATAAATTTCAGGTGTACATCGTTGTACTTCTATTTCTGCATAGATTACATCATGTTCACCACTCAAATACTAATTACAACCCATCACCACACACATGCACCGAATTATCCCTTTCGCCCTCCTCCCTCCCCCCTTCCCCTCTGGCAACCACCAATCCAATCTCTGTCTCTATGTGTTTGTTTGTTGTTGTTATTATCTACTACTTAATGAGGGAGATCATACGGTATTTGACCTTCTCCCTCTGACTTATTTCACTTTGCATAATACCCTCAATGTCCATCCATGTTGTCACAAATGGCTGGATTTCATCGTTTCTTATGGCTGAGTAGTATTCCATTGTGTATATATACCACATCTTCTTTATCCATTCGTCCCTTGATGGGCACTTAGGTTGCTTCCAAGTCTTGGCTATTGTGAATAACGCTGCAATGCACACAGGGGTGCATGTATCTTTACGCATTAGTGTTTTCAAGTTCTTTGGATAAATACCCAGCAGTGAAATAGCTGGATCATGTGGTAGTTGTATCCTTAATTTTTTGAGGAATCTCCATACTGTTTTCCCTAGTGGCTGCACCAGTTTGCATTCCCACCTGAAACTATATTTCTTATTATCGTAAAATGAAGAAAAAATTATGCTGATTTTTTGAAAAAGTATAAATATTAATGACATTCAAGAAAATAAATTTTGATACAGGGGCTACAGAGTATGTTTCTTGGGGTCGAATCATTCAGATTGACATCGTTGGAGGACTTCGGGGAGTGTTAGCACTTCCATTTGAGATCCAACCATTTTTGAGACATTGATTTGAAAATGTCTACGTTGAAACTTACTGCTTGTAAGTTTCCCTGAATCATGCATAATTATTAGCAATTAAATTTTAGACATTCTGTTTCATTTTAATTGACATATATTTATTCAAAAATACCAATGTGATTTTCAAAGTTTGGATGCCTCCCCCCTATGGTTTCGAATCTGATTTTAAAAGAGAGAATATAAACTGAAATGCTTTATTAATTTGTGTTCATTTTTAAACTATATCTTAGTTTCATTGAGGATGTTTAGCTTCCAAAAAAGCAAACTTCATTTTTTTCAAATTCAGAATAATCCTATTTCATTCTGATTCAATAGCAGATGAAGTACCTAGCATAATGTATATATATGAATAATTTTCCTTGATTAATAAGTATATATTTCTAAACTTACCCATGCCATTTGACATGGAATGGTTGATAGATTTTATAATCATATTTTCTTTCCATAATACTATTAAAATGACTATAAAATATACCATTTAGAGATATCATTTGATAGAAAAAATAAGACACATGAACAAGAAGTTCAAAACCTTGAGAAATTAATATAAATTATAGGAATTAACATACCATTAATATAGCTCAGCAAGGATAAAAACCATACTGTTAACAATGAAAGGATTTGTTTTAAACATAAATTAATATTTTACTTTTCATTCAAGAAAACAGAAATAGGGTGGTACATAGGATTCATGCGTTATTTTTGAAGTAGCGTGTGCTGCATCCAATCGTATCAGCCAACTGCATTTAGAGATTCGCTGTGTGGTTTGGAGCAGTCCACATAGCATCTCCAGCCACAAGTTTCCTGAGGACTTGGATCAGAAGGTACTTAAAGTGCTTTTTGTGGCCATTATTCCATGTATCTAAAAATGAACAGACATTAATACTGAGCTATTAAGAAGAGAAGAAATGCAGTATGGACACCTTCCAGAATCTAAATACAATGTCTTCACTTTTTTAGTGAGTGCTTCCATAGCACCCTATGTCTGGCACCCTCCGCATTATAATAAAGTTATTTATTGTCTGTCTTTCCCACTGACTTCAAGCTAACAGCAAGAGCAAAGATTCTGTCTTATGTTTTGTGACTTTATCACAGTGCCACACACATAATAAGCATCTACCATGTGATACTGAATTCCTGAGGTCTTTTGGGTGGAGTGCTTAAAAATAAAGCACGGCGCACTCTGTGGCTATTGGGACATCTCGTTACTTTATCCAACACTGGGGACATCATTCCACGAACAGCCCTCAGGACTTACTTTAGAATCTGAGGCTAGAACCCACTGCCAAAAAAGACAGTAACGAATCTTATCAGAATGCCACATACTTTGTATAATTTCACATTAGAGGTTGGGGGAAGCGAAGACAAAAAAAAAGCAAGAAAATCAAATTTCTTTTTGCATTTTATTTCTGGCATTCCTTGGTTGTTGGTAAGTCTTTCAGAATCAAAGCGGGAGAAACCAATTAAACATTCCCATTTATGATTAAATTTCTCCTAGTAGAATGCAAAGCTGATCCCCAGAGGTCACTATTTCAGCATTTCATCAGTGCCCTTTTTTTTAATCCTCCTGTACTGACTTTATTTTATCTTTTCCAATATCTATTTAAGTAATTCAGCCTACTCAATTACTCTTTAACAAATTTTTATCAATGACCTCTCTCAAGTATGGTATGTGGGTTGCCTGCTATTAGCTTAATGTCGTACAATTAATATTTTCTCGGTATTCCTTCTTTCCTCAACAAGTAGTACTGGTAAGGGCCAACCCATCTTTTAAAGGTAAACCTTGTCCAGTTAAACAAGAATGAAATCACTATAGATCTATTATTTCTCGGAACAGAATATTTCCATTTGCATAAAATATTCTTCCTTTGACAAGTTGCCAGGAAGAAACACCTCATGCCCATTCTTCACAGTGCTCTTTCTATGGCATTAAGAATAGAAGAAATTACCACGGTGGCCTTAAAACTATTATTCTCTCCCCTTGCACCTCCTGGCCCCTCCTGATTTACAGTATCATGCCACTTTGAGAGCTCTGTCACTGAAATGCCCAGATAATGGACCAAGGGGAGCCTCTTACATAACGTAATTTCACACTAAGGAAATTGGGTCATAGGTTGGAATATTAGGGTCAAATGCAGAGCCTATAACCCTTAGGTTGCTTGAGAAATAATGGCTAGAGTCAAAATTTAAATAAAATTTGAATCTGAACAAGTCAAATGATCTATAAGCCTTAGGGACAAGTGATCTAGTAGACCAATAATATGCTTAAATATTGTGGGGAAAAAATAGTTTGTACTCTCAGGGGAGTGTTATAATATTAGAAATAATACACCTGGTTAAAGAGTGAATGTCTTTCTTTAAAATATAGATGTGCAAGATAATGCTTCTAAATATAAGAGTTCTGTTCCAAGGAAATGGGAGAGTTGACCATTTAGAAATAAAGACTTCATCTATCAATAGGAAAATATGATGGTTAATTTTATGTATCCACTTGACTGTACCACAGAGTGCCTAGATATTTGGTCAAACATTATTCTGGGTGTGTGTGTGAGGGTGTTTCTGGATGAGATTAATGTTTGAATCACTGACTGTATCAAGCAGATTGCTCTCCATAATGTGGGTGGGCCTCATCCAATCAGTTGAAGGCCTGAATAGAACAAAAGGCTGACCCTCCCTCAAGCAAAAGGGAGCTTCTCCTGCCCAATTGCTTTCAGACTGTGACATAGGCTTTTCTCTGCCTTTGGACTCGAATTGAAGCACCAGATCTCCTGGGTCTTGGGCCTTCAGACTGGAACTAAATCATCAGGTCTCCTGGGACTCTGGCTTGCCACCCATGGGTCTGGAGACTTGTCAACCTCCATAATCACACGAATCATTTCCTTACAATAAATCTGTTGATAGATGATAGATAGATAGATAGATGTATATCTATCTATACACCTATACGTATACATGTATATATACTTCTACATACAGATATATATTTATACATCTTACTGGTTGCATTTCTCTGGAGAGCCCTGACTAGTACAGCAGAGTTTGGGGAGAAGGCTCAGACCAACCTCACATCTAAGTGGAGAAGACCCATCCCACATGCCTTGGGTTAGAGGCCATGCTCTGGGAAGAACCAGGATCAGAGCAGCAGGAGAAGGATCCATGAGGATTCTCCTGGTTGGCCCAGTGATGCCATTTGGCTACTATCCATATGACATCCCCAGAGCTCAGACACCCTTTAAATTTTCTGCACCTCCAAATTGGTTTGGTAATTTTTCCGATTGCCATTTAAACACCTGTGTTTAGCACATTCGATTCTGAAGGAGCCGGACTGAGCTGCAGCAGAGCAGAACGCCCATGCCAGGAAGGCCTTCTGCCCTTGCAGGCACGCGACCTCATCCTCACCCGGACACATTAATTCTGGAGATTAAAATATTACGTATACTTGTGCCGTTGGTTTCCTAAAATAAAGTTGTCATTTTCAATTACTCAGTCATGAGTGACAGCTTTAAAAAAGGTAAAGGCAGAATTACAAGGCTTCTGTGTTTCTTCATTTGTGTGATAGGTGGTTCTCAATTACAAACGGGGCAAGAGTCTGTGTCTATGCCAGCCAGCTGGTCTGAATTCCAGCCCGCGTTTATCCTTCCTCGGCCGTAGAGCTTAGACAAGTCAGACAAGCTCTCTAAGCTGAAGATTCTTCATCTGGAAAAGAGGAGTGTATTAGCTTCCTTGAGCCGCTGTAAGAAAGTACCACAAACATGGGCGCCTCAAACAACAGAAATTCATTCTCTCACTTCTGGAGGCTGGAAGTCCAAGATCAAGGTCTTGGCAGGGTTGGTTCCTTCTGGAGGTTCTGAGGACAAATCTGTTCCAGGCCTTTCTCCCAGCTTCTGGTGATGGCCAGTGATCCTTCATGTGCGTTGGTTTGTAGATGCATCACTCCATCTCTGCCTCAATCGTCATGTGGCTGTCTTCTGCCTGTGTTTCTATATTTGTGTCTCTTCCTCTCTTCATATAAGGATACCAGTGATATTGGATTAGGGCCCACCCTAGCCCAGTATGACCTCAGGTTAACTAACTACATCTACAAAGACCCTATTTCCAAATAGGCTCACATTCTGAGGTTCCGGGGGTTAGGACTTCAAATATCTTTTTAGAGGACCCAATTCAATCCACAACAGGTTGCAATCATTGCGCCTTCTTTGTGGGGCTGGGGGCATTGAATGCCGAGCAGTGGCACTCGTGGATGAAAGTATTCGTGTTATAAAGAGCAGAGCATTCTCTGATCCTCAACTCCTCATCTCATAGTCAATTTTAAGCTATGGAACACCAATTGTACGCTATCATCAGTTTCTAAATCAGGTTGCCGAGGAGCACACCTCCATCCATCTGACATGAGAAGGCCCTCCTAGGAGCAGCTCTCCTTGTGGCCTCCGTGAACCCATCCTATGGAACGTTCTGCCCGTGACTGAAGTGTTAGTACCCTCCATTTACATTACAGGAAGTGTCACCTACACCTGTTCAGCTACATCACACAGGTCGTAGCTTGGCATCCTCTGAACAAGCTTGTGTCGAAGTTTCTATAGTGATCTTTTTATTTTCTAGGGATGATCATTGGCTGTGCATCACTCCATTTACATCACCTTATTAGAGGGGCCTCTAGTGACAAAGAAAATATCACCTCCCCTTGCCCACGATCCTCTCTCCTCACCCTGCTTTCTATTTCTTTTAATAGTGCTTACTACCGCCTACCTGGTGTATATCTGGTTTTGTTTGTGGTTTTTCTGCCCACAACAGAATACAAGCCCCATGAGACCAGGGATTTTTATCTGTTTGGCTCACTGCTCCACCCCTAGCTCCTAGGATAGGATGAATAAGTAAACGAGCAAATAAATGAAAGGAAGGAGACATCGGGAGACAGGTTAAATGGATTTCCTAGTGCATGGTGGAGCTAGGGTTCAATCCACGTTTTTCTGACGTGGGACCCCATGCTACATGGGCGGCTCTGTCATTCTGCATCACAGTCCAGCTGTCCCTCAAGTCAACCCCCTGCCAAGGCTTTGGAATTTGGGAATAGAGCAGAGTTGCCCCCAGAATAGGCAAGGCCTTAGGACTCAACTTGCCTTCTCTGCTCACCTGTGCCCTCAAAGCTCTGCTGTAGATAAAACCATTACTTTTCTAGGAACAACATTTCTAGGGGGAAAAAAACAGACTTATTGTCTGTGACAGCTGATGTTCTTTGTCCAAATGCTTTGTGAAATGTCAGAAAACATACATATGCTCTAATGTCAGAGTTGGAAAAGATCTGAAGGATTATTTTAGTCCAAAACCCTCATTTAGCTGATACGATGTGTGGTCCTTCCTCCCAGCTAGTTGAAGTATAATGAATATTTTATGCCCACTTTATTTTATATTTTCTTTTTCTCAGATTCATAAGAATTTTTTTTGTCTTCTGAAAGAATTAGGAAACTCCTCTGCATTAGAGACCAGTCTACATTTCTTTGTGTTTCCCATATCAGTTATTAAAACAAAATGCAGGTTTATTTCTTGGTCATTGATTGTCCAGGAAAACCTATTTCAAGGAGTTTGATTTCTTTTCATTATTTTTAGGTTCAGGAGATATGGAACTTTGTTATTTTGTTGATCGACCAATTTTTCACTTTGCAAATAAAATATTAGCAACAATTCTACATAAACTTCTGCCTTTGCCAGAGAAAGAAATGTGACAGGTAAGCAGCAATTCTGTAGGCAAAGGTTCAAGCCTCGAGGTTGGGTAAGGGACAGGCTTACAATTGTTAGCGGGTCCTGGAAATTGATTGAAAAACGTCCCTTAAGAGAAGAATCTTAGTCACTCAGAAATGCAGCCAAATGCAATGGATATTTGGGGTCAGTTTCTCCTCTCCAGAGCAGCATTCTGTGATGCATACATGCAGTAGAGGGAGGTGGGCGTATCTTACATTTAATTTCATGTACTCACTGTGTCGTGTAGGGAAGGGTGAAGAACAACTTATGCACCTACATGCAGTAAGTGAATGAAAACGCACACCAAGTGTGCCCTGTGGGAGGCCTGCACTTTATGCTACAAAATCCCCCCCCCCCCCCCCCCCCCCCCGCCATGTCTAAGGAATAACCGTAAGAAAAGACGCCCCTCGAGCCCTGCTGGTCAGGAGAGAGTCACTGCTTCTCGGCACAGTGCGCAGCCCCGGCAGCCTGCAGGCAGGCATGCCGTGCAACTCTGGATGAGATCTGAGGCTGTCAGCACAAGCCTAGGAAGTCCAGTTAGGCCATGCAGCTTTGCCAAATTTGTTGTTAGAAACATTTAGCGTCTATATTTAATATCGGGAGCTCGCCATCCCCACCATCTCAGGCACGTAGAGGTTCCAACAGACGGGAGGGTGGAACAGTCCATTTTAAAAATCTGGCCAGCTTGGCTATAAACGCCTGGCAAGCCAGAGCCGTTCCTGGGAGGCAGGCCCCGGTCCAACCTGCCTCCATCCGCGCTGCTGTCTGCCAGAGTTAGCGGCCTCCACGCAGCCAGCAGCTTGAGCGCAGTCTGCCTGCCCGCGCAGCGTCCTGGCCCCACGTGCAGCCCAGGAATTCAATTACCTGCTAACCACCTACAATGCTCCCGTGAGAAGGGGGTCCCCTCCTTCATTTCCAAAGGACCGGAGGGGACAGAGGGCACAGAAAGGGGCGGGAGAGGAAATGAGGGGCGGACAGCCCTTGGAGAGCAGGGGTCCACCGGGCTGGGCCTGGCCAGATTTTCCCAGCAGCCAGCGCAGTCCTGGCAGAGCTCCTGGGCTCCTTCCAGGCCTCAGAGTCAACTTGCCCCAGTTACTATGGCAACTAGTTTCCCTGGTTACCTGGAAGGGAGAGTCCTGCGAGAGGAGCAAGGAGCAGCTGAGAGATGTGTGAAGGGAGGATTTGGGCTCAGAGAGAGGGAAGCTCTGAGGACAGACAGCTCACAAAGCCCCTGCTCTGGGGACACCGGGCAGCACCAACTTGGGAAGGGCCAGGCAGCCACCAGCTCACTCTGCTCCTAGTGGCCGCCAGGTATTAGACACCGCAGACGGACTTACCTGAGATGGGGGCTGTGTGTCCAAATGGAAGGGACCCGCCCGCAAGTGCTGCTCTGGGGGACCAACTCCGACTCTGAGGCTTGTTTCCACGAACACGAGAATGTGCCTTAGGTGCAAGCGCAGGTCCGAAAATCCCGGGACTGAAGCTACATTACAGGTGATCCAGAGAGATCTAGATGAAGCGGGACGTTACCAAATCTCAGAGAACGCTTTCCCCGTAAGGCAGTGCAAACTCTGGACCATCTGGGTGAGAAGATGCTCTTCTCAGGTACTTGCCTAGCTTTCAGAGTTCCCTGCTTCTCCTGTCCTCTCTCTCTCTCTCTCTCACTGTACAGATGTAACTCCAGTACTTTCCATCAGGCTCAGTCTCAGTTTCCTCTAAATGTAAATGCTGAAGGAACCAGGAAGCCAATATTTGAAGATTTTAGAAGGACCATGTAACTATCTTCAATCTTTGCCAATTTATTTCCTGTTATTAAAAAAATAAAAATAATACAAACAAGAAAACACACCTGCATGGCCCAGAAACAGGGTCCTGGATGGTTCTGTTGTCCGAGGAGCAGCTCACGTTCTATCAGATGTAGGGTGCTGTTGACTCAGTTTCCCGGGCTGTCTACATAGGGAAACCATGTTTGTATAGCAGATTGGATAGATGATTGTCCATGGAATCCAAACATCTGTAGATTTCAATTCACCCCCTAGCTATCCCACTTCGTTTTATAGTGGGGAGCCTTTCCTAACATGTGGTCATATCTGCAGTCACTACCCATTTCCTTGGGAAGAAGAATCTTTCTGTCTTTGGGTTTATAAGAAGGGGCAGCTTTGGAGTCACTTTCTTGCTGAAGGGACACTCCACAAAGGTGTTAGGAAGATGACCAAGACTTTCACCCCATCACCATTACACTCCAAACTGCCGAGCTCACCCACAAAACAGCCTGTGGTCTAGATGGCTCCCCAGGTCCAGGTGCCCCGAGCCTGTGGCAGTCCCTGCAGCAGCAGCAGCCAGGGAGACCACAGGCCCACATGGCCGAGGCACAGGAGCTCCAGGCCAGGGGCTAGCAGGGACACCGAGAAGACCTTAACACTTGCTGCCATTTGGAAAGTCGCATCTCCTGGGCTGATCTTGGACCACGTGCAGCAGCCCTGCAGGGAGAGGGCTTAGTCCTGGAGCACCTGGCTGTATCACAGCATCTGAACTCCAGGATTCACTGCAGAGGCAGATAACAAATACACCTTTGAGAAACTAAGGAAGTGATGTTGAATTTGTGCACCTTTTCTTTTGTAGTCTTTAAAGACTTAGGAAGAATGTGGAATGTGCCTTAAAGGCCAAATCCTCTGGTTTAGCAAAGTCAAAATAATGAGAATTAGCCTGCTTCTATATATAACTCAGAAACCTCCTATACATCCCTTTCTCAGAAGTACAATGAGGATTAATCATTAATGTTTATAATACTATCTGGAGAAAGAAATCATTACTCTTAAATGCTAAATATTATTATGGATTTGGATAATAATATCAAGATAAATATAAAATAATGCCATGTATTTGCTACATGTATTGGTAATAACCCTCTGGGCTGTATGTTTGCTGGCACAGTGAAGATACTCACATTATTGCCTGTTCCTTTGGTGTCATTTGAACACCTGACACAGTTGAGTTTAGAAAGTCATTCAAGATGGATAGAGTCAAGATGGCAGTGTAAGCAGGCTCTGAACTCACCTCCTCCCGCAGACACAGCCAATTTACAAATACTCGTGGAAAAATTGCCCAGAGAGAGAACTGAAAACTGGATAAGAGGAACTCTTGCAATAAAGGACAACCCTAATTGAGGTGGAAGAGGCAGAAACTCCCTTTTGGAGAGGAAAAACGCTGCCTTCACGAGCCGCCAGCTTCACGGCCACCCAGGAGCAGCCCACATGTACGCAGCCCTCCCTGGAGGAGCAGGGCCCTGAGCCAGGGAGCGCCCCCGCTGTGGGCATTTTGTGGACCCAGCAAAACCGAGACGAGTGGCAGAATAACTGACTTTGTCTGCTACTTAAACATTGGGGAGTACCCCCAGAAAAGCTGGTTCACAAAGAAATTAAAACCGGCTCTTAAAGGGCCCACACGCAAACTCACCCGTTTCAGAAAGCAACCGAAAATCACCAGAAAGAAAGGCGCATAGTGCTTTGGTGAAAAGAGACCCACCTAATAGACCCTGAGTGCATCTCCGTGAGAGGTGAGACCTCTCCAGGGACTGGGACATTGGCGGTGGCCATTGTTGTGGCCCAGTGTGGGTGTGCTGACACAGATGCCATTGGAGTTCTCCCTGGGGCCTGCTAGCCCAGGTCTGCCCCACCCACTAGAGCACCGATTCAATCCAGCTCAGCCAGGGTGGGCAGCCCACCCTAGAGACTGGCCCCACCTAACAACAAGCCCTCAGGCAACTTGTGGGCCTGCATAGATTGGTGACTGGATTCTCTGCAGCCTGGCAACTGAGCCGACTTCAGTGGGGCAGGGCATGCACAAGGAACAGGTGGAGAGTGTGGGGTGGTGGTGGAGTTTGTAGGGCTCCCACCGTGGAGAGACTGGGTCCACTTCAGGAGGTCGGGGCACGCACACGGGGCAGGACTGTGTTGACTGTATGTGTGGGCCTGTGGGTGGCAGGGCTTGTCAGCTGCAGAAGACTTGTGCTTCTCAAAGACCCACATAGGGGGTTTGCCCCACCTTCCAAAGCCTGAAACAATTGGGTGCTCCCATGCCTGAGGCCAGCCCCACCCAGCTGCAATCCTCAGAGAGCTGACGAGAGACCTAAAAGCTGGAGGCTTATAACAATTGTAAGCCCCTGAGCCTAAAAACCTGTCACACTGGGGGCCTACTCACTTAAAAGAAATACTGCAACACAAATGTGGTATTAGAACTTGCAGCCAACTGTGATGGGGCTCCCCACACCTAATAAAGACACTGAAGGGCCCACAACAACTACAAACAGCTAAGCATTATAACAGCTGACCAGGAGCATAACTCAGCCTACCTAGGCACCTACAGGGAGAGCAAACAGGCCACAACAGAAGGACACATGTAGCCCACATAGGGGTCACCCCTGGAACGTTGAGAACTGAGGGAAGCACACTGCAGGACTCCTAAGGCATCACTTGTATAAGGTCACCTATCCAAGGGCAGGAGACGTAGCTGACCTACCTAATACGTAGACACAAGCACAGGGAAAGAGGCAAAATGAGGAGGCAAAGGAATACATTCCAAGTAAGGGAACAGGACAACACTCCGCAAAAGGAACTAAGTGAAACAGAAATGAGCAACCTAACCAACAGAGAGTTCAAACTAAGAGTGTTAAGGATGCTCACTGATGTGGGGAGTAGAATAGATGAACTCAGCGAAAATGTCAACAAAGAAATGGAAGATGTAAAAAAGAACCAATCAGAAATGAAGAATACGATACTGGAAATGAAAAATTCACTAGAGGGACTCAAAAGCAGAGTAGAGGATACAGAAGAATGGATCTGAGTGCTGGATGAAAGACTAGAAGAAATTACCCAAGCTGAACAAGTAAAAGAGAAAAGAATTAAAAAGAGTGAGGACAGTCTAAGGGACCTCTGGGACAACATCAAGCGCACTAACATCCGTGTTATAGGTGTCCCAGAAGGAGAAGAACGAGACAAGGGGTCAGAGAATCTATTTCAAGAAATAATAGATGAAAACTTCCCTAACCTAAGGAAGGAAACAGACATCCAGGTACAGGAAGCACAGAGAGCCCCAAACAAGATAAACCCAAAGAGGCCCACACCAAGACACATCATAATCAAAATGTCCAGAATTAAAGATAAAGAGAGAATCCTAAAAGCTGCAAGAGAAAAACAAGTTACATACAAAGGAAGCCCCATAAGGCTATCAGCTGACTTCTCAGCAGAAACCTTACAGGCTAGAAGAGAATGGCACGATATATTTAAAGTGCTAAAAGGAAAAAATTTACAGCCAAGAATACTCTACCCAGCAAGGTTATTATTCAAAATGGAAGGAGAGATCAAAAATTTCCCAGACAAGCAAAAATTAAAGGAGTTTGTCACCAAGAAACCAGTGATACAAGAAATGCTAAAGAGACTGATTTAAGGGGAAAAGAGAAGACCACAAATAGGAAAAATTATCTATTTCCATGATAAGAGGGTAATGGATACAAATGCACAAAAAAGAGGTTAGATATGTATCAAAAACATAAAATGAGGGAGGAGGGGAATTAAAGAGTAGAGCTTTCAGACAGAGGTCAAACTAAAGAGACCATCAATTCTGTATAGAAGGAGAAAGGAACAGAGAAGGACTACTAAAACACTGAGAAAAAAAAAGTTTAAAAATGGCAATAAGTACATACTTATCAAGAGCTACTTTAAATGTCAATGGACTAAATGCTCCAATTAAAAGGCATAGGGTGGCTGATTGGATAAAACAACAAGGCCCATATATATGCTGCATACAAGAGACACACTTCAGACCTAAAGACACTCACAAACTGAAAGTGAAGTGATGGAAAAAGATATTCCATGCAAATGGCAATGAAAAGAAAGCTGGGGTAGCAGTACTCATATCAGACAAAATAGACTTTAAAACAAAAACTGTAAAAAGAGACAAAGAAGGGCATTACATAATGATCACGGGAACAATCCAACAAGAGGATATAACACTTGTAAATATCTATGCACCCAATGTAGGTGCACCTAAATATATAAAGCAATTATTAACAGACATAAAAAGAGAAATAGACAGTAACACAATAATAGTAGGGGACTTTAACACTCCACTTACACCAACGGATAGATCATCCAAACAGAAGATCAATAAGGAAACATTGGCCTTAAATGACACACTGGAACAGATGGACCTAGTAGATATATACAGAGCGTTCCATCCAAAAACGGAAGAATACACGTTCTTTTCAAATGCACATGGAACATTCTCCAGGATTGATCACATATTAACCACAAAACAAGTCTCCATAAATTTAAGAAGACTGAAATAATACCAAGCATCTTTTCTGACCACAACGGTATGAAACTGGAAATCAACTATAGGAAGAAAATCAGAAAAGCCATAAATACGTAGAGATTAAACAAAATGCTACTGAACAATGACTGGGTCAACGAAGAAATCAAAGAAGAAATCAAAAAATACCTGGAGACAAAGGAAAATGAAAATACAACATGCCAGAATTTATGGGATACAGCGAAAGCGGTTCTAAGAGGGAAGTTTATAGCAATACAGGCCTATCTCAACAAACAAGAAAAATCTCAAATAAACAATCTAACAATGCACCTAAAGGAACTGGAAAAAGAAGGACAAACAAAGCCCAAAATCAGTAGAAGAAGGGAAATAAGAAAAATCAGAGCATAAATAAATGAAATAGAGACCAAAAAGAAAAATAGAAACAATTAATAAAACCAAGAACTGGTTCTTTGAAAAGATAAACAAAATTGACAAACCTTTAGCTAGACTCACCAAGAAAAAAAGAGAGAAGGCACAAATAAGTAAAATCAGAAATGAAAGAGGAGAAGTTACAACAGACACTTCAGAAATACAAAAGATTATAAGAGAATACTATGAAATGCTATATGCCAACCAATTCGACAATCTGGAAGAAATGGATAAATTCTTAGAATCATAGAACCTTCCAAAACTGGATCAAGAAGAAGTAGAGAATTTGAATAGACCAATCACCAGTAAGGAGACTGAAACAGTAATCAAAAACTTCCCCAAAAATAAAAGTCCAGGACCAGACGGCTTCCCTGGTGAATTCTACCAAACATTCAAAGAAGACTTAATACCTATCCTTCTCAAACTCTTCCAAAAAAGTGAGGATGGGGGGAAGCTCCCTAACTCATTCTACGAAGCTGACATTACCCTGATACCAAAACCAGACAAGGACAACACAAAAAAGAAAATTACAGGCCAATATCACTGATGAACATGGATGCAAAAATCCTCAACAAAATACTAGCAAATCGCATACAACAATACTTTTAAAAGATTATACACCACGATCAAGTGGGATTTATTCCAGGTATGCAGGGATGGTTCAACATTTGCAAATCAATCAACATAATACACCACATTAATAAAATGAAGAATAAAAATCACATGATCATCTCAATAGCTGCAGAGAAAGCATTTGACAAGATACAGCATCCATTTATGATAAAAACTCTGAATAAAATGGGTATAGAAGGAAAGTACCTCCACGTAATAAAGGCCATATATGACAAACCCACAGCTAATATCATCCTCAATGGTGAAAAACTGAAAGCCATCCCTCTAAGAACAGGAACCAGACAAGGATGCCCACTGTCACCACTCCTATTTAACATAGTACTGGAAGTCCTAGCCAGAGCAATCAGGCAAGAAAAAGAAATAAAATAATCCAAATTGGAAAGGAAGAAGTGAAACTGTCACTATTTGCTGATGATATGATTTTATATATAGAAAACCCTAAAGAATTATCCAAAAAACTTTTAGAAGTAATAAACGAATACGGTAAAGTTGCAGGATACAAAATCAACATACAAAAATCAGTTGCATTTCTATACACTAACAACGACCTAGCAGAAAGAGAAATTAAGAATACAACCCCATTTACAAGTGCAACAAAAAGAATAAAATACTTAGGGATAAACTTAACCAAAGAGGTGAAAGATCTGTACACCGAAAACTATAAAACATTGCTGAAAGAAATTGAAGAAGACACAAAGAAATGGAAAGATATTCTGTGCTCTTGGATTGGAAGAATTAACATAGTTAAGATGTCCATACTTCCTAAAGCCATCTATAGATTCAATGCACTCCCTATCAAAGTTCCAACAACATTTTTCACAGAAATAGAACAAAGAATCCTAAAATTTATATGGAACAACAAAAGACCCCGAATAGCTAAAGGAATCCTGAGAAAAAAGAACAAAGCTGGAGGTATCACACTCCCTGATTTCAAAATATACTACAAAGCTATAGTAACCAAAACAGCATAGTACTGGCACAAAAACAGATACACAGATCAATGGAATAGAATCAAAAGCCCAGAAATAAACCCACACATCTATGGACAGCTAATCTTTGACAAAGGAGCCAAGAACATACAACGGAGAAAAGAAAGTCTCTTCAACAAATGTTGTTGGGAAAACTGGATAGCCACGTGTAAAAAAATGAAAGTAGACCCTTACCTTACACCATACACAAAAATTAACTCAAAATGGGTTAAAGACTTGAATGTAAGACCTGAAACTATGAAACTTCTAGAAGAAAACATAGGCAGTATGCTCTTCGACATCGGTCTTAGCAACATATTTTCAAGCACCATGTCTGACCAGGCAAGAGAAACAATAGAAAAAATAAACAAATGGGACTACATCAAACTAAAAAGCTTCTGCACAGCAAAGGAAACCATCAATAAGATGAAAAGACAACCTCACAATTGGGAGAAGATATTTGCAAACCATACATCTGATAAGGGGTTAATCTCCAAAACATATAAAGAACTCATGCATCTCAACAACAAAAAAACTAACAACCCAATTAAAAAATGGGCAAGAGACCTGAACAGACATTTCCCCAAAGAAGATATACAGATGGCCAACAGACACATGAAAAGATGTTCAAAATCATTAACTATCAGGGAAATGCAAATCAAAACTACAGTGGGATATCACCTCACGCTCGTCAGAATGGCTATAATTAACAAGACAGGAAACAACCTGTGTTGGAGAGGAAGTGGAGAGAAGGGAACTCTCATACATTGCTGGTGGGAATGCAAACTGGTGCAGCCACTAGGGAAAACAGTATGGAGCTTCCTCAAAAAATTAAGGATAGAACTACCATATGATCCAGCTATCCCACTACTGGGTATTTATCCAAAGAACTTGAAAACACCAATGTGTAAAGATACATGCACCCCTGTGTTCATTGCAGCATTATTCACAATAGACAAGACTTTGAAGCAACCTAAGTGCCCATCAAGGGACGAATGGATAAAGAAGATGTGGTATATATACACAATGGAATACTACTCAGCCATAAGAAACGATGAAATCCAGCCATTTGTGACAACATGGATGGACATTGAGGGTATTATGCAAAGTGAAATAAGTCAAAGAGAGAAGGTCAAATACCGTAGGATCCTTCATTAAGTAGTAGATAATAACAATAATAAACAAATACATAGAGACAGAGATTGGATTGGTGGTTACCAGAGGGGACGGGGGGAGGGAGGAGGGCGAAAGGGATAATTTGGCACATGTGTGTGGTGATGGGTTGTAATTGGTATTTGAGTGGTGAACATGATGTAATCTATGCAGAAATAGAAGTATAACGATGTACACCTGAAATTTATACAATGTTATAAACCAATGTTACTGCAATAAACAAAAATTAAAAAAAAAAAGAAAGTCATTCAAGACCCCTTGTTATCCAGGTATATTGAATTACACAGGCTAAGATGACTTCCATGAAATCTGCTTTACAGGTATCCTTGAGACCATCTTATAGGCTATTCAGGCCACTAATAAAATGAAACAGTGTCTGACTTTCCCATGCCTTACATATTACACCAGGAAGCTCAGCTTTCTTTATACTTATAACACTTTTCATGTGCTAAGACCTTGAATCGATGCACACGGATTGAGTTAACCAACCACTACTCACTTTCATTAACTGCGGTGTACGCAAATGGACAGGTCATGAATTTTCTGATTGTTGTTTTTGCAGAACACAAGCTCTAATATTTTACCAAGTTTCAGGGCCAATTTTTATCTAAGTGTAATAAATAGGTAAGTGTTACTATGGAATTTATTAGAGACAATACTGTAACTTTATTAAATATAAATAGATCACCCCAAATTGAAGTGAGTTTACAACTTTTGAAGTTACTAGTGGCAAGTCACTCTCGTGTGTCCCAGGAGTATTATTATTCCTATACTATTGATAAAGACCCAGAAGACTTGGGATGTTAAGTCATTTATCAAAGTCACCCAGGGCTATCCCCTACACTCAGAGGCCTACAAATATAAAAGTTAGTAGCTTATTGGGAATAAATTCCTCTAACTAGTTGCAAAGTAAAAGCATGAAAAAAGAACAGTGAAGAAAAGTGAGTTCATCTGCAAAGTTATATGTATGTACATGGGAACAATTTCTAGTTCTAACTCAAAGGTTTGTTTTGTTTTGAGTTTAACCACACTCATGTGCACAAAACAGAGAACCTGGCCATAAACGCCACGCATGTAGAGAGCGAAGAACAGAAGTATCTCCTTATATGAGGGCAGAACAAGAAAAACCACCACACCACCAACTCACACGGGCCCTGCAGGAAGCAGTGACCAGGCATCGGTGGCTGGCTGGCATGGATTTAGAAGTAGGGACACTCCAGAGGCGTGTACCAAGGGAAACAGCCCAGCAGGGAGAACCCTGATCCTCAGTCTTCTAAATAGACCAGTTGAAAAGGGATATACTCCTGAAAACCTCACAGGCCTAATTAAGATTTTTTGAACCTGATCAAAACGTTAATTACTTTGCACAAACTGAGCAAACATATAGATGTCACATCCTATGAATGTTTCTTTCAATTGCTGTCCTGGGAAGATAGACAGAAATTAAAAGAGCTCCTCATTAAGTCGACTACATCTCTCTTCCCCCTTGTTCTCATGGGTGTTCAATCGTCACTGACCATTTTGGTTTTCTTTATAGTCCACCAGGTGGGACATTATACTCCCAATTACTAATATTTATTGAACACCTACTCTTGTCAGTCACTTTATTGTCTCTCTGTTTAATCTGTCAATAAAATTACAAAACAGATTTTAGTATTTTCATTTCACTAGCATTTATACTCAGAGAGACCAAGAACTTGCTCTAAGTTACACAGCTAATAAATGGTGGGCTTCCGTCAAATCTCAGTCCGCCTGGCTCTGAAGTCCACACACGCTCTTCTCACTGCACGACCCCACCTCATCAGTGAAGGAGCGCAAGGATGGCAACTGTGCTCATCACCACCTGCCTGCAATACGGTGGAGACCTGGCTTACTTAACTGTGCAAACAGAGAGAATTCCATTGTCTCCACCTAATTTAACCTTGCTGTTCTAGTCTTAATCTGCATTTCTACCCGTGGGTGTTTGCATGTGTGAGTGGGATTGCTAATGGATTCCATGCTATCCTGACCGAGCCCTGGAAACACACAGAAATGTGTTCACAGACATTGTTCTTGATACTGTGTGTGTCTTAGTGGAGTTCCATGACTATTAGTCCAGGAGAGACCATCTGCTTTAAGCCAGAAGTGGGAGTGTGCTTTGCTCCCGGACACGACACGTCCATGCCTAAAGAGCACATGGACTTTGTCTTGTGCACGGATCTGTATGCTTTCCTTTTCTTATCATAAGTGAAATTCTCTCCCCATCCTTTCAAGGCCCTTTGAAGGGCATTCCCCTTTTCTTCTCTCCTGCATTGAGGGCTGATTGCAAACTTGAACGTAGTCCAGGATTCGTTTGTGAGCAGACCACACAGCACCCTGAGGAGGGTCCGGCTGTGGAGAAGAAGATAGCTACAAGTCCAGAAGCGATCTCCCAGCCTGTGAGCTCCTGGAGCAACCAAGACTGGCAGGTGGTTTCACCCTGCAATCCTTTTATTCAGCATATTATGCACACGGCGGATAATCACGAATTGATAAATAGACACAAATTCTCTGAGCAACTGAAATAGATGTCCCATGAGCCACATCTCAACCCTTCTTGCACTGCCTCCCTCAGCCCCTCAGGTGTTCCTATAGGACTGATTCACTCTTGTTTTACACACAGTTCTAACAAACTTTAGACTTTGGTTTTCTTGTCCCCAGCTTCTGAAAAACACCAAGTTGGAAGGGAGGAGGATGCATTTTCACTGACAAGTGTGCAGTCATCAGTGAGAAGGGACCCTAAAAACATGATAACAAGCAGAAGTGGAAAAGGTAACAAGAAATAAACCAGGATTCCAAATGCACAGGAAAAACAACTTGAATTCCTCAGGGTTCCCTGAGGGAACGAGGCATCACGTGATCTGAGAATTAACATCTGTGATGATGAGCCAGAGCTGTGCAAAGAGTCGAAGGTGGTTCTCTGCTCTTTGTTTTAGGAGGAGGAAAGGGTGTGATATTTGAGGGGAAATGCTAAAAATTTCGAAGTGCTGCCACCTAGAATGATGTCTCTGTTACTGGAAAGTAACTTATGGGGGCTCCCTCGTTACTTCACCGTTGTCCTCACTGAGAGGAAGAACTTTGAAATCTGCTCACTCTGACAGAGGCTGGGACAGCAGAACTCACCTTCCATGGCTCCGTCCGCTACGTGGCCACTCTTCCTCCATGGGCACTCATTAGGAGACGGAAATGATTGTCGCCAGGACTTCAAATGTCTCTGCTCACTGTGGTGGGGATTTCATTATGTGCTGCAGGCACTTCCTCCAACCCTCAACATAAATTATTTATGTGGTTAAAAAAAGGGATCACTTCCCTCTCACATGAAACTAATAAAAGGAAGCATAAAATTACGTATTTACATTTGGTAGAGCCTGAATCATCTACTCACAGTTACTCTGTCTAATAGTGACACTGAAAATGATAATAGCCATGGCACTTGTCTATCTTTCATAGGCTCGATGTTGTGCTGAGCATTTATGCAAGTTATCTTAGTTAAAATTCACAACCACCCTAGGAGATTCAGACTGTTACCATTCCATTTTAAAAATAAGGAAACTGAGGCCCAGAGGTACATGTAATTTGCCCAAGATCACACATCTAGTGAGCAGTGCAGCCAAGATGAGTTGAGGGTATTATCATCATGGTTCCATGGCTGACAACAATGAGAACCACTTACAGCCTTGGCAGACCTAGTCTTATGTGTGTGGCACCAGCCAGAGAGCCCGAGTCCTGACTGCGGTATCACCTAAGATGGCCACCCTGTTGACCACACCTGGGTAGAAGGGGAATTCCTCCAAATTTTTACACTGTTTCTCAGCTTAGATCAGATAACTGTTCCAGCTTTTGTTGTATCCCTTTCGTGGCTTTGAGGAGAAGGGATTTTGGAGGGAGCAGTCTGGAGGCAGAGAAACTAGGAGGAGGCTATTGCAAGAAAACATAGGAGAGGTGACAATGGGTCCACAAGAGGGGTTAGATATGACAGAGGTTAGGGAGGTCAAAAAATGGTAGAGCCATTATTGACTGAAAGGAGAGTTGTGAGTGAAGCCGTGAGTTACAAGAAAAGGAAGGAGCCCAGGGTGACGTTGAGATGTCTTGGCTGGGGGATTAGGTAGATGTTGTAACTGAGACAGAGAATGTTTGAGAAGGATCAGGTTTGGAAGAAAAGTTAGTAAAATCTGACCTAGAAATTGGAGCAGGGAATGAAGTTTCTGCAGCTACTTCAGGATGTGGAAGATGCTTCAGTAACTTTCAAAGTCTTAATACTCGTGAGTAATCCTCACTGGATACCTATCAAGCAATAGCCATTTTCATCCCCAGAGGGCTTGTGGCTAAACACTTACTAGCACTCCATGGCTTGTATCCCCCAGAGTCAGCGTTTTCCAGTACACCCTTCAGAAAACCATATCCTGGCTTTGAAAGCAGAGACATAAAGCAAAGTACAATAGGATCCTAGAGAGCAAGAAGGTTTAATGCCAGGAAGTAGTGTTTGGGTTATACGAAAAGGAGGCATCAGATTTCAAATGGCAGAGATGGCAACATTGTCCAGCCCTGTCTCTCCTCTCTCCACTTCCATCTTGGGGTACTTTCTACACTCGGCTTCGCTCAGAGCCTTCAACATGGCAAGTCAACATGTCAAGCCTTTCCTTCTCCTGAACAACTTTTCTTCTCCTGAACAGCTCTCCCAGCCCTTACCTGGATGGGCCTTCGATGACACTCTTGTTCTCTCTCATGGAAATTGGTCATTTCCTGTTATTATCTTTATCAGTTTGTGATTGTCCATTGATTCATTTGCTTGTTGCCTATCTTTGGCCTCAGCCCCCGTTGTGGCATTCCCACGAGAGCAGGGATGAGGACTTTCACTGACGATGACTTTGACATTCACGACTCTACCCCTAGTGCCTAACCCACTGCCTGGAACAGGTCGTCCATCAGTAAATATTTGATAATTATCTGTTCAATATTTATGTTGAATAAATGATGAACGTGAAGAAGGGCATCAGTTACAGAGGGGGAAATTGCAGATATTCTGATAAAGGGTCTCATGACTGAACCTAGACTTTACGAGACTGGAGACGTGGAAGATCTGACTAAGAGCTGGCTGAGGTCTGATCCAGGAAGGCCGTCCAACGTTATATGAGGGACTTGGACGTCCATCCATGTGTGACAAATGTGCAGCCATCCGTGGACTTGAATCAAGAGAGAAGCTGCCTTCCTTGTACTAGAACAGCTTCCCTATATCCTGGAGAATCATGGCCCATGGAGAACTGGTGCCATAACTAACTTAGGATGAATCTTCCAAAACAAGAACCAATGTGCCATATTAAATAATTTTTGAAGGTGACATTTTATTGAAACTTGAAAAATAAAATATGAAAAGAAATGTATTTGGCTTATGTATAACAATAATTTGGTTATAATTACAATTTAAAAAAATAGTTCCTAGAATAAAAATAATTATTGTTTTTGGTAAAAATTTTCAGACAAATTTTTACGATAGGATACTATAGCATCCTTCTCTTCATGTTTACTTTTGCTGCATAATCATAACAATCGTCACATTTGCAAACAAATATTTTAGATCTTCATCATTTTTCCCAAGGATTTCTGTTAGGAAATTATTTGATCTCCATATAATTTTCTTTAGAAGAGCTTATCATACCATCATCTTTATGGAGTTTTTTAGGATGAAGTTAGAAATTAACTGTTAACTGTCAAATTCTTTTTGTAAATGTCTTTGTGTGATATTTAAGCAATTCTCCAATATCACTTTTATTGATTGCTAGAAGTTATATGTATTTTACAATTTTTGCAACTTCTCTTTACAATTCAGTTGTATTTTCTTTGAATTGTATTGTCTGAGACTGTCTATCACTGAGTAAGTCATTGACTCCACAGGAATAGATAAACCATTGAATTAAGCAATGGCAACTAATTTATAAGTGGTCAGTTCATTAACGGATATCTTCCTGCTTTGATGACTTCTTACTTCTCTGTGCAACCTTGCACCCCTGAGGATTGAAAGACTGAAGGGGGACAATGACCATTTTCTTCTCTATGACCCAATCCAACAAGATTCTCCAACCTTCCACACCATGCTCCATGCTTTCCTGTCTCATCCTCACTTGGTTTCTCTACTAGGAACACCATACCCTATTTCTCATAAGTTATTTCTTTCATAGAGTGTTTCCCAGTCTTTCTCTTTTTTAAAATTTGATTTTTAATTCTATTAATTTATTTATTTTTACTTTAAATATCTCTGTTTTTTATTGAGGTAACATTGGTTTATAACATTATATAAATTTCAGGTGTACATCATTATATTTCAATTTCTGTGTGGACTACATCTTGGTCACCACCAAAAGACTAATTACTATCCATCACTGTGCACATGTGCCCTATCGTACCTTTCACTCTCCTCTCGCCCCTTTCCCTCTGGTAACCACCAATCTAATCTATTTATGTGTTTGTTTGTTGTTGTTGTCATTGTTTTTACCTTCTATTTATGAGTGAGCTCATACAGTATTTGATACTCCCTCTGACTTATTTCACTTAGCATAACACCCTCAAGGTCCATCCATGTTGTTGCAAATGGCAAGATTTCATCTTTCTTATAGCTGAGTAGTATTCCATTGTGTATATATACCACATCTTCCTTACGCATTCACCCTTTAATGGGCACTTAGGTTGTTTCCAAGTCTTGGATATTGTGAATAATGCTGTAATGAACATAGGGGTGCATATATCTTTACACATTCTTGTTTTCATGTTCTTTGCATAAATACCCAGCAGTGGAATAGCTGGATTATATGGTAGTTCTAGCCTTAATTTTTGAGGAATCTCCATACTGTTTTCCATAGTGGCTGTACCAGTTTGCACTCCCACTAGAAGTGTATGAGAGTTCCATTTTCTCCACATCTTCTCCAATGTTTTTTATTTCTTATCTTGTTAATTATAGCCATACTGAAGGGAGTGAGGTGATATCTCATTGTAGTTTTGATTTGCATTTCTCTAATAATTGGTGACGTTGAACATCTTTTCATGTGCTTGCTGACCATTTGCATATATTCTTTGGAAAAATGTCTGTTCAGATCTTTTGCCCATTTTTAATTAGGTTGTTAGTTTTTTTATTGTTGAAATGTATGAGTTCTTTATATATTTTGGATATTAACCCCCTATCAGATATGTGGTTTGCATATATCTTCTCCCAATTGTTAGGTTGTCTTTTCATTTTGTTGATGGTTTCCTTTGCTGTGCAGAAGTTTATTAGTTTGATGTAGTACCATTTGTTTATTTTTTCTTTTCTTTCCCTTGCCTGGTCAGACACGGTATTTGAAAATATGCAGCTAAGACCAATGTCAAAGAGTGTATTGACTATGTTTTCTTCTAGAAGTTTTATGGTTTGAAGTCTCACATTCAAGTCTTTGTCCATTTTGTGTTAATGTTTGTGCATGGTATAAGTCATTGGTCTACTTTCATTCTTTTGCGTGTGGGTGTCCAGTTTTCCCAACACAATTTATTGAAGAGACTTTCCTTTCTCCATTGTATGTTCTTGGCTCCCTCATCAAAAATTAGCTGTGAGTTT
The DNA here is from genome assembly GCF_020826845.1 of Diceros bicornis minor. Classification (NCBI taxonomy): domain Eukaryota; kingdom Metazoa; phylum Chordata; class Mammalia; order Perissodactyla; family Rhinocerotidae; genus Diceros; species Diceros bicornis. The sequence continues at coordinate 64,525,322 of NC_080755.1, forward strand.
TTTCTGGGCTCTTGATTCTGTTCCATTGATCTGTGTCTGTTTTTGTGCCAGTACCATGCTGTTATGATTACCATAGCTTTGTAGTATATTTTGAAATCAGGGAGTGTGATACCTCCAGCTTTGTTCTTTTTTCTCAGGATTCACTTGACTATTCTGGGTCTTTTCTTGTTCCATATAAATTTTAGCATTCTTTGTTCTATTTCTGCGAAAAACATCATTGGAACTTTGATGGGGATTGCATTGAATCTGTAAATTGCTTTAGGAAGTATGGACATTTTAACTATGTTAATTCTTCCAATCCAGAAGCACGGAAAATCTTTCCATTTCTTTGTGTTTTCTTTAATTTCATTCAACAATGTTTTCTAGTTTTCAGTGTATAGGTCTTTCACATCTTTGGTTAAATTTATTCCTAGGTATTTTATTCTTCTTGTTGCAATTATAAATGGGATTGTATTCTTAATTTGTCTTTCTGCTACTTCATTGTTAGTGTATAGAATCGCAACTGATTTTTTATGTTGATTTTGTATCTTCCAACTTTACCGTATTCATTTATTATTTCTAAAAATTTCCTGGTGGATTCTTTAGGGTTTTTCTGTATATAAAATCATGTCATCTGCAAATAGTGGCAGTTTCACTTCTTCCTTTCCAATTTGGATCCCTTTTATTTCTTGTCAATTGCTCTGAGTAGGACTACCAATACTATGTTTAATAAGAGTGGTGAAAGTGGGCATATTTGTCTGGTTCCTGTTCTTGAAAGGATAGCTTTCAGCTCTTCTCTGTTGAGTATGATATTAGCTGTGCATTTGTCATATGTGGCCTTTATTATGTTGAGGTACTTTCTTTCACAACCCATTTTATGGAGTTTTTATGATAAATGGATGCTGTGTCTTGTCAAATGCTTTCTTTGTATCTGTGGGAGATGATCATGTGATTTTCATTCTTCATTTTATTAATTTGGTATATCACATTGACTGATTTGCTTATGTTAAACCATTCCTGTATCCCTGGAATAAATCCCACTTGATCACAGTGTATGATCTTTCTAATGTATTGTTGTATTCAATTTGCTAGTATTTTGTTGAGGATTTTTGCATTGATGTTCATCAGTGATATTGGCCTGTAATTTTCTTTTTTTGTGTTGTCCTTGTCTGGTTTTGGTATAAGGGTAATATTGGCCTCGTAGAATGAGTTAAGAAGCTTCCCCTCCTCTTCAATTTTTTGAAAGAGTTTGAGAAGGATAGATATTAAGTCTTCTTTGAATGTTTGGTAGAATTCGCCAGGGAAGCCATCTGGTCCTGGACTTTTATTTTTGGGGAAGTTTTTGATTACTGTTTTGATCTCCTTTGTGGTGATTGATCTATTCAAATTCTCTATTTCTTCTTGATTCGGTTTAGAAGGTTGTATGATTCTAAGAATTTATCCATTTCTTCTAGATTATCCAATTTGACAAATAGCTTTTCATAGTATTCTCTTATAATCTTTTGTATTTCTGACATATCTGTTGTACTTTCTCCTCTTTCATTTCTGATTTTATTTATTTGAACCTTCTCTCTTTTTATCTTGGTGAGTCTAGCTAAATGTTTGTCCATTTTGTTTATCTTTTCAAAGAACCAGCTCTTCATTTCATTTATTTTTTCTTTCATTTATTTATTTTTTTTAGTCTCTATTTATTTCTACTCTGATTTTTATTATTTCCTTCCTTCTACTGATTTGAGGCTTTGTTTGTTCTTCTGTTTCTAGTTCGTTTAGATGCAGTGTTAAATTGTTTACTTGAGATATTTCTTTTTGTTGAGGTAGGTCTGTATTGCTATAAACTTCCCTCTTAGAATTGCTTTTGCTGATCTCATAAATTTTGACATGTTGTATTTTCATTTTCATTTGTCTCCAGGTATTTTTTTATTTCTCCTTTGATTTCTTCATGGACACAATCATTGTTCAGTAGCATTTTGTTTAATCTCCACATATTGTGGCTTTTCCACTTTCTTCCTGTAGTTGATTTCTATTTCATACCCTTGTGGTCAGAAAAGATGCTTGGTATTACTTCAGTCTTCTTAAATTTATTGAGACTTGTTTTGGGGCCTAATATGTGATCTATCCTGGAGAATGTTCCATGTGCATTTGAAAACAATGTGTATTCTGTGGTTTGGGGATGGAATGTTCTGTACATATCTACTAAATCCATCTGGTCTAATGTGTCATTTAAGGCCAATGTTTCCTTGTTGATCTTCTGTTTGGATGATCTATCCATTGGTGTAAGTGGAGTGTTAAAAGTCACCTACTATTATTGTGTTACTGTCTATTTCACCTTTTATGTCTGTTAATAATTGCTTTATATACTTAGGTGCTCCTATGTTGGGTGCATAGATATTTACAAGCATTATATCCTCTTGTTGGATTGTTCCTTTTATCATTATGTAGTGGCCTTCTTTGTCTCTTGTTACAGTTTTTGTTTTAAAGTCTATTTTTTCTGATATAAGTATTGCTACCCCAGATTTCTTTTCATTGCTATTTGCATGGAGTATCTTTTTCTATCCCTTCACTTTCCGTTTATGAGTGTCTTTTGGTCTCAATTACATCTCTTGTATGCAGCATATATATGGATATTGTTTTTTTATCCAATCAGCCACCCTATGTCTTTTGGTTGGATCATTTAGTCCATTGACATTTAAAGTAGCTATTGATAAATATGTACTTATTACCATTTTGTTACTTTTTTTCTGGGTGTTTTAGTAGTTCTCTGTTCCTTTCTTCTTCTCTTGGAAACTTCTCTTGTGGTTTGATGGCTTTCTTTAGTATTATGTTTGGATTCCTTTCTCTTAATTTTTTGTGTATTTTTTATAGGTTCCTGATTTGTGATTACCAGGAGGTTCATATATGATAACCTATGTACATAGCAATCTATATTAAGTTCATGGTCTCTTAAGTTTGATCTCTTGCTAAAAGCTCTACTCTTTTACTCCCCTTCCCCACATTTATTTTTTGATATAATATTTTGTCTCTTTTGTGTGTGTGTGTATCCATTAACCTCTTATCATGGAAATTTTAGTACTTTTGTCTTTTGACCTTTATATTAGCTTCATAGGTGGTTGATCTGCTACCTTTACTGTGTATTTGCCTTTACCAGCGATTTTATTTATTTATTTTTGATAACTTTTTAATTCCTATTTGTGTTCTTTTCTTTTCCACTTAAATAAGTTCCTTTAACATTTCTTGTAAGACTGGTTTATTGGTGATAAACTCCTTTAGTTTTTGCTTGTCTGGGAAACTCTTTATCTCTCCTTCCATTCTGAATGATAACCTTGCCTGGTAGAGTATTCTTGGCTGTAGGTTTTTTCCCTCCAGCACTTTAAATATATCATGTCACTCCCTTCTAGCCTGTAAGGTTTCTGCTGAGAAGTCAACTGACAGTCTTATGGGGTTTCCTTTGTATGTAACTTGTTGCCTTTCTCATGCAGCTTTTAGGATTCTCTCTTTATCTTTAATTTTTGAGAATTTTAATTATAATGTGTCTTGGTGTGGGCTTCTTTGGGTTCATCTTGTTTGGTGCTCTCTGTGCTTCCTGTACCTGTATGTCTGCTTCCTTCCTTAGGTTAGGAAAGTTTTCAGCTATTATTTCTTCAAATAGGTTCTCTGCCACTTTGTCTCTCTCTTCTCCTTCTGGGACACCTATAATACACGTTAGTATGCTTGATGTTGTCCCGGAGGTCCCTTAGACTGTCTTCATTCTTTTTAATTATTTTTTCTCTTTTCTGTTCAGCTTGGGTGATTTCTTCTACTCTTTCATCCAGCTCACTGATCTGTTATTCTGTACCACCTACTTTGCTGTTAATTCCCTCTAATGAATTTTTCATTTCCATTATTATGGTCTTCAGTTCTGATTTGTTCCTTTTTATATTTTCCAGTTCTTTGTTGAAGTTCTCACTGTGTTCATCTATTCTTCTTCCAAGTTCAGTGAGCATTCTTATGACTATTAGTTGTAGTCTTTATCAAGTATATTGTTTATTTCTGTTTCATTAGTTCTTTTTCTGAGCACTTGTATCATTCCCTTATTTGGAATATATTCCTTTGTCTCCTCATTTTGCCTCTTTCTCTGTGCTGATATCTATGTATTAGGTAGATCTGCTACATCTCTTGATCTTAGAGAAGTGGTCTTATGTAAGAGATACCTTAGGAGGCCCAACAATGTGCTTCCCTCTCGTCACCAGTTCCAAATGTTCCTGGAGTGTCCCCTGTGTGGGCTACATGGGTCCTTCTGTTGTGGTGGGGTTGCTCTTACTGCAGGTGCACAGGAAGGCTAGGCTGTCCCCCTCTCCAGCTACTTGTAAGGCTCAGCTGTGTGCAGCTGCTCTGGTCACTTTAGTTACTTTATTTGGCAGGGGGAAAACAGTTGGCTACAAAGCCTATTAGCACACAGCTGCTGCTGTTTTGCTGTTAAGTGAGTAGGCCTCCAGGTGGCTGGTTGGTAGGCTTAGGGGCTCACAATTGCTGTAGGCCTCCAGCTCTCAGGAGTGCACCTGGGTGGGGCAGACATGACAGCACACAATTGTTTCAGGCATTGGAAGGTGTGGCATGTCCCCTATGTGGCTTGATTGCTCCTGGCCATGAAGGTCCATGGCTAGAATGTGGCTTTTTCCCCTCTAGAAAGGTGTTTCTATCTCTTCCACCTCTGTCAGTGCTGTCCCTTGTTGTGGGGGTTCTTTTTATCCAGTTTCTGGTCCTCTCTCAGAGGTAATTGTTCCAAGGGTAGTTGTAAATTTGTTGTGTCTGTGGAAGAAGGTGAGTTCAGAGTCTGCCTATGCCACCATCTTCCCAGCAATGCTCCTAATCCTTCTAATCAGATTGATAGTCACTTTCTTGCTCACTTGCTTTTTCATTCTTATTCTCCTTTTAACATCTGTGATATAGAATCAAATAGAAGTGTCTATTGTGGAATAAAAGAAGCTATATTTGTTCCATGTGGCTGACTTTTTTCAGTCCCTTTCTAATACTTGATACTCAAATAAAAGGACAAATCTACTTAGAGATCCTCGAAAAAGTGCTGCTACTTGCCTTTGGGTCTGCACATTTATAAACTAACACAGTTTGTCTATTCACAGACCAACATAGACACACACACGCACACACACACACACACACACACACACACACACACACAGAGGCACCGTGCACTACTTTTGCTTGACTAATTCACAGGTCACTTCATTTGGTGATTGTTTCTCTCACCATCACCTGGCTGGATGCTCTAAACCCCACACCTGTATTATCACAGTTCCTTCTGCCTACCACTTTACAACCACCTACTGAAATGGATCATGATTATCTGCTACACGTTGGTGTCTCTGCTAGATGTTAAGTTCCTTGGGGGGAAATACTGGATCATACTTTTCTTTAAATCTCAACTATCTAGTAGATTATGATATATTGCAGGTGCTTACTTAGTATTAGTTTAAGTAAGTAATGAATGCACATGAGCCTTTTGTTATAATTATTCTGATATAATTATACTAAGTTGCAAACTCCTGAAAGGCAGAGACTATAGTGAGTTAAGATGTAACTCAGTGATCAAGACCTCCTGGTTGAGAAAGATCCATGCAGGGCGCCATGCATTCTTCACCTTAGTCTTCATCTGCCCCTCCTGGGTCTATAACCCTGGGAAGATCACTTAGCCGTGGAGCATTCCCATCACCTAAAAAGTGATAGAATTATGTTAGTTGATCCACAGGAACTACTCCAGCTCAGTAATTCCATGAATCATTGAACAATACATAATTTACTAAACAAGAAATTTCCTTTTCAACCATTTCAAAATTTGTTGCTATCCATACAGTTATATATATATATATGTTTTAAAGCCTGTATTTTATATTCCCCATGAATAATTTGCAAATATGTCAACTTCCTTCTAGTCTAATATTTAATTTGGTAATCATTTTACCTCACTGATAAAGTAGATTCACTATCTTGGGATGAAAACTTTGAGATGCTTGGGGGCAATGATTTATTTTGAGCAAAGTGGGTACTGGGTCCCTATCTTTTCAAATAGAACTTTAAATCTATTTTTGCCAGACTGACCTCATAAAATGTTTAAGTGTGACTACAATGTAGAAAGACACCACGGGTCCTCACTATAGAAATGGAACATTAAAGCACAATGGTTTAGAAACAGAAGTAGCAGAGAACAGAACGTGCATTCTGAGGCTGTCAGGAAAGACCATTTCTTCTCGTCATTGTTGAAAGATACTCACAAGAACAAACTGTTCCTTTTATGTGAATATATTTACAACGTGAAACTATTGACAGTGGGCCTGCTTTCACTGTTTATCTTGTATAGATATAGCTTTGGAGTGTGTTATGAAAACTTTTACCTTGAGGCATTAGTATTTTAAGAAAGGAAAAGTCAGTTTTGTGCTGGCATCTGAGAATAGCAGTGTATGGATTTTCAAGTTGTTGTATAAACTCATAATTATTATTTGGTACAAAGAATGTGATTTTCATAAAGTTAAATCCACAAGTGAGAGATTTGGCATTATAAAAGAAGCAGTTTCAAGACTAACAAATTTTGACTGCCACGGGAGATTTTAGAGCAGATAGGAAGATGTCCCGGGTGATATACAGTCCTGCTATCATGTAGAGGACCAAAGAAAATGCTGAAAAGGTCAGAGATTTGGCTGATTCAATACATGATTAACTGTGAGAATGATGGCTGGAGAGTTAAATTTAGACCAAGAGACAGATGCTCACATTCTAAAAGAAAACTCGAGCATGAGGAAAGTTCCTGTGAAGATTGTGCCAAGCACTTTGAGTGATGAACAGAAACAGCAAAGTCTTGACATTTGTTCTGATCTTTCAGAGGGAGCTGGATAAAATCATGCTTTATGAAGAAAAGAGTCACCAGGAATGAACCAAGAAGACAGAGAACTTAGACTCAAGAGGTGAGAGTCTTCAGCAAAAACATCAACATCCCCAATACTCCTCGCCAGGCACCTTTATTAAATTGTCTTTTATTTATCAATACACATTTGCTCAGCAGACAGTAGGTATACAGAATTCTGTCGAGCATAGTGAGAGCTATAAACATAAAGAAGACATTATTCCTGCCTTCTAGTTGTTTATGATATGATGAAGGAAAGTAAGACACCCATAAGAATTATGATAAAATATCACGATATGAGGCAGTAAATGGTGAGTGTTTAAGGGTGGCACAACCTAGCACTTTTATGAGAAACCTACACCTCTTTTTAGAGCAAATATCAATATGTTTCTTTTATATTTGTGATATAATCAATTTATCTTTCAAAGTAAAATAGTATATCAATGTATTTTGGAGAAATTCTGTTGTGAACTTCTGTATTATGCAAAAGGGAGAATTATGATGAGCATTTTCACCATCCAGTTTGTTTCAGACTTCACTGTCCATTAAATTGTTTTTGATCTATTTTGTTGTGTTGATATGGTGGATTACACAGATGTAAAACAAAAATTCAAATATACTTTTAGAGTGATAGGACTTCCCACTACTGAGAACAGTCAAGAAGATGTGACGTAAGCTTTGAAGGAGTTTCCGAAAATGACTCCATCTATGGCTTCTCCAACTGATGCCTCTAAATAGGATGACATCTATTTTCATCATTTGAAGATTTGGCGTATTTGTTATAAGAATCAGTCTCATACTTAAGATCATATATTTTATAAATTTATTCATTCAAAAGAACATATGTTCAATTCCTACAGCGTGCCTGGCTTTCTGGTAGAGCTATATTTAAGCATCCATCACGTCTAAAGTTTATAGACTGCTTAATTTTCATCAACCATCAGCAAATCAGTGGATTCCATGTTGACACTTACATTTGAACCTAAAGGTTTGTTATTTTACCATCCACATTAAGGGAACATTATAGAGTTTTAAAAGAAAAACAAATAGCTTTGGGGACAAGGCAGTAGGAAAAAATCCCAACTTATCATTTGACCAGGTTCAACAAACATTGCATCATGAACCAATAGCCCCTAGTGAGGACAGCTGCAATGCACTAAATAAATACACCATTATACTTAATTGACCTAGACAGAAATCTAATTTCCTGATTATCGGTGGACCATAGCCTGTTTGTGGATGTTGATGGTGGTGTATGTGTATGTTTGTGACAAACATGAAGGGATATCTTAGGTATTAATGGTAAAATGAATAAATTTTACGATGTGCACCAAAGTGGGAACAGATAACCATTGGACACTGCCTTATACTCATTCTAATTCCAACTAGAGCATCATTGAGAATGATAGTCTCACATATATGCAGCCTGTACGTATTGAGGGATTTTTATAAATGCAGAATGCACCAAGTATGTAGTAATATGAATAAAAAATTACTAGATGTAGCCAAGAGGACAGCAGAAGTGAGGAAAAAGAAGAATAACCATATAATTTACTGTGCTAGATACTTTCAAATAAAGTGATGTGAAAGCTATCATAGTGGTGATGAGGATCAACTAATAAGCGTCTGATTTATGATTTGTGAGGGATATCTTATTTTCCCTCTGTTCAGATAACTACTTGAGGGGCAAAAGACTTTGGAAGAAGAAAAGCCACTTAAATTTTAAAATCCCAGCAAACCAATAACTTACCTGGTATTCTGGATAAATACTTTCTGTTCTATTGGGCATTACCACGAGTTATGACACCAGTGACCAGTGATATTTAAAGGTCTTTGGTGCATTTGTCTTCAAGAATCTAGCTATGATCATTTTAATACAATAAAAATAACTATCTTGGGCCGGCCCGGTGGCGCAAGCGGTTGGGTGCGCGCGCTCCGCTGCGGTGGCCCGGGGTTCGCTGGTTTGGATCCCGGGCGCGCACCGACGCACTGCTTGGTAAGCCATGCTGTGGCGGCGTCCCATATATAGTGGAGGAAGATGGGCACCGATGTTAGCCCAGGGCCGTCTTCCTCAGCAAAAAAAGAGGAGGATTGGCGGATGTTAGCTCAGGGCTGATCTCCTCACAAAAAAAAATAAAAATAAATAAAAATAAATAAAAATAACTATCTTGTTTTGCTATGTATTACGATACAGCTTAAAGATGCAACTAAATAAATTTATAAAATCGAGACCCTAAGGCTGCCTCTGGAGTTCATTTTTGTTAATTGTTGTGTATCCTAGGTTGCCTTAGATATTTGATCTTAGGTTTTTGTTTTTAAGGTAAAATGAAGAAAATTTGACTTACACAGAGATGAAAACTATCATCCGTAATAAATGGCTCTAAGAATCCTAAGATGCTGAACTTCAGCAAAATGATTCGGAGCAGCTATTCATCAAGCATGTCTTTTGGTTAAGGTAGTAATGAAGACTTTTTTTCCTTTGGCTGGGCACCACGATTTCATGGTTGTCATGAGTTATTTGAACAAAACTGCCAACACAAAATTCCCATAGTTCAGTCATGGAAGATTGTGAAGTATTTTAAATTAGTAACAACCTAGGTGAATACAAATGGAAAGAGAGCTTTGGTAAAGAAGTGTTTGATATATGCAATGCCTGTATTTCTCCCCCAGATAATTTGTTGGTGGTATTTATGGGGGGTGAGTGGGAGGTGGTTTATAACTGTAGTTGAATTATTTTAAGCCATCCATTCACATGGTTGGGAAAAATGATAAATAGAGGGGAGAAATGTATAAAGGAGAAACAAAGAGATAATTTTGTAACCAAATATTAGCTTAATTTAAGGAGGTGCATATAATTTAAATTAGGTTCACTTACTCCATCTTGGTGGCTATGCCACCCAAATATAGATAAGATATAGATTCAGATAAAAACTAACATGTCCTCAGACTAATAAAAAAGGATGTTTTTGGTCTAAAAGAAAATAAAACCTAGTGTTACAAAAACTCCCTGTGAAATTCCACCACCGTTATCTTTCACAAGCCTTTGGAAGGTAGAGAGATCATAGACAGTGCCCTGAAAATTCCAACAATCATTGTCGTATGGGGAAGAAACTGACAAATTCTTATTCTACCATCTGTTCTGATTTCTATATGCTTAATTCTACTCTTTTGTTTACAGAAAATATGCCACACAAAGAGGGAGGAAAAGAAACACATCCTTTCAGGCTCCTACAAGATTGGCTGGTCAGAAAAGACAAATAACTTTAGCCACCACAACAAGCTGCGGAAGTCTGCTGGCATCAGGCTTTGGAGAATGAAATTGACGGTTTATTCAGCAAAGCATATTCACTTTTTATTCATTATTATTCTTAACTCCAGCTAAATGGACTCTTCATTGTAAAAAGTGATAATTGTGACTGTAGATATTGTATATTCCAAGGTAACAGAAGATCAGGTAGGGATTCTATAGTAACATATAGAATTTTATCGTTTGCTCAATTAACACATACATTCACAGCACCTACATATTTTTACCCACATTTACCCATTTCGAAGACAGCTGTCTTCATTTAGGAAGAAAGCTTCTCATGCACTGTGCCAAGTATCTGCTTCATCTGAGGCTCTGCAGACCGCAGTTTCTCCATGCTCCAAAGCTGGCGGCTACGTGCCAGCCACCTGTGAAGTCACTCCATTTTTCCATTGGTACAAATACACAACGAAGCCTAGAATAAGTTACATCGGGCTGTATAGCAGTAATTCGTGTGCAGATATAAGATTAAATGATATAAATAAAAATCCAGAAATTGTGATTAACATTCAGAGGCAGGATCAGCAAATTTCAGATGAGATAAGCCAATGTTGGTAATTTAACAACTGTTTAAAATACATTAGAAATATCTAGTTTCATCTCAGTGTAATTTGTTGGATAGTTGATGTTTGAGTCTCTTGGAGGAAATCTAAATAAATTACTATAAAATAAGATCAACAGGAATCAACAGTGATGTATTTATAGCAAGTCCAAGTGCATGCATGCTTTTAAAATACATTTAACTTCATTGAGAAGACATGTTTTTATTTTAATATGTATGTTGATTTGGGAAGGGCTATAAAAAAAATGAATAGCTTTCCTCGTTTTTCTAAATCATATTAACTTTAACTTAGATACACATAATGAAAAGACATTATGTATCTTTGTGAATTAATTATTTCCATTATTGAGAAACTGTTTTAAAAGTAAGCTAACTTTTTCACAATAGCTTTCACAAAATCCTCTCTTTCTATCAGGAAGATATTCTGTGCTTCTGGAGTTTTATCATGGCTTGGTTCTGCCCTTTTTATGAAAGAAAGCATTCGAGCAAATTGAACCAGGAAATCTGAGCTGTCTTCTTATCTGTGTGCATCACAGCCTGGTCTCTACCCCTTAGGAGAGCAATTAATATTGTTTTTTGGGTTTTTTTGAGTAGCTGTAAGATTCCAAGGATGAAGAGAATCCTGAGAAATATTGAACGTATATCTAAAGGTATACATGGGAGGAGTTTGCAGAATTGTATTTAGGGGCTTGTATCATCACCTCACTCCTCTGAGAGTGAGAAGATTACTCTTCAAGTCACATAGAATGCCTTGCTCATACATCTTTCATTAACACAATGTTTAATTTATGCCCTCATGAATTAAATAAAATACATTGGACAACAAATTTTGAAATTTTATAATCATCACTGAAGAGAGAAGAGAGCTGATATTTTTGAAGGCCTATTAAAATGCCAAAGTAAGAGACTTTCGCTAATGTGACCTCATATATTGCTTACAACTCCATCAAGCAGATGCCCATTTTACAGGGGAGGAAACTGAGGCTCAGAGAAGCTAGGTGACTGGCCAAGTCACATTAGCTAATTGTTTTCAATATGCCCCACTGCCATCAAAAGTTAGAAAACACTATGACGTCAAGTAAAAGCAGAAAATAAAGTTGTGTTTATCATGAAGGATATTCCCACAGGAAAGTCACTATCATGTGATGACCTGCACAGCTAAAAATCAGGAACACTGTAGTTTAATCTCAATTCGCTAACAAATCCCGATGGAGTGTTTAGGCAACGTTCCACCATTACTAAATTGAGTGACTTTGGGGGTACTTTCTGCATTTCTGTTGCCATTATAGAAAATCTTGGTATTTGTAAGGGGCTTAGAGTTTCTGGAAGTAAAGAATTCCCCCCTTTCTTTTTTGGAGGGGGAGGTGGGAGGACAGATGCTGTTAGTATGCAAATCTTCAACAAAACGGCAGTGGCCATAACTAGTTACGCGTATTTTTATTGGTAAGGGGAGAGTTTCTAAGTGTTTTTATGTACTGGGTACATTTTATTGCTTTTTTCTTTCTTTACAATAAGACAAAAATCAATGAATACTGTTTGAGTTTTATGAACTCTCATAAAGGCACGAGTGTATGTGTACACAAATATTTATACATTCAGTTTGCATCCATTATATTCGTGGAATCTCCCCATAACAGTAAAGAAAAAGTCACACTTCACTGCACCAACCTTCTGGTTTTCACAGGCATCATTTCATTAATTTTCACAATGTTCTGGAAACATGAAATGAGGATGATAGGTGTCCCTCCCTGTTGGTGCTGTAGCCTGAGAACCGGGGCCCAAAGAGGTTGAGCTGTTGCTCAAGGTCACACAGAAGATCCCAGGAGCCACAGGAGTCACAGCAAAATCCTTTCCATGGATCATCTTGTGTTTTTCAAAAAGAAGCAAGTAAAGCACTGATTCCAAAAGACCAGGTAACTTGGTACAAATCCTTGGGGGCTCCCTCGTTTTGCATGTGCATATTGATCACAATTTGAAAGAAATGATTTCTTATATTATAGACTATGCGGCTACCTAGCTGTCTCATCTCCGTCATGAAAATGAACACACACACACACACACACACACACACACGCTGTCTGGTTGCCTCATGCATGACGTTTAATGAAGGCCCAAATACCACAAACAGTTGTGATGACTTGTGGAGGCCCTGAGTTTCGTTTCTATCTTCTTTTTCTTCAATTGTCTAATTTTTAAAGAGTCAGAAATGAAGAGCACCACCATCCACACATGAGCCCTGATAACAGACCAGGGAGAAGAGATGCCCCCGCACGTTGCTGACGCACCCCCTCTCCTGCTAAAAAGCTGAGTCTCTGCAGGGAAACCTGCTCCGGCAGTGTTCCTGGAAAGACTTTAGGATACAAAGCCATGGCCATGCTTGCTGACTGAAGGCCTAATGGGAAACTTGAATTCACGTGTTTCAGCATAGGTGTGCAAAGCTTGATTTCTTTAAATAAACTTTTAGTTTTATAACAGTTTTAGATTTATAGAAAAGCTGTGAAGATTGTACAGAGAGTTCCCATGAACCCCACGCCCAGCTTCTGCTATTGTTAACATCTCACATTAATATGGCACATTCTTCACAACTACTGAACCAATATTGATAGACCATTATTACTAAACTCCATCGTTTATCCAGATTTTCTCAGTTTTCCCCAATGTCCTTCTTCTGTTCCAGGATCCCATGTAGGACACCACATGACATTTGGTTGTCAAGTCTCCTTGGGCTCCTCTGCTCTGTGACACTGTCTCAAATTTCTCTTGTTTTTGATGACCTTGACAGTTTTGAAGAGTGCTGGTCAGACATCTTGTAGAATATCCCTCCATTTGGGTTTGTCTGATGTTTTTCTCCTGGTTAGACTGGGATTGTGGGTTTTTGAGAAGCAGACCACAGAGTAAGGTGCCATTAACATCACGTGGTATCAGGGTGCACACTGTCAACATGACTCACCACTGATCATGATGACCTTGATCCCCTGCTGAGGTCCTATTTGCTGGGTGTCGTCCCTATGGAGTCACTCTTTCCCCCCTTTCCACACTGTATTTCTTGGAAGGAAGTCCCTACGCACAGTTAAGACCTGGGAAGATATGTCTGCCTCCTTGAGGGAACAGTAGACTGATATTTTTATTTATTATATTTAATGTATAATGCTTTCAGATCAAAAAGCAAAATAAAACATTGAGATGTATATCACATTTTTGATGCTCCTAATGCAGTGTTTACAATGCCTGTTTACAATTCCTTGTTGGATGAACACAGGATTGGGCTCTATGTCCCACCTCCAAAGCCTGAGGACAGTCGCAATACACAGTGACATGCGCGTATGGACTTGAAGAACCACAGATGCTCAGGGTTAGAAGGTCCTTAGAGGTTGTAAGGTCATCCCTCTCTGACCCAGAAGTGGTCAGAGCATACTGAGCAGCTCCAGACCAGCCAGGGTCTTCACCGGGCAGCTGAGAAGTCCTGCTGGTAGAGACCAAAGAGCCAGGGCAGGTTCTGCTCAACTCTCAACCCTGCGTACACCACTTTCTTCTCCCTGTGTCTCAGTTTCTCTTCTCTCAAAGTAGGGTAAAAATACCCCTTGTAAAGCTGAAGGGAGACCTAAAGGAGAGTGGATAAGAAAACTATTTGCAGAGCACTCTGAATATGTTATCAACATTATATATTGATTATAATACAAATATACTTACATTCATTCTAGTTTTTTTTTCTAGAGCAGTAGTATCCAATAGAATGCGATGCAAGCAGCATACGTAATTTTTAATTGCTCAGTAGTCACATTAAAAATATGAAAAAAGTGAACTTAATTTTAATTATATTTAATCATATATATCCAAAATATTTTCATTTCCACATGTAATCACTATAAAATAATACATATAAATATAAAATTTTGTATTCTTTTTTTCCTACAAATCTTCAAAATCCAATGTGTGTTTGACACTTAGAGCTCATCTCACTCACACAAGCCCCACTTCCAGTGCTCAGTAGCCGCATCTGTCTAGTGGCCGCCATGCTGCATGGTTCAGTTCTAGAGCCTATAAAGCTTCATGATTATTCTACCACCATTTGAAGCACATTACATACCACAAACCTTCCTGTTATTCAAGTCTTACAGGTAAGGAATCTGTGCTTCATAAAGCCTGTTTTCCCCAAAGCCACGTGAAGGCTTCAAATATCTAGATATCTCTGCCTCCCTTTCCTCTTTTCTCCACAACTCAATTCTTCTTAAAGGAAAACATCCCTAGTTCCCTCCACAGTTCTTAGAGGAAGTGATAGTTATACTGAGACAAGAGGAGGGAGGAGATGGAAGGAGCATGGAGTGGGAAGACAGGCAGGAATTTAACCGTGGGAGAACCAAAGAGCGTGTGTGCAATCCCAGAGCAGGAGGAAGTAAGGAAGGCCAAGGCCACCAAGAAGACTTCGTGGAGCATCACGTGCTGCAGGAGACACCAGGGAGACAGAAAGCGGCAGCAGGCTGAAAGATTGTCCTGTGTGGTCCAGTCCACACAGCGGGAGCCATTCCAACCTTTGGCAGGAGGTGGTCAGAGCAGGTTTGCATTTTAGGTGGATCTCACCAGCCGTGGTATGAAGAGTGAGTGAGCAGTCAGAGCTGAGGCTACGGGAGACAGGCTGGAAAGAGCAGAAGGCAGTGATAACCCAGTAGGGCAGTGGTGGGGATTTAATCCATCCAACCATATGCCATGAGAGCCTCAGGTGAATGGTGGGCTGCTCTCTACTGACCAAAAGAGTGAAAATAATCTTTGTAGCACACCTAATAATTTCTTGTTTACATATAGAGAAGAATTAAATAAATAACAAATGAGCAAGATTACTTTTGATGCCCTTTATGATATGAAGTAGTCTAAGGTTAATTCATTTTAAGTGGAGACGTCAATTGTGGAAATTGAAGACTACGGACATATTTGAAAAGTCACTTTGCATTTTTTCCAGCATGGTCCAGACTCCAGCTCCAGACATTCAAGGTCATCTTTCTGATCTCACCCGTCCTCTCCAGACTTACTATTCACAATTCTGTAACACACACCCGCCATCTCATTCACCCCAGCCTCCTGCAGGTGCTCACACAAGCTATGCTACCCTGGCTGGAATGCTCCCACTCAACCTTCAAGACTTAGAGAAGCTCCTCCATGAAGGCAACAGAGAGCCCTCTTTCTCTGATCTCAGACTGCACGTAGAGGCAAGCCCATGTGCTTCCCTCTCCTTAATCTCTAACAGTCTCACAGATATGAGACATGGTTCTCTAAATAGACGGTACAAATTTGGAGGCAAGCCCTTTTAAAAAAATTTCTTCAGTCCCTAAGTGTCTAAAAATGAAGATGTGTATGCAAATGAGGGTAAAGATATTTCTAGTCCAGATGAGGAGCAATTGCTTTCATCCATCGGAAACCATTTGAAGAAATCTTCCTACATAAGGAGCACTTCAGAATTCCTGTGCATGGATGCGGCAGGTATTGCAAGTTGCCTACCCCTTATGCACATTCTACATTCTCCTAATTAACAGAACTGCAATTTCATTTCAAATGGCAATGCACACAGCAAAAAGCACCCACTTTTCCAGATTTTTCTCTTCTGTAGATGGGGCTGCCATGTGGTACTGTCCACATAAGATATATGACCAGAAATCTTCTGAGGTGTTCTGAAAGGCTTTGACTTTCTCGATAAAGGTGCTCTCCCCCTTTCTCTCTCCTCTCCTCAGAATGAAGAAGTGATATCTGGAGGTGAAACAGCCATTCTGTGACCTGGACACAGCAAGTGTGAAGATAAAAGCCAATGCTCAAAGGATAGTGGAGTGCAGAGTCAGACAAGCGACTTGGTCCCTGATTGCATCATAATGCTGCTGCCCAGGTCCTGGTGGGTCCATCCCAGACCTCTTGATATGTGATCCAGGAAAAGTCCTACTTGTCTAAGTCACCGTGGTGAAGACTTCTTAACTTTCAGGCAGAGAAAACCCTAACTTCATTATGGGAAACGAACTCGTCTGGACCCTCCTCCATGTCCCACTTCCAGCAACACTAGGATGACCAACACTTCCTGTGATCAGATCCTGTTAACTGTGTTGATATTGTTATTAACTTCTCTTCTGTGAGCATTTTCCCATTGATTTGGAGTACCTGAATTTCCAATAAAATCCCAGGAATCATTTTTATTATTTCTAAGGTGTTACAAATCCTGTCAACTTAACCTCAATGAATTATGTCTTCTCACTTTCCTTTCAAACTCTATTTCTCACTTTGCTGTGACATTCTCCCTTTTATAGAACACAGAGGGTAGCACTCAGCTCAGATTAGAACAGCAAGGTCATAGCTGAGAGTCAGCTACCAAGGCCTTAAGTCTGTTCTTCTATTGCAGGAGAAATGACTCCCACATTATCCACAGCTCATCAAGTTCACAACTCTCAGCGTCAATGCATCGATTGAGACCAACATATCTGAAAATCACATAGCAATCTCTTTTCCCTCCTTTCTGTCCCATAATTGTTATGCAGGTAAATGCACCTTGCAAACACTGTGAGAGGACCATTGAATGGTGAAACTTCTGCCATCAAATATTCTGCTTAATTCTGGAATGAAATGAAGATCTGGGCTACACAGAGTGTAAGCCAAATGGCTGCACTTCCCTAGATGACTGTCCTATCTTAATGCCCATGGTTTATCTTGAGCAGCATCTAGCATCCCCACTTGCTCAGGTTTTGGGCCAGGGGTTATTCCAGGAAACAAAGATTAAAATGTTCTCCTCTTTCCTTGTTGGATTGTTTGCATTAATAAGCCTGTTTACAAGCTCTTTAAGGATGAACAGACTATGTATTGAAGGTCTCTACCAGAAGATCTCTGCACATCTCATTAAGGCGATGTGATTAAGCTATGGTGGACCACCTCAATTCTCATGAAAAATTTCCACTGGATACCCTCAAACACTTCGCGGGTGTTTGTAAAGGTTGGGGTGTCAATGTTGATTCGCTACCTGTAGATTTAGCTAATAGTAGTTTTCCTTCACCAAAAGGACACCATCCAACTAAACCCAATAATATGGAGGATTTTTCACATGGGCAGTTTGCTGAGACTTGGCAAATTGCAGTTGTATTAAGAGTTGGTTGTTTCTAAGGTTTAACGTTAGAACTTAGTCTTCCTCTTGTTTTGTTTTGTTTTTTTTTGATCTTTTCTACCCCAGTGTAAAACAATCTTTTCACTGTGAAAGTAATCAAACTAGATATCTTCAAAATCTTAATAGGCAAAGTGGATTGGCATCAATTCATCTTCATGGAGTTTGGGACAAATTGATCAATTTTCTTTCTAAATAATTACCTTTTGAATGTTGACTTTACCTTACTAAGATTAGCACATTGAAAAACTTGTATACCAAAGTAGCAACATTTCTTTAGGTAAGTCCTAACCATTTCTGAAACGTGATGAAGACTGACTGATCCCTTTGTTCATAAACTTAAAAAAACAAGAAAGAAAGTAAAACAATTGTAAAATTTGTGTCTTAGCACACACATCTGCAGTTGGGGAGCAAACCTCCATGACTGACAGTAAGCACGAACGACTGAAGCAGGCTTTATGGCCCCCGACAGCGTCTTTGGGACAAGAAATGTAAGCTGCTACCAGTGTGTTACCGGTCATGGCATCTCGTCTGACCTCAAATATCTTCTCATCAATATGAAATTGTTTAAATTAGAATCATTTGTTTATTTAAATATGTCTATTACATAATAAGTCCTATTGGGAATGAAAGATGCATAACACAGAGTTCTTTCCCTCTAGAAGTTTCTAGGTAGCAAGGGGGAGAAACTGGAGTGCAATCAGCAAAATGTAAGTCAGTGTGTGAGAAGTACTACTAGAAAACCACAAACACACATCAAGAGGAGAAAGTGCACTTCAGCTATGATGAAAGCATCTATGCAAAAATCTCCACATCAGCCCATATTTACTGATGCGGCGCAGTGACTATTATGGTTAGGATAAACGATAAACAATTTTAAATATCATCCAGCTCACAAATGTTCTATCGATTTGCTAAATTTGCATGGCAATGATCCCACTTGCCAGCTCTTCTACAACTTCCCAGATTGCCAAGTTATGAAACACCATAATCACATACAGTGTTTCCTTGCAGGCCTCTTCTTATGAAATCAGTGACTATAATTAGTGGTGGTCTAATCCTTCAACTGCCGCATCTTTTTGCTTTTCTTTCTTTTTTTGAGGGGTATTTATTATAATAGGTTCTTGTCAATTGACATAATGTGTGAAATGTGAATATAAACATTGTTTCATCTTTGTGAAAACAGAACTTATGAGTTCAAGCTATGTCTTCATAAGCTATTAGCTTTTCCTCCTTGGAAAGTTGCTTCTTCTCTCTTAACCTTTGTTTCTTCATCTGTAAAATGGAAATAATATCTAACTCAAATGTTTATTCTAAGTAAATAAAGTAAAATAAAGAAAATAAAAATCACTCAAAATCCCATGACCAAAGATTTTTGCAGTTATCGATAACATCATATCTTCCTTTTTCTCTCCATGAACACACACATATATACATTTGTTTCTTTTTACAAAATATAAGTATGTTATATGGCAACCTGTTCCCCCCTCCCATTTCAGAGGACATTGTGAATATTTATCCATTTAGGTATATAATCTTCCTTCTCAGTTTTTCACTAGCACTATTTATACAGGTGGAATAGCTGTATCAAATCATAACCAAAGTTCACATTTTTAATACTTTTACAAATTGTTTTCTAGTAAGGATTGTAGCAGTTGACAATCCCACCAGAAAGGTTTAGGAGTACTGATTTTCTCACACTATTACCAGTACTATATTATCAATTTTTAATCTCTTCCTTGTTATTGATTACTAAAAAAGCCGTTTATATTTATATTTATTTTTTGTCCATTTATATTTATTGGCCATATATATTTATTCTTTGGTGAACTGACAATGTTCGTTGTTTACTACGCAAAATACCTCGCAATCTCTCAGTCACTGATGGCTTTAGTTCTGCCATCATTGCTGACGTTTGGATGTCTTCTTCTCCATTCCCACTCTTGTTACTGAGCGACTTCAGTGTCCTTGTGGTTGATCCTTCTGATATCTGGGCCTCTCAGTTCTTCTACATCCTCTTCACCAGTTACTCGTTCTTCCCCTCCCTCTGCTACAATCCCCATGGTCGTATGCTTCGATCAACATCACCAATAATTGTGCCATCTCTGAATACTTCTACTTCCCAGCTCACTTTCTAGATTTCTAGATTCTTTCTAGAATCATTCTGCAGCATTTTTCTTACTGCTCAATTCCATGAGTATTTCATGAAGCAAGTGTCAGGGGACTGCCAAGCAAACATGATTTCAAATCCAAAGTCCCTAAACTAAACTAATGTAGTTTCTTAATGTTAAAATGAGTGTGGAAATTCCATCCCTATTGAGAACTGGACATCTCTATTATGGAACAACTTGGTCATTACACCCAAAGCTGTCTGGGGAAAAATGTCTGCTTTCCAAATTTAAGTCGTGCGTTTTCTTTGCTACGTGGTTCTCAAAAAGTAGAAAACGTTGGGGTCCCATTAGCCTTCATTGAAAATTGGATATTTTTTTCTTTTGTCTATACGTCTGCAAAACAGGCTCTTGGGAATAGGATTCCCTTGTCCATTTAACTGGTCTTGATGAGATAGGAAGTTGTATCTGATTCCCTCTTCCTACTCCACGGCCAGTGCGCAATGGTGGTGCCATTACTGTCTGAAAATTGCTCGTCCGTCCGTGGGGAATGACATGATGAGCCCTGTGGAGCTTCACTTCTCTTCCAACTCTCAGTGATTCCACATCTTTTTCAAATCAAATCAAATTAGCACATTCAATGTTTTAATACCCTTACTCATTTTCATCCTTGTATTTTTTTAAAGGGCTTATTAATCTAATAACCAATTACCATTGTAAGGGCTCCATGAGTCTATTGACCCACTACCATTTTAGAATTATGAAGCACAAGTTAGTCTCAATTTGGTAACTGTGATGAATTAGTAGGTCACTATTCCAGGCACCATTAGAAATTATAAAATATTTGAAGTGTCTTTCTCTATATTCAAAATACTAAAATGGAGTTAGGAGCTAAGACAAACATGTAAAGATCCATAAAAGTTGAAATTGACATGGAATAATTACAAATGTATATGCATATTTGCATGTATATGTATGTATATCATCGATGTTGATATATATTTATATGTGTGTAGATGAATATGTATGACAACCACACATATACTTAGAAGCTTATTATGTGTGTGTTGGTGTGTGTGTGTCCGTGTGACATGAGTTACTAATGTGAATGTAGTGAATGAGTTTAAATAACACACCAATGAGAATTTTTGGCTCACGTTCTGTATAATTAAACTAAAGTATGTTTCTGAATTCATGTAGGGTTTTCCAGAGAAAGATATTAAAAGGAAATATAATGTAATAAAAATATACATTCAGAGAGTTCAAATCTTGTGTTAATTTTTGAAAGTTTTTATATTTAATTTATATTCTTCACTCTGCTCTGGAAAATTTTTACATTATTTTATTAAGAAAAGACAAGAGGGCTGGCCCCGTGGCTTAGCGGTTAAGTGCGCGCGCTCCACTACTGGCGGCCCAGGTTCGCATCCCGGGCCCACACCGACGCACCGCTTCTCCCGCCACGCTGAGGCCGAGTCCCATATACGGCAGCTGGAGGGATGTGCAGCTATGACATACAACTATCTGCTGGGGCTTTGGGGGGAAAAAAAAAATAAGACAAGAAAACACTAAATGAGGATTTATTGTGTGATCTTGGAAACTGTAATTTTCCTTTTTGAAATATCACACAAGATTCAGCTGGATGTCAAGACTTTCTTCTTTTGTTCCCAAGTCGATATAAATAAGAACAGAATGATACACGTGGATCCAGCTTTGCATCTTCAGTTATCCACGTGGCCCAGGTACAGGAGATCCAGGCACCCAATTTGCCTTCGTGTGGGGCTTATTCAAAATGGAATGGAATGTGCTCATAACACCACGGGCTTGCAAATTCTCCTGGTCCAGGGTGGCTCCCCGCCAATGAGCAATGAATGACCTCACAACGTGGCAAGAATGGCTGCAAGCCCGTGGCAGCAGGGGACACACAAACGAGTCCCTGTGCTCTCAGGTCCTCCCATCAACATCCCTTCCTCTCTCAGGGACGGGCACTTTACTGTGAAGTGATCAATCACAATGATTTTGACCTCTGGGTTTATGCTAGACTCTTCCCATCATGAGATGTGCATTTTCTTCCAAAGAAATGCTCAGTGCCTCCGTCAGTGATACATTTATGAGACAAAAATAAAAAAAGATAGTTCTTAAAGCACAGAGTGTCTAGGAGGCGGGCTTGGTGAGGGCTCCTCCCAGACACGCAGCTCTAGCAGGGGGAGGGCTCTAAGTGGACGTCCCCCACCTCATTGGGGAAATCTGGGAGCTAAATGAAAACCACTTATTCACACATTTATTTGAGGATTGCATATATTTAACTCTCAGGGCACCTTTTCCATTGAAATTTAAACTACAACTAGAAGATAAGATCTTTTACGTTGAACTAGAGAATTATTGATGACAGAATAATAATGAAAAAGCACTTCTGCTCTTTAATTGTTGAAATAAAACACCCCACCTTCTGTACATTTAGTCCATTTCCATGAGACTTACCTACTATAGAAAAACTTAATGTTAAATGGCAAAGTTGTTCCTGTTGTCTTGAAGAGGTCGAAGGTCAAAGAGGAGGCTATCTGGAGAGTGGGCCATGATTCAAGGTAGTTTTAAATGGGTTTGATAAAGGCTTGTAAAAAAGCCAAAGGAGATGCTGCAATTTTAATGCTAAGTGGCTTTGCATTGGAAAAATGCCCAAGGGCCATGTCTAGCACGGTCACTTACTAATGAGTGACGGGGGGGATCAACGGGGACAGAGTGCAGAGCGGCTTTGTCACTGGGACACTCGGCTAGTGTGTGATCAGCCTTAAGCAGCACCACTGGAGAAGTGGTGTGCAACCAGGGGCCGTGCCCAGCCCTCCCTTAGCACGTGCGGCGGGACTCCAGGGCCCTGGAAACCACTCCATCAGCTCCCCAGGGACAGGCAGAAGGCCGCCTTCCCAAGCTTGAAGGGACAGAGCATGTTGAAGAGGTTTCACTAGTTCTTCATTTCAACACTGCTCTGAGGTCATTCCAAAATAAATAAAATATTTCCGAGCACCCCTGTGTGCCAGGGGCCATGGAGCCTGGAAATACAGAGGGACCAGGAAGTGCTCCAGTGGGAGAGGCTCATGGCCTTCGTGAACACGCTGAGGGACACCACGGAGGGCACCCCGTCCTCCAGCCACCGAGCCTGTGACCGCAGGGTCAGTTAAAATTCCTTGTCCTCCAGCAGAGATATCCGAAGGCCTTTCACTGATCCCTGCAAACCTGTCCTCTCTCCAGCGGAGCAGGTCCCTCCCCAGAAACAGCTGCCTGGGGATCATCTCGCCCATGCCCCACGGACACGGAGTCCTAGTAGGGTGCAATCTAATTAAGCCTTTCCTGCAACAGTAAATAAAAGGAATAATGAAGAAATATGCCAAGGCCTTGTTGTTGGGGTTTATTTGCTTATATCAGAAATAGTAACCCAGAAAGAACAAACAGAACCTCAGGGGGAAACGGATCTGGTTTTCTCTACTCAAGAGTAATAATGGAACATTAAAATAAAAAAAGAGAGAGAGAGGGAAAAAACACACAGGCCATTTTTCTGAGATGACCGTAGGAAGGGGAGCTGAGACAAGTGGACAGCGTTCACTTGGAGAGGAGGCCCAGGCCGAGCCTCCATGGGCCACCAAGGGCCATCAGCTTCTGCACAGCGAACTCTGTGACCAGCTCCCCAGCACTCAGGGGCCTGTGTTCTGAGCCAAGATTAGCATCAGGAAGAGGCCATTTTTAATTGATCAGCTAATGTTCATAAAGTGCTTTGAAGACAAAGAGAACTATATACATGCTTACTAATATTAGTTACTGTTATTAATAAGTTAATATGTTTTTTAAATGTGTGGTTAAGTGCACTGCAGTGCTTTCTCCCTGGTGACTTTGCAGAGAAAGCAAAATAGCAATGAAACTCTCCAGCGCTGGATTCTCGCCTCCTGACTACTGTCCTCTTCCATCTCCCAGGGACGCCTGACCCAGAGCGATGCCTCAGCGGGGTCGCCCTCGTCTTACACTTGGGGACTGAGTTTGCCAAGAGTGAGAACCTGGGCCATATGAGCCTGTGGCAACTTGGTTTGGATATTTGTTTCTGATTTATTGTTTTAAATGTTAAGAAGTTTCCTCTGATTAAATCTGCCTCATCCTTAACAACAGCTTGCCCCCAGACCTTCTTATTCCATTGTAAAGAAATTATTCTAACATTTTCTATTCTTTGAACACAATGACGGGCCATCCCCATCATCGTGCATTCAGTAAGCGCTGACTTTGTACCTCATGTGTCCACCACAATTCCAGGGAGTTTGGTGGTCTCATTTCCTGATATTTGAATCCAGGTATGAGCTGACACCCACCAGCAATGACATCTTCAAATTGTACCCATACCCCCTCCATCAGACCTGTCCAGATCTTTCTAGCTAGAAATCGTCTTATCCTTCCATGGTTTTTTGCTGACTTTTCTGTAAACTATTTTATGTCGCTTGTAACTTTTGACTTAAATTATTGTCGACATTCATGGTTTATCTCCTTAGGGCAAAGGCTGTGTCTTGGTCATTAGTTTATCACAAAATACCTTATAGGTAGTAGGGTCTCAATGAATATTTAATAACTAATTTCAGAAGTTAGGCTGCATTTATCCTGAAGAACTAGTAGAAAGATTTTTGAATCTTAAATGTAACAGCTAGAAAATCTGTAGCATCCCCAAGTGGGAATACTATTCTAGATTAGTATTTCCCTTCTGTTTATTCCCCATGATGCAAATGACATGTCAATATAAGAAATTTTGTATTACTGAAAGAATTAGAGGAGACTTTTGGTGAAATGGCAGACTAAGATGATATAAGGTGCTCGGGTCCAAACACACAAAAATGCTGAGCAAAATATAGAAATTAAAAAAAAAAAAATCAGAGGGCTGGCCTGGTGGCGTAGTGGTTAAGGTCGTGCTTCCCATTTTGGCGGCCCAGGGTTTGCGGGTTCGGATTCTGGATGTGGACATACGCACTGCTCATCAAGTCATGCTGTGGTGGCATCCCACATACAAAATAGAGGAAGATGGGCACAGATGGTAGCTCAGAGCCAATCTTCCTCAGCAAAAGGTGGAGGATTGGCAACAGATGTTAGCTCAGGGCTGATCTTCCTCACCAAAAAAAATTTTTTAAAATCATACCATACCTTGGGGAAAAGAGAAATCTGCAGGATTCAGACATGAAGAAAGAAGTTGAGGATAGGGTGGGAAGTAGAGAAGACTCTAAAACAACATCCAGGGCTGTTGTTCACGGGGTCTCTGGCAGGGGAAGTGGTGCCTTCTGCTGCTGCAGCCCAGAACCTTGGAGAGGGCCCAGGCAGGGGCGAGATGGGACAAGCCAAACTTTACCAGCCAGCGCTGGGAAGCAGCAAGGAAGCTTGCCACCTGGCCAGAACCTGGAATGGAAGGGGAAAGTCATCTGGGAGAAATCAAAACTCTCAGAGTGGCGTTTGGCTTTGCACGTGCACAGACAGAACTCTGAACCAGAAATTACCATATTTGGGCCAGGACCCTAAGGGGCCCAGCATGAGCAGAAAAACAAAACAAAACAAAAGCTGGGGGTAAATGAGACAACCACAGAACAAACAACCCCCTCGGAAGATAAACTCACAACAAAAAATTTCAAACCATGTGACAAAATGAAGCAACACGAGGAAGAGTCAGCAGATTCAATCACAGAAGAACGAGGGCCGTGCAAGAACCAGAAATAATGCAGCCAAATGAACAAATAGGAAATAGCGTTGAGGCTCAAGATGGTTATAGAGATTTAAAAAAAGAGAAACCATAATAAAAAATAGCATGATATAAAAAAATAGGCAGAAGCTTAATTCCCCCTCCCCCACTTCACACTTGAGTGTGGGCTACCCTTGGTGACTTGCTTCTCAAGGGTCTTGTAAGAAGGGGAAGGAACTTCACAGCGGAGAAAATCTGGCCGGCACCACCGTGGCCCAGTGATCAAGGCTAACATCATCAATAACAAGTGATATTGATAGGATGTACCTTGACACGAGGGAGTGAAAATGGCACTTTACTGCCCCCAAACCCATAACCCTGGTTTAATCACGAGAATAATATCAGACAAATCCCAACTGAGGGACATCCTATAAAACTCCTCACCTTCCTCCTCAAACTGCAAAGGTCATCAAAAACGAGGAAAGTTTGAGAAACCCTCACATCCAAGAGGAGCCTAAGGACATACAATGATTCAGTGCAATGTGATGTCCTGGATGGGATCCTGGAACAGAAAAAGGACTTTAGGAAAAACTAGTGAAATCCAAATAAAGTGTGGAGTCTAGTTAACGTGGAGTCGAGTTGGTACATTTAGCAATGCACCAATGCTGGTTTCCAGCTGTGACAAATGTACCATGATAACGGAAGACACAAGAACAGGGAGAAGAGGACTCCGCACTGTCTTTGTAACTTTTCTGTCAAACTGAATCTATCCTAAAAAAAATGATTAAAAAAAGAAAAAGAGTAGGCAACTCTGACAGCCACCAAATCAACCTTCTGAAAAGATTACCCGTAAAACAAATACAACTGCGGAGTGAAAATTTCTTAACAACATGATAGCTGCCAGAGCAATTGAATGATACATTTGAAGCACTAAGGGAAAATAACAATGCAAAAATCTATGTCCTTCCAAATAATCATGTGAATTTGAGCAAAAATAAGATCAATTGCAGACAAACAACCACCAAGAGACACTGCCATTTACAGACTCTCATTAGAGCTGCTTGTTCTAAAGGACACCCCTCAGGAAAAAGTAAAGTGAACTCAGAAGGAAGGAGTGAGGTGCAAGAAGGAGCATGAGTAAAGAAGTCAGGCAACTAAACAAGCATTTACTGCCAATAATAATCATGAATTTGGAAAGTGGTGGTTAAAAAAGGTATAACAAAATTAGTCAACAATAACAGAAAGCAAAGAAGAGGAGATCAGTGAAAAAGCTCTTTATGATCCTTGGATTGTTTAGGAAGAACACATAGATTTTGATCAAGTTTGGACTTCATTAAGTCAAGAGTGCTTGAAAAAATATCACACCAGTCACCAAAGAATTAGAAATACAATATTTAGCTT
Source organism: Diceros bicornis minor (assembly GCF_020826845.1). NCBI lineage: Eukaryota > Metazoa > Chordata > Mammalia > Perissodactyla > Rhinocerotidae > Diceros > Diceros bicornis. Next base: position 64,552,383 of record NC_080755.1, read on the forward strand.
GAGAATTAGTATAATGAGGTTGTTGAGTACAGGGCCCCACGATTAGTCTTTACTAGCTATGCAACATTAGCCAAGTTACTTAATCCTTCTGCATCACAATTTTCTCATCTCCAAATGGAGATTTAATAATCACAGACACCTCGTAGCACCGTGGTGAAGGTTACACAAATTATGAAGTTCTTAGAACATAAAAAGCTCTCATCTAACATTACCTGTTGTTATTGCAACCCCCAGTTTATTCCAAACCAGCATGGGATAAAGGAGATAGAAAGACGATGCAGTGAATCCAATAGGACACAGGAAAGGACGGAAAAGAAAGCCAAGAAAGAGCCTGTTAAACAGAAAACATAAAACATGGTAACAGAAGTAAGTCCTAATATGTAACCGTTTAACAATAAATGTAAGTGGATTACATTCATACATTAAAAGATTCGGATTTTCAGATTGGATAATAAGAAAAATCCAGCTATAAGAGCTTTATAGAAACACCATTTATGTGACACAAGAAGACTGACCGTAAAGTATGGAAAAAGCACCAAACTCAAGCTGGTGAAGCACCATCAATATTAGGCAAAACTGATTTGGGGGCAAAAATTTTTATTAGGAATAAAGAGATTTCTCCATAATTGTATTAGTCAGGGCTCTCCATAGAAACAAGATGTGTATATCTAGAGAAAGAGATTTATTTTAAGAAACTGACTTACAAGATTATGGAGACTGTAAGTCCAAAATCTGCAGAGCTGGTGTCCCAGTTTGAGCGCAAAGGCTGGCAGCCCCCTATAGATCCAGGAAGATGGATCTGATGTCTAGTGCCAAGGCAGTCAGGCCAGAGTATTCTCTCTTACTCAGCGGAGGGTCAGCCATTTGTTCTATATAGGTCCTCAACTGGTTGGATGAGGCCCACCCACATTACTGAGGGCAATCTGCTTTACTTAGTGTACTGATTTAAGTGTCACCCTCATCCAAAAATACCTTCAAAGAAACTCTCAGCATGTTTGACCAAATTTCTGAGAACCCCATGGTCCAGTCAAATTGAAACATAAAATTAACCATCACAGAGTCCCAAGGCAGTCTGCTGGTAAAATTCCCTCTTGCTCAGGGGAGGTCAGTCTTTGTTCTATTAAGGCCTTCAACTGACTGGATGAGACCTACCTACCCACATTATGGAGGGTAGTCTGCTTTACTCAAAGTCTACATATTTAAATGTTAATCTCATCCAAAAATCACCTTCACAGAAGCATCAGGAATAATGTTTGACCAAATATCTGGGCACTGTGGCCCAGTCAAGTTGAAACATAAAATTAACCATCACAATAATAAGAGAAGCAATACACTAGGAAGATGAAGAAAGTCCTAAATTTATGTTCTGCTAAAAAAGTAACTGTAAAATCTACAAAGAAGAAAATTCAGAGTGCTGCAAGAAAAATTAAAGTGAAAAAACCCACAAAAATTGTGGGAGATTGTAGCACACCTTTTCAAGAAGCTGATATATCAAATATTGGTGAGAATTTGGTAGATTTAAATACCACCTTGAACACAATTGATCTAATAGGAATATGTAAAGCCCCATGCTCAGCATATAGAGAACACAAATCCTTTCCATGTGTACCTGAAACTCAAAAAAAAAAAAAATTGAGCACATATTCTGCTAAAAGAAAATTTTCCACTTAAATGTCATACAGACACATGATTTGGCCCTAAAACAATACAATTTGAAATTATTTACACATAGAGAACCAACCCTCCCTCCCAATTCACTGTATTTTTGGAAACTAATAAACACACATCCTAACACAAAATGAAAATGATTGATCCACTGCTTCTTTGTAAATCCATGGAACACAACCAGACCCCCTAGATTCATGGTATTACACATCTACATAGCTACATATCTACATAGATTTATGTTCAGCTTGTGAAATATTAGAGTCTGGAATAAAATTTTACCAATTTACACAGGTTGTAAGCTGTCAAAACCTAGAATTTTGACAACTGGTCCATATGTGTAGGTAATAAATTTCCATTGTCTATTGTTCCACCATATTTGAGAATGCTATTGAATACTGTCTAAGATTAAACCTCATTTTCAAACAAACTGGTAAAAGTCAATATTAACCACTCAGCCAACATCCACAGAGAATCTTTATGAAAAACAGACAAAGAAACTATCATAGATTGGAGCAGACTAGGGACACACGACAACTAAATGATGCAGGATATTGGTTGGGACTTGGACCAGATGAAGGACATTGGTGAGAAAACTGGCAAAATTTGAATAGTGTATATAGATGAGTTCAGAAAATTGTATTAATGTGAATCATCCCAGTTTCCATCATGGCACTGGGGTTTGTAAGCTGTTAAACGTTGGGGAAGTTAGGTGAAAGGTGTATAGGAACGAGGTGTATTGTTTTTTGCAACTTTTCTATAAGTTTGAGTCTAAAATTATATAAAACTAAAAAGGTTTTAAGTTAATCTTTATAATTCAAACTTCTCTTTTCCCAAGTCCTCCCAAATAAAATATCTCCTTCCTCTAATATTGGGGAAATTTCACAAAACTCAAAATGGGGAGAGAGAGAGCTGTTTACTCTAATATTTCTACCTTTATGGCTACAAAGCCACAAAGACATGGTCATTGAATTCAGCAAAGCAAAATTAATCAATTCTGAAAATAAAGTGTGATCTTGGAAAAAGAGGAGTTATTTTTCCTGGTCTCTGGAAGTTGTATTCACTCTTTATCTGCCATAGACCATGTCTCCAAATCAATTTGAATAGCCCACTGTTAGTAACCACACACAGAGTCCAAAAGTATAAAGCAGATCAAAGCAGAGATGTTCTCATCAGGTAGAGGGAGGGTGGGGCTTGAGTTTCTTCTGTGCAGCCTTCCCACATGCCATTCCACCTGTACCCTAGAACCCTGAGGCATGGCTCCAGAACATCTGGAAGAGCTTGAAAGATACTACCATGGAATAGGGGAGATTTGATTAACACTCTACTAATGATGAGTACAACTGAACCCTAATAACGACATTAAGTTTACTACTTAACGGATCCCCTAGGGGCACTGTGTCTAGTGAAGGGATCAAATTCCAGTTAGCACCCCTTGTTCACAGGGGATACGATCCAAGACCCCCAGTGGATGCCTGAAACTGGGGATAAAACCGAACCCTGTACACGGTACGTTTTTTCTTCTACATACATACCTATGATAAAGTTTACCTTATAAATCAGGCACAGTCAGAGATTAACAATAACTTCTCTTCGGCATATTCCAATTGCCAGCATCACCACTCTTGCACTTTGGGGCCATTATTAGGTAGAGTAAGGGTTACTCCAACACAAACACTGTGACACCGTGACAGTTGATCTGATGACAGTAGCCAAGATGGCTACTAAGTGACTAACGGGCGGGTGGCCTACACAGCACAAATCCGCTGGACGAGGGACGATTCACTTCCCACGTGGGAAGAAGAGGGACACTGCAAGATGTCCTCACTACTAAGAACAGCATGCAGCAATTTAAAACTTATCAATTGTTTATTTCTAGAATTTTCCTTTTAATATTTTCTGACCACAGTTGACCGCAGGTAACTGAAACTACAGAAAGGAAAACTGTGGATAAAGGGGGACTACTGTATTCTCTCTCGTCTCTCCAAAGGAACAAGGTCTAAAAGCACACTCTTGTGTGAGAAACGCAGAAGTCAACCCTACACACATTCTCACTTGTCATTTGTGTGTCTTCCAGGCATTAAATAGTAACAGTGCATGTGTGTGAGTCCATGTGTGTGTGTACTTTCAATTACATCAGTGAAACATAGGAACCATATTTTGTGGGATTTTTTTTTTGTATTAAAAGGGAGGGAGAGGGGGCTGGCCCGGTGGCGCAAGCAGTTAGGTGCGCGTGCTCCGCTGCAGCAGTCCGGGATTCGCTGGTTCAGATCACGGGCACGCACTGACGCACTGCTTGGCAAGCCATGCTGTGGTGGCATCCCGTATAAAGTGGAGGAAGATGGGCACGGATGTTAGCCCAGGGCCAGTCTTCCTCAGCAAAAAAAGAGGAGTATTGGCAGATGTTAGCACAGGGCTGATCTTCCTTACAAAAAAAATAAAAAAAGAAAAGAAAAAGGAGGGAGAGTCACGAAGGTCAGGATAAATACTCAAGAGAAGGCAGGCTCTGCAAGAATCAATCTCCGCTTTTATAGACTCCCAAATTACACTCCTCACGAGGGAGCCTCCAGCAGCCTGTCAGTCATGATAAAGTGATCAGTCTGAGACTTATTATGAGTTTTCTTTTCATGTATTCAATGGAAAACGTCCCACAGGTGTGTTTATATTTCCAGAGATAGATGAAGATTAATTGTGTGCCCAGGTGCTGAAATGCATTGACATATTTTCTAAGATTTAAGTCTTGTTAAGTCTAATGCTTTGAAAAAATCAAGAAAAGACCGTCCAGAATTCTCACCTAGAGAAGGAATACAGTATCCTCAAGGACTAAAAGAAAAAGTAAACCAATCATCATGTAGGAAGTAGACATTCAACTTTCATGTTGAGGCCTAAGATTACATCTCTGGATACCTGGAAGGTCAAAAAGGAAGTCCTGTGAGGTTGAGAATATACTCGGTGACCTCCTCACCTTAGCCCCCCACCCATACTTGCTCCTGAAGCTTTACTTCTGTCATGGCCTAAGACCCAAGAAGGAAAGTGTCAGCATTTAAATACAAGTGACTTCGACCAAAAAGAAAGTTAAGTGAAAATCCTTGGATCTTTTCTCTTACTGTGTTTGTTACTTTAGCCAGGACACATCTTCCCTTTACAGATGTCTACAGATTACACGTGTGCGTGACAACACTATCTTACTTCTGGTAGCTCTCATAAAGCCTCGGAGGGGAGAGATGAGTGCGCTGCTGTGTCCATTGCTTGGGGGAGAGTCTAGGTGGTGACATTAGCGAGCGGGAGACATGGAGGCTGTGTGTGGTGGGAAGGCTCTTGTGGGACTTCAGGAGTTAGCCCACTCCTGGTCCACAGGAAGCAGACATTTGAAATTAGCTGTTCAGCCTGTGGGGGCCCCAAAGCAGGACGCCTGCTCCCAGGGAATGCAAACAAACAGCGTCGGAAGAGCAGTAGACACGATTTCTATCGATGAGAAAGGAGATCAACGTCGCTAGAATTCACTGCCCGGAGTGACACCGGCTGCTCCCACCAGATGTCCTGTGACACATGTAGCACAGGTTGTCCTGAGAGCAGACTGGGCTTCTGCAAGCAGAGGCTCCACAGCTCGTCAAACGGAATCCACACCACGTTATCTGGTATTTGTCAGCTAACCTTCACAAAATGGACAAGTGGCTGGAAAGTTTCAAGTAAAAGAACTTCAGGTTTGAAGTGATACAAATAGGCAGGCAGATTAAACATGAAGAAATAGCACAGGTGACCTTTCTCCTACTTCTATTATGAGCTTTTCTCAGCCAGAATAAAAGTGAAAGATTTAATTTCCGCAATAGTGGGGAGATAATAAAGACAAGAATTACATTTTCCCCCTTTACCTTATTCCTATCCGCTCAGGATGCTCATGTGAATGAGGACAGGAGGACTGGAGCAACAGCAGTCATTTTTCAACCATGAAGTATCAGCACAAAGAGAAAAATAAGCATGCTAAGGATGGCAGAAAAGAAAAAAGAGTCTAGGTCCTTAAAGACAACACAGAGCTGCTATTCCATCCTGTAAGATCTTCTTATTACATAGTTTATTTAATATCTTCATGACTTTAGCCACTGTGAGTCAAGTTTTCTGTCGTTTGTGGCAAATGCATTCCAACTGATATAGTTTTATATTAACAAAATGGAAGAAAGCACTGCTTTTTGAAAGAAATCAGTGTTTGTAAATATTTGGAAAGAAACAGATGACTGTGTTTCCTTGATCTGTAATTTGTGGTTAAAAATGATGTAAACAGGGGCTGACTCGGTGGCATAGTGGTTACGTTTGCGCATTCTGCTTCAGCGGCACAGGGTTCACAGGTGTGAATCCTGGATGCGGACCGATGCACCGCTCATCAAACCACGCTGTGGCAGCATCCCACATACAAAATAGAGGAAGATGGACACAGACGTCAGCTCAGAGCCAATCTTCCTCAGCAAAAAACTAGTAATAATAAAATTGAAAAAAAAGAAGCTTAGCTGAAAGAAATTCTAAAAAAAAAAAACAAAAATGATGTAAATGTATTAGCCCTAAAAAAAAAACCTCACAGCTTCAAACTTTAGAAACTTTGAAAGAGAATCCTCTGATCTGCTTAAAAGTTTTTTCCCAAAAAATGGCTAAGAATGAGAACAGAAAACCCATCTTCTTATTTGTTTGCTGGTACATTTGATTGATAAAGGAAGAAGGAAGTTTAATAGCCAGAGTTCAACAAAATCATTTCCTAAAAGTTTAAGAACCAGATAGAATAGGTTTGAAAAACAAATATTATAACTTAATGAAGTAAAGCTCATGACGCATTTCTCCCCTTGGAATTATGTATCTTTGTGAAGAGTTCTTTATTTTTTAGTAATGACAGCTACTGAAACCAAGTACTAAAATAAACTGAACTTGTAAATGGACATTTAAATTGCTGTATTATAAAACTTAAACCAAAATTTTCAAAAATAATAAAGTATTCATTGCTCTCACTATATTATTATTAATAATTTTATACTATTAGCATATGTATTTTTAAATTACTTAAATATTGTTTTTAAATTTATCTCATATTCTAAATTTCTTTTTTGTGAATGTTTTATGATAGTACATGACTGATAATTGATTTATATATTGAGTTGATCTTCAAAAATTTTTACTGGGAAAGATCACAAGCCAACTTTGGAAATTATTGTGTCTTGTTTATCAGTGAGATTTACCAGTTGGAAACTTGACTGCCTGATCCCACCCCCACCCTCCCCTGGCCAAAGAGACTTAATACACAAAGGGCTTCCTCTGTTCTCCTGTGCTCAGATTGGAGTCTTGAGGTTTTCTCTTTCTTCACTCTCCTGTTAGCATCCAAGGTGCATCACTTTAGGGACAGGAAAGAAACTTTAAGGATAGTGTTTTCCCTTTTCTCATTCATCATCTTTAAAAGGAATAACTATTTAAGGAACAATCGTGGTAGAATACATAACAAGAGAAATTACCAAACCCTGGGATGAGGCTGGGACGGGAGGAAAGTTGTCTCACTTCATGTTAGCCAACTTCCCTTTGTAGAAGATAAAGGAAAACTAAAATTTCCACTTTCCAAAAAGTGATGATTCCCATCCCATAAGCAGAAAGGCATTTAGCTGAGGGAAGGAATCTATTGAGTTCCCCAAAAAGCCACAAGAAGTCGTGTGACTAAGAAAGGACTCAGATCGACATTCTTTCTGAAAAGATGGAAAATGTAGTCTTGGGTTTTCCTGGCAGGAGGAAAGGTATGAACAGAGAAAAGAAGGCTGAGATGGCTTTGCAAGTCACAGAAGGCAGCATCCAGCAAGCCCATTCTCTCAAAGAAGAAGAAGGTCGCTGACCAGAGAGATTAACCGTCATATCCAAAACAGGGCCTCAGCGAGGGGAAGGGCTGGGGAGACACTGATGAGGGAAGATCAGCTACCCCCCTCTCTTCCTCTTAAACTCACTTCCGGATGGGAGCCGACGTCAGAGGAGGTCCCATGAAAATGACTAGAAGTGCTCCTGGCAAATTCGTCCAATTTTCGGTTAACTCAATTATTAAAAAGGAAGTGGGTCACTCTCTTCCTCAAATTGACCTTTCTACCAGGAAGCCGGTTTAATTTTCTAATTGTTTTAAAATTGCTATAATTTTATAAAATGAGCTGTGATTTCTGTATAAAAGTCCTAAGACAGGCGAAAGCAAAAAGTCAACTTTAAATATTTACTGCTTTGTCATTGAGCAGTTAAAAAACTGTTTCGACTTATTTGTGTCTACAGTATTTTCACCAATTGATATTGAGCAGCTGAGCTCTGTGATCCAGAGGAAACACGAGAAATCCAACTCCAAATTCAAGTCTAACTTGAATGTCTGGGTTCTTGGGCAAGCCACTTAACCTCTGGGGCTGAAAAGAAAGGAAAATGCTGACCTACCTCACAGGCTAGTGGGAAGATTAACTAATTAACAATCGTTGAGTACTTTGAAACTATAAGGGGCTATGCGAATGCTAAGTATTATTATCATTAATGTTTCACTTAAAATTAGAGCTTGCAGGGATAATAATTTTTGATGTAAGAACATAGTGAATATTCCAGAATGAATCCTTTATTTTAGTATCATTTAAATCACGAAGGGAAATATGTAACTGAATATTTTGATGCTGTTGTGAAAAAGATATAACAGTATCTTGTCATTTTATTTAAGGGAAGACTAGCTAATAAAAACCCTCTAGAAAAGAAGAGAAACAACATGTTTTAGGGTCTTTTTCAAGTCCAGAAAGCCTTGGGGACAACTCGATTCTAAACCACATAATTTCATTTGGATTGGTCAGATTCTATGCAAAAAAAAAAAAAAAATTTACCTTTTATTAAAGACTTCCTTAAATATAAGACCTGAAACCATAAAACTCCTAGAAGAAAACACAGAGAAAAAGCACCTTGACATTGGTCTTGGCAATGTTTTTTGGATATGACACCAAAAGCACACGCAACACAAGCAGAAATAAGCAAGTGGGACTACAGTAAACTAAAAAGCTTCTGCACAACAAAGAAAACAATCAACAAAGTGAAAAAGCAACCTATGGAATTGGAGAAAATACTTGTAAACCATATGTCTGACAAGAGGTTAATATCCAAAATATATAAAAATATCCAAATCATACAATTCAATGGACAAAAAAATAATCTAATTAAAAATCGGCAAAGAACCTGAACAGACACTTTTCCAAAAAACATTCAAATGGCCAACAAGTACATGAAAAGGTGCTCAACATCACTAATCATTAGGGAAATGCAAATCAAAACCAGAATGAGGTATCACCTCACAACCTGTTAGAATGGCTATCATCAAAAAGACAAGAGATAACATGTGTTGGTGAGAGTGGGGAGAAAAGAGAACTCTTCTGCACTTCTGATGAGAGTGTTAATTGCTGCAGCCACTATGGAAAATGATATGGAAGATCCTGAAAAAATTAAAAATAGAATTACTATATGATCTAGCAATTCCACTTCTGGGTGTTTATCCGAAAGAAAAGAAATTACTATCTCAAAAACGTATCTGCACTCTCATGTTCACTGCAGTGTTATTAACAATAGCCAAGACATGGAAGCAACCTAAGTGTCCATTAATGGATGAATGGATAAAGAAAATGTGATTATGTCTATCTATCTATCTATCGATCTGTCTATCTAATGGAATATTATTCAGCCATGAGAAAGAAGGAAATCCTGCTATTTGCAACCACATGGATGGACCTTGAGGGCAGTATGCTAAGTGAGATAGTTCAGACAGAGAAAGACAAACACAGCATGATCTCACTTATATGTGGAATCTAAAAAAGCTGAACTCACAGAAACAGGGAGTAGAGTGGAGGTTGCCAGGGGGTTGGGGAAAAGGGGAAACATTGGTCAAAGGGCACAAATTTTCAGCTATAAGATGAATAAGGTCCAGGGGTCTGTACTTTGTTGTACACTTGAAAGCAGCTATGAGAGTAAATCTTAAACGTTCTCACCACCACCACCACCACCACCACCACCACAAGATGGTAATTACATGAGGTAAAAGATGTGTTAACTGACTTTACTGTGGTGAACATTTCATAATATGTACGTGTAGCAAATCATCACATTATACACCTTAAACTTGCACAATGTTATATGTCAACTATATCTCAATAAAGCTGGAAAAAAAACTAAAGCAAATAATAAGAGCCTTCCTATATAGTAACTGTCACTCTTATTGCCTCTTGAATATTCTAATGTTATTTTCTGCAGCATTTACTTATGAATTGGACTGTACTCCAAAAATATTTGTCAGATCTTGTACTCTTAAAACATATAAAAATAATATTCCAACTTTAAAATACACAAACATAGGAAAAGAGAGAAATTTAACAAGAGGAGTGTTCTGTTTATTATTGCAGCAAACAACACTTGTAGTAGCATTTGTATATCAACTTATATTTTCCAAAGCACATTTCAAAAAGTTGTCGCTTGGTTATACATTGCCTTCATCTGTAAGCCTCTCAGCAACCAGGCTGAAAAAATAAATAGTTTATAAAGTCTGACCTAAAAAAAGGAAGCTTACAAATTTTCTTGAACTATTTCCTGAAAGAAGGTATTACTTGGCCTTATGTTAATGACTTTAGGAACCATCTAGTTTTCATCTTTATTAGCATTTTGTAAAATATACAGAAATTGTCTTCTGATGGACTCTGGCTGCATCATTTCTCTATGTTTGCAGTGCTTCTGTCCCGAAATCCTAATTCAGTGCTGACAAGTCTTCAAGAACATAGCTAATATGGTCCAGATGAAATTAAGAGCAGTCCTCAAACTATTCTCATTGTGTTGATGCTAAAGCCAAGAGTTAACGTAATGAAATGTGTGCGTGCATGCCTGTGTGCATCTGTGTTTGTCCGTGTGTGTGTTCCAACCAATTAAATAGGGAACTTTATAATTAGGAACATTAATATTCAGGCATTGAACATGGAAGTAAATTGCAGCTTTTACAAACATTAAGAAATCATAGGAAAATCAGACTGCAGTTTTTACCCGTGAGTATGTGGACTGGGAAGAGCAGGAGGGAGGAAACGGATGTTTTGAGAAGTCGCTGTGTACCAGGTGCCTGACAGGTGTTATCTCGCTTCATCCTCCCAACGATAGTCCAACACAGAGCTTTTGACCATTTTACGAATGAGGAAACCAGAGCTTGGGAAGGTTGGACAACGCAACATCTGAATGTGGACCCTTCGCTGCACCGCCCATCACACACCGTGCTGCTGCCCACACACTATAGCTCCTATTGTTTTTGTTCAAAATAAAACTATGTCATTAGATCCAAGGATCAATATTGTCTCAAATGTGGATCTCAGTCTATGACTTTATCCTTTTCAAACACAACTCTTGGTTCCACTTCTAATATATCCTTACATTATTGGTACCTGCTCCTTTTTGCTAACAGGGAAAAAAATCCAGATATTCTCTTAGGGCTTGTAAGATTGCCTCCATAGACAAGCAAATAGTCTTAACTTCAATTACATTTACTACATCAGAAAACAAAATATGCTTGATTTTGTCCTTTAGACATAACCTAATGACAGACCAATATTGAAAGTAAGCAATTGCCTAAAGTCCATTTCAATTCACAGCATCTAATATGTCTAGTATAAAATAATAAAGTGTTCCTAGAAATATTAGAAGAAACACCATTATTTAATTACCATAAGGCCTTCCGGGACAGAAATAAAACATGATTTACGTGGATGAGCAAGGGAGGGGTAAGGACTAAAAAGACATTATATGGATGAAACATGAAATGCTAGTAGAAAAGAAAGCAAATTGTGGACCAGCCAGCAAAATGATAGATGAAATGCTAAAATACAATAAAATAATAAAAAGGGGGAAATAAATTCTACAATGATATTTTGTATTATTGAGGCTGAAGCAAGTGGTTGAACTATGCAGGGGAAACAACACTTCAGAGATTAAATAAAGTAATGTTATTCAAAGCCAACAGGAAAAGAAGTCATGGAATAAACTTTTAAATTTTTATTTCCCGTAAGATGGCATATTCCTTTTAGTGAATCAGATTAGTTAAGCAACTGGTTTGGTTGTAAAACGCAGTGGGTCTATAAGTGGGTTTTGACCTAGATAGCTAGAAACAAAATAACAGGCATATAACCAAAATATAGTCAATGAGAGATTGATCAAGTAAAAAATTAAATAAGAAATATACACAATATCTTTAGTAGTCAAGTAATCGAAAGTTGCAAGGAAAACCAACTTATTACAAAGCATCAGTTGTTTTGCTATTATAGTTTTGAGATTTACCTCTCAGAAATATAGATTCCCAGTGGTTAGACATGCAAGATCAATCGCAAAAGTATAGAATATGTTTCAATACGTGATGTAATTCAGCAAGTAAATTGAATTTAGTAAATTCACTTTAGAAAGTGCTTCAAAACCCCATGAAATAGTTCACGGTCTGGTTTAGATCACCTCCTCTCCTTGTGAAAACGGGAGTTTCCTTCCCTGTGACGGGCTGAGTCTCAGACAACACTCTGCAAAGAGATTCTTACATTCATTACAAAATCCAGGCTTTGGACAAGCTACTGTCTTAGTTATTTTCCCTGGTCAAAAAAATATATATATATTAAGGCTTATTTTATTTTAATTAATATAAACAATTTAAATAAAATCAATTTTAAATAACTTTAAATATATATAAAGGCTCTCATAAATATGGTATAATAATTTTTAAAACTATAAATAGAGAAAAATGACAACATACCCATCAGAGGATTTTAAGTTATCTTACGACCTTTGAACAACAGAGATTTATTTCTCGCTCCTATCACGTTTCCACTGAGGGCCAGCTGGGGGGCGTTGCTCTGTATTGTGTCCACTCTGGGACCTGAATGATCACTGCACCTGTTGGGAACATTGCTGGACATTGTGGCAGAGGAAAGACATCCTACCCTGGAACCTGAATCATCTGCGCATAAGCAACACAGGTCAACCACAGGTGGCAGCAATTGTGACCTGCCCAGGAGCCTGGCAGGCAGGGACCAGAAGCAGCCCGTGACGCCTCCAACACCTTAGTCCCAGAGTGGAGAGACTAGTGGGGTGATTCTTACCAGCAGGCAGTAGATGTACTTATCAACTTTTTCAATGATTTAGATGAAGTCAGCAATGCTTTCACCAGCTCGGCAGACCCCGTCAGTTTGGAAGCTAGAGCCGTCCTCCAAAGGTCAAAGAAAGCATCACAACGTGAACTTGGGAGCTAGAACTGCACACGGAGAACAACACTGAAGTTCAGTGTTTTTCAAATCTTCGGCCATGGAAAGATACTCCCAGAGACATTTTGGTGGGTGGGAGCATTCCTGCAAAGTACAAGGTACCAGAAAAATGAATAAGGGGTGTGATGTTAGCTTCCAATGAGGCATCGACTTAAATGGCAACATCTCAATCCCGATCAATAGGATAGAGATTGTTCCGTGATGGGAAAATAATGACTTGATATGAATGCACGTGATCTCTTAGATGCCAGTCTCTTCTCTAAATATCTACGACCTAAGTTGACGTTCTGTGGGAAAGCATTTGCTATTATCTACGGATATAACTAAGTGCACGTTCCCTTGTGTGGCAGCCAAGCCATCCAGATGCCACCGACCTCTGGCTTTCCCAAACCTTGGGCACTGAACTCTCCTGGAGTTCTCCCAAATTTCTCTGTCTCACCTCCATGATTCCTCTAAAGCCCTCTCCTCTTCCATTGTCCACTGGCATGATCGACTCCTGCTAATTCTTTAGGGCTCGTCTCCAAGCCAGACTGAGCTGTGCGTTCAGTTGTGGCCTCGGGACACAAGCACCCACCACGATGGCAGCTCTCTCACCCGGTGGCACTTATTTGTGTGCATTTACTGTACTGGTTTTTTGTTTTTCAGTTAAGCTGTGAACTTTTTTATAGTCTTAAATTCTAGCAAACAGTCTCACTCCTTAAAAGTTGTTGACTGAAATGAAATTGAAAAAAGCAATTAGCCAAATCAAAGAAAAGAAGAGGTAGCCTGAGAAAGGGAACATGGTATGTATGATAACTTTATATTTGACAAAAATGACAGTGTAAAGCAATGAGAAAAATAAGGATTTTTTGATAAATGATTAGCGAGCTGAGATGAAGTACAAAAACAGCTTCCTCTCACAATATACACCAGAATAAATTCTGAATAAATCAAATTATTAAGTGAGAAAAGGAAACCAAGTAATCAAAACAGAAGAAAATGTATGCAAAAATATCCACATGATCTCTGATTAGAAAATAAATTTCTGTATGTAAAATTAATGAAAGAAATCACAAAGAAAAGTATTACTAAATTTGATTACACAAAAATATAAGACTTCTGTATATCCATAAATGTCATAAATAGAAGTTTAATTTTGGCTTTCTGGCAAATAACAGGTGGGAAAAATACTTTCAACAAACTGATGGACAATAATACATAAAGAGTTCAAAGGATGAATTTAAGAAATTCCAAAGGATAAATGTTCAATAACAGTAAACATTGCTATGTAAAAGATGACTGTAAATATTTAGTAACGATATCAAAAATGCTTAATTTTACTAAAAATCAAAATTTGCAAATTGAAAAGCAACATAAATGATACATTCTTTCTAACCTACCACATTAGTAATTTGAAAATAGATATAAAGTTATATACTTCGTATCATTTGATCCCAGCAATTCAATACTGAAAATGTTCCCCAAGAAATAAAAAGAGATGTTTTTAAACCTATGTTTTCAAGGATAGTTGTCCCAATGTCCTTTTTTAAAATTGTGAAAAATTGGAAGCACCCTCCATGCTTAAAGTAGGAGAAGGATTAATTACATGTTTGACAACGCAATAGTAGCCACTTAAAATGATAGAGTACATACTATTTAACGATATCGGGAAATGTTCCCAGGTAGTCTTAAGTGAATACAAGAAGGATTAAAATTTGCATGTAAAGTGAGATCTGAGAGAAGGGACAGGAAGGTGATGCAGCAAAATTGTTCACAATGTTTATTCTCGGGTTGAGTGACAGCAAAGGTTTCTATTTTCTCTGTATAGTCCGTGATATTTTCCAAATTTTCTATGATAAGGATGTGTCAATTTTAGAATTAGAATAAAATGATGAATAACTTACAATGATAATACTTAATGTTAGTGTGGGTGCAGTGAGCCATGAAACCGCCTACTCCGTGGGTGGGAGCAGGGACGTTTAAACCATTCCAGACAACAAAATACCACAACGGCCTGAAAATGCCTTCCTGTCCATTGAATCAGTTGTTCTATTTTTAGAAAGATAGCCAAAGCATAAGATAAAAATGTTATGTATATGCTAAAAATGTTAATAATTAGAAAATGAATTTCTATACCTAAAATTAATTAAAGAAACCACAAAGAAAAATATGACTAAATTTGACTATAGAAACATATGAAACTTCAGTATATCCATAAATGTCATAAATAAAATTTTAAGTTTGCCTTCTCAAACAAATAACAGATGGGAAAATTATTTTAAATATATATATTTTATAAATACATATCCTTATATTTACATATTTATATTTTATAAGTATATATGTATGTATTAATATTAATATATAATATACAAAGGATGTGTATGTTTTTGCAGTTATATTTAACATGACAAAAATTTGAAAATAACCTAAATGTCCATAAATAGGCATTAGTTAATAAGCTTTGACCATTGATGCAATGGAATATACTTACAAGATGTTAATTGGAATACAATTTTTCTAGAGAAGAAAATGTTAATTAAGTAAAAAAAAACGAAATGGGGAAATATAGGAATATTTTAACAGGTTCATATTATGGAAGCCTTTCATTTATATGTTTACATTTTCGTGTATTTCCAGTTTTTCCTCAAAGTGCACTTTTATAACTAAGAAAGTATGTTTAATCTTTAAAAAGTCAAAAGAAATATTGGTTGAGTTTGAAAGAGAATTATTAAATATTTTAACATTGAATCTTCAGATTCCAATACAGTCCCAAATATCAGCACAGTCTTTTTGACCACTAACTTTTAATTTTTGCAAGAGGAATATTTTAACGTATTTTTTCTTGTCTCATTCCTTAACTGGTATGATATTTGTGCACCAATTCATAGATATGTAGCTAAAAACAAACCAACACAGGTTATGTCCCTACACATTTTTCAATGAGAGGGAAATTTGCCTTGACAAGCTTGCAAAATTTCCTTGGAGTAAGGAAATTGTTTTGGGTGACTCATCTACGCCAGTGTGCCTGTTTGTTGTGGGAAATTCCTCTAAAAAGCTATTTAAACGAAAGAACTGCTTATGACATCAACACACTAAATTATACTCCTGCATATAAACTGGTCGAAATGATATAAAAGTAACACTCTTCAGTCTAGCTGAGGAGAGATTTGCAGAGATGAGCGATGCGACAAATCAAATCCTTCAAGGAGAGACTGCGATGGAAATGAAGGGTACCCGTGTGCTCACAAAGTCTAGCCACAGCAGAAATTATTCACATGATCTTTCAGATCTCAGTGAGGTAAGGAAGAAAGAGCAGCCCCGATCATTGTCTGAATCAACCACAATATGGACAAATATTTTGAAAACAACGTTTTCTTCAAGTCACAGTTCTGGAATTAGGGAGAAATTACTGCAGAATGACAGATGTTAATGAGGAGACTGAGGCACTTGAAAATGCTCCACCTAAATCTGTAGATGGATAATTCCTTTTGTATTGAATCAGGAGAGGTATTGAAGAAACAGCCGTGGAGTTCGATGGCCTGACTTGTAGTTCTAGCTCTGTGATCGACCAAAAGACTTTAAACAAGTCACCAAACCTCTTCCCTTTCCTTGTCTGTAAAATGGGTAGAACAGTAAACATGCCACAATGTGGTTTTTCAAGCTCACATTCAGAAAGGAAAAGAAAAAAGCCCTGTGTGAGCTGAAGAAAGTCCTTTGTAAACTGTACAGTGTTTCGCAAAGAAAGCAATATTATACTAATTCATTCAACTCTGAGCTTTGTTACCTGCCAGGCATCGTGTGCTGGGGATGCAAAATGAAAGCTTCAAAATACCCACCATGCCTTGGTTCACCTCAAAATCACAGCAAGAAGACTGATTGCGTCATCTGGAGCAGTCCAACCTAAACAAGGGTCCCTGCATGGTCTTGCCCTCCATGAAGAGAGCTGCCACCTGCGGGACGGCCCTGACCTTCTGCTCTCTGAAGGTCCAGTCGATGTTGGAAGGAGATATGCAGTGCACACTTCCTAATGATTCTGCAGCCATCTCAGTCCTGACCCAGAGAATCTAATCTGAAATTAGTTGGCATCTAATTGCTTTTTAATTTAAAGCAATTAGAAAGAAGGGCGCCACCAAACACCGTTCGTGAAGAAAGTATCACAATGAGAATGAATGAAGAAAGGCAGGTTGGGCATCTGTGAATTGAAAATGTACTTTTGTGCATAACTCGCCCTAAAACGCCTGAAAATCAATGAGTTGGAAAGGAAAGTTATTATACCTGCCCACAGTAGTGTGTGGCCATAATTGTAATTGTTTCATTTTAAAATACGAACCCTTTGAGTTTTCTTTTAGTAACTTATCTTGTAACTTCATCACAACCCTTATAGTTGCTCTGAAACTCGGAATATATAGAAAGCCATCCACTGGGTCTTGAAATCAAGAGGAGGAACTATGGACCTGATCTGCAAGTAAAGAAAACCAGAAATGATGTGCTATTTCTCTCTCCCTTCCTTCTTATCTTCCTCCTTCCCTCCCTCCCTTCCCTCCCTCCCTCCCTTCCTCCCTCTTTTCCTCCCACTCTCCTGCCCTTCCTCCGTTCCTTCCCTCCCTCCTTCCTTCCCCTTCCCTTCCTTTCTTTTCTCTTGCATTCAGTAAATACTTACTCACTACTTACATGACGTGCTTATGGGAATATAAAAATGAAACAGAACTATCATATTTATAAATATAACACAAAACCATAAGAAAGGAGAAGCACCAAATTTATTATGTGTTTTTCAGAAACTCTTTCTATGATATGTATCAAGGAAAATATATAAGAGTGTAGAGAATAGTGGAATTTGGGGCTTTTCCTAAACTGGCAAAGAGAGTGGCTTAATTCAGGGCCAGGATATATTTAAATTTTACAATTTGAAACAATTTGTTCCCTAGGTAATAACAAACAAAATAAAAAAATGACGGCTGGGTTCAGAGGTTGGTGCATGGGATATGGGAATAGATATGCTTAAAAGAATATATCACACTATCTGTAAATTTCAGCATGTCAGCTGTTTTAAATACACATACATGCTATAGGATTGGGGTTTGAATTGGATTTCTTTTCTCATAAATGAAAAGCTCGCTACCAGGAGATCCATAACATTGGGCTAGACCCTCTGGGGGGGACAATGATGAGTAAGGAATGGTCCCTGACTTCAAGAGGCTTATAGTCTGGTGAGAGAGAGAGAAGTGAACTTCTTAAGCTAAAAAATGACAGACGAGAAATGTGAAGCAGTGCAAGCAAAGAGGTGCTCAGAGTACAGAAATATAATCCTGGAAAAGGACCAAAATTGCTTACTGGCTCCTGGCATGCATGTGGGAAGATCAGCTAGGATTTAAAAAGATGAGGAAGAAAGGCAAGAGAGCTGTGGGTTTACAGAAGACCCTAGGGAGACTAGTGTGAGGGGGCTCCCAGGTCTGCTGAGCCCCTCGGGGTGGGGACGCGGCATGGAGACAGGAGAGGTAAGTTTGGAATCAGAGTGTCACTGGGTTTAGGAGGACCGAGTGTAGGTGAAGAATCATTTACAGAAGGAAGGAATCAAGGCCAATTCTGCCAGCCACGATGGATCCTCTCTGTCTACTGATGCCAGCCCTGGTGGTGTGGTGGTTAAGATTTGGCGCTCTCACCGCTGTGGCCAAGGTTCCTTCCCCAGTCAGGAACCACACCTCCTGTCTGTGTGGTTCCAGCACAGCCCTACTGTGGCTGCTGCTGCATGCTGCTGTGATGCTGAAATCTCTGCCACCAGGATTTCAAATACCAGCAGGGTCACTTATGATGGACAGTTTTCAGCGCAGCTTCCAGACTAGACAAACTAGGAGGGAGGACCTGGCCACCCACTTCTGAAAAAACTGGCCATGAAAACCCTATGAATAGCAGCAGAGCGTTGTCTGACAGAGCAACAGAAGGTGAGAGGATGGCACCAAAAAAGCCTGAGCAGGGATCCTCTCTGCAGTAGACAGGGTCACTGGGAGTCAGGATAACAAGAACAAATCCTACTGGTGACCAAGTGTGATTTTCTTCTGATTTAGACAACTAAATGTCCATTCCCTTAGGAACCCTTCTCCCGGCTGCCTGGGGTGAGCAGCTCTTGGCTTTGTGTGTAACACTCTGAGGTCATTCCTGGAAGGTCACACTTATTAGGGTGATATGGCAAAATCACACTGCAAAGTGCATCACTGTGCCACGGGTCCAGTCACTCGGGGAAGGAATAATGTGTAACCCTCATTCAAACACTGCTCCCCATAACACTTGCTTTCTTTGTCTCCTAACACTCCTGGTATGACATGACTTGAAGTTGTTTCTAGATTTACAGCTCATGGGAAGCCAGTCACTGAGAACAATGGCGCTGCCAAAGCCATTCTTATTCTTCGTTGGGCCGGGCTCCTCTTCTACTGGGTGGCAAAGCTGTGCCCCCAACCAGCCCATCTCCTCCAGTCTGTGCATCCCTCAGCGCAATGGTTTGCCATGTGGTCCCTATCTTCTGGAAATGTGCATGCTGCATGCTCATTTTAATAGCGAACAATGAAGAAATTACAATTGTTTCCATTCACCCATAGTTTAATGAGGATTGCGTGATAATAGCAGCAGTTGCTTGAAAATCTAAAACTTTTCAGTTAGGGGAAAAGCTCCTACACATGGGTAATTATGTCCTGATTCAGAGGCTTTCCAGAAGAATGAAATAGTATATACATAGTTTTATTTTGTTTTGTTTTTCCTCCTCGATCATAGAGGACTAACGGAGAAAAAGGGGGGGAAATAATATGCTGGCTAGGTATGAAAAACTAACCGATTGTGATGGTAATAGACGATTACATCATGCATTACCATAGCAACGAAACTTATAAAATAACAATTATGTTAACAGAAGTTATTTGAAATTGCTTTCTTGATAGTTGATATACAACCCCAGTGAAAAGATGAGACACATAAATAGAAAGATTTGTTCTTTCAATTGAGGTTTGATTCACTATTTGTCTCTATTCTTGATTTTTCCCCATTATACTCTGAACTTTTGTAGAGGAGAGAAATATGCTTTTGTCTCTTTGATGGAATAAAAGCAATGCTTAAACCTTTCTCTCTACCTTTTTCTGTTTTGGAGGAGCTCTGCCATTATTTACTTTGCTCAAAAGGGAGCTGCGTGCCAGTTCAGCAGGTACAACATAGGTAACAATAAGAAAAATACCGTGGGGAAGTATTTCCCCAGAACAAAAAATAAAATGAAAATAAAACGTCAATGAAACCAGCTACAAAGTTCACTTCCATTTTGAAGGCACAGAATGGAAGAGGTTTGAATCTATTCCTCGTGTAAGTTAGGTTTCATTTTTGTTTAAATCCACAGTATGAAAGAAACGTAATAGGCTAGATTTATCTTGTAGAATTAGAATCTTTTTATTAAAATCTACCTTAGAAGTACCTTGCTACAAAAGCCTTCTAATTTTTAAAAATATATTTGATGTGTTACAGAATTAAGATATTCCTAATAATTTAGTCACCTAATGTTACTTTACAGCCAATGTTTTCTTTCTTTCTTTTTCTCTTTCTTTCTTTCTTCTTTTTCCTTTTTTCATTTCAAGAAATGTGGAAAACATTAGCTAAAATTGTGTTGGTCTGTACAATTTTATTCTGTTAAAGACAGGTTTTATGATACATTTAGCCTTTTAAATGACACTAATAGCCTCTGGAGACACATGGGTTTTCCTCTAGTGAAACAATTAAGTCCATTTCAATGCTATTTGGATAAGTTGAAACAATTCAGTTACTGTGTGTCCGCTTCTAGGTACATACTGTAAGCCCAGAGGAGATCCCCGAAAGTTACCTAAATAAGAAAGTTTTAGCCAACTTTAGACATGTACCAAACTGTTTGCTTTTTCCATATTTCACTCCCTTATTTTTCTCTCATTTCTTATAGAAGGGGAGTAATAAGACCTTCTGAGGTGTGCGCTGGTTGGGAAGAGACTCAGTAATGAACATTATTAATCAAAACTGCGTCATTTTCTTCTCCCTCCCTGGAGTTTGAAATGTGTTTCCCACTAGAATCAAGGAGATTTATTTGTCTTAAATTTATTTTATTTTTTTAATCAAGTAGGTTGGAATAAATATGTGTGCGTAATTAGACATACACATTCTGCTTTTCAGGTGAAAGCATTTTTTGGTAGTTAGAAATCTGTTCGGAATATATATTTGTATGTTGCTCAGTTATGAAGCTCAATTATAATCAAATTATTACTGACTGAGGAGTAAGGCAGCCAGAGGAGGTAATTTAGTGAATTCCAGATCTACACATTTGGCTTAGCTCATACTTTTAAGTTTAATGGTTGGGAGAAAAATAGAAGCCCAGGATTGCCTGCACTTCAGCAAAAGGTCCCCAGGTAATATTATTCACTTTTTTCAGACATTGGATCTGTTGAAATTACCTTATTAGAAAAATTGCTGGCAAAATGTTCTTTTTTTTTTTAACATGGGCACATGTTCATTTGTCATTCTATGGGAAAAGAAATAGAGATTCTTAACAAAGCTGGAAAAATTGATTTCAAGATTTTGGAGACTTCAAGGCGTTATTGATGCATTTCCATCTTCCTGGTGTCTGATCTCTGAATCCAGAAGAAACTTCAAGAAGCAGCAAAAGAAAAGAGCCACCAAAACAAACTAATCAACCAACACAAGACCTTTCTGTAGAAGCCTGGTTTTAATTGCTAATCAAATTGGGATCACGATAAATGTATTTTCACAGGTGCTGCTTTTTTCACAATTTCCTCTTAAATTCATTAATATAATAATACTCAGAAAATAGTAGACAATCTTGTCACTGGTCCTTGTGAGATGGAGGATGAATCAGAAGCATGAATTTTCTTCATTGTTTACTCCGAGACAATAGGAGGGCCAAAGTGAAGTAAATCTCTCTCCAGCCCATGGCGACCCTAATCCTCCTTCAGCAATCAAGTCTGTAGTAGTACAGGACATCTCAAATTCTGGTCTCACATGCGATGCAACTCTCTATCATGATTTTGACTTGTGCATCTTTTGTCCTGTCTCCCAGGGAGATGATAAAATCCTTAAGTAGTAAAGCCATGGATTGGCCCTTGTTGATGCTCAATGAACCTACTGCCATATTTAAAAATTTTGTGGGCTAACACCAGGCCCTCCCAGGATTTGTAGGTTAATAGTCCCATTAAAGTCACTGTGTACCATTGAGTACATACTAATGAAACAACTAAATAAATCAAGGACTAGAGAAACCACATAGTAAATGTCATATCATGGAAGTAAGAAAAAGGAAATGATTTTTGGCAAATCCAAAAAAGAAATCAAGTAAATATGGATTTATTATCTTTTTTATATTCTTTTTTATTTTTGGTTATAGTAGTGAATGAGGGTTTCCTTCAGTATTTGGGTTAAATAAGTGGAAGATATAATATGTACCTTTGTGATAAAAATCAAGAAATGTATATAGTCAATGTTGAATAAACAGTTATTTCTTCAGCAAGTTTTCTAGTTCAAAACTGTGTAAAACACTTTTATTTGTTTGTTTTAAACAAGAGAGTTGTAAAGATTAATGAAAATGTCTTAAAGGAACTTTAAAGTAGAGAAGGCAATAGATTTTTAAATGCAATGCATTTTTAAGTAATTAATTTTTGTAAAATGCTTTCATATTGTCCATGGGAATGCAATTTCTATAGTAAATGTAAAGTAGTAGATTTGAAGCCTATACTACAACTTCAATATTGAAAGGCAAAATGTACATTTCTCTCTGTAATTGGACAAAGAGAAAGTTAGTTTAGTGCCCAGACTAATATATTATAAGAGGAGATAGGGATCAATACAATTTTCAAAGTAAATAAGCTCTCGCTGCTGATTTTATTTCTCTCATCATTTACGAAACAAAATGCCTTCAAAGTTTTTACCCACATTTTTAATCCATCAAAGGATCTCTAATCCAGACAGTGCTGTTAATATAATGATAATGGTTACCTCAATTTCTCCTGGGTATTAGAATGTTAAAATATCATTTCATATTGTTAATTTTCCATCATAGATATCTCATCGCAGATATCTTAAAATTAACAGAATTATGATCAAATTCACCAAATATTTGAATATATATGACAAACCAGGAGCCATGTAAAATGCTGAGTATTAAAAATAAATAAAACACATTTTCTAAGATTGAAGAGTCGTAGGATCTGGTTAACATTGAGTTTAATTTGTCTGTCATTTCTAACAAAGAAGATATTAACCCAATTTGAAAAACTTCATGATTTCAGAAAAGAAAGAATTTTGTTTGTAATTTTATTTTATTATTTACTATTTAGCTCAAATTTAAAGTTTAGCCATAAAGCAAGATTAAAATGGATCCAAAATTTGGAGGAATGCCCTCAGACCAAAGTTCCTCAAACAGTAGAGATGTGTGTCACGTCAAGAATGATCTATTTTTTTCAACTCTTACAAATTGAAGGTAATGTTTTCTCATTCTAGACAGAAGAGTGTAGACTTTGGAATAAAAACAATCTGGGTTCAAATCCCCTATCTTCTTATGAGCTCAGTGGCTTGAGGTAAATTACTTTACCTGTATGAAGAATCATTTTCTCAATGATAAAAATGGAATTGAAATGCCTCCTACTACGTTCTCTGAATAACCAAAGAATGCAGAGTTTAGAAAGCCCTTGCACATATGAGGTAGTCGTTTAGTGGTAACTAAAGTTCAGTATCAGCTGTAATTTAGCTCATCTTTGAAATTAGGAATAGTTATGAAAAAAAAAAAAACTGTGTGTATGGATATTTTAAATTTAAAATGGCTACAGAGTGAACCTAAACTTTTTGCTCTGGAGGAGCAAGCTGGTAAAAGGTAAGATCATCCTTAAGCATTTATTTTCAAATTTAAACAATTGTAAGGAGTTTATGGGTTTCTCTTTTCTATTTATTTCAAATAAATAATGTGAGGAGGTAGGTGATGAAAGGAACATGCTTGTTATAATTACAACATGCAGATCTGCTGAGTGGATTTCAAGACTTTGGATTTGGACATTTTAGATTCAAACCCCAGTCCCTTCATTTCTCAACTGTGTTACTTTGGATAAATTACTTAATCTCTCTGAGTCTCAGCATATGCACTTAAAAATGGAGTGTCAATCAGGTTATTATTATAATTTAATACGATAATGCACGCAAAGTGCTTAGTGCAGATAAATGGCCCTCGAACGGCAGCTGTTATAATATTGATGCTGTTGCTTATAATATTGATGATGATGATTGTGATGATGTTGCAAAGCAGACTTTCTAGGGGTAGAAGGGCAAACATCTTATCTTTCTTTTAAATTATGGAAGCATTGCTTTTAGAGAATTTGGCTAGACCACAGCTTTAGTGTTCCAGGAGCCGAGGTTTCTCAGCATTATGTGGTGTTGAAACGGATACAATACAGAAGAAGCCCAAGACTGGAAATATTTATTTCCACATCCTGTGACATTTGCAATTACAACCTGAAACTTGGCCACACAGGTGAGCCGTGGCCTGGTAAATATTTTAGCTTTAATATTCAGAAGTGGGCCACACTTAAGCTTGGTTCTCAGTTCATAAAGAAGACATGAGATTCTAAACATCTTTCCAAGGTCAAAATAAGCCAAGCAAAGTACTCTTATAATTCAAAAGATACCAAAGAAAAGGAAAAAATATTCTCGAATCATCTTTACTTTATGTTTAAAATTTGATTGGGATAGCTGGGAAAAAGCATTCTCAGATTACAATGTATTTAATAGCCATTATCAACTTTGGTATTTAGTGGAACTATTTAAAAATACGTATGCAAAATCAGTAGGCCACAGGTCCCATCACCCTCCCCAGGACGTAGGTACATAGAATGAAAACCTGTGCATAACTAACATGCTATTTCTGTTCCCTGACGCAAATAGCACAGGCGTCATGGGATCCAAGATCACCAGGATGTAACCCCAACCTCATGTGTGACTTGAATGACACACCACCACCTTCTACAATTTGACTGTCCTTGAAGACTAGTGAAAAGGCCCTGCATTCAGATTAATGTTGTTCTCGCCTCAGATTACCAGCAAACCCGCAAACGCACACACAGGATTACAGCAAGAGGAGCTTCCTACTGCCCCCCACCCCAACTCCTCACGGCCCGCGGTGAGGACTGTGACCTGGGTGGGCTCCGAGCGCGGGCTCATGCCCGGTTCACCGTGAGGAGAGCAGGTCTACATCTGCTCCCCGTCCCCTCTCCATCTCAAACAAGGCAGCTCCACGTGGGGCCAGAGGCACAGCCTCCTCCCTCCCGAATGATCCAGGCTGACGCCTGCACAAGACCTTCACAAGAAGCCAGAGGACGCGGGAGTTGGAAGAGGGAACAGTGAGCACCAGTGAAGTTCAACAAAGGCACTAAGGAAAAGATTCAAATATCATTGGGCCTTACACGTCAAACGTTACTAGTTACCTTCGTTTGAGATATTTTAGGGAAAATAGTAAAAGAAAATAACATGTTTTATCATGCTGAGTTTGAGAAATATATATGAAATACTTCCTCTGTGTCAAGCCCCGTGCTAGTGCAGGGACTGTGATTGTGACAGGCAGAGAACCCGCCCTCACGGAGAGTGACTTCTAGAGAAAAAGGCAGTGTTTTAGGGGGAAGAATGCCCCGGCTCTCCTGCACCTCCCCAAAATGATAGCCACGTCCTAACTCCTGGAACCTGCGAATGTTTCCTTATATGGCAAAAAAAGACTTTGCAGGTGTGATTCAAGTAAGGATTTTGGGATGGGAGATTATTTTAGATTATCCAGGTGGTGAAAAGAATGACTTTAGATAAACACGTGTGACCTCTTAGATGCCAGTCTCTTCTCCAAATATCCAAGACCTAAGCTGACGTTCTGTGGGAAAGCATTTGCTATTATCTACGCATATAACTAAGCGCACGTTCCCTTGCACGGCAGGCAAGCCATCCAGACGCCACCAACCTCCGGCTTCCCCAAACCTCGGGCACTGAACTCTCCTGGAGTTCTCCAAATTTCTCTGTCTCACCTCCATGATTCCTCTAAAGCCCTCTCCTCTTCCATTGTCCACTGGCATGATCAACTCCTGCTAATTCTTTAGGGCTCGTCTCCAAGCCAGACTGAGCTGTGCGTTCAGTTGTGGCCTCGGGACACAAGCACCCACCACGATGGCAGCTCTCTCACCCGGTGGCACTTATTTGTGTGCATTTACTGTACTGGTTTTTTGTTTTTCAGTTAAGCTGTGAACTTTTCTTCTTTTCCTTTTTTTTTTTTTTTTTTTTTTTTTCTGAGGAAGATTCACCCTGAGCTAGCATCTGTGCCAATCTTCCTCTGTTTTGTATTTGGGACACCACCACAGCATGGCGTAGGTCCAATGCCTGGGAACCGAACCCAGGCCCCCTAAGTAGAGCACATGGAACTTAACCACTAGGCCACAGGGCCAGCCCCATGTGAGCTTGGTTTATAGTCTTAAATTCTAGCAAAGGGTCTCACTCCTTAAAAGTTGATGATCTAGCCCGACTGTTTGGAGATGGTCTACAAAGCCCTTCCTCATCTCCCTCTCTGGCTGTGAACCTGAATACTGACTTCCTTTGGGAGCCTCCCCCATACCGTGCTCCTTTGCCATTCGGTCTCCACATGTTTTATTTCTTTCACTGGAAACACTTCTCTCATTCTCCAAGTTAACCTACAAGACTCCATTGACGTGTTTCTTCTCAAAACACATGTCCCTGTTACTTTAGTCCTCCTCCTTTGGGCTCTCATGGTCCCTCCCCATCCCCTTTCATCACCCTTATCATATACTTTCGCTCTTTTGTTTATTGACTGTCTTACACTGAAACCCATGAGGGCAGAAAGCAATCGTTTCCAATTCGCTATGCTTTCTTGAGTAGGATTAGAAAAGGATGGAGATACAGCCGTGAACTGGATTTCTGGGAGTGGGTTGATGTGTGAACATTTTCATCACGACTGCACTGCAGTGAACAAAAACAGACTGAGAACATCCTGTTCGGTGGTACCAAGGAAGGGGCAAATAACAGAGTGACATGGTCAAATACGTCATGTTGCAGAAAACATGGCACCCAGTGGCTCTTACTGAGGCCAGTATCTGAACAGCAGCGTTTCAGCAGTGATCATGTGTAACATTCCAGGTGAGAGAGGTGTCACGAGAAATGTTTCATCACAATAAAGCAAGAGTTTGCAATTGACTCTCCAAAAGCATAATAAATTAGGAGAGATTTAAGGTTATCCCTGGAGTAAGAGAGCTCTCGTCCCCTTGCATTCTGATGCGCTTAATTGAGAGTGATGGAGAGGCTAGAGCAATAGAATTCAGCCTCATTGCTCTATGTGCAGCCTGTGATAAGCACTATTACTGGCATGACATCGATATCCGTGGCAATTATAAATATTGTAGTGCTTCACTTTCAGGCAAACTCAGGGCATGGGGGAGGGGACTGTGTTCCCACACGACATCATAAACATCATCCTTTATGAGTATTCCTAGAAAAAATGCTCAATTCACTGCTCTAGATCAGGGAGAGGCAAACTGTGTGAAGGGCCATACAGGGAATATGTTAGGGTTTGTGGGCCCTGTGGTCTCCATGCACTAATGCACTCTGCTGCTGTAGTGCTAGAGCAGCCTTAGACAATACATAAGTGAGTGCGCACGGCTGTGTGCCAATAAAACTTTATTTGTGGAAACTGAAATTTGAATTTCATATGATTTCCGTGTGTCATGAAATGTGATTCTTCTGGTTTTGTTAATCATATAGAGAGGTAGAACCATTCTCAGCTCAGGGGCCACACAGTCAGCGGGCAGCTGGAACGGCCCAAGGGCCGTAGTTTGAGGATCCTTGCTCTGGATCATTAAGGAAATCAAGAGCCCAACAGTGAGTTCATGATAGATTAGGACTTTAGTGTAACAAAAACTAAAATGATTAAACATGTACAAATGTCCAAATACTTTTTGCAAAAATTAAGGATAAAAAAGTTGCAATAGAAAACATTTTAAATCACAGGATGTAAACAGCTTAATGAAACTGGAAATGGAACAGAAAGTCAAAAAATAATAATAAATTCCTCATATTGCCTAAAGGGAGAAAATTTCTACTCTTTAAAATCTTTATTAGACTAGTATTTATTTTAGAAGTTTTAGCTAACTTATGGTAAAATTTAAAACATGACATCTACTTTCCAGATCACAAAAGAATAAGTGAAGAAAATGAAGTCTATATTGCAAAATTCAGGAAAAAAAATCAAGAAAATAATTTTTTAAAAATACAATATTAGAAGAGAGAACGAAGACCCCACAAGCTCATGTATTTATTAAACAAGAAGTGATTGACCTTTGGAGTCACAGCTACAATTCATTTAGAAAACGTAATAAAACAGGAAACTAATAATAGGAATTTAAGGAAAAAATTATTTTTATACTTTTAAAAATACTCTTGCAAGCTACTATTTGGTCAAAGAGTAAATTAAAAGTACAATTAAAAAAACATGAATATTACAGATTAAAACCTATGTAACTAAAGCTGTACCCACAAGTAAATTTATTCCCTCTTCTGCATTCTATATGGAAAGAAAACAAATGAAGTATTCAAATCATGTATTTAGAAAATAATTTCAAACCTTCCTTCCTAATTTAAAGAAAGCAGAAGGAAAAACATAATTTAAAAAAAAGCAGAAAACAATAAATCAGAAGAGCAAAATCTAGAATGGGTGAATGAATTCGCTAACGGGGTATTTGAGGAGCGGGGAAGGAGATGCACTGGAGGGCACTGGGCAGGAGGAGCAGCTGTCAGGCTGGGTGACCCATCTGTAGTCACGATACCTACCACATGGCTGGCCCATGCATGAGCCCAGTGGGCAGCTCCCGGTGGATGAGGAGGGGAGTGGCTCTCCTTCACTGGTAGAATCATCTTGTCCCCTGCTTGTTCACGAGTTCCTCTGTGCTGGGTCCTTTCTGGTGGGCATTATGTAAGACACAAAAGTTGCACAGTTTGCTCTCATTCCCCTCGGTCTGCACACATGCCCCTTCCCAGACCTCCTTGTCTCTAATGCTCCAGTGTTACTCCTTCCAGCTAAGCTCTTGGCCACTGCCCTGGTATCTGTTTATTACTTACCTTGCATCTCTGCCATTCCATTCAAAGCTCACTTTGAAGTGGGCTTGGGCCAGGGCTCTGCACTTCACCTGGCCTCCGTCTGCCCCCATCTTAACTGGGGAGGAGGGCACGTTAGTCTTTGGGGTCTCTGGTGTCAGTGCTTGCTCAAGCTCTGTATCCAATATCTCCTGATAGACCTGGGTGTTCTCCTTCCCTCTATATTCAGTTACTCCAGTGAATGACCATAGGTTCCATTGGAGAAAGATGGTGAACCTGCTTCTGCATGTAATTAGTACAACGCTGCAAGATCCTTTCTCTAGGAGACTGTCCTCCCTTCAACTGATGGACTTTCATCTCGAAACTGGGCAAAGGATCATAATTTTACCCCAAATAACAGAGGACTTCTTCTGGATGATATTTTAAAATTATTTTTTGTCCTATAAGTCAAGCAATACCTTCATCAGCCGTCTAACTGTTTCACCCCCGGGAACACAATGGTCTATTGCCAGGGCCACAGATTCTGCAGGTCCAGGCCCCCCGTTGACACTGAGGCCTTGCTGCTCATATAGTAATTGCATTCATCTTACCTCTAACCCTGGATGCCTGGCCTCTGATACTCTGGAATCTTGTCATCCTTGTGGAGGCCAGGAAGACCAGCTCCAGAGCACCATTTCTGAAGTCAGCCTTGTCTGACGGGAAACAGCCCGCAGCTGGGCCTCTCCCTGCTGACGCCCCTCGCTGGAGCATTCCTCACTGTGCTGACAAAAGGAGTCCTCCGAGTCCTCCAGGAACATAACTGGCCAGTGGACTCTCTAGTCTCATACAATAAATGCACTTTAACATGACTGCCTTAGGGTAGCCGTCAGGTGAGAAACGCAGTAAGACACTGTTTGCGTGCACGGGAACACGGAGTGCCAAGGACACGGAAGTGGGTACTGATGGCGTCTGCTGCAGGAGAGATGGAGGGATCTCCCACAGCTGTCCCCAGTGGGGCTGTATATCCTACCAGGGGCAAAGAGCTGTGGGTTTTTGTTTCTTTCTCCCTTCCTTTGTTAACCTCCTTTGAATTCATTATAGGATATAACCTCTTTGCAGTGTGTATAATCCCGGAGGGTCTCATTACTAGGGTTCCCTGGCCACCCCTCACCCAGGAGTGAGCACATGATCTAAGCTAGGCCAATTGGACTCTCTCTCCTAGAATGTTGAATCTTGAACAAAACGGGCAAGGATAATAAAAAATTGTTGGATCTCATTAATTCCAGTAGTAGTTCTTTGATAAGACCATTGGTTAGTTCTTGCTACTCAGACCCCAGGAGATGTCCTGATTCCTGTTCTTTATGAGAATGTTTCTCTAGTTTTCCTTTTATTTCTATGAGCTACATAACATTCTTTCAATAAAACCGCTTTATGCTTACGTTGGTTATAATAAATTTCTGTTGTTTGCAATCAAAGAACCCTAATTGATATTGGTGGACATTAGTGCTCCAACTTTGCAGATGAGAAAACTGACATTCAGTAAATTACATAACTAGTAAGTGACAGAACCAACATTCAAAGCCTTTGATTACAAATGTAGTGCTCTTTTTATTATGACGTGATACCTCCCTCCTATATGTTTTTATTCCTGAAATGACCCATAAAAATTTCCCTCAGCTATAGACAATAGGGTTATAAACATTTGATGTAGATCAGACCTGAATTGCTTAGAGATTAAAAGCTATTTAAAAGCATGAACCTTGTTTTAAATTTCTTCGTATTCTCATCCCTTATTATCAAGGACATTGCTTTGCATATGATTTCCTGTATACATTAGATACATTTGCTGATGAGTTATCCAAAGGAGACACAAACATTCAAGAATTGTTTAGCTAACTATCTCTTTCAATACTTCTTTCACCAATTCTGGGACTTTTTCAGTGTGTGTCTGAACTATTTTCTTGCCCTTACCAGCTCCTACCCATCCATTCATCCTCTATACAAAGCACTTTGCAATTGTTCTAGATCCTTGTCCACCTGAACTCGCTCTCTGTATTCTGCTGGTCTGTATAGTAGCTCCTTACCTAGACCTGAGACTTTGGGATTAGACACCTCACTTGAAGAATCTGGCTCCCTGGGGTGAGTCATTCTGGCTCCACTCTGACTGGCTAACCTTCCTAATATCCTGCTATGCCGTGGTTCCAGAGCACCATCATCAATGAGATCCCAGATCCTCCTTTCTGCCTCCATGCCAAGGAGGAAATTTGGACAGGAAGGGAGATTTTTTTAAAACTCTCTTCTACAAAGGTTATGACATTTTATTGTTCAAATAAGCCATCAACATTTTTCCTGATATTGACACGTATTGTTTTTCTCTATTTCTTTGGAAGTTTGTCTTACTAATCCATCTTTTTCAAATATCTACTTTTTGTCAAGTATTAGGAGGCATATTTTTATACTTTTAGTCTCTCTTAGCCTTTTCAGTATCATCTACTATAGACATATTTTTTTCCCTGACCATTGCACTGTTAAATTAAATCATGACTCCTTGGAAATGTGAGATTTATTCACCTTTGGGTCCCTGGACCTCAGCAAAGTGCCTATTACTTGGTGAGTACTTCATAAGTGTTTGTTGATTGAATGAATGAACTAATATATCCACAGTAACTACTGCATGTGTATACTGCATTTCTAAGTAAATATATACCTTATTCTCCATAAAATATTCATGTCAACACCCACCCCTATCTATTTCAAACCAAGTATGACCTTTTGTTTAAATTCTATTAATGTGATAGTGAACATGTGGGCTGATGAGATAGTTCAAGATTTCAATTAAATTAATTGCAGCTACCAGTTCAGGCCCAGAGTGCACGGTTTTCCACAGGAGTGGTGGAGCCCAGGGTGGAGGAGGTGCCTGTGGAAATCTGTGGTCTTTGTGGGCCCTGTAAGGGCGGAATTGGGGATTGTAATGTGACTCCTTCCATTCTAATCATCTGTTTTCCTTAGGCCAGTTGTCATCTGTTGGCCACAAAGTGAATTCTTGATTTTCCATGCCTGGTGTTGGCACATGACATACTGTATTTAATTCCCATAAGAGGACATCTCTATCTAGGTTGAAATGAAGGAAAAGGTCGAATTCAAAGGTCACATGTTTTTCTTTGTAAAGATCACCAAATAGTAGGATACAAACATGCTGGATGCCTGAAGTACAATGCGGAGAAGTAGAAAGATGAATTTATTTCCTTTTTAAACTCAGTTTCCATTTGATTTAACTGAAATAATTGCCATTGAATATCTTCCCACGGGCCAACTTCGTTCTCTTGAAAATGGACAACCATGTGAAAAAACCTATCCTAGTATTCAGGCTGAATTCAAGGGAGGCCAAATCAAAATATGCAATAACATTTATCTCCAATTCCAAAGTTGCTCTGTCCTGTTTTTTCTCCCTCAGACCCACTCCACATTAGTTTATTGTTTCTAGTCTCTTCTGCTGAAGCTCATCGCACACTGGATGTAATAATATGCTGTTTAGCATTCTCTGCATAAGGTAACGCAGGCCTTGAATGACAATGCTGGTCATTCCTCTGTATGAAAAACCCTGTGATTATGTTGGGTATCATGAATATTTACGGGAGAGATCTGTGGTGAATGTGTGTGTATCTGCACTAGTGAGTGTGTTCCCAGACTGTGATATCCACAGTGAAATGATCCCTAACCAAAAGTGTGCGGACGAACAACCAACATAAATCCCAATACCACAGGGCCTCCCCTATCAGTGCTTGGGGACAGGATGAGCTTCTGAGCTGTGGAACTCTGTGAAACCAAGAGAGATTTTGGTGGGACTTCCCATACAATGGGAGAAAATAGAAATAGAAGGGAAAATAGAGTCAAAATGGAACAACTGACAAATAAATATGACCTGAAAATCCTCAGGGTCAATTATCCTCATTCAACTCATATGTGACCAAATATAAAAATGGCTTTGGGATTGAGTTGCTGAAAAATTCAACAAACAGAGAGAATTGGGGCATATTAATGTCCTTCTGGAAGGCTTAATTTGGGGTGTGGGGAAATACAATTTTATGTTTCATATTTTTAGTCACTGATGAGCAGCATTTTCTAGCGAGAGAATGGAAATGACAGCAAATGGATTCTGTGGGCGAGAGGACAATGGAAGGACAGGATGCTCTCTCTAAAATAAATCCTATTTAAAAGCAGAAGAAAAGCTGCTCTTATAATACCAGATTAAAAACACAGTGTAAACAGGAAGAAAAAAATTAGTTGTTTTAAACAGGGATGCTAAAGAAATGCTTCATTTTGGCAGACATGAAGAAAGGCGGGAGAGATTTATACAGACACCAGCCCTGTGCCCACTAACATCCATTTCTCCAGCATCGTATCCCCCCCCACACACACACACACACATACACAGACAGGAATAAGGACCAGGAAACATGTATTTAGTTAATAAATTACTAAACACG
Source organism: Diceros bicornis minor (assembly GCF_020826845.1). NCBI lineage: Eukaryota > Metazoa > Chordata > Mammalia > Perissodactyla > Rhinocerotidae > Diceros > Diceros bicornis. Next base: position 64,585,918 of record NC_080755.1, read on the forward strand.
TAAGTGTATGAGGTGGTCAAACAAGAGTATGGACTGGGGAGTTTATAACCGCCAGGCTAGGAAATTGGAGAGCTGGTGAGGATTTCTTGGGACTGGACAGAGAATCAAGAGATGTGTCGTCTAGTCCTGGTGCCCAAAAACCCTGGAGATGCTGTCACTCATACCTTTTGGCCTTGATTCCTCCCTCTTTAAAGTGAAAGCACGGAACTTCATGATCATAATGACATTTTAGGTTTGGTATCTAAGGGAGGAGATGGCAGCAGACTCTGATATACACGTTTAGCACAGATACCTTTAGACTAAACATGTCTTTACCATGTTGAGTCTTCCAATTCATGAACAAAGATTCTCTCTCCATCTGCCTAGGTCTTCTTTGATTTCTGTCATCAGCATTTTGTAGTTTTCAGCATACAAGTTCTAAACATGTTTTGTTAGATTTGCACCTTGGCATTTGATAATTTTTGGAGCGACTATAAATGGTGTTGTATTTGCAACTTCGGTTCCCACTCTTCACTGCTTGTCTAGAGAAATACAAGCGAGGTTTGTGTCCTGACTGTGTGTTCAGTCAACACGCTGGTGTCACTGTTAGTTCTAGGAGGGGTGGTGGTTCTTTCTCTTTGTTTGTAAATTCCTTGAGGATTTCTACCTGGACCATCATGTTATTTTCAAAGAGGGGCAGATTTCGTTCCTTCTTTCTGATCTGTACGCATTTTATTTCCTTTTCTGTCCTTATTGTGATGACTAGAATTTCCAGCGCTATGTTGAATAATGGTGATGAGGCGCAACATCCTTGCTTAATTCTTCACTTTAGTGGAAAGTATTTTCTCTTTCACCACTGAGTGTGATGCTGGTTCTAGCATTTTGTAGATGCAATCTATCAAAACGAGGACAGTCCACTCTCTTCCTAACTTGCTGAGGATTTTTTTTATCATGAATGAATATTGAATTTTGTCAAATGCTTTTTCTGCCTCAATTGATATAATCACATGATTTTTCTTCTTTAGTTTGTTAATTCATTGGCTTTTGAATATTGAACCAGTCTAGCATCCTGGAGTAAGTCCCACCTAGTCACAGTGTATAATTCTCCTTATATATTGTTGAATTATTTTTGCTAATATTTTGATAATGATTTTTTTACCTATATTCAAGAGAAGATCTATATATGAACTTTCTGGTTTCCTTCCCTTCTTCCCTCCTTCCCTCCCTCCTTCCCTCCCTCCCTCCCTCCTTCCTTCCTTCCTTCCCTCCTTCTCTGCCTTTGACTTTGGTATCAGGGTAATCCTGGCTTCCTAAAATGAACCGGGAATTGTTCCCTTACCTCCTGTTTCCTGGAAGAGGTTGTGCAGAATCAGTGTTAATTTTTTTTTTTTGAATTTTTAGTAGAATTCTCTAGTGAAATGATCTGGGTCTGACGATTACATTTTGAGAAATTTTTAAATTACAAATTCAATTTTCTTCACGTTTTTAGAGCAATTCACATCATCTATATCATATTGAGTGAGTTGTGGTTTGCACTCTTTGAAGAATTGGTCCATTCAGATGAAATTGTTGAATTTTTATGGGGCCAGTTGTTTGTAGAATTCCCTTATTGTCCTTTTGTTATCCGCAGGGTCTGTTTTATTCTTGGTATTGGTAATTCCTATCTTCTTTCTTTTATCTTTGTCATTTTTACTAGAAGTTTGTCAATTTTATTGATTTAATTTTTCAGGAACTATATTTATTTCACTGATTGTCTCTACTTCTCTGTTTTCAATTTTATTGATTTCTGCTTTTTTCTTTATTATTTCCTTTCTTCTGTTTGCTTTGGGTTTATTTTGCTCTTCTTTTATAGCTTCTGGACAAAGAAGCTTAGACTATTAATCTTTCTTTTCTAAGGTATGCATTTAGTGCTATAAATTCCTTCTCAGCAACACTTAAGCTGCATCCCACAAATTTTTTTTGTATTTTTTTTATTTTATTTTCCTTTTCTTTTTCTTTTTATTGCGAAATTTTTGTTGTACATTATTGTTTGTCAGTCACCATATAAATGCATCACTCCACCCCTTGTGCCCCACCCCCTCCCCCTCACCCCTGGTAACCACCAAACAGTTCTATCTGTCTGTATGTGTTAGTTTATCCTGCACATATAAGTGAAATCATGCAGTGTTTGTCTTTCTCTTTCTGGCTTATTTCACTTAACGTAATACCCTCCAGGTCCATCCGTGTTGTTGCAAATGGGACGATTTTGTGTTTTTTTATGGCTGAGTAGTATCCCATGGTATATATCTACCACATTTTCTTTATCCAATCATCAGTCGAGGGACACTTGGGTTGCTTCCATGTCTTGGCTATAGTGAATAATGCTATGATGAACATAGGGGTGCATAAGCCTCTTTGGATTGTTGATTTCAGGTTTGTTGGGTAGATACCCAGTAGTGGGATAGCTGGATCATAAGGTACTTCTATTTTTAATTTTTTAAGAAATCTCCATACTGTTTTCCATGGAAGCTGCACCAGTTTGCATTCCCATCAGCAGTGAGTTAGGGTTCCCATTTCTCCACAGCCTCTCCAGCATTTGTTGTTTTTTGTCTTGGTGATTATAGCCATTCTAACGGGTGTGAGATGATATCGTAAGGTGGTTTTGATTTGCATTTCCTTGATGATTAGTGATGTTGAGCATCTTTTCTTGTCCCTGTTGGCCATCTGTATATCTTCTTTGGAGAAGTGTCTGTTCATTTCCTCTGCCCATTTTTTGATCAGGTTGTTTGTTTTTTTGTTGTTCAGTTGCGTGAGATCTTTATATATTATGGAAATTAATGCCTTGTGGGATATAGGGTTTGAAAATGTTTTTTCCCAGCTGGTGGGTTGCCTATTCATTTTGATCTTGGTTTCATTTGCCTTGTAGAAGCTCTTCAATCTGATGAAGTCCCACTTGTTTATTTTTTCTTTTGTTTCCCTTGTCTGAGTAGACATGGAATTTGAAAAGGTCCCTTTATGGCCAATGACAAACAGTGTGCTACCGATATTTTCCTCTAGGAGTTTTATAGTTTCAGGCCTCACCTTTAGGTCTTTGATCCATTTTGACTTAATTTTTGTGTATGGCTGAAGAAGATGGTCTATTTTCATTCTTTTGCAAGTGGCTGTCCAGTTTTCCCAGCACCATCTATTGAAGAGACTTTCCTGTCTCCATTGTATGTTCTTAGCTCTTTTGTCAAAGTTTAGCTGACTGGAGACGTGAGGTTTTATTTCTGGGCTTTCAATTCTGTTCCACTGATCTGTGTGTCTGTTTTTGTACCAGTACCATGCTGTTTTAATTACTATCACTTTGTAGTATGTTTTGAAGTCAGGGATTGTGATACCTCCAGCTTTGTTCTTTTTTCTCAGGATTTCTTTAGCTATTTGGGGTCTTTTGTAGCCCCATATGAATTTTAGTATTCTTTTTTCTATTGCCATGAAGAATGTCCTTGGGATTCTGATTGGGATTGCATTGAATCTGTAGATTGCTTTAGGTTGTATGGACATTTTAATTATGTTTATTCTTCCAATCCAAGTGCATGGACAATTTTTCCATTTCTTTATGTTATCATTGATTTCACTCAATAATGTCTTATAGTTTTCATTGTATAGGTCTTTCACCTCCTAGGTTAAATTTATTCCTAGATATTTTATTCTTTTTGTTGTGATTGTAAATGGGATTGTCTTCTTGAGTTCTCTTTCTGTTACTTCGTTGTTGGTATATAGAAATACAACTGATTTCTGTAAGTTGATTTTGTACCCTGCAACTTTACAGTAGTGTTGATTATTTCCAGTAGTTTTCCAATGGATTCTTTAGGGTTTTCTATATATAAGATCATGTCATCTGCAAACAGTGAGAGTTTCACTTCTTCGTTGCCTATTTGTATTCTGTTTATTCCTTTATCTTTCCTAATTGCTCTGGCCAGAATGAGTGGGCACCCTTGTCTTGTTCCTGTTTTCAGAGGGATGACTTTCAGTTTTCCCCATTGAATATGATGTTGGCTGTGGGTTTGTCATATATGGCTTTTATTATGTTAAGGTACTTTCCTTCTATACCCATTTTGCTGAGAGTTTTTATCATAAATGGATGTTGGGTCTTGTCAAATGCCTTCTCTGCCTCTATTGAGATGATCATATGGTTTTTATTCCTTGTTTCGTTAATGTGCTATATCACATTGATTGATTTGTGGATGTTGAACCATCCCAGTGTCCCTGGTATACATCCCACTTGATCATGGTGTACGATCTTTCTAACGTATTGCTGTATTCAGTTTGCCAATATTTTGTTGAGGATTTTTGCATCTATATTCATCAGTGATATTGGTCTATAGTTTTCCTTCTTAGTATTGTCTTCATCTGGCTTTGGTATCAGGGTGATGTTGGCCTCATAGAATGTGTTGGGAAGTGTTCCATCTTCCTCTATTTTTTGGAATAGTTTGAGAAGGATAGGTAGTTAACCTTCTTAATGTGTGGTAAAATTCTCCAGAGAAGCCATCTGGTCCCAGACTTTTATTTTTTGGGAGGTTTTTTATTACTGTTTCAATCTCTTTACTTGTGATTGGTCTCTTCAGGTTCTCTCTTTCTTCTTGATTCAGTTTTGGGCGGTTGTATGAGTCTAAGAATTTATCCATTTCTTTCTGATTGTCCGATTTGTTGGCATATAGTTTTTCATAGTATTGTCTTATAATCTTTTGTATTTCTGTAGTATATGTTGTAATTTCTCCTTTTTCATTTCTAATTTTATTTATTTGAGCCTTCTCTTTTTTTTTCTTGGTGAGTCTGGCTAAGGGTTTGTCAATTTTGTTTATCTTCTCAAAGAACTAGCTCTGTTTTGTTGATCTTTTCTACCGTTTTTTTTTTTAATTTCAATTTCATTTGTTTCTACTTTGATTTTTATTATTTCCCTCATTCTGCTGACTTTAGGCTTCATTTGTTCTTCTTTTTCTAATTCTGTTAGGCGTAGTTTGAGGTTGCTTATTTGGGCTTTTTCTTGTTTGTTAAGGTGGGCCTGTATTGCTATGAGTTTCCCTCTCAGGACCGCTTTTGGTGCATCCCATATGAGTTGGTATGGTGTATTTTCGTTTCCATTTGTCTCCAGATATGATTTGATTTCTCCTTTAATTTCATCAATGAACCATTGGTTGTTTAGTAGCCTGTTGTTGAGTCTCCACATCTTTGTCACTTGCCCAGTTTTTTTCTTGTAGTTGATTTCTAGCTTCATGGCATTATGGTTGGAGAAGATGCTTGCTATGATTTCAATCTTCTTAAATTTATATAAGCATGCCTTGTTTCCCAACATATGGTCTATTCTTGAGAATGTTCCATGTGTGCTTGAGAAGAATGTGTAATCTGCTTTGTTTGGAAGGAGTGCTCTATATATATATCTATTAAGTCCATCTCATCAAGTTTTTCTTTTAAGTCTATTATTTTATTATTGATTTTCAGTCTGGCGGATCTATCCATTGATGAAAGTGGGGTGTTAAGACCCCCTACTATTATTGTGTTGTTGTTAATATCTCCTTTTAGGTTTGTTAATAGTTGCTCTATGTACCTTGGTGCTCCGCTGTTGGGTGCATATATATTTAAAAATGATATGTCTGCTTGCTGGAGTGTCCCTTTTATCATTATATATTGCCCCTCTTTGTCTCTCATTACCTGTTTTATCTTGAAGTTAACTTTGTCTGATATAAGTATGGCAATACCTGCTTTCTTTTGTTTGCCATTAGCTTGGACTATTGTCTTCCATCCTTTCACTCTGAGCCTCTGTTTGTCTTTAGAGATGAGATGTGTTTCCTGGAGGCAGCATATTGTCGGGTCTTATTTTCTAATCCATCCCACCACTCTGTGTCTTTTGATTGGAAAGTTCAGTCCATTTACATTTAGGGTAATTATTGATATGTGAAGGCTTGTTGTTGTTATTTTATCACTCTTTTTCCAGTTCTTTTGCATTTCTTTTGTTTCTCATCCCATGTGTTTCGCACTACTAATTTAGTTTGGTAGTTCTGAATGGGGGTTCTCTTAGTTTTCTCTTTCTTTATCATGTGTGACACTATTCTTATTATTTGGTTAGCTGTTACCATGAGGTTTGTATAAAAAATATTGTGGATGTCATAGTCCCTTTTTGATGGCCCCTTATTCCCTTAGACTAAGTCGATTCGATCCCTTACGTCTTCTCCTTCTAAGTTATTGTTGTCACAACTTATTCCTTCTTGTGTTGCGAATTTGTGTTTCACATGATGAGGTTATATTTATTTTTGGTGCTTACCTTCGCTTGATCTTTGGTTTTATAACTAAGTGTTTGCTAATATATTCTGATAGAGAGCTGCAATATTTCTGGTTTTTTCAACCTATTTTCCTCCTTGTTCAAAACTTTGAATCCCTTTTCTCTTTTTTTCCTCAGGGATGAGGGCCTTCTTGTGCACTTCTTGTAGTGGGGATCTTATGGCAATGAACTTCCTTAGCTTTTGTTTATCTGGGCTAGTTATTATTTCTCCATTATATCTGAAGGATATTTTCACTGGATAGAGTATTCTTGGCTTAAAGTTTATGTCCTTCAGAATTTTGACTATATTGTTCCACCCTCTCCTAGCCTGTAAAGTTTCCGTCAAGAATTCAGCTGAGAGTCTGATAGGAAATCCTTTGTAAGTTGTTTTTTTTTTTGGTATAGCTTCCCTTAATATTTTTTCTTTGTCATAGACTTTTGCCAGCTTTACCACTATATGCCTTGGAGAGGGTCTTTTTGTGTTGATATATTTAGGAGATCTATTTATTTCATTCACTGATATTTCCAGCTCCTTCCCCAGGTTTGGGAAGTTCTCAGCTATTATTTCTTTTAACAAATTCTCTGCTCCTTTTTCCCTCTTTTCTCCCTCTGGAATATCTATAATCCTTATTTTGGATTTCCTAATTGAGTTGGATATTTCTTGGAGTTTCTTCATTTCGTTTTAGTCTTAGTTCTCTTTCGTCCTCTACCTGGAGCATTTCTGCATTGCTGTCCTCAATATTGCTAATTCTTTCCTCCATATTGTCAGCCCTGATGCTTAAGGCTTCCAGATTTATCTTTATCTCCTCTATTGTGTTTTTCATCTCTAAGATTTCTGATTGGTTTTTCTTTATAGTTTCAATCTCTTTTGTGAAGAAACTCTTGATTTCATTGACTTGTCTATCTGTGTTTTCTTGTATTTCATTAAGCTTTTTTATGATGGCTATTTTGAATTCTCTGTCATTAAAGTTATACATTTCTGTGCTTTCTGGTTGACTTCTGGGTGCTTGTCATTTTCCTTTTGGTCTGGAGATTTAATATATTTTTGCATAATGCCTGTCAATGTTGGCTTATTTTTCCTCATAGTGAAAATATATGGTCACAGTTTCCTCTTGTCACCACTGGGTGGGTGTCAAGGGCTGTGTATTCTGGCTCACCTCGATCCGTGGGGGCTCTGGTCAGCCCCTGGCTGAGCTGAAGCACAGTTGATCTGAAGTGCACCTGAGCAGAAGCTGCTGGGTTTGAAGCGTGGGGACAGCTGGGAGTGGAGTACAGCTAAACCAAAGCAGCTGGGGCTCAGGTGCAAGTGGGTTGAAGCAGCTGCAGGTGAAGCGCTGCTGGGCTGAAGAAGTAGGAGCTGGAGCGCTGCTGGGCCGAAGAAGCTGGAACTGGAGTGTGGCTGGGCCAAAAGTGCCAGAACTGGAGTGCAGTGGGCTAACATTGTTGGTGCCAAGTCAGCTGGAGCCTGAGCATGACCAAGCCAAAGCAGCTGGAGGTCGAGCCGAAGGATCTGGGGGCGGGGCATGGTCAAGCTGATGCAGCTGGGGCCGGGGCACAGTTGAACCCAAGGAGCTGGGGCCATGGCATGGTGCAGCCGGGGCAGCTGGGGCCAAGGTTCGGTCTAGCCAGAGCAGCTGGGGCTGTGGCGGGTGGGCCCTGAGCTGCTGCCACCTCTGGTGCGGGTGTGCAGGTATGCCCCACCGCTGGTGGGGCCTGGGCGCCTTGGGACTGCTGCCTCTGGTGGCGGGGCATGGTTTTGCTCCTGCTGTTGGTGGTGCTCAGGCACCTGGAGGCCGTTGCCTCTGGGGGCGGGGTGCGGTCACACTGCCATTACTGGTGGGGCCTGGGCAACTGGGGGCTGCTGCCTCTGGGGGTGGGGAATGCATCCCACAAATTTTGATATGGTATTTTCATTTTTATTTAGTTCAATTTAATTTTTGGTCTCCCTGGAAACATCCTCTTTGACCTATGGATTACTTAGAGGTGTGTTGTTTGCTTCCAAGTTTTTGGAGGTTTCCCTGCTCTATTTCTCTTATTGATTTCTAGTTTGATTCTATTGTAGTCAGAGAACACACTCCGCATGATTTCAATTCTTTGAAATCATTGTGGTTTGTTTGATGGTCCTGGGTTTGATGTACCTTTGTGTATGTCCAGTGGGAGCTGAAAAGAAGGCATGTTCTGCTGTTGTTTGCTGGCGTGTTCTGTAAATGTCGGTTAGATGTTGTTGGGTAATGATGTTGAGTTCTCCTGTATTCCTGCTGGTTTTCTGTCTAGTCATTCTATTAATAATTGAGAAAAGTGTGTTGAAGTTTCTGACTGTAATTATGAATTTGTCTGTCTCTCCTTTTGGTTCCATCAATTTTTGCTTCACATATTCTGCACTCAGTTGTTTGGTGCATGCTCTTCAGGATTGGTCTGCCTTCTTGGGTTGACCTTTCTGTCATTATGTCATGTTCCTTCTCTGTCTCTGGTAATTTACTTTGCTCTGAAATCTACTTTATTAAATATTAATATAGCCACTCCTGGTTCTTTTGATTAATGTTTGTATGGTGTATTTTTTTCATCCTTTTACTTTCAATCTACTTATATCATTGCATTTGAAGCAAAATTCTTGTAGATAAAATACAGTTGGGTCATGTTTTTTACCCATTCTGTCAATCTCTGTCTTTTATTCTTTGTATTTAGATGATGTGTATTTAATGTAATATTAGTATGTTAGGGCTTAAGTCTACCATTTTATTTTTTATCTACAGGTTGTTCTCTGATTTTGGTTTCTGTGCTTTCTTCATCCTGATTTCTTGTGGGTTACTTAGACATTTTTTAGAAGCTCATTTTGATTAATCTATGATGTTTTTAAATGTATCTTTTTGGATACCTTTTTAGTGGTTCCTCTAGGTGTTGCATTATATATACATAACTTACGACAGTCTACTGGTATTGACATTTATCACTTTGATTGAAGTGTAAAAACCTTACCTCCTTTGACGTGGCTTTACTCCCCCCATTGATAATATAATTGTGTTAAACATTCAGATAGTCATTCAGAATAACATCAGACAGTGTTGTAATTTTTGCTTTAACTGTTTTACATGGTTTGGAAAACTCAATAGGAGGAGGAAAATCTGTTGTAAGTGACTCATATTTTGGCTCTCATATTTTTTCATTCCAGTTGTTCAAGGATTTCTTCTTTTATCATTTCCTTTCTGGGTAGAGTAGTTCCTTTAGCCATATTAGAGTAGGTCTACTGGCAATAAATTCTTAGTTTCCCTTTATTTGAGAACATCATCATTTCTCCTTAATTCCTGAAGAATACTTTTCTTGGATGTAGGAGTCCAGGTTGACAGTCTTTTCCCGCAACATTAGAAAAATGTGTGCCACTTCCTTCTGACTTTCACATTTCTTCTAAGAAACTATCACTTGAGTTGTTGTCTCCCTAAAATTAAGGTGGGGTTTCTTCCTCATTTCAAAATCTTTTCTTTATCTTTTGTTTTCAGAAGTTTGACTACTATCTCTCTTGGTGTGGATTTCTTTGGGTTTATATTGAGGTTCTCTTAGCTTCTTCAATCTGTAGGTTTATGTATTTCACCAAATGGGAAATTTTTAGCCATTATTTCTTGGAACAGTTTTTCAGCCCTTCCCTCTTTCTTCTCTCCTTCTGGGACTCTGATGACACAAATGTTAGATCTTTTGCTTTAGTCCCATAGATCCTTTAGATTTAGTTCACTTTTTTTTCCTAGCCTATTTTCTCTTTGTTCAGATTGGATCATTTCTATTGTCCCATCAAGTTCACCGATTATTTCCTCTGTCCACTCACTCTGCTATTAAGCCTATCCATTGAGTTTTTATTTTGGTTGATGTATTTTCCAGTCCTAAAATCTCAATATGGTTCTTCTTCATATCTCCTATTTTTCTGTTGAGACGTATTTATTTGTTGAGACTTTCTATTATTTCATCTGCTATAGACATATTTGTAATTACTCTTTGAAGATTTTTTATGGTGACTGCTTTAAAATTCTGTCAGATAATTTTAATATTTCTGTAATCTCAGTGTTGCCATCTGTTTATTGCCTTTTCTTATTGAAATTGAGATTTTCCCTGGTTCATGGCATGATGAGTGATTTTTCTTATTGGAATTTGGACATTTGGGTATCATATTATGAGACTCTGGATTTTATTTAAACTTTCTGTTTCAGCTGGCTTTTTCTGTCATTGCTCTGATACAGGCTGATACCACCCTGGGTGGGAGGCGCAGGAGCATCTTCTTACTCCTCCCCACACAGCCTCTACTGACACCATGATGGGATGGCCTCATTACTGCTGGGAATTTGTGGACATCCTGACTCTCCACTAAGCCTCCTTTGGCACTGCTTTATTGAGAATTGGGAGCAGGCAAAGTCCAGGATTACTGAGTGACCACCACTGACACCACAAGGGCTGAGGGAAACTATCTGCCTGGGAATAGAAATCCTGGCTCCTATTCAGCCTTTTCTGACCACCACCCTGGAGAGGAATTTGGGATCCTCATCACAGCCTGGCAAGCATGGAAGTCTACGTGCCCACTCAGCCTTTGCTGGGGTTTGTGGACATTGAGAGCATTTTTTTTCTGTGATATTTGACTAGAGTAGAGTGGTTAATGTCTTAAAGTTTTCTGGTTTCCTAAGCTACCCTTTTCCTGTTCCTTTGGATAGAGATAGTGGATTTATTGGGACTTCTGTTTGTATATGTGCGTGATTAGTGTTTCTGGGTCACTGGCTTCTTCAGCTCCAAGTCTGGGATATATGAGGCAAAAAGAAAACCTAGATAATGCACAGCTGTGCCATTCCTTGGATATGGGGGTCCCAAACTAATCTGCCTTCTTTCAGAGTTTTCTTTTGTTCACTTTATATAGAATGACCAAGATTTTTATTTGTATTTAATGAAAGGAACAGAGAAAAGTACGTCTACAACATCTTTCTGGAAGCAGAAGTCCTATAGGTCAATTCCGAAATATGTTTCAAGAAACTTAAAACTGTTGAAAATTATACAGCCACCTTCTCTGTATATGCAAGAGGCAGTATTTTTAGAAATAAATAACAAAGCTTTAAACAAAAATCCATCTGGTTATTAAATAATTAAATAACTTGAGTTAAGAAGAAATCAAATAACTACAGAGTATTTAAAACTAACAAGAATAAAAACTTTATAGCAGATTGTCAAAGATAGAGTCAAAGGGAAATTTGTAGATATAGTGCATTAATTTTTTTAAAAAAAAAGTGAAAATAAATTATTTGAATGTTAAACTCAGTAGGGTTTAAAGGGAAAACAAAAAAGCCAAGAGGAAGCAAATAAAGACAAAAGCAAAGATCAATGAATCAGAAACCAAGAGAAAAAAAATATTGTACTTTTTTCGGTTCATTCAAGAGTTAATTTCTCAAAATAACTAAATGCATAGATAAATTTTTGACAGGTATAATCAAGATACTAAGAGATTTAACCTTTCAGTTACAGAAAATTAGTATCAAGAAGGGAGTCTTTATTGTACATAGATAAGTATTTAGAATTATTGAGAATAACTTTAAAAATTTTACATTAACAAAGATAAAGGTTTTATAAAACAAATTACTTTCCAGAAGAAAATTATAAAAGTTGACTCACAAATAGGAAGAAAATCTTCAAATAGTAAAATTGAAATGACTACTGAAGAAATAACTTCAAAACTGTCTCTAACTTCAGGTTTTTCCCACTTGCAAGAACAGGAAATTGTCATGCCTTTAGAAATATCTCACAGCACATTAAAGCTGATGGAATTTCTAATTCCTTAGTCAGTCACTAGTCCCAGGGGATTCTGGAGTGCACCAAATAGATCTCTTGCCCTCAAGGAGATTATATTGTGTTTGCGGATGGGGGTGGACAAGCGTATTAGCAAAGATATAAACAGATCAAAGATAATATAATTGCATAATTAAAAGCTTCTTTTCTTCTGAAAGCATCTTTTTAAATCAAGACTGAAAGGATATTTCCTTAATATTAGGAATATAATGACATCAAACAAGTAGTCTACATACTCAACGGGGGAAAACTGGAGATATCCATTAAAAATCAGATCCAGGGTGAGAATAACTGGTTATTTAACAATGTTATGGAAATTTTGTTGGTGGCTTAACACAATAAAAAAAATGAGATACAACTAGATGATTTGATAAAATAAAATTGTTATTAAGAGAGTTAATATATATATATTTATTGAGATAATTTCTTGCTGAATGTTTAAAAAATATAATTCAAGGTATCAACCAAAAATAAAGAGCAAAAGAAGAGTTAAGAGTTAATGAATGGGTTCAGTAAGATGGCAAATCATAAACGTATAAAAACAAAATAAATCCTAGAAGAAAATATAATGGAAAAATATCTCTGTCATAATTTCAACCAAACAATATCATACCGAGGAATAAAACAAATTTTTTTAAAAAAAATTTTAATATATGGAAAAACCATGAAATACATAAGATCTTCAATAAGTGAAAACATACTGACATACTGATCATATTTCTCCATGAGATGACTGAATATTTTAAATATGTGTCATTTCTCCACAAATTAAAACAATTGCAATCAAAATTATAAATGACCCAGGGAAGAATAAACAGGTGGAAATATAAAGAATATTTTGAAAAAAACAAGAATATGAGGGAGGAGTGTAACTAACTTTGCCAAACGTTAGTTAATAGAGTTAAGGGTATCATGCATACTAATGGAACAGAATGGAATACCACAAACAGATCAGTTCTTTACATATTTTAGTATTAAATAAGGCATGTATTACTCATTATTGAAGGGATAGTTAATTAATTATTTTGGGGAATAAAAGTAGTTTAGTACCTCCCCAAAATTATATACAATAATAAACAAAACAAGGATGAAATAGTTCATTGTAAACAAACAAATGATATAACAACTTAAAACAGCTAGAATATTTCAGCAGATAAGGGCTTTTTAGTATGATAACAAAGGAAGAAACAGTAAAGAAATATAAACATCTGGTAGTAAGGTTTTTAATTATCCTCCCTTCCAAAAAATCCTACCAAGAATAACAATAAAATGTAAATGGCATTCAAAAATAAATGAACGTACCCTTTGACTCTCTTCACCCACTTTTGGGGTCAAAAGGTACAAACTTCCAGTTATAAAGTAAATAAGTCTTGGGGATATAGTGTACAGCATGATGATTATAGTTAATAATACTGTATTACATATTCGAAAGTTGCAAAAGAGTAGATCTTAAAAGTTCTTATCACAAGAAAAAAAAATCTTGTAACTATGTATGATGATGAATGTTAACTAGACTTATTGTGGTGATCATTTTGCAATACATACAAATATCAAATCATTATGTTGTACACCTGAAATGAATATAATGTGATGTGTCAATTATACCTCAATTAAAAAAAAATAATGTAATCTATCCAATCCAAAAAGAAAAATCACATGATCATATCAACAGATGTAGAAAAAGCATTTGACAAAATCCAACACTCATTTGTGATTAAAAAAAAAAAACTTTCAGTAAACTGGGAATAGAAGGCAACTTTCTCAACTTGATAAAGGCTATCTAGAGAAAACCTACAGCTAACATACTTAATGGTGAGAAACTTGAAGCTTTCCCACTAAGATCAGGTACAAGGCAGGGATATCCCCACTTAGCACTCCTTTTCAACATCATACTGGGGGATTTAGCTAATGCTATAAGAAAAGAAAAGGAAACAAAAGGTATACAGATAAAGAAAGAAGAGATAAAGCTGTTTCCAGATGACATGATCGTCTATGTAGAAAATCTAAAAGAACCAACAAAAAACTCTTGGAACTAATAAGAGAGTATAGCAATATTTCAGGATACAAGGTTAATATACAAAAGTCAATTGCTTTTCTATGTACTAACAATGAACAAGTGGAATTTGAAATTAAAAACAAAATACAATTTACATTAGCACCACCAAAAATAAAATACATAGGCATAAATCTAACAAAATATGTATAAGATCTATATGAGCAAAACTACAAAATTCTAATGAATGATATCAAAGAAGAACTAAATAAATGGAGAGATATTCCATGTTCATGGATAGGAAGCCTCAATTTTGCCAAGATGTCAGTGCTTCCCAACTTGATCTACAGATTCAAATGCAATCCCAATCAAAATCCCAACTAGTAATTTTATGGGTATTGGAAAACTGATTCTAAAGTTTATATGGAGAGGGAAAAGACCTAGAATAGCCAAAACAATATTGAAAGAGAAGAACAAAGAGGGACTGACACTACTTCAAAACTTACTGTCAAGACAGTGTGGTATTAGCAAAAGAATAAACAAATAAATCAACAGAACTGAATAGAGAGCCTAGAAATACCCCCACAAAGGAGCAAAGGCAATACAATGGAGCAAAGATGGTGTTGGAACAACTGGTGTTGGAACAACTGAATATCCATTTGCAAAACACAAATCTAGATGTAGACCTCACACCTTCATAAAAATTAACTCAGAATGGGTTATAGACATAAACGTAAGACACAAAACAATAAAACTCCTAGAAAATAACATAAGAGAAAACCTAGATGACATTGGGTATGGCAATAATTATTTAGATAAAACACCAAAGGCATGATCTATGAAAGAAATAATTGATAAGCTGGACTTCATTAAAATTAAAAACTTCTACTCTGCAAAAGACAATGTTAAGCAAAAGAAAAGACAAGCCACAGACTGAGAGAAAATATTTGCAAAAGACACATATGATAAAGGATTGTTATCCAAATTATACAAAGAACTCTTAAAACTCAGCAATAAGAAAGAAAACAAACAACCCAATTAAAAAATGGACCAAAGGTATAAACAAACATCTCACCAAAGAAGATATACAGATGGCAAATAAGAATATGAAAAGATGCACCACACCATATGTCATCAACAAAATGCAAATTAAATCAACAATGAGATATCACCACACACCTATTAGAATGGCCAAAATCCAGAACATTGACAACATCAAATGCTGACAAGGATGTAGAGGAACGGGAACGCTCATTCATTACTGGTGGGAATGCAAAGTGGTATCGTCACTTTGGAAGACAGTTTGATGGTTTCTTACAAAACTAAACATGATCTTACCACACCATCCAGCAATCACACTCCCTGGTAATTACCCAAAGAAGTTGAAAACTTAAGTCCACACAAAAACCTGCATGTGGATGTTTATTGATTCCTAATTCATAATTGCCAAAATTTGGAAGCAACCAAGATGTCCTTCAGTAGGTGAATGGATAAACAGACTGTGGTATATCCAGACAATGGAATATTATTCAGCCCCAAAAAGAAATGAGCTATCAAGCTATGAAAAGACACGGAGGAAACTTGAATGCATATTACTAAGTGAAAGAAGTCAACCTGAAAAGGCTACACACTGTATGATTTCAACTATATGACATTCTGGAAAAGGCAAAACTATGGAGATAGTAAAGATCAGTGGTTGCTGGGGGGGAAGGAATGAATAGGAGAAGCACAGAGGATTTTAGGGCAGTGCAAATACCCTGTATGGTACTAAAATGGGGGATATATGTCATTATACATTTGTCAAAACCCATAGAATGTACAACACCAAGAGGGAACTCTATTGTAACCTATGGCTTTTGGATGACAATGATGTGTCAATGCGGGTTCATCAGTTATAACAAATGTACTATCCTGGTGGGAGATGTTGATAGTCGGTGAGGCTGTGCATGTACGGGGGCAAGAAGTATACAGGAAATCTTTGTACTTCCCCTCAGTTTTGCTAGAACTTAAAACTTCTCTAAAAAAAGTCTTAATTAAAAAAAAAATTTTAATGTAAATAACAAACAAAATTGTAGCAAAAAACCTTTGACAAATTAATTATCTCTTTTATATAAAAAGTGTCACAAATCAAAGGCCCTGGGAAATTAAATACATAAAAATTGAAAAAATAATGATTACCAAATTGAATCTTTTTCAAATTGGCATTTTTTTAAAAAAAAATCCAATGTTGAGAATTCTCAAAATATAATTGATTCTAATTCAAAATTAAATAAATGTGTGTATGCATGCATACATACACACGCATGTTATACAAAGCATTCATCTTACGTATAACAAGAGACAACTGAATTTCACTACTTGACAAGGGTAAGAATTACTGTAATTGATAAAGAAAAGTCCAAAAGTGATACACTTCAAAAAGAAAGCTGCTTAAACGTGTCCTGAATATTGCCGTCATGTTCAGCGATGGCTGTGGGTCACAGGGGCTGTATTTTCTCCTGCGCTGTGGGAGACTCTGATCTTCCCGGGCACCCGCCTCGGAGACACATTGGGATCAGGACCCGGAGAGAGTGACATGAGGCCACTGGTCAGCACGTCCGAGCAGCGGCAACAGGTGCCACAGTGAACCGATGAAGGAGAAACGCTCAGCTTTTGTACACAATGCCTGTGGCAAGATTGCCCATTTACGTCCCCCCTGCCTACGGCCCGGGACGATGGTGTTCGCAGGTCCTCCTTACCCCTTCTCACTGAAGGCTCCTGGGGCCCCTGCTGCTCTGTGCCAGGGCCCTGGTTTCGCCATCCTCCCCACGTGGGCTGAGTATTTAAACACAGTCTGTATCAAGTGCGGAAACTTCCTCTCCTGTTATTATGATCTATTTTATTAATAAAAATGCTGTATTTTTCAACATTTCCATTCCATAAATATAGGCCAAACAATATCATGGTTCCTTTAAGCATCCTATATTTATTGCAAGTTTTTATTAAAAAACAGGAAATGAAGGGAAATAAAGAAACAGTAGTTAATTCTCCTATAGATACGAGTGTCTTTTATGTTTTATTTTAACCTTATGAGAACAGAAGCAGCAGAATTTACTGATCCTGGTAACACTGCTGAGGTCCCAGGTCTTCCTGACACGGCCCCTCCTCTGCGTGCCTTGTCTTTTCCTTCCTGTTCCTTTCTTTCACCTTCGTGCCCTTTAGAAATGACACGGGCGACGTTTGGCAGCCCTGCTCCCTACAGCGACCACACAGGTGCCTCTGGAGCATCTTCCGCGGTGTCTGAAAGGTAAGGTAAACAGGCAGCAGGGCGAGACGGGAGGAAGCCGTTCGTCTGTCAGTTTGTACTTGCCTTCACGTCGTAATCTAATCCAGGGTTTAGAAAGAACTCTTGCTGGGCCCGACTGTCTCCAACGCTGCCCCTTTTCCTGGTGTCACCGGAGTCTCAGCTCTCAGCAAAGGCCTGGTCCCCGCTCTTTCTGGAAAGGCTGCCCGGTGGCGCGTCAGCCGCGCGAGTTACAGGGGCGGCTGGCATCCCCGGAGGCGGGCGGGATCCTCGGGACGTCAGGAGAGGCAGGCTACGTCCGCTGAGAGCTGCGGGCCGCGGGGTTTTTGACACCTGACACACAGTTTCGGCAGGGCCAGCCACAATCGTAAAATGCTTCATTTTCCCCCTGGCTCTTTCCTCTCCCCTTTCGTTGACTGCCAGGCTGGCCCACAGCTGACATCACAAGAAGGAGTGGGACAGATTTCAGCTGTCAGCTCAACGGTGCAGAAACGTGCTTGCCAAAAAGGAAAAAAAAGAACTATAAACTTTTAGCAGGATATGAAATACTAGTTTCCTGGTGAGAAATCGGTGGCCAAGATACGTAGAAGAATTTATTTTTTGCAACTAAATTCACCCCTTAAATCTGCTCCCTCCACCCTCCACTCCCCACCTCCACAACCCCTTCACCTAAAGACACCCCTCTGAGAGGAGTTGTCACAGGAGATAATGAATATATGCATAGACCTAATCAATCAGCCCCTTGGATGCTCTTGAAGGAGATCACGAGACTCCACCAGGGTCTCGTGCCTGCTTACCTCACCAGCCGAGCACTAACAAAGGTAACCCAAGGCAGCCCCGTTCCTGCAATACTCACCGCGCAGTCAACTTAACTAGCAGAGCCAGGCGCGCCCCATCAATCTGAACTCTTGTGCACGACAGGGCTTCCTCAAAAAAGAGCGGCTGCAGAAAACAGAAAGCAGAAAGCATTGTGGGAATGCCTTTTAGTTTTTCCAGTGAGGATGGAGAAGTGGGAGGGGGAAAAGAAAAGAAGGAAAGGAGGCAAACTACTGAAATCTAGAAGAAACAAGTACAAATGAATTATCTTAAAAAGCAGATGTAAAATGAAGACGCATAAATATATAAGGCACTGACATTGTATTAAAATAATGCCGAAATTATAGAGCTGTCATCCACAGACCCGCCGAGGTGCCTCTCCCTGCACGATGTGGTTTGGTGCCTCTCTGGGAAGGGTGGGGCAAGGCTGACATTAGAGTCACTGGGCAGAGGCAGGCAGGGAACCGTGTGAGGGCGGTCCTCTTCCTCAGGACGCTGAAATCAGGGGCCAAGTGCCCCAAATGGAGACCTGTGCTCTCATTTACAGGTAACCTTATGCTCTGGGAGACCAGACTAGCTGGGGGGACCTGAAGCACCACCCTCACCAAAAAATAAAATATAAACCCACATCTGGACCATGGAGTATGAGAAGGTGATGTTGTAGATGGACTATATTCTTACGGGAATAAAAGGATTATTCCGAAAAGGACAACAGAGTTTTCTCTCTCAGACAGTAGGCACAAACAATAGGAACTGAAAAGCAGTTAGGGATGTAACACAAAGATGCATAAGTCCCCTTCTTAAGTACCGAAAGCAGGAGTAAACATATAGACTGCCCGAAGACGACTTTTCTAAAGTTTTATTTTCTGAACTTCATTCTATTAACCTTTAAAACAACACTAGTAGACCATTTTTGAAGGAAAGTACTTTATATTCTTTTCACCGCTGAAAAAGCAAACATAACGCTTGGACTCTTCCAATACGTAATTTTTAGTTTAAAACAAAAAGTGTGATACTTGAGACTAAAGAAAATGATGTTTCTCTCATTAAGGACTTGCCTCATGTTGCTCTCCAGTAGCCCAGGCCGTCCCCGGGTTGGACTTGAGGGATGACACAGTAACTCCATAGCCCGTGGAGAGCGCCGTCTACCCTGAGTTGCCTTCCCTGCTGCACGGAGTGTCTCCTGACAGGCTGCGGTGTTATTGTTCGATGGGGAGCTGGTTTACAGATAAAGGTGGCCCTGTCACAAGTCCTGAATAGCTCAAAGCTAATTGCTGACCCTAACAGTCCCAATTAGCTGTTACAGGCTCAGCAAGGCAGCCCCTGGGGCCCAATCCTTTCTTGCACACATATTGTGACACTCTCCCCCACGTCGGTACCTTGGCTATGGGCTTTGTAGTCACCATTCAACAGATCAAAGTTTTATTAGAAAGAATGACTGCCATATCAGCCTCAACAGGCCCAGACACAGGCATCCCGTACAGCTATACACACATCACAGAAGCACCCGTAGTAATAAGCAAGAATCCAACGTGGTATTTTTAGTGCAGGTCGTAAAGGATGCCTGGATGGCTGTAATTTGATGAAATAATCTCAACCATTTAATTCCAATAAACTCCTCAATATTCAACACTAGTTAAAGTACACCCACTGGCTTGATCCCTGAAGTGGGGATGAGCACCAGTCTTAGATCAGGCATATTCCCCCAGTCTCCAGACCTGCCTGATCTCAAGAGTACCCTCACCCACACAGATACACATGCAGGGCATAGATATTCTTTCCTAAAATTTAAACATGTTCTTCTTATTTTAGAAGTCATACATGATCATGGTAGAAAATATGGAACACAGATGGGGAGAAAAAGAAAGGGAGGAAGAGCACACACGTTCTCCCTATGCAACCTTTGGACTTTAAGTTACCGGAATTTTCTCACCTTATTTAAGATGCCTCATAAACATCATGGATAGTGATAGCATAATATTCTATCATGTGCAGTTTTTTTTTGTTTCCCATTCTCTAACACTTTGGGCCAATTAGTATTCAATGTTTTTGCCATTATGAGCATAGTACATAAAACTTTTCCATATTTTTGGATTATTGTCTTAGGATTTATTTCTAAAGTAAAATTCTTAGGTCAAAAGACACTAGGTCAAAGGATATTGATCCATGTTGCCAAAATGTTGTCCAAGAGAATTGAAACATCTTTTTCTCTGCCTGGCAATGTTTGACGATAGTTTACCAGATAGATATTCACCAGCATTGTGTTATTATTTTTTGGAAATATTTATGAAATTTTACATTAGATTATTATTATAATTGAACTTTTGCCATATGTTTGTTAGAAGTTTGTGGAAAATTTTGTTTATATCCTTCAACCATTTATCTAGCAGGTTTTTAATGGTTTTTCTAATTGATTGCCTGATTACTTTAAGTAGCGTAAATATTTCTCCTTCACTGTTATTAAATATTCCAAGTTGTTTCATTCAATGTTGGATTTTTTAAGTACATATGTATGTTTTTTACATCTTTATTTAGCCAAATCTATCAGTTTTCCTATTAATTCCATTGCTTTTAGGCTTAGAAAACTTTTCCACATCAAGAGATCGGATACATATTAAATTAAACAACACGGTCCTGAACAACCAATGGGTGAAAGAAGAAATCAAAAGGGAAATCAAAAAATATCTTGAAACAAATAAAAATGGAAAAACAACATACCAAAACTTATGGGGTGCAGAAAAAGAAGTTCTAAGAGGGAAGTTTATAGTGATAAACACCCTCATTTAGAAAAGAGAAAGATTTCAAATAAACAATCTAACTTTACACCTCAAGGAATTAGAATGAGAAGAACAAACTCAGCCCAAAGTTAGCAGACAGAAGGAAATAAATATCAGAGCAGAAAAAAATAGAGAGCAGAAAAACAATAGAAAAAATCAATGAAACTAAAAGCTGGTTTATGAAAATATAAACAAAATTGACCACCTTTAGCTAGACTAACTAAGGAAAAGAGAGAGAAGACTCAAATAAAGAAAATCAAAAATGAAAGAGGAGATATAGCTACTGATATCAAAGAAATACAAAAGATCATATGAAACTACTCTGAACAATTATACACCAACAAATTGGATAACCTAGAAGAAATAGATCAATTCCTAGAAATAAACAATGTACCAAGACGGAATCACGAATAAATAGAAAATCTGAACAGACCAATAATAAGTAGGGAGATTGAATCAGTAATCAAAAAATCTCTCAACAAAGAAAAGTCCAGGACCAGATGGTTTCACTGGTGAATTCTACCAAGCACATAAAGATTTAATACCAATCCTTCTTGAAGTCTTCCAAAAAATTGAAGAGGAGGAAACACTCCCAAACTCATTTTATGAGAGCAGTATTACTCTGATACCGAACTCAGATAAGGAAACTGTAAGAAAAGAAAACTATAGGCCAATATCCCTGAAAAATATATGTACAAAAATACTCAGCGAAATTTAGCAAACTGATTCAGTAGTACATTAAAAGGATCATAAATCATGATCAAGTGGGATTTATCCCTTGTTTGCAAGGATGGTTCAACATATGCAAATCAACAAACATGATATACCACGTTAACAAAATGAAGAATAAAAATCATGTGATTATCTCAATACATGCAGAAAAGCATTTAGCAAAATAGAGCATCCTTTAATGATTAAAAACTCCTAGCAAATTGGGCATAGAAGGAACATATCTCAACAAAAGAAAGGCCATATATGACAAGCCCACAGCTAGCATCATACTCAACAGGGAAAAGCTGAAATCTTTTCTTCTGTGATCAGGAATAAAACAAGGGTGCCCATTCTCACCACTCCTGTTTAACAAAGCCTAGCCAGAGCAATCAGGTAAGAAAAAGAAATAAAACGCATCTGAATTGGAAAAGAAGAAGTAAAATTTTCTTTGTTTGCAGATGAAGTGATCTTATATATAGAAAATCCTAAAGACTCCATCAAAAAAGAGTTATAACTAATCAACAAATTCAGTGAAGTTGCAGGATACAAAATTAACAGACAGAGATCAGTTGTGTTTCTATATGCTAACTACAAAATACCTGGGGAAAAAATGAAGAAAACAATCCCATTCACAATAGCATCAAAACAATAAAAATACTTTGGAATAAATTTCCCATGGAGGTAAAAGATCTGTACACTGAAAAGACTGTAAGACTTTGATGAAAAAATATAAGAAGACACAAATAAATTGAAAGATATTCTGCATTGATGGATTGGAAGAATCAATACTGTCAAAAATTTCCATACTACCCAAAGCCATCTATAGATTCAAAATAATCCCTATCAAAATTCCAATGGCATTTTTTACAGAAATAGAAAAAAACACGCCCAAAATTTGTATGGCATCACAAAAGACCCCAAAAAGCCAAAGAAATCCTGAGAAAGAACAAATCTAGAGGCATCACAGTTCCTGATTTCAAACAACACTACAAATCTACAGTAATCAAAACAGTGTGGTTCTGGCATAAAAATAGACACATAGACCCATGGAACAGAATTGAGAGCCCATAAAAAAAAAAAAAAAAAAAAAAAACCCTGCATGTGCAATCAACTACTGTTTGACAAGAAAATCAAGAATACACAATGGGAAAAGGATTGTTTCTTCGATAAATGATGTTAGGAAAACTGGATAATCACATACAGAAGAATGAAATTGGTCTCCTATCTTACACCACTCACAAAAATTAACTCAAAATGGATTAAAGATTTAGAAACAAGACCAAAACCATAAAACTCCAAGAAGAAAAAATAGGGAAAAAGTTGCTTGACATTGGTTGTGGAAATTATTTTGAGGTATGACCCTAAAATCACAAGCAACAAAAGCAAAAACAAATAACGGAACTACATCAAACTGAAAAACATCTACACAGCAATAGAAACAATCAACAAAATGGAAAGGCAACCTACACAATGAGAGAAAATATCTGGTAAGGGGTTAATATCCAAAATATGTAAGGAACACATACAGCTGAATAACAAAAAACCAACAATCTGATTTAAAAACAGGCAGAAGAACTGAATAGACATCTTTCCAAAGAAGATATGCAAAAGGCCAACAAGTACATGAACAGATATTCAACATCACTAATCAACAGGGAAATGCAAATCAAAAACCAAATGAGATCTCTCACCATAGCTGTTAGAATAGCTATTACCAAAAAGACAAGAGATAAGTGTTAGCGAGGAAGTGGAGAAAAGGGAACCCTTGTGCACTGGTGGTGGGAATGTAAACTGGTGCAGCCACTGTGAAAAACAGTATGGGATTCCAGCAAAAAATTAAAAATAGAACTACCATATGATCCAACAATTCCTCGTTTGAAACCACTGTCTCAAAGGGATACTGCACTCCTATGTTTGTTGCAGCATTACTCACAATAGCCAAGACATGGAAACAACCTAAGTGTCCGTCAACAGATGAATGGATAAAGAAGATGCCATATATATACATGTAATAGAATATTCAACAGTGAGAAAGAAGGAAATCCTGCCATTTGCAACAACATGAATGGAACTTGAGGGCATTATGCTAAGCGAAATAAGTCAGAGAAAGACAAATCTCACTTATTCACTAAACCAATATTTGACTAATTACAGGAGTCAATAATAGAGAAAAATGCCATAATAAAAAGTTTTTATTCATCTTAGTAAAATGAGTTAAGTTCTTTTATTTTTTGCCCCTCCTCCTTTGTTAATTTTAGCTGATTTCTAAATCTTATATCTCTCTTTTTCTATTTCTCTTGTTTTTAAACATTATAGGTAATAACTCTCAATAAAAGAATGGTATATGTAATCAGTTTTGAACATATTTAATTATTTTGACATTTAAATATGTGTAATTTACATTAATGCTTGTTACAAATCCTTCATACAGGTTTTTTTATATTTTTAGTTACTGCAATTTTTCTGAAGTGTTTCATTGAGTAATTCATACAGTAACACCACTTGGCTGGATATAGAATTATAGAATTGTTTTTCTCCAGTTTTTTTCCTACCTTTGTAAAATTTTCTTAACCTTCTTTTAAACTAAAGTTTCTACTGTTCCTTAAATTTCCATTTTGTTTCTGTTGTTATTATTTTTCCTCACAAAAGAGAAGACTGATGGTTACTATTTGTAGAAAAATTGGCTTTTTTCCTCCAGACTCTTACATGATATTTTACTATGAAGATTTAAAATCCCACAAAAGTTGTAACTCTCTACGGCTATCGTTTTATTAGGTTCCCACTGAACACAGCAAGTTCCCTCGATTTTCATTTGAGGTCTACTTTTTTTGTGTGTGTGTGTGAGGAAGATTAGCCCTGAGCTAACACCTGTTGCCTATCCTTCTCTTTTTGCTGAGGAAGATTGGCCCTGGGCTAACATCCATGCCCATCTTCCTCTACTTTATGTGGGACAACCGTCACAGCATGGCTTGGTGAGCGGTGTGTCAGTGCACACCCGGGATCAAACTCAGGCGGCCAGAAGCGGAGCGCCCGAACTTAACCACTACGCCACCGGGCTGGCCCCATGAGGTCTACTTTTTTTAGTAGTAAAGCTTTTTCCTTTATGGCTTTGGTTACTGCTTCTATTCTTTCTTTTATGTTATGTCACACACACATACCATTTTATGTTATGTCACACACACACGCGTATATATCACAAGACACATCTAATTAGTCCCATCTTTTTATCTCATTTTAAGTGTTTTCATAAAATTTTTTATACTCTTCCATTATTTCACTATTTTGATGTTCTAATACTAATTTGTTTTTTGAGACATTCATTGTGACTTCTATATGGCAAACGTCTTTTTTATTTCTATTACACCTTTGTTTATCTTGGTTAATCCTTTTTTTAATTGCCTTTTTCTGAGATAATTGTAGATTCACATACAGTTTTAAGAACAATAGAAATAATAAATAATATAGTTTTAAGAATAACACAAAGAGGTCCTTTGTATACTTTGCCCATTTTCCCCTAATGGTAACATTTTGCAAAACCATAGCATAATAGCATAACCAGGATATTGACACAGATATAATCCACTGATATCCAGATTTTCCCGGGTTTATGTTTGCCCTCTTGTGTGTATGAATGCAGTTCTTCGTAGTTCATCTACCACCATCACTGTCAAGATACTGAACGGTTCCACCATCACAGGGATCCCTCGTCTTGCCCCTTCATAACCACAGCCACCTAACTTCATCCAACTCTCACTTTCCCATCCCTAACCCATGGCAACCTGTCCTCCGTTTCTAAAATTTCATTATTACAAAAATGTTATATAAATAGAATCGCACAGTATCTGACCTTCAGGGGTTGACATTTTCACTCAACATGAATTCCTGGAGATTCATCCAAGTTGATGTGTACATTAACAGTTCATTCCTTTTATTGCAGAGGAGTATCCCATGGTATTAGTACAACAGTTTGTTCAACAATTCACCTGTTGAAGAACACCAGGGCTGATTCTAGTTTTTGGCTAATATGAATTAAGCTACTATGCACGTTCCTGTACAGGTTTTCGTGTGAATGTAAGTTTTCACTTCTGTGGGATAAATGTCAAAGAGCACGAAAGCTGGGTCATATGACGGCTGCATGTTCAGTTTTATAAGAAACTGCCAAAGCATGTTGAAGTGTGGCTGTACCATTTAACATTCTCACCAGCAATTTATAAGTGATTCTGTTTTCCTGCATCTTTGCCATCCCTTGGGCTTATCAGTTTTTTATTTCACCCATTTTGATAGGTATGTTTTGATAGCTGTATGAATTGTGGTTTTAACTTACATTTCCCTGATGACTAATGATGTTGAACATCTTTTCATGTGCTTATTTTTATATGTATATCCTATTCCGTGAAATGTCTTTTCACGTCTTTTGCCCATTTCCCATTGGATGGTTTGTTTTAGTTTTTAGCTTAACATCCAACAGTCTTTGATGATTATATAGGTACAATTTATTGTTGTATAGTGACCTTTGTATTTTGCAACCTTGCTAAGCTCATGTATTATTTTTATTAGTGTTTTGGTAGATTCTCTAGGACTTTCTGCATACACAATCATCTAGCTATTCTCTCTTGGATTTTAGCTTTCAAGAACTGATAGACTGATGTCCTCCAATTTTCTTAAATCTCCACTGGCTTCTCTGCCTGCTAGCAGTCCTGCCTTGGCACTCCAGAGTCTCTCTCCCCACCGTGGATAGGCAAATCCATGGGGGAACACGGCATGCAGAAAGTCAAGTTCACCACAATGTCCTTCCTTTCTCCTCAGGACCTGGCCCCGTAGTTTCTAATGGCCTTAGAGCTCTTTGAGGTTTTCAGACAGATGTTCTTTAAGTTTACATTTTGTTTTACTTGTATTTTTTCCACATTTTCTAGTTGTTTTCACTGTGATCAATAGTTTGCTACAAGTTACTCCATATAGCTCAAAGGAGGGGCATGATTTTCTTTTTATTGTATTGGCTCAAAAGTGCTACTTCAAAGTTTTAACTTATTTAATAATGTACTCTCTGATGAAGTCCATTTATTTTGAATGAGATAAAGTACATAAAAGCCCTTCCTATAATTAAAGTATTTTAGAGATGTTAGTAGCTATTATTTCAAAATCAAGTGGGGTAGCTTTTGTAAGTAACTCAAAAACCTTGTAAGGCAAAGATTTTCTATGGTCACGGTCTATGATATATAATGAATTGAGCGGTAACCAATAAGATCAGTCAAGTTATGTTTATTAATAATGTTTTCCATGCAAGTCAATTGAACCAATGTTTACTGACTACTTACTATATGAGATTATTTCCAGGGTAACTGCAATCCAACCATGACATCACAGCCACCCATGTTTTAATCTCACAAAACAAGAATGCCGTGACCAGACTCTCCTCTCCTCTGTGAGCCTCTGCTCCTCCTCGTGCTCCAATATATCTACTCTTTGACCTTCTCAGCAGAGCTATGGAGACTACATTTCCTACAGCATTACTGATTCTGTAACCAAGGAAGTGTGTTAAGTAAGAGAAGTCACATAGACAGAAAGCAGTTTTAAAACAGACAGAAAGACTTTCCAGCCTCTGTATTACTGAGTTCCCATTTTCAGGATTAGGAAAGAAGAAAGCAACAAGGTTTCAACTCCTCTTTGTGTCACTAATTCTTCTTTGTGTGGATTTCCCAAGGCTGGACAATGTGTACATAACCAATACGCCCCTTTTCCTTTACTCTTTTGCGACTGGATATCTGGGAGAAAGCGAAGGCCATCACTGCAGGGGAGCAATTATTACAGATGTGGAAAAACCCACAGAGTGCAACCAGAGTCCTCCTCCCCAAGAGATACTCCTTGTATAGAGGAAGAGATTAGTTTAACAAGTGAAACACATCAGATTCAAATGCCAGCTCTGACCCTTCTGAAATAAATGACTTTGGATCGATTTGTAACTTCCACTGAGTCTTTACCCATCTGCACAAGAGGAACAGCAACAGCTGCCTCACAGCAGCACTAGTAGCTTCTCCACCACCACCACCTCTTACTGGAGGAGAGATAATAATCACCAAGATCAACTTTCGTTGAATTTTTAAAATAATGAAAAAATGTCAAAAGTTCAACTAGATTTACCTTCAACTGCTTTAGAGAGCTACCAGATTTATTAATGATTATATTCAAGGAGACATGCTCTACAAATCTTTGTGCCAATCACATTTTTTCCCAGATACAAGAAATTTCGCTATTGTGGATCAACTTTCTGTAGGGGAAAGACTAAATCTATTTATTGGTCCCCCATCTCAATTCCCCTGGCTGTATCCTGGGGTCCCCTACTTCTAAATGCTAGGTTCACGATGAAAGCTAAACAATTAAAATGTTACACTAAGAAAACCAAAGATTGATTAGATTATGAATATGAAATATTTGTTGCCTCTAAAATGAAGTCTCTTTTTATTGGATACAAGTGTATGCACAGAGATAATCAATATTAGAGAGAGATAATTTCTCTAACAGGCTTTTGCGAATGAGAGAAGGCATTCTTCAGGATTGTGATTAAACAGATAAGATTATTGCACCTCAGTTACATAACAAACATATTTCCATCTGAAACATATATGAGCAATATTTTTCATTCTGCAATCTGAGCAGTTCTACCATACACTATGTGGATAAGTCGTCATGTTTCACTAAGACACAAAGGATCAAACCATTTGCATCTTTATGTTACTACGTTTGTATACATGTTTCAAATTTATATAAAAAATCACTTATTTTCTGAATCAAAGTGGGGGTTATTCAGTAATCTCTCTGCCACGGCAACTGTGCTAACCTTTGGACTATGGCAACGTACATTTGACTCCTAAATTTGTACAAATAAGAATGTAACTTAATGGCTTTGATTTAAGAACATTCCAATACACAAACCCCTGTCTGGTCGAACAAATGTTTACTTCCAAGATTTCTAACAATTCTTTAAGCTCCTGCCTTGGTATGCTGGAGTCCTGAGCAGCTATGTAAGAACTTGGACTACCTTATTGGAGAGACCAGGTGGAGAGGCCCCAAGAGTGCAGGAAGAGGGATCCAGAGGAGCCGGCCACTCAGCAGTCTTCACCAAGGCGCCAGGCATTAGAGTGACACTGTCCTGGACCCTCGCTTACGAGATATCGTAAAACGGTTGTTGTTTTAAACCACAACGTTTTGGGGTCATTTCCTAGACAGCAAAAGATATCTGCAACAGCTCTATGCAGCTTATGACCCTGGTGGGCAAACACTGGTTTAAGCTTCCCTTGCCTTTTGCCTGATTATGGTAATAACTTCAATTGCTATTTTCTCCTGCAGTTCCTTCCTGCTCTGCTCTTCACGATTAAATGCCCAGGGCTGCAACGTAAGTTTAAATTTGCCTTCCCCAATCTCTGATGGAATCATTAACCCCAGCCCTCAGCACCAACGGAGCTTCCAGCTGATTCCTCAGTCAGAGAGTGGGGAAATCCCTATTTATTCCGTGTTCCTAGAACTTCAACCATATACCAAGTTCCGTTTATTTTGGGTATTCACTTTTCTGAAATTTAAAGCCCAGTGCAAATTGAAAAACAGCCTGTCAATAGTTTTGGATAGGATTCTGTTAATGAAGACTAAATGTTCTTTTTTTTTTCTCCTGATGGCCACATGCACTTGGGATTTGTACTGAGGATTTGTGTTGTTGTTGAAACATCTTCTGTCAAATAGTATTTCTTCCTTCTTTACTTGTGAGATACTTTATTAGTATCAACAAGCAGGACTTTAGTTTCTGCTAAAGTGAATAGATCTAATTAAGTATATTGCTCCAAATTTTTAAACTGTTTATTTTTGTAGTCGAATTCTGTTATCCATCATGCATGCTTTAATGATGTAACTTCTATACTAAGTCATTAAAAAATGTATGAACAAGGCAAGGCCTTCTGATCTTACAGCAGATAACTTTCAGAAGGTTAAAATCAATATAGTATACATACATATTCATTTAATATATTTGGGTTAGTTTGCTTATTTATAATGTCTGATTTTTGACAGTCCCTAAGGCTCATGACTTAGCCAGTGTAGAAGCTAAGGTATTTTAACTGTGTGACCCAATGACTCCAACAAATAGAGGAGCTTCTCTCTCTTTAGATGAAGAGTTCAGAGTTGAGGCAGGTCATCCCAGTTGTCTGGGGAAGCTCTGCTCCATGAGATCACACAGAGACCAGCTGCCTCTCTCCAGTTGCTCACCTGACCGTGAGTGTGTTCCCCAGTGGGAAGAGGGAAAGAAGAGGTTAATGCAAACAGTGTCCTTTCCAAGGATGTGACATTGAGTCTGTTCACATTATTTCCATTTGCATCCAGTTGACCATAACTTTGTCACATGGCCTCACCTTCTCCAGCTGAACAAAAGGCAAAGTAGTGGAGTGACCAACTAAAGGAAGAGAAGGAGATGACCGGGAACTGGCGGACATTCAATTGTCTCTGTCGCAGATTCTGTCGTTCAGTAAGTACCTGATGTAGCTAATTTCCCTAGGAGCAGCTGCAGTCTCTGCATGTCGACTCCCAGACATCAGAAAGTCTTAGTAAATGGTTTCCTGACATGGGTAGCATGCGCTCTCCTGAATCCTCTTGGTCTTTCAGTTTCATAATCCCTTTAACAAAGGAATTGAATTTAATCTGACATCATTTGTTCTCCATGAACTTCCTGTGGCTCCTTGCAATGAAATCTTCTTCTCCTATGTATTTACAGCCCTTCAAAAATGCATTGTGGAGTTTGCTCAGGATTGAAATCAAATTCACCCATCTTTGTTAAATAAATTCTGTCTTCCTCATTATTCTTTTTGAAAACCAGAATATTTGCCTACCCTCTTGCTTCCAGCCCCCTTCCACTCTCCAGGTCTCCTCAAGGGCAGGACCAAACACAGAGCATCTCTTCCTGTTAAGTCCCTTGACATCCAGCGATATATAAACCAGAAGTCAAAACTCTTCAGAGTTGCCAGGTGCTCTGTATCAATCCTTTCACCAGGCTTGGTTTCTGCTACCTTGAAGCAACATTTATTTTTACCCTTTTCAGTTTGAGAATTATTCTCCTTGACAGAGAAGACAGGGGCAAAATAGATCCAGAGATGTTCTGCTTTTTCTGTCACTGGCTTCAAGCCACAGACCTATTTGTACCCAAACCTCTTTTCTCTGAATGTATCTAAAGTGTCTCTGATATTTCCTGGCATTATCCCTACAGTTCCTTGTCACAGTCTGATTTAATTTCTTCTTGTCCAAGTGTCCATTAGCTTACTTTTTCGTGTCTCTACTATTTGTTCTTATCATCGATTCATTTTCACGTGAAAGTTGAAAAGAATAATGCTACAAAAATGCAGATATTATTCCACCAGACTCAGGTTTAAAATCTTCTATGATTTCCCATTGCTTCTAGAACTAAGGCAGTATTTCCCTAAAATCGCCTGAAGGCCCTCTCCACTTTCATCTCACAGCCAGTTTTCCCTCTGTTCCCACATTGCCCGGAGCAGCCTCTCTCAGCTCTCCTACTCACCACGCTTCTGTCTACCCAAGTCCCCGCACACACAGCTCTTTCCAGGTACAATGCTTCCCCCTCTCTCCTTAGCAGTTTACACTTTCTCTGGAGCAGCTCCCACAGCCTCCTAGACTGCTTCTTCCTGACCTCGTCAGAGTTGCTATATCACCTTTGTTTATCTCACTATTGGGTTAATTTCTGTCTCTCTAGTCACACCATAAACTTCACAAGGGCAATCACTGTAGCAAATAGTACACTGTAGACAATAAATAAAAATTTTTGGAATAAGTAAATACTCAAAAACACATTTCTGAGAGCTTTCTAATGATCATGACATATAGAACTTCAAAGAACCTTTAATAAAGTAGTATGCTTTGAGAAACTCAAAGAAGAGGCCATAGAATGTAGGGAGTCTCACTTAAATTTGACAATTGAGTGACGTATGTTATGTGTGAATTGTTTCAGAGAAATAATAGTTCAAGGGAAATATATTGGAAAATTCAACTTTCTACTTTATGAAAGCAGAGATTTAGAAAAATGGTGAATGTAATCATAAGAGATGAACTTGATTCTCTGGGATATTCTAGATGAACAATCATATTATCTGAGAATAAGGATACCTTTCCTTCCCTTTCTGATAGGTACTCTTATTTATTTTTCTTATCTTATTATAATGGATATAAGTTTCTAGAAAATATTAAATAGTAGTATATAACAAAAATCCTTTTATTAATTTTCTTGAGCATTCTTCTAATATCTGACTTTTTAGTCAAGGACATTGCACATTGAGTATAATGATTTTTTGTTGTTGTTTGAAATACACATCTTTGTCCCAGCATCTGCCTCGTCTTAGGTTACATGTAGAACTTTTATTTTAGTTTGCAAAGATATTACATTTTACTAAATATCTTTTGGACATTTGTCAAAGCAATTAATGTGCTTTTCCTCCTGTAACATAGTAATTGTAGCTAACATTTATCGCTTGCAGACTAAGTGCTAAATGCTTCAGGTGTATCTCATTTAATTTCTGAACAATAATATGAGTTGGATGCACTCTTTCATATTCCTTTTCCAAATGAGAAAACTTGTTAAAATAGATTCAGTGTCTGGTGAGTGGTGAAGCCAGCATATGAAGAAGTTATGTCTGAGCCCAGAACAGATATGGCTTCCATAGGAATGTCATCAATTATATCATTTATTTTCTAATATTAACTCTATCTCTGTTCTTTATGTGTTTAATTTGATAGTCATTTAGGATTTCTATATTTATATTCTCAGAATTTTCTTCTATTTTTGTCATTCTTTTCTTATTCTTGCTATAATTCATCACAGGTTTGGTATCAGATTATAAAATCTTTATAAAATACATTGGAAACATCCCCCTCACATGGATGCTTTTTGACAGTTTATAATTCATAGGATTTCCCCTTTCTTAGGGTAAGACAGACTAAAACAACGTGAGTCAAGAGTCTTTCACAGGTGTTGTGAAGGTCTTCCATAGTTATTTACCTGCTTATGCTTTCTCCCGTTTCCTGAGCTAACTTTAGAAATTTATATTTTCCTAGTAAAGTGTTCATTTTCCATTAGAAGTTTTGTTCATTAGCAAAGTTTTGTGCTGTATTCCATTTCTTCAACTTTTATAATAAAATTTTTAAAAACAGAAGAGTTGAAAGAGCAGTAAAATAAACACATATGTACTCATCAATTCAATTCACAAATGAATATTTTGCATTTTTCTTAACCTAATATCTTTTTTATCTAAACAATTTACAGACATCAAGTGGCTTCATCAATAAATATATTTTTTTTTTTGGTGAGAAAGATCAGCACTGAGCTAACATCTGATGTCAATCCTCCTCTTTTTGCTGAGGAAGATTGGCCCTGAGCTAACAACCGTGCCCATCTTGCTCTACTTTATATGGGACACCGCCACAGCATGGCTCTGCAAGCCATGCGTTGGTGCATGCCCAGGATCCAAACTGGAGAACCCCGGGCTGTCACAGTAGAGTGCGTGCACTTAACCACTTGCACCACCGGGCTGGCCCCATCAATAAATACTTTAACGTGTATCTCCTAAAAAATGAAGACATATTCCAATATAGGAACCATTCGTACCTACTAAATTAACAATAATCTCTAATATCATGTAATACATAGTTTATGTTCAGTTTTTCCCTTATGATGTCTTAGAAGCTTTTTTAAAAATTGAATTATGTTCCAACCTATGTTTTGTATTGCATATAATTAGATATGTCTCTTTATCTCTTTTAATATAGACAGGATCCCAACTCCCTCTTCATTTTCCTTCATGACATATTTTTTGAACAAATAAGTCTTGTAGAATGTAAATGATCTAAAGATGTCATTTAACTTGTTTTTCGATTCCCTGTAATTCCTGTACACTGCAAATTAAATCTAAAAGCTTCTTTAGATTCAGGTTCAACATTTTTGGCAAGAATACTTTGTAAGTTATGAGTACCTCTCATATTACAACACACATGGAGACACCTGATGTCAGGTTGTCCATTAATACATGAAGTTTAATCATTGTCAAGGTGCATTTTTCATTTTGCAGTTAAAATATAATATGTGGGATGAGATAATTTGTGGTATTAGAATCTAATTATGATCGTTGCATGAATAAATTTTTTCAACTGGAGTTATAAAATGATGTAAGAGTCAAATGGTGGTGAATGACATCTCTCTCTCTGTGTCTCTGTCTCTCTCTCTCATTTTTTATATATATGTATATACACACATATATACATGTACACAGAAGCCACTATATATATACATATATCTATGTACATATATACATAGATATATGTACATAGATAGATAGATATCTTTCTGTGATTCCTTCATTAGGTTATGAGCATATCCTTGTTTTCTAGTACAAAAGGTGCCCAGGCTCACTTTCTACTTCCTCTGCCCTTGGAATTAACTATTTCTTCAAGGAACTCTGGTTCCTTTCAATAGAGAATGGTGTTTGTAACCATAGTCCGAGAACAAGAGATCCTCATTGCTACCGGAGTCTTGGTGCTCACAGATCTAATCAGTGAGAAGGTATAAAGAATAGAAACATACATACATAGATACATATATACACACATATAGATACCAATACACACACAAATATATTACTCATAATATTAATATGTTTTCTTTATTATTTAACATGTGTAAATTAGTTTAAAATTCACTCTACCAACATTGTTACTAACTAAATTACTGAGTGAAGAGTAAGACTACTTGGCAGTTGTTTCATTTTTAAGAATATTTTCCAGTAGGGTCATGCAGTAGAGTTCTTTGTTCAAAAGTCACTTGAAATAATTTGAGCAGTTAGGTTTATTTCTTACAATTTCTTTTCTATTTAACTTTGTTTCCCTTTTTAATTTATATTGCAAACATTTTCATGATTCATAAAATATCTAAATGTAGTCTAAAAATTAGATTAAAAGGTTTTCTCTCCACCCCCGCCTTATTTTCACTCCTTCCTTACACAGAATAGAACGAATGGACTCCCTGTTTCACACCCTGCCTTTTTCACTGCACATCTGCATCCAGATATGAGCACAGAGACCTGCCTCATTCTTTCTGAAGCTGGTTAATCCCCCTTTGTGGGTTAAATCATACTTTATTGGTTCAGACACCTATTTCTGGACATTGCAGTTGCTTTTGATATTTTGTATTTATAACATTGTATAGCCTTGCATTTAAGTTCATCCATATTTGTGGAGGTGTAGCTTTATGTTAGATTCCTAGAGGCAGTTTTGCTGGGCCAAAGCATAACGGTATATGTAATTTTGTTGTATAGTGACAACTCATCTCTATAAATTTCATGTGTATGAAAATGACTTTTTCTACAGCCTCATCACCAGTATGTTCTCCAACTTTGGGTTATTTTGCCAATAGGATAGGAGAGAAAGGAACCTCCATGTAGTTTTAATTTGCATTTCTCTTCTAATGGGTAAAGTCACACACTTTTTTTTTCAGATGAAGAAGGGAATTGAGGATTCTTTTGCCCTTTAAACATTCTATTAGTTATCATTAATATTTGATACAGCAATATTTGTGTACATTTACCGATATAGCTTCCATTTTCAGTTTTTGGAAATTTATTGAGATTTTATTTGTGATTTTATAACTTGAAAATTTTGGTGAATATTCCATGGGCAATGGGAAAGAAAGTACCTTCTATCTTAAGGTAAGAGATGTCAATACATCACTTAACCCAACGATGTGCTTTGATGGATAGAATGTGGCAGAAGAGATGTGCTATTTCTGAGCCTAGCTCCAGAGCCCCACAGCCCACTCTAGCACTGTTGAGCCCTACTGTCACCAGGACAAGCCTGGGCTAGCCTGCTGGATGTTGAGAGATCTGCGGCTCAGTCATCCCATTATCCCGGTGAAAAATCAGTCAACCACTGGCCATGGGAGAGAGTCTTCTCAACCCTTCCAGCCCCCACCTGATCCACCAGCTCCCCACACGTGCATATGCAAGTTCAGCCTCAGTAGGCTGAGCACAGCTCAGATGCAGACTCACTACATAAGTGGTGGTTGTTGTCAGCCGTCGGTGGTGGGTGGTGCATTCTGCAGCAATAGACATCTGATACACCGTTGCAGACCCTCTGTTCATTACAGTCCTGGGAGAGCTAAGCCCCCAAACTCCCGTGAATGTCATCAATCGCAAAGAAAAATGAGACTTCAGATGAAATATTTTTTCTACCCGTTTTACAGCCTGAACCCTTCCATCCCCTTTCCTTCCTAGGTGGATTGTGGAGTTCCAAACTTCCATTAACTTTCCTTGGGCCATTTCACTCCTTTGGGAACTGATTTTCAAGGCTGTGCTGGATATCCTTTCTCGTCTGTTCCCGTCTGCCTTATATCTAGCAAAAATCATCAAACTTCGATATCTGCTTTACTCTTTTCTTACAGCTTCGATGGCTGATGATTACCTCCCCCACATCACCCTCTCCCTGCGCCGGTGCTTGTACGATGACTAGGTCATTGCTGCAGTAATCAGGACTTGAGACGACTTGATCTTTTTCAAGGCGCAGTACTTCTAAAAACAAAAAAAAAATCCGTCACCCAACCAACCTCGACTCCTCTCTGCCATCATTATCCTCTCTAAGTTTTCCTGTTAGGCACATGCAACATCCATTTATTTTCTGGCGGAATTTAAAGGAAACTTGCAGAGTGTCTCGATGTTCTGGTGTCTGGATTTTAAGAACGAATTTTGCTTTGTTTTGAGGTTACATAGCTTAGCTCAGATTTGGTCTTTGAAGTCACACTGCCCGAGTTTAATTGCTGTTCTGTGACTTCCCAGCAGCCTAGACTTTGGCAAGTTATTTAATTGTCTGTGCCTCAGTTTCCCGTCTGTGAAATGAGGGAGATGTTAGTACCCGTGTCATGGGGTTACGTGAGGCTTAAATGATTATCATTTACTCTGTGTGTAGCATATTGTAATTCATCTATCAGTGTTAATGATTATTTTTGTTTGTAGTATTTTAATTTTGACATTTGTAAATATTTAACTTTCATAACTTTGATATCCCATCAGCCATCTTTTTTGCATAAGGAAGGGTCTTAATTTTTTAAAGTTTAGTTTAAAATATTCAAATAGTCTAGATTTTCCCACAGATAATAAAAAACATGGTAACACAGTGTGAATTTATATGTATGTATACACGTACACACCAAATATACTGAATCTTTTGTTTCCAGCTGCCACATAAATGCTATCCCTTCCATCAACAATAAAACAAGAAATTATCCTAACAGATGCTGCAAGCTCGATGGAGACCAGCAGAAAACATACGGAGGTTGGAGTAGGGATAAGAAACTGAATTTTTCCCCCTAAACGTTATCTATACTTTCACATTTCTGAAATCTTTTGCTATAACAAAAAGTGCACTTTCTTTTGTTGTACATCTTCCAATTCCTCCTAGCCATTCAATATGCTGTTTTAGTAAGCTGTCGAAATGAATTCTACCCTGCTCTAATACCCAAAGTCCTTGAGGTGCTAAAGAAAATACTGCATATAAAATGCATGGACAGGCAGAATAGGTTTACATAATGTTAATGTAGAAAAATGACATGTACAAAATTATATCTAGCTGCAATTTAATTAGATTAATTAGATCAATATAATTAGTAGTGCTGTATTACCCTAGTTAGACTTAAGCGCTCTCCTTCCACTCTCACACACACACACACACACACACACACACACCAGCTCAAAAATTGTTTACAACCCTAAAACACTATAATAGCACGTAGAGTACCAATGCAGTAACACATCAATTTCACCATTAAGAGTGGGAGTTTGTAGGACACTCAAGAGACACATAAAATGTTACCCTACTAGGGAAAAATTTTCATAATATAGACTGAAAAATATCTCTACTGTCAAAAAAAATGTTTATTTCACATTAATCCCAAGTTTAAGTCTGGTCATGATTACGCAAAATGAATTTAACAAATAGGTCCTGGAGTTAATCTAATGAATAAAACAGACTGAGTGTGGTTTTAGGTAATAATCCTGCAGAAGTTAAGTTTCAAACACCCACTAAATCACAGATGTGACTGGATTGTTGGGCCATTCATCGAGCACGTCACAGATGGTATGGTCCACGAGCATGCCGTAACCTTTAGGAACTATGGGCAGGTTAAGTTCTTCATCAACCAGAAGACAAATAACCAGGCATTCTGGTCAGAGGAAGTTGTGGGTCAGGGGAAGAGACTGCTCTGCCCTAGCCTTTATGATTTCTTCTTTTTAAATGAAACTATCAAGTCTCCTTAATTACGACCAGCTAAGACTCCTCTTCACGATTATACCCAGGTGAAACTGATGGAGAAGGTACATTGACTAGAGAAACAAAGGTCCACCCAATGTCAATAACAACTAATGTGTTAATCTTCAACACTATGGTCAAATTATTACGATGACAGGCCTACCAGCTGCCTTGCAGTTTGGCCTTTATGTGGAACCTCTAATGGTTGAAAAATTACAAAACAGCAGCATTGAAATCGACAGAAACAATGGAAAAATAACCAAATGTTCATCAATTCAAAGGTTTTCCTGATTTTAGAGTAGTAATCAAAGACTATAGGACTTGAAAAGGAAAATGAGGAAGAGGAAGAGAAAGAGAGAGAGAGAGAAAGTCTTGCAATTGATTTGTATAGGCTACAGTTGAACTTAAACCACACCTGAACACGGCCCCTACAATGGACACCACGGAAGGAAGGCTTTCCTGGCTCCCTGTCCTCATCCCGCCCCGGACTCCTCAGATGCCCAGTGCCCTGAAGGCAGTTTCTCCTAATTATTGGGGCCCAATTTGTACTTCGACAAATATTGACATCTACTCCAAAAAGAATGCAAAGAAATCTGGTGTTCAACTGATTTTTGTTTTCATTTTTCTGTTCTAAAACATAAATTAAGATATTCTGCTAAATGGTAGCTTCTGTAGCCTAATTACACTGAATACACTGTGGTTGATAGTGTTTACATACTGCAAACTACTTAACATCTTATATATAGTAGAGAAGATATGTTTAAATATGTTTGCATAGCTTATACTTGTAAATCTCTAAAATAGACTTGAATAATTATCAAGCATTGCCATCACCACGCTTTTTTGAGTTATAATTAAAATGTATCTTTTTATCATACTTTCAATTTTGGCTCTAGAAAATGTTGAATTGTAACTGCACATTCAAGATTAAATTAATGTACTCCTTCAAAAAGCAATTTGAGCCATCTTTTACCTATAAATATCATAATTTTGTGTTGCTATGTGTGGAAGAGAATTTGTATAAATATTTAACTGAGTACGTGGAAAATGTTAAACACTTCTACTAAATTTAAGATTTAAATGGTACATATTCCTTCAGAAATGGTGACAAACATATCCATGTTTATTTATCCATAGCTGACAATCCTAAATTTGAGCTGCCGGATTCTCTTCTTAACCCCCTTCTACACCCAGAAGTGAAACTACATCTCTGATAATCATTTTGCTTCTTAGATTGACCCACAAGGTTTAGTTACTGCAGAACTATATCTCAAAGGTGTTCAGAAGGAGGTATGACTGAGGTGGAATATGGTTTCTAGTTACCAGTTGAAAAGAGCATAATAAATATGGGATTTATTGATCATTTTGTTATTGAGAACAAAATAAACTGAAGTAAGAACAAGGGATTTTCTTGTTATATAGAGGTTAATATTGGCAGAATTAGGGTTCTTTGGGTGGTAAGAGACAGGTGACCCACATGTGCTAGAATAAGCCAAAATGGGAATTAACTGTAAGGATTTGGAGCTGGGAGGTGGCGAAGGATGCCAAGGATTAGATCTGATTGAATATTAGGTACACTTTCAACCAGTGTTCAAATGCCATCAAAATTATCTTGCAATTCTGTTCATCTCTGCCCATCTGTGTTACTCTCTTTTTCTGCAAATGCTTTGACCTGTCTGGTTCCCATGACAGAAAACATAAAATGCTGATAACTCCTAACTCTATCAAGTGCTGAAAACTCTTTCATCTTCTGCCACGGGAGAACGAAAGTGATTACACCCTCTTAGCCCTGGCTTAAATGTCCTGGAGCAAGCAGCTCCCTGCTCCTGAGCCAGACAAGCGTGGCTAGAGTGCCAGGGAAGGGAACGTAGGCTCCCAGCCGACCCCAAAGGAATATATGAATGGGAAGGGCTAGATGACCCCAAGTGGCGGCTCCATTTCCTGGATAAAAGTGAATGTGACATATGACACAAGTGGAGTCCTCATCCCTTGATCTAAAAGTAATCTGTACAAATCACCGTTGATGGCCATCTCCATTAGTGTATAATTACTCATGAGACTCGATGCTCTTCAGGGCTGCTACTGAGTCATCTTGGTCTCCATCCTGCTGAAGCCTAAAAAAGTGCCTGAGGCTGATATTAGAAAGAAGGCAAGAAGGGTGAAAGAAAAGGAAGAGAGGAAGAGAGGGAGAGAGGAAGGAGGGAGGGAAGCAGGAAGAGAGGGGGGGTATTAGTCAGGCTTCTCCAGTATATTTATATACTTATCCTAAGGAATTGACTCATACGATTATGGAAACTGAGAAGTCCCGTGATCCGCAAGCTGGAGACTCAGGAGGGTCCATGGTGTGAGCCCGAGTCTGAGGGCAGAAGACCAATGCTCCAGCTCATCAGTCAGGCAGAAAGTGAATTCTCCCTTCCTCCACCTTTTGTTCAATTCAGTCCTGAGAGCATTGGATGATGCCCACCCACACTGGGGAGGGCAATCTACTTTGCTGAGTCCATCGCTTCAAATGCTAATCTCTTCCAAAAACACAGACACACCAAAAATAATGTTTAACCAAAAATCTGGGCACCCTGTGGTCCTGTCAAGTTGACACATAAAATTAACCATCACAGGGAGGAATGAACTTTAGGTCTGTATGTAAAGATACCTGGAAAGTCTCAGTGCCATAGCTGCCCTTCATAGCAATTTAAACCAACTGACAACATGTTTTCTACCATTATAACTTCTATGGTAGAGCAGTTAGAAGGCAGGAAAATGTAGCACTTAAAATTGTGGCTTCTGGAGCCAGACGTAAGGGTCCAAACCTCCTCCTGCCACTGACTGGTGGTGTGACCTTCCTTAACTTCCCTCTACTTTAGGTTTCCTTATCAATAGAAAAAAGGCTAACAATTGGATCTTTGTCATAAGGTAGTTGTGACCCGGTCGTCTGTACAGCAGTTAAAACAGGCAGAGGGAAAACACTATGTTTTCGGTTATTCCAGTTCAGTATTTTCTATTGAATTTTAGCTTCAGTGAAATGGGGAGCAATTACTTACACCAGGTGTGGTTTCCACATTTGATTTTTGGAAAGCAGAATGGGATTTGAAAGATAGTCGGCACCCAGATTGAACTTTTTATTCCAAACTAGGGAATAAAATTCAGACAAAATGATATCATCAGAACACACAAAAATAGTGATTTAGATGCAATATTGACCCTTTGGACACGTGATGCACTGCATTGGAAGGGAATGCATTGAGGGACCAAGAACGTAAGTTTAGTGTTGAATACAAGCTCTGGTCAAACTAGCAACTCTGGAAATTCCTTAACCTCCCATCCACCATTTCCAAGCCTATTTATATGGAGACTAAATTATCTGATGTGTATAATATAATCACAGCCTGGCATCTGCTTCATAATAGATAGTCAATAAATATTAGCCATAATGATTACATTCAGTTTGACTTAGTCTTCAAAATGACCCTCACCTGGTGGAAGTAGAGGAAAGAAAAAAGGCTGTCGTTTACTAATGCTCAGATAAGAAAATCGCAATTCAGTCATTAATGCTCTCAGATCAAGGTTGACAAGAGGCTAACTGCCATCATTTGGGAAAAAGAGCAGAGACTCTTCAGGCTTCGATAGAAAAAGGGCATCCAGGTAAGATGAGGAGCAGCCCAGCTCTGGGATTTCCAATCAGGTGACCTGAGATTGACACCCATGGGCTAGTGCGGCATGGGGTGAGTGCGCTCATTCAGCATTACCACTGTTTGATTATTGGGTGCCTACCACATGCCTGGTCCTAGGGATCAGCAGTCAATAAACAGACAACAATCCCTGCTTTCATTGAACTTACACTCTGATTAATTAACCTCCCTCTTAAATGGGAACAATAATAATTCCTACCTCATCTGGCTGTTACAATAGTTAAACAAGGTGATGCATATAAAATACTTCACATTGTGCCTCTCATTTCTAAATCCCTTAAGAAGTATCAGCCGTTACTATTACCATGCTCATTTTTCTCATTCTCGTTGTTATTCAGCAATAGCTCGGGAACCCGCAAGAACTTACTCACCCACTGCGCCTTTTCCTTGCCCTGTGGCACTGAGCTTTGCATTATATTCCTTCAGCAGTCCCATAAAATGAGATTAAACAGGGCTCTAACAAGAGCGACGAGATACACAAATAGTCCAGTACTGACCGTGGTGTCTGTCCTATTTATCAGCATACAGAGTTGTATAATCGCACATTCCAAGATAAAGATAAATATGTACCTGGAAACTCTTCACACAAATGTGTGCCATATACCAGAAATGACATGAACCACCAAGTTAATGTGTGTGGGCTTGACATGAAATCATAATTAACAATGTTTATAGCCTTAATTTCAACATAATGATGTGAAATTAGAACGTTATGATCTGAAGTTAGAAACCAAGAAATTTTTAGTGTATGTTTTTTGATGATACTATTTAAGGTATCTTGGATTTTTTAAGCACATACTACTGAATACCATTTCATAGAAATATATTTCATTTCACTTTGCTTCTATGATTTTAAATTGATTTTTAAGATATTGTTAAAAAGTGATGTTCAAGATGGTCTGTTTTTTTTTAAGGAAAGTTAAGTGAATTTCAGATTTTCAAAGGCACATATTGAGGTTTTGAATCGAGAATGAGCCTGACATTGAAAAAACATTCTCCATTTTAATTTATTCAAGCAGTATTGCTAAACCTTTAATAAAACACCTAGGAATTAGTCTGGCCATTTCAATGGCGGCAACAAATATCACTAACAAATGTCAAATAGCCAACCATCTAAAAAGTAAATGCATGGGAATTCAATTATAGGACAAAGTGGGACAGGGAACAGCCACATTTCCAACTTTATTTGTTTTCTCATGACCAGGCAACTAGACACAGTTAAGAAATTGTTCTTTTTAGCTCCAGATATTAACTGGAAAGGAAAAATTATCTGAAGGCTTAAGGTTCTGATCACAGAAGATTCTCGGCTCCTGAAAAATCTCACTAGTAATTGGTTGAGCGCTGAAGAGTAGCTTTCACGATGGGATACAATGGGATGAAGGATGACTTGGACACAGAGCTTGAGTCCCTCGGAGACCTGCCCACATTGCTGGTGGCCAAGCAGGCGTGTTTGACTTATGGGAACTCATGTTTCCAGCCTGAAAACCCAGGCAGTTGGATATTCTTCAACATAAGTGTTCAAAGCGCTGGTTTACAATTACAGAATTTAAAATAAGCTTCTCTAAACTGTTTCCTTGGGGGAAATTCACACTTAAAAATACCTAGAGCTACAAAAATGAGAACATATCCCTAAAATGTGTATTTTAAACAGCTTGCCACCACCAGTGACATGAACAGCAGACAGAGGGTGGGGCCCCAAAGCCACGCCGGCGTTTTCTTGCTCATGGTCTCAAGAACAACCTCACAAGGAATCCCACACAGCTTTTGAGCAACCAGTAAAATGCTGAGTGTTTCAGATAAGGTAGAGCCCCAGAGCAGGCAGGACGGGCGCAGCAAGTAGTTGCCATCTGTAAATTCTGCCTCGAAAGATTTTCTCAAAAACAAAAGCACAAAGAAGCCCCATTTAAGGAGTATTGCATTTGCCTTGCAATTTGTTCCTGAACTTTTAAAAGGACGGGAATCAACTGGTGATCTGTCCAGGAAGGCAATCAGTGAACCTCTCTAATAATGGTGAGACTGAACGGAGGAGAAACATTTCCAAACTACCTTCCCGTGGAGTCAAAAGTTGCTGGTTCCTGCTTGCTCTGTCCCTGCGTGGGCTATGGCTGGGGACGGGGCAGGCCCAGCAGAGAGAGGTGGATAAGGAGGGACGGAGGATCATAAGAGAGAACGGGGCCAGGAGCAGAAGGGGCCAAGGAGCCACATCTCTGCCCCCCGGAAATATTCTGCTGACTTTTTTACCAGGACAGCTCCCACTTAGCCATTTGCCAGCCCTCGTATGGCTGAGTGTCCCCTCTGAAAGTACTTTCCCAGCCCCATCCAGTTCTCTGTCCCTGCCCAACCACGCAGCTATGTGTCCTGGCCAGTTAGGGATCTTTGTGTTGGTTCTGACAAGTTGGTAGGTGTTGTGGAGCATCACGGAAAGGTCAGAGGGTATTCATTGCTGGAGCCTATTTTCCATGTTGT
Organism: Diceros bicornis minor; assembly: GCF_020826845.1. NCBI lineage: Eukaryota > Metazoa > Chordata > Mammalia > Perissodactyla > Rhinocerotidae > Diceros > Diceros bicornis. Next base: position 64,630,043 of record NC_080755.1, read on the forward strand.
ACATAGGAGGCATTCTTGCTCTGAAATGGATGAAAAGTACCTTGCTGGTAGGACATTATGAGCAGCGCTTTGATAAGAGAGAGTCTAACATAGCAGGTTCCTCGAAAATCCTCATCATGTTAAAATTTTTGCCGCTCTCTAGGATTCAAAAATATTTGATAAATAATCCTCATTTCACAATACCTCATCATCACCCTCCTTTCAAATTACTAAATATACTGAAACTTCTCCCTTCTCTTATCTCAACACTAATTCTCCATATTACAATCCATTTGCTTTATTCAAGGACATCTGCCTTGTTTCTATGTTTCTTTATTGCTCTTTATAGAATCCTCCATCAGCTCTGGATCATCTTACTTTTCCAGACATCCATTTACTGATTCTTCTCCTAAAAGTCTGCTATGGATAACCCATCTTCCTGGAAGACAGACAGCAAGGTTATCAAACTTTAGGTGCTTAAGAACTACCCAGGGATCACATAAATCACATATTCAGTGATGCATGGGTCTGGGCTCGTAAATAGGATCTAGAAATGCACATTTTGCCCAGGTGACATATGTGATTTTGATGTGGCAGTCCATAAACTATGGAAAGATGACTCCCGGAGGTGGCCATATTTACTCGCCCTGATCTAACTGTTTTAAGCTAAATATATAGTAGTTGACTCATTGAAGAAATATTCAATTCAACCTGAACCCCCAAGTAGATGATTTCCAGTGACCCCTCAGAAATTTTTAGGCATTCTTTTTCTCACACCCTCAGGTGATCAGTAAATCTTACACTAATGAGACATCTATGACAAGGCATGACCTTGAACCTTTCCTTAAAGGGCCTGGGTAAGTCACTTCTCATGTTGGCTCTGGGTCTCCATTCTTCAATAACCAGTGACTTGCACACAAATACCGTGGTCTGCAGATGTTTAACGGTGGTAGAGATGCAAGAAGTTAGACAACATTTCGTACACAAATGTAAAGTAATAATCCTCATTTCATTCATATTGGCAACTAAAAAATGTATATATTTAAAGATGTTCCTCTTTTTATTCACCAATTTTTAGTCCTGCTTTTGTACAGACACGTGAAGGAAACTTAACTTTTGAGAAAAGTAGGAGACTTTTTGTTGCTATTTTATTCCATTTTAGAATAGAATTCTATTTAGAATATTCTATTCTATACTCTTCCCAAAGGAAATTCAATAGATGTAGGGAAAATGTCAACAGAAAGATGGAAATCTATTATATATATATATGAAATTTTCTTACAGAATGCTTCTCTTCTGATTTTAAAGGCATTGAAGACTCCCTATAGTAGTTAATTAATGGTAAAAAATAAGTCACATTAACAATGCTTAAGTGTTAAAATCCAGGCACCAGCCAAGCACCCGAAATTTATACGTTGAGCTCTACTCCACGTTAACATCCACCGCTTTATGGTGATACGAAGCACCCTATTCAACACGTTTTTGGATTATATTTTGGACTGGGTGAAATCAACAATCAACAACTGGCAGGACCTCTGGGTACAAATCAAAAGTACCTCCTCCTCTAGGGGCAACTGCCCTGACCCACTTACCTGCAGTTGTCCATTTGAGCTACGGTTAAATGAATAGACAATAGTTCTACCCAAGTGCTCACATAAACAGAAGGAAGAATTCAGAATGGAGATTTAAAATAGAGCCAGGTGAGTAGATTCTTTTTCACCTCAGAGAGTTTCAGAATCCTCTCAAAACTACTGAAAGTGGAGGTGGGGGGTGCTTTTTGTACCACTACAATTTCCAGAAAACATTAACTTCATAAAGCACGGATTCCAGCTTTTGGTATCTTTTGACAAACTCAATAGGGGTAAAGATCAAGGATTTCCCTCCTGGCAATTTGCAAGTGCTGCTCTAAGCTTTTTCTTTCCAAAGAGATGAGGGAAACAGCACAGTAAAATTCCTTCCAAAAGAAAACAATAGATAACTGTACTGAGACGGGGCTACTTTGAGTTTGTGAGAATCATTGAACTATTTTTCTAGCTAGCATTTCTGAAATATTCTTCCTCTCCCCTCCCCCATTTCATGCACATATTTATATGTGTCTTTTTCTTTCTTTCTCTCGTTTTGGTTCTGCTTGTACTGCAGCTTCAAATATAGAGCAAAGTCTTGTTTATTTCCTGCTGTGCAGCTATCCCAAGATCATGAGGCTGTTTTGGGAATTTTTTTTTTAATTTGGAAAGCATCCTGTTCCGCAGTATTTCACATTTAGAATTCCATTTAGCTGCAAAATGAAAACAAAGAGATAAAGCGCATTCTCGTGTGTTCCAAGTTCGGATGAATCTCAGCCACATTCCATAGATTATTTTGATTTAGTTTTAACAAAATACTACATTAAATCACTCTAATGAGCTGTTTCTGTTCCCCTTTCAGCACAAGGTCATTAGGTACAGGACAGCATCTTTCTGCACTGCCTTCACTATTTCATGTCATAGATGTCAAAAAAGACTCTGATGGTTTTCCACAGTGAAGAACAGGACACAACTGTTCCTAGAGGAGAGGGTCTGTACCACAGCAGGGAAGCGATTTGTCATGCTTCTCCAGGTCTGGTTCCAGGCTCTTCAGTTATATGTCTGGTCCTGGGAAAAACGTTCCCAACCCTTCTCTTTTGCTTGCTCAGAAATCAGCTGGCCTCACAGATTGCATTACAGCAGCATCCCATCCACATGTACGCTTCCTGGGGATGAAAAGAAAAAGCTGAAATTAGCACACACATTTAAAATATCTGTCATTAAATGAATTGTGCTTTTTTTAGAGTAACAGCTGTCTTTTTAATTAATGAGAGTTCCAGATACATCATGCTCACAAAATATTGCACCACACATTCCGTTCACCCATGGCAGGCCAGGCACTTTCTTCCATTTTGCAATGGGATACAGACAGCAAGGTGAAAACAACCAGGTATCTGAACGTGACTGGCTTAAAGTTACAGTGTGATATGCTAATTATAGAGGAACAGCTCCTGTTCTGGCTATCAATTAGGGGTCTGAACAACCTCGTCAGTACTTTTCGAGGTTGTTAGCATGTCTAATTATTTATCTCCTGGTGTAATTTCTGTGAAAGCTGGTATTCAGGTGAATGGTGCAGTGTACTCTCATTGAATGCTAGAAGAACCAAAACAGGCTTGAAGGCAATGCTCTGTGGAACCTGGAGACCAGGTTAATGTGTTCAGCCAATTTTCCAAAATGGCAGCTCAAGAAGAGGTCACTTTGGTGGAAGGAGGAGCAGTTCTTCCATTCAACAATCGCTGAAGCCCGGCACACCTCCAAGCCCCATTCCGTAAACAGGACTGGATCATCTGCCACACCCTCAAAAGGATCAGGAAAGAATGTTTGCCTTCACTGCAGGGATGGTTTTAGGAGAAATTTCCAGATTAGCACAGGCATACTAACCAAAAGTAACCAAAGATAGGAGCTGCTTTTCCAGCCATCTATCAAAGTTAAACTATTCTCCTGTCAATATCTAAAGAACTAATCCATGAATTATTGAGAATAAAGCTAGAAAGAATTCACATTATTAGAAATTTTTTATTGTTAATAAAAATTGGTTGATAGGTCTTTACAAAGGCATATCAGCATAATTCTTACTATGTATGTATGTCTTTTCTTTTGTGGCTACTCTCTCTTAACCAAGTAACATTTGTGTATACTGAGGTGTTAGTGAATAGAAGACACTTTTGTCAGCCCTGATCAAATCTTAAGGTATTTCTATCAAAATGAAAGGTAAGATTCTGCCCAATGAGATTGCATGAGGAGATTTACTAACACACAATGGTGTTGAGTAACTGCATGGAAACCGGTTTGTGGGTAAAGTTGTTTTAAAGTGATTTGTCGTATTTGTCTTAGGTTCGACAGAGGCACTCTGAAATGAAAATGATCAAGCCCAATAGCAATATCAGAAAAAAACAGAATCCTTTCTCTCCGCACCGACCTGACAATGCTCTGTTTGCCATCTGATCCTTATGACAACCCGGGAGATAAGCAGGAAAGTTTCTACCTCTCTGATGTCATAGATAAGGGTATGTTAGCACTGGAAATGTTTAAGGTTGAGCAAAGCATATGGTTGTAGGGATAGTGAGCAGGTTAATCACAAGAAAAGAAGAAAGGAATAAGGAATGAAAAGGAGCCAGCACAGATCCATGGGGTGACATGGTACCATGGAGGCTCCACAGGGATGCTCTTCAAGAACGTGGGAATCAGTTTTCCCTCCTAGAATTCAACTACACAATCAACTCGGCACGACCAGAGCCTAACCAAACGAAATCCCACCAATGAAATAGATTGCCCTCATGTTCTGAAAGAATTAATAGCACCCTTACTGAGTACATTGCCGGGGTGGAGAGAGAGAACCTCGGTATGATAAGAAGTCCAAAATGGAAGCACAGGGAAGGATAGTTACACAGGCAAAGTGTTGCAGAAGTCATCTAAGTAATGATCTTGGGAGCGGGTCCCCTGTCACCTGGACCAAGTGCCCTCTCTGCCTAACAGGTGTATCATATTATGTAGCTGGGCATTGAAATAATCAAACTCGGAGCTCTTGTTCTGACTGCCCACTCCTCAGGCAGTCTTTTGATTGTTTGGCTTCCCAAGTCACCTGCCTACAGGGAGACAATGTGTCAGTCAGGGCGAAGCGAACATCTGGTCTACCTGACAGTTATATTACTCACTGTAAATTAATGATCTGGCACTCTGGTTTCCTATGTCAGTCTCCTGTGAGATGTGTTAACATGAGTCAGCGTTATTGAACTCTGGGACCCTGAAAGATCCAAACCTGCACATTGGAGGGCCTACCCCAAGACAGGCTGGAAGACCACTCTGTAAAGTCCTGAAGGTCTCAGTTAAATTAAAATGTCATCCCCAAAGATTAACACCTAATCGATCATTTCTTCAATCAAAAATTGACCTAATATTTTGAGGCAGTGTGATGTTATTCAGAGACACTGGGTCAGCAGTTGGGCTAAGTTAGAGACCCAGCAGTAATTAATGGTTGATGCCTTGGACAAGATGATGGGGCAGGACTAGGTGACCACCCAGACCTCAGGGCCTTAACCTGCCATGTCAAGGCTGGGGCATTTTTAATGATGAGAGAGAACCTTGTAAGTATTAGGGATTAAGAATCAATGTATGGGAGACCTCTTGCAAGAACTTTTGAAATAGCTGCAGAGCTCTTCCTCAATTGACATTTTCTTATACGATAATGGTGACAATGTGACAGTAACGTACTTGGTGTCGTAAAAGAATGACACAGACTTTAGACTGTTTCTCTCCCATGAAGTCACTGTCTATGTAAGAAGAATGGAGAGAAGAGAAATGGGAAAGCAGAGCCGTACTGTCTGTGGTCCCAGACAGGAGTCCCTTGTAGGCCATTTGGTGGTGTATTACAAACCACAGCCCAAAGCGTGGGTGCATGTGGACATACAACACCGAATCACGTGGAAAGTGCAGATTGAAGGCCTAACCAGAGCAGACTTTCCTGGATCTCTAAGGACGTTTTGATTCAGCATGGATTTGCAGCAGGGCTCTTTGGATGTTGTAGTGCCAGGTGAACTCCCCAGCGGGCGCAATTCGAGTGCACCAGGATGCAAAATGCAGCCTTTGGAGCTGTGCAAAGTGGGGCCCTGGGCCGAAGAATGGTCAGAACAGCACCTTTCCCACGAACATCTTGAATTACAGAGCGAAACCCACAGGCGTGGAAATAAAGGATATAATGCAGCCTTCCATTCTTATGGCTCCATTTCCCATTTTCACATCCATTACCTTCCCAGGATTGAGTCATTCCTATTCTGGCAAATCTCAGAAAAACTGCAAACCTAGTTCTCTCTGACTGCTGGGTGGATAGTTCACTGTGCTATTTAGTTTACCGCAATTTGGTTACACATCCCAAGTTGCATACATTTTCTTCATTAGGAGCAGCTCCGGTGAGCGATGACTGCCCTTCCGTTTCAGAGGAGTGTGGACAGTTGGGTGCTGGCCGCAGCCCTGCATCGTTCCGACAGTTGTCTATTTGGGAGAGCTGAAGTAAATCACATCCACAGATAATAACGCAGTAGGGACAGTGCCTGGGGGAGGAGGAAAGAATAATACCTGAGCCATTTCGCTGCTATTTTCAGGAATAGAATATTTGGAAATTTCAAAGACATCTGATAATTCTAAACAGCTCGTTAAATTACCCTGCTCACTCCAGAAGAGACAGAGCTTCCAAATCTGCATTCATGTTGCTGAGGGGAGAAAAGCATTAGGAAGGACTCCTGCACAGATTTTTGGCGAGCATCAGGGAGCTTTTTTTCTAAAGACATTCCCTCTACTGCCTGCTGCTTGCTGCTTCATAACACTTGACAAATTCCCAGTTCCTAAAAGCCCCCATAAATGTTTTGTAAATTGCTCCATTTTACCAGGGAGTTCTCAGAGCCTTGTCCCTGATAGTCACTGTGTTTTCATTCACCATTCCTTGTTTATCTTTATTTTTATGCATTTTCGAACGTAAAAAGGCTGTCATTATTAGTATCAACATTCTCATTATTGTTATCAGGATGCTAGCCACAGAAAAGATTTACCATCTGCAAGCTGGAAATTCCCACAGCCTTCAGATTCCCACTACTCCTGACAAACTAATAAAAATAAATAAATAAAGCCATCTAAAGAAAAATCTAAAGACATCTCAGGTCGTCATGCTGCTTCAGGAAAGACACACACGCCTATCTCTACTTCTTATAAGAATGTTTACGCTAAACAGGAGCCAGAACATGGCTCCATCGCAGATGGTGAGAAATTCTTAATAGAATTCCATTAAGACTGGAGGAGAAACAGAAGGGTGTGTGGCTGGGAGGGAGCTGTAGGAAAGGAGACAGGCGAGTCTACGAGGGAGGAAGGCAGGGAGGGTAATCAGGAGGAAGGGTGGAGAGAGTACATTCGTGAAATTGCACTAGAGACCTAAAATCATAGACCTGCTTGGAATATGAATCCCCACAGCTGCAGAAGGAGGCCAGCCGATGGAAACTTGTTTGGAACACTTTCCTGGACAAGTTCCATTAAAAATGAGATAGTGTACTGTAAATACAGGATCATGTGCTACAGCATTTTGTCAGGACTCCAGCACCTGATCCATTCCCAATAGCACAATCTACTGGATATTATACCGGGACTGTAAGAAACAGCCGGCATATGTTTCCATCACTCAGAATTGCCACTTTTTTAAACACAAGCCTGTAAATGAAATACTTTCCCCAGCCAAGCCCACCGGGGGCCTGGTACCAAGCACAGGTTGATGCTATAGTGGGGGTTATGCAAATGGCAGGCATCCCTCCCTCCTGGTGGGCATTCATAGGAGACCTTAATACCTACAAGAAGCCAGGTCAGCAGAGCGGCATCCACATTAAAAGAAAAAGAAATCCAACTAGAAACCAATTTTCCTTGAACAGCTGTTCGCCAATGTTTAATTTCTACCCTGGAAGTCCACTTTTCAGAGATTATCTAATAATTGCACCCGAGTATGAGCTTGGCAGTGACACATAAATAACATCGCCCCTTCTCCTCCAATCGTGCGGCTCGCAGTCATGGTGGTCACTGAAATATTTCACTATACTTTTGAGAGCACCTAGACTTGTAGGGAGTTCGTGGGGAGTGTCAGAAGATATTCTTCCCCAAATGACCCAAAGCGGGGCCCTCCACTTCCAGCCAATCCACTCATCTTGGTGCCGCCCAGGGAAATCTTGGAGCTGTTCTCCGAATTCCTCATTCATTTCCTGGATGGCCCCATCTGACTTTCATGGCATTAGCATTAAATCACAGCCTGGACGCTAAATCACACTCCGAAAGGGAGCAGACCCCACGTGACTGGGATGGAATAGCTTCTTGGGCTCAGACACACCGTGCACTGCAATGCCTAGAGCAGCAGGATTGGGGACTTAATAAAGAAAACAGGTGACACTGGCCTTGCCAATGGGGGTCCCAGCCAGCTCCTCACGTGAGTGAGGGGAGGGGCGAATTGGCATTTACAGCTACTGAAATACACTCGTGACCAAAGTCATTTCCTCCCCCACCCCAACTTCAGCTGTAACTAATTGAAGGACATCTCATGGCTTGAAATAATACACACCTGGAGCTCACATAAAATCAGGGCTTCTGATTCACCTACCATCTCCACTCTTCTGGTAAAAGTGAAGGGAGCTCTGAGAGAAGGGAATGGAGGAGAGGTGATTTGAACAAGAAAGAGCAAAAGGCCCTGGCCCCTGAGGCGAGAGGACTCAGGAGGTTCTAAAAAATGGATGTGGCAAAAGAAAATAAAGAGATAATCTAGAAGGTAGGATGAATGGTGACTAAATTCACACCTGACCAGGGTTACAGATTGGCTTAGAATTGACCTTACGTCCACTGCACACAGAGCAGACATACATACACACGTGAGCATAAGTGTGTGAGTGTGTATGACTTCCTTGTGCAGGGGCCTTCATCTTTAAGGCCATCTACTCTGGTGGTTGTTCCTCCTCAAAACCCCTGGCAACCCTTGCCCTCTGGCTGTCACAGGACTCTCACAACAGAGGTGGCATCAGGGCAGGACCCCAGGCAATGATCACAAGGCGTCTTGCTGTCGCTGGAAGAGGTTCATATCCTGTGTGAGTCCCCGGACACTCCACGGAGTTATTACTGGGCTGTAAATCCAGGGTTTAACATTTATAAAGCACAGGGAACTGCTAAAACCTGAAACTGCAAATGCGGTTTCAGAAAATGATGCTGATGCAACTGTTTGGAAACAGCCTCATTTCCTGGTAAGTCATCTGGGAGTGGGTTTTCCCACAGCCGAGGGGGCAGAGCCCGTGAGGCTCCTCTCTGGGGGATGTAGGCCTCTGCAACCCAGCGAGTCCCAGGTGGATGGACTGCGAGAGCCAGCTGAGCATTTTTGGAAACTTACTTATCACCTGCAGTGGGTGGCATGGTGGCCCCCAAAGAGGTACGTTCACGTCCCAACACCCAGAACCCGTAAATGTGGGGAAAGGGCCCTTATTTGGAAAAAGGAGTTACTCTCCCCTCTCCCCTTCCCTAAACCCCTGGAAACTGCTAATCTGCTTTCTATGTCTGTGGATTTACTTCTTCTGGATATTTCATGTAATTGGAATCATAAAATATGGAAACTTTTCTGTCTGGTTTCTCACTTAGAATAATGTTTTCAATGTTCATCCATATTGTAGCTTGTATCAGCAGGTAATTCCTTTCTATGGCTGCATAATATTCCATTGTGTGGACAGAGCACATTTTGTTCATCTACCATCTGTTGTTGACGGGTATTTGGGTTGTTTCTACTTTTTGCCTATTGTACCACTCTGGCAATTTGGAATAGTGCTGCTATGAGCGTGCGTGTATGTTTATCTGTCTGAGTCCCTGTTTTCAATTCTTCAGGGTATGTACCTAGTGCTGAGTCGCATGGTAATTCTGTGTCAAATGGATTCCACAGTGGCTGCACCATTTTTCATTCCCACTAGCAATGTATAAGGATTCCAAATTCTCCACATCCCTGCCAATGTTTGCTATTTTCTGTTTATTGTTATTATTGTTGCCATCCTAGGGAATGTGAAGTAGTATTTTACTGAGGCTTTGGTTTTCGTTTCTGTGATAACTGATGATGTTGAGTGTCTATTCACATGCTGGCCATTTACATTTCTTCTTTGGAGACATGATATCCAGAGCCCTCTCGGGTTTTTCCTGTAGCTTCTCTTTTTTCCGCCACTTATATGTAGGATTCTTTCCTAAACCAACTTCTCCTTTCTCTAAGTTTTCAGTTAGACTCAAATTTTACCTTTTAATCCTGAACCTTCACCCAATATATGATTTTCAAATAATGTTATATATTTCCCCAGGAGATCCTAAAACAGCATAAACTAACCCTAGAACACTGCCACTGTATGACCCACAGACCTATTGTTCTGATTTTCCTGTTTCTCATAAGGGCACCAAACCCTCCAGACTCCAAAATTTAAATGCAGGAGAATCGCCTTTGTTCCCTTAAAGGAGTCAGGATTTGAATCTGTGCCCCAACTCCGCGTTCATTCCTTTCTCTCGCGCCATTCCTTTTATAGAGACCTTAACTCAAATCCTCGCTATTATTCTCCTGAAAAATTACAATTCTTCCTGCTGGCTGTAGTAGATTGTTATAATTATGGCCCCAATGAAGCCTGTTTCCCTGTGTCTGTCCACAGACCTTTGCCATGTAAAGTTGTTCTCAACTGCCACTGTTCTCATCGAGATGTGGGATCCACCCTGCTACCCCCCTGGTTGAGGCTGGCTCTGTGATTTGATCTGATGAGTACAATGGGTAGCACTGATGTTTTCAGAGCTAAAGTCAGAGCAACTTCCACTGTGACCACTTAAAACACTCCCCTGAGACTGCCATGCAAGGAAGATGGTTTAGCCACTGGAGGACAAGATACCATGTGATGGAGAAGAGAGGCATCCCAGCCAACAGCAGGGACCAACTTCCAATCATGGAGAGAGGCATCTTACACCCTCTAGCCCAAGTCAAATCATGGAATATTGCAGTCATATGAATGATCCCTGCTGAGACCAACAGAAGGACCACTCAGACTGCTGACCCATAATAGTTTGAAAAACAGTAAATGCTTGTTTTGGTTTGTTTTAATGCACTAAGGTTTGAAGTGGCAACTGATATTGGCAGTAGGCGATGCATGATGGCCTCTGACTGTCAGTCTCTCAAATCTGTCTCAATATTGCTGCCTGTTATGAACCGAAGGCTTGTGTCCCCCAAGATTTGTATGTTGAAGCCCCAGCCCCCAGTGTGATGGTATTTGGAGGTGGGGCTTTTGGGAGAAATTAAGGTTAGATGAGGTCATGAGGGTGGTGCCCTCACGAAGGGATTAGTGGCCTTGTCAGAAGAGGAAGAGGGAGACTTGTACATGCACCGAGGAAAGGCCACATGAGGACACAGCCAGAAGGCATCTATAAGCCAGGAAGATTTGTCACCAGAACCCAACCATGTTGGCACCCTGATCTTCCAGCCTCCAGAACTATGAGAAAATAAATTTCAGTTTTAAGCCACCCAGTCTATGTTATTTGTTATGGCAGCTGGAGCTAATATACTGCCCAATTAATCTTCCCCAAGTTCATCATCTCATGACGGAGTAGTCTTCTGTTTCCTATCGTCAAAGCCCAGTATCCACTTGTTTCCTTCACCCGAGTCACTTTGTACTCGTTGTGAGATTCCCCCTGAGATCAGTCTTAAGGACAATAATACCTCCCTTGCTGCCTTTGCCTATGATCCCATCAGAGATGGTGGCCTGATGTGGCGCTGACTCAGCAGCTGAGCCAGCCTGCAGCGGCGGCTCCCTGAGCAGGTTGGACTGGGGGCAAGGGTGGCACCTGCTCCCTGGCGGCAGTCGGGAAACACGCCCCGGGCTTTAGCATCTGACGGGTTATGTCTTTGGACTTCCAGGCTGAGCAGCAATCTTTGCTCTGTGACTGAGTCACCGCAAACAAGTGTGGTAAGGAAGCCATCACTTCCAAGAGTGTGGTGCGATGGTCAAGAGTGAGGTTGGAGAATCCTAGCGACACAGGCGCTGCCCCGACCAGACACGTGATGTTTAGGGTGTTGCTTTACCTCCCCGAGCTGCTTAACCTTCTGGAAACTGCAGACAGATTTGAGGATCCGATGGTAAGTGCTTCGCCCATGTCTGACACATATTAAGTGCTCGCCAGATTGTGGCTATCAGCAAGTATTTGTTATCTATTGATGTATTAGTTTCCTGTGGCTGATGTAACAAATTACCACAATCTTGGTGCCTTAAAACAACAGAAATTTTTCTCTCACCATCTGGAGGCCAGAAGTCTGAAATCAGCATCAGTGGGCCAAAATCAATGTGTCGCAGGGCCACGCTCCCTCCAGAGGCTCTAGGGGAGAGTCAGTCCCCGCCTCTTCCAGCGTCTTGTGTCTGCCAGCGTTCCTTAACTTAGCCCCCATCACAAGAGGGCCCGCCTTCTCTTCTGTCAAACTCCCTCTGCCTTCCTCTTAGGACATTTGTGATTGCATGTGGGGCCCACCAGGAGAATGTCCTCATCTAAAGATCTTTAACTTAATCGATCTGCAAAGCCCTTTTTTTCAAATAAGGTCACATTCACAGATTCCAGGGATCAGGATGTGGATACCTTTTGGGGGAACATTTTCAGCCTACCACAGATGTATAATAAATTACCACAGATGTAGCAGCTTAGAGGAAAAAAAAATTATTACCTCACAAAGTCCCTGGGTCAGGAGTTGGGCATATATATCTGGGTTCTCTACTCAGGTCTCATAAGGGTACAATCGAAGTATCAGCCTTCACTCCCTCTGGAGCTCCGGTAATCCTCCAAGCTGATGTGGCTGTTGGAGAATTGGGTTCCTTGTGGTTGTCGGTCTGAGGTTTCTGTTTCCCTGCTGCTCTCGGTTCCTAGAGGCTTCTCACAGCTCCATGCCACCTGCCCCTGCTCAAACCTTCTCATGGCCTCTCACAATATGCAGCTCACCTCTTCAAGGTCAGCAGGAGACTGTCTCTATCCAACCTGCTCAGGCAGAGCCTTCTACGGTGTAATCTACTGGAGGGAATGACATACATCAGCTTTGCCATATTGTCTGGCTAGAACAAAGTCACCGTTTCTGCCCACACTCAAGATGGGCATTACACAAGGGTGCGCTGTGTTGGGGATCACCTTGGGTGTGTCCACCACAGGTGGGAATAGAATAAGTAGTAATAATGATAGCTACAGTAGTAATAAAATTGAGAAGGATTTTTGGTGGGTATCAAGAAAGCATAAATCATGGGAATGAACCTTAGTGTAAAAAATCACAGATCATTTAATTATTTTAAACTCCACTGCAAATCTCTACTCCTCCAAATTATGATCCAGAGCTACAATGGTATTCATACTCTGACCCAGTAACCTCACTCTGAGAAATCTGTGCTAAGTTAATAATTCAACAGAAGAACTGCCCGCCCCAAGATGAAAAGCTTTTCATCTAGTTAGAGGGTCCTGATGTGCTCTTCTGTTCATGCCCCAGCAGGAGAGACCGTCCTGCTTTAGCTGAGCTGTATTGACCAACAGCACCCTTCAGAGTTGCCGTAGATCCTGTGGCAACATCAGGGCCTGCTTCAGGGAGGAGGTGGAACTTAGGTCAGCCTTGAAAGATGTGAAGGTGTGTAGGGAGGAGAGGAAAAGTCATCCAGAAGTCAGAAAGTTAGAAAATCTGACATGTGTTAGGCATGTTCAAAAATGAGCAAGAAGATAAGAACATAGATCATCTGGCATGGGAGAAAAAAATTAGCAAGGTCTTACTACCCCTGCATCCCTGACTCCTGCACCCTCCAGCATTTATATTTCCTTTTATTTTATGAACAACAATAATTAAGCCACCACGCCTGACACCGAGGTAATCTCAGTTTTTCTCAACTCACTCTTCCAGCCCCTCTGGGAACCCACAAGCAGTGTTCCTGTTTTCCATGAAATTGTGCTCACTGGCCATGCTGTCCATCCCTCTGGACCTCTGAGATTCATCTGTAGGTCACCTCTGGATTTCCAAAGAACTGGTGCAACCTCTCAGATAACAACCGGCAGAAACACAACTCCATCCACAATGAAAACAACGTAATACACTATTATATCAAGCAGTGTAATTCCTCAATTTTTTCAAACTCCTTTATTTAAAAAGAAGAAACTCTATGTAACCAAAAGACTCATTAAAGTATTTTCACCAAAACAGAGATGTAGCAATAGAAACACTATTGGTAGCATTTAATTAGCCAGTTTTTCTTACTATTAGACATCGGGGCTTAAAAATCATTGGAGCTCAGTGTCAATTTGGGTATATTAAGCTGAAGTCAGTACAAATCAGGGCAAAATGTGACCCTTGAATTCTAAGAAAAGAGCTTTGAATATTATCTCAAAAGCAAGAGGAAGCCTTTGAAAACTTTTGCTAAGGGGATGATATGACAAAAGCATTAAATGAAGATTAATTTGGCCACAGTATGTAGAATGTACTAGAAATCTGTACCTATGGGCCTGATTGCAGGTAGTGACAATGGATTTAGTGATAGAGACTTTGATAAAGAAGAATTAGTGTGGATTGAAGCTACGTAACTGTTATGTTGGGAGAAAGAGAGAAGGGAATACTAAGATGAATTCGAGGTTTTGAACATGGGCAATGGGTAAAGAGGATGCATCCAGCACAGATGAGGCAGTCATTGGGGCCAGCCATGAGGAGGAAAGAAGTAAGGAGTTAGCCTTTCCACAGGGGGGATTTTTCAGTGACTCCGGCAGATCTTTGTGAGAATGTCCAATGAGTAGTTATAGGGAGGTTGTCAACACATCTGCTTTGATATCATCAGGGATGCAGCGACACGCTCCAAGCCTTGCTCCTGATGGACACTCAATACGTCTTTTGGGATGAAAGATTGACAGAATCAATGGATTACCTCTAGTGGGAAGACAGGAAGGTAAAGAAATATGTGTAACACCACACGCAACAAGTCTTGATGTTCACTGCTCTCCCAGCATCCTCATCTCCACTCAGTCCATAAGGCAATCCAGAATAACTCAAGAGCTGTGATCATTAACACTGGTGGTGCACAAACTTGGAAGTATAAAGTAATGAACTTCCTTCCCTCACTACCCAGTTAGAAATGTGCAATTAAAAGGCACAAATAAACAAAGAATTCAGAAGAAAAGTCCACATAAAAGTGTTTCAAACAAGAAAGGTGAATTGAGACAAGACCCCAAAAGACTGACTTACCTGGAGCTCACACGAGAGCCTGGAGGCTTAAAGATCTGTGTTCTCAGTTTCTCTTCCGAGTCCACCTGCTGGGCGAGGGGCGTTTTGAAATACCATGTGAGTGGAGACGTCCTTGAATAAGAATTAATTCAGACTTGAATTAATAGGTAGGTGAAGATTCAAAATAGTGTTGATTTGTGGGCAGAATTTCAAGATGTTAAAGTTTATGAAATGCTCACTTTGTTGTTTGAAATCGACCTTCTGGTCACAGAGAGGGCTCCAGAGAACCTTCCCACACAGGCTTTGTCCTCGCCTGCCCTCGGTGTTGGATGCCATAGGGCTCATGGAGTTGAGAACCATGTTCTTCATCCCCCCCAGGAAGACATGCAGGGCCCACGTGGTGAGCAGGCCTCGATTTTTATCCACATGTTGACTTCCATAAAGCACGCATTGGGGGCAGGAGTCGGGGTGGGAAGTGGCCAATATCTCTCCCAGGCTGCCTTCACAGGGCAGAGAGAATCCACCAATGAAAATACATGTCGAGGGGAAGAGCAGAGGAGATTATAAAGTGTGGCTGGTAGCTGTGAGTAAACCACAGAAAGCAGCTGGAAGAAGAGCGGCTTCTTAAGTCAGAAAGTTGAGTCCCAGTGCCTTACTTACTGCCACTGTGACATGGGAGAAGTCACCTACCCTCTATGGTCCAAAGATGCTTCCATCTTCTAAAGAGTCCTACTCTGTTTTCCAGGGCTGTCATGAGGAATAAATTAATTAACAGAGATGTACTCAGTAGGGAGATTTTGGCCATGAGGAATTAAAAAATACTCCAAGAAAATTGGATTAGACAATAAGAAAAATGTGTTATCTGCCAAAATAACTAGTCACTAGTCCCAGAATTGGAAAAGTCAGTGGCTCACATGTGTCCCTAAGGCCAGCTTCCTTCCCTCTCACCTGAGGCCACCCTGGCCTGTCAGCTGGCTTTGCTTACGGTGGCAGGATGGTGGATGCTGTGCAAATTACATTATTTCCCATGGCGTCTTTGGACAGAAGAAGACATGGTCTCTTCCTCTGCACTTCTTTGACTTTCTAAGTCACTGTACTAAGGTATAAATTATATACAATAAGGCACCTGTTTTATGTGTACAGTGTGGGGATTGCACCTTGTAATCACCCCCACCACAAGGTATAGAATATTTCCGTCACCCTAAAAATTTCCCTCCTGCTCCTTCTCTGTCAATCCCCTCCCCAGAACTGGCCCTAAAGAGCCACTGGTCTGCTGGTTGTCACTAAGGATGAGTTTCCTGGTCTAGAATTCCCTAAAAGTGGAATCATTCGATGTGCACCCTCCTGGTCGGGCATTTCACTCATCATAAAACACCAAGACTTAGCCTTGTGGCTGTGTCATTCGTAGTCAGTTCCTTTTTATGGCCCAGTAGTATTCTACTGTTTGATTCCACTGAAGTTTGTGCATCCATTCATCTGATGATGGGTGTTCCCAGTTTGGGGCTATTATGAGGAAAGATGCTATGAATGTTCCTGTGAAAGTGGACAAGTCTTTGTGGGGACACATGTTTTAATTTTTCTTGTGTAAACTCCTACAAATGGGATTTCTGGATTGTTTGGTGAGCGTATGTTTCCCTTCATGAGAAGTATCACACAGATCGCCACAGTTGCCCACTGCCTTACACACCCGCCAGCAATGTGCAAGGGTAACTGTTATTCCATACCCTCGCCAACACTTGGTGTTCCCCATCTTTCTTATTCTATGTGTGGTTTTTCTTTACAAATGTCAAAATGCCTGTCCCAGAAGCCCTGCCAGAAGACTTTCCCTCATGTCTCACAGGAGAGAACAGTGTCCCTCCATTCCACATAACAAGGGAGGTGGAGTTATCATGACTGCTTAGAGTAATGAAAACATATACCCCATGGCTGGAAGTGAAGTTTAGATTCAGCACAGATAACTGAACCTAAATGGGTTCTATCAGGAAGGAACCTCTTGGATAGCGAGCTAAGTGTGTCTTCTGCTATAGAAGAAAGGCCCTCATACATGAAGTATTATGTCTGCAAAATATGTCTATATTTGTATATTTAGAGCCATATAAATAAAAATACATATATTTAGAAAAGTTAAATCAAAAGCCATGTGAATTTATTTTTCTCATATAAGCCTTTATTCATCCATCCCTTCTTCCAGTCTATCAACAAACAATTATTAAACAACCGTGTTACAAACAGGGCTGAAATGCTAACAGGGAGAGGAAAAGGAGCCTGGCATGTGGTCTCCGGTGGACCACCCAGCAGAGCCCACATGATCCTGCATGGCTAAGTTTACTTACTTTCTTCTTGGATAGAGAAACAGATGATAATCTCCTGCAATTATTTCATCAAAATGCAGTTTCTGACACAATTGGATTAAGCTATTGGGAAATATCCTGTTGAAGTATGGTCCAATCTTCTCATGCCATAAACTGACGGAAAGAAGGTTTAATTATCTATTGATTATACTCAGATCCTAAAAGTTAGAGAGAGAGAGAATGAAAATGAGGGAGTGTCTTACAGAAACATATACTGATAAACTAACGATATTCTAGAGGTATGTTTGAAGAGCTATTGTGTCTGTATTTTTTTAAAAAGAAGAAAGAAAAATAAACCAATCCCAGCAAGGATCCCAGGAGCTCAGGTGTCAGCTGATGCCCAGCTTCTACACTAGAAGGGCCCGGAAGTGCTCCTCAAACTGTGCTCAGTCGTGCTGGGGAAACGGGCAAAAGCTGAGGGGCTGTAACTTCCAGCCCCGAGGCTGACTGCTCCTCGGAGAGTGAATTGTGTCCATTTCATCAGGTCACTGTGGATGTCAGTGAGTCGTGATGATATATACATAACCAGGTGCTGTTCTTAACTAGGCATCATTCTATGCCTATTGCTCAAATAAATCTCAATGGCGTCTTAAAGGCAGGGAGACAGTGCTGCAGTAACATTGACCGAGGACCTGGCTATTAAGCTGTCTAAGACTCTAGAATCAGTGAAATGTTTGACAGCACAGGGACAAACACGTATTAGCAACACTGCTTAATCCATGTTTCAAGGGCAGAATTTGAAACCATGCTTTCACACCAGGCAGGCTCAGATCACTGGAAGGATACTGTCATAAAGAAACACAGGAGCCCACGCCACAGTGCGCGTCCCCTGTCCTTTATCAGTTCCCCAAGCTCCCTTGGGCAAAGCATATCTCAGAAGGCAGAAGGTACAGAGTTCTGAGATGAAGAACATAAAAAATAAAAAAATTAATAAAACATGTTTTCCAAGGCGTGATCAGATGCACCCCATTGTCCTGGGACCCCTTATCCTTCACTCCTGATGGAGCACCGTTACTTGGGGAAACTCAGTGATCTCTGTGGAAACGTCTGCTTATTACCAAAGGTCCGGGGCGGTCAGAGCGAGGGTCTTCACCCCGGGCAGATCTGTCATCTGTGCACACACACTCTCACCTCTGTTCACACATAGGTTGTGATGCTCCTGCATGGAAAGTATAAATAAATAAAGACCCCAAATGTAGCCATTGTCCAGCCTAAACTCAAATGGCTTGATGAGTCTTGGTAATTGTGTAAAGCCCTAAGTGACTGCATGTTTTCATGAGTGACAGCACAGAATGTTACATAATACCTTTCTTTAAATTGCTTCTTCTTCCTCTCCCAGCCAACATGGGTAGCACCGGCTTTTTCACATTTCTGTTTGGCATGACCAAGTTACTAATGGGTATTTCCGAAAGGACTGCCCGTGGCCCCCCAGCTGGTAACACAGTCTGCATTTCTCCCTCTCCTGGTTGCAGTTCTTCTCCCAGATTTGGGCAAATGATCTTGAAAGTGATGATACAATCGAGTTTTCATACAGGATGGGAGCCAACAGGAAGCTGGTGGCGAAGAAACCCAGACTGAGTGCTGCTCTCCTGCGCGACCCAGTGTCTCCACGTGCTACACTGTTTTTGTTCCTGTGCATCCATTAGAAAGTTCACTTTCTCATCCCCTAACCTTTTGGCAAACAGGCAAACTGACATATTGGTAACGAACTGTTTTTCAAAGTCTGGGTTCAAAGGGGTATTGAGAAGATTCTGTCTGAAAAGCTAGATGGAAAATGTTGACAAGCATATTACCACTGATGTCAGGCTATATAACGTGAGGCTTAGCACAGAGTCAGGCATCGGGGGAAGAGATCTGGTCTACAGTGCATCTGTGTATTTGCATAGCGTTTAAATATTCCACCATAACTGCAATTTCAGTTTACTTTGGTTCCAGAAACATTTGTGGAGCACCTCCCAGTCCCCAGGCACAGAAGCACCAAACTAGAGGATCTAGAAAGAGGAGTAAGACACAGTCCTGCCTGGGGCAAAGGGGTGACAAACATGAGCAAGTGTTTTGAGGTCATAGTTCAAGATAACCTTTCAAGAGAACACCCTGTTGAGTCCACCATCTAGACTTAGAACCCACTCAGATGTAGTGGATGAGGGAGATTCATTCACCCTAAAGGCCCAACTGCCAGCAACACCGTGACCCAGGGTGTGGGAGAGGAAGGAGGGTGCACCCACCAACTCTTTCTTGTCAGCCCTTCAGCTGTTAGCGATGCCTAAGGGGGAATCCTTTTGTGAAATTTGTCCCCAAAAGTACATGGTTCTAGATCTTTAAACACAAAATTTGCTTGGTCAAAATGACTTAGCAGCATAAGAAAAGTGAAAATCTAATAATAAATTAAAAATACTTCTTTTTCTTTCTTCCTGCTTCCCTCCTTCCCTCCTTCCTCCCTCCCTCCTACTCTCCTTCCCTCCTTCCTTCCCTCCTTCCTTCCCTCCTTCCTTCCTGCTCTTCCTCCATCTCTCCTCCCTCCCTCTCTCCCTCCCCCGCCCCTCTCCCTCCCCCCCTCCCTCACTCTGTTTCTCCAGTAGCACGCACACACTGCTGAATGCCAGTGAGCACCATGACTTACTTTGGCTCAGTTATCTTCACAGGGACTGGACCATGTGACCCACCAGATGAACAAGGCATCTGAGAGACAGTTGCGTGACAGAGCGTTTGTGACACCACATCCCTGCCAGGTCCACAAACATCTTGTCACACCATGTTGTCACTTGACAGGCAGACCCTGGGGTCTAGGAGTTGTCAGGACTCCCTTTACCACAGCACAGCACCGAAGAAGCACCCTACTGAGATCGGCTATATTGAATTCCCTTTTTCCCAAAAAAACACAAAAAACAAAAAAATTCTTCCCATTTTCATTCCTGCAATATAGAGCCCACTCAAGCAACTCAAGAATCACTTTAGCAAATCTGCCATCCTGCTGCCTTACGAAATACTGCCTTACAAAGCCTCATTTTGAAGGCAATCATTTTGATAGGCGGGGGCAGAGTCCTGATGAAAAAGAGGACCAAGAAAGGACAAGGAATGGGAAGCCCACGGAAAGAACAGTGCAAGGAGATCTGCCTGACCTCTCCGTTTTTTTTAAATAATACATATCTTTTTGTTAAAATAGACATCTTCAGATAGCCTCAAAATAAAGCCAAGTATATCAGTGTTTGTTAGCAAAAAAAATCTGCTAAAAATATTAACCAGTTTGACTCTCTCCTCAGATTTCCTATCCCACTGAACTACAAAACGGCTCTAATAGCAAATCCTAAAATATAAAGCAAAAGGTACTTCTTGTTATGCTTTGAGTGGCTGAATTTTGACTCGTGGCTAAGTTTGCATCAGGTTTTTTGAATGACCTGCACAGCTGCTGGCGTTGCTAAGAGGGGGGCCCTTCACATCTCCAAGCGGAGACGCCATCCCCACTCCACCGTCCGGCTACTGATCTACTGGTGGGCTGAGGATTTTGCAGCGGAGTCAGTGGGGAGCCGGTCTTGGCTCAGGGCGCCGCCAGCCGTCCAGTCGGCCCGGCTGCCAAGCACACCGGCGCCCTCCAGCCCGGCACCGGGGCCCGAGCGGCTCTGCGAGCCGGGTGCCCAGCGTGGGCTGCCCGCCGCTGATAATGGTGAGTGATGGCTGCGCAGCGGTGGCGATGTCGGGCCATCAGGCTGCCACGCAGGAACCCCGCGCTGCCAGGAGACCGACGGCTTCTGCCTGTGCGGCCAGCAGCTGGACCCCGGCAGCAGGATGCAGGACGGGCCTGCCAGGAGCCTCTCCATCCCGCCCTCTCCGCCGGGGCCTGGCGGCTTCCCGGGGCCGCGAGCGCAGCGGCAGAAACAGCGAGAGGCGCACGGAGCGCGCACTGCCGCCTGCTTCTGTGCGGGCAGACGCCCGGACCAGCGAAAATAGGGCAGGTTTCATAAAGCTTTTTCCCCTCTCCCTGGCTTGCTATCATCCTCAGGAAGATTAAACGAAGAAGAAGCTATTGATCTGTGAAACATAACCTAATTTCAAAAGCAAACCTTTCTGGATGCCAGGTTCATTCGCGGGCAGCGGCAGCCGCGATTTGGTGGGCAGCCGCCGGCTGCTTCTCCAGGACCTCAGCGTCTTCACGGCGGAGCCCGGGGACGGAGGTGCTCCCTCCCGAGGGGCAGAGAGAGGGCACGCAGGGACGCGGGGCTGGGAGCCCTGAGGTCCTTGTGAACCAAGGAGCAGATGCAGGCCGCTCGTGGAGCCTCCCAATCAGCGCCCCTCCTTTTCCCCAGCTGCGATTAGGGCTTTTTTAGGGGGTCGGTGGAGCAAGGGCCAACAGCTCCAGGCCCTGCAGGGGACTCAGCGTGTGCGTCTCGCGCTGGTAGGGACCCCTTCCCACCCTGTCTGTCCTGGCTGTTTCACTAATGTCATCGCCAGCACTCCAGCAGCGCCTTGACCTCTGGGTGAGACCGCACACTGCTCTTTGTTCCCGAGGTAAAGGCACCCAAAAAAAGCAATCTCAGCAAGGGAGGCAATGCCAAAATGTGACAGGAAACGCTGGCGAGTTGTTGACACCCAGTGGTGAGCACTGAGTGGGTGACTGGCCCTGCTAGGCAAGGATTAGGGTCTCCTATGCAGTTTGCACAACATAGAAAAGAAGGTGCTAGAACACAAAAAGAAGGTGCTAGGGATGGAGCATGCCTTCTGAATGAGTCCTGAAACACGTCAAGGAGGAAAGCCTGCCTGTGCTATGTCCCTTGGCCCCTAGCTTCCTCCCCCATATTTTGTAGGTACACATGAGAAAAACTTTTGCAGAGTAGGGGAATGTGTTTGGAAGGTTAGATCAAATTTGCTTGGAGGCCAGGAGATGAAGAAAATGACTCCAGAGGGTCCTTCCTGTGTGTGTTTCTGGGAAAAGCGAACAGAACTTCTTGCTGAACTATTTATTAAAGATTGCAGACAAGTATCTCTTGAGATACAATTTAATTGATACAAACTAAGCTGACTGCACTTCATTTCCAAAGAGTCTAGATTTCATGAAGTTCATTTAAACCCTGGAAATTGAAGAGTTCTATTCAGTTGGCCCTTATCTTGGTCTTAAGAAGCTAAAACTTAAGAAGAACCTGAATCAACGATTAAAATATCACCATTTCCTACAAAGATGACAGGTGCCTCCTGTTACCTGGGGTTAGCACTGAAACCACCACTCAGGACAGCACATTGTCATGAATCCACGTGGCATCATCGCTGCTTAGAGCCATCAAGCGTGACTGTAGGGATAGTTTATTTCTCATTTAGATTCAAAATAAGGAAATTGTTTAAACAAACAAACAAAAACTCAAGGGGAGCAAGGAATCGATGTGTTTTGTTAGAGATGATTAAAGAAACCCCCCGTGGAACTTTTCATTCTCACCTGAACACACACAGAAGAACAGAGCTGTAAGAGGGACACAGGCTGGCCTGTGCACATCCTCTGCCGGTATCCCAACTATAGGCTGAGGTCAGCTAATTATCAACATCTGTTTCTCCAGCAGACCGGACAAGATTTTCTCCAGCAAATTCCTCTTCATAGAAAACCATGTTCTGCCCCATTTTTGTCATGCAGGTAATGTACATTACGCTACTTTTAGAAATTGCAAACTAACTAAAATCATATTTCCATCATAACTCTGCTAACTCTATTATTGATGACCAGGTTACAAATGTTTTATAATCAACTCAGTAATTCTTGTCAAGACCGCTAGTATCCTTTTGGTCAGCTCACAGCTAGTCTTTAGTCAAGTGCCTGACTGACTAGAAGAAGAATGCATACATCCATCATTTATTTAAGTTACTATTTTTCCCATCAGCATTCTGTTGAGCTTGACTTTCTAATAAGCCACCCAAGAAGTGGGAGGGAAGAGACAAAATTGGGTTTAAGGGAGATAGAATAAGAGAGGAATCAAATTATTTTTTCTTGGATTACGTGAGTTTAATTATATTAACAAACTGTAAACTTGGCAAATCCACAGATTCAGAGGGCTTTTTCCTTCATGGCCAGAGTGTTCATATTTCCATGGGGTCTTAACTCTACAGTTTTCACCAACTTTCATACGTCCAACCATCAATATACTTTTATCTGAGGCAACAAAATCCAATCCTAGCTTCTTTGGTTCTATCTCCAAATGGCATGTCAGGTCTGCCTAATTCTCCTCAACTCTATAACTGCAGGCCTTGCCCTCGCCCTGATCTTCTCTGGCCTAGATGGCCTCTTAGCTGGAACCTCCACTTCTTCTCCTGCCTCCCTCCAATCCATCCTACACACAGCAGCCAAAACAGTCTTACATAAGTGACAGACCTCACGTTCAGGTGGGCGTGAAATATTAGATTTTAATTTTGTTTCTATCTCAGTTCAGTTTCTTTCTTCCATAGGACCTAATCATCTCAGTCACAGCCCTTTGCTGTAAGTCTCTAAACAGTGTGGATTCATTGTCTGTCTGCCCAAACTGAATGACTTAAGATGCTTTTCTTCGGAAAACCTCACAAGTTAGTGAAGGATGAAGATACATAAATAAAAGTTAATCCAAGGTAGACTATGGTAAATGATATTATCGAGGAAAAACAAAATCCTATGAAATATATTCAAGAAAGAGAGAAAAACTTGGACAGGAATTTGTCATTCTTATTTAACTTCTAAATCTGGGTCAACCTGCAAATTTAATAAATATGAATTCAAGTCTTCATTCAGGTCAACGACAAAGCATTAAGAGGACAGTGGGAAGGACAAACACATTCATGATAACAATTCATTAATCAACCTTCTTTAGTAAAATAATCATCTATGGTTTTCAAAAATATTAGAAAGTGCTTATGATAGTTTAGGGCTGTATCAAAGAGTTTTATGTGGGTCATCTCATCTGTCCTGACAGCAATCCTATGAGTTAGGTATAATCACACTTCATACACACACAGGAAGTAGGCTCAGGTAGGTTATATAACATATAAGTGTTGGTGCCAGAATTTGAACTCAAGAATTCTAACTCCAGTAATCATGTCTTCAACTGCTGTGCTCTAAAAGCTTACCGTGAGATTTAAATTGGGAAGGATGCAAAAGAACTGAAACCCAAGGTGTGTGAGGGGAGAGTATAAAACCATCCATTACCTTAATGAGACGCCTGACCATCCCTTTTGACCTTTGCACCACCCCCCTTCCAAAGATCTAAAACCCTGAGGCGCTCCTAATTCTATCTTGGCCCCTATAATTAAAAAGCCATACCTACATCATAACTAGAAGACAGATAACACCCAAACTTTAAATTACCCATAGATAGAAATATAACCCCCAGTGCACTATCCCATACTCTGCTGTATGTTTTTGTGGAGAATGAGGGAAGTCCAAGAAAAACTTCACGGGAGAGAAAAGAGGGGAGCGAGCTGTGAGCCAAAGATTGGTCCAAAATCACCACAAGACAGAGAAGATCCATTACGTGTGCAAGATGAAAGGAATCCTGAAAGATCAGACACTGCAGAAGGGGACCTATAAAGGCAATCCATTTGAGAGGTCAGTCTTTGAAAGATGTTGCTTCTGTGGGAAGAAGAGTGTAAAAGGAATGGTGAGGCACGCTTTGGATGGTGGGCGTAAAAGGGAAGATAAACAAAATGGGTAAATTTATGGTCTTGTGAGCATACCTCCCCTGATGAAAATTCTCCTAAAGAAACAATCACAATGCTAAAGAAAACTACATACAGCACAACACTCCAAACCAACTAATATCCTAGGCAAGAATTTGGGGTTAATGAAAGACCACCTTGAATCAGAATATCAACATTTGGTGACCATCACAGTATGATTCAACCATTAGTGTACATACGTCCAATAGATGCTAAAACCTGGGGGTGAAAGTTTGAGTAACAGGATAATTACACGGTCTCGAAGTGTCTGCCTGTAAGACAGTTACTAATTACAAAAGGTAAAAAGAGTGCCTTTAAAGTAACTTTGCTGTAAAAAGCAGTAACTTCACAGTGTAGAAACTACAGAGCCCACATTAACGAGGTGATCAGAGTCGACATTACCAGATGTGGGAAATCAACATCGTGTGCCCCTGATATAACATACTACGAGAAACACATCATATTTGTGATTTTCAAAAAAAAAAACCAATGCATAGTCAGAATCTAATCATGAGAAACATCAGACAGATCCAAATCGAGATTAATTCTACAAATAAATTACTTGTGCACATTAAAAATATCAAGGTCATGAAAGATAAGGAAAATAATGGAGCATTCCAGAATAAAAGAGACTAAGAGCCATAATAACTGAATAGAACTTTTGGTCTCAGATTTTTTTCCTATAAAGGACATTATTAGGAAAATTAGTGGTTTGAATAAGATCTGGAGATTAGCTAATAGTATAATACCAATGTTAAATTTCTTGATTTTTATATTTGTACCATGGTTTTATAAAAAAGAACATCTTTACTTTTAGTATATGACCACTGAAGTATTTAAGGGTAAAAGGGAATAATGTCTGCAATTTACTCTCAAATCGTTCAGGGAAAAAAAAACTTATGGATAAATATACAGAGAGAGAGAAAATGATAAAGCAAATGTGACAAAATGTTAACATTTGAGGAAACTGGGTGGAGAGTACACAGGTATTCATTGAATCATTTGTACAGCTTTTCTGCAAGCCTAAAATTATGTTAAAAGAAAAAGTAAAAAAATATATAAATTAGAACTTGTCACTTCCATGATAAAACAGTCCAGTCCAGTGACTTCCCATTAAAATAAATCTCTCATTAAAATAAAATCTGCGAGATTATTTCAAAAGTATGCACAGGACACACTCTAAAACATACCATCTTTATATAAAATCGCACATATTAAAAATTCATTTCAGGGCCAGTCCGGTGGCACAAGCGGTTAAGTGCATGTGCTCTGCTGTGGCGGTCCGGGGTTCGAGGGTTCGGATCCCAGGTGCGGACCGACACACGGCTTGGAAGCCATGCTATGGTGGCGTCTCATATAAAGTGGAGGATGATGTTAGCCCAGGGCCAGTCTTCCTCAGCTAAAAAAGAAGAGGATTGGCAGGTGTTAGCACAGGGCTGATCTCACAAAAAGAAAAAAAGGAAAGAAAATTCATTTCATTACCATGGTTTTAGAGCAAATTCCCTGCTGTTCCATGTCTGCTCTTCCTCTGTATTTCCGCTTCTAAAATTTATTGTCAATTTCCCCAACGAACAGTAGTTTGATTTTTGTTTGTCTCACTATTTTCTATAGTTATTTCCAATATCTTTAAAGCTAAACGAATGCTTACCAGGCTTTGTTCAGATTAGTAATATCTCTTAATTAGGTGTCATCTGTGAACTTCATGAATTTGATGTTTTACATCCTTCTACTGGACCATTAAATAAGAGGTAAATTAAAGCTAGTCCAAATGGCAAATGCAGAGGTAGGCCAGGGGCCCTCCTTGATACTGGATAGAAGATCACTCACGGTTGTCCCATGTTTAAAACCTCTCTGAGCTTTTATCCTAATTTCTTCTGCAAGACCATTTGCGTCAATACGAGATGTGTTTGTGTCTTTCATAAGGAGGTATTTGGTGCTTCCCCAAAGTACTGCATGTAGAATCACCCCAACTCCTTTAATATCCCTGTTTTATAGTCTGATGCAAAAACGAAACAAAACAAAATGAAACATCCTATTGGTACTCCATAATTGCCTTTTAAATTAATTAAACTGGTCATCAACTCTTTTTTTCTGGAAATGTGATTACAAGTTCTACCTCTACAACATCCACACCAACTATTTCACCCATCACACACATTTGTGAAGTACCTACGATGTTCAGACATCTTGCTTGATAGAAAAAGTGGAAAAAAAATGTATGATACATCAAGTCTACTCTCATGGAACATTCTTTGGCTCCATACACTGTATGCATCTCTTTCACAGCATTTATCACATTCCTTTGTAAGAGTTTTTTTTCCATTCCTGACTTTCCCATTGGACAGAGACGTGCACATTTTTGTCTTTTTTCTCTAGATAAAAGTAGTCTTTTATCTCTAGTCAGTGCCTAATACTGGCATAAATGCTTAGAAAAATTAGTTGAAAATTAAATAAAATAAATGCACACAGGTTCCACTTGGGTAGATGGAACGTAAGAAATCAAAAAGGGCTGGGCCAGAGTCTGTTTGGATGAGGAGAAAGCAAGATTCTATGAGGGCATGAGTGTGTGTGGGGTGGGAGAGACAGAGACAGACACCCACAATTCCTCTGATCCAGCCCAGTCAATCCAACCCCTCCAATGAGAACCAGACAGGGCCGGGGGCCTCTGTGTGGTGTGTAGGGCAAACACTCCTCTAGCAGGGAGGAAGTGGATGCCCAAGACTCACAATAATTAAGGCGCTGGTTAAAGACTCAAAATTTTTAGTATCTCCGCCTGGGCTAGTGTAGATGCGGAGCATAAGTGAGGAGTGGATGAGTGGGTGTGGTGTGGGGAGGAGGATCAGGCAGTGAAAAGCATAACTTCTCCTTATTCTTCTGAACTTCCTCCCACCCTCCACCATGCCCCTTAAAATAGAACAGAAGAGGCAGAGATCTCCTAAGAGAAATGAAACTCGGCCTAAAGAAGATGATTAGAGCCATGGTTCATGTTCTGTGTTGTAAAGGAATGGTGTAGATAGTACGTAGGGAGGGTGTGCCAGAGAATGAGGAGGTCCTGGACCCGGGACTTTCAGGGGTAACACCAGGAAAGTTCTGGGCAGACTGCAATGACTTGTGCACCTAACAGTAAGGAAGTCCAAGAAGGGAGGCATCAGTGTAACTTGGGAGATTTAGGAGAAAGTCCTCAGGTGAGGCAGGACATGAGCTGAACTGAGACTTAAAGGATTATTTATGTCAAAATTACATTAGAGGACTTTTGAGAGTCGTTTTTTTCTCCGTTGAGCCTTTCTGCACAATGAGCCCTAGGTGCACAGCAAGGCATTTGAACCCAAAATTACTTACAACCCCAGATCACGGAGGCCCAGCTGCTGGCCCATGTATGGTGGCATCTCTTTAACTGTAGGAGGCATGAAAGAGCCTCTATTTCCAGCCCAGAGAAGTTGGAGCGAGGAGTGAGGGGAGGCTGACAGGTGCTGTATTCAATTCTCTTCCTATGCTCTGTGGGAAAAAGGTAGTGTTGCCCAGATTCATAAGCCAGGGTTACTAGAAAATATTTCTCAAGAGCTTACTTCACTAAGTTTCTGAGAACAAGGACTGAATTCTATGTTATCAGCAACGAATTCTCATTGGCCCTTGGGTCTCCACTGTGACACGTTCTGAAATCAGCACTCTCTGCTTATATCTGGGTAAAAATATAATTAAGTTTCACAACCAATATACCTCCTTTCCCATTAAGACATTGTAATACAACATTTGATTTTAAAAATAAGCAAATCACACATGGTGTTTATATCCCATGTTTCATGGAAACTTCTCAAGAACTATAGTTAAGTATGAGCCAAATCTATAAATTTTAACTATATTAATTGATTTATTTACTCAACAAGTATTTATGAAGTACTCATTATATACAAGGTACTTTGCAAGTAGGAATATAGAAATGAATAAGAGCATGTAATTGAATTTAAACATCTCCTATATTCTTATATTTTGGGAGAGAAAAAGGGAGAGTGTTAATTAGCATTGGATTTTTTATTAGGTTAAATACAATTGTTAAACAGAGTATACCAGTGCAAACTTTAGTGTGTATACAGTATGTGAAGACATTAAACTGGTAGAGGGAAAAACTAGAAAGAGGAGAAAAGAAAATCTAAATCAAAACAACAACAAAACCAGAAAAGAGAAAAAAGAAGCAGGACAAGTAAAGAATTTAAAGTACAGTAGCAGAAATAGACACAAATGTATAATAACTCAAAATCAACATCAATGGATTAAACTCTCCAGGAAGCGCCAATGTATTCAAGACCAGATTAAATAATTCCAACTGTATTTGGTTTACATGAGATATACTTAACATAGGATACTGAAAGGTTGAAGGTAAAAGTATTTAAAATATATACCAGGAAAATAGCAAAGTTGGTGTAGCTTTGTTAATATTAGACAAGATAGATCATAAGGCAAAAAAAAAAAAAAAATTCACTAGATATTTCAATTCATTGGGTAGATAAAAAATATTTCTAAATTCATATGCCTCTAATAACATTGCTTTAAAATTTATAAGGCAAAGTTTGACAGCACTACAAGGAATGATTTACAAATCTACCATCACAGTGGCAGTTTTAATATCTCTCTCAATATATCCATCAGGCAAGCAATTTCGAGACATAGAATATTTGAACAGCAAAGTTAATAAGTTTAATCTAATGAATATATGTCAAATACCATATTCATCACCAGGAGACTTGATATTATTTTCAACGATGCATCAAACTTTTAGAAAAATTAGCTAAGTATTACTTTATAGGACTTGGAATACAAGGGAACTTCGTCAACCTTGATAAAAGGTATATGAAAACCAATAGTAAGTACCATTTAAAATAGTAAAAAGTATTAGAAAAAATTCCTTTAAATCAAGAATACAGAGATGCCTGCTAATACATCTGTTGAACATTATTTTGGAGATCCTAGCCTGCACAATAAGTTCAGGAAAAGGAATTAAAAGTATAAGGAAAGAGAACAGAGAAAGAAAACAGTTATTATTCTTAAATGGTATTATTGCCTTTATAGAATACTACCAAAATCTATAGATTAACTTTTTGAATTGATAAGATGATTTAGTGAAGCCATTGGACAAAAAACCAGTATACAAAAGTCAATGGCATTTCTCTACATGAGCTAAGTTCCCAATGTGCAGTTTAAGGGGATGCCGTTACAATGTCAACAAAAATATAAGTATTCTAGAGACAAATCAAACAAAAATTACCCAAGATTTGATGGAGAAAATTATAAAACTTTATTGAAATGTGTTCAAAATTGCCTAAATAAATAGACACAACGTATTTATGAGTAGGAAAACTGAGTACAGGTCATCCTCACTTTTATTGTTTTTTACATGCACAAATTTTAGTTACTATAGTTTAGTTAAATAACACCCATCCCCCAACAACAGGGTTCAGATGTCCACTTCCACAGTGTATTTTCTGTGAGTAACTGAATAGAGTACAAACTTTTCGGCTAGCTCTTCGGTCCACAAATCACGACATGAATAACAGACACGCATCACAGTCAGTGGCCAATCAGATCCCTTCTTTCGAAGTCTGTTAGTGATTAGTCCCTGCACATCTGTTATTCACTTCACCCACAGAGAGCAAGGCTTGCGGTGGTGTTGTCTCCTTGGCTCCCAGTAATAAACCCACATATCATCTTACAAAAATGGGTAATTGAAAGAGGAAATTGTCCAACAAAGATGAAAGTGCAGTATATTCCTTTCCTATTGCTGCTGTAGCAAATTACTACAAATTTAGTGGCTTAAAACAACACAAATTTATTTTCTTACAGTTTTGGAGGCCAGAAGTCTGGAATGAATCTTGTCAGGCTAAAATCAAGAGGTTAGCAGAGCTGGTTCTTTCTGGAAGCTCCAGGAGAGAATTCATTCCATACCTCGTCCAGCTTCTAGAGGCTGCCTTAATAGTCCTTGGCTCATAGCCACATCACTTCAATCTCTTCTTCTGTCTTCACATCACCTTCTCTCTCTGATCTCCTGTCTCCTGTGATTCCATCAGGTCCGCCTGCATAATCAGAGTAATCTCTCCATCTCAGGACTCTTCACTCAATCTCATCTGCAGAGGCCCATTTGCCACTTAAGGTAATATTCACAGATTCTGGGGATTAGGACCTGGAGATCCAGCCTACCATGCAGCAAAGAAACAAAAAGTGATAACACTAGACCTGAAATTGGATGTGACTGAAAGAGAGCCGACCATGGGCATGTTGACACTATCGCTTTCTGAGACTAGAGCGAGGGAGCCACGGGGACTTAGTGGAGGCTACGTATCAGCGTAAATGAGGAAAGCGGCTGTGACGAAAAGGACGAAGATGTGCCGGAGGGAGTGGACGGCCTCTCAGAGACGTTCCCAGCGATGAAAGCGCAGAGAATAAAACGTTGGAAGACTGCCCAAACTTAGAACGGAGTATGACAGTTCTTCAAAGCAAAGACGTTGACTCCGTGTCATAAGTTCTATGATGAGAAGTAAGCGTACACTGTCCAAATTATTATTGTTTTTACAAAGAAATAAGACACGTAATTCCCAATGTTTTTCATGTTTAAATTACAGTGTACTAAATAAACATGAGTTTTACTATTTTTTCACTTTCTATACATTTATAACTGACAGTGAAAGAAGTTTTAATATTTTCACAAAAGGTCTTAAAGGTCCCAGAACCATCATAATTATCAAGGTGGCTTTGCACTGTTTCGGCTTGCACAGTCCTTTTCCATCCCCCTCCCCAGCCTTGCAAAGTGAGGACCACCTGTAGTGTAAAACACCAGCCTGAAGTGGAAGACCAGGGGGTGCCTGGCTCTGCCAGGAATCAGTCTTAGTGTCGGGTGTAGTAAATGAGATGGTATGATTTTGCCACAGGGATGCCCAGATCCCCTGAACAGAACAGACCACACATACATGGAAATCTGATACTGCATATCTACTAGGAAAGGAGGAATTATTCCAGAAGGAAAAAGTAACTAGATTTAAACTTTCAGAAAAAAAAATATAAAAGAAATCATTATAATGGAGATAGGAAATGATTTCTTCATAAAGCCCTAAGGAAAAAAATTGATATATTGGACTTAATTAAAATTAAGAATTTCTATTCATCAAAAATCACAATAAGAAGAGTGAAAAGACAAGCTACAGGATGGAAGAAGCTGTATGTAGTAGATATAACTAAAAAAGTCTTATTACTCGGAATATATATAAAAAGTTCTATAAAACAGTTAGAAAAAGTATAACCACTCAAAAGAAAATTGAACAAAAGGCACCCGCAGACAATTCACAGAAAAAGAAAACTGAATGGACAGTAAACACATGAAATTTTCAACCTTATCAGCAATGAAGAACACATGCAAAGTAAACACATGAAATTTTCAACCTTATCAGCAATGAAGAAAATACACGTTAATACCACATTATCCAGAGTGGCAACAGTTATAAGTTCTAGTAATAGTTGACAAGGAGGTAAGGCAATGAGTACTCTCGCGCACTGCTGACGATAGTGTAAATATAGAAAAGAACTTTGGGAAAAAATTGGCATTGCTCAGGAAATTTTATTATCTGCCCACTCCATGGCCCAGCAATTACACCTATAGTCATATACAATAGAGAACGTCACCCAAATGCACACCGGGGGACAGAGTAAGCAGAGAGCACTGCTCTGTATGGAAAGGGAGGGACCCCCATGTCCACAGAGAGATTGATTAACTAAACACCCATGCACCCACGCAATGCACAGACAGAGTGAAAAACAGGGCTTTCCCTCTTTTTAGTTCCAGGTGCCAATTCAGATGACTCTCAGAAACAAGGATGAGTGAAAAAGGCAACTCAAAAGGATACCTATGTGATTCCATTTATATAAAGTCCAAGAAGAGGCAAAACTAAACTCTATGTTGCTTAGCAAATTACACACACACGCACACACACAAGGTACTCAAAATAAAAAGGAAAAGTAACAGGGCCAGCCCAGTGGCATAGTGGTTAACTTCACTTTGGTGGCCCAGGGTTCCCAGGTTTGGATCCCGGGTGCAGACCTAAGCACCACTTATCAAGCCATGCTGTGGTGGCGTCCCATGTACAAAATAGAGGAAGATGGGCACAGATGTTAGCTCAGTGCTGATCTTCCTCAGAAAAAAAGAGGAGGGTTGGCAAGGGATATTAGCTTAGGGCCAATCTTCATCACCAAAAAAAAAAGGAAAGATAACATAAAATTCGGTGTGGTGGTCCCCTGCATGGGATGAAAGAGGAAGAAAATTCAGAAGAGGTCTACAGTAGGTTCACTGGTATTGGCAATATTCTGTTTCTTCAGTTTAGTAGCAGGTACATAGAGGTGTGTTTCTTTTATGATATACATATATATAGTTTTTATATACAGCATATGTGTGTATATGTGGATAGATTATATATACACTTTTATATATGAACTTTTTCAAACCAAAGATGTTTTAAAACTTTGAATGCTTGATCAATCATTCTCCTTGGAAAACTCCCTAAATATCATCATAATAATAACAATACAGGGTTTTGTAGAGACTAAAAAACCATGCCATTGCAAATTTTCCTTTCATTTTTCTCTTTGCCACATTGTGAGAGGACATGACAGAAGGGACAAACAGATCTCCTAGAAAATCTAGAATGTTCTAAAGGCCTTCATAGATTTTTCTGTCATTAGCTAATAGCCAGTGACAGTCTCTTTCATTAGAAAGAAGACAATTCTAGAGAGATACTTCCAGGAAAGAATCCTGGGCTGTTGATTTTGTTTGTTTGCTTGCTTTGGAGGCACAATTACATGTAAAACTGTATCACTCAATTCATCACAACTGTAGTAAATCTCACCCATTCAAATTATAAGATCCTACAGGAGCCAACTTGAAGAAGCTCCCAAGACAAACCTGGGACAATCTGAACAACATACAAATGAGAGCAATGGATTATAACCCATAGAATAAAATAAATATCCTTGAGTTCATCATGATATAAATAATTGAATAAATAAATAGAAGGGGAGAAGGAATAGCTTCCCTTAGAGTAGAATTGCAGTTACTACGTGAGAAAGGAATGAAACAAACAGAAAATCCCCGTTAAGCAAACACCAGGCAGCAGGCACATGGAGGCTAAAATTACTGGGTGAAAATAATGAGAAGGAGGATAGTGGCATAGTCCCAAAATATCTTTTATTATTTTGATATTTATTAATGACAAAGAGAAATAATGACTTTACAGTGGAGACACCTGGCAGAGACTCTGTCAACCAAGTGATCGAAGATCACACCATCAATGATAAGACATGTCAGCAACGCGTCCTCCTGCCACAATGCACTGAGAAGCACTCATCCCCTCTCTGCCATTCTCCCCAGGACTGCAGAACCTCAGTCTCATCTTGAGAAACATCCGACAAACCCAAATGGAGGGACATTCTATAAAGTAACTGGCCAATGCTCTCCAAGTGTCAAAGTCGTGAGTCAAAGCCACACTGAGGAACTCTCACAGACTGGAGGAGGAGACTACGGAGACTTGAGGACCAAATGCAAATAGGATCCTGGATTCGATCTGGACCAGAAGAAGGAAATTAGTGGGAAAACTGGCAAAACTCCAATAAGGTCTGAAGATAGTATTTCACCAATGTTAATTTCCTGGCTCGAATAATTGTACACTTTGCTTCTATAAGATGTTTACATTAAGGGAACCTGAGTGAAGAGCATACCAGAACGCTCTGTAGTATTGTTACAACTTTTATGTAATTCTAAAATTATTTTAAAATAAAAAAACTTTTAAGGTGATACAGAAATTCTAGAAAAGGCAAAACTACAGTGACAGAAACAGAGGCCAGATCACGCAGGACCTTTTAAGCCTTGGAAAGAACTGTGGACTTTACCCTGAGGAGAGAAAGGACTCACCGAAAACTTACAGCAGGCAGAGGGCCAAAGACGTGATCAGATTTACATTTTGTAAAGTTCATTCTAGCTACAGGGTAGAAACTGGGTTGGGGGCTGGGGCAGACAGGAGACAGTGAGAGAAATCCCTTGGAATCCAGGCAGAAAAGGAGGGAGGTGTGAGCCAGATATCATCAGGGGTTGAAGGGAAAGAGTGGACCGGAGGGATCTTCAGAATGGGAGCGATGCAGGACTTGGTGACTAAGGGAATGAGGGCAGAAGGTGGGGTGTGAGAAGGGCAGACGAGTTCAAGAAGATGTCAAGTTTCTAACTTGAGCTACTGAGTAAATGCTCTACTCAGGAAACATAGTAGAAGGAGCACAGCTGAGAGAGAAAGATTAAGGACTGAATTTGGACGTGTTGAGAGACCAGAGACAATGCATATGGGTGTCATCCTCTTGCAATGTTTTCTAACCAGGGATCAGAAGCCTTGACTGTCCTATGTAAAAAAATAAAAAGCCCACACACAATCCGTATTTTGCATAAGTAACTCCAGTTCCTTGAGAATTAGGTAGACAACGATGGGGCAGAAAACCGAGTCACGCTGGTCACCAGCAACAGTGACCCCTTTGCCACCCCAGGAGGCAGTTCTCATGGCTGATTTCCCCTCCCAGGTCAGAGCCAACCTGGGGAAGCTCCGCCTTCAGATTCTTGCCCTTTTGGAACAGAGGGTTGTGCGCTCCATAATTTGGAAACCGCTCAGGTTGCGTGTTGGACAGTTTTTGTAGCCCTGCAGATGCAGCTACTCCAAAGACTGCCTTCCCTGATACGTGTTAATCCACTTAGAAAATATATAATTAACTTTTCAGTGAAATATGTAACAGAGGCTTGCTGGTGTCAAACCACAGGGTTTTTCGTGCGTGATCATATGTATTTGACCTTAACTAGCAAGTCAGATGATTCTTTCAGTCCACATCTCGCTTTTAGGCCACTTAAAGGTGAGTTTGAAGATCTATTTTGATTAGTCACATGGAGTTATCTAGTCTTCACTGCTGAACCACCAGTTGTACCAGGAGGTCGGGGTGGGACAGGACTCTAGCTAAAGTCATGGCTGGTCCTTTGATCAAAACCCCCACACATTTCCTGGAGCTACTAAGTAGGTTTTACGCATAGATTTGTTCAAGACTTTGCCAAAAAAAATATTTTTCGCTGAATCCAGTGATTTGACTTACATGTGGGAATTTTACTCATACTGATTCCAGAATCCGTTGGAGTAAACACTATGCATGAAACCCCTTGAAGATAACATTGGCCTCCTCCCTTATGTCAGATCATCCCTCTGCTACCTTTCAAAACTTAGCAACCACAGTGGGTGCAATCTCCCCCCTCTCAACTCTTCCTGCCTCTACTGAGGTAAAGTAGACCTTGCATAGTTCAGTCTTAGACATTGTCATTTATTGTTCTTTAGAGCCTCCATCTTTGGAAGCCCTGTCTCCCCAACAGGGCTGAAAGTCATGGACTGTGGAGGAAAATCAAGCTAAAGGAGAGTTGCTTCCAGGAAAAGGCCTTCAGATTAAAATGCCTTGTGGCTTTCCAAATGCTCTGCAATGTGAGACATGAGGAAGTCATAGACTCAATCTGCCCACACAGCCCTTACATGCACGATTTAATGTACAGGGGTGGAATGGTCGGGGGATGATGAACTCAGCCTGCAACTGAACAAACTCTCGTCTACAGCCTGGGCAATGCTTAAGACCATGGTACCTAGAGTCAGAGAGACTCTAGCCACTCAGACAATCCCGACAATTGCTAGTCACACGGCCTTTCATAAGTCATTTTATTTCCCTAAACCTAAGTTTCTTCATCTATAAAGTGGAGATGATCATGCCTATCTCATAGGGAGAGTTTTTGCATGCACTGAGTGAAATGAAGTATTTTGAAGTACAGTTTCTAGCACATAGAGAACATTGCCCAAACGCTGGCTCTTACTGTCCAAGTCAGATCATCTGATTGCATCCAGTGTCTCTCCCACTCTGTCACAAGTATTCATTATTAAAATCTGTGTTTGTGCCAAGGTGTGGTATCCTGGAGAGATTCTTACTAGAGGGCACAGACATTGGGAAGGTTAACACCTTAATATGTTGAGTCAACAAATAAGAGCAAGACAGCCAAGGTCCTGCTCCCATACAAAATTCTCTAGTTAAGGTCACCTCAGAAAGTGCAGAGGAGGCCCTGAGACAAAGGCAGCTCCTCCTTTGCTTTCCCTCGTGCCTAAGAGGGAACAGGAAGGCCTTTTTCAAACAGTATTACCCACCACAGAGAGCATGTGGGTGGCAGGATCTACACTTCCTGAAGGCCCGAAGCCCTGGGAAAAGAAATAAAGAAAACTCAGGAGGGCACTGAGTGAAAACTATACCCCAGTAGTGTGGACAAGGATTGGTTGGTGAAACCCTAGAGCAGCATTGCTGAAGACCACAAGTAATCTAGAGATGTGTTTGGGAAATGTTGCATTAAACTGACTGCTTTAGTGCAGAATTTTTTAGAGAGCCTGTAATGGCATAAGCTGTGCTGTGAATCTGTAAGAAAGGGATGGAGTATGTAGTGTGTCTCACACTTAGTTTATCACAGAATCCTTTTTCACAGAATACCCATTGCCCTCATGAGGAATACTGAGGAAAACACTGGTGTATCAGAATATTCTGGAAGCGGGGTATTTAAACCATGGGGAGCAAAACTGATCAAACAAGAGTGTGTGTATGCATATGTGTGCATGTGTGTGTGTGTATGTGTGTGTTAGGGCAGGTGCGTTGCTTTCTGTCTTTGCTCTTCATGCAGGTGCTAACACACCTGAACTATCTGAAAATCCATGTTTTGGACAAAGCATCTGGATAAACGCTTTTGTTTAACATATTCTGACTGGTTCCCTAGAGTCTAGCACAGGATTTGACAAGACAAGAGTCTCTCAATGAATATGTTTCACTGAAAGGATGTCTTTATATACAAATGGTGTAAAAACACATAGAAAACACACACATAGACATGGCTTCCATCATTCTAGAGATTTGACAAGGAAGATGTTATTCAAGAAGCTGGCAGAATGAATTGCATGGAACAGTTAAATTCCCCATCAACAGACCTGAAATACTATTGACAAACACCTTCACACCATTGTTGACACACGCAGATTTCCACAGCATTTTCTATTTCAAAAATTATGAACACCAGATCAGAAAAAATAATCTGTTCTTGCCTCTGAGCATCAGTAGTTATTCTATAACTGTTAAAGAACAGAATATTTTATGCCTTACCTTTTCGCTTTCCAAATCTGTCTCACGCATCAGATATTTATTTCAGCTGGCAAGCACACAGACACCCCCTTTTCTTAGATTCTTTCTCCCCCTTAGAGTTTTATGCTGCTTTTTAATTAAAAGAAAAGTTTAAGATGTAATTCAACATGTCAGAAAAAAAAAGAGAGAGAGGATGGTGAGTTGGAAAAAGAAAGTCGCGTATTTGCAGATTTTTAATGAAGAGGTTTTTAAAATATTTTTTTACATACACAAAGTTAATGCTTCGGTAGGTGAGTTGTAAATGCTTCTCTTCGTTCCATAATTATAAGTGAAATGTTCTTTAATGTGCAATAATAATGTTCAAGCTGTCCTATTTTGCAGCTAATAATTATACACAACAGTGCAGGGCATGATAGCTAACAGAAAGTCCTCTTTCTTGATGTGTTACCCATGTCTCTCCTCTCCCTGCTACCTGCCTTATTTTCAGGGACTATGCTTTTTAATCCACTCTTTATTCTAGGAATAGAAGCACTAGTTAGTTACTTTCTTAAGGAAAGAATGTGAGGCAAGACTGCTGACTGCCTAAAATCGCTCCCATCCAAAGTGAAGTCTATAATAAGCTTGCTTTTTTTAAAAAAGAGAAATACACACTCAAATTACAGCTAAGCTTAAAATGTGCTCGCTTGAATCCTCACTATTAAAAGGTCAGAAGTTTGCTGTACAGTTTAACATAGTGTCACTGAAACAAGACTAGAAGTTGGCAATGGAAGCAGAGGTCATCAAGCTTTGGCACCAGATATCAATTTCTTCACAGATGGAGAGATAAATTTATCATTGAATGACTACATTTGTTATCACGGACATGCACCATTTCAGAGATATCTTGAGGTTAGCCAGCTGCGTATCTGAGTCAGCTTCTCCATTAGCTTCTCAACCACAATGTTTCCTTGAAATTGCTGAATATACTGCGTGATTTTCTTTGAAAAAAGAAAGAAAGAAGATGCCACATGTATTCAGAAAAGCCATACCAGATAAACTAAGATTTGTTTGGAAACATTTGAGGAAACCAACCTACCTCAAATTTAGTGTTCTAAATAATTTAAATGAATTAACTTCTGCATAACTTTGAAGAACCATAAAAGGAATGTAACCCGGATACAGCAATTGATTCAGCAGAAATAAGCATTCCTCACTTTCAGGATACCTAATGCTCATTTGGACAGTTGCCTGGACTTCTTCAGCTAACATTTAGCTCATTTCCAGCTGTTCTAAACATACCTCCTTCTTAATGGCTCACAATAAACTGGCCATATGGGTTAATATTGAGTCAATCCTTTATTTTCCCTTGCTATTACGAACTCTGAAAAAATATTCTTTGGCATAAACTTGTGGTACAGGTTCAGCCATACTCTGAACAGATTATTGGAAAAAGTATAAATTTTACTTAGTACTACAGGGCAGTTAGGAATGCAGCTTAGAAGGCCAGCTGTGTTGCACAGCTCAGGACATGGGGTCTTTACAAAATTAGGTAGCATTCTATCCCATACATGAGAGGCTGTAAACATGTACTGTGCCACATTACAGAATCTAGAAATTACTCCTTTTTCTTATTGGTAGATATATCCAGGATTTTCCAGAAGCTTCCATAGGTTTATAGCACAATTGAACTATTTCAAAACTTAAAATAATAGAATAATATAAAGTTAGAACTTGATGGGACCTTAGATATCATGTACTCTCTCCCCTCATTTCACAGATGAAGAACGCTATCGTTCAGAGGGTATTTTGCCCAAGGCTGATACAAGGCCAATCTTGTTATGATATCTGTCACCCCATGAATCACCAAAATAGAATCCAATGGCTAGATATATGTTCCATTCTCAACTATTTCTCTATGTGCTTAGCTTATGTGTGCTCTCTATGCTTAGTTTGATGAGTGCTTTATTAAAGAGCAAGAATTGGACTTCCACTTCAGGTGGTGGAGGACTAGATCATTTGAATTAACCCTCACACAACAGAACACAAAAAATGTAGACTATGTATACAAACATCAAAGAGCTAACAAAGCCAAAAAGACAGACACCTTGAAGATAACAAGAGTATATGCTAAACTAGAAGACACATGTGCGTGTCTGAGCTGTTTTTGGTGCCTAGGTAGTACTCATGGAATGAAGCTTAGAGTCTGAGGCATGCCATTGGTAGGGACCCTGACGTACCAAGTAACCCCCACCTTGGTCTAGAACTCCAAAAAACTGCTCCCTGAGAGTCAGAATACAACAGAGGCAAATCATCCCATTCACAGACTGTGGGTCAGATTCAAATCATCTGGGTGGCCCAAAGTACTTAAAACAACATGATCCCAGATAGTTAGTAGCCCCCAAAACTTTCTAGAAGTAAAAAATAAAAATGTATTCAGAGGAAGATAACATTATCCTATGCCTCATATTATTTCCATCGATAACTTCTAAAACAAAACGTATAACCTAAAACCAAAGATAACTAGGCACAAGAGGAGATAAGCCATCGTGAGAAAGAGCCATTAGAAATGATGGTCAGCAGAAACAGACCAATGAGGACTGCAGATTCTAGAATCATCAAAGACTAAAATAACCATACTTATGCTGTTCAAGATCTCAGCTGAAAATTTGGTATACAAAACTGAAGACTATGAAAAGCAATATCAGATTTTAAAATGAACTGACTATAAAGTTTAGAGGTGAAAACTGAAATAATTGAAATGAAAAACTCAATGGATGAATTTAACAGCAGGTTAGACAGAGCTAAAAGATGGTTGAAAATAAAATGTTTATAATAACAATGGAGTCTCTATTTTGAAAAGAGAAGTATCGACCAGAAAAATAGAAATCATTGTTTTTTAAAGGAATTTAATGTAGGGAATTGGGCACACAGTGAGGAAAAGCCAAGACTCCAGACAGGAGATGGTGAGACAACCCAGAGATCAGCACTAGCAAGAAGCCACTAACCTTCCCCCAGGCCAGAAGATCAAAGGGAAGAGGTGGGGCTTCTGGAGTCCAGGGGCATAGGAGAAAGCACAGCACACCTTCCCAGCAGGAGATAGAGACAAGGCGCAAATGCAATTGCTGCCAGAGATGTGCTCTGAGGAAGGTGGGGGACGACCCAGCTTCATCCATGCTTTCTCCCTCATTGGCCAAACCTACCCAGAAGTTAACTGTCACGGGAATCTGGGATCTGCAGTCTGCAGTGGTCAGCAAGCCTGTGAGAGAGAGCAGAGCAAGGAGAGGGGAAGAGTGACTCAGACAGCAAACAGGCCAAGAAATGGTAGAAAGAAAATTAGAGGCACGGAGAATTGGAATAAGGTGGGAAGGTCTAATCTATTTAATTGGATCACAGAAGAAGAGAGAGAGAAAATGTGGTAGGGGCAATTTTAAGGATAAAGACTGAAAGCTGAGACCTGATACAAGACTCAAACCACAGATTCAACAAACCCAACCCCACGCAGGGTGAATTAAAAAGAAATCCACACCTAGAAATATCAGAGACAAAGTGCAGAAAATCAGAGAGAAAAAGAAAAGCCTTGAAAGAGGAAAAAAGACGTTACTTTCAAAGATGTGACAGCTAACACGTGACATCTCTCTAATCAAAATAAAGCGTAAGACTTCCTAAGATACTTTAGCCTTTATGCATATTAGTGTCCCATTCTGGTCAATGCAGGGCTGGGTTTAGAGAGCTGTGGTATTCTGGTCAATGCGGGGCTGGGTTTAGAGAGCTGTGGTTCTCAGCCTTAGTCCATGTTAGCATCCACTGGGAAGCCTTCAAGTAAAAACCATATCAAGGCCATACAATTGCCAATTAAATCAGAATCTCTGGAAAAGGCCTTGCATTAGTTTTGTTGATATTTGTTTGTTTATTTGTTTTAATTCTCTGCGGCGGATTCAGTGTGAAAATTAAGTCCAAGAACCACTGTTGCAGAGGCATTCTGATGTAGGTCTAGGAAAGAATGAGCCCTGGCATGAATGAAGAGAGTAGTGTAAAGGAATTAAGAGTATCATAGTTCTTATATTTCTGAGCCAATTCTTTTGTGTTGGGTACACTGATTTACAACAGCACAGAGTAGTGGCTCTCATTATCACCTGAGTAGATTTTTATAAATATTTTGTAGAATCACAGCAAGTTGCAAGGTAGATGAAGAGATCCCATGTACCCTTCACCCAGGTTCTTCCAAAGGGTACATCTTACAATACAATATCAAAAGCAGCAAACTGACTTTGGTACAATGTGTGTCCTCTGCCGTAAGTGTACAGTTCTATGTTGTTTTATAACATGTGTACACTCCTGTAACCACCACTACAATCAAGATACAGAACTATCTCATCACCACAAAGATTTCTATCATGCTACCTGCTTATAGTCAATCCCATCCCTAAACCCTGACAGCTACTAATTTGTTGTCTATTTCTATAATTTTGCCATTTCTAGGTTCTTTATGAATGGAATCATTAACTATGTCATCTTTTAAGATTGGCTTTTTCACTCAGCAAAGTGCACTTGCATATAGTTGGGTCATTGATTTTTTTTTTTATCTACTCTGCCAAGGTCTGTCTTTTCATTGTTGTATGTAGACCATTTATATTTAATGTAATTATTCATATATTAGGGTTAAGTCTAACATTTTGGTTTTTGTTTTCTGTTTGTTTCTTCTGTTTTTTTGTGGGAGATTTTTGTTTTATTTTTCTTGCCTTCCTGTGGATTACTTGAACATTTTTTAGAAGTCTACTTTTATTTATTTACAGTGTTTTGAATGTATATTTTTGTATAGGTTTTTTAGTGATTAGTCTTGGTATTACATTATCTATACATGACTCATCACTGTCTACTGGTGTCATCATTTTACCAGTTTGAGTGAAGTGTAGATATGTGTAACTCTTTAGGTCCCTTTATTTTCTCTTGTTTATAGTATAATTATCTTAAATATTTCCTCTGTATACACTGAGAACCACACTGGACAGTGTTACAATTTTTGCATCACTCAAACAATTTGAAACTCGAGAGAAGAAAGTCTATGGTATTTACACATATTTTTGCCCTTTCTATTGCTCTTTTTATTTTCCTGATATTTCAAGATTCCTTCTTGCATTATTTCCTTTCTGTTCTGAGAATTTTATTTAGCCATTTTTTTAGGGTAGGTATACTGGTGGCAAATTCCTTTAGTTTTCCTCATCTTAAAGTATTTTGATTTCTTCTTCATTCCTGAAGGATATTTTTGCTGGATATAGAATGGGTTGAGAGTTCTTTCCTTCCAGCACTTAAACAATGTGGCCCCCTTTGTTGAATTTGGGCTATGCATATACCCATGATGTCATCACCATAATCAAGGTAATAAACACATCCATCACCTCCAAAAGCTTCCTGGTCCCTTTGCTTTTTTAGTGTGTTAAATAGTAATATTTAACATGATACCTACCCTGTTAACAAATTTTTAAGTATCTAGTCCAGTATTGTTAACTATAGACACTATGTTGTACAGCAGACCTCTAGAATTTATCCGTCTTTTATAACTGAAATTTCATACTCATTGAATAACAATTCTCCATTTCCCCCTCCCCACATCCCCTGGCAACCAGCACTCTATTTTCTGCTTCCATAAGGTTTACTATTTTGCAGGATTGAGTGAAGGCACACAGTCCTAGCCTCCATTGTTTCTGGTGAGAGATCTGCTGTTGTTTGACTTGTATTCCCCTGCAGGTAATAGGCCATTTCACTCTTGCTGCT
Organism: Diceros bicornis minor; assembly: GCF_020826845.1. Classification (NCBI taxonomy): domain Eukaryota; kingdom Metazoa; phylum Chordata; class Mammalia; order Perissodactyla; family Rhinocerotidae; genus Diceros; species Diceros bicornis. Next base: position 64,673,785 of record NC_080755.1, read on the forward strand.
TCAAGATTTCTTTCCTTAGTTTTCAGAGGTTGACCTAGGCTTTGTCTTGGTATAGATTTCTTTTAGTTTATCCTGTTTACAGTTCACTCCACTTCTTGAACCTATAGTTTTATGCCTTTGCAAAATTTGGGGAATTTTTTCATTATTTCTTCAATTACTTTTCAGACCCACTCCCTTCCTCCTCTCCTTCTGAGACTCTGATGACACGAAGATTAGAACTTTTGTTTTAGCCCCACATGCCCCTATGGTTCTGTTCATCTGTTCTCTCCCTCTTGTTTAGATTGGGTTATATCTATTTTATTCTCAAATTTCCTGATTCTTGGCTCTATCTCAGTAATTGTACTTTTCAGGTCTAAAATTTTCCTCGCATCTTCGATTTCTTTGCCAAGGCTTTCTATTTCACTTACCAGACTTTTTAGTTTTTTGTTTATTTCGAGTGCATTTGTGATTTTTTACTGAAGCATTTTTATGATGAATATTTTGAAGTCTTTGGTCAGATAACTCTAACATCTCTGTTATCTCAGTGTCAGCATCAGCTTTTCTCATTCAATTTGAAATTTCCCGTTTCTTGGTGTGATGAGAAATGTTTTATTGCAACCTGGACATATTGGGTATTATGTTATGGGACCCTGGATCTTATTTAAATATTCAATTTTAGCAGGTCTGCTCTGACACGTCTTCCTCTAGCAGAGGAAGGGAGTGCCACCTCATACTGCCAGGTGGGGACGAAAGTCCACGTTCCCCACTTGGCCTCTATTGACACGGAGAGTGGGCTTTTGTTACTACTAGGGGTAGGTAGGAGCTCTGCTCCCCACTAGGCCTTCACTAGCATCAGCCTGGCAGGGAGGGGCAGAAGCTAGTTCTCTCCACATGGTCTTCACTGGGGGAATGGAGGACTCATCACCGCTGAGTGGTGGTGAAATCCTGACTCTCCACTAGGCCTCCTCTGCTGACGCCACCAGCCAAGAGGGGGACAGGAGCCTTGTTACAGTCTGGCAAGGGTAGAAGTCTAGGCTCCCCACTTGGCCTTTGCCAAGGGTACATGTGCAGGGGGAGCCACAGCTTTTTCTATTATGCTTAGATGGGGTAGAGCAGTGATTGTCTCAAAGAGGTCTGTCCTGCTAGGCTGCCCCTTTCCTGGTCCTTCAGCCAGAGAGAACAGGCTCTTGTCTGCACCCATTGGCATTTCTGGGTTTCCATCTTCTCCCACATCCAGTCTGGGATACATGAGGCAAAGAGAAAACCCAGGGACTCACCACTCTGCAGATCCTTGGGCCCCAAGATCCTGAGTTGCTCTCCTCTATTCACTACATTCTAGAGTCTTCCCTTGTTTGCTTGTACACATAGTGTCCAGAGTTTTAGCTGTACTTAGTGGGAGGAATAGGAGAAAGTATATCTACTCCATTTTTCTGGACTCCATTTTCAATAAATGCCGAGAGATTTCATTGAATTGGCTGGTTGGGGCTCACAGCAAAGATTCTCACCTGCAGCGAAGGTTGAGAACCACAGATGCATCTCAAAACCTCAATTAACTAAAACGTTCAGAAAATCAACAATTCTAGTTAAGTGAATGCATCTATTAACTTAAATATTATTCTGAAGAGCTTTTTTTTTCCAAACCTATGTTGCTGAAAATCTTCCTAAAATGTAAAGGTACCTTTGTACCTTTTAAAGTAAGTGAGTATAAGGGAATTGATTACTAAGGATTCTGCACTGACAGTGTCATTTAGAGGTGAACAATTCTTTGAGGAACAAATTCAGATCCAGGGGACAGCTAAATGTACTTTCAAAACATCCCTGGAAGTTCGGTGTTGTTTTTATACCAATGCATCAGACTTGTTTCCTTTCTTTTGATACATTTTATCCTGTAATTCAGATATAAAATCCAATTAGTTCAGGACTTTGATTTGTTTGACTCAAATCAATTGAAATGTTAATCTTAGAACAACAATATGGGGATTTTTAATAGTAAAGATTAGATAGTGTAATTTACTTGCTAGAAGTTAGCAGAGTTGGGGAGTATCTATGGCGTATTGTTCATTCTTGAATGAGATGGTAAAAGGCTTTATAAATGAGCAACACTAAGAGTTTTTAACTAATATTCTTCCTGTACTTGGGGAAAAAAGCAGGAGGAGGAGAACAGGACAGGAGGTTTCAAATGAGGGAGGCCATGTGTCAGTGACACAGTCGATGAAAGCCACACAGTAGAGTATGTGAGACGGTCGATGAAAGCCACACAGTAGAGTACAAGGAACGTTTGAAATAGTCATGTAAACCAGACAAGCCTGTTATGAAGACATAGTTCCCTATTCTCTATCATTCTGTGATCAAAACTTCATGTGAAAATTTGTCTGGAGAAAATAGAAGTTCTGCAATCAAATCACCTGGTGGCTGAAAAGCAGACAAGGTGGAGGAAAGGTGGCGTCACTGTTGGAAGGCATGCATACAAGAACTCGGACCTTTGGTGGCCCAGGAGTAATGGTAAAGAGCTACCCAGCCATCTGCTGGTTTGCTCTGGCAACTGACACCACAAACATTTCTTAAGCACATCACTGTTTTCTCTGGGTTAACTAAACAGACCATATTTCACTCAATATTTGTTAAAACCTAAATACTAGATTCCAGAATGTTCCCTATAATGTGGTCTATAGAAGCTCTGCTGCTAAATTGTTTGTGTTGAAGTCTCTAGAATGATAAATGAAATTCTGTGTCTTGTTGGCTATATCTCTCTGAGACTCACCTTCCACATACATAAACAAGCAACTTTGATATCTACCATCTTAGCTTTTAGGATGTTGTAAAGGAAAAATCAGAGAGTGCCAGTGAGAGCACTTGTTAAGCGTTATCTATTGATGCTTAACAGACAATCCCATTGCTTAAAATATAATTTGTTATTATCTCTCACTGTTCTGTGTGTTGACTGGGCTCGGCTGGGAAGTTCTCATTTGGGGTCTTTCAAGTGGGTGCAGGTAGAAAGTGGCTTGGGATGGGTCATTTGAAGGCTCAGCCGGACAAGATGTCCAGGTGGCTTCTTCCATCATATATCTGGCATCTCAGCTGGGTTGACTAGAACAGTAGGGCCTGGCCTGATAGGAAATGCAATTGATCATGGCGGGAACAAGCCATAGGTTACACAACAGAAAATGGAATTTGGAAGGCATGCTCAAACAGAAATACCCCAAGTGGGACCTTAGCTGACAAGATGCACTGAGGTCTAAATCCTAAATAGTGAGATATCAAGGGATACCAAGGGATGTCCTGCAGGAAAATCGGGAGGAAGGCAAATTTAAATCTGGACCACTTTGTTAGATAGTATTTGTTCATAATCACTCATCCTTTCCCACTCTTGGCAGGTTTCCCTACCCCATCAACTTTGAGCTTGGTGATATGACATGCTTTGACCTATGGGATGTGAGCAATTATGGTCTCCAAGACAGAGCAGAAGCCTTAAATTTGATTACATTTTATGACTGTCATTCTCTTGTTCCTACACTCTGTCATGAGAAAATAAGATATAAGAGATCCAGGATACTCATTCAGTCTGTTTCCCAGAATAAGAGCAGACCCATAATCTACCCGTAGCCTGGAACATAGCTACAGAACCACAGACTTAGAGTCAGCTGCCATCAGATACATAACATGGGCAACAAACAACCTTGCTGCTCCAAGGTACTAAGATTTAGAGGGGTTTGTTTCTTATGCAGCATTACCATGGCAAAAACTGACTGATACATCTGCTTTACCATTTGTCTAAGGATACTCCATTCACAATTTAACTCATCAAAACTGTTCAAAGTAAAGCCATCTTGAAAGTTTCATGTGTTTCCACATATGTAATAGTAATATTTTTATTATCTTACAGTCTTCAAAACTGAGATATTCTTAAGTTTGAGGAAATAAGAGAGTTCCTCATTTAAGAACAGCTGTGTTAAACATATTGGCCAAATTCTTCTCAAGGAATAATGATAAATGTAGCATTAATATTTCAAATTGGTCCTGCTGAAAGGTTAGTCTTCTAACACCCTTCCAGCTTCCCAATATCCTGCAGGGAAATTAAAGGAAGGTCAGATTTAGCAGGACTTGGACTGAACGAAATATCTTTAAAATATTTCTTAAAAGATGTGACAGACAATATGCAGCTGAGCAGTTAAAACAATAATACAGTCATCATACAATAAAGGACTGGAAAACGAAATGCTTGCAAAAAGGTTTCATGGCAAGAACTTCATGATTAAAGAAGTCATTTGATCCTCTCCTCATGGCTTTCAATAACCCCAGTTTGATTTTGAAACTAAAAACTCAAATTCAACTCCACTTGTACTGTCAAGATGAGTAAATGAAAGAACAGATGTGTCGGGGGAAACAAAGCAAATGTGAGTGCTCGTTGCTGACTTAGAGGTGAAGAGTTAGAACGCTCATGCAGAAAGTAACTGTTTCAAATGTTGCAATACTGTAAGGGAGTAAAATAGTTAAAGTATATTTTAATCTTATTTTGCTATAATGACAAACTTACAGAATGGTTTCAGGAATAATACAAGGAACTCCTACATATCCTTTAGCCTGATTCTCCCGTTGTTTACAATTGGTAATATACCAGTCTCTGTCTCTGTCTCTCTCTCTCTCTTGCATTATATATACATTTTTTTTTTCTGTACGAACTGAAAGTAAATTGGCGACACTTGGCTTCTTTACCTTTAAATACTTCAGTGTATATTTTCTAAGAACGAAGACTTTCTTTTATACAAACCCAGCAAAATTATCAAAGTTATGAAATTTAATATTGACATAGTACTATAATCTAATCCACAGCCCGTATTCAAATTTTAATAATTGCCCCAATTGTATCTTTTATAGCAATGATTTTCCCAGTCCAGGATCCACTCCAGGATCGTGCATTGCATTTTGTCGTCCTATCTCTTTAGTCTCCTTTAAACTGGAAGAGTTTCTCAGCCTTTCTTTGTCTTTCTTGACCTCGACCCTTTTGAAGATTAGAAGCTTATTTTGTATAAAGTCCCTCCACTTGAGTTTATCTGACATTTCCTCATGATGAGATTCAGATCATGCATTATTAGCAGGAAGAATGCTGTGTCCCTCTAAGAGCATCACATCAGACACCAAGATCTTGCTTTGTCTCAACATAAATGATGTCAGTTTGATCACCTGCTGTCTGCCAGTTTCCAGCACTATCATGTTATTAGTTTTCCCTGTGTAATTTATAAGTGGTTATAAGGAAGCTACTTTGTTATCATGTGCAGATCCTATTTCTTACCAAACTTTCACTCATTCGTATTAGCATCCACCAATAATTTTCTAATTCCCTTATTCCTTCTACATTTATTAGAAGGCATTCCACTAAAAGGGAGAGATTTCCCTTCTCTCTTACTTATGTATGTATATATGAATGTATGATAGTATGTACGTATCAAAGCACGTGTGTATGTTTCCATGTATGTATACCAGTGTAATCCTATAGAGCATTAAAAAACAGAATTAGACCGTTTTCATAAGTGAAAGTGACTGAAAAATTATGGAATGGGACTGAAATGTTTCACAGGAGCCCAACCAGAAAGATAGATTCAAGATAACACTCTGATTAGCAGTGGTTAACAATAAATAAATAAAATTATACCACAGTTTTACCTCTCAAGTTGAGACTGCCCCTAAACTGGATAGAATTACAAACATCCTAACAGAAAACTATGCCTGAAACCCAGAAAACCATATCGTGTTTCCACAATCATTTTACCATGAGAAAAAGATGTAATGGAAAGTGTGCACCCAAACCAAGGGCTTAATTAAAAGACTCAGAAATCAGTCTATCATCTCAAGATATTGTAAATGCCATTTTGACCAAATATTCCAGTCAACTCGACATCTATAAACTCTCATCTGGTTTCACCATGTTCCCCCTACAAATCACTTTGGCGTTGTGAAATCCACCACAATATAGAAAAAACCTTAAACTTTTGTCACTGGTTGAAGTTTGGAGAAACTTAGCTCCCATCACTCAGTTGACTTTTACTCTCACTTTTCACAGATGAGCAACTGGGGGGACCACACTTCTTTTAGTCAATGGAACTCTCTCTGGTTGTTGCTCCTTCAACATCAAGGATCAAAATGACATGTTTTTAGAGAAGGATATTTGCTTACTTTAAATGTCAATGATTGTTGAATATGTTCTCTAAATAGTTGAAGAGGGCTGTGTTTTGTAACATTTTTAATGTGTTTCTGCATAATGAATAGTCTCTTCCATTACATTTTTAACTCATCAACTTGGAAGTATAGGAAAAGAATCAGGCCCCGATGTGATCTGATGTCCTGAAGTTTCATCTCCCAAAATAAAATTTAAAAGATGCTGAAGAAAGGAGAGAAATCACTGTTGACAACACATTTACCTAGCAGCCCGACATTGTTTATCAGCATAATAAAATGTGCCAATACTTACCACCACTCTAAAATATGCACTAATAATACATAGAGATATAGAGCATAATATGGTCAATGATGAGATATGGATTTATGGCTCCTGGGGAAAGAAAGTGATGGGATGCCTCTCAGAGGGCAAAGTTGGCTCTGGATAAAACTCAGGGCTTTTCTCCTTTGATAAGCATCAGATGAAAATAGCATTGATGTTTTTGTTGTTGATGTTATAAAATAACTTTGTATGACCAAAAAACAGAAACAAATGTCCAAGATATACATTTTGGGTGTCATATTTTCCAGGTTCATTTTTTGTGCATCCTGTAGATGATTAAAAAATAATGGCTTTATCTGGAGGATAGAGCCAAGTGTTGTACATACTAATCGTTAACCTGGTAAGTCATTAATAGCAACACATTCTTTTCTCCATTCCTTCAAGCAAACAGCAAAGAAAAACACCCCAAGTCAGTTCTCCACTGTGGGTGTCTGTAATGCCTAGATTCTCTGCATTTTCCTCTACTGAATAGTCACCCTTATCTAAAGAGACCACAACTTAAAGTTTGCTTATCAGCTTTGAGGACAAGGCTATAGGTCCCAATTTCTATTTCCATTTACAGTGGCAAGTTAGAGCTCCTAGATAAAATTAGACAGATCTCCTAACGCTGACTTGTATGTAAGCATTTCAGTTTGATATTAAGGTTCTTTTATGGTCTTTCATGGAACTTGATATGTAAATATCAGCGTCACATCTTCCTTTCTACTCAACAATCTTAAACTCAATCTTGAATTTTTGTAATACTGTGGCCTCTAGTTCTTTTCCTAAATCACACATGCAGTGTGGTCATTTTGCATTTTATAATTTGTTCTCCTGTTACAGGTGAGTTGACTTTTACCTGTGTGTCCACTGAGCTTGAACTCACTAAGTTTTTAGTTGGTTTTCCTTGTAAATGTCATTTTGGAATCTGTTACTTTCTTTATGTCCCCTGATCCTAACGTGGTGCCCAGTTCTAGAGAGACGGATAAAGGTATCAGTCCTGTTTGTGTCTTTGCACTTTGTCAGTTTCATCATCCAACTCAACAATCGTTGGAAAAGAGATCAAATTGTTCCAAAACCACAACCAACCATGATGGAACTAACTCCTTCTTAATGCAAATTAATTGCCTTATCTTTATTCCTCCCAGAACTAAAATGATGTCTTTTACAAAGGAAAGTAATAGCAAACAAGAATAATAGCTAATTTTTATTGAGTACCAAGTATGCGTCTGCTAAGCATTTTATGCATTTTCCTCTTTAACTCGCACAGTAAACCTAGGGGATAAATGCTCAGTAAATTCTTGCTCAATTAGACTGTACCAGTGACAATCTGTCGGTCATGAAGATGTCATTGTATGCTCACAGAACACTGAGCTTCAGGCTTTTCTAATTAAATGATGATCCTACCCGCAGAAGGATGCTGCAATGCATCCTCAAAGACAAACCTCAAACACTTATGGACAGAGGTGCCCACAGAGAGATTATATGCAGTCCTCTAGAAAGAGAGGAGGAAGGAAACCACCTTGGAAAACCCATCCCAGAAGAGGAAGCATGGATGCCCCTGAATCGCCTGGAGAGGCTCTCTCTGACGTTAAGTGATCTTAGTATCATGGAGCTCCCCACTCAGATGAGGCCACAGGCTCCCCTGGATGGAATGAGGATGGTCCCCTATCCATAGAATGTGCCTCATTTTCCATAGAAAAGGTGTGAACTCAGACACTGTGTTTGGGAGGTATAGCAGCAAAACGAATATCTGTCCCCACCTGTGGTTTCTCAGGGAGGGACAGTGAGTGGGTCCCTGGCTCCACAGTGTGGCCCACACAACCTCTCCTCTTCTGGTTGGCTTGGGCTCAGCGGCTGTCCTGGAGTGTGGCTGTGTATGACAACAAACAAAGATGCTGAGCCCAGAGATCTGCAACATCAGGAGCCCACGCACAGAGCTGAGCTTAGCACTGAGAACAAGGAATCATCCTCCTCCAGAGAACCACACTCCTCGCGAGATTGTGGGTGCGAGGACTTCTTGCAGCTGGGACCAGCCTCAGCTTGGAATGGGAGGGCCACACATCATCAGGGGATGAAGTGGCAGGAAAAAGATCTCAGAACCCCAGTTCTCTCTCTGCTCAGGCATGGAAGGCAGAGTCACCACCTTTGGACTAATTCCTGAGGATTTTGGATATGATGGGATTTCTGCTAATGTGGCATGTGTGGTCCTTGGGCAACCATTCAGAATAAGAGCAGGTGACTCTGTTTGCATTCCAGGTGTGTGCAAGGGTTGACAAAGGCCTCACTTAGTACCAGAAACTCTGCAGAAACACGCCCCGTGACTAAGAAAACTGAAGCGAATTGGTGGATAAGAACAAAGTCTTCTTTAAGGGAACAAACCTTTAGAGGGAATATCCTGACATGGTAAGAGAACCAGAAAGGAGCATAGAAATCAACACGTCCCACTCTTCCATAATGAAGACCCTGCGAGAGGTAACAAGACTTATTCAAGGTGACATGGAACAAGTGAGGACAGAAGGTCAGGTGTCTCAACTTCTCTGCTCCGTAAGCAAGATGACCTCGTTCTAAACCATTAATGAATAAAATATAGCAGACCTATTAATGCTATCCTGCTCTATGATAATGATTTCCTTCTTCCAAAAGCGCTAATCCCTTGCTCCGATATCGGAAAATTCTAACAGTCCAATTGTATTTAAACTTCAGAAAAGACATGCGCTTTATTCAACAGCCTCAGAAGACTTCAGGAAGGATCCTGAGCGAAATTCTTGGGCAAAGGACTTTCATCAGAACTATGCCCATTTGAATGAGCAGACATGTATATTGGAGGATGCCTGTCGATTATTTTACCCCAAAGGATTGAATGTCCCTTCTGTTACTACAGGAAAGAGTCATACCGCAAAAAGGGGCCCTTTTCCAGGGGCCCTTGGAATCCAAAGGAGTTTCCACTCCACTAAATGAAACACCAAATTCTAGGTGTATGTGAACATGCCCACTATTTGAGGACAAGGTCTACAGCTTTCATCAATTTTTCAGAGGGATTTGGAACAACAGAAAAAAAGGTTCACAGCTGCTACCCAAAAGATTTTTGACTTATAGCTCTCACCGTGCTTGCTTCTATTTATTTACAAAAGGGATCTAGGTTCTCACTTTTAAATTCCCACTGTTTATTCTATTATATTAATTTTTCAAAGATCAACAGCAGCTAAAGGTATGGAAAAGAAAATTTTTAATATAAAAATTAAGGCTGTTCCTAGGGCTACGAAGAAAGGTGCCAGTTAAGGAAAAAAAGATTAGGAAATAATAACTAAAGCTGAGTTATCACTTCAGGTAGAAAGATCTTATGAATAATATAATCATTGTCTCTGGTTATTGGGTGTGAGAGAGACGGGTGTAGCCAGTGCAGTGGGAGAGAGGAGTGTTAACACTGTCAGACTGGCTGGACACAGACTCGACAACGGGCTGAGAATCGCGGGGTCTTCTGAGTGGAGGATTATTCCATACACAGGCCCCTAGGCCAATTTAAATTATTAAATTTATCTCAGTGACCACAGGGCCCCAGACGTCTCTGTGTTTGCTCTTTATCTTTCAGTCCTGTTAACACGGGCTTAGCGAAAGAGGATCAGAGAGGACAGGAAAAAAAAATCTTGGAAGATCCGCAATGCCTGCTTGGGCTTTTAGATGGTTAATGGCTGAAATGTAAGAATCAACCTAGACTGTGTCCAAGGCATTTTTCTTGCTGATTGGCTTTACTGGGTGCTTTTTACGTTTATTTTGACGTCGACACGCCGAGGCTGCATTGGTGCCATGGGCAGTCCACACTGGAGGAGCAGGGATGAGGCACGGTCACCCGTGGGGTGGATGCCTCCTGCATCCTGATTTCTTGGGAAGCTTCCCAGCCTCGTCTGTGGAGGTTGGCACGGCCCCATTTAAGGGTCTGATGGGCCTTTACTGTTCTGTCCTCTGTGTCCCTCAACTGGAGGCTTTTCAACGTAAATCCTGTGCACGTGGACCCTCAGGCTTCAGTATGTCTTTGTAGGGAACACCAAGCAGTAGGTCCTAACCATCCCCCCCGTACTTACTCCTGAGAGAGACTGTGCTGAGGCCTTACAGGCCACTCCGTGCCACAGGAATTTTGAATAGGATGGGCCTATATCCTAATGTATTCAAAAAGCTTAGAAAGTATGGTATTTAATTCTTCCGCAGTCAAAGGACACATTCTCAACCCACGACTTCTCCCCCAGTCTGTCGTTCTTCTCCGGATGTGGCGTGGCAGTGAGGGAGACAGACACCTCTACGTAGCTCCAGCCCACCAGTCCTTCTTCACACCTAGGGAGGTTGCCACAGCTTCCTCAATATGGAGCCTTGCTCCTTTCGTTTTAACAGAGGCACTCATGTGCTCAAACACAAGCTTTGGTCTCATGTTTTACCTCTTGCTTTCTTTCTCAACTTCTTTTCCCAAAAGTCTTGTTGATGGTTCCTGCTGTGCTCCAGGCCTGTGATGTGTGCTTCATGTGCATTATCAGATTTATTCCTCCCAACCACGCTGTAGACTAGGAGCCATGAGTGTCTTCTCATCTTGCAGGTGAGGAACCTGAGGGTGGTAAAGGTAAGTCAGTTGCAAAAGGTCAGAAAACCCAGGAGGGGGCCGGCCCCGTGGTGTAGCGGTTAAGTGCAAACGCGCTGCTGCTGGTGACCTGGGTTCAGATCCTGGGCGCGCACCAATGCACCGCTTGTCAGGCCATGCTGTGGCAGCGTCCCATAAAAAGTGGAGGAAGATGGGCACAGATGTTAGCCCAGGGCCAGTCTTCTTCAACAAAAAGAGGAGGATTGGCATGGATGTTATCTCAGGGCTGATATTCCTCAAAAAAAAGAAAACCCAAGAGGATGTATGTCTGGATCTCAGAATTTCAGGGAACAAGCTGAGGCTGCTGGCTGCCTCCACCCTCTGTCTGCACCCAGGTAACCACATGCTCCCTGGACAAATAGCCCACCACAGTCCAGATACTCGGACCCCAGCATACAGCTTTAGAGGACCAACCTGGAAATATACCACCTTGTAGATTCACAACAGGCTTTTATTTCTGACACACCAAGCAACTTGTATCAGAATCAGGAGTCACTGGCTCTCAGAACCCAGCAAAGTTTAGAAAGAAGAATACGTTAACTTGAAAACTTGTATTGACTTCATGACATTCAGCACAGGATGGGAAAATACTGGACCCTGTTTTGATTTTCCTCAAATAAGCAAATGTTCTTAAAGATTCTGGAAATCCTGAGACTGTACTGTCTCTTCTCTCCCTGAGTAAACTCGTCCACTCCTGTGGCTACAGGCATCATCTTTATATCACCTCTGCTAAAATTTCATCTTTAGCCTAAACTGCTCAGATCTGCAGATCCAAGGGGATACTTGACACTCCATCTTGGTTGCCTCGGGGTCTCGCCCTATCCTGACGGATACAAGTCTCTTGAACTCTCGCCACAGCTCTGCTCCAGCATCTCAGTTCCATGCATCATAGCCCCACCATCTGCATGAAGATCCCGTAGTCATCCTTGGAACTTCCATCACCTTCTGTATGTTCTCCAAAAATTCATGTCCATCTAGAACCTCACAATGTGATCTTATTTGGAAATAGTGTCTTTCCAGATGTGATTAGTTAAAGATCGAGATGAGGTCATGTTGGATTAGGGTGGGCCTTAAATTCAATAGGTGGTGTCCTTACAAGAAGAGGAGAGGACACAGAGACACACCCAGGAGAAGGACCGGTGAAGATGGAGGCAGAGACTGGAGTGATGCTGCCACGGCAAGGAGCACCAGGAGCCACCAGAAGCCAGGAGAGAGGCAAGGAAGACTCCTTCCCTAGAGCTCTCAGAAGGAACCAGCCCTGCCGACAACTTGATTTGGGGTCTGGTGTCCTAAATTATGAGGAATTAAATTTCTGTTGTTTTACAGCCACCCAGTTTGTGGTACTTTGTTACAGCAGCTGTAGGACCCTAATACACTCTCACACTCGCATCCGGTCCATCATCAAGTCCTCTCCTTTCTATTCTAAAACGGATTCTACATACGCATTTTAGAAATGGTCCCTCTCTCTGTTGCCATGGTCACTGCGTCATGCAAGCCTCAGGTAATTCCTCTCACCAGGACTCCTTCCGTAGCTGCCAAGGTCCCTGCATCCATCCTGCCTCTGCCCCACGTGATCTCTGCAGAGCAGACAGTGTGATCTTGGGGAAACACAAACTGGATTACATCCCTCCCTTGTTGAATGGTTCGGTGGTTTTATGTTGCTCTTACAATAAAATTCAAGATCTCTAGCAAGGACCCCCCGCTCCATATGTTCTGGCCTCTGCCTTCCTCTCCAGCCTTATCTCCTTTCCTTCATGAAGCTGCAATCACACTGGCCTTCCTTCCATTTCCAATCCTGCCTAGAAGTCTTTGTTTCCACTCTTCCTTCTAACTGAGACACCTGCCCCATTCCTCATCTGATTAATCTCTTCATCCCTCAAGTCTCAGGATAATTACTACTCTCCCACAAAGACCTTACTTTACCTCTCCACATGGACAAAAATGACAATCCTTGTTGCACTTTCTAGCCCTTTGTAATTTTTCTTTTTATAGTTCTTTAGAATTATGATCATATACTTATCTCTATAATGATCTGGCTGGTATCTCTACTCCCTACCAGTCTGCACGCTCCAAGATGACAGGGACCTCACTATTGTATGTTCAGTACATAGCATAGTGCCTGGAAAGCGTGTAGTGATTGCCATAGATGTTTGTTGAATGAATGTTTGTTGAAATTTTAAGTCTTTTCTCAATCCCATCCATCTCCCACCTTCATAACACACCTCTATCAAAAGTAGCAGAAGGGGAACTCTTTGCTATTTGTCTTTCCAGAGCCTTATTTTCTTTCTAATATCTGAAATCTATAACATCAACCAGGACTTCCACTTACTTCTCCCCGGGTTGTGCATGGCACCCCCTAGACTCCTGCAGCGTGCGTGCACTCCTGCCCACGCATGGTCAAGGTGGTCCTACCACCGAGGACATCTTGGGCCCCCATCATTCCAGACTGGTTAATTTATGTGGGACATTGCAGTTTGAAAATCTCAAGTTACCTAAATCAAATCTGCGAGACAATGTATCTCAAGTGCCTGAGGACACAACTCAGGATATGTAGAAGTGGTACCCTAAGCAATTAACTAGATGCAAAGAATTGCCATTACGCATACACGAGGCACTTCAGCCAGTCCACTTTAAGGAGATAATATTGAATCTTTCATTTGGATGTTTCGGAAGTAGCAAAGGAGAGACATTTTACAACTTTCTGCCACTGAGCACAAATGAGCACCATCTGGTGACCATGAAGCCTCCATAATTAACATTCCTAATAAAATCGCACCCCTAGTGTAACCATTAAACAATTCTAGCCTCTATTCATTCAATCACAAATATTTATCGAGTACCACCATGGACCAGGTATGTAACTGGCACTGGATATGTAAAAGGAGAGAGTGAAAGAAATAATGAACTATTTAATAAATCTGGTGGTGTTGAGGGTGCTATTTGTAAAGGATAGTCAAGGAAGTCATGTCTGAAAAGGTGGTGATAAATCTGAGACCCGAAGGAAGAGCAAGAACTACCAACAAGAGCATCTGGTGGTGGGATTTGAGGCAGAGGGAAGAGCAAGGCCCTGGGGCAGAAGTAGGTGTGTGGACCAGGGAGAGCAGGAGGCTGGTGTGCCTGAGACACAGGAAGGATAGAGGAGAGTCACAGGAGTGAGGACAGAGGAGCACCTGGGAACACATCACTAGGGCCCCTTGTGCTATAAGAACCTTGGATTTTAGCATGGGTGGGATACAGGCATTTGGAAGGAATGATAGGGCCTGACTTGCCTGTATAAAGGGTCTCTTGTCCTGCTGCACGGAGAAGAGGCTCTGGGAGCAGCTGCGAAACAGGGAACTCATTAGGAAGCGACTGTAATAGTCCAGGTCAAATGAGGGTCTAGGGTAGCAGCAGCAGATCCTGAGAAGCGATTTGGCTTTTATTCTTTCAGTCTATTTATAATAGCTGACTTAAAGTCTTTGTCTAATAAGTCCAACATCTGGGCCCCCTCAGGGGCAATTTCTATTGGCTGTTCTTTTTCCTACGTATGAGCTAGAGTTTCCATTTCTTTGTGTGCCTCATAATATTTTGTTGAAAACTGGACATTTCAGATTACGGGATGCAGCAAGTCTGGAAATCTGACCGTGTCCCCTTCCCAGGGCTTGTTGTTGAAGCTGTTTGCTTATTTGTTTAATTCTGTACGATCTGAATTCCCTGGGTGTCACGGGCGACTACTGAAGTCTCTGCTTTGTTAGCTTAGTAGTCAGCTAACAACTGTTCAGAGATTTCCCAAAATGCCTGAGCCAGCAGGTCTGCCAGAGCCCTTTGACGCCCTCTGTGTGTGTTGGGGCACACCATCAATGCTCAGGCCGTTTACAAGTCTGCCTTAGCTTTCACTGCCCGCTTGTGCAGGGTCTCCAGATCAACCAGAGGAGAGTCGCTGGGGACTTCTTCAGGTCTTTTCCAAGCATGTGCACAGCCCTGTGCATGCACATGGCCTTCTAAACCCTCAGGAATGTGCCCCCTTTGGACATCTTGTTCCCCAGATACTTTTTTTAAATATTTTGGCCATGCTCTTGTTTGTCTCAATTGGCTTTGCAACTTTAGGCAGGTGTGATGTTAAAAAAAAATTGCAGCTAATTATTTTTGACAGATGCCCTGGAGATAGGATTTTTCCCACAGAGTTCTGAGTGCAGTCAAATAAGGACAATGCCCTGTGAGTGGGGGCTTTTCCAGGGAGATCTGAGACAGATGGATTGGTGACAATACTTTGCAGATGGGCCTTTTCGAGGAGCTCCAGAACTATGCTGCTCCCTCAGTAACTGGGATGCTGTTGGTTTTCATGGATGCTGTGACTTGAAGACTGCTGGTTTTCAAGGTTATTGCAGAAGTGAAGAGAGGGAGTGGGAGCAGGCCAGGTTAAAACACCACAACCCAGCTGTTCCTACCAAAGTTCAGTAGCTTTTCTGCAATAAATGCTTTTCAGATTGTTGTAAGCCTTCAATTAATTTCCAGACTTCTAAAAAAGAATGCTGTTGATAATTTTGCCAGTATTTTCCTTGCTTTCATGGACAGGTGGATTTATGGAAGTCTTCATGCCACCATTTTGAAAACCCCACCTCCGAGAAGTGATTATATATTAAAGACGCACTTAAAGGAGAGTCAAAAGGATTTCCCATAGATTTGGACATGGGGAATGAGAGAAAGAAAAGAGTTAGAATAATTTAAAGGTTTGGTTCCTAAGAAACTAGAAAATTAAGATTGCTGTTTACTGAGATGGATTAAGATGGGGGGGAAGCAGATTTTTAGAGGGAGATCAAGAGTTCAGTTTGGGATATGTTAAATTTTAAATGTAAATTAGGCATTCACGTGGAGAGACCAAGTGGGCCATTGGATCTAGAGGTCTGGACTAGAGATAGCAGCATGGAAGATATCACCACAAATGACGTCTACTGCAGTGGAATGGAAGGTCAACCTAAATAAGATGAGCGTATCTACACAGAGGTCCTACAACTGAGCCCTGCAGCATTCCTACAGCAGGAGTAAGGAAAATGAGGAGCATTCAGCAGAGGCGAGTCAGGAGTGAGGTAGAAAGAGAATAAGAGGGAATGATGCCAGAACTGGTTCAAAGAGAAGGAAGTTATCAACCAAATTAAAGCCGCTGCTGGCTTGAGTGAGAGGTAATCCAAGAACTGACCATTGGGTTTAGCAAGTCATCTTGGAAAGAGCAGTTCCCGTGGAGCAGTGGGGCAAGTCTCCAAGCAGACTCAAAGGAGACAGCTTTCCAAGGAGTTACTCCAGAAAGGGAAGCAGAGAGGTGGGGTGGTGTCAATATGACACTGCTCTGTGAAATGGTTGAAGTGGACTTTCGGGGTTATTGCCAATGCACGATGAGATGGTTTCATTCAGGAAGCCTCACGGGATTCTGTGAGGCTGGATTTGCATTTAAACTCCACCTAGAAAGGGATTCTTCCTGCACAGGGGAGTAGACTATAACCTGCCCACCCCGCTTATCTTGACAGCAAGCATCTGGGCCAGATAAAGCTCTTCAGTTAGAAAGAGGGACAGGCAAATAGGAGCAGTAAATAAAGGCTGTAGACAGTTCTTCGGTAGATGGGAGGATAAAGCCTACATAGAAACAGATCGCTACCGACTCACCCTGAAGTGGTCCTCAGGTGATTGTATCATCAGAGACGTCGCACAATCCAGAAATGGTAACAAAGGCTCTGCTGGGAGAGCGTTACCACACCAGCGCAGGTCACCCAGGGGAGTCTGGCAAGAAATACAGAGAGGGCAGCAGTAAATGAGGGAAAACAGACTCAGGTTGAACCAGAAGAGAAGAAGCTCGCAACAATTCCTTCAAATCTCCTATGAAGTGTTTAGAGAGTTTTTTGTTGGATTTTGTTTGTTTGTTGATTGTTTTTACGCATTTATTGACTATTTACTCATTTATTTTGGGGTCCAGTTCCTTAGTGAAAAGGAACTGAAATTTACATCAGAGCCCAGGCTCATTCTCCAGAGTTGCATGCATTTATGGTTAAATTCCTAAATACTGATATAAAGATAACCCACAATAGAGAGACACGCACGGCCCCTCTGCCAAATACTGAGGTCGTGCTAAAAAACTAAAAGTTACAACACCCCCCCAAGGACTCTGAGTATGAATACTAGTGTAGGTTGACCCCATGATTACAGTCAAATTCTGGCTCCTAAATTAAGCAGACTGGGAAAATGGTCACCCCAGGTCATTGTCTTAGCTGTCTTCTTTCCATCTAGATACGCCCATGTCACAATACCCTGCTTGTATCAATCTTCCAGAAAGCAAATTGCTAAGCTTTTGCAATTTAGCATTCCCAAAGTGTGTTTGACATAATGAACTTTAAGATTTCTTTTGCCTCAGACATTCTTAAGGATATTTTTATTTCTCTCATCTCGGATAATTGAGTATCTAACCTTGCTTCAAAAGTTTCAGATTGTGTTTCCTCCTCACCCATAAACAGACAGAACTGAAGCTCGTAAACACTCACGAGCTGCTAGCAACGATGCAGTACCCCAGTTCCTAATCCCCGAGCACACCTCGTTTACTGCCCAGTCAGACTTGGTGGTTGCTGCAGCTACCCAGGCGGGCCCCACCTGGGAGTTTAAAATTCGCCTCCTACAGTATATATAGTTAGTCTCAATAAATAAATGACTTGGACCATGCATTATATATCACTCAAATCCACGAGGACACAAATTATGTATAATACATCGGCTGTGTAATTTATTTATTAAGCAAAACGTGAATTTTCATGCTTGTGTTTGGAGGCACAGTTTGTCACATGCAGCTAAATGATGTATTCTTATTAGTCCCACTCAATTACCAAGTCATCCCTCTGTGCGCGGTGTATTTGTTAATGATAGTGCCACAACGCTGCGCCTACAGTACCTGCGATGTTAGTGATTCAGAACGGCTCACTAAAACTGTGAAAATGATAAATCGACTGCTGTTGATTAAATGCCGCCAACAGTATGTTTCATATGTGTTTGTCGCAGTTAGGAGTTAAAGAAACAGCGTTGCTCAAAATCATTTAAATATCTAATTAAGCCAAGCCCTCACTAAATATAAAGAACTCATTGGAATACAAGCATGAAAAAATAAAAGAAAGCTTGGTAGGAGAAGAGGGAGGAATAGAGCCCTCACCATCATGGCCTCATTGATGATAAGGAAATTGTCATAATAACACTTGGAAAGGGACAATACCCAAATTTAAAAGGGCATGGATGTGAGTTCCTTCTGCTCACAGCTGTCTGATGCCCTTGTCTCGTGTCTCTGGGATTCATCTTGGACAACACAGGCTTTCAATCACATAGAAGGAAGCCCTGAACAAGGGCCTTTGAAACTGCAGCAAATTCATAGAGGATGAGAGGAGGGGGGTGGAGAGGAAGAAAAGGGGAGGGAACATTTTCAAGCAGTTTCAATAGCATCCCTTTGGCTTTCAATGCAGTGAGAGGGTTTTTTAATGTTTCCACATGACAAATGGCAGCAGAAAGGAAAATATCATTTCAAACAAAGATTAATTATCTTTATGGCTTTAGCTAACTTTTTCTCTCCTTAGACGAATCCATATAGAAGTCTTATGGCCAATATTCAAAGCGGATGGAAGAAGCCAAGCCCAGAGGATACTCCCATGCCAACACACCGGCTCCTAGCTTAGGCTGTGAAGTGAGCGCACAGGATAAGAAAAACAGATACCGATGAAGCTCGGTAATCTCATTAAGACCAGCCGGGAGGTGTTTATTTTCTTCTTTTGCAATTTTGAAATCAATTGAGAAATGTTAAGCGGCAAGTGCATGATCTCCTTTGGAAATCAATCTTCCTAAATTAGACCATGTCTCCAGAATGTTTGAAGCAAAGGGTAAAACAAAAGGAAAAGAAAGTGGACTATTTTGAATTTCAGAATTTTCATGTCTTTCATTTGTGCTGAAAACACTTTTTCATTTTCCTTTTATAAAGATAAAACTTAGCACAATGTCCCCACGGTGGCTTTGCCCTAAAGTGTTGTGTTAAAATTAGGGTGGAGCATTGATTATTAGCCGCACGGATCTACAACTGACCATGAAGAAAGCACCATGTTTTATATTGCCTTTGCAAAAGCCAATTTCACTCTTAAAATTTAAAATTCAACGGAGGGCGATGCGCTGAAATCTCAGACCTTTGAATGTTCGTGATAATAGTCATGGCGTAAACTTTTATAAGCAAAGCAGAGGTCATTTTCAAATTCTGGAACAGAACCCAAACCCTTGCACATATGTGTCAATTTAAACATATATAGTCTCGAAATTTGGGATGATTTCCTTTATGTCAAAAATCTCTAGTGACACAATGACATTTAAAAATTTTATTGCCACATCTGAAAGCAATTGCATGGTGTCCTGACAACTAGGGTCTCAAGAGTCTGTTTGAGCCGTTACTAGTTCCTTGATCCTTAAACGGAGCTCGCACAGAGCAGCCGCAGACAGCCACCCAGCTGCTTACGGGCTTGCGGTTAGTTTGTTTCCTAATTTGCTTTTCCCTTGTGCTGCAACCACAAAGTGAGATGATGAATTCGTTATCTGAGAAAAGAAACTGATGGATATGCAAGTTCACAGGACAGAAGGACGACACCCAGAGGTAGAAGGGCTTCTCAAAGGAATGCTCCTTCTAAGTGGCACTGCAGTGAGGGAGGAAGGGTCCAACGCCCTCACATTTCTTCCTAGTTAACTGCATGAGTTTGGCCAAGGGATTCACTCTCTTTACCTTAGATTCCACGTTTAAAAAATGACAAAAGGGGGCTTGAAGACAGTCTTGGTTTCCATCCTTATCTAAATTTTAGGTTCCAGACTCTTCCAGCTGCCACAGCAGTGCCAAGATCCCTGGTTTGGGGCCGGCCCCGTGGCTTGGCGGCTAAGTACGCTTGCTCCGCCACTGGCAGCCTGGGTTCGGATCCCGGGTGCACACTGATGCACCGCTTCTCCGGCCATGCTGAGGCGGCGTCCCACATACAGCAACTAGAAGGATGTGCAACTATGACATACAACTATCTACTGGGGCTTTGGGGAAAAAAAAAAGGAGGAGGATTGGCAATAGATGTTAGCTCAGGGCCGGTCTTCCTCAGCAAAAAGAGGAGGATTAGCATGGATGTTAGCTCAGGGCTGATCTTCCTCACAAAAAAAATTAAAAAAATAATAAAATAAAAAAAATAAAAGATCCCTGCTTTGCACGGCAGCATCCTTGGAGAAGGTCCTGGCGCTGCCCTGGTCCCCGGCACTCAGCTTGTCAGCGTGCACTGAGGACACGTAGGTGGTGTCCCAACTAAGAATCTCTTCAGAAGGTCCTCACCCAGTGTGACTGATTCCTCACCCCCAGGACACAGGCAGAATTTATGGCCCTCTGGGCCCAGTGTCCATTCCACATCTGTGTGTCCCTTTGCACACACTTGGCAGGTTAAAAAGCCTGCTCGTTTTGTGCATCTCTGTGGCAGGTGTCCTTTGAAAAGCTACTCTTTGTCAGTGCCATTTCTCTAAGCAACACCCCCTGATATTCACAGAGAGGTTATTAAGAGCAAGAAGAACGCAGACAAAGCCTGTTGAAGTTGTCACAGGGAAGGGACTATAGAAACACAAGGCTCACAGTGTTTTCTCTCAGTCACCGTTAGGCTAAGACTTAGCTATGTAGGCATTTTCCAGAACCTTCCACATCAGCGATGTCATGGACCAATCCTTTTCAGGTCTCCTGCTTTCTTTTCCAAACTTCTAGAAAAACTTTTAAATATAAAGTAGATTAAGGGGAAAAAAATAAATCCTGAGTTCTATTAAACGAAAACTCCAAAAGCAGGAAATAATGACATACAAGCACGCTGTCATTTCCCACAAATAGAGCTGTTAGGTAGACCTCCTGTGAGACAATTTATACAGTGAAATGTAAATGGAAAATTTCTTAAAAGATTGTTCAGCTGTAAAGAGTAAACTTGTGAAAAAAAACCCTTCTTACCCTCAGCGACTGCTATACGGTTAGGAGGTATCTGTTTTAGCTACCAGCTGTGCAGATAAGCAAAGAAAAAGATATCAAGCTCCTAGAATTACAAGTCGATTTTATAATAATAATAATATTTTGAAAAAGTCCTTTGGAACAATCATTTTGTCAGTCCTGTGGTAAAATCCTCAGGCATAATTTTGGGGATAAGCTTTCACTGGAGACCTTGGGTTTCAAATTTAAGGGCAGGAGGCTGGAATGCTTCATTATTTCATAATGACCTGGGGTTGCAATCGAGAGGTGGGGTTTCCCTCCGGAGGGTCCTTGGTGAGCTGTCTGAGTGGCTTTGATGCAGTCTTTGACATCCCCCAGGGGTGGTGGAAGCAAACGCTCCAAGTCTGATGGCGCATCCCAGGTGCTGCCTGGGGTGACCTTGGCCCCACCACGCTGGGCTCAGCTCCCTCCATGAGCCAAAGTGGACCTGACGCCACCTGTCGGGCGGAGGACCCCAGAAAAGCTATCACTTTTATTTTTTCTTTATTTCTGGATAAAGCAGTACAGTATCATGCATCAGGAATGTAAGGAAGAAAAGAGAGATGACAAGGAAGTGGGTCCCAGCATCAGAACCCTTTTGTGTAAGCACCGGCCAACATAGGAAAAGGCTTTTCTTCTTTGTGAGTTACTGCTAGAAGACATGGTGTTTCTAGGGCCCATGGAGGTCAACTGTAGTGACGGTAATAATACTTTCCAGATGAAGGAATAGAGACCAGTCTGTACAACGGCGTCAATGAGATTGAAAAATTAAAGGAAGACTGGGTAAGAAGATCTGCGCTATATGATTACTGCAAATATAATTTGCACATTTTCTTCTTATGAGGATTTATAAGACCACATAAAACCGACCTAGTGAAGAATAACAAAAATATTAAAGCTATGATAAAGAGAAACAATAAAAGAATTTAAAAATTGCAAAGAGAAAGGAGAAAGAAAAGTAAAAAGAAAAAAGGAAGAGGAAAAGAAGAAAAGTGACGCCTTCTTAAAGGGTTGTTCTTGCCCCCGTCAGCAGGGCAGACTGGCTATTGTTTGGGCTGCGGAAAAAGGGCAGAGACCAAGAGAAAGTCACACAATCCTGAGAACAGGGATGAGAAGACAACCTCAGGTTTGAAACATGCCAGGAAGGAAGTTCTGAAAAATTAACTGAAAAGTCGCCAGCAGAGAAGCGTTTCTGAAGAACTGCACGTCCATGCTTTGCTTGCAAGGCTCAACGACATCTGTTCAGTGTAGAAACCAAACTGGTGGTAAAATAAGCGAGAAGTTCAAAATCACTAATTTGGGGAGGGAGGATCATTTCTAAAGTGCACTTGGAATCAGAAGTGCCTTTCAGCATGTCGAGCCAGAAGGCATTTTCATACTAAGAGCGAAACAGTGGAGCCCAAATCACTGGTCTCCTGGGCCCAAGGAGAAGGCGTCTCAGCTCCAGTGTTGGCGAGCAGAGTGTGAAGAATGTGAGATCATCATCCAACAGAAGAGTCTCCTCCAGGGCAGTGGATGCCAAGAAGAGATCAGAGGATTGAAACCCAATTAGTGGATCAAAGGGTGGGAAGTGAGGATCCAGAAGGAAGAGTAATGATTTTAGACCTCCATGGGCAAGATTCGAATGGAAAGGTGATAATGGTATGCAGCCGGCAAGGAAGACTGCAAATAATTGAATGAAAAGAGAATTGGCAGGGTAATATTTTTGTTAGGAGAAAGGAGGAAAATAGTGAGTTAATAAGGAGTTGGATACTGATGAAAGCAGATGCAAGGAATGGGGCGAGCTGGAATTCAGATGCTTCCTCTGCCAGCTTCCGATGGACGTCTTCCATGGAAACTGAAGGTCACATAGACGGGAAGGCTGGGAGTTTGTGGTGCCATCGAATAAGAATGAAGGAAGAACTGGAAGTAGAACACGGCAAGGCGGCTTCTTCTAACAAGTCAATGTAGCCCGTGAGCTTGACTGGCAACAAATGAAGATTTGGGTTTTTATCCCTCGCTGCCTTTCTGCGAGGTTGACTCTCATTTGTTCTGAATGGCCACTTGAGGTCAGGTCCATGCCTGCTTCGGAGTGTGCACTAATCCTTACAAGGTCATTTCTGAAGGGACGACGCCAGGATTGAAAAGTTCTCTCCTGGAGTCGTGGAACCTCTGCTCTCTGGGTGTGCTCCACCATAATCCTCCCATCTGCAGGTGAGGGAAAGGAAAAGGCAACACATCGGTGACAAGAAAAGAGAAACACAACGATAACTGCTCTGGTTCCTGTTGGCTTAGTGGCTCTAGCTGCTGTTATCCGGAAAATGTTTACCAGCCAGGAAAAATGTGCTTGCTGAGTAAGGCAGCAGCAAAGCATCAAGTCTTACAGAGACCACAGGAAAGAGCGCCATGTCTAGGTTATCATCTCCTATCTAGAGTGTGCTTGATGCATCTCTAAAAATCCTTG
This sequence comes from Diceros bicornis minor, assembly GCF_020826845.1. NCBI lineage: Eukaryota > Metazoa > Chordata > Mammalia > Perissodactyla > Rhinocerotidae > Diceros > Diceros bicornis. The sequence goes on from NC_080755.1 coordinate 64,697,315, forward strand.
AGTTCCATCTTTCATCCCAATATCCTCACACAGTGATGATAAAACTTTTAATATCAGGAAAGGGAGATGAAGTGGTACCTCAACTCTTCTTAGATGAGTGGGAGAAGATGGAAGACAGAGGGAAGAGGCCCCTGAGGCCCCTGTCAGCGCTGGCCAGGGAGCCCTGAATGAAGGGAAGCCACCACGGACACTGTTTAGTGGACCAGCAGGGCCTTGGCCGCTGTGGTCTGAAGCACACTGTGGCGGGAGAAAACTGAAAAGATCAATGTAAATAAGCGACTCCTGAAAATGCTTAGGCCTCTCTCCGACCTTTGGAAGAATGATCAACCAGGGGTAAAGGCAGCTGCCCTTCTCATTGTGTCAATGCAGGGGTCAAATGGAGCGACAGACGGAAAACCACCTGGAAACAGGAAAGTGCCGCACAACCAGGCTCGGGAGGGTGAAAATGACGACTCCTGACCACGCGCACAGGAGGCGTCAAGACAGACCCCTCCCCACCCTGCACAGGTGTCTAAGCATGTCCTGAAAAAGTCCAACTCTGTGCCCCTCTGCAGAGATCCCTGCGCTCACCTCTCAGGGGCCACTCTCCATAAACACGCCTCCACGGCTCTGTTGGTGATTTCACGATTTCAGCGTTTGTCAGACTGAGGTACTATTACAAAAGAAATCAACAGCAACAGTCCACAGGGCTGAATAATCTGGTAAACAGGCCAGCAGGAAATGTCAGAGAGGCACGGGCTCCTCGTTAGTGTCAGATAAAGAGCCGATGCATGACAGGCACCGATGGCCAAGGCTGGGGACTAGACGTAACAGTATCCTGGATACTGGAAGAGTCATTTCGTGGGGCCTTCTGAAGATGAACTACATGTCTAACAAGTCTGTCAAATCACCCTGGGAACCTGATTTGACTGAACCCACTGCAAGTGAGGCTGCACCCAGCAGGAGAAATACCATTAAATTGTATGGATTCACACTATGCACACCTACACAAAACACTCCAATGACATGAACAGCATCGCTCTCAAAGACTAACATTCCAAATCGTACCTCATCATAGAATGACATGGGTGAAACCTGATATAGAAGACTTGGAGATTTAAAGACCTCAGGCAAATACAGCATTGGTGGGTTTTGTATTTTATCGTTTTCATTAGAGAAAAAGAACAGCAGTATCAATGCTAACATTTACCGAGCATTTACGACATTTAATCAGTGTGCTAAGTCTTGTACACACATATCTAATGTCATCCTCAGAGTGAGCCTGCAGGTAGGTACGGTAGTTATTAGAAATGGAGAAACTGAGGTGTACTGAAGTTTGTAAAAATGTACCCACAGTTATACGGCTAACAGGTGGCAGAGCTGTGATATTGATTAAGGTCTGTCCTACTTCAGTGTCCGAGCTTTTAATCACTATTTTAAATTGCCTTGCATTCATATAATTTTTGGATTAAAACAAAGTCTATGCAAAGTCATCTGTGAAAGCCTGGTCTTTCACAGAATAACTAACACACATGGTCACGTCTTATCTTCTCCCCGTCTAGCCGTGGCCGACAAGACCAGCAGAAGACTAGCCCTGCACCCGCCTCTCAGTGGGGCAGGAGCAGACCTGTGGCCCACACCAACGCCTTCCAAGGTGGCCCCCTCGTCGGACACTGGGGAAGGACTCACTAAATGCTTCCCCAGCTCAGAATCAACCACCAGAGACTGAGGTGTGGCACTGGGCGGTGAGGAGGGGGCAAGTGTTGGGGGGACCAAAGAGCTTGGTATTTAAGGAGCCATCCCAACCTTCAGGCACACACAGCACAATCTTCATTATACTCTTTATTAAACATGTTTTAATGTTCTTTCTTTCTTCCCATTTGATAACCAGCCTCTTCGATATATGACCTTCGGTCTTTGAGAGATAACAGAAACAGAGCAGCTGTGGCAACAAACTGCACATAAGCATCGTCAGAAATGTGTTCTGACCAAGTGGGAGCCGTGTCACTGCCCCAGACTTCTACCTGTCACCGCAGGAAGCGGATATTTCGTTTCTCCTACAATCAACAGGGGCCTTCTTCCGATAACACGAACCCACAGGGCTTATTTACAAGACTACCACTTGCTTTCCCTACATTTTTTGTAATATGGCTCAACAGACACCGAATGCACTGCAGCTGGCAGTGTTCAGGAAGAGGAGCTCTCACTATGGACTCGTGGAGGACGGGATGGGGACAAGGGGCAGCCGGCCACGAAGGTCCTTCTTCCTCGTTTCTCAGGCCCCCTCGAGCAGGCCATCGGCATCACGTTGACAGGTCTCTGCCCCTTGGGATGAGGGCAGTCATGTTGTGGAACCAGCTACACGTCTTGCCTTCCTTATTTTTTCCTTCTCAGACTGTTTTTCACGTTCTAAGAAGAGACTAAAAAGAAAGAAAAAGAGGCCGCAGCAGCAGTGAGGCAGCTCTCCTCGGCGCCCTGGGCCGGCCGTGTGGCCTGTCCTCCCTGCGTCCTTCCCAGGCCCCGAGTCACGCATCACTCATCTTGTCACATTGAACTCCAGATGCTCCTACCCTAGAGAATGCTCTGACTCCGGCCATTTTTCTTCATTCTCACTAACAATTTGGTAATGAAATATTGATTTTTAGTTAGATTCATATTGATGCTATTAGGTTTGCATTGATAAATCATGCCGGCCTCCTGTCTGGGCGGCTGCAGAGTGCTACACTGAGCCCTGGAGATTACAATCAACTCATTGATGTGTTAATTTGATGGATTTTTTCGTTCTCTTAGAAGGAGTGGGAGGGTAGAGGAAGATTTTTCAGTGGGCCCTTGTAAAGTTTTCACAGAGAAATCGGGGACAGTAATTGCAGGCTTCGCGATGCACATTCGCCTCCAGACTCCTCGTCTTGTCTGGCCGGGACGTGAAAAGCAGGAAGCAGGGCGGCAGGGGCCGGTGTGGGAGGGCAGGACGAGGGATTAGAAGGATATGACACACCTTGTAAACACTGTCCCAGAGCCCCGCATGGGGATGGGAAACAATTTCGGTTAAATCCTAATGAAGCCATTTAGAGGCCATTATGAAAAAGCATTTCCATCTCCAGAACAGTCTGTATGGGGACTACCCCGGGGAAAGCGGAGGTGGGCTATGGGTGCCCTTATAAACCAGGAGAGGTGGCTCAGCCGCCTCCTCCTGGCTGATGGCAGCGGTGGTTTTGGGGGCATTTTCTCTCCGTTCTTTCCCTTGGAAAGTGCCACTTAGCAAGTCAGTGTCCTCAGCATCTGCAGCCTATTTAAAACAGCCTCTTGATTTGATTTATGGTCCTGTGCAAATGCACTGTCTGTCATTAAGGGACAAGACTTGGCTGCACCAAAGGATGGTACTGTGATTTCCTTCAAAGACCAGGGTTGGGGGGAGGGGGGCTGCTGCCAGAGGCTCCAGAAAGAAAGAGCTTTGAAATGCTTAGGTAGGAATTCATTTTGTTTTGTTTTGTTTCGTTTTTAGAGCAAAACTATTTCACATTCAAGCCAGATGTGCCCTGTCTCTGAGAGCTTTCCATCTCCTCCTTCTGATAAGCACAAAAGAGCAATTTCACATAGCCAAGTCCGTTCCGTTAAATTCACGTGTGCACGTGCGCATGTTCATATGTGTGTGCAACAAATTTAAGGCCTGCTTTCTGAAATAGATATGCACACACATGTGAGTACACGTGCACACATGCACACAGAGAGAGGAAGACAAAGCTCCAGAGTCGTGCTGTGCTGGGTGAGGGAATCGTTGGGCTGGCTGAGGTGGATGGGAAGGAGGAAGGGAAATTTGTGTCAGTTCCGTTCATCTGGGCATTTTAAAGAGCTCTAATGATGAGCCAGTCGGATTGATGTGCCGCATCTTAACACACAAGCTGCTGGAGAAACAGCCCAGCCTGAGGGGCCTGCCAGCACGTCCTCCTCAGAAGCTGGTGTGGAGGGGACCCTGTCACTAAAGCAGGTGCGGAGGGTCCTCCAAGTGAGCGTCATCACTCACTTCTTGGCCACCCTGTGGGGTCAGTGTGGGCCCTTCCCAAGGTTAAAACGTTATATGCACATAGTTGTCTGTCTGTCTATCTGTCTGTCTTTCTGTCTGTGGAGAGGAAAGGAGAGGGGGAGGGAGAGAGAGAGGTGGCTGGACTTAAGCACCTCATTGTCACCTCAAGGATATTTTGGTGGCAGTAGGCTTGGGGGAGTAAGAACTTTATAAACCTCAAAGCCTTTCAAGATCACAGTAGCAAATACTCCTTGACGTTTTCTAACTTGTCCTCCACTCCTAAGCTCTCAGGAGTTCACAGTTGTAACCCTCTCCTTCCCTTTTGAAGATTCGTCTCATGTCACTCTAGAAGGAACCAGCTGCAGTCACTGGGACAAATCCCTGGACCCGCCCCCACGGCCCAGATTCCAAGCTGTGACTCCAGACCCAGTTCCCAGCCCAGAGGAAGGAAAGGAAATCATGTCTGCGAAAGCATTTGGTCAATTATAACACATGGGGAAAGTCAGAAGCCATGTTGTTATCAGGGAAGCCCAAGACGCTGGGGAGATGGGGACCTTGCTAAAGCACTCCCCCCACTACGACACACAGTTTTGAACATTAGACAAGCAGAGGTCATGTACGAGACCCTGCCTCGCAGGGGTAAGCAGATCACGTCTCAGGTGGATAATAGCCAGGAAGAACAGGGCTCATTTACTCCAAGGGGGCCCTGAGTAACCAGCCAGGACTGGCCTGGGCCGTCAGCCTCAGCAATTTCCCACCGAGGTTACACCCCTTCCCAGTCTGAACCTGTCTTCACTTGAAACTGTGAGTGACCAGGTTACGCCTCATCCTCACCTTCACAAATACAACCCATGCCTAATCAAATGCTTACCCCATACCCAGCCCTGCCCCAAGGGGCAGCCCAAAAGAGCACAGGCTCACCCTTGGAGGAGGTCCCTCAGCTCTGCTCACATTGAGTTGCTGCAAGTCCAGCTACACGAAACTATGAGACCCTCCACAAGCAATTACATTCAGATTAATCTTCGTGACTCACACAGTGGACGAGAACTTGCCAGTCAAGAGTGTCAAAGCCACCTTCATCCCACGTGTTCCGTCAATCTTAACAGTTATGCTAAACACACACACTAAATTTACAGTCTGTTGGGGAGATGCACCATCCACCTCAACAGCTCTAATTCAAAGAGAGATCAAGCTCACAACCCCCGGTATGGCACATAAGTCCCCAAAGAGGAAGCGCCCTTCCACACCTGCATTCCTCTTTTCCCTCTACCAGCTCTCCTTGTGGGAACAGAGCTTACCCTCCAATCCAGATGACCAAGAGTCTCCTTTCCATGACCTTCTCCTTTTCCATCACCATTCCACACCCAAAATATCTCATGGTCACTGTTACAATCATTTCTCCCTTGCTCTTTCCCCAAACCTTAGTCTTTCCCTTCCCGATCATGTCTACACTGTTGGCGCATCAATCTTTCTCAAACATAAGTCTCATGTCTGTCTCTTCAAAAAATACACAATGGCTCCGCCTTGCCTATAATTTCACATCCAAACTCGTGACCTGGCTTTAAAATCCTCCATTTGGTGCCAAACCTAGCCAGCCTTTTTCTCCCCACTCCCTCCTCCCCACTCAGCATCCTCACCCATCAGACCAGGCACATTTCTGTAAAGCTTAGACACATGTCAATGTCTCAGATCATCCTTGTCCGCGGCATATGAATCTTGACATTGCTATTTATTCTGCCATGTGGCCTTGTATAAATTCATTAAGGAAACTGAGATTCAAAGACTGTCTGCAAAATGTGCATGCCTTGTTGTGTTATTGAAAGCATGAGATTCTGTATGTAAAATGCCTGCAGAAGAACTGGAAGGGTTATTGGCACTGAAGAAGCCCTGGCCCCTTCTCTGAACTCGGCCACCCCTGACAGAAATACCCTTTTCCTCTTAACTTAGACAAATCTCTGTAATCCTGTCCCTCCAGAAAGCCTCCTCCTACCACTGTACTCAAGCTCACAGGGACCTTTGGCTTCTCCAAGTCTTCATTTTACTGAGTAAAGGCCCGGAAGCTTCAGGGAGAATAGCTGGGGGCATTAGCGAGCACAGGGTCAGCCTCTGCACTGCACATGTGATGCTGAAAACTGGCAGCTGAAATGATTCTCATGTGGACTGATGCTAATGGCTTAGGACCAGGTGGCAACCCGGAGCCATGGATTTACAGTCCATGGTGCTTTGTCCATCTTTTAATTTGAATTTTTAGACAATTTTCAAAATGTGGTAGATTTCTCATAAATATTCATACCTGACTTCTCTTAAAAAGCCTGGAGAAGGGTAGGACTTAGAAGCACATGCTCTCTGCCATTTCAGGTGAGTTCCTTAGCTTCTCTGTCCTTATGGACAGCATGGTGATCATAAAAGCAGGTACCTTATAGTGTTGCTATGGGTTGCTATAGTATGCTATAAGAGCATTGAATGAGTTAATACACATGAAGCGCACAGAACAAAAAAATCATTATCTATGTGTTAACTTGTTTTTTTCTGGTAAGTTGGACCCCCATTCCCACTTGGGGGAAAATGATTGGAGCTGTAGATTCTGCCTCCTTTAGACTGACTGTGCGCACTCCTGTTATATCTGGCCAGGGTCACTGATGGGTATCACTTGTCTAGGTATTGTAGGCAGCGGAGTATGCTACCTTCGACATCATAAGTGAGGCTCAAGGTGGTGCTATAAGATGTGACTCTGGTTGAATATCACGCCGGGTGTTGGTCAGCAATCAAGAGGCTGAGGAAGGAGGGGCGCTTGGCAGGGGTTTAAAATGGGGGGAACAAGGCGGCAGTGCTGGGACATCAGCTGGTGCAGATACAGGCTGATGAGCAGGCAGAGTCCACTGAGGAAGAGGCGGGCAGGCAGCAAAGGCCCAGGGAGAAAGCCAGCCTCAGTTCTGGGATGTCATCACAGGCAGGGAGGAGGAGAAGGCGGCAGGAGACGTGCAAGCAGGCAAGCCAGTTTAGAATCTGGGAATCAGGACTGCAGATGAGGCGTCCAGAGAAAGAAGGACCAGCACACAGCCGACCGGGCACCAGGGAACCGCCTAACGAGGCCCACAACTCAGAGCCGAGGACACGTGTGAGTAAATCACTGGCAGAAGTTCAGCCTTGTGCTTTGACCACTGATCACAGAGCAGGGGCGACCTGCCATCCCCCTGGTTTTACAATCACTGCTCCAGGATGAGCTGGCCGAGAGCACAGGCCAGAGGAGGCCACCACTCCAGACATGGGTGGCATGCTGGGGCCGCAGCATCAGGACCAGGGCTTACAAAGATTGATAAAAGCTTGCGTCCAGGGTGGGCATCACACAGATTAATTCAGGCATCTAAGCAATTTCTTCATCAGCCGCAACAATCCCCCAGGCCTGGAATACCCACTCCTTCTGTAACAAAAAGTATTCCAGTCGATGTGTTTTTTAAAATCTAACAATGAGCATCAAAGAAAACATAAATTGCTATCCAAGTCTCAGGGCTAAATGATAGTTACCAAAATAACTGACCTTGCTTAACAGCACATGAGATTCTAAGTTCAGAAAGTTGTATAAATTGCAGTTACTTTGTTCGCAGAGTGGGACAGGTTTCATATTCTCACTTACTTCTGGATCTACCCACTCCACATGAAGTTTTTAACTAGGTGAAGAAGGATAAAGCATATCCAATGAAACTTTTTTAATTGAAAATCATTACCGAACGGCTTTCTTCTAAGACAAGCAGCTTCGGCGCCTGGACCTCGTGCCCTCCTCCTATTGTGCCTCTTTGTAGCGTTTACCGGCAGGCACAGGTCAAGGCGACCCACAATGGCGGGTTTGACTTCAAGGACCCGCTTACAATTCCCTATCTGACAAAAATAACCTCTTTCATGGGTAATTTGAGAATCTAAAAATTGGCGGGCGAGGCTTCTCTGTGGGAGACGAGCACAAAGCAAGGGCAGGATATGTGAGCATCTTCTTACGAGGCCATAAAACTTAAGAAACTCCTTTGGAGGTGTCTGTCCCCACCTTGGCACCCTTCTTCAGGCAATCGCAATAAAAGGGCTTTGTCACTGAGAACAAGGTGTCCCTGGCAGCCCCTTTCTGTTTTTAGCCCAGGTGCTCACCTGTCAGGTTGTTGACACCATTCCAAGCGAGGCTTTTTTCCTAATGCCTTCGCTCCCCTGGGGGAACCCTTCCCTTGACATCTATGACAGCCCCTCAGGGGAATCGTTGTGTGAAACGGCCTTCTGTGAAGTTTGCTCTCTGATCCTGACCTCCCTTAATTGTCTCTGTGTCCAAATGTCTCGGTGGCCTTGGGGCCACAGCAACACGTGAAGGCCCCCCGCGAGCACCCTGGGGAGGCGGTTATCCACAAGCTGTATACTTTCAACAGCTTTCTCTGCCTCTTAGGAACTAAACTCAAGATGGCCGTGAGCCATGCCAAATCCCCATTCAATTTGGATCCCAGTGGCCTCAGCAGTGAGTTCTTTGCCTCATAAATTTAATAGCAAATCCTGCGTTCTATCCTCTAGAAAAGTTCCAAGAGTTGGAATTTGGAAGTCAATGTCGGAGCTCTGAAATGTAACAAATCCAAGAGGATGAAGACACTGAAGCACAAAGGTCAAGTTCTCTGTGAAGAATGCAACGCTCCACCTTCGCTGCAGCCTCAGCGCCGGCCACCCCCGTCCACAGCCCGCCCAGACATCCGCGTCTGTCTCAGGTCCACACCGCCCCTTCATGAGCCCGCATCTCCACCCAGACTGTTCGTCCTACCCAGTACGCTCTGCTCTTCTCATCTGCCGCCTGTCCCGCTACCTGCTCTTAAGAGCTTGGACAGAGGCCGCCTTTTCCCTCACTCACCAGGGAGGCAGGTTGTTATTACTCTGGGCTCCCGCGCCGCATTGAAACAGTTGTCTGTGTTTGCCATCTCCACTTCCTTTACTCCCATCCTCTCTTTACCTCCCTCCAGTCAAGCTTTTGTTTCACCAGAACTGCTTGTGAGGATCACTAATGCTTGACCATTGATGAAGCCAGTGGTCTAACTTAGACCCCGTCGCACTTGACCTGTGAGGACCGATGGGCACACTGGGCCACTTGCTCCTCATTAATGGGCAGTCTTCACTTAGTGCCCAGTCCCCACACTCTCCTCACCTTCCTCCTCCTCATGGCCCCTCCTGCTCTGCTCCTTTACCAATTCCCCTCATCCTCTGGAATTCCTCACGTTGAAATTCACCAGAGCGCTAACCTTGCTCCTCTCATATCTACACTACACCCTTGACCATCTGTCCCTTATCGCAGGTTTAAATGCTATCTAAATGCCAGTGACTCCCAAATCCACATCTCTAACCCCGACATTTCTATTTGATTCTAGACTAATTTGCCCCACTGCCTACTCACCATAGCCATCTGAATGTCTAATCGATTTTGCAAACTGAACGTGTCCAAACGGAACCTGCTCCTCACACAGACTTTCCTATCTAAGTTAAAAGAAATTCAATTAAGTTGCTCAGGAAAAAAAAATAACCTGTGCGTAATCTTTGACTCCTCTCTTTCTCACCCCTCCTTCAATCCATAAGCAAATCAGGTTGACTCTGTATTCCACGGATACCCAGTCACTTCTTACAAACTCCACTCTCAACACCCTGGACTCACCCACCATCACTTCTCTCCTGCATTACTGCAGTTGTCTCCTCACGGGGCTGTCTGCTTGCATCCTCATCCCCCTAGTCCATACTCAGCACAGTAAGTTTAGGGATTTTTTTTTAATACTTAAGTCATAGGGTATCTCTACTCTGCTCAAAACTGTCCAGTGACTCCGATCTCACTCAGGAAAAATGCCAGAATCCTTCCAATGGCCAACAAGACCCTACTTGATATGGACTCAAGTTACATTCTGGTGCCGTCTTTATTGTTCTCCCCTCGCTCACTGAGCTCTGCCCACACCGGGCTCCTTGAAGTCTTTGAACACATCAGGTACACTCCCAGTAGGGCCTTGGCGCTGGCTGTTCCTACTGCCTGGAATGCCCTCCCCAACTTTTCCCTGTCCCCAGCCAGATGTTCACATGGTCACCTCCCTTCCTCCTCTCCTTCCTTCATGTCTCTGTACAAAAGTTACCATCTCAGAGACCTCTGTGCCACCCCATGAACAATGACAGCTCCCCCAGCTGGCACCTCTGAACCCCTTACCCTACTCTATTTCTTTTCTACATGGACTTAACACCTTCTAACACACCCTATAACATACTTATTTCTTGTGTTTATTATCCACAGACTGTGTCCCTCCATCAGAATTGAAGAGCCACCCTGTACGCGACAAGGGTCTTTGTTCTTCTCATTTACATCGCAAGCACCAGGAAGAGGCTTGACACATAGTAACTTGTTAAACAAGTTAATACCTTTCATTCTTTACACGTTACCTCTTCTTCCACCTCGATCCGGCAGCCCTATGAAGACAGAAATTGGGCCTGTATTGCACTGTCTCACTTGCCTTTAGCGTGGTGCCTGGTTCAGAGCAGGCAGCCAGTCAGTGTTTGAGAAACGAATAAATGAACAAACAGAGAAGCCAACGTGCACAACTCTCTCCAGCATTGACATTGTTCTCCTTCTGTCCTCTCAGACAAGGACACTGTCCTGCCTTCCATTCTCTTATTGCAAAGGAACACCAAGAGTCACACATTTTTTTCTATGGAATGGAATATTTTTAATAGGTTTTGGACACAACATGCAGTTCCTTTTTAGTACTTACTGTGGAGGGAGAAGCAGGGAATAAAATGGCCCACTAGAGTGGGGTTCTACTATAGGTCTTACTTTTTGATGGTTTGCAGAGCATGACGGGCTCAAATATATCCCTCTAAATTCATATGTTGAAGTCCTCACCCCAGCACCTCAAAATGTGACCTTATTTGGAAATAGGATCTTCAAAGAGGTAATTAAGTTAAAATGAGGTCATATGGGTGAACCCTAATCCAATATGATTGGGTCCTTATACAAAGGGGACATTAGGACACAGACACATAAGAGGGAAGACCATATGTGGACACAGGGAGAAGGTGGCCGTCTGTAAGCCAAGGAGGGAGACTCAGGCGAAACCAACCCTGCTTGCACTCATCCTCAGACTTCTGGCCTCCAGAATTGTGAGAAAGCACACTTCTGTCATTTGAGCCGTCTAGTCGTTTGTACTCTGTTATGGCAGCCCCAGCAAACTAATCCACAGTGATGACCACATAAACCACCAGAACATGAGATTTCAAAATTAAACAACCAATACTTGACAGCCAGAAATCAAAGGGGTTCTCTTTCACCTTTCTGGTGAAATTGTCATGAAGGAGACAAATTCATGCCCATAAAGGAGGACTGTTCATTCTAAACCCAAATCAAAATACCAACCACAGCTGCTGCTTCCAGCCTATAGCAGATCACTTCCTCACCATAAAATGTGTTTATCGTAAATGGCAATTTCTTATCATAATTAATTAATCATTAAACAACATTCTTCACTGTATTGTCTTCTGAAATTTATTTATTCATTTATTTATTTTTTCTTTCATTACTTATTTACTTTCATAGAGAAGACTGGGACATTTCTTAAGCTAAATTTCTAACCTTTATATGACCCCTGCCAACTATTCAAACACAAAAAATATTAAAAAATAATTATGGGTCAATTTAACAAAAATCCAAAATTCTCTCTCTTTTTTTCTTAGCTACTGAAGAAATATCAGAAATGACATATATAAATTGGAAATCATTTCCCGCTTGCCAGCATATCTCAAATTGATGTAGCCAAGAATATTCCTTGCAATTGTTAAATTAATTTATATATTCTTGATGTATTGTTCTTCGCGTGAAAATCACTCATCATTCTTCCTTGGCTATTTGCCTTTTTTTCTAAAAATAGAGAAAGTTGCATGGGACACAGCAAAAAAAATGTCTCCTGCACATAGAGCACCCAGCTGAGGACCACTTTTAGCACAACTCACAACTCAGGTGTGTTTTACAGCAGAGATCACATCACACCCAAAGCACAACATTACGATTTGCTATTGGAGTCTGAAAGTACAGGTGAGAGACTGAATTTTCCTTAAAGGAAAATAAAGATAAATAATTATGCCTTTTGGGGGTAGGCCTCCTACAAAAACTCCTTCAAGGCTCAATATCTGCAGCTTCCTGCCTAGAAGTGCATGGATATGGGAACAATATTAACAAAATGTCAAGGCAACATACAAATATTTTAAAAACCTAATAAATCATCTCCTGATTAGTTTTAGCTGAGAGTACAGAATCACATTGGGCTTGGCTTAAATGTTATAGGAAAACTAGAATAATTCAAAAGAGATCCAGCACTACAGATTCTTCCCAATTTAAATACTACGTTGTCAAAGACTGTGTTCTGAGTGATACAGTTTTTCCGTTGCTCCATAGCTCAATGAATGCTAATTGATTTCAAGTGATCTGTCGCCCTACTCTCTGTCATAAGGATTAAAATAGGGAAGGTAAATTTTCATAATTCTGTATCTGTTAACTTTATCTAAAGAGCATCTATTATTTGTTAAAATAGCATACGGGTTTACATTTTTAAGCAATTTTATTCTGACAGATTTTTATTTTTTTGAACAAAATGGAGTTTCTGTTAAATGCTTTATGCAAATTATAAACAAACTATGTCTCCTCTTTTGTATTCCAACTCACCTGTGCATGAGCTGTTTATATCTTAGTGGTGTATCTTTAGTTGTCAAGCCCTACATGACCACACCAGCAGATTACAAGTTATCCGGGATGCCCACCATCCTGTCTCTACCACACCAACCATCAGGTGTCTAGAATGTCATCCCTACACATGCGTATGCAATCATCGGAGTATAAATGCTCCCGCATATAAGGAATTAATTCATTGCCTGGTGACACTGTTGTCTCCCTCAGTCAGCACATTTGTGTCTGCGGGTTTGTCTCCTCACAGGACCAGACCTCTCACTGTGGATCTAGCAGCGGGCAGTCATTTTCTGGCCACCATGCTGGGGTGCCGGACAAGCCCCACCTCCAGATAAGGGGTCTTGGGTTAAGGTGGAGGTCTCATTCGTGCACCGTTTCCTGAAATAGGACTATGCTCTCTGGCCACTTGACGTGGGTGTGGCAAAAGTTCTCTCATGAAGGGAAACCAAAGAGAAGAGCAGTATTTTTACTTCAAACCAGGTACATTTCAACAGAGAGTCCTTAATAAAGAATGGACACAGCTTCGTTATGGAATGAAGATGGACAAGAGTCATTTAACCAATGGGGGTTGCCGAATCCTGGGGAAGCCTCTCGAAGTTTAGAGACTGGGTGAGGGGTGGGCACTTGATCTCAACATCTAATTACTCAGGGCAATCGGAGTCACTGCTAAACCCATTCTATATGCCTCTATGGAAAAGGAGTTAATTTACTGTCAATAATGAGTCTATGGTTTCCTGCAGAAGAATTCTCATGGGCCCAACTAAATGTTCATGCTTATTTTAAAAACTAAATAATGCTGTCTCATTCCTTTTCCTTTTCATGGACTTTTTCTACTACCTTCATTCTTAACAATACGGTGTAAATATATATGTAGTATAAATATATTACATATACACACACACACACACACACACACACACTTACTCATGGTCCAAGAAGAACTGTAAACACCTTCTTCATTAAACACATGTTTAATAATATTCACCTTAATATCTGCAAATCCCTGGCTAGACTCCTAAATTAATTTTTATTTTAAATTGGATTTCACTGCTAATGTACCTCTTCTTTAATTCAAACCGCATCTCTTCTCTGTATCCAAGCACATGGGTTCTAACATTATCATGTAAATGTTAGGCATTTTCCTTCAGCCTGGTTTTAAAGGGCTGCCATATAGTCACACCATCCAGATTGCGTAGTTCCAGTGGTCAATGTTCATGTCCGAGGAGGAAGAAGTCACCTTCTGTTTTCTGGTTCTGCGTGTACAGAGCATGGAAGTTGCCACTCTGTCCTAACAACAAGTAAAAAGCTGAACATACTGAACAAACAACAACTCTTCTTGAAAGTATGAGAAAGGGGAGGACACAGGGCAAAGCACAGTTCCCAAGACTGGAGAGACTAAGAGAGAGTAACAGCCTGTCAGGAGCACTGTGGGAACCAGAGCCGGGGTAGGAAAACCTGAACTGTAATTGATGAAATGCTGGAGGCTCAGTGTGGACGATTCTGGGAGTTAAAAACTCCAGGGGAACACAGTCATGGGGGGGGGGGCCTCAGTATTGTGAGATTTACCACCAGGAGCTTGAACAGGTTCTCACACTAAATATCAGAAAAAAATCCCCATGTGCTTCCTGCAGGGGGAGGGGAAAGGAACCCCTTCAAAATACACCAGTGCACTCTATTCTTAACAAGACCTTAACACAGCAGAAACTAGTTAACCAGGGACTAACCTGCTGGAGTATTATCAGAGCCTAACGGACCTGGGGAAAGGGAAATACTCAATTTCAGCTCTTTCTAGCCATCCTCTCCCACCTATAGGAGAGGAAAAAAATTGAGAAACACTTTGAAGTTCCCAGTCCAGAGGCACAGGCTCACTACAGACTGAGACCTAATCATAGGGCTCTAGAACGCTTCCCTCCCCTCACACCTCAATGCCCCATTCCTAAAGGCCTAGTTACAGCAGTGCCTTTTACCCAGTACATCATATTCAGCTATCGAGAAAAAAATTACAAGGCATATAGAAAGGCAAAAAAATTTGAAGAGACAGAACAAGCATCAGAACTGACGTGGTTGGGATGTTGGAATTATCAGGCCATGAATTTAAAATAAGTATGATTAATATGTCAGGAGTTCTAATGGATAAAGTAGACTGCATGCAAGATCAGATGGGCAATGTAAGCAGAGAGATGGAAATCCCTAGGAAAAACAAAAAAGTGGTTGAGATTAAAAAAAAAATTACTATAACAGAAAGGAAGAATGCCTTTGATGGCCTTATTAGTAGACTGGACATGGCTGAGGAAAGAATCTCTAAGCTAGAGGATATATCAATAGAAGCTTCAAAAACCAAATAGCAAAGAGAACAAAAACTGAAAAAAAGAATGGAAAACAATATGCAAGACTTTTTAGACAACTATGAAAGGTGTAACATATATGTAATGGGAAAACTAGAAGTAGAAGAAAGAGAGAAAGGAACAGAAGGAACATTTGAAACAATAATGACTGAGAATTTCTCCAAATTAATGTCAGATACCAAACCACAGATCCGGGAAGCTCAGAGAACATCAAGCGGGATAAAGGCAAAATAAAAAAATTTACCTCAGCATATCATTTTCAAGTTACTAAAAAATGAAAACAAAGAAAAATCCTAAGAGAATCCAGGAAAAAACACCTTACCTAGAGAGGAACAAAAATAAGAATCACATCCGATTTTTCCTCAGAAACCATGCAAGCAAGAAGACAGTGGAGTGAAATACTTAAAGCATTGAGAGAAAGAAAAACACAAACCTAGAATTCTGTACCCTGAGAAATTACACTTCAAAGGGGAAGGAGAAATAAAGACTTTCTCAGACAAAAAAAAATTGAGAGAATTTGTTGCCAGTAGACCTGCCTTGCAAAAATCTTCAAAGAAATTGAAAACAAGAAATCAATAGAGAAAATCAACAAAATCAAAAGTTAGTTCTTGGAAAAGGTTGATAAAATTGCTAAGCTCCTAGCCAGGCTAACTATGAAAAGAAGAGAGAGGACACAAATTACTAATATCAGAAATAAAATAGGGAACATCACTACAGATCCCATGGAAATTAAAAGGATAATAAAGGAATACTATAAACAACTCTACGCCTACAAATATAACCTAGATGACATGGACCAATTCTTTGAAAGACAAAATCTGTCAAAACTCACACAAGAAGAAATAGACAATCTGACTAGGCTTATATCTATTAAAGAAATTTAATCAATGATTAATAAATTCCCAAAACAGAAAGCACTAGGCCAGATGGGTTCACTGGTGAATTCTACCAAACATTTAAGGAAGAAGTTATTTCAATTCTTTACAACTTCTTTCAGAAGATAGAAGCAGAGGGAACACTTCCTAACTCATTCTATGAGGCCAGCATCACCCTAATACCAAAACCAGATGAAGACATTACAAGAAAAGAAAACTAAAGACCAATATCTCTCATGAACTTAGATGCAACAATCCTCAACAAAATATTAGCAAATTGAATCAAAAAAAAATGTAAAAAGAATTATATACCATGACCAACTGGGATTTATCCCAGGTATGCAAGGCTGGTTCAACATTTGAAAATCAATTAAAGTAATCCATCACATCAACAGGCTAAGGAAAAATCATATGATTATATCAATAGATACAGAAAAGCATTTGATAAAATCCAACACCCATTCGTGACAAAAACTCTCAGTAAACCAGGAATAGAGGAGAACTTTTTCAAGTTAATAAAGACTATTAGAAAACATCTACAGTTAATATCATACTTAAATGTGAGAAACTCGAAGCTTTCCCACTAAGATCAGGCACAAGGCAAGGATGTTCCCTTTCACCACTCCTGTCAACATTGTGCTAGAAGTCCAAGCTAATGCAATAAGGCATAAAAGGAAATAAAAGGTGTACAGACTGGGAAGGAAGACACAAAACTGTCATTGTTCACAGATGACATGATTTTCTCTGTAGAAAATCTGAAAGAATCCACAAAAAATTAATAAGTGGAACTGGAAACTAACAACTGGAACTAATAAGCAAATACAGCAAGGTTTCAGGATAAAAGATTCACATACAAAAGTCAATTGTTTTCCTATATACCAACAATGAACAAGCAGAATTCAAAATTGAAAACACAATACCATTTACAGTAGCACCAAAAAAAAGAAAAATACTCAGATATAAATCTAATAAAATATGTACAAGATGTATGTGAGGAAAACTATTAAACTCTGATAAACAAAATCAGAGAAGAACTAAATAAATGGAGAGATAGTCCATGTTCATGGATAGGAAGACTCAATATTGTCAAGATGTCAGTGCTTCCCAACTTGACTTATAGATTCAATGTAATCCCAATCAAAACATCAGCAGGTTATTTTACGGATACCAACAAATTTACTTTAAAGTCTATGTGGAGAGCAAAAAAAAAAAAAAACAGAATATCCAACACGATACTGAAGGAGAAGAACAAAATTGGAGGACTGACACTACCCAACTCCAGGACTTACTCAAAAGCTAAAATAATAAAGGCAATGTGATATTGGTCAAAGAACAGATAAATAGATCAATGGAACAGAACAGAGAGCCCAGAAATAGACCTCCACTGATCTTTGACAAAAAGAGTCAAATACAATGGAGCAAATATTGTCTCATCAGCAAATGGTGCTGGGACAACTGGCCATCTACACGCAAAAAACAAAAACAAAAAATGAACTTAAATACAGCTTAGCCTCTTCACAAAAATTAACTCAAAATGGATCATAGACCTAAATGTAAAGTGGAAAACTATAAAACTTTTAAAAGATAACATAGGAGAAAACTTAGATTGGGCATGGTGATGCCTTTTTAGATACAACACCAAAGACACGATCCACGAAAGAAGTAATCAATGACTTGGACTTCCCTAAAATTAAAAACTTCTGCTCTGCAGAAGACAATATCAAGAGAATGAGAAGACAAGCCACAGACTTGGAGAAAATATTTTCAAAAGACACATCTGATAAAGGACTGTTATCCAAAATAAACAATAACACTCAAAACTCAACAATAAAAAAAACAACCTAATTAAAAAAGGGGCAAAGACCTTAACAAATACCTCACAAAAGAGGATATACAGATGGCAAATAAGCATATGAAAAGATGCTCTACATCACAGGTCATCAGGGAAATACAAATTAAAACAACAATGAGATGCCAGCACAAACGATTAGAATGGCCAAAATCTGGAACACTGACCAAAACAAATGCTGGTGACGAAGTTAAGTAACAAGATATATCACTCTCATACATTATTCGTGGGAATGCAAAGTGGTACAGCCACTTTGGAAGACAGTTTGGTGATTTCTTACAAAACTAAACATACTCTTACCGTAAGATCCAGTAATTGCACTCCTTGCTATTTACCCAAAGGAGTTGACAGTGTGTGCCCACACGAGCACCTGCACGCAGAAGTTTAGAGCAGCTTTATTCATAATTGCTGAAACTTGGAAACAACCAAGATGTCCTTCAGCAGATGATGGATAAATAAACTGTGATCCATCTAGACAATGGAATAGTATTCAGTGCTAAAAAAAAGAGCTATCAAGCCGTGAAAAGACGTGGAGGAAGCTTAAATGGATGTTACTAAGTGAAAGAAGCCATTCTGAAAAGGCCACATACTGTCTGATTCCAACTATATGGCGTTCTGGAAAAGGTAAAACTATGTAGACAATAAAAATATCAGTGGTTGCCACAGTGGGGTCTGGAAGGGGCGACATAAATGGGCAGAACACAAGGACAGCGAAAATCCTCTGTACAACACTATAATGATGGGTCAGTACACATTTGTGCAAACCCATAGAAGGTGCAACAGCAAGAGTGAACCATAGGGTAAACTAGACTTCCAGTGATAATGGTTTGTCAATGTGGGTACATCCTGGGTAAAAAAAATATACCATTCCGGTGAGCGATTTGATAATACAGGAGGCTATGAATGTGTGGGGGCAGAGGTATGTGGAAAATCTCTGTATATTCCTCTCACTTTTATTGTAAACCCAAAACTGCTCTAGAAAAATTGTCTTTAAAAAAAAGGAAAAAGTCCTTGAAGTTTATCAAAACAGGGTGGAAGTCATTGCCTCCTAAAAGCAGAACAGAACTCTCATCGTCAACTGAGTATTTTATTTAGGTTTAATTATAAAGCAAAGATAAAAATATATGTTTATTTGATGAAAAAAGATGGATAATAGTAAACATCATATTTGGCTAACCATTGAAATCTGATTGGCATTTGACTATCTTGCATTATAGTACAATATTGTGATGGTATTTTTATGGATGCTGCTAAAATACAGTTCAAAATAAAATGTAAAACTACGTTAAGTTTATCCAAGTGCTCTTTTATTGGAAGTTATGAGCAGAACAAAGTGATTTGCTATTACAATGTTCACGAAAGAAGAGGAATAATAGCTACTAACAGTCCATGTTTGTTCAGCCCTTACACTGTGCCACGCACTGGTCTAAAATACTTGAAGCGTGTTATCTCACTAAATCCTCAGAAGAATCACATGCGCTAGGTGCTCTTCCTAGTGCCATCGTATAGATTGTGGGAAAAGGAACAGAACAGATGTGACTTGCCCAAGCTCACAGAGCAAGGAAGTGATGGAGAAATTGTTTGAACTCAGGCCATTTGATCCTATATCCTGCATTCTAACCACTTCATTACATTTAATCAGAAATCATCTCAGCAGGTGTGGCATCGTCTGCGTGCCCATGCTAAGATCTAGAAGCCAGCAGCCCTTCTTTCAATTATTTCTGACTCCTGATCAGGCACTTTAAGATAGGTTCTTCCATCTGGTAGTAGAGGGGAGAAAAAGACCTTCTCCTTGATAAAAGAGTATATAAATGTTCTACCTCACAAAACTGTTTGGTGAATTATACCAATAGGTAGATTCAAAAATAAATACCTAGGGGCCGGCCCCGTGGCTTAGTGGTTAAGTGCACATGCTCCACTACTGGCGGCCCTGGTTCGGATCCCGGGCGCGCACCGACATACGGCTTGTCCGGCCATGCTGAGGCCGCGTCCCACATACAGCAACTAGAAGGATGAGCAACTATGACATACAACTATCTACTGGGGCTTTGGGGAGAAAAAGGGGAAAAAAAGGAGGAGGATCAGTAATAGATATTAGCTCAGGGCCAGTCTTCTTCAGCAAAAAGAGGAGGATTGGCATGGATGTTAGCTCAGGGCTGATCTTCCTCACAAAAAAAAAAAAAAAGTACCTGTTCACCAAAGTAGCATCTAAAACAATCAGGATTCTATACCATGTTGTTCCTTTTTATTAAATATAAGTTTTGTTTATATAAGAAACTTTTAATGAGAACTTTAAATACGGCATAGCCAGAAGCTTCCTTTTTTGAGTAACAATGATTTGATTCTTCTGCTATGATATTGACAAAGGAATAAGAATGACACTGTTAAGTATAGATGGGCCAATGAAAATGTAGTCATACAGATAAAACTGGAGGAAAATGGCATTTTAGCAAACAATCTACAAGATCACCTTCATTGGCGCTGAACTTTATACTCAATTAATATGAACATGGTCTCCTACAATGAGCCCGAGTTGCTTGAAGTTTCTCGGAAGAGTTCACAAGCATCCTTCAGTTTCCTGCACTGGGTGTTGGGTTAGAGTGTCAGAAAATGGGCGGAGAATGATGCAGGCACACATGACCTTTTCCAGAGTCAAATCCGTAGGTTCTGCCCTAAATCAGCACCATGGGACTCCAAATAACAAAACTGTTAATAGTGATCCTTCCTGCCCACAAACATCCAGTATTTGTCCACCACACACACTGCATGCCAGGAATCTTTGCAGACAGCTCCAGGTTTAATCTTCACATCAGCCCTGCAGGGAAGATACTATTATCTACATTTTAAAAATTTATACATTCCTTTATTCAACTATTTTTTCTTTTTTCCCAAGCCTCAGGGAGGTTATGTAACTTGGTGCTACATTGGTCAGGATGGGCTGGACTCTGCGGCAATAAGCAAACTCCTCCAAATCCTCAGAGATTCAAATCAAGTGAAGCTTTGATTTTGCTTGTGTCACAGCCCAGCATGGATCAACCAGCTCCCCCTGGGAGCTCACCTCCAACCTCCTCCACCCTGGATGCCGCCATCTTCCCTACCTGGCCTCTGTGATCACTACACAAAGGTGAATTGAGGAGGACAAAGGGGCAGACATTTCTCTGGCCAGTCTGGAAGTGGCTTCTGTGACTTTTGCCCATGCTCCGTTGAGTAGAACTAGTAACCTAGTCTCAACATAACTACAAATGTAGCTGGAAAATGTGACTCTCCTCTGTGCTCAGGGAGAGGAAACATAATTGGTGAGTGTGTAGTCCATCCCTGTGATGTGTCTACTGTTTGCTACAATGTGACAGAATATTATGGTCCCTACATTCAATGTGTTTCTACTCTTTGGGGAAGAGAAGCACCGACAGGCAGTATAACTAATGCTCTTGTGAGAAAGGTCGTTTGCGTTAGGGGCAACTACACTGGACTTTGGGAGTCCAGGAAGTCTTCCTAGAGGAAGAGATATCTATCTAGAGTCCTAAAACATGAAGAGAGTTTAGCAAGGCCAGAAGAGAAGCAAAGATATTCCAAGGGGAAGAAAGGCTCTGAACTGAAGTTTAGAAATGAGAAAAACCTGAGTGGTAAAAATAACCAAGAAAATCTCAGTGCGGCTCGAGCAGAGATCAGCGCGAGGGGAGTCTGACAATCTCCTGACAGAGCCGTTGTTGATATTTGAAGTGTTAGTGGGAGCACTTAGAGTTATCCTTTAAAATGGCCTGCAAAGTATGAGTCTTCAGTACCAGAAACACTGTTGAGAACACTGCGTATGTGTAATTGAATCAAGGATCTCTTGTTTAATTAGATCAGAAGCTCTTCATTTGTTTTTCCCTTTGAGTAAAAGCCCATTTTTGGCTTTAAGTGCAATGGCAACTCGTTCATGCAATTTTAAAGTTCCTCATAGAAGACTTTGGAAAACCTGTTGAATTTCCTCTTCTTATAACCTGCCTGCCCTGGGCTCTGCTTCCGTTCTGAAGATGCTCAGGCATGGCACCTCAGGGGGACCAGGAAAGCAGCCATAGCTGCCATGCAAAGTGGTTTCCTACAACACCTCTCCTCTGTGCTTTGTCTCCGTAAAGGACTCTGGGTGGCCCCGTGGCTTTGACTCAGCTCTGCAAAGCTACCAGCGAAGCCTTCAGCAGTTTAGAGGTTCTACTTGAGAAGTTTAAATAAACGACACTTGCTTTGCTACTGCAAAGGTGCCTTCAGGAATCCCACGTTCCCCAGTTGGTTAGGCCGCAGTGTCGCAGTTACTAGACCCCGTGATCAATCCACGGCCTAGCATCTTTCTGCCAACACCCTTCATTTTGTTTATTTCAAGACATGACAAGAGCTCCTGAGCATGGATCTATTCGAGAAATAGGTTAACTAATATCAAACTCTTAGATATACCCCCAAACAGCCAGTTTAAAGATAACGGTGACTCGGATTCCCAAGTGAAGCTGAATTCATGTGTGTACCAGAAACATCTGAAAGTGGGTTTCACTGACTGCTGTTGTCTGTGTTAAAGGACCCACCCTTATCAAGAAGAGTGAGCTGGCAATGAACACACTTTCAAACTGGCCTTCAGTCATTAGTGTGTTCAATGATATGAAGAGCAGTGTTAAAAAATAGCAACAGGAAAACTAAGAAGTGTCTGTCCCAGAAGGTAGTTATCTGCTTTCTAGAAGCTTTCACCTCGAGGGATCAAATGAAGCCTTGGGGTGTTTCTTGGCTCATTGTGTCTTATAGTTCCATAGGCCATGTAATCCTGGGGTCAAAACAGGAGCTCAGTAAGAATAAGAGGGCAGACCCCATGAAGGTTTCTCACAGTTTTTCTCTGGGAGTATCCCAGGCTGTGTGAAGAACCAGTGTTCTCGACACTCATCAGTTCCCAGGAGTTCTACAGCTACAAAGTTTGTGGAGGTATCTTGCTGCAACACTCAACAGCTACCGAGAACCTGGGTCCTACGGGTCATCAGAATTTCCACTGTGACACAGCTTTGCCCTCCTGCAGCTCTGCTCTGGCTGGCCCGGGTGGGGCCCCTCACTGGGGGAGCCAGAGGGATCAAAGCTGCCAAGGCAACGCTGGGTCTGACGGGGTCTCATGGGTGAAGCCCTGCCACCCTCTGTGTAGGAGTCAGGAGAACGCCTCTCTCCCATGTGTAGTAAGGGTATCAAAGAATTCTTTCCCTCAAGCAATTCTTCACATTCTTACACCTAAAGAGTGTGTTAATGTAAGGCACTTTTTTGCATTTTATTAGAGGAAACCACCCCCACTCCAAACTTTGTGGAAGATCACAGCTTAATGCAAGTTGAAGACACTCGTGTGCACTCGGATAATCTCTCCCATCTGCTGAGATGGATGAAATGTGTGTGCCTGACTCTCTCTCCTTAAATAGGGTTGTGGTGAGTCACACACCCCGCCTTCCTGACATGTAGTCATGTGGTCATACTGGAATCTAGGGTCGAAAGCTTGGGTTTTTTCAGCATACGAAAGGTTTCAGTATCCCAAGTCTGAGGTCTACACTCTATCTACTTGGGTCTATTAGAATCTTAAGTCTGAAGCCCGATCTTTCACGTACAGTGTTAATTAGGTAAAGCATATTACGTCATCTGGGAAGGGTAATTACTTTATCACAGTCACTGGTAACACCATGAGAACAAAGAGAAAATGCCTCAAGATAACTGACAGTATCCAACAACATTGATGAATCCTGTGGGAGTCTCCCAGATTTAAAATAATAATAATACATGTACATGAATATTATGAGGTACAATTGTTTACAACAATTGGCAGGAAAAATGTGACTTGGGGTACAGCTCCCTGTGACCATAGCCCAGTTAAGAAGTCTGAGTTTGTCATCTGTTTTCTGTGTCGTTTCCCCTTTGAAATGGTCATCTCCTTCATCATCACATGCATCCCCTCCCAACAAAAATCAACAAATATCTCACGTTAGTCATTTATCTTTAGAAGTCTTGATACTTTTTGCTGGATTAAATTTTAGTTTTATTCACTGCTTTGACTTAACCAGTATTTTAATTTGTATCCTTTTATTCCTGAGGGACGAAAGACCTTGTCACCAGTAGAAGGAAGTCCAGGCATCTGTAAATAAGTGGAGAAACAGTTGCTGAGGAAGGAATTTCTGAAAGAACCTTAGGTTTCTGTTAGGCGACAGCACCTGGTAGGTGGAGGAAACGCGTGCAGAGGGCCCGGGGGATCTGGGTGCGGCTCCGTGCTCCGTCTCTAAGGAGCTGTGTGTCCTCGGGCAAATCACTGACCCTCTGGAACCTGGTTCCCTTCATAGAAAATGGTGGATAATGCCCACCCTATATGACTGTTGAGACGAGTCAATGAGATAACACGCCTGGCGCTTGGAAAGTGCTTAAGTGCTATTTGCTTCCCTGAGCAAACTCAGAAGACACCAGTCCTGAAATAAATCTTGTAAGGTGACTCTGGGGGAAGGAGTGATAAGGGATGGCTCTGTGCGACCTCACCCAAGGTCAGATGAGCAGAAGTGCCCTCGGGAAGGCTATGTCCCGGTGAGCTGGGGATGGAAGAGTGCGGGAGCTCCACGTTCAGCAGCTTGCCCCTGTCCAGACACAGGCTGTAAGGCAGGCCAATCCCAGCTGCGCCCTCTGCATGCCCTCCCCTTGCACACCTGTGCACAAGTGAGCGCCTCCACTAGCACACACACCTGCAGGCTATAGCACATCTGCCCTCCGGGAGTGAGGACCTGAGGAGTTTTCAACACACAGTCCTCACCTCCATCCCGTAACCAGTATGTCTGACTGCCCGGCTTCCTGCGTTGTTTCTACTTCTGTAACACAGCCTCTAAAAGAGGCACAACTCTCTAGAATGCAATGTCTCCATTAGAAGAAGCGTTATCTATTTTCAATGTGCATTTGCACCAACTGATTTCAGTGGCGTTTAGCATGAGACAAGAGGGAGGAAGCCGTGGCTGGAGAGCAGTCGAAGAGGAAAAGGACTGCGGGTTTGGCCTCTTCCACTGCTGAGCAGGGTGGATGGTGATTGGAGTCGCGTTTTTTCTTTCTTTTCTTAGATTTATATGGTGCTTCCACTTCAAAGAGCTCCCGTCAAGGCCAGGTACTAAACATCTTTTAAAACAGAACAGACGTGACTGAACAGAGGTGCAGCCCTGAGGAGAGGAAAGAACCTGGTCGGACTCTGTCGGGCGAGTTGGCCTGGGTCTGTGCGCCAGCTTCCAAAGAGTGTCAGCAGACACAAGAGGAACCGCTGAGGATACTTACTTGATTTCCTTCACCCTGTTTCTTCGGGGAGCGGAAAGAGAAGCCATCGTTGAGGTCAGGGGAGAACGGCAGATTTGACCGTGGGAGCCAGTGGACATTTGAGAGCTGGTTAAGATGCCAGCTTGCCCCAGAAGTGCTGCGGACCCAGTGACCATCCCTAGGGACTCCCACACTCCTCTCTGCCCTGTGACTTTGGCGACAACCACAGGTATGGATTCACTCAGCAAAGCTTTGTTGAGAGCCAAATATGGCCCAGGAACAAGGGACATACAGACGTAAAAGATCCAGTCTCTGCTTCAAGAAGCTTCCCGAGGTGAAGTGGGAGATCCCCATATGAAAAGTCAGCAGTTCAGAGCTACACACACACACAGATCTTTCAGTGGAATGCAGATAAAGCACCTGTTTGAGAAATGTAATATCATAACGTTAGAACCACCATAGTAAATCGTGAGTCTCACTAAGTAAACATACATTCATCCATTTGACGAACATTCATTCATTAGTCGTCACCTTCTATGTACCAGGGACAAAAGGATCCTCTTACCTGGGGAAAAAAAACAACAACAACAACAAACAAACACAAGTAACCAAAGAGCATCAACAACAAACCATTCCTGCCTCAGTTACGTGGGAAGTTAGAATCCACTGAGACCAACTCGGCACTGGATTTCTGCGCAGGGTGCCGAGGGACAACATGGAGAGGCAGCACATCCTTCCCAAGCATGGGTACCCTGCAGGCAAAGGCGGGGAGGTAGCAGGGGCCCGTCCATGGAAGAATCAGAACCACGGGGACGTCTACAAAACAAGGGGTTCATTGTAGGGCTATGAGCTTGTGCAATTGTGAGAACTGCTCAAGCTTTTATTCAGCCTGTGCCTATGCGGGCCTGGAGTCCCCGAGTTGGGGGACAAGGACATGGGAGCCCACATGGGCAGACTGGGCCCAGCCTCAGGAGTGCGGTGATCTGGAGGGGAACTGGCCTCCCTCACCCAGGCCAAGCATGCACCTGCCTGATGGGTCAGAGAAGCTGCAGGGGGAACGCTCGGGGTTGGGGAGCTGGGAGTCTGGTTGCTGCCCCAGGGATGCGGGGAGCCAGCAGGAGGCACCGGCTGCATGAGCTGCCGGCTGCTCCGAGGACAGGGCTGCTGCTTCCCTCCCGCCCTCCAAACAGTGTGCAAATGCCTCTGTGGTCCCCACTCACCTGGAACTGTGCGCCAAAGGGAATTCCGGGCAACGTCATTCCAGCTTGGCTGAGGAGACCCAGCACAAATCCACCACATCCAGCATGAGTGCCCAATGTGCCAGACCCCCGTGTGCCAGGGCATCAGGGGGCCAGGATGAAGGGGCTCAGATCCAGCCCCACGCTGGTCACCAAGCCCACTGCCCTGCAGCAAAGCTGCATATGCCCAGGTAAAGGGATGCCCAGTTCCAGTTCACACGCGGGCCCTGCACGGCCAGGGGCACACATAGATGCTGGAGACCACTGCTCAGAGCAGGGAGAGCACGTGTGGGGAGACAGCCTCTCGGGCAGCTCGGGTGAGGAAGGCGGTCATTTGGACATTGTCAAGTAAGCTTTTCTGACTTGTGTACACATGCATTATAGAAAAGTGACTTTAAATTTTTATGTAATTCGATTTCACTTATTTCTGCAATTTTTTTTAATACATAAGTGCCCTAAAATCAGTTACACAAACACTACAGCAGATGTCTATCCACTGGGCTATCGATATGAACAGAAATAATTTTCCTTAAAAAAATAACCACTTCTGTTTTCAAAAAATAAGACTGGATACTTTTCAAATCATGGGCATTAAAATTACTGCTTAAAATTACCCTGTTTTCTACACCCATGATTCTCAAATTCTGCTGCATATTAGAATAGTGTGAGAGGAATAATAAAAGCAGAATATCTGAGGGGGGCAGGCATCTGCATTTTTTAAAGCCTTCCAGGTGATTCCAACGTGCAGCCACATTTGAGAACTACGTGCACCAGAGATCTCATTGTGATTGAACTGAATGGAGGCCTCAGAATGCCTTGGATAAACTGAAAATACCATCTCAAGACTCACTTTCTTCTACACATTTGTTGTTCTGTTCCAGCTGTGAGCCCACAGTTACTGGCTCATGGATCTGCCAATCAAAAGTATAAACCAAAGATTTCACTGACAAAGGATAATAATAAGGAAAATTGGATTAAGCCGCATTTAAAAATATATGCATTCAATGTCACAAAATAATCAGAAATAGGCCTTTCCTCTGTGCCACTTCTCTTGCTGATTATTTACAAATCTGGCTTCCTGGAAAGATTGCCAGGGACCATCATGGATTTGTAGGACATCTCGTACGAGATGAACACAGAATCTATTTCCTTCATCCTAAAACCAGCAAAGTGCCCTGTGTGTGAGTAGACCAACTTCATTATGAGTCAAGAACAGAAGCTATGAATTTCAAATCTTAGCTACTTCAATAACTTCAATCAGCCAATAAGTATCATGTAAAATCAATTCCTAATGAGGAAACAAATAAATATGACTTAGCCTTGTTAAGTATATAGATGAGGAGAAGTAACGGTCTAATAGAATGACTGCTTGGCCTCTCCCCTATACATTTCCCAGTGCAGAGAACAATTCCTGGTTTAGAGTCCCACGGTCTGCCTCCCACAGCACTCACTTGACCATGCCTCTCTGCCTCCTTTCCACAGCCTGGGCTCCCTTCAGACGCATGCGGATAGGGCCACTACTTACTAGCTCCAAGCATTTAACCTAGGGTTCAAATTTCCCATCTGTGATGTGGGACTGATGCTAGTTCCTTCATCACAGAATGGTGAGGATTAAATGTGATAATCCAGGTCGAATCCTGACACTCGGCATTAAAATTAGGTGGCTGAAATTTCCCCCTGATGATGTTGTCTATGCATTTTATGTTGCACCAACAACCAACACACCTCTTGAAGGTAGACACTATTTCACCCCTTTTTCCTTTTTTTGGCATCCTCCCTGCATTTACCAAGGAGGTGCTCAATAAATCTCCATTTGGTTGAATTGGCGCTGAATTTTTAAAGAACTCTAGAGGTTATTGTTTTAAATAATATATCATTTTAGGGGCCGGCCCCGTGGCTTAGCGGTTAAGTGCGCTCACTCCGCTACTGGTGGCCTGGGTTCGGATCACGGGCGCGCACTGACACACCGCTTCTCTGGCCATGCTGAGGCCACATCCCACATACAGCAACTAGAAGGATGTGCAACTATAACATACAACTATCTACTGGGGATTTGGGGAAAAAAAAAAGGAGGAGGATTGGCAGTAGATGTTAGCTCAGAGCTGGTCTTCCTCAGCAAAAAAGAGGAGGATTAGCACGGATGTTAGCTCAGAGCTGATCTTCCTCACAAAAATAATAATAATAATAATAATAATATATCATTTTTTCCCAAGAGACTCAAACACTACCTTTTCAAATAATTTCATCAGGCACCCTAACAATTTTTGAGCACTGCAATCTAAAATATTATTAATGATACAGTATGAAAAGTATTAGCTCACATCATCTCTGTTGCTTCATATTCAGTTAGAACATTTTCGTTTAATAAATAGTGGAAATAGTAAACAAAGCCTGCAGCATTTTGGTGACTGTTCTCTAATGAGAGTCTTGATTACACAACGGTTAGCTTCTCAACATTCAGATACAGAAGAAAATAGATAAATCCCTGAAATCAAGATGTTGAGAAAAAGAAAATTGGGAAGTGAAAAGAGAAAGAGCTTCTACTGCTTATGGAAACAAATGATGCCTAAAAAATAAATTAAAGTGTGTTGTCAACAGTTCCTCGTCCCCCAAGATGGACATGTGTATAATAAAGACCTCCAGAAGCATCAGCCACATGGCTGGGTGAGCACATTCTGAATCGGCTACTCCAAATTCCACCAGGAATAGACTAATGTGCTTTAAACCTTACATTCCTGTTGTAAATGGGCATTTTATTTTCTATGTAAGGTCAGATGATTTTCCTAGACTTACAGTTGCCTCAAAAGACAACAGTTAAAATTTATTAGTAAGATTTCTGGGGTGAAGTTTAAAATGTTAAGAATGTTAAAAATGTTTAGGTGTCAGGCTGATGCTTTGAATATAGTCATTCCTCTGGCAACATGAGCTTTCACCACGAAAATTGGATATAATTGATCTAATAATTAGAGATTACAATGTGAATTATTGCAGACCTCTATTGATTGTGAAGGACCCCTATCTAGTGCCCAGAAGAGGAAAAAGGAGGTTGCAATCCTACCTGAGCTTTGTGGGAGTGGCTAGTTCTTTGTTTGAGAAGTGAGCAGAAACTGGGCGAATGAGAGTGAGGCGAAGCCTTGGGTCTTGAGTTGAAAGTTAGAGTGGGAGTTAGGAAAAGAGCTAAAAAGCATTTGGTACTAAGAATTAGGAAAAATAAGTGCATTCATTTCATGTGATGATTTTACTTAGAATCTACTCTAAATGGTCAGTAATATGTATGTTTTACAGTTTAACACTTATAACTATGAAAACAAATTTTTATTGAAATTCCAGCAGAACACACCATTTTGGGGTCTGGGGTTTGAATGCAAAGTCCTCTTCCAATAGAAATAAATGTCGTTAGGTAGAGATTTTGACAAGATTTTCCTAAGGAAGGCAACTAATCAGCTACAAAAATAAAAATTACAGTGTAACAGATTTTATGACTTCTTATTGGAGTAGATGTGCTCATCTGCTTCAACGGAGCAAATATTTCCCACAAAGATCTGTGTGTATCCCCTTCCGGAACACTTGGCCACGGTATCCATTTCCTTCACTTGGCCTTGTGTCAGTCAAAAGTTTTAATCTGCAGAGTTGCATGCTCCCCCCTGCTAAATAACTAGGCATTTTGTCTAATAATAGGCAATCCAAAGGCGTGCCCTGTACGAGTTTAGGTGTCAAGATAAAGGAGACCAGGGCACATCCCTTCGTGCACTTGATCTGCACTGACTTTCAGGGGCAGCTCTCAGAGCTCATCCCAAGTATCCAACCTGTGCGTCAGAAAGGAATGAATCAGTATGTGAAAGGCCTTGGCGGAAGATCGGATACTATTTCCAAAGGTGGAAATAGTTGTTGTTGTTGTTTGGGAAATATGCCACCTTTTTTCCTGCCACCAATGGTTCTTGTGTGCTTGGCATTCTGGCAGCCCCTCACTCCCACTGACTCCGGCTGGTCCAGCATCCGCCTCCAGGACTGCAGGCCACCCTCAGCTCTCTCTGGAAGGCTCGTCACAGCGAAGTCCCCACAGGACTGTCTGCTGACGTGAGAAGCTCCAAAGCTCATCTTCCTTTTTTATTTCCTAGGGAGTGATTTCTAGAGAAATTTCAACCAAGAAGAAAACAAAACATATCTTTAGTTGGCCAATGACCATAACTTAATACCAAATATCATATTTGATAACTTTCAACAGAAATGACACAATGACACTGTTTGGGCAAATAGGAGAACTAAGAGCAATCCAAAGAAGTTACAAAATCACAATAACTTTTGTCCCTGTTGCCTGAATTTGGTAAATTTTTGTAATTGCAAGAGGTAGATGTCAACTATTTGAAATACGATAATTATTTTGGGTTTCACTGCGTATTTACCCAGATTTCCTTTGGGGAAACATGTTGGCATCATTTCTTCTCAGTACCTGTAGAATATAACAAACTAAAATGGGTGATGAAGAGTTCAGACTAGAAACCACACACACCCAGGCCTGTTCTTTTGCTTCTTCTTCCTTCAAAAAGTTATGGAATTGTTCAATAGTAACGGAATTGTTGAATAATGATGGAATTATTAAATAATGACGGACAATGCCACCTCTCCCATTTCTTCACTTCTTTGCTCTTTGACTTGGGGAAATCCACTTAACACTTTTGAACCTCACTTTTCTCAATTGTAAAACTGAGAAAATACTATAATCTCCCCCAATTGTGGTAAAGATGGAGGGAGATTATCAAAGTAAACGTTTGGCATGGAGCAGCGCTCAGTAAACGGTAACTAATGTTTTCGCTGTTACTAATGAGCATTTCATAAAGGAAACGTATTCTGCTCCCACATTGGCCTAAGTGTGATTTCCCATTAAATGCTGTAAGTACTTCATCAGCCACCCTCCTTTCTAAGCCCTGCATTCCAGCAGCTTTAAATAAATCACTCTTACATCTAGATTCCGTTGACACGCAGTCTTTAAATTCAAGCCAAAGAATTAAGTGCGTAATTTTATGAAAATATTCCTCTGCGGTCCTGGGTTTGGTATTAGAAACACTTGTGAATATATGTCCTTGGAGAACAAACGGACAAATGAAGGGGTGTCCGAGCTGGCTTAAGTCATTAGTTCTATGGAGCACTTTGGTGCACGTAGATGGGGGGACAATGAGAAACCCAGACACAGGGAAGGTGATTTTATCCCACACTTCAACTTATCAGATTGCCAGGGGAAAAGAAGCAAAACAAGGGCAGGGGGATATAATTTAATATTTTCCCTCGTGTCCTGTCATGCATACAGAAAGACGCAATATAACCTAAATCAATTGGTTAAAGTGTTTCTGAAACTGCTGACATAAAACTGGAAGTTTTTGAAGGATTGCATCTCCTCCGGTCTCTGTTAACCTGTGCAGCATTACACTCACAGTAATAAACTTACTGATGAGTACAATAGCTTGGAAGCAACCAACTATATCACTTACCCCCAGATGTAGAGTTGGAAAGGGCCTCACGGGCCATCTACCCAACGCACCTCCATTCCTTCTCACCTCAACTATCCTATTGGATCTCCTTTACAATAGAATCACAATTATTACCACTGCTAACCTTTACTGAACACCACTGGATGCCAGGAATTGTTCTAAGCAATTTTCATGCATGAATTAATTTATTCTTCCCCAAATTATTACAAGATAGCTGTTCTATTCCCATTTTACAGAGGAGCAAACTGAAGCAAAAGAAGTCACTGTATGTGAGGCCACCAGGTTCTGCACGGCAGCGCTGGGGCTTGGACCAGGCACAGGCTCTAGAGCATGTGCTGCAGCCACCATATGATGCCACAGTGTTCTGGGAACGAAAAACTAGGCAATTATTGGAGCATTCCCTCCAAAACTTAATGAAGTACATGCCATAGGCCAGGGGCTCCTCAACGTCCAACAAATGTCTGCAAACTGACCCTTGTCCTCTGAGCCGAGTATCCCCAGTCCCATCCATTGATCCCACTATTAACATTCTCCTGTCTTCCTGCCCCCCAAAGCTCCCTTGTGAGCTGCTTATGTCAATTTGAGGCTCCTCATACAATAACTGCTTTACATGTTGGTGTTTAATGGGGGATGGAGTGTGTTGGGATACGAGAAGGGGTCAGATGCCGGTGGCTGGTCACTGTGACTCGTCATCTGGGAAAGATACCTGGAGGTTCCATAGAAAAGGATGAAGGTATTGAGACTGAGGAAGAAGTTGAAGTGAAAACAGATTTTGAGAAGAAATCTGAAGTGAAAACAGACTGAAAATATAAATTATCTACAGACAATGTATTAATAGCACTGAGGGGAAAAAAAAAAGCTATGATCTAAGCGGAATATTTGCACATGTACTGACGAGGATCCAGTAGACGGCTCACCACACGCTGGACATTGGTTACCAGTAAGTTGGACACAAGTGCAGAATGAGACTGTGTAATACTCCGCAGTCAGTGTGTTTCCAGCTTCCTGTGGTTTGAAAAGTTGCTTTGTGGAATTGGAAGCTGGGCCTTGAAGTGAGCAGACCACAGTTTGAATCCCTGTCACAGCTTTCCATAGCCACACGGTCTCTGGCCAGCGACTCAACCTTTCTGAGCTGGACCTCCTCATCCGCGCGTTACAGGCTGGCGTGGCGCCTTCTGGGCAACACCTCCCAGGCCTGCGAGTCCATTAGGAGGAGACCAGGTCACAGGATTTCTATCATATAACCAGCCATCCATACAGTATGCCATGCTGCTCAAAAACCTCAGCCAGCTGAACAACATTACAGCTCCTAGAACAAGGCCCAGTAGCTAGGGCTCAATAAATGGTCATCATTGCCGTTATAAGAATAATGGGTTATAGTTGGAGTTCAAATTCCTAACGTGAAGCAGAGGTTGGTTAGTTTTCTGTATTTATTGTTAGAGGTGTTATATATTTGGATTTAAGTTTAAAGTCAAATTCCTTTCACACTGCAGTCTCCTTATTTTTTCAAAGATATTGTCATCCAAATTAATGTGCTTATGCACTCACGTGTGTGTGCATGTGTGTGTGCATGTGTGTGCCCATGTGTGTGTGCGATATTGAAAGATAATTTGCGGGAAGGAAAGAGTCTCACTTGCCTGTCCTGGCAATACCATCCTTACAACTTGGAACTTTCGAAGCCGGTGGGACAATTGGCTCTGGACACAGAGCAAAGAAGTGAACAAAGGAACGCGTGATTTAAGAAGGAATACTGTTTGCTCTTTCTCAGAGCTCCTCAACACCTCAGGTCTCAAAATAGTTTTCTTCCTGGTATTTAACGTGGTTGTGACATGAAACCTCAGTCCATATTTGTATGATAATTCGAAATCTTCCAAATTCATTGACAGTTTCATTAGTTTTACATTGTTAATATTTTTTCCAAAATTGGTATGACCATGAGCCAGATCCCAAAAGACCTACGTGCGTATGTACACAGCCAATGTATATTTCTACAGATTTACTTAACAACTGTTGATCATGAGGGGAACAATGAAGAGTACAGAAAATTTAGAGAACCTATAAAATGTGGTTGGAGAAATAAGACACAGTGTGAACGTGGTCTTTTGATTCTGTCTCTGCAGAACCCTTTATACATTTAAAGAAAATGGAAACAACCACAGTGGAGAGGATGTGATTCGGTGACAGATGGAGGAGCAGAGGGTGCTGCAGGGCTGGGGAGAGAGGCTTCACGAGCAGGGGCCCCTCGGTGCAGAGGTGCGCCCGCTCACAGGGAGGAGCCCCTCCGTGCCCGCTCACAGGCAGGAGCCCCTCCATGCCCGCTCACAGGCGGGAGCCCCTCAGTGCAGAGCTGTGCCCACTCACAGGCAGGAGCCCCTCAGTGCCCGCTCACAGGCAGGTGCCCTTCAGTGCAGAGCTGTGCCCGCTCACAGGCAGGTGCCCTTGGTGCAGAGGTGCGCCAGCTCACAGGCAAGTGCCCCTCAGTGTAGAGCTGTGCCCGCTCACACGCAGGTGCCCCTCAGTGCAGAGCTGCGCCCACTCACAGGCAGGAGGCCCTCAGTGCCCGCTCACAGGCAGGTGCCCCTCAGTGCAGACCTGTGCCCGCTCACAGGCAGGAGCCCCTCAGTGCAGAGCTGTGCCCGCTCACAGGCAGGAGCCCCTCAGTGCAGAGCTGTGCCCGCTCACAGCCAGGTGCCCCTCAGTGCCCGCTCACAGGCAGGTGCCCCTCGACGCAGAGCTGTGCCCGCTCACAGCCAGGTGCCCCTCAGTGCCCGCTCACAAGCAGGTGCCCCTCGACGCAGAGCTGTGCCCGCTCACAGGCAGGTGCCCCCCGGTGCAGAGCTGTGCCCGCTCACAGGCAGGTGCCCCTCAGTGCCCGCTCACAGGCAGGTGCCCCTCGGTGCAGAGCTGTGCCCGTTCACAGGCAAGTGACCCTCGGCGCAGAGGTGTGCCCGCTCACAGACAGGAGCCCCTCGGTGCAGAGCTGTGCCTGTCACAGGCGGGAGCCCCTCGGTGCAGAGCTGCACCCATTCACAGGCAGGTGCCCCTCAGTGCAGAGCTGGACCCATTCACAGGCAGGTGCCCCTCAGTGCAGAGCTGCGCCCGGTCTGGAAGGCAGGGCCCTGTCTGAGAAATCCCCACCGGCAGTCAGCACAGGTCCTGCAGTAAAAGGGACTGACCGAGCAGACAGCTTATTGTTAGAAGGGACCATCCCCAGGTGCCTGGATTCAAACCCAGGGCCTGGAGTCCCCCAGGCCACTGAGAAGAGTGCGTTCATGTAGAAGGCAGGCAGGGGGCAGGTTTCCGAGAGGGGGTCTACAGAGGGCACTCAGCTGGAGCAGGCACTGGAAGAGGTGTTGCAAATATGTACATGCAGGAATGTGGGCACCAAGCAAACGTCCAAATACTACAATAAGGGATCACGAGCAGAGCAGAATCCGCCTGAGCCTGGACATGACACTGGGCTCCAAGCCAAGGTCCCGGTCTCCTCTGAAATCGTTCTAGAAGGGGAAGACGGGATGCCAGAGCCAGGCACGGGAAGGGTAGGTGCTCACGGCAGAGTCCAAGCTGCCAGTGGGTGGTTAGGACCAGGGGCAAGAACACAGTGATGTCCCGGACCCTCGGCCCGAGGAAACAGAGAACGTGCTGTCACTCCCATTGTAGAGGGTTTTTAAGGGTGTTTTCTAGGTTTAAAAATTATGTAGAAATTTCATTTATCCACATTGTCCAAAACAAGAATAAGAAATATTATTAGCCTTATTCATTGTTAGCTCTGATGTGGCTTCAAACTGTATGATAAACACAGGGAGACTGTGAAAGGGTTGCAGGAAGGTCCAGCAGGCAATGTTGTGTGTCATACTTGGCAGTTATTCTAAAACGCTCTTCATTCGCAACACCTGGTCACCCCTCCTAAAACACTGTAAATGAGCAGTGCTCTGATCTGCTTTACTTCATGAGCTTCACTAACACACCCATCTGCTATGAAGTAGGAAATTAGAACATTGTAGATGCTCTTGTATGTGTTCTTTGAATCCTTTTTCTACAGCCCACAATACTGTTATTATAAGTGAAAGAACAGTAAATGAAAATTAGATTTTGTGTCATATCTAATAAGGATGCTGTTCAATTGCTCTCTCAGATTACAGGATGCTATGCTGATCTTCTCCACTTGCAGGCACACTGTGTGTCAGGCTCCCTCTCTCTCACATAGGTGTGTACATATGCATATGCACGCATGTGTGTATATATGTGTATGTATGTATTTATTTATGTGTCTATTATATAAGTGCATATGCATGCATAGATGTGTATATTTTGTGTATATATGTGTATTTGTGTGATACATGTGTGAGTGTATAAATGCATATTCATGTAGTATATATGCATATTATTTGCATATATGTGTGTGTGTGCATATACATGTATATGTGTGTATACGTTTAAGTGCGCCTGTACGTATATGTATTTGTGTCTGTCTGTATGTGTGTGATATGTGTGTGTATGTATGTGTGTATATGTGTGTGTGTGCCTGTATGTATATACGTGTATTGTGTTGTGATGAGAAAACAGCCGTTCTGAGTTGCTGCCTGGCATTTTACAGTATGACAACCGTGCTCACATCCAGAGTCTTGACACTGAGACAAGGATGTGAGCTTAGGATGCCCAACACAAGTTCCCACCTTGTTCTCCTGGGACGCCATTTAAAATGACCACTCAGAGTTGAGACTGTGAAAAGTGAGTAACCTCTGCCCCAACCATTTTATAAGTAACAGGTGCCTGCTCCCCTGCTCTCTATCTCCTGCTCACTCGTGACCTGGGACAGAGGACTGCCCTGCTCCAGCTCATTGCCCCCCTTGTTCTGGGATCTGTAATAGGACTTCTGACGTCACTTCCTTTGTGTGCGGGTATTGAAAATGCACCTTCAATGAAAAGGACATCAGGGTTTCACTTCCCCAAAGTGAGAGCTCAGATGCTGAGGGAGCTACCTGCTGACCCCACGTGGGTGGCTTGTGCCTCCTCATTCAACAGGCCATGATCTGCATATTCTTAATTTAATGCATCAGCTATGGGCCCCCCAACACACATGTGTTTGTATGTACTTGTATGTGTGTCTGTGTGTATATGTATGTGTATATATGTATATATGTGTGTATATGTGTACATGGGTATGTGTGTATATGTGTGTGTGTCTGTGTGTATATGTGTGATAATGTATATGTGTATATGTGTGCATGTGTGGTATATATATTGTATGTGTTTTTGTGTTTATGTATTTGTGTGTATATGTGTGATAATATCTGTGCACATATATGTGTGTTTGTGTGTATATGTGTGCATGTGTGTATATGTATATTGTGTGTATATGTGTGCTTACACATATGTGCATACACGCAAGTAGCCTTACATCAGTCATCTGAGGTTGGTATTTTTCATCCACCCTATTGTAACTGAGGAGTCAGGTGAATATCCTGCCCTTAGTAAGTAACAAGATCATTTGCATCCATGCCTGTTTGATGCCAAAGCCCAGGTTCTAATTCCAAAAGGCAGTTGGGACTAATGAGCGTCCGAGTAGGGTCAAGTAGAGAGTGTAAACCAGAGACTACAGCCAGCATAACAATAACAATAATAATAATAAACTTCAGAAAGAGTTAACAGCCGCCCCTGGATGAGGAGTCCCAACGTCCTGGAGGGACGAGAAAGGCAGTTACCCCAGCCTTGGAATGTGGTCGTGCCTCTGCAGCATTTGTAAGTCTCCATATAGCCACACTTGTTACAGTTAATGAATCATACGTGGAGTTTTCCCATTTATAGATTTAGCTCTTTCAAACTAATGCTTTCATTCTTTTAATAAGTCTAGAAGTAAAATAACCCCTTTAGGGAAAAAAGGAGTGTCTACATATGTGTATGTGCACACATGCAACACATAAGGCAAACCAAGAGAATACTCTTAATATTCAAAGAGTCATTACAGAACAATACCAAAAATAGGAATGCAAAATGCAACAGAAAACTGTATGTTAACGGACAATTTTCACACGTCTATGCATAATGAACATCTAGTAAACTTATAAAAATTGAGTCTCATAGTCAGAGAAGGAAAAAAATGGCGAAATACCACTTTCCATCTAACAAGCTGGGGTATGAGTGACTTTTATTTCCCTATCATATATTTATGTATATTTCAAAGTTTCTACAATGACCGTGTTATTATTTCTATCATCAGAAAAAAGTGCTGTTACTTTAGGAAAGTGTTTAGAGGAGGTAGCCCTCCAGGTACAAGATGGACTTAACCAAACTCTGTAGATGGACGTGATAGTCTTGAATCCTTGTGTCCAGATGAGGAAAGAACAGATGAGCCACCTTCCTGTACGAGGCTCTGAACACAAAAGGCTCCTTAGCGGGTTGGTCTCAAAAATCTCTATAAAATCACAAGAATTAGAATGAAAGTAGAGTCTGTGTCTGCACATGGATAGTTTTACCTCTGCCTTCAGAGTAGTCAGCACAACCATTTTTCACCATCTTGCCTCAAGGGGTTTAACTTACAATTTCCTAAAGCAACCAAGATCAGAGCCGACAAAATCCAAGAAGTGTTCTGGCCTGCGCTCATGGGCGTGCTATTTCTCCCTGGCCCTGCGCCACAAGCAGCGGCTGAAGCTCACGCAGGATTTCCTGCCTTCACCCAGAATTTCCAGGCTCTTTTGAGTTGAATTCAGATGTTGCAGCTTTTGACTTAAAAAATAATTTGACACATCTGAATGGATTCAGCAGCCTACTTTCAGGAAAGAGAGAGAGAGAGAACTCCTTAAGCCACTGGGCTCAACCCAAATTCTTTACCCACTGGCCCACCCACCCCCAAATAGTGTAAACACCTTGCTACCTTTTTCAAGCGGCCAATGCTACCTTTCATGTGCCAATGTCAAAGCTTTGAGTGTTCTCTGCAGAACTCAACCTTCTAGAGGATCATGAGTCAAAGCAGATAAGTTGGCAAGTCGGTGGGCCTCTTCTAATTCAGAGAAAATTATAATAGCTAGCACATTTCCTCGGCTGTGTGACTCACTAGGCCCAGCACATGCGTATATCCTGAAACATTCGCATGGTGAGCTTAAGGGCCTTCTCGTGTTGTCAAGGCCGTGAGGTTTCAAAGCTCCTAATTCAAATCCCTGGAAGTGCAGAAATGTGCACAGTATTGTAATTAGAGCTCTTAAAATAGAAACTAACTAATTTATGACCACTAGTTTATGTCTGCAGCCTTCTCAAAATCAAGAAGTATTGTTACATTTTTATTCTGGCCAGGTTTGAAACCATTTAGAAATAAAGAATAAAAAGAAGAAAGAAAGGAGTGGAGGAAAGAGAAAGGGAAAGGAGGAGGGATGGAGAGACAGATGGAGCTGCTCCCCAAATTGAGGGAAGCCAGCTTCCCAACACAGCCCCCCACGTCAAGTCCCTGCTCTTCCTGCCGTGTAAGCTGATGACCTGCTCCACTGTCTTCCTCTGCGCAATCAGATCGTGAGAGAGACTCAACTGTGCACATGAGAATGGAGCCTCTCTACTGAATTCAAGGTCCTTTCTACAAAAAGCTACAGACAGAGCTTCCAACATATCAAATAAGTTACCAGTAATTTTTCCTAAGATAATCTCTGAATCTTGCCTTACAATAAGCTCTTAGAAGTATTATTATGGGAACAAAGTGTATGAAGATTTTTAAGGCCCTTATTATATATTGGTACATTTCCCTTGAGAAACATTATTCCTATCTATGGTCCTACCGTTGTATTTCATCTTTGTCAATAATGATATTAACTGTGTTTTAACTTGGAGGCCTTAGGTCATTATATTTAGAGACAGTATTTGTGTCAATTTTTTTTTAGTAAGTGATGGTTATTTTTCAAGATTTGAATTTTATGTGATTTAGTTTAATCCCAAGGAATTTCGAGGAGAATTAATTCCCAATGTTATGATGGGTATTCACGTCCAAATAAGATTCACTAAAATCAAATATCCTCTAGAAGGGATTGATTGTAAGCTCAGTCCAAGGAAGTCATACCTAAAAGGGATTTGAACACCCTTATGTACTTCGTGTTTATGATTTGCATGTAGAGTTGTTTTAATAAAGCTTATATAAAAGACAATGCATAATCCTGGCATTGATGAAAACAATCTACTATATGTTTAATTACATAAAAATTACATTTAATCTTGAACATATCTGAATGTTTTAAATTTACCTACATTCCAATATTATTTACTCCCTAACTAGTAAGTCAATCACAGTCAATCAAATTTATTCAATATTGACGATTCAATACTGTTGTGCAGTTGATGGGTCTCTTCTGCTTTGGTTGACACATAACGTGACTGGCTCAGGATTCAGAATTTTGAATCCTCAAACTCTTCTCCCTGGTGCTATTTCTATGCTCACTCAGTGACAACACGCCTTTGTCCACCCAAACCTAAGGTAGCTACTCAGAATCTTTAACTTCAAGGAATTCAAGAAAAGTGTTCTAAAGATCTTTAAACTTAGTTTGTCCAATATTGGATTGACTGTTTAATATCTACCTCCCCACCATCTGCTATTTCTTCAGTGTGACCATTCTAGTTAATGGAACACTGACAGTTCACCTAACTTCCTCTTTCTTTGTCTATTGGTTTTTACTTATCTAATTTCTGACCCACCTTCTACATCATAATGATGTTGCTTTTCTTTCTTTCTTTCTTTCTCTCATTACTTTATGAAAGGTACTCTCATTAACCTCATTCACCCCCATTGCCACCAAGACACAGGGCAGCATGAGCAAGGGGGCCCCACCGTAACAAATGGCCTGGCATGGGAAACTTCTTTGCCCCCGCAGATCAGAGACTCCTCCCCTGCCTGGAAACACCAGGTGGCCCAGCCTGGGGACTCTCCTTCTGCCCCCTCAGGCAGCACCAATAGGAACCAGTTTGAACACCAACAATACAAAATAAACCAAGCCAACCAAAATGGCACCATGAAAATCTGAAAATTAAATTGTCATTGGAA
The DNA here is from genome assembly GCF_020826845.1 of Diceros bicornis minor. Taxonomy (NCBI): domain Eukaryota; kingdom Metazoa; phylum Chordata; class Mammalia; order Perissodactyla; family Rhinocerotidae; genus Diceros; species Diceros bicornis. Next base: position 64,738,112 of record NC_080755.1, read on the forward strand.
CTACAGTCTACAAAAGTAGGCTAGAACCTACAGGCAAAACCTAAAGGACCTGCATGACTTCCTTCCAAAATAAAATATTTAAAAGGACTCAGAGATTCCTAACACAATAATCAAAATGTCCAGGATGCAATAAAATATCCCCCATCACACCAAAAATCAGAAAATCACAAGTTGAATGAGAAAAGTCAATCAATTGATGCTAACACTAAGATGAATCAGACGTGAAAATTATCTGACAAGGATTTTAAAGCATCCATCATAAAAATGCTTTATTAAGCAATTACAATATGTTTTGAAACAAATGAAAAAGCAGAGAAATATCAGCAAAGAAACAGAAGTCATAAAAAAGAACCAAATGGGAATAGTAGAACTGAAAAACACAATAGCAGAAATTTTAAAATTAGTAGAGTGTTCGATAGTAGAATAGAGAAGTCAGAAGATAGAACTAGTGAACAGAAGGACGGATCAATAAAACTTACCCAGTCTGAACTATAGAAAGAAGATAGACTACAAAAAAAAACAAAAATGAAAGGAGGCTCAGAGACTTGGGGTCAATAACAAAAAACCAAATATGCACATCATATCCTCTCAGAAGGTGAGGAGAAAAACTGAGGCTGAAAGAGTAGGTGAGGAAATAACAAATGAAAACTTCTCAAATTTGGTGAATACCCTAAAACTACAGATTCAAGAAACTGAATAAAACCCAAATAGGACAACCCCAAAGAAACACACACCAACTCACATCATAATTAAAAAGCTGCAAACTAAGGACAAAGAAAAACTCTTGAAAGCAGCCAGAGAGAAATGATACACTACCCAGAGGGGAACGTGAATTCTGGTGACAGTGGATTTCTCTGTAGAAATCACAGAGGCCAGCAGGAAGTGACACAACATTTTTCAGGTACTAAAAGAAAAGAATTGCCAATCAGTAAAACTATCCTTCAGGGATGAAGGAGAAATAAAAACATTCTTAGCTGAAAGGAACAAAAAAAAAAAAGGATTTCTGATAGTAGATCAACTCTTAAAACACAGCTATAGTTAATCCTTGAAGAAAATGAAAAAAAGAAGGAATTTTGGAGCATCAAAAAGGAAAAAACGGCAGGGGAAAGAGTAGAAGTATGAGAACATATAATAGACTATCCTTTTCCTTGTGAATTTTCTAAATAATGGTAATGATTGAAACAAAGATTATAACAACCAGACACACAAGAAAGTTATATTTAAATGTGGAGAAGGTAAAAGGACCTAAATGGAAGTAAGGTGTCCACACTTCACTCAAAGAGGCAAAATGTTGATACCAGTAAACTATGATAAGTTGAATGTATATATTGTAACATCCAGAGCAAACACCAAGAAAACTATACGAAGAGATACACTCAAAAACACTATAAATAAATCAAGATAGAATCCGAAAATGTGTTCAAGTAACCCACAGGAAGGCAAGAAACAGGAACAGAGGAATAAAAAGCAAAGGAAACAAATAGAAAAGAAATAATAAAATGGCAGACCTAAGCCTTACTATATCAATAATTATGTTAAGTGTAAATGGTCTAAATACACAAAGTAAAAGGCAGAGACTGACACAGTGGATAAGAAAACAGGACCCATCTATATGCTGCTTAAAAGAAATTTATTTTACGTCCAAAAACATAGATAGATTGAAAGTAAAAGGATGGAAAAAGACATATCATGCAAACACATATCCACAAAGAGCTAGAGTAGCAATATTAATATCAGATAAAGTCGACTTCAGAGTAAAGAAAATTATTACAAAGAATAACACTACATAATGATTAAAAGATCCATCCACCAGGAAGATACACAATCCTAAATATGTATGCACCAAACAAAATATATGAAGCAAAGCCTGGCAGACCTAAAAGCAGAAATAGACAAGTCCACAATTATAGTTGAGGACTTCAACACCACATTCTATGCAAGTTCTATGATAGAACTTACTAGACAGAAAATCAGCGTGGATATAGATCTGAGCAACACAATGAACCAGTAGAACATATAGAAAACACTCCACCCAACAGCAGAATATTCATTTGGGTGGAGGGTTTACCAAGCACCCATGGAACAGTTACCAAGAAAAAAAAAAAAAAAAGACCATATCTTGATATACCGGACCATAAAACAAACCTTAAAAAGTTGAAATAATACAGAGTATGTCCTCTGATCATATGGAATCCATTCATGATTAAAAAAAAGAACTCTCAGAAAACTAGGAATACATGGATACTTACACAACTGGATAAAAAACATCTCCAGAAAACCTACATCTAATATTATACTAATGATGAAAGGCTCAGTGACATTCTCCTAAGATTGAGGACAAGGCAAGAATGTCCATTCTCATCACTCTTATTCAATATACTACTGGAAACTCTAGTAACTGCAATAAGGCAAGAGAAAATAAATAAAATGCTCATAGATTGGAAAGGAAGAAATAAAACTATCCCTATTTGCAGATAACATTATTTTCTATAGAATCCCAAAGAATCTACAAGAAATCTCCTGAACTAAAAGGTGAGTTCAGCAAGTTTGTGGGAACAAGATCAACACTCAAAAGTCAACATATCTGGATATATTAGCACTGAACTATGGAATCAAAATTAAAATATAATACAGAAACTAGATCTTTGGTGGTGATCACTATGTAGTAGACAGAGAAGTCGAATTATAATGCTATACACCTGAAATCCATATAACAGTATAAACTAATGCTACCTCAATAAAAAACAAAAAGCTAAAAATACAATGTCATTTGCAATCAATCCAAAGAAAATGAAATACTTAGGTATAAATTTAACAAAATATATACAGGATCTGTATACTGAAAATTTTAAAACACAGATGAAAGAAATCAAAGAAGACCTAAGCTAATGGAGTTCTTGTGTATTAGAAGACTCAACATGGCTCCCCATCTAAACTGGATTATACATATCCCTCTTCCCTTAACACACTGTCCCCATCACCATCACAGCCACAGGAGACTGTATTATAATTTCTTGCTTTCTTGTCAGAATCCAGCTGCTAAACAATGAAGTTCTTGAGGGCAGGGACTGTGAATTTGTCACTATGGTTTTTCCAGGGTCTAGCCCAGCCCCTGGTGCATAGAACCTTCAGTAAACATTGGTTAGCTCAACGAGTCAAGCGAAGAAGTAGGAAGCTGGTCCAGGTGGGAATGTCCTACAGGCACCGTGGGTGTGCAGTTCTGGGTTTCAGAAGAGTTCAGGGCTAGAGACAGATTTAGGTGTCATCGGAGTCGAACGCTAATAAGACTGACTACAAAGGAACTTCTGGGGAATAGAGAAAGAAAGAGGGTGTGGAGAGAGAGGGAGAGGAGGAGGGAGGAAAAGGTAAAACCATGTAGAACAGTAATATACGAAGGAGAGAGGTGGGGAAAAGGCCTAAGGCGTGAGAAGAAAGGGAGAGAGAGTAGGAAGAAAGGCAGGTGAGTGCTCACAAGAAGCCCAAGCCTGCCCACGGCAGCACGCAATCCAGAGCTGTCTTGCTGGTGAAGAACACTGGGATCTGGTCATCAGAAAGTCCTCGGCACTTGTGGTGTGGGGGGACTGGTAGGCAGTGAGTTGAGGAATGAGGTGGCTGTAAAGGGAGAGAAAGAGGGCAGAACCCAGGGCTAACAAAGGGTTTGTTGAGGACAACAGAGTGAGGAAACCCCATGCTGCGAGGAAGGAGCCCTCGGAGGGCGAGAACTCGGAATCAACAAAGTAGAGTGGGAGAGGATCCCTAATGGCATAATACCCCCAGGAGACGGGAGAAACAGAATAGATCGCCGGTGGGAGGAAAAAGATTTCCCGTCAGCTGGGTGAGAGGTTAGACGGCGTGGGCTCAAATATCCGAGGTGCTGCAGCAGGTTGCTGAGGCTGTGCACACGTCAGGGTGTCACACTTTCTTTGTGTGATCAGTTATTTGGGGAAAAAGCTGGTCTAGAACAGGCGCAATCTTCAATAGATTGACAAGGTTTTAAAGGTGCAAGGTGAGTGACAAAAGATGCTGTTATCTGGGGATGGAAAAACCGAGTTGCCAGGTGTTACTGAAAGTGGACCTGAAATGATAGACAGTCTGCACCTGTCAACAGGGCCGTGCCATTCTCTCAGGCAGAGGTCAGAGGTCCAGGCACAGACGGGAGGAGGCAGCCGAGTGAACTTCAGAGTCTGCAGGACTGACCGTCTGTCTCCTCCCCTTTCCCTTCTGAGTTTGGATGCACTTCTGGGCTCTTGGACGTCGGCCAAAGTCTAGCCAGACCCCATTTTGCTGTATTTCTGATTCTACACACTGTTTCCTACAATGTTTCTGTAGTCTACTAACAAAGCGTATTCATGTCCTAGCAGCAGAAAAGATTCCAAAATTCATCTTCTCTGTAATTCAGACCCAAGTCAGCACCACAGCAGGCTCGGATAATTTGGCCAACTCACCAGCCACGATTCCTCACGTTGTAATCCATCATCATTATGAGCCGCATTCACAACGTTTCTTTCTTTGGCACAAAGTCTGAAAAGCAAAGGGTTGTTCGGACAGAGAGAGATGAACCAAGGAGATATTGAGACCCAAATATGTGCTTTGTTAGAAATGAAAATGAAAATATGATTCCAGGGGAAAAAGGACTTTGTCGCAACATGGTCACACACTCCTTTCAAAACATGAAAAATAAATTCACCCTCAAGAAAAAGAAGAAAAATGGATCTGACAGATTCATTCTCTCGTATCTTGAGGTTTCTCCTCTGAGCCTATGCATCAAGGATCAGTCTGAACAAGCCAGGCCGTGCCGTCAGGAAGACAGCCTGTGCGCTCACTGTTACTGAGCAGGTCGTCTCCTCACTGGTTGGTGCTTTTTAGCCCAAAATGTGATTGAGTGGCTTGTCTCCAAAATTTAAAAAAGTCAGTTTCCAGCCCAAATGCAAATAGACTACGTACTCTTGAGTATGTCTATCATTCCCAACATTCACTACAAATTGAATTCTCATACCTTCGATTGTATTTCTAATCCAGAATGGAAAAATACACTTCGGTCACTCATTAATTACAAATTCTTTCTCGTCATCTTTCAATGTAGGGCAGAATGACGCATTTTGGACAGCAGCAGAATTATAGAATGTGGGCAGAGAGTCTACAGATTATCAATCCAGCTCCCTACTATAGATGGGGTACCTGCAGGTCAGGAAGGAAGGGGGCTTACGCAAGGCCCCACAGCTAGGTTTTTCCAGACGGGCAGTTTCCACCATGTCACACCGCCCATCAGCTGTAACACACAGAAATGCGAGCACCTCGATTCAGCCAGCACATCCTGTCTTTGTTCATCAGGTAGATTTTTCACAAACCTAAACTTAGATGTGGATAACCTGTACCTGGGACACAGAAGATATTCATCAATATTTGTTAAATTCTTCCTGAAATGGATGGAGATGAGAACCCCCTTTGACCTCATTGGAAGTCCCAATCATAAATGATTCCCACACATAAATGGAGCCTTGACAACTTCCCTGATGAGGATAATACAGTTTGTCAATTTGTTATAGAATTAACATGACTATTTGTGAACCAAATTTTGGAATATTAAGTCTAACAATGGACTTTTTTCTGATTTGTGAACTAATTTATATAAATATTAGTTATATAATTATACCATTAGTGAATCGCTTTACTGGAAAACTTTTAAATTGATTGAATTCAAAACTGTCTCAGAAAATCTGAAATAACTATAAGGCAAGATCTAAAGATCCAATCACAAATCAGAGTTAAACAACTTGAACTTTGTGATGCTCATTTTGAGTAATTCTCATCTCCAAAGGGATATGATTTGATAAACTGCACAGTCCCCAAATTTACCTTGTAATGTATAACTCCCCATGTGCAGACCAGTTTAGAGAGAGATCAGTGATATTGTATTATTATGGTAAACCTACTATAATCTGCCACCAGTATCATCTTTCTGTTACACATAGGGGGAAATAAGTTCATTCATAATGTAGTAGCATTGCTTCATCTCTTTTTGTTAACAGTTTGTACTCTACGGATCCATTTTTGAGTGTTTATCTTGCAATCTGCCTGACTGCACAAAGACTGTGAGGTTTTTCTGATGGACATCTCCACCACTTTCTGAGCTACTAAAATCAAGTGTCATGTTCAGCTGCTAATACTGAGATGGAACACAGAATGGCCAGATAACACCTTAACAATTTTAGATGGATTCTCAAGTCAAGATGGTGTATAAAGTTTTAAGATATCTAAAGAAATAATGAAATCACAACATTCTCCTTACTTCTGAAGGACAAAAATCAGCCAATTATTACTACGTTAAACTAGCTGCCCAGAAAGGATATATATCAAAAAGAAAAAAAACCAGTTACCATTGCGTGGATGTTAGAGAAAGAGCATGACTAATTTGGCGGGAGGGGAGAACATTTCAAGCCTATTTTCCAAGAGAAAATCAGAAAGAAGCATTTAGAAGAATTTGGTTTCTCCAGCTTTGCTACTAACTTGTTATTAACTAGCTGCATGAGTCAGACAACCACAGGGTTTCTCACGATGTAGGATGATAAATCCAGAAGCAAAATGAAATTATTTGGACTTTCCAGCACCAATAGTCTACGATTTGCTACATTTTGAATTTAATGTGCAACGTGAAAACACTTTTTAAAACAGACTTTGGTGAAGATAAAATAATGACTGGCAGAAAACAGGCTCTCGATAAATATTATTGAATGAAGGATGACCGTCACTCAGATGGGGACCCCACTGATGAGGGCACACACCTGTTCAAGAGCTGCCGTATCATCTTCCTCTAAGTATTCAGAGAAACCCTGTGTATCTTTTTATATGGGCTAAACTGACATGACATAAGTGAGCATTAACATATGTTTTCAATCTTTATTAGAAATGTATTAGCCTAAAACACCGTGGGGACTTTCTGCAGGATTCGTGTTTTTGCTGTTGAGCTATATACATTCTCTGTATCAAATTTTCTCTTCCTCCCCTCTTCTGCCCCTACTCCCTCTTTTTTTAATTTAACTGGAGAAAATGACATGTTAATTTCAGCTCCACCTCTGCTGGGTCATTCTCAGGTCAGCAGATTAGAGACATCAACAGAAGAAAGAAGACAGTGCGCTCCAACTGCAGGGCAGGATGACCCAGCCATCAATCACGCTGGCAACGCATTTGAACAATGACAGTCATCTGTCAGAAAGCGGGAGGTGGCGCCTCATTAACACACCGCTCACCTGCCCTGAGCTACACCTCGCTTATAATAATATCGATCATTCACCTCCAAGGTGTTGCTTTTTTCTGCTCAATGAAATAGCAGGCACTGTGTGTCCTCCCTTCTCTCCCCTCGGAGTTCACGCAACTAAGTTGCTTGGAGAGGGAAGAATTGGTGGGTTGGGGTTGGGGCAGGATGAAGCAGCCTGGAAGGGGGAAGGATGCCTTCTGGAGTGAAGAGAACGCATCTCAATTCGCTTCCTATTAGAGATCAATCGATCGAGTCACTAAGAGTTGAGCCATCCACATGCAAGCAAATCGAGGATGGGGGGGTGTGAGCCAACGGCTGGAGAGTTTGATCAGGATTCCAAGGTCTCTCCCTCGTTGTCCTCAATGGAGGATTCTCCTGCACAGAGATATCCTAAGATCTCAAATTAGATTTTCACGTTGTTTCTTGTAAACACAGATAACTTGAAAATAAAGTAACCAGAAACTTTTGATGTTAGGAGCATTGGAATCTACCATGACCAATCTCTACTAAATACCCTCATTTTTCCTTTTACTGTGTCTGCCTCTAGTACAATATTTAATTAATTCAGCCTCAGGAAACCCTGAAACCCTGCCCACAAAGAGAATTCTTCTGGAGAAGATTTTGTTGTGAAACTATATTTAATTATGTTCCCACAAGGAGACTGTCAAGCATTTGCTGCAATGCAGCCTTCACGGCCTATACAGCCCCAGGTTCTGAGATGTGTGTGTTTCTTTGATGGGCCATAAATAGACTCTTTTACAAAGTTTTAATGGTAGACCCAGAATGTAAACTTGGGCCACCTTCCAGAACTGTTCATAAATTATAAAAATTTGTTACTCTTCCAACTGTCGGGAAATTAAACACACAATCACCCTTTTTCAATTGTTGAAAAGGGAAAATAATAACATATCTTTTTTTCCAGGTTTGAAAAGTAACCAAAGCTCAAACGGACCTCATGGAGGTTAAAGCTGAGGCCAAGCGGGGTGAAGCGACCTTTCTAAGGGCGTCCAAACCGGAGACCAGCAGAGACAAAGTTTCAGGGGCTCCACTGTTCAGGAAGGAATTGAAGACACACATGGAAACCTCATTTTAGACAGTAAGGGTAACAAGACAAGTCAATGGCAAAAGTGAGGTCACACCCCCTGGTGCTGTAAGGGGCCTCGGGTTGGGGACACTTGGGAGCGAGGGGCTGACTGGCCTCGGGAACCAGGAAGATAGAGTCAGTGCTCTCAAGCATTGAATGCCAGGGCGAGAGGACGGTGAAGCAGGACGCCAAGGATAAACTAAAGCAGCAGTAGAAACAGGCTGATGCTATTCAGAGACCACGGAAAATGTGCCTTTGGGGGTCCCACCAAACTGCCACCAAGCAACGCGTTCTTCTTACGTCTCGTCCTCTGATGAAGTTAGCGAGATTGCACAGACGCTACTGCCACGTATGGAAGTGACCTTGTTCTGCTGAGGCGGACTGCCTTCTCTGAAGGGGGCCTGCCGTGTTGGTAGGTACAGCGAGCGGCCCCGTGTGAGGCCACATGTCATTAGTAACATCAGAAGGGTCTTTCCTATTAAAAGAGTGCAGGTGTACAATCCCTTATCTCCTGTTATGAAATCCAAAAAGATTTGAAGACTGAAAATATTTTTGTAGCTCCTTTTGTGACAAAATCTGACCTAACCTTATCTGACATGAGATTATTTATAGTTTCTATGATCCCATTTAGAGTGAATAGTCCTATATTTGGCTACAACCCTATTCACATATTTGATTCTGGAGCGCTGCCTCCGACTCCTTGAGAAGTGTCATTTAGTGTAGTAGACAATGTAGGCAGCATATCACCTTTCTAAAATCAGAAAGATTCTGAATTCTAAAACATGTCCGGCTTGATGGTCTAAGAGCAGGCATCATGGAACTTACTCTCCCCCCTGTCTCAAACGTGATGGGTTCTGCACATTTCCGCCTAGACATCAGCCGACATCCTGCCATTCCTGGAGAAGACAAAACAGCTGCAACAAAAACCACGTGGTCCGTTTTGCTGTTTCTGGTGAACCCCTTGTTGAAATTGCCCACCAATTATTGTTTTCCCTTCTTTTCGAGATAACAAATGGAGGTCTTGGTTAATAATAGTTCTGCCAGGAACACTGTGTTAATACAAACTCAGAGGGAGAAAAGCTCCCTCTGCAAATGAGGTGGCTCCTAGCGATACAGCCGAGGGTTCCCCTGTGGAAGCTACCAATGAGCTGCAGGACCCAATGGGGGTTGCACCCCCAGAGGAAAGGCAAGAAATCCGATGGACATTTGCTCCGCCAAATCTTCATGCCTCTTTCTCTGATTTGCAAAAGTCATTATCATAGTTGCTCTAAGGGGGAAAAATAAAATATAGGCCTACCCAACTGTAATTCCCAAGAACTTAATCTATATCACACAGGATTAAAATATTGATTTTCCAGCAGGCTACTGAAAGATAAGGGGTGGATTTTGGTGCAAGAGTCTTACGTGTAAAAGAAACCGAATTTCACTTCTTAGTGACTAGCGTCTTATTTACCATTACAGAACTTTTCCCTGACACTTGCCCTATCTCCTTTTGTTTCACAGAAATTATTTTCAAAACTTCATGTTTTAAATCAACCACCTGGTTGTCTAAGTAAGATTATTCCCAATCACAGGGGAATTACCCTTTCTAAAACACAATCCAGATCCATTATGCAGCTCTTTATGTTTTCTTTATTTATTAAAGACGTTGCAAATGGACACAAAACACATATTTTATTTTTTTAAATGAATTCCTCTCTCTCTCCTTCTCCCTCTCCCCTCCTTTCTCTCTCTCACTCTCCCTTCCTCTGTCTCTCTCTCTCTCTCTCTCTCTTCCTCTCTCCTCCCCCTCTCTTTCTCCCCTTCTCGCTCCTTAATTGCCCGGCCTTTACAAACCCATGCCTGCGAAAGAAACACCCGTCTATTGCTCTGTCAAATGTGCCTGGCTGGGAAAGCTATTGGGTTTATAGAAGAGACAAACATTTCAGGCATGCCATTCTGGGGTAATGAAGCATGGCAACAAAATATACCTGTGCAACATTTGATAAAGATGAGCTGACACGCCAGTCCAAATAGGTTCTTTTGTGTGTCTGCACGTGTCTACCATCATTGCTTTCATCTTAAAACAGGAAGGTAGCAATAACAGCAGCAGCTGGCAAGGACCAGAAGGGAGAGCTTCTCACACAATTAAACGTCATTTACCTCTGGCCTTGATTTCACTCCCACTACCCTTAATTTATTATATGTTTTCTCCTTTTCTATGCAAAAAAAAAAAAGGTGGCTCAATTTTTCTTTCTTTCTCTTGCTATCTAATTCCTTTTTCAGGGGACTGGAGGAGACAATAGGCAAGCCCCTGGGTGTTTAGCATTGGGTCTTAAGTTAAAATGCTTCTTAGTGGGGTTTTTATGGCTTTTATTGTTGTTTGATTAATGCAACACAAAATTAAACTGTACAGTTACACATGGTACATCAGCCAGAGAGCAGGCCGACTGTACTTCCTACTTTGGTTTACAGAAAACATCTTTTGTTGCTTAATCTTCAGACAGAGAAAGAGAGGAGAGAGAGAAAAAGCAGGAGGGGGAGAGAGAGAGAACTAAAGACCAGCTAAAAATGAGATTGGAAGATGTAGAAAATCTAATAATCCACATGTGAGCGAGAGAATTGTTTCTGATCACTCATCTTATCTGAGTTGGATTTTTCGTGTTCCTCTGCCAGATTTCTGGGTCCAGCCCCCTTCCATTGATTTTCTTTCTTTGGGACAGCCAAGGCCATCCTCAGGCGTCTCCTTCACAGGCGCCCAGGGCTGGGATGAGGCCAAGACAGTGCGAGGGTTCCGTCTGCCTCCGTGCTGCTCGCTATCAACCTGACTTCACAAAGGCCTGTACAGCATATTGCCTTTATGCTCTTTATAGAGAAGCGCATCCTATTTATAAGGGCAATGCAGTGAGACGAAAGGGCTATAATAGCCACTCTGTGTTATGAAGCTTTTCTGTGGAAAGAGCTGGACAAAGTGCCCTGGGTTATTTGATTTCTTTCTGCTTCTTCTGATGGCAGTAACAGCTTTTGGCGCTACGCACGATGACAACAATGAGCACTTTGTGGTGCGGTGACCTCCCCAAGAACAGGCACATACACGTTTTGTTCACTCCTCCAATTACCAACCCTTCATTATACCTCTACTCAGACATCGAAACTCCAGGTACCTTTACCTTCAAATAGGACAGGTCTTCAATTTGCCTACCTCAGAGCAAGACTACTGCAAATTGTGATTTCCATGCAAAGTAATCCGGGGTGAGGATCATTTTTTTATTCCCCCAGACCTTGTGCAATAACAGTCTGTACTCAATAAAAACCTCGACTAGAGAGAGTGAGGGACGAGCACATGGGATTCCTACGAAAAGACCCTGAGTTCAGGCGCTTGTCCTGCCACGTGTTAATTGGGAAAAGTCTTAATATCTCTGAGCTTCTGCTTCTTCTTGTATTAAATTAGTGCAGGAAGATTCTAAACCTACCACAGGAGGAGCTGGAGAGAATCAAATAGACAATGTATATAATGCACTGTGTAAAATGCAAACGCTATACACTGGTTCATTTCTTCTTAAAAATTTTTAAAGTAATTTATATAGATAAAAGCAAGTTCCAGAAATAATAACACAATAAAGTTGTGTTAAATCTCAAAAACTTAGTGATAAAAAAGGAAAAAAGCCAACAAACTCGCAAATTGTAATGCTTCTTACAGAGTCTGAGTTTTATAAAATTCCCAGTTGTTTAAAGCTTCTATCTTGTCAAAACCATTACATTTACTTCATTCTTTTAATTTGCAAAGTAATGGTGAAAATGCCCCTTGAGATTTACCGCAATGAAAACTGTCTAATGGAAGTCATTCAGCGAGTTGACTATTGTTTTATTGGTAATAGGAAACACACTCCTGACAAGAGGAGACATATTTTGGGAGAAACTGCATAAACTCATCACAAAATCAGCCCATTTCTTAACCACACAAAAACCTAAAAAAAAAAAATTTTAGGAATTTTGTTAGCGCCACTATTTTGCTTCAGGTTTTAAGTCAGATATATGATGAGGTATCATTTGACAATTATCAATTTTGATAAATGCATGCAGTCATGTAACTACCACCAGAATTGAGATATAGAACATTTGCATCTCCCTGAATCCCATTTGTAGCTCATCTCCTCCCTACCTCAACTACCCTTCAACACCCAGTTCCTAGCAACCACTGACCTGTTCCATGTCCCTATCCTTCTGCCTTTTCCAAAATTTCATATTGATGAAATCGTAGAACATGTAGCCTTTTGAGTTTGGCTTCTTCCACTTAGAATAATCCATTTGAGAGTCATTCATGCGTTGTACATATCAGTAGCTCTTTTTTTAATTCTTGGGTTTTATTTTTGAGTAGTACGGTGCAGATACTCCACGGTTTGTTTATTTGATGGATATTTGATTCATTCTAGATTTTGGCAATTATGAATAAAGCAACACTCACATTCATGTAATCCCTGCACAATCATTGCTCAAAGAGCAGTTCCAGGTGGTTATTCTGTCCCCTCAAACTCAACATATATAGGTTTTTGTGTGGACATGTATTTTCATTTCTCTTAGATAAATACCTAGGAGTAGGATGGTGGGTAATATGATAAGTGTGTCTCATTTTATAAGAATCTGTTAAATTTTTTCCAAGGTAGCTATACCACTTTGCATTCCTACTAGCAATGTGTGAGTTCCAGTTGCTCCACAGCCCCACCAGCCAGCACTTGATATTGTTGTTTTGTTAGCCATTTTAAAAGGTGTGTACAGTATCTCATCATGAGTTTAATTTCTATTTCCCTAGTGACCGATGATGTTGAACACCATTCCACATGCTAATTTGCCATCTGTATATCTTGCTTGGTGAAGGTTCTTTCAAATCTTCTGCTCAGGATTTTTATTGGGATGTTTCTCTTATCATCAGGCTGTGAGAGTTTTTTATGTGGTCTAGATACCAGTCCTTTATCCAATATGTGATTTAAAGACATTTTCTTTCAGTGTGTGAGTTGTCTTCTTTTCTTAACAGTGTCTTCGGAAGAGCAGAAGTTCTTAATTTTGATGAAGTTCAGTTTATCAATTTTAATGTTATGACTCACGTTTGTTGAGAGTTTTTTAGTGCATAAATTAATTAGAAAGGCTCATTCACCAATTAGAGGATCCTCCTCAAACAAACAAACAAAATTGACCATGAGAATTCCTCAACACAACATTTCCCTCCATTCTAATGAAGGCATGAAAGTCAAAGACCCACATGAGGAACATGGCCTGTCTGAGTTCTAGTTGGATAACTGGTGGTGTAAGGCCTATGGTTAAAAAGCCTGGAGAGGCTAATCTTTACCTAATTATGGGGTCAAGTGTTTGGAATTTGGTGTATTTAACAGTAAAACAACTGGAGACAATTTAGCTTTTCTGCTTTCTCAGTTCCTGATTGAGGTTCCTTAGTGGACTTTGAAAACAAAGAAATTGATTATGAAGAGTTTTTAAAAAGCTTTACAAATAGCCAATAAACATATTTAATGAGAAATTAGCTTATGTGTATATACAGCTCCTTAACATAGATATAACAAGGGTTTCTTTTATTTATTTAACTGCTCTTTTTCCTTTGCAGGGGTGCAGGATGTAATGAAGATTCTCCTTCATTAAAGTATTGATACCCTCTTTGAAACACCAACGGGCAGACCCCAGTCTAAGTGTGAGACCTTCCCTGTGGATGTTCTCTTTGGCATCTTCTATTTCTTGGGCTTCCCCTGCCCTCGCTCGCCTGATCACCACCTTCTATTACTGGAATTCTCTAAAATGGTGTTGGTTGAAAGAGTTCTCAGCCTTTGAGCTGTCAGATCTCTGTCTCCACTCCTGCTGCTGTTCCAGTGCTGTTACTCTTAGCATTGCCTTTCCATTTCTTTACGCTTTTCATGACACCTTTAAGTAGACGCTTTCCTCTGACTACTCAGAAAATAATGGAGTTTTTATTTTAATCCATTAGCTATTCTACTTTTCAACATCTGCACAATCCTGGCTCCACTCAGGTTCCTAAACCACAATGACCACTGTTCTCTGTGCCATTTGTGTTTCGTCATGGTATGACTGGTTCCTTAAGTTTCTTTGGCAAGCCTGCTGGCTGATCGGTCTCACCAAGGACAGACCCTCCTCTTGGTCTTACGGGCTGACTTGGCCCCGTGTATCTGCTGCTGCCCTCTTGAGTCTTGGGCATAACTGTGTCTCTGGTTTCTCCTCTGTGTCATAACTCAGAAACTCATCTGCTTTCTGCAATCCGACAGAATGCCATAGAAAGTCAAAACCCCAAGAAACACCTTATGTCTCCGGTCTGCTATCTAAGCTCCTATCTCCCTTCATCCATCACTGAAAGCTGTTCAGCAGGGGACCTACAACTCTGTTCCTCGGACAGATCAGTACTTCTCGAATGGACACCTGTGGTCGATGGCTCCCTGTTCCACTGTATGGGGCATGAAACTAAGTATTTGGGAAGTCAAGACTTATCGTAAAGGCAAGGGGATGAAGGTCACACTGGGGCAAGGTGGAAGAACCTTAGGAGCAGTGCTGGGCCAGCCTGATGTGGCAGTGTAGGATTAATCAGATGGACCTAGTCCTCTCATACTTGGCAAGAGTGGGCCCAGCTACTCCAGTGGAAGGCGGGTGGGGACAACTGGAAATGTTCAGAATGATTGACCAAAATGGTTAACAATCTCTAGACCAAGGGCCATTAATCTGAAAATGGCTCTGAATCTATTTGATTTCAATAGAAAGAAAAGACTCCTTTTGAAATGGATAGTGACAGCCAAGTTCAGAGATAACAGACTGGCAATGACAAGGCCGTACTTCTTAAAACAAACAACGAAAAACCTTTTCTAGCTGTGTTTGGATGGTTTTGCTCAATTGGTTCTTAAAGCCGTCATGAGAGCTGCTCATGTGCCCCTTCCCTCCTTGCCCTCCTGCCATCTGAAGGCACACAGACGTGCAGAGTCACTTCTGGGGAAGGCAAGACCAGGCTGACAGAACGGGATGGAGGGTCATGGAGCACGAGGGCAAGAAGAGAGGGAGCGCGGACACAACAGGACAGGACAGGAAGCCCCCACCATTCTTCCTTCACCCCTTCCTGTGCAATGAAAAACATGTGGTGGTGCAGTAAAAAGTAAGGAAGGACGATGGAGTGGAACAATACGTTGACCCTAACAAGGAAGGAGCCCTGTGTGTGTGTGTGTGCACGTGCACGTGCATTCACATGCACACGTGTTGTTTTAGCACTGATGCTTGGACTATCATTAGAAGGGCAATGGGACAAGGTCATGGGAAAACACTCCTCTGAATCACTCTTAAGCAGGCAGAGGACTTAGGACTGATTTATGAATGTATTTCCACAATTTACTTGAAAATTTGTAATGTCTGTGCAGCCTGGCAAGAAAAAAAAGGTGAGGGTACTGTGAAGGAATGCTTCTGTTCCACTTTATTGTAAAATTATCCCATGCTACCTGCTCTAATCCCCTGAAAACAAATTAAATCCTCACTAAGCTGACTTTAAATCAATAGTTTCATTTAAGAATAGTGTGACTTAATAAAAATAAAAAACTAACTGGTCCAGCCAATTTAAGAGGGAAATAAATCATTGCCCAAGGAAAAATAGCAGATTTGACTTGTATATGGGCCCCGGCTCTGTGTAGGGGGGAGAGTCTTCGTCTAAATTAACTCTGGTCGAGGATGAAGCTCATCGACCTCGTTCAGGAAGCTGCTTTACTATGTGCACCCCAAGAGCAGGATGCCTACCACCCCCAAAATGAGAAGCAGCATTTCAATTCGTATTTCGAAAAAAATAATCACTAAAATGTACAAGATGACACTCCGTGGAGACTGTGTTCAGCAACCCCACACTAACCGTCCAGGGACCCCACGTGTGGGCTAAGAAACACAGTTTTAATTATGGCAGAAGCAGAAAGGTTCCTTGTGAAGACGTGTTGGTTAAGGAAATAGTTTCCTCAACAAGCTAGGACAAAGGTAAAAATTAGGTAGGGATGATTAAGATTAGTAATTACAATAGAGGTACAATCTACTCTCAAACCTTCTGTTAAAAAATCTACGGGTTGGATAGACTTTTTCTTGCAGTATATAAGAGGTATGTTGCCATGTTATTGAAAAAAGAAAGTTGTCTAGAAATAAAGACTAAAAATTTACTCAAGTTTGCAAGTGGTTACAGAGAAAACTCCACAACACCATCAATCTGAACTAGTACTTTACCCCATTTCATTGAGTACTTGTTTATTAATCACATAAATTAGAAAAATGCTGAGGACCCACTGCTTGCCTACTGAATTGATTATTATGTATGGGGGATGCATAAACATTAAAGTGAGTGCCATCAGACCATGACACATCAATATCATCAGTGTCACCATCACCACCAGAACACTTTAAAATTTTCACAATTATAAAACGTCAATTCCAGTTACCTACTGATGTTTGCTGCCAGTAGGGCACTTTATTTATCATGTTGACACTAACAAACAGGAAAGCATGTCCTTTCTAACGTGAGATTTAAACCCCAAAAAAACAGTCAAGATCACTTGTTCCTTCCCGTAGTCCCTCTCTTGGGGACTAAATTTAATTTAATTTGTTGAACGGAAAAACACTTGGCAAAATACCTAGAGAAATCAGTTTTTTAAGGCAGCATAATTTGGTGGGAACACGTTGGCTCAGATTCACGCTCTAGTCATGCTCCTGTATTTATAGTCCTGTGTCATCTCCCTAGTTATTTGACCTTCTGGCCTCAGTTTTATCATACATAAAGGGGGGGGGATAATAGTTGCACAGTTTATAGGGTTATTAAGAGGCCCTGACCAGGCACTGGGACCCAGAGGTAAGGAATGACAGGGCTTCCTTTCTGTTCAAAGACAAGCGTAGTATTAATTCCAGTACAGGAAATATTGGCTTTTCTCTGGCATTTAAGTACATTTATCCAATGTGGTAGAATAATTATATAACCGTCCCACAGCTGAGAGCTCTAGGAAGGACTATTGCCAAACACGGTAACCAGAGAGCTTGTTACCCTGGGGTTAACTAAGGGTCTTCAGAGCTGTGTCCATTGTAAGCCAAGTCCATGTGCAGAATGTCGGATGATGGCCTCAAGAGGTCTAGAAGGGATTTTTCCAAACTTGTTCGAACTTGGACAGTTGGTGAGATGAATTAGTGGCTATTTCACGGCGTCAATCTCGGCCCGCTGCAAACAAGTGACCTGACAGCTACAAACTAACAATGTATTTGTTTCTATTTGTAGTAAATTAGGAGTGTTTTCCTTTTCTGGAAGGTCAATCCTTTGTTTTCAATGCTCAGTCAAGTGAAAACTTTCACTATTATGAAGCAATTCCACAGCAGCCTCTCCTTGAAAAGTGCTTTAAAATCATTTTGTGAATGACTCCTCTCAATTATCCTGGGAGGTAGGTGGGCGTTTTATAAGTAGAGAAAGGAAGACTGAGCAAGAAGCCAGCCAGACCACAGGCAAACGATAATATGGCCGAAAGAAAGGGTCGTCATCCCTTTTTCTGATTCCCAAACACCCAGCCTTTTGGCAGAAAATCTCTGCAGTGGACGCACAGCGCCCACCAGCCCAGGACAGGCCTGAACCATCAGTACAAGGACCATCATCGGAAAATGTGTTCCCTGGTCCACAGGTAAAATTCTGTCAAGCCTCTTCCGATGAGCTGACAATGTCTCATTGTCCCCCTTTCTCCTTTTAGAAGTCCACGCCCTGTTCTGAGCCTATTGTCATGGCCAAATGACTCAGAAAATGCCTAATGAGATAGACCGCTGCCTATCTTTTCTTGCCAATCAAGCCGAGCCAACATCTGTAGTTGTACCAGGTCTAGAAGACTTACAGCCTCAGATCCTAAAGGACAGCTCCACGAGTCTGGGCCCCCCATCCAGAACCTCTTGACCCCAGCTCAGCAATTCCCACGGCAGAGGCCTTTGGAGAAGTGCCCCGGGGCTGCCCCTGCTCGGCCCCAGAATTGACGGACGTGGGTCTGTGAAGCAATCTGGTCCCACGCAAGCTTGTCCCAGGTTTCCCAAACTTCCCCATGACAAGAACTCCGGGGCTGCTTGTTAAACACCCAGGTCCCCGGGTGCCTTCCCCGGAGACTCTTTTCGTCGTCCTGGGGCAGGGTGCAGGGCTCCAGGTTTCATAGACACCCAGGAGATTCTTTTCATCAGAAAAGTTTGGGAAATAATAACGAATAAAGCTGACTCAAGGCCAAGGTTGTAACATTGGCAGGAAGTAAGCAAACAGTCGGTGCCTCTTGAAAGCGCAGCACGACTTCCATCCAGCTTAGTGCAAATGCAAAGTGCTTGTTCACATACGGGTTTGTCATCTCAGGACCTGTGTGCAAATCATTAAACACGACACAAAAGCGTCCACAGAGGCCAGGATTTCCAGACCCGATCGCCCGTTCCCAGCGTGGTGCACGGCCGACACCGTGAGGAGGGGGCCTTCTCTGACGCGGTCAGCCCACATCGGTATGTTTGTTTCACGTTCAGAGTTACACACACTCTTTGCAAGATAATTTCAAAAGCCTCAGGGTATATTACATAAAAAACCAAATGATTAAAATATTTTTATGAAACGCAAACTGCAGCAGCAGAAACCCACAGACACAGCCCGTGTGCATTCCTATCTCCTTCAGGGCCTTAAGATGCCAGCTTGCCAGAGTCCCTGAGCTGTGGAACCTAGTCAGCCGGCTCCTCAATACCCAGCCTGGCCAAGCCCCCCACCCTGTCCCGACAGGCACATCCCCAGGGAGCAGAGGCCCTGACACCGTGGACCCTGGCCCAGCCCAGCCAGGCAGGGTGACCTTCAGTTTACACAGCAACTGTAGGAGATGTTTGTAGGGGAAAGTACGCAGAAACCCTCGGCTCCGACTTGGAGAGTCTCTCTATAAATCCACAGCCTGAGAGCTCTCCCAGGACGTGGGGGAGGGTTGCAGAAACAGAAGTGGGACGGTTCCGCACACAGGCTTCAGCCACATCCTGAAAGCGACCGTCTGGTCGTGGTGTTGGCCCGGCACCATCAGAACACTGCACCACACTGCACTTCAGAGGGGCTGACTTTATGGGACTCTGTCTCTCAAACGGATGATTTCCTGCTATCATCTGTTAGTGGTGAAACGCTGCTGTGATCCCAACCTGGAAAGATTTCCTAGAATCTCAGCCCCGCAGGAGGAGCTGCATTCCAACCTGAGGTCCCTAGAGCCGTCACGAGGCAGTGGTGGCCAACTTCCCCTCATCTACATTTTTATAGAAACTTCATCACAAAAGACATCTTCAGAAAACGGCTTAACTCAGGATCAGGAAATGGAAGAAAACGTGGCTGAGTGGTATCAGCCAGTCAAGAAGTGGGTGACAGCAAAGATAATCTTCCTGGGTGACCCTTGAGAACACTGCACGTGCCCCCGTGTTCCAGGACTCGGCTGTGCGTCTCCCCTGTTCCAGTGCGGGCTCCTTGAGGGTAAAAAGTGTGTCATGAGCCGAGTTGAAGAAGCCAGCTTCTCAGGTCTGTCCTAGCAACTGGCACATAGAGGTGTTCCCTAACATCTGTCCCATGAGTATATGATTGTGTTACATTGTAACAGGTGTATCTCCTCCAATAGAGAGGGTTTTTGAGGACATGGACTTTATTGTCCCCATTACCAATTTTGTCTTTTAATTCTTGGCAGCTAATGGACATTCAAGAAAGTGTTGATTTTTTTTAACACGTGAAGAGTCAAGTGTCCTGTTGGCTCACGTATCTCCTACTTTATGAAATTATTGTTTCTGTTGTTTACACCCACGTGCTGAGTGCCCACCTTGACCCAGGCACTGGACCACGCACACATGTTCTGAAAGACTTTGCACAACAACCCAGTGTCACAGGGAGCTCCATGGGGCTATCAAAGACTCCTACGGAAAGGACTTCAAGATGAACAGAGCAATAGAAACAAGAAAGGTAAAAGATGTGCCCATGAGGAAATAAAGACCCAGTGTTAGTACAGTACTATACAACTCTAGCTCAGCCACACAGCATAAGCGTGACACCCCCAGTGAGCTTGCCTGCATGAGTGCCCCACTCTGACAAGAAGAATGGTGGGAGAGGTTGATGGGGAGCTGCATTTGCTTCTTGAACAAACACTACACCACACCCTAGAATCTGATGATGCCTCGTTTCTGGAACTTGTTAAACTTCTGAATGGTATTTCCCACTAAAGCTATGCAAATACTTGTTTTGATGAATGACAAAAAGCACAGGAACTAAAGCTTACACATGAAGAAAGCATAAATGATAAAATTCTGAGAATTCATGGATAATTCTGAAATAATGTTAATGTGTCATTATTATGCATAGTTTGTCTACTTCCAAAAATATTTTCAGGGAGCTTACAATTTAAATATATATATGTACATGAAATTTTTGAGAAAAGTATTTGAGATGGAAGTCAGATAACTGAAAAATGTAAAGTGAGTAAACAATTATACAAGCAGCTGGGAAATACATACTTACCATAACTGAGTTCTGAATTTGGGTCCGAGCTTCCTGGCAGTCAAGTCAAAAAGTGAAACTCATTATTTCCTAAGGATATTCGAGTTGTCAAGAAAGGCAAACGTTCTTCCTAATGTAAAGTTCTGCAAAATTTGTGAAGCAGATACTTAACATAAAAGAAACTGAATAACATCATTAATAGTCTTTAACAATATTTTTTAGAACATAGAAAAATGCTGATTATTCTAGTATCTCCTTTAAGATAAAATCAGAAGCCTATGTTCATCAGGATTTGTAAATTCCAAAATTAATATATTATTGTAAAAGATTCTTATACTGCAGAAGTGATTAAAAAGTAATTATTTCTTTTCTAAGACAGAATTTTGTTTTAGTTTATTAAAGATAGTCTCATTGAGTCTTTGCCTTTCAATGAGCCTAGAAAATTAGAAGATGGGGTATTGCCAAACGCTTTAACTAATCTCCCTCAAAGATCAGTAACTTGCTCAGGGGTTTTTTTTTTTGCTTTTTGGGGTTTTTTTTTGGTGAAGAAGAGTGGTCCTGAGCTAACATCTATGCCCATCTTCCTCTATTTTATATGTGGGACGCCTGCCACAGCGTGGCTTGATGAATGGTGCATAGGTCTGTGCCTGGGATCCAAACCTGCGAACCCAGGGCCTTTGAAGTGGAGAGTGCGCACTTGACCACTACACCACTGGGCCGGCCCCTCCTCGAGTTTTGATGAGATCTAAGTAGGAGTCAATCCAAGACGAGCTCCAGCACAGGACTAGCCAACAGCGCTCTGCACTGACGGAGGCGTTCTCTCTCTGCGCTGTCAAACAAGCAGCCACCAGCCGCACAGTCTTCTTGAGCACTTGAAGCGTGTCCAGTGCAACTGAGGAACTAAACGCCGCTGAACTGTTCCCTTTAAAATGGTTACGGTGGAAAATTTTAGGTTGTGTGTATTTTACCACAATAAAAAATAAACCGAGTGGATATAGCAAGCTGTAGAAGGTTTGCAGAAAGAGAATCTGAAAAGGAACACAGATTTGTGTTAGGATCTTGCCAAATCTGGCTTGGTTTTGACGGGTTTACACATAAGATCTTCAAAAAGAGCTGTAGTTCCTTTAGAATTAGTTATTACAGTGAGGTAAACCTAGAGCTTGGTTTCCTCTCTGTGAAAATGACAGTTTCTTAAGAAGAGGTTGTGAAACTTGGCTCTTTGCCTTATGGGGTAGTCTATGCAAATAGCAGAGATTTCTTGTCTCATCAGAGTGACTTCTGAACTTTGTCTCTGACTTCGTCATGCCCTTGATTATTCTCCTTAAAATAAAAGAAACAACAAATGTAAAATATTTATACATATATGTATGTATGTGTGTGTGTATACATATATATATATAATTAAACCTTATTTACAATCCTGACCAAAGATTCAGCTCACCTTCCACATGGAAACATACATAAATTAATACAGACCCAGAGTTTGACAGACACACAACTAAGCCTAAAAGATTTCAGATAACCAAACATTTTAGTAAAAACATAAAACTGGGGCCAGCCGGTGGCTCAAGCGGTTAAGTGTATGTGGTCCCCTTGGGCAGCCCGGGGTTCACTGGTTCAGATCCCGGGCGTGCACCGATGCACCGTCTGTCACGCCATGCTGTGGCGGCATCTCATATAAAGTAGAAGAAGATGGGCACAGACGTTAGCTCAGGGCCAATCTTCCTGGGCAAAAAAAGAGGAGGATCAGCATCGGATGCCAGCTCAGGGCTGATCTTCCTCACCAAAAAAAAAAAAAAAACGTAAAGTAAAACCTGGTACTTCCTATTGGTATTGCTTTGAGACAAGTGTTCTAGGTACAAGTTGAATCAAATTTGCATTTGGCACACTTTCTAAAACCATTTCTTCTAGGATCAAGGCAACCAGGGCACTGTGTCAATTTCCTGCTGACAAGACGTTCAAAGAGCTTGACTTTTCAAGCTGCTTGAAAGCTTGATTTTTCAAGACTTTTCACAGGTCTTCCACTCATTCATACATCATATGCCCAATATTGTATTTTGCAATGGCAGAATAGTATTACTTGAAATATTGTCCCATTTACTTTTTCTGGTAACTCCTTTCCTTCCTTCGTTCTTCTCCTATTCAAGCACCTATGCTTTTCTGTGTTCATTGCTGCGAGGGAAGAATTCAGCAAAGGAGGAAGGAAAGAATGCCTTCTGGCTGATGTGTTCCAAAAGTGTAGGCCCTTGGAGGAACAAATAAACAAGCCGAGACACATAAAAGCTTTTGAGGAGAAATGGGCATGTCTCCCCAGTCTTCCACCCCAACACACCCTTCAGGTTAGATAAAAATTTACTGGCTTGCAGGGAAAGAAAAGAAAGATGGACAAGAAAACATGAGAGTACAGTTGCAAGTAGGTTCCTGGGAGGCTGCAAAATCTGAAAGAAGTTTGTAAGATCCAGAGTTTCCCAATGCCTGAGGCAGTGCACCAGGGCAAGATTCCAAAAGGAACATCTGTAGAGTGACTCTGGGTCAGCAAATCCATGACAAGTCTACAGAGATGTCTGTCCTCTGGTAAGTGGCAAAAGCAAGGAAGAAAGAGTCCCGTGTCCCATAAAGTGCCATGGAAGGAGCAGCAGAGCTACCAGGGGGCATGTGCTGAGAAAGAGACCTCTTCAAGGCTCCCGGTGGAGATCAGTGTGAGCCCCAGATTGGACAATGGCCAGCACAGCTGCTCCCAAATGGTCAGGTGGCTCCAGACAGAGGACAGCGGAGACCACAGGCTTTCTTCAACATCTCCGCAATGCTGGGAAGAATGGGGTTGGGGAATTTGAGGGGCTAATTGACTCTTTTTAAGTTTCTGCCACTCTTAGAGAAAGGCCAGCTTGAATTGGAAATTAAATCAAGTTACTAACAACTAAAGACTTTTCTATTTCTTGCACAAGAATTTGGGAACCAAGAGTTGTACTTCCCATAAGTAACACTCAACAGCATCAAGGCAGATGGGGTCAACTCTGTCACAAGTGAATTTTACCTTTTAATCTCTGGGCAGGCCAATCCACAAATTAAAGTGTGCCTTGGCTGATGACACCAGCGCTCACAGACCAGAATGTCCTGTTCCACACTTTAACCTCCAGACTGACATCCACTTATTTGTTATTTGTGAATGCTATGGTCGACTGCCGGAGCAGGAAGTGCAGACACGGAGGGCAGGGGTCACACCTGCGTCTGAACACCAGCTTCCCTTGGAGTCAGGTTTTAATCCTCTTCAGTGTTCATCTTCCCTTCACGACTGGTTTTATTAATAGTTACCTCTAGGACTTAACTGGAGAATTAAACAATGTCACTGAGAGACCTCTGGGGAAGGATAGCTTCCCAAAGATCTCCTTTCTAAGCCAAGAATTCTTGGAGCTAGACAGGGCAGCTCTTCCTCTCTTCCAAATGCACCACGCCATTCCAGCTGGGAAGCAGAGCCTTCCTGAGGATATGCCTCACGGGTGATGGATGGCGAGGCCACCTTCGCAGTAGGGATTGAGAGTTCTAAGCAAGCATGATCTCTTAATCTATACAGTGGAAACCTCCAGCCTCGTCTTTTGGAAATGGCACACGATGTGTCCCAAGAGCACTGGGGAGAAGGAAGAGATCATGGAAACCTCCAGGAGAATCACTGCCGAAAGCCAACTTGGAGATGCTGGTCCTCACCAGCACATTCTTCTGGAAATTATTCACATAAATCATAAAGCCAGACATTTGGATTGATTTTGTTGGTTGTTATATTTTTCTTCTCATGTTCATTTTATTCTTCAAGCAATCACGGCCTGTTCATTTCCTCGTACAATAATAATTATCTGCACTGAATTGATAGGAAGTGAAGATTCATTTCCTGCTGATCAGCCCATGAGTGACCAAGGAGCACTGGTCTTCCTCTCTGTCCCAAGCATCCCCCCTTCCTTCCACTCTCAGTGCCATCCGATGAGTCAAAGCAGCAGCATCTCAAACTTGGACCCAGCAATAACTCACCTGCCTGCCTCCAGCCCCATCCGAATCCAATCTGCTCTGCTCTCAATTCCCAGGTCACTCTTCTCATATCACTGCCTTCATCTTATCACTCCTGACAGCCTGCAGATGTAAAACAAGCTTTTAGCACGAGAGACCTCTTATGTCCCTTCATCAATTCTTTGCTCCACACGGACTGGTCAACGTGCCCTCTTCCACAGGGTCACAGAGCGAGCACTGGGGCAGCCAACAAAAGCCTCCCACTTGGCTCCCAGGACACCTCACAGCATAAGGCAAGTGGTGTATCCTCTATGGGCCTCAGTATCATCAAGACGGGATGCTCTCAAAGACCTCTCTCCATTCCAAAGCTCTTAGTCCCACCACCATGCCTCTGCTTATGCAAATTGCCCATCTGAATGTTCCCCTGCCAGTTTCTCTGCCTCGGTTTCCTCATCTATAAAATAGATATCACAATAGCACCCACCTTGAAAAATGGCGAGGCTTAAACAAAACCATTCATAGTAAGCATTTAGAAAAGTGCCGGCATCATAGTAGGATCTCAGTAAGTGATATCTTGATCATTGTTATTATTATTATTATCTTACTGTCACTTCCTTCAAACACTTCCAGACCAGAGCGCAAGGGTGGTAGCAGTGGTGTAGTTCATTGAGTTTAATAGAACTCAAACACGCAGTGCTCAGGGTGTCATAATGGAAACATATATCTTAAAAGAATTACATCAGTCTCAGAAGACACCACTGCCAGGAGGAACGCCATAGCACTACAGCCAGTTAGCCTGGCTGGTTCTACTTATCTCAGATGAAATGCACAGGAACACATGAATCACCCTCGTGAGTGGGGCCTTGTGCGAAGACTGATGAGACTGAAGCCCAAAGCTCTTTGTCGATAAAAGTTGAACAAGAACAGGCAGCTTCTGCTTCCCTTGACCTCCGTTCTGCTTTAGCAGAAACAGCTTAACAGAGAAACACCCAACACTAATATTTTCCATAAGCAGCCAGAAGTCATTTGTAAAACTGCAGCACAACATGGAAAGAGCCATCTGCCTCCTGGAACGTCCATGGTGTGAACATTTTTAAGACAATACACGTCAGGAGCATGTGGGTCAGCTTCAGAGTTATTGAAGGAGAAAGGCCACTTGATGACTGTCTTCATCTTTGGTAGATTTCATAGCAGATCTTTCCAGATTATTATGTCTTTACTCTATAGTGATCTTAGGAAGTTGGGAGCCTTAATACTTTAAAATAGAAAGAATGATCATCCAACCAATGATATACTGTCACAATAGGTGGTCAGTGTAGCAATATCCCATTGCACTTGGGGTAGAAGATGCTTTTCCACAATGGTGATGGAGTTTCTGAAGCCCTGACATGGAAAACAGTACAAACTTGTGATGGAGCTTTCTGGGGGGAAAGCCTTTGGCCATGGAACAAAAGTAATTTTATACTAAAACAACTCAGGTGCAATCTCCTTAACCACCAGAGCTCACCAGGACCCTTCAAAAGAGCCAACACAGATATTCTGAAGACAGAATGTTCTCAGTGGTCCTGGAAGATTAAGTGCTTAACAGTAAGTTCAATGCCTTGCATAGGAGCCCCTAAATCAGGGTTTCTCAACCTCGGCACTATTGACATTTTGCACGTGGTAATTCCTTGTCGTGGGGGCTGTCTTGTGCATTGTGGGAGGTTTATCAGCATCCCAGGCTTCTACCTACTGTACAAGTAGCACCCCCAGCTGTGACAACCAAAAATGCCCACGGTGATCGCCGAATGTCCTCTGGGGGCACAATGAGCCACCTGTTGGGAATCACCGCCCTAAACTGACAGGAAGGTCTCCTTCATTCATGACACCAGATTTCAGCCAACGCCTGTCACCTGAGTAAACGAACCAGCACATTTTGCCACTGTCACACTCTAGCTTTGGGGAAAGAGGATGGAAATGATCCCCTTATGTCCTCCAAGAGGTTTTCCAATGGGAGAACTTCCCAACGAACCCGGTGATCCCAGTGGTTCCAGGGTCCCTCCTGTTTCACGCCTGGGACTTGGCCCAGTGGTGCTCAAACCCCGCCTTATGAATAACTGTTTCATTCTCCCCGGGGAACAAATCCTCTGGCTTTGGAAGGACACCCAGACAGGTTGCTTAATGATCGCTGGGACATTGTGGCACCCATTTTTAAAATGAAACACACATAGATATCCTGAGCCCGGGGGTTATTTCTCTCTAGTCTTGATGGCCTCTCTCATCTTAAAATAATTTACAGGAATTCTGCAATGATAGTAGGTCCAGGATTGTTTTTCCTTGCATCACTTTACAGAGATACTTATCAAAAGCCCAAACAAGGCCCATAAATCGCTCGCTTTCCTGGTAGGCTCATACAGTTCCATGTCCCCTGTGGCCTATCAAAGGGTCACTTGGTGAGGCGCCAAGCCGCCAGACATCCTCCCTCGTTCCTTTTTTAATTTCCTCTCTTCCTTCTTTTATTCTCAGAGATACTACATCTTTAAATGAAAGGCAATGCACAACTTTACAGGGAATTCCATTTTAAATAAAATGTTCTTGAATTTAAAAAAGAAGAAAAAGAGAGAAGGAGGAGAAAAAGAAAAGCCTTTTCTTGATAACTCGCCGGGAGTTCTTGGCTCAGGGCGTTGGCCTGGTTCCCACTTTGCTCCAGTCTGCACAATCGGTTACTTTCAGAGACTCGTCAATGGCAGCGAAGCCAAACAAAGAGGAAGCAGGCTACTTTTCCGAGGCCTTACTCTTTACAGTTGATGGGTTGCATCTGCCTTTGCTCTCTCTCTGTTGGATGGCTGGCTGCTTTCGGGTGATGCATTCTCCCAGAGCAGCTCCGAGCCGGGATCGCTTCACACAGGTAGCCAGTGTCACATCCCCATGGTGTCCCCATTCCTCTGCAGAAGGGTCTCCTCCCAGCACACTTCATAAGCAAGTCTATCAGCAGTTTGGGGATGGCCCCAGGCCCCTGAAGACCCGCTTCTCTCACCATGAGCACCTGAAGCCTCGTCAACAGGAATCAAAACAGTCTGCCTGGCAGATGATGAGGTCTAAATTTTGTCTCCTTTTTTGGATTTATGAAAAATCATGCATCTCATGACTTACTATGGAAGCATCCTGAAAAAGAGATTTTCTTCCTTCTTTTGATAAATGTTGCTGGAACAGGAACTCTCTTGATCCTCTCACTTCTGTTCTTTGATGTTGGGAACTGGAGAGATGGATGAACCTGTGAATGGCGACAATGTAATTCCAAAAGGGAACATTTGATTTTAAAACACAAATTGCTCACACCTGTGTGCTCTGGTCTTGTTTTCAGGAGAGTGCAGTCTCCCTGAGGTCAAGCACTTGCATGAAGTCTTTATCCTTTGTTACAATGTTATTGTAGCACTTTTGCTGTATGTTTTCCCTTAAATTGGGATGTGGGTGATACTACGCTCTGTTCATTTCTGGATTAGGTTCATAAGGAAGAATGCTCCCTAAGGAGGTCTGCCTTTAGTGCATGGCTTTAACCCAGTATGTTGGATGGGTCCCAGTATGGGCAGAGGACAATCTCTGTCCCCAACTCATGGCTATGATACGACATGACTAGGGTGAGGAACAAATTTATGTCCCTAAAGAGTATAGACATTTCCCCACCTGCTGGCTAAAACACCTTTAATAGTGCACATACTTTTGGCGGAGAGAATATACTGATGTTAGCTTGAATTAAAACTCAAGAAAGTAATGGAGAAGTGACTGGACAATTGAAGGAATGAAAAGATGTGCCGCAAAGCTGGATGAAAGAAGGGAAAGCAGAGGGCACCCTACCAAATCCTACTTGTCTAACCTTACTTATCACCAGTTATAGATTTCACACTAAAGCAACTTCCCGGCGCACTACACTAATCTTATCTCCGTGATGAAACAAGCATGAATCCCACATCTAAAAATAGCTCATCTACTTTTAGGAAGGAAAACACGAGACAGAGCAAATGTCTAAGCCTCACTGAGGGTGACGTGAGTGGAGTGATAATAAGAGGAAATGCGGAATGTGAATGCTTCAAGGATTGTGAACACCAAACTAGAGTCAAAGGCAATAGATCTTCATCAAAAACCACAAAAGACTCCGTGATTTAGAAGGTGATCATTTCATCAGCCATCGTCCCTCTTTTTTCATTTGAGGCTTTCCAGCCTCACACTAAGAAAGTGTTATTATTTATCCAGATTCTTCCAAACCAGGGTAAATAACTGGGATAGGAACTTTACAGGATTTAGGAAAACGCGAGCATTTTTAACTTCCAAAAAAAAAAATTTAACAGTTTTATTAGTATCTTTTGTTATTACCTATTCTAAATTCTTTTTGAAGAAAAAACACAAAGGAAACTTAGGGACATCAGGAAGAAGTAATGAAGGGAAGGAGGACAGAAGAAAACAAAGGAGGGAGGAAATTTCCTTCTGAGTTTGCAAGGACAAGTATTGTGTTGATCTGGAAGCATTGACAAATGAGTAGATAATAGAAGATCATGTACTACTCTTTTAAAAATTATTCTAGAGACTTACACTTCCAGAAAGATGGAGCAGATATACTTTGCCCTGTTCCTCCCACTAAGGACACCTAAAATCTCTGCACATTACATATAAAACAAACAAAGAAGGACTCTAAAAGTTAGAGAGAAGAAAGCAGACGAAGGGGACCTTGGAACCCAAGGAAACATGACGGTATCATTTTGTGTGTGTGTTTGTGTTTCGTATATACTAGGCTGGGCACTAGACTAGAGAAGCTGGGAACTGGAAATCCCAAGAGGGACAGATGAAAAAAATGACAGAAATAGCCTGTTCTTGCTAGACAAATGTACAGTTTGATAAGCATGAAAACTTTTGACAAAATTCACTCTGCTCCAGACAAATAGCAAAGAAAAAGCTGTAGCCCACCCTCACCCCTGCCAGCAAATGGAGAGTTTAGATTCCTACCATCACCAAGCTATAACGAGGCCCCCCAACTCCACCCTGCAGTATTGTCAAAGAAGGCCATTTGGGAAGCCTAGACTTCCAGCCCACCCCCAGAAAATAGGCAGCGGTATTGTCAGAAGTGAACAGTAGGAACAGGCCACCCCACCAAGGTGTAAGTGAAGGCCACATAGGGAGCAGTAACAAGGCCCCTCACAGCCAGGTGGTACCAGCAGAGGCCAAGTGGGGAGTCTGAGCTCCTCACTCTGTTCAGCAGTGACAAGGGGCTCCTAGCTCCCTGTCTTCCTGTATCAATGGAGACTAAGTGGGGAGCCTGAACTTCCACCCCACCTGGTATAACAAGTGGCATCCCTATCCTTCCTGCCCTGCCAGAGCAGTGTCAGATGAGGCCTGCTAAACATAAGATTTAAATATGATCCATAGACTCATAACATAATACCAAAAATGCCTAAGTTTCAATCAATAATCATTCAACATAGCAAGAACCAGGAAAAATCTCAATTTCAATGAGAAAATACAATCAATAGACACCAATACGGAAATGACAGAGATGTTAGAATTACCTAGCAAAGATTTTAAAGCACTCATCATGCACATACTTCAATGAGCAGTTACAAACACACTTGAAAAAAATGAAAAGAATAGAAAGTCTTAGAAAAGTGATAGAATATATAAATAAGAACCAAGTGAAAATTTTAGAACTGAAAAACAAATAACTGAAATAAAAAACTGAATGGATGGGCTCAACAGCAGAATGTAGGGGATAGAGGAAATAATCAGTGCACTTGAAGATAGAACAATAGAAATTATCCCATCTGAATAACAGAGAGAAGAAGATTGGAAAAAAAACCAACAACATCAAACGAGCCTATTGGCTATGACAAAATATCTAACATTCATGGCATCAGAGTCTGGGAAGAAAAGGAGAAGGTAGGATTGAAGAAGTATTCAAAGATTAATGACTGAAAATATCCCAAATTTGGACAAAGGCATAAAGCTATAGATTCAGGAAGCAGAGGAAACCCCACACAAGATAAACCCAAAGAAATCCATGACAAGAGACATCATAGTCAAATTCTGAAAACTAAAGAAAAAAATATCTTGAAGCAGCAAGAGTGAAATCTTACCTAAAGGAGAAAAACAATTAGAATGACAGCCGATATCTGATAGGAAACCCTGGAGGCCAGAAAGAACTACCACAACATTTTTCAAGTTCTGAAAGAACAGAACTGTCAACCTATAATTCTCAATCCAGAAATGAAGGAGAAACCAAACATTGTAAGGTAAAGGAAAATTAGAAGATTTGTTGCCAGCAGACCTACCCTAAGAGAATGGCTGAAGGAAGTTCTCTAAACAGAAAGAAAATACTAAAAGAATGGGTCCTGGAACATCAAGTGAGAAAAAACAATTGAAGGAGCAAAAATATGGATAAATACAATAGACTTTTCTTCTCCTCTTGAGTCTTCTAAATTACATATGACAGTTGAAAGAAAAATAACAACATTGTATAATGTGGTTCTCAATGTATGTAGAGGGAATATTTAAGACAATTATATTATAAATCAAGGAGGACAAAGGACATAAAAGGAGGTACAGTATCTACACTTCACTCAAGCTGGTAAATTGACAACATCAGTAGACTCTAAGTTATGTACATAATATAATACCTAGAGCAACTACTAAAAAGCTATACAAAGAAATGTACTCCAAAACACTGTAAATAAATCAAAATGGAATACTAAAAAAAGTTCAAGTTACCCATGAAAAGGTAGGAAAAGGAAAACAGGGAAGACAAATAGAAAATAAGAAATAAAATGACAGACTTGGGGCTGGCCCAGTGGTGTAGTGGTTAAGTTTGCACACTCAGCTTCAGCAGCCCAGGGTTCACAGGTTCAGATCCCGGACACGGACCTACACACTGCTCATTAAGCCATGCTGCGGCCACATCCCACATACAAAGTAGAGGAATATTGGCACATACGTTAATTTAGGGCCAATCTTCCTCACCAAAAAATAAATGAATAAATAAATAATAATATAAAATGACAGACTTGCACCCTAATACATCAATGATTACATTAAATGTAAGTGGTCTAAGTGTACCAAGTAAGACTGAGATTCCCAGAGTAGATTAAAATACATGACTAAACCATATGATGTCAACAGCAAATTCACATTAAATATAGGAATGTAGGCATGTTGAAAGGAAAAGAATGAAAAAAAGTATGCCATCCAAAAATTGATCAAATGAAAGCAAGGAGTGTCTGTATTAATATCATATAAAGTAGACTTCAGAAGAAAGAAAATTACCAGGGACATTTTATAATGATAAAGTATTGAGCCATCAAGAAAAGATAACAATCCTAAATGTGTATGTACCAAATAACAGAGCTGCAAAATAAGCAAAGCAAAAACTGATAGAACTGAAAGTAGAAATAGACACGTCCAAAATTACAGTTGAAGACTTTATTACTCCACTCTCAACAGTTGATAGAAAAAATATACAGAAAATCAGCAAGGATATAGATGAACTCAGCCATATAATCAACCAATAGGATCTAATTGACATTTATAGAACACTTCACCCAACAACAGCAGAACTCAAATTCTTTTTAAATATCCATTACCAAGACGAACCATATCCTGAGCCATAAAAGAAACCTTGCCAAATTTAAAACAATTTAAATCATACAGCTTATGTTCTCCAATCACACTCAAACTAGAAAATAAAATCAAATTAGAAATCAATAATAGAACAATAACAAGAAAGACTCCAAATGTTTGGACTCTAATCAAAAAACTTCTAAATAGACCATGGGTCAAAGAGAAAGTCTCAAGGGAAATTTAAAAATACACTGAATTGAATGAAAATGAAAACACATCAAAATTGGTGAGATGCAGCAAAAGCAGTACAATAAGGGAAATGTATAGCACTAAATGCTTACATTAGAAGAGAGGAAAATTATCAAATCCATAATCTAAGTGCCCATGTCAAGAAACTATAAAGCCAAAGAGAAAAATAACCCAAATGAAGCAGAAGGAAGGAAATAATAAAGACAAGAGCAGAAATCAATGAGATTAAAAGCAGAAGAACAATAGACAAAAATCAATTAAACAATGAGGTAGGTCTTTGAAAAGATCGAGAAAAAATGACACACTTCTTACAAGATTGAAAACAAAGAGAAAAATTATTCATTTTAAATTACTAAAATCAGGAATGGAACAGGGGTTTTCACTACAGACCCTGCAGATATCAAAAGAATAAGAGAATACCACAAATATCTCTATGACAAATTAGACAACTCAGATGAAATGACCAACTCCTCAAAAAGTACAAACTGTTATAGCTGATCCAATATGAAACAGATTATTTAAGTAACCCAATTACTAAGTAATTGAATTTCTTATTCAAAAACTATTGGAAAAGATGTCTCCAGGCCCAGATAATTTCACTAGAGAAGTCTACCAAACATTTAAGGTGCTACACAATGCTACACAAGTACTTCCAGAAAAGAGAAGAGGGAATACTTCTCAATTCATTTTATGAAGTCAATATTGTCTTGATACCAAAACCAGGCAATGACAGTACAATAAAGGAAACTACATACCAATATCCCTCATGAATATGGAAATAAAAATCCTTAACAAAATATTAGCAAATAGAATTCAGCAATTCTATTATTTATTATTATATTCTATCATAATAAACAGAATTCAGCAAATATATATACATATATATATATGAAGTAAAGTTTATTCCAGGGATGCAAGACTGGTTAAATATTTGAAAGTCAACCAATATAATCCACCATATTAACAGGTTAAAGAAGAAAAATCACATGACCATATCAATTAATGCAGAAAAAAAATTTGACAAAATTCAACACCCATTCATGATAAAAGCTCTCATAAAACTAGGAATAAAGGGGAAACTTCCTCAACTTAATAAAGACATCTACAAAAAAACTACAGCTAACATCAAACTCAATGGTGAAATACTGAATGCTTTCTCCCCTAAGACTGGAAATAAAACAAGGATCTCTGTTCTCACCACTGCTGTTTAACATAGTCCTGGAAGTTCTAACCAGCACAATAAGACAAGAAAAGGAAATAGTAGGCATGCAGACTAGAAAAGAAGAAATAAACTGTCCCTATTTACATATTTTCTATGTGGAAATCCCATGTAACCCCAAAAAGAGCTCCTAGAACTAGTATGTGAGTTCAGCAAGTTTGTAGGATACAACAGCAGCATACAAAAATCAATTGTATTTCTATATAGTAGCAGTCAACAAGTGTAAACAGAAATTAAAAATGAAATACTACTTACAATTGTTCAAAGAAACAAAATACTTAGATGTAAATCTAACAAAACATGTACAAAACTTGTATGCTAAAAACTATGAAACACTGATGAAAGAATTCAAATAATATAAAGAGACGCATACTGTATTCATGGATTGGATGACTCAGCACAGTAAAGATACCAATTTGTCCTTAATTGATATACACAATTAACAAAATCCCAGCAAGATTTTTTTGGAAATATACAAAAGATTATTCCAAAATGTATATGGAAAGGCGCAGGCCCTAGAATAGCTAAAACAATCTTGGAAAATAGAGAGGGAAACATCACACTATGTGACATCAAGAGTTACTATATAGCTATGGTAATCAAAACTGTGTGGTATTGGCAAAGGGACAGACACATAGTTCAATAAAACAGAATAGAGAACCCATAATTACCCCTCTCAAGTAAGGCCAATTGATTTTTGACAAAGGTGCAAAAGCAATTCAACGGAGGAAGAATATCTTTTCAACAAAATATGTTGGAGCAATCGGATATCCATAGGCAAAAAAAGAGAGAAAGCAACTCAACCTAAATCTCACATTTTATACAAAAATTAATTCAAATAGATCACAGATTTAAATGTAAATGTAAAACTATAAAACTTTTAGAAAAAACAGGAGAAAATCTTCAGGACTCAGGGTTTCAGAATGAGTTCTTAGACACACCATAAAAGAAAAATTTCTGTAAGTTGGACTTGATCAAGATTAAAAACTTTATCTGCAAAAGACCCTATTACAAGGATGAAAAGACAAGCAACAGACTGGGAGAAAATACTTGAAACCACTTATCCAACAGGGCACACATATCTGGAATATATAACAACTCTCAAAACCCCACACTAGAAAAAAAGAACAATTCAAGTGAAAAATAGGCAAAAGACATTAAGAAGCATGACACCAAATAGGATACACAGACGGCAACTGGCACATGAAAAGTTGTTCCACATCACTAGCCAATAAAAAGTGCACATGAAGACCATAATGAGTTATCACTATACACCTATCACAACAGCTAAAATAAAAATTGGTGACAACCTCAAATGCTGGGGAGGATGGGGAGAAACTGGATCTCTCATACATTGTTGGTGGAAATGTAAAATGGCAGTTACTCTGGAAAATAGTTGGGCAATTTCTTAAAAAACTAAACATATACTTACCATATAACCCAGCAATTGTACTCCTGGGCATTTATCCCAGAGAAATGGAAACTTACATCCAGACAAAAACCTGTACGTAATTGTTCGAAACAACTGTGTTGGCACTAACCAAGAATGGAAACAAGCAAAATGTCTCAATGAAGAACAAGTGGTGGTAAGCCATACCATGGAATCCTACTCAGTAATGAAAAGGAACAAGCTATTGATACAACACAACCTGGATGGATGTCAAGGGCATTATGCTGAGGGAAGAAAAGCCAGTTTCAAAGGGTCACACGCTGTATTGTACCATTTATGTAACATTTTCAAAATGACAAAATGATAGAGATGGAAAAGAGATTAGTGGTTGCCTGGTCTTAGGGATGGCGAGAGGAGGAGTGTGGATATGACTAGAAAGAGGAAGCACAAGGAAGATATTCGTGGAGAGAGATTAGTTCTGTATCCTGGTTGGGGTGGTGGTGGCATTGAATCTATACTCATGGCAAAATGACACAGAAGGACACATACACATCCTACAATGTCCAGTTCCTGATTTTGATTTTGTAGGATAGTTACCTGTGAGGTAACTGTTCAGGGAAAGTGGGGGAAGGGTACGGGATCTTTCTGTTCTCTCTTTGCAACTTCCCATGAATCTAGCAATATTTCAAAACAAAAAAGCTTTAAAATTATTCTAGTTTTTACTTATAAAATCAGTTCACCCAGATGGTCAAAAAATTAACTAGTATGTGAAAGTACAAAATGGAAACTTCCTTTTCCACCGTGTCTATCCCCAGACCCCCTCCCAAGGCACAAGCACTGTAAACCGGCTCTCCTGCTTTCTCCCAGAAAATCTTTACGCGTGTGAAATACATGCCTTTGTTTGCATGTGTTTTTAACACAAATGAGAGCATAGCATGCATATTGTTTTACACCTTGCTTTTGACTTCTTACTAATCTCTCTTGGAGATCTTTCCTTTTAATCCCTTCAGCCTTTTCTTTAAAGGCTGCATCTTATTCAGTTGTGGGTGGATCAGGCGTTTCTCCAGTCTCTTCCCCATGGCTTTTAGGACTGCTCCAGCTTTGTTTAGTAGTTCTCTTTGTTGCGTTTGACATTATAAACAGTACTACAGTGAATAAATGAGCATCATATTTACACAACTTTGCACCTAGCGGTGGTGTGAGACCCATTTCAGAAGATTCTAGTTTAAAAGTTTTATCAAACTTTTCAAATTTTTGACTTTACATTATTTGAAAAATGCTATCTTTGTCCTTCTTGACAGAGTCTCCTTTTTGGCTTCAGGAACAGGACACGGCCCTTTCCTGGCTCTCCTGCCCCCGGGTCTCCCCGTGTCTCTGTGCTCTGCTGCTTCTGTCCACTTAACTCAGATGTTAACAATGGGATTCCTCAGGGCTCTGGCCTGGGTCCTCTTTCCTCTCTTCACAGCAACCTAGAGCCATTACATCAATTTCTGAGAAGTTAAATACCACTTTGTGGTGTTTTGGTACCACAAAGTCCCAAATTTATACCTCAAGACCAGAGCTTTCATCTGAATTCTAGATTTGTATATATAACTACTTACTTGACACCTCCAATTAGATCTCTCACAAGCGTCTCCAAGTTCTTTAGACCAGAGAAGACAGAAATCTTGGTTTTCCCCTTAAACTTACCCCGTATTGCTGGAAACCCTCCCTGCTCACTGCAGCCTTTCACCCAATTACTCCAGAAAAATGGAGCTGCATCCCCAAAACATTTCCCACAGAGGCCCTCTCCCTCCTCCTCCGTGGCTTCCACCTCAGCAAACAGTGCCATCCGTCCATCTGGACAACTGCACGAGTCTTTAACGTTAAAAAACCTTGCCGCCTGCTTCAATCCATCCTCTACCCAGCTATAAAAGTCACCTTTTTAAAATACAAACTCCTCCACTGGGTCAAATCTCTTCTCTGTTCAGAGTCCTTTAATGGTTTTTCACAGTGCTTCTTTCCCCAAGTCCCTTCAGGCTTTCTCTTGCCCACTGCATTCCTTTCCTGGGGCCGCCATAACAAAATACTACAAACCGGATGGCTTAAACAGCAGAAACATATTCTCTCACAGTCCTGGTGGCTAGAAGTCCAAAATCAAGGTGTGGGTAGGGCCGTGCTCCCTCCCAAGGCTCCAGGGATAACCTTCCTTGCCTCTTCCAGCTTCTGGAGGTTCCCAGCAGTCCTTAGCGTTCCTTGATGTGCAGCCGCATCGCTCCAATCTCTGCCTCCGTCATCACCTGAACTTTCTCGCTGTGTCCTCTGTCTGTGTCCAAGTTTCCTTCTTATCAGGACACCAGTCATTGGATTAGATCCCACCCAACTCCAGTATAACCTCATCTTAACTTGATGACATCTGCAAAGATCCTACTTCCAAATAAGGGTCTCATTCACAGGTACCAGGGGTTAGGTGTCTTTTCAGGGGGACACAATTCTACCCACTACACCCATCTCCTCAACTTCTCCATACACTTCTCTCTCTTCACTCATTGGATTCCCCCACGCTGGGGCTCTCAATTCCTTAACAGGACTACGCTCTGTCCTATTGCAGGCCCTTTGGACACCCCCTATCCTTCCCCTGGAATGTTCTTCCCCATCTCCTAGTCACCACATGGCTAGCTCCTTCTCTTCTTTTGGGTCTCAGCTTAAAGACTATCTCCTTGCCCACCCTAAATAAGCCCCCTCTGATACGTTCTGCCTCCTGTTCGTTTTTGTCATGAACTTATTATACCTGGAAGTTATTTATATTTCTTTGCTGCATACTTAAGTTTCTCTCTGTCTGGAGCCGCTCAACCAAGAGAACTGTCTGTGATGACGGACATGCTCTGGAGCTTCGCTGACCAGCATGGTGGCCGACAGCCACACGTGTCCATTGAGCTCTTTGAAACGTGGCTAGTGACACTCAGGAACTAAATGTTTCATTTTATTTAATTTATATTATTTTAAATTTAAATTTATGTAGCCACAGGTGGCTAATGGCTCTCATGTTCTGGACCCGGGTGCTCTGGAATCTCAGCTTTGGACCGACAAGTACAATGTCTGTTTTATTGACATGCGTGTACTTAACAACTCCCACAGGGCAAGGGACAAGGTCGTTGTTCAATCAATATTTAAATGAGTGAAAATGGAACCTCACTTTTTATTGCATTTAATAATATTGAGGTTGAGCATCTTTTCATACATTCGTTGGCCAACCTTTTTATTTCTTTTTTCCATGGACTGTCCTTTTGTCCGTTTAGCTCTTGATTTTTAAGTACTTTTCCATATTAGGAAGTTAATATATACATATTTGCCTATCAAATATGTTGCAAATATTTTCTGCAGATTGTAGTTGGTATTTTTATTGTGGCCTTTGCCATATGGAAGTTCTAATTTTACATGTAATCAGTGTTACCAATCTATTCCTTTATGGTTTCTGGGCATAAACTCTTTGTAAAATGCTTTTATATTATACTTCTTAAAGTGCTTTATATTCCTTCTTATCCCGACATTTTTCAGAAGGAAAGAAAACCCCAACCATAGGTTGGTATTTCTAGTTGCATCGTGTCATTTTTTTTCTTAGCAGAGTAATAAATTTCCACAAAGCAAATAGCCAATAACAACTGTGAGAAGAGGTAGCAGAGAGTTAATGCACACTGAGAACTGTAAAAAGAAGAGTTTCATATTCACTGAATTATAATTTCATCTGGGGGTTGATTGATTTGATTTTTTTTTTAATTTTTTTCCCCAAAGCCCCAGTAGATAGTTGTATGTCATAGCTGCACATCCTTTTAGTTGCTGTATGTGGGACGTGGCCTCAGCATGGCCGGAGAAGCAGTGCGTCGGTGCGCGCCTGGGATCCGAACCAGGGCCGCCAGCAGTGGAGCGCACACACTTAACCTCTAAGCCACGGGGCAGGCCCTGATTTGATTTCTTAAGACGGAAATACCTTTTAAGAAACCCGGGGGGCCGGCCCGGTGGTGTAGTGGTTAAGTGTGCAGGCTCCGCTGCGGCGGCCCAGGGTTCAGATCCCGGGTGCCAGCCGACGCACCGTTTGTCAAGCCATCCTGTGGCTGCGTCCCATATAAAGTAAAGGAAGATGGGCACGGAGGTTAGCCCAAGGCCAGTCTTCCTCAGCAAAAAGAGGAAGATTGGCAACAGATGTTAGCTCAGGGCAAATCTTCCTCACAAAAAAAAAATAAAAATAAAAAATAAATTAAAAAAGAAACCCCGCACACCAGGACAGATGCTCAGAGCTGTGGTCAAAAGTAGGATTCTGATGGGTGGGATGCTCATGTTGGAACCCCCGCCACAGGAACAGGCTGAAATACATGCACTTCAGAGTGCAGATAGAAGCCTAACACAGAGCCTGCCTCGCTGAGTGAGTGAGTCATTCCATCTTATATTCCTATTTCTTTCTTTGTGCAAAGGACACTCTTACAATGACCCATTTCCCTAGGCCCATAGGCCGTGACTAACACCGTGGTTGTAAAGCCCAGTAGGAATCTCCACATATAGCACCAGGCATGTGGGAGGATAAATCATCTGGTGTAGACCAGCATGGAGGTCTCTGTGTCCTGGACCCCGTGGCACCCCTGCAGGAGGAGCATCGCTCTGGTGGCGGAGGGTCTACTTCGTTAACGAACGCCAGATGCCTTTCACATCTTACCCACCGCGCTCCAAATTATTGTATTTCTCATTGTAGTTTAATAAATTTTCCTACTGTTGTGACACCTGACAGGCACTGCCTATGTTGGTGGATGATCCACAATGTGAGCAATTCATTGTTGACTGTAACAAATACCTGTCAATTTTAGACTGACAATTTCCACTTCTGTTAAATTGCAGGAAAAAAAGATAAAACACCCTCTCCTATGATATTATGA
Source organism: Diceros bicornis minor (assembly GCF_020826845.1). Lineage (NCBI taxonomy): Eukaryota > Metazoa > Chordata > Mammalia > Perissodactyla > Rhinocerotidae > Diceros > Diceros bicornis. The sequence goes on from NC_080755.1 coordinate 64,778,286, forward strand.
AAAGAAATAAGAAAATACTTGATATGTGCTTTTACAGGTTTGAACAAAACCTTTAGCTTTAGCTTTCACATATTCCAAAAACAAAAAAAGAAGAACGAATAGAACAGAGCTGACATTATATCAGACTGATGGCTACATCACACGGTTTTCTCTTCACATAGATACACCTATGACTACATATGACACATGTATCTTTGAACTGAGATTCCATCATATCAAAATGAAAAAACTAGATCTCGTTACCAAAAAATTGAACTAGGAAAATGTTTCTGGCTCCAAGAGTCTCTACTTTGTAAAACGAACATAATTAGAAGGACCATAAACATTTTAATCATTTCCTTGAACACGTACACGTGTGTACCTGGTGAATCTCTTCCATAGGAAACACTAGCCCTTTCCCTAATGGCACATTTTCTTAATGGCTTTGCTGTTCCTGAGTTCATTTCATTGCACTGTTACTTGTTATATCCGACATGAGTTAATATTGCACTTAAAAATATTGAAAGGCATTTCTCCACCACATCAACTCGCTCCACCTGCAGAGGAAGGGAGAGACAGTGAGACCAATAAGAAGGAAACCCATTGGGTCCAAATATCCTGGAAGCACGTTTAAAACTCAAGTTAGAGGAAGAAGATGAGACATAGCAGGATGCTAGAATAAATATCTCTCAAAACGTGGATGAGAAATATTCCCCCAAAAAACACCCTAGGGGTAAAAGGGGAATTAGATACCCCCATGCTGGGCCAAAAGCTCGATGCTGGGGGCTCTGTGTGGGCAGCACTGAGCCAGCTCTCCCAACAGTGTGGGGCAGGGGCAGCCTGGGAGCTGACTCGGGAACCGTCCCCCCAAGGACAGAAGCCCAATGCTGAGAAGTGCATTTGCAGGTATCCTGACAATCGACATTCGCGAGCAAGCTCCACAAACACTTCTTTTCCACTAATAATCTTTTTTTGCATTAATAATCTGACTGTGTTGCCTATCACAAATTCACTAATTACATATCCATTCACTTAAATGTTTATCAGTGGAGGCCTGCCCTTAGAAAGGCACATAAAACTGAGGAGTATCGCGGGAGGCTTCCTTAGAGGTCATCTAGACTAACACTCCAGTCTGCCCTAAATCTAGAGATGAAAAAGCCAAGGTCCAGAGAAGCAACCTCTCAAGGTCACATCGCCAGGCCCTGACAAGGCCAGCACTAAAACCAGGGCCCCCCTCCTAAGCCAGCCAGATCCTTCTTCCATTACAGCACATGGTAATTCCCGCTAGATGGAAAACAGAAATATTGAGGAGGTCCTGGGAGGGCTTTATTTCTTGAATAGAAAGTGAAGACTTGACATTCTTTAAGACTGCCGGTGACTCCAGACAAGCCGTATTAAATGATGAAGTGGGAACAGGGTGAAAAATCTAAGGGTGAAAAAAAAAGGAACTTTTTTTTTTAAACAAATTGCTGTAGATTTCAAAGCACTTAGAATTATTATTTTCCTTTCATATCCTTGGCTCCTTTTTGGATTCTGGGTCCTGTTCAAATGTTAGTCTTACTGGAGTGTTTTATTGAGGCCAAATTAACATTCAAACTGGAATTAATGCTCCCCTTTGTTCTGCAAACTCAGACGTCCAGATGTCACCTAGGTGTTGACCACATTTTAACACTCAAGAACATTTCACACCAGAAAAACACATCAATTTACCAAGAGTAGGACCCTCAAACTTTTAAACTCTAATCCATATTGGCTGCTGGAAGGGGCTTTCCCTGCCCCCACCCCTCCCCGCTCTCCCTGCTTGGGTATTTCTCGTGCATTGCATTATCCCGGCATTAGTGACTGCCGGCGGACTGGAGTCTTTCCTTCCATACTCTAATCCCTCACCGTTACCTTCTTTGTGTTCTGCCCCAAGGCAGGAAGAGGGAGATAAATCTTGTTCCCTGTGGGTTGTCACATCGCAGGGCTTGCTGGGGCCTTCCACTCAAGCTCTCTGGGCACGGAGTGCCAAGACTCAACATGGCTGAATACAGGGTTCGATTTCGTCTTGGCAGAGGCATGGACTTTCCGCAGACAAATTAACATTGTTTCATCTCATTTTGACACCCTAATGTCTTTTCCATACACCTGCTCTGACATTTTTATGAAATCATTGCATCCCAATCAACTGAGGGTGGAGTGGCATCATTACACCAAACATTCTGAAGTGTGGCTTATTTTTCACATCTAAATATCTCATCCCCACGTGCCGCTTTGGAGAGAGAAAATCCAAATCTAACACCCTGCAAATTTAAAAGTCTAAATGCAAGTTTGATTTTACAGTCTCTCTATTTACAATGTGTACCATGCATAGCTGTGTTCATATCTGGGTAAATGGATAACTTTTATAAAGTAAGTCAAATCTAGGACTTTTGTAGAAAACTTATTTCCCCATGTTTCATCATTTTAAAATTAAGAAATACTAATGGATTGACGTTCCTGAACCGTCATAAAATAGTAACTATTACTGTTGTGATTAATGTTAATGATAATATTCTTCATTTTTGAAATGCTTTCACCTACTTCCTACCACATATGGCACAATAAACGCCAGCACGATTTATTTATTATTGGCTTAAATTTACAGGCAGAAAAGTGACGTTAAGAGATGTTGCATGTGGTGTTTAAGGCACCAAATCTAATTAATGGGGGGGTTAAATTTTAGTCTTTTAACTTCCAAACCATCATATCATAAAGCACATTGTGAGAGAACACGGTTCTTAGTGACTCTGCATGTTACTATTTCTAATTGTTGCTAAAATGAATTTCTACATCCTTGAGTTTTTGCTTTATTTTTTAATCAGTGTCATTTTGTGATCCAAGAAATAGCTAACCTAAATCATCCACGTGTGGGCTCTGTGCAGTTAACTGAGTTTTTAGAAAGGCCCACGCTGGAAAGCATTTTGTCAAATACTATTGCTTCTGAATAAGATGGTGAGGAAAGGCTTTTTAAGTGAAGTCTCAAACTGTAGTGCCCCCTGTGTGTGCTGGGCAGGAAACTTCTACGGTTTGCTGATAAAGAAAAATGTAAAACAAACATCATGGAAATTGTTCTCATCAGTGCAAAATGGCAGAAATAGTTGTTTAGTTTGCTGGTGCAAAAACACGCTTTTAACAAATTTGAAACTAGTGTTCCTCTGTCTAAAATGCCAGATTGCTTTCCACTTTCTCCTCATCCACCTCAAATACTTTTACTCATCCTACAAGACCTTAGCCAAATGCCGTTTTTTCCTAAGTCCTCCAGATAAAGCTAATAATTATTAACCTTTTATGCATCCACTTTCGCCAAACATATTAAACTATTATACTTAATTCAATTCACTGATTTCTGTGTTCATGTCAATTGCCCATCCTCTCCACTCCCAAAATTTAGCTCGTAAAATCCTCCAGGGCAGAAATTGTATGTTATAATTGTCAAATCTCCAGTGATTAGTGAGTAGAAAGCTAGGTAAATGAACAAATTTTATTGTAGCCTTCCAAAACAAAACATTACCCCCCCCTTCTGAATGATCTCCCTATCTCTCTACCACGCAGGTAGAAAAATTATTAAATCCTTATAGACCCAAATCAGTTCAACAAATATTGATTTCTACATTTAGTTCAGTGATGCAAGGTTATGCACAGACCTGCCATTTACCTCCATCGTTTTCCTAGTAATGTAATCACGTTTATCTAACTTAGAAAATATTTTAAGATATCTACCTATTTCGAAAACAAGTTCATCGGGGTGCATCTGCAGTTTAAATTAAAAAATTCTGTAAGGAATCCAGGAGCGAGAGGTGAATTCATTCTTCAAAGATCCTTCCAACCTTAGTTTCTTTTCCAAGCCCAATTAGTGGCATTTTCTGGAGTTTAAGGTATTAACACTCTTGAGGAGAATGTGCACGGGGAATTTTACTTTATTTTGTGTATGACCCCATTCGGGTCTATTTGCTCTACTGAGCTGTTAACTCCTCACACCTCTGGTAATTCTAATGAGTGCAAACTTGACAGAATTAATGATATTGTATGGTGATTGTACATGGTTTAGCCTTCTCAAAGTTTGCCATAAATAGCAAAGGGCTGAAGAAAAAACTTTAGGTGCTAGACTTTTTGAATTGTGGATATTAAAAACGGAGTCTTTAAGCTGCTGAGTGTCATGGATCACTCTATCTAATTCCTGTGAGATTATTTGTGTGGGCAATGGGCTTGTGGTTTCAGAAAGCACCTAGGAACTTTCTGCATAACTTGTATTTCATGGACACGTGGTGGGAAGGTTGATCTTAGCTGATGTCACACTTGCCCACACTTCCCAGGGCCCTGGCGTGGATGGGACTCTCCAATCTCAAGATCTACCTGTACTAACTATGTTCTGATGCCACAGGAGGAGAATAGGGTCTCATATGTACACTCAACACAGCATAATGATCCTATACTGAAAACTTTTCGAGGCCCCGATCATCGGCGAAGTTTCTCTTCGAAGTCTTGATTCCCTTTTGTTGGAAACCCGAGGGTCAGTTTCACCAGAAATAAGCCTACTGGAGAATAAGTGATCCAGCCTCGTCGCCAGCCCCTTCCCCCTGTGCTCTGAGTGGGCTGTGAGCCCTTTGGAGCGACCCCAATCCCAATCAAAGTAACCGAGCCAGTGTCTGAGGAACAAGAGCGGCAGTAGACTGACAACAGGCCATGGGTAACAGATGAAACCTCCACCGGATTTCCAGTTCACCAACCGAGTAATGGCCTTAGGCCTTTCGCCCCTGCCAGGTTGCCATTGTCATGTGTCTGAGCTATAATTTAGGTTTTTAAATTCCAAAGAGTTGGCAGGGGGTGATGTTTGGCTTTTCAGCAGTGTGAGCTCCTCTGCGTGTGTGCCCATAAAACACGAAATGAGAAATACACGTGTAGAGAAAGATGAAGGTAGAAGCTGAACACTAAATATCATGGTGCTGCCATTCCCAAAGCATTCTTGGACAGGTTGTGTCATTAGGAGCCTCAATTCTTCTCCTCCACACGCCCACAACCACACGCAAGCCCACCCCCTAGCCCGTGCACAGGGCTGGGTTTCGTCAGTCAATATTTAATGAAAAGAAACAATAAAAGTGGGTTGAATTGTGGATGGTCTTAACCACCGTTATTCCGCCTGTAGGTAGCAGGAAGTGTGTCTCACCAATTCCAGTCTGGCTTGACTGTGGACTGGCTTTCTTTCTGGAAAGAACTTCCTCTCTGGCTGCTATTTATCCAAAATCTCGTCAGTCTATTCATTGGAAATTCCAAGCGTCGAATAGGTTCAATGGCAGATAAATATTGATGTGATGTCAACTTGTTTGTGCTGAATTCCTCATAAACGGAGGTGAGGTTTCTTTCTTAGGATCGCGCCCAGGCCACCCCTTCCTCACAGGTGTCCGTTGGTGAAACCAGAAGTGTGCACAACTACGTCCACCTTCTGTTCTGGCTGGTTCATGAGCTGGAAGCCACGTGAAGATCAGGGCCTCCTGAAGATTATTAACGAGAAAACTGTTTAGAACAATGAGTTCCATGGTTACAGTTCCTTCACCTTGAAAACGAACACCCAGAGGTCGCCACACTGGAGTCGCTCCTCCGAAAGTTGGCCCTTGTCTGTTATGCAGGTTCTGTGCAGGTCGTCATTGTTCAGCCAAGAGCCTAGCTGTGTAGGGAACTAGAGAAAGAGACCAAGTTTGGGAACCATCTCACACCCTAAATGTAGACGGGTTTGCGAGGAGACGTCTTGGAACTGTACGAGGTAAACACAGTTTAAGTCGCCTGCTTTGGAGAGATAAGTGCTCAGGGTTCTGTAAGCTAAATGCACACTGCTGAAATTTGATTGAAAACTTTGTGATGTGAAGACCGAAAATCACAAGGAGTAGGCAGGCAGTGCTTAATCTTCTGTTGGATGACAATTCCAGATAGACTGATAGAGATGCCTGCTTCCTGATAAACCAGTCAATATTGCAGATGGTAGATATCCACGGGAAACAGACACTGGGAAAGGACGAGGGGGTGGGGACCAAGGCATGTCTGTGTCGTCATCCTGCTCTCAGCTCCTTGCTAAGTAAGGTGAGACCTGTAATTTGTTGTATGACGTTATCATACTACAGACCCGAAAACATCCAAATCCTTCCAGGTAGACCATTCTAATCCCGGACACATGCATTCTTCAGCCATGTCATTTTTCCATTACAAACGACACATGTTAATCAATCCTAAAAATGGAAGTGGAGAATAGTCTTTGAAAGAAATCTCTCTACTTCAAGAAAAGCCAAATTTTCAGGCAGAAAATTTTCTAGTTAGCTTGTGCTTAAAATTCTTGTTTTTTTGTTTTTAAAGCACAGGCAGGAAGATACAACAAACGCTCACAAAAGAACCGGAGGAATCACTGTTTTAGCTAAAGGACTAGAATACGCACACCTGCAGTGAATAAAACGAGAGAAGAGTGAGCCTTGAGGTTTTTCATTGTGAGCATTCGCGTGTGCACAAGCGCATGTGTGCACACCCATCAGAATGTCTGCCTGTGTACCTATATGCGTGTGCCAGCTGCTGGTAGTACGTTTATTGCTGCACTACTTTGGAGGGAATTTGAGAAGATATCTTTGAATATGGTTGTCTTAATGGATTTTATTTATTAAATAATTCATTAGGTTTTTCTTCTGGAAAAATTTCCAACTGTACAGAAAGAAAGCCAAGAGAGAAGAATGTTTATCACAAGGAGGGGCTCTGAAATATCTTTGCTCTGGATTCTTTATTAGGTAAAACTATGTCACACTGCCATTCCTGTTGGAAACTATTCATTTAATTTCCCTCTTTTGTAGATATTTTGTTTTCTCCTAAATGTCAGTGCTTGCTGGGGGAAAAAAATATTTTTGGTTGCTTCTTTAGGGGCTTCTTGCTGTATGCCTCCACCTGCTGGAAAGAATCAGGCATGTTTGTGAAGTGCAGCTGCAGCACCGAATATTTAGGAATGTCTGTTTTCACATCACGGAAGAAAATAGAAATTATAAATATATAGAAGTTTACTCATAAAAATCATGTGTAAATTAAATATTATGCATCAACCTACCACAAAATTGTGTAATCGAGGCATTTTAAAAATAGTTTGAATTGAAAATAACTTCATTTTATGGAAAACAGAGTTTATAGTGATGCAAGTAATCCAGAATATTTATCAAAATATCGTCAATTAAAGGTGAGATGTAAATTGTGACATTAAACCTCTGAATGTTAACAAATATTCTCATTTCCCAAGCCACAATATATCATTGTTATCAGCGATTGGAAAGGAAGCTGCATGTTGCTCTATATGGAATGCCTGTTTTACACAACAGTACATTCTGATAGGTATCCATGTGCTGTGACACGTATATAAATTCTAAGAATTCATATAATTTACCTGATAGATCAGGAGCCATTACAGTCTGCTGTGTAAATTCATATTTTGGCACTCTTTAAAAAGTGGATTATTATTGACCCAATAGACCATAACAGTTCCAAAGAAGCCATTACTGTCTGTTGTGTAAATCCTTCATGGTGTGTGTTTTATTGACCCTTTGGAGCCATCAGGGTCTGTCTTGTCAGTCTAGCTGCCATACATGTGCACCAAACCCATGTGCTAGAAATGCCTCGGAAATTGAAGCTGTAGGCAAATTACCCCATTCTTGTCCAATAAGCCACCGTAATAAAATTGGATATTTCTACTGCAGTTTCTTTCTCTACCTCCAGAATTCCATTTCCCTGTATTTATACAGAAGGTGGAAATTTGAGATGTGGATAAGAAAGTGGTCATTTGACTTCAAAATTGAAAAAAAGAAAAAAGAAAGCAAGCATGGAGAAAAAAGTGAAGGCAATTTTTGCTTTGTGTGAAAAGACATGTCAAAGGCAGCGAGAATTTACCAGCTTCCGGAGTTTGGCAGAGACGCAGTGAGATTTCTCTACTTTGTGCTTTTTGGAACCCAAATAAAATCTTTAATTGTCTACATGCTTATTTTGTGTTTCTCTACCTACCTGGCGTCTTCTTACATTAAAAAATAAAAACAGACACTGGAATATTTTGCCAGGAAGCACTATTAGTTATCTGCACCTTCAGGAGAAATAGAATGAGAGACTTGGAGGCTGAAAGCTGGAGGGTCGGGGGTGGCAGTGCTCCCCTGGGCTGGAGGTGGTCTGAGCTCAGCGACCCCCACACGCGCACGGCGTAGACCAGCGTGTTCGAAATGATGATTAAGCTGCTTGAGCTTCTGCTTCCTGATATTGCTAAAACTGTGCAAATCAGCGTGGATTCCCCATCTTCAGAGACAGGGTATATTCTAGAAATCAAGCTATGAACAAAACGTTCAGGCTGGTATTACTCGCAGGCGATGGAGGCCTGATGTCGCTAGTTGTACAGCCTCACTTTCTGCCTTGGAGCAAATCATTGGTACGTTTTCGAAGCTAGGGAGAAAATGCTTATGGAAGGATGGTTTCAAAACATCCAGTCAGCAAAACATATCTGCTTAAGAGGCCAATACCCTTCCAATTATAGAAGGAAAAAAGAATAGGAAGAGTGAAATTAAATGCTATAAAATTTTTTGCCCCAAAAAATAGTAAACACACATTTTTATACTGTGTAATTTCAATCTATAATTATTATAGTTGATAGCTGAAATTCTGAAGTTCAGTAGCAACGTGACAAATGGAAGACAGAATGAGAGCAACCTCAATAAGCTAGGTTTTTAGTTCCATACCAAGTCAGATAAATAAATGGCTAGAGTTAAGAACAACAAATTCATAAGGAATCTCCAGTGTGATTCTCTTGGGAAAATCTCCTTTATTTTCACGTTGCAAATATCTACTAACCCCTACATGGCACCTCCTGCGTGCTCAGGAAGAAAGAGCAAAGCGCGTCTTCGTAACGCTGGGAATAAAGCGTGAGAAAACTCTTCACAGAGCCGCGGCATAACGAATCTCAACTGGTCGTCTGCCTTCCTCTGGGGAGAATTCATTTGAACTCATCCCAAAGAGCTGGCTATGTACCCTGGAGGTCTCCAGCGGCTCCCGAGAGAAGATAGCCATGTCACACAGCGGTGATACAGGTTGGCAGCCACTGCTGAGAAGTTGAATGTATATGATGGTGCATCTCGTAAGGGAATCCCAGCCCCTTTCCGGCACCCACCAGGGCCTGTCCTCAGCCTGCTCTCGGGCAGGAGAGGGTTAATGCTCTGCCGCTGCCTGGCAGGGTCCAGCTGAAACAGATCAGTTGGGAACCCTCTCTAGGCCTCCCCATCCTCCTCCTCCTCCTGCTCCTCCTCCGCTGCATTAACCCTCGGAAACGATCCAGAGACCCAGGACAGAGGACGGCCAGCCTGACTGCATCTCTGATTCATTTATTCAGGACACACACACACACACACACACACACACGCCTCATTTTGCCTCGTGATCCCTTTGCCTCTTGCTCTGATTAGAATAGGAAGTTCTATTTCCAAACACAGTGTTTTCTAACAGGGCTATTTTTGTAATATGATATGCCAAGTTCCTGCCTGCTTAAAAAATATTTGCACATACACACACACACACCCGAGCATGGAGCCTTCACATGCTGATGATCCTGCTTCTTGCCAAGGGAATCCCTAGGTAGACACGGCCCTGAAAGTGAAAATGCCCTCTGGTCTCGAAAGCATGGCTGCTGAGGCGGGGTGAGGTCACCATCACCAATGGGCCAGCTGCCCAGGCGGCACCCATCGCCAGGAACACGGCTCTTGGAGGGCAGCACGGACGAGCAGTTCACGTTCACAAGGTTAAATCAGTACCCACCTATTTACCAACAGAAAACAAAATTCCACGGCTCTTTCACTTCGAAAGAAGGGGGTGGAAACTGGAAATTAATTATCTGAAGTAAATGGAACTCTAGAAGAATTAACATTTTTTTTAAATCCCCTTTTTTCCCCTGTTTTTTGTTTGAATTCTGGTCTGGCCCGCATACAAGGAAATTGGCACTCTCTGTCACCAACAAGCATTTGAGTGTTTGGCAAAATTACGATGCTGGTTCCTTCCCCAACAGCTGAATGAAAGAGTTACAGACCCAGAGGAAAGGCGGGAGACCCTGAAGGCGGATTCATAATCCGCATTTCTAGGGGATCCTCTGCCCAGAGGGTTCTCTGCAGCGTACACTCACCCTCACTACGTTGCAAATGTGTTTGCGCCATCAATAAATCACATTTCTAACACTGTACTAATTACAGGGGCAACATTGCATATAATAAAACTTGACACCCATCGCTGCTCCAAGACCATCCTCTGGAGTACGGTGGAGTTCAGCCATGGTCTCTGATTGTGACGACATCCATCCAAAACGTGCCTTCACTTTTCACGTCAGACACAGGAGCAATCTTCCAGAAATCAGAGAGGGAACATCCTTTCAGATCGATTCTGGTCAGATTCAAATTTTTTCTCTAATTTTTATCATTTATTGTATTTCAGGCCCAAAGGGCGAAATTGATAGCCAGAGAAACTGAAACTTGTATGGAGAAAAGCATGCGGGCAGGCCCTCTCTTCTGCGGGAAAGGAAAGTGAGCATTTCCAAGATGCTTCCCATGAAGAGACACGTGGTTAAGGGAGACAGCCTCTCGTGGGGCAGAAGGGAGACCGCATGCGCAGCGACGGGCAGTCCCTGCCAACTTCGCCTGGCACTGCCCCCAGCGCCCCACGAGGGAGAGGAGCCGCTGACCCCAATGGAATGGGGAGGGCATCCCTGCTTCACAGTCATGCCCAGAAAGCAAAGGCTGGCACTTCCTTCCTCCCTCAGGCCTGCGTCCTCGGGCTCATGTTTAGAAGGTGTTTTGTGAATGATGGATATGGAGAGCTAGTGCTTTTGTTTAAAAGGAATTTAAAAGGAGGGAAAACACTTGAGATCTTAGAATAAGAACCTTGATTCTTCTCTTGCATCCATATCTGTAAGTCTATTAAAGGCTGTTAGGGCCTGCCAAGGGGTTAGTCCTCGTGGAGAGACGGAGGGAGAGAACAAACACGGCCTTCCTCATTCCCCTCTGTTAGGCCTGCCAAGTACACGGGTCCTGAGAAAATCGGGCTCCTCGTCGGAGAGGGAAGCGGCTCGGGAAGCGTTTCCTCTCTGACTTCTGAGTCAAGGAAGGAGGAAGGAACTCCCCGAGCAGGATGGAGACCTCTGCACAGCTCAGATGTCCTCGCTGGGTGCCATGAGGGTACCTCACTGGTCAGAAAGAAAGAAAACCAGCCCTGTTTTTGGAATTCTGAGCATTTTTTAGGGGCCAGTTAGAGCAAAGGGAGGGAGGAGGGCAGAGCCAGCGGAGTATGCAAAACGGAGAGAATTGCCCTCCCACACATACAACCCATACCTGCCGCTGCTCAGCTCCAGAGAACTGGGGAAGTGCTCCATTAACCCTGCCCCGCAGACAGCGCAGCAAAGAAGGGGCCTCCAAGGGCCGGGCCCTTATTTGGCAAGTGGGAGTGGGATGGGGGAATCCTAATGGTCACAAACAGGGAGCCCTGAGGGATCTGACCTGTGGCCTCTAATTATCTGTACATCTTTAATATCCTAGGGTTCATTATGTCAGATCCAAAAAATAAAGGATCAAGTGATAGGGATCCATATTTTAAGCTCATTTATTGCCTTGCTGGAATGAAAAGGGAGGGGAACTCACAACAACTTGCCCTGCAAGGCAAAGGGTCTTGACTTCTGAGGCCGACTGAGTTTTTAAGGACCTGAAGAAGTAGAGACACTCAACCTCAGAGGCTCGGTGGAGGTGGGGGTCTCGGGGTGCGGCACCCACCCTCCCCTCCTGGGAAGTTGCCCGTAAGCAAGCACGTGTCACTGGATGACTTTCTGTTTCTCCACGACAGGCAACATCATTTACGACCCATTATGTAATGACGCAGGCATTATAAATTGAAAAAATATCTTGTAAGACGTTGTGAATAAACATTTCTGGAGAACAAACCAGAGTCCAGGAAACGCTGGGAGAGGGAGAAGCACCCTGGCTGGTCCTGAGTTCCTTTCTCTTCACAAGTATAAACAAGATGCCCTGATCCTAGGGAGAGAGAGGACAAACAGGAGAAAAAGGAGGGGAGTGGGCGTGGGGAGCAATCGGGCCAGTTCTCCGGCCAGGACAGAAGTAGGCCAGATTTCAGTGGCAAATTCCAACTATTCCTCCACGGTTTTATCTCCGATGTTCAAAACAGTGTCATTATCTACTTTACCGCTTCCTTAAATGAAGATTCCGCATCCCTCTCCTTGTGTGTGCGCACTTCTCAGTGAAGCCAGCAGTCCAAGTGTCCAATTTATAACGTCTCTGCTCCTGTTGCCTGTGACTTCTCCTGCTTTTAACCTGAATCTCTAACCTATTTTAAACACGCCATTTTCCCCCACATTAAGAGAAGGGATCCTTTTTTCTCTTTCTGTATTTTTCCCCCAGTAGATGAACTTTCAATGCAATGGTGTGCTCATCCTGGCTGGCCCCCCGCCGCGAGTAATTGTCGAGAGGAGAATAGGGGAATCTAAGAGCCTTTGTGGAGGGGAGCAGGGAAGACAGACATGATTATGATTTTGAATTGGAAGCTCTCTTCTTTTCTTCCCTTTCATTTTTTTCCTCTCCTGGATCTAACAGCTGTTTCCCATCACAACTGGTGTTTGAAAGACATTGCAGAAATGCGTGTATCAGTATCACAATTAGTTTCACAGGCGGCTAACAACTTGCCGTCCGTGCCTGATTTCATCAGGACCGCTCTGATTTATGCTTGTTTGTCCCAGTGGCCGCTTCTCTGGGCCAATTCCACGAGGAGGGGCCCTGCCCACCGGCGCTCCCTTTGGGGTGCTGGTGCAGAGAGACACCCTCCAGTGGCTGCCTGCTTGTGGAGGGTGGGTGAGGGGGGCCAGGGCTCCTTGCCGGCAGGAGAACCCCATGCCTGCAGACTCTAGAGACAGCAGAGCCAGTGTTCTTCCCCTCTTCTTGCCCTGCTCCCCTCCTCAACCTTTAAGGTCAAAGATAGTTCCAAGCTTCACATTAGTTCAGACATGAAAGCGCCGAGCTGTGGTGGGGAGGCTGCTGTCAATGGTGCCAAATTATGCGTGTCTCGTTTTTGTGGTGTGATCTACTACCGTTCATTAGGGACTGAGCTGAGACCATCGACTCATTTTTCTTAGGGCTGCGAGCTGGTCTGCAGGGAGCCCCAGCGCTGAGAGGCCCATCATCCTTTGCTCACTCAGCAACTTTCCTCTTTGGATTTTTTTTTTATGAAAAATTTTCATGCAAAATAGTGGAACCAGGCCTTCAACAGAGAAGTGAATGGATCAGATCTTGCACAGATCAAGGGCAGGGATCTAGTGGAAGTGGTAACAGCTTGGAAACATTTAAAAATCCGAGTGCTGACAGGCAAGCAGTGTCTCCTGTGTCGAGATGCAAAGGCTGGGCCTTAATGACGTACATAAAAATAAGGCAAGGGGGCATGACTCACCCTGGAATTTTGGAATTCACATTGAATTGTAGGTAGCACCTCAAAAAGGCCAGGCAGACCACACCAATATGTCAGGGCTTCTCCCTCTTTGGTAAACATACGAGAGACTCGAGCTACAAGTTAGGAAAGTGACACACACCAGGCTAAGAGCAACGTATTTCTGTTTCTAAGTGACCAGGATTGGGTCAAGGAGACTCAAGAAAACCAGTGCAATACCCTGGCAGTGCAATAGTGAAGGGATGGAGAGGCCTCTCCTCCACTCCGGGTCCTCCAGCTGCTATATCCCGTCTTGGCAACTTCTGGTAGCGGAGAAATGAGACCATCAGGGCAGAGAAGGACAGTGGAGAGTCCTGAGCACGAGCGCTGAACGAACTGGGGCTCTGTAAGCCCCCCACATCCCTCCCCTTCCACAGGGAGCCCCCTTCCTCAGTCTTCATTTCTGGGGAGCAAATGTGCTGGCCCAGGATTTAGAGGCTGAAGTACCCAGGACTGCCAGCAGGGAAGGAACAGAACAAACAGGCTTCCCAGAGGCCCTGGGGAGTAGGAAATGAAGTCGTCTTCTAGAAATCCTTCTGATTACATCACATCCACTCCTGCTTCTAATGGGGTCCAACTGCAAGAAAGGTGGAAACCAGCACGGGCCCTCATGCCCCAGACAGACCCGAAATTACCATTCCTCCCAAATCCAAGGAAGCTGCCTGCCAGATTACAGATAAAAAAAAGAAAACCTCAGGCAGGCCCCACGGCCTAGTGGTTAAATCTGGCACACTCCGCTTCAACAGCCCAGGTTCATGGGTTCATGCGTGTGGATCCTGGGTGTGGACCTACCCCACTCGTCAGCCATGCTGTGGCAGTGACCCACATACAAAATAGAGGAAGAGGGGTGCAGATGTTAGTTGAGGGCAAATCTTCCTCAAGCAAAAAGAGAAATATTGGCAACAGCTGTTAGCTCAGGGCCAATCTTCCTCAGCAAAAAAGAAAAGAAAAGAAAACCTCCTGGAAATACGCCCTCAGGTGGCGATGGTGTAGACAGCTGCTAGAATTTGTGCAGAGGCCTCACTGGCAAACGACAATCTTTCATGTCCCTGAGCTCAGCAGCCACAAGTGCCAAGGAAGTAAAGACCTGAGTCACCAGCAGTCATCAAAATCTGTTGACAATGAATGAAAAAAAGAAAGATCTGAAAGTCTGTCCTCAAGGTGCTAAACGGTGCTCTTTGGTTTTATGCCTGTGCTGCTAATTATCTCATATTCTGGAGAAACTACAACAGAAACCAGCAAAGACTACAATTCCTTTTGTGTTTTTGTTTGTTGCGTGTCATATTTTGAGGCAAGAGTTCCTTGACGGGGGTGTGGTTTGTTTCCTTGTTGCTCAGGCCGGGCACTGAGCAGAAAGAAGTTTCATACAGTCTAACTTACAAAATTATTTAAAGAAAAAAGGCAAGACTGCCTTCAAACGCCAAAGGAGATGGAAGCTGGAGGTAGCGTTCTTTCTTACATTTCTCTGCGTATTTTTTTTCTGCACATGCAAAGGACAGGCCGGGGTTGGCAGCGTCGAGGAAGGCGAGGAAGGCGGTGATTGGACTCGCTGCTCACTTACCGAAGGCGGAGAGGAGAAAATGAAGGAGAGAAGTGACAGTCTGTCCATCTCACGCAGCATGTTTATATGTTCTTTTAACAACAACAAAAAAAAAACTGTTTACAAAATGGAGTGTCAGGAGCATTGTGTGAAAGAACACTTATCTGGGAGACTTTGATCTCTCTCTGAAGCAGCATTAGGAGACGGAAGGGATGAGAGCTGGGCAGTGGGGCGGAGGGAGGAAGGGAGTTTTCCAAGAGAAAATGCTTATTGCACTACCTCCTGGTTGCATTTAAAACAAAAATCCTGTGAAATCGCACGGAACCAGCTGGAGGTGGGCCCCTGGGGACGTCAGCTCACCCCCCGGGCCCAGAGGCCCCAGGAAGTACCAAGACTTGGCCTGCAGTCGGCCGCTTACCGCGCTGATGGGTGCGGTAGTACAGAGAGGGGAACCCGCCCAGTGCGGACGGAGCCGCACACCCCACACCTCCATCAGCGGCCGTGAGCACGCCACGTGGCTGTGCTGCTCGTGAGATCCGAACATGAGAGCCTTGTGACATTTCCAGGTATTTTTTATTTCATCTAAGTCTGACAACACAGGCACAAAAAAGAAGAAAAAAAGTGAGGGAGGGACGGAGAAATTACTCTCATCTCTCATATTATTAGGATTTCCATATCAATGTTACTCTTTTTTACTTGTAAAGAAACAAACAAAACTGTACCTAGAAGGAAATTTTAGTTTGTACCATGTATGTTCAAGCTGGAATGGTTCAAGTAAGAATAATTAAGGAACTAGAGAGAGTAAATCACGGAGAGGGAATGGGGCCAGCTCAGATGATCTCGCAGCTCACAGCAGAGAACTTCAGAGCTTCCTAGTAAGTTTCTTCTTCATAAAACAATGCAAGTGACGCTCACTTGCATGAGTGGTGTTGCCCCTAAAAGTAACTTTGGAGGATCCAGAATTCACTTGGATCTGACTTCTTCAAATGTTGCTGATTTCCATGCCTAATAAGACCAGCTTGATTCTGATCTTTGGGAAAATGGCTCCCTTGTGAAATGTCTTCCGTTAAGTCCTTGCTCATCAACCTACTTTATTTGAGCATCGATTTTCTCAGGAAGCCTCCACTCTCCCTGGATAAGACCCAGCACACTAGGCAAGATCGAAATTTTAGTATGAGTTTCATGTCTTCACAGAAAAGTGTTTACTAAGCACCTCCTATAGGTCAACGTGGGTTAACCACAGAGAGTTCTAGAAATATAGGGCATGGTCTCTGTCCATAAAACAAGCAAAAGAACGTTCTAGATAGAGAGACCAAACAACCCCCACAAACCATTAGTGGAAGAAGTAGAATTACATAATAAACTGCCAAAAATGTGGCACACACAATTAAAAATGGGAGCCAATGGGTGCCCCTCAGAAGTCTGACTATGAAGGTGAAATAACGAGACGAATCATTCAGGGGTCACGTGGATAACCAGAAGGTCCAGATCCAACAGGGGCCATGCCCCAGGCTCTCAATGAGCAATTTGTCTACCCTCGAGGATCAAAAAGCCTGGAGCAGCATAAACCCAAGACAATAAGGAGCCCACTGGAGAAATAAATTCAGAAAGCCACTTGGCACAGTTACAGGGTAGACACCCTCACCTGTTAGGAGGTTTGGGGAAAATGGATGAACTCCTCTGAGCTTCTGTTATCGACTACGGTGGGAATTCTAACATCTTCCCCACTTGCGTCAAAAGGGATGCTAGGTAAGGGCTAGTGTAAACACAAAGCGATAAACAGTTACTCTGTTGGTTAGAGTCTCTGGGGGGTCAGGAGGTCAGGCTCCTCCACCTGTCTGAGTGATTCTGAACCACCCGGCGTGGCCAGCAGTCTCAGCACAGGCTACACGAAGGTGACTCATTGCCCAAGGTCTGGAGCTACAGGGAACCAAGGACTAGAATGTGGCCTTTGTGTCCAAATTCCATATTCCTTTTGCTACATTCTTTTAGAAGTGATTCTAAGTTGGACTTGAACAGAGTTGAAACAATTGGACATCTGAGTCGGTACTTGTGAATAGCAATGTTCTGAGCACGTACTCACAAGCCGTCGCTCCAGCGGGCCCTCATAGACTGTAGCCCATTTCCCGTCCTCAGCAAGCCCAGGAGGGGTAATGCGGTCCTCCTCCTACAAAGGATGAAATTGGGGTGCAGAATTTTTAGCCAGTCACCCCACACTGCACAGTCAGAAAGGAGCCAGAATTCGACAGCAGGTCTATCGGCCCCCGGGCCCCAAGCTCTTCCCTCTGTCGTGACACCAACGGGAGCCTGAGGACGCCTGAGCTCTGCCTGTTGGGAGCAGGAAACCACAGGCGCACAGTGCCCTCGCTGGGGGGCCTCGGGCAGCCACGTGGTCCTCCCCAGACTCCTCATCTATGAAATGGGGACATGACACGGCCCACCTAAAGCTGTGTGTGAATTAAATCACAGTGTTAATATTTAACTGTTTAATAAAAATAAAATTAAAGCTTGATTTAATTTAGCTATTTAAATTAATTTAAATTAATTAGATTTGATTGAAATTAAATTAAGCTAAATTTAAAATACTGCCTACCAAAGCTGCGTGTGAATTAAAGGAAATACTATCTGTAAAGTGCCTGGACTGGTGCCAGCACTGTGGGTGCTTTATGAAGGCTTGTCACCGGGAGTGACAGTGGCGTCATCCTCATACCACCACCACCATCGTCATCATCGTTCTTTTGCTCGTGGCCGGGAGAGTTCACTCCGGTTCATATTTTTGGTCTGAAGAGTCATCGGTGCAGGTTTTATGCAGCAGTGAGCAAGAATGTGACTTTGAAATCATTTCTTGCAACATCCTATAAATTGTACCTACATTTTATAGGTGTGAGTATTTAGCAAAATGATCCAAGTTTACCACTTGCCCTCAGTACTGCTAATATGTTTCATCTCCAACAACTCTACCCGCATCCAACATCATCACGTCGTGTTTATACTCTCACCCGGGGCTTTGGCCTGGAACATGCACTGAGCAGCCCTTCTTTTAAAGTCTGGCCATGTCCAGGGGCTGATAAATTGATCAATCAACTCAAATAAGTAAATGAGACACTAAAAAGTGTTGCTTTAGGTTAGGAGACACCTTGGAAAACACCCACGTGTGTCCAGAGCACTCTTCCTCCCTTCCACTCCTCCCTGATCCCACCTAATTTCTCCACCCGTCAGTCTTTCCATCGCTCATGACTCAGCCTGAGAATCAGCCCCTGAGGGAGCTGACGCTCCTCAGAGCTAAGCCGAGGGCCTTACTCTGTGCTCTCGAGACACCATGCACATGTGTATCATCGCATGTTCCACACTCGATGGAAATATCTGGTACTTATTCTCTACTAGACTATAAGCCTTCTGAGGGTGGGAATGATAGCTTAGTCCTATGTTACCATAAATGCATCCAATCATGCATCAAATATTCATTAGACATCTGCCATGTCTCAGCACTGTGCCAGATAATTCATTCCTAATGCTACATGGTACTAGCCAAGCAGAAGGGGGAACTGAACTGGATGGATTGAGCTTAATGAGTATCAAAAGAATCTTAGAAATTGGTAATTTCCAACTAGCCTGTCAATCTAGAATTAAACTATTTCAATTTAACGATATTTTGATTCCCTCCTGCATGCAAGCTATGTTACACGCTTTAGGGAATGCAAAATAGAAAATTTAATACTCTGCCCTGAAAGAACTTTCAATCTAGTAGAGATAAGATACAGGGGATAAATAAATATAATCAAATACAAAATACAAATGCAATGAGAAGAGTACAGTATCCTCTGAGAATTCAGAGAAGAGAAATTCTTCAGCCACGTGTAAGATCAGAAAAGGCTTCAGAGAGGAGGCATTTGAGATGGAACATGAATGACGAATGGGATTTCGGCAGGGAGGAGTGGTGATGGGGGCAGACAGAAGAGCAGAGGAAGGCTACTCAGGTAAACAGTGTGAGGGCTGGCCAGGAAACAGGATAGACTTGGGTTTCAGACGAGCATAATGGATATACGGTGAAGGGCATTTATTTGCTAGGACTGCTGGAAGAAAGTATCACAAAGTTGCCTTAAAACAACAGAAATGTATCCCTCACAGTTCTGGAGGCCACAAATCTGAAATCAAGGTATGGGTGGGTGATACTCCCTCCAAGGGCCCCGGTGGGGGATCCTTCCTTGTGTTTTCTAGCTTCTGATGGTCCCTGGCAATCTTGGAAGTACCTTGGCTTGTGGCAACGTCACTACAATCTCTGCCTCCCTCTTCACGTGCCCTTTCCCCTTATGGCTCTGGCTAAATCCCTTTCTCCTTAGAAGGACGCCAGTCATTGGAGTAGGACCCACCCTACTCAAGTATGACCTCATCTTAACCAACGACATTTGCAAAGACCCTATTTCCAAACAAGGTCACATTCACAGGTACTGGGAGTCAGGACTCCAACAAATCTTTTTGAGGGACACCATTCAACCCACAACAAGGACTATCAGGAAACAAGGATGATGAGGCAGTTTGGGGCCATGTATGCAAGGCCATGAATGCTAGCAGAGGACCTGACTTGCAGGGAAGTCACTACTTAAATACCCCAGGCAAGGCTGAAATCCCCACTCAGCGCGAGACGCTCAAGTCCTCAATTCCTTATCCCACTGCCCTTAGGAAGAGAGTGGACCTGGGAAGTGTCAACGTGCCTCACATTCTCCTGGCCCACTGACCACTTCTGGTCGTACTTTAGGGAATTAGGGGAAGCTTCAAGGCCACAGGAGTCCTCTGTAGCTCTGTGAAGTGGTAAATTCTAGAATGACTCAGTGGCGACCAGAGAGCCACGCTGTCCGTGGTAAGGATGGCGGTCTTGTCAAGACAACGCAGGAGGTATGACCCATGGCCACCGCACCCTCGTCAGGTATTTATAGAATATTTGATAACCCAATTCCATAGACGCCATGAAAAGCCCCATGTGCTACTATATTATAGTCAGTATTTTGTTCTCCTCTTACTGCACAGTCACTAGGTGACAGTTCCTCCATCAAAGCACGTGTGCAATAGGCCTGAAAATATCTATTAGGGCTTTAAAAATTATATAACTTTTCATGCAAAATGAGTCCCAATCAATTTCTAATTAGGGTTGGACCACTCATGATGGGCAAGGTAGGGGCCCTGTGTTCCCCTGAACAATCATCACTTCAGGAAGCATTGAAATCTTCAGAAAAGAAAAAACATAACTACATAAAAATTTATTTTATACCCCTGATAGTTGGGTAAGTTTTAATAAGAATATAGTGCTTAAAGATTTAACCCACAAAATATACAGCCTTTTGTAATTTAATCATATTTTCAACGTACGGTATTTTACATCGCCCCTCTGCCGCCCCTCCCCATCCCACTCCCCCTTTGGAAGGACATTATTCTGTGCCCTGACACTGTATCTGATGTCTTGCCCGCCTGCCGTATAAATATGTAGGCCCTTACACGCACCGCCTTTCCTGAAAAGATATACAGATAAGTGCGCAGTCATTTTTTTCAAAAGTTTATCTGTTCTGTCAAAGTGATCAGTTTAAAAGACGGACTTGAAAGTGCGGGCTGGTTGCAAGTGTGCAAGAAGATCCTGCCGCTTCAGGGACGGCGATTTGTGGTGGAGAGAAGAAAATAACAAGAAGACGTGTCTTTAGCCTGCAATGCTTCCATCACGCAGCAGCGGGCTCACCTGCGCTGGGGGAGGCGGCGGCCAGCCTGGCCCCGGAACGTGGGTCTCACCCTCATATCCCTCATCAACAGCACGGCTGCTAAACTGCAAAATCATTCTTTTGCACTTCCCGGGAAAACTGGGCTCGAACAATTGTACTCCATGTGTGAGATAAATAAAAAATATCTGTTATTCCTGGAGCCAGAATATCCTGCAGGGGGTGGGCGTGGAGGGCAGCAGGAAAGAGGCCTGAGAAAGGAGAGCGACGGGCAGGAAGCTTACGGTGCAGATGTCTGACCCTTACAGGGGACTTGTGTTTTGTTTCACTGGAGATTTAGTATGTGTATAATGTTGACATTGACTCTGCAACCCTCTGATGAGACAAAACGCCCAGCCCTTGTAAACACTCTAACCGCTTAATCACCCACAACACTTGAAGCTCACCAGGGAAGACAAACTTGCATAGGTGGTATTAACCAAAATATGGTGTGAGATGTGGAGTCGTACTCTTGCGACCAACGGCCTTTACACACACATGTATGTATCTGCTCCATCCAAGTGCAAGTCCCTATTCGTTAATTCCTGTTCATACTGCTCATCTTTACATCCCCATCTGCATTTCCAGGGTATCAAGGGATTCCTAAATGATATTGTGATTCGCATGGATTTAGACAAGAAAAGGGACCCCCCCTCTGCACCCTGTGTCTCACCTTCAGTACACGTAGAACCATGTATACAAAAATTAAAGGCAACCCAGCTAATCCTCTGAGCAGGGAAGAGCTCCGGATACCGAGCAGTGCTAGTGACATCTTGTGGCTGGAGCCAGCGACAGCCCCTTCTCGCACCTTCTCAGTGGTGGCACAAACTGTCCACAGCATCAGGCCACGTCATTATTCAGACATCAGCAGAGACATCTGGGGCCTTGATCACTGCTGCCAGCGTCCTCGGGTGCACCCACTGGAACTTTCTCTTTCCCCCTTGGCTGCCGCACAGTTCCCAGATCTGCCAGCTTCTCCCCCACCAAAAGCCCTTGAAAGGGGAATGCTGTTAAATCACAGTTGTAGCCTTTGGTTAAATTCACAGGAAAAGACTCTTCTCAGTGTAGCCGTAGGCAATATTTGTGAACTCTAAACTCTGTACCGAGAACATTACAGGAAATGTGAGGGGAGATGCCAGCAGGACCGTTTAGAAGGAGTGGCCTCAGGGCTCTGTGGAAGTTGGATTTTTCCCGGGCACGGCGCGACACAGGGACAGAGGGATATTATATTAAGGTATGAAAGACACCAATGGGTGTGCATTCATGGTTCCCCCTCATGTCTCTTCCCATTACTTGCATTTTACTGAAATGATTTTAAGAAATGTTTTTCAAAGCAGTGAGTTCTGGGTCTGGATAATTTTTGAGTCATTGACACTCAGAAAAACATAACATTATTTAATCAAAGCTAATGGTATAGTGTATTTCTTTTAAAGAAACCACATTTCAAGTTCTAAGCCCACCAGAATACTGAATACAAATGAATTTGCTTTACTTTGAGTGCATACTTTAAATCTGTTCTACTAAACATTGCAATTGATGCACATTTCCAAAGATGATTATTATAGCATCATCTTGAGTGTACCGATTTTACCGTTCTAGATATTTTCATAACTATTATTTAATTTACCTTCAGGACAATTTTTCAAGGTAGGAAATGGATAGATTATCATACCCATTTTTTTCAATAGAGTAAATTGAAAAGCAATTTATCCCCAAAGTTATGCAGTTAGTGGTATACTAAGAACTCATAGACCCCCTTCCTTCTAGCTGGGGCTAGCACCCCTCCCGTAAATTCAGAGTCTCTGTCTCAACAACAACCTGAAGGTAACCCTGTCCCCACTGTTTGGCAAGAGCAGACCACTCTGGATGCAGAAAAGCATGAGCTGGTGCTTCTCAAGAGAAGGATGCACAGAGCTCCAAGAGGAGGAGTCCATCCTACTCTGACTCCCATGCGTGGTGGTTCAGGTTGCACACTGCACACTGAGGGGGTCACACCTTGGTCTTTGCAAATGGCACCTCCTGATGTGGTGCAGTTCACAACCTGCACAGACATCAGCAGCAGCTTCTGGGTGTGTTTGACACTCCGCACTTCTACCTGATGGTCTGAGAGAGAGGCATGGCCTGGCTTGGGTCAGGCTGAGCCTTCTTTCTATACCAGTACCTTCATGACTGGCCTGAGGTGCCGCCTCCCTAAAGGAGGATAAGAGAAACTTTGACAGCTGGTGAGTTGAGGGAATTCTCTTTCCTATTCAAGTTTCAAAAGAAGGTGAGAAACAAAAAGGCACGGATGGAGAAGAAGCTGGAATCTGGGGGTCGCACAACGCAGAAGTCTGTCGCGTGTTGGAGCACTGCCATATTCCCCGGTGTGTCACACATAGGTGAGAGGTGTGCCCGTGTCACCCCAAAACAGCCAGTCAGTGTTTTTATAGTCATTATTTGACATCCCATAGGCAAGAAAAGTTGAGTATTTAATTGGAGGGTCTACTTTAGCCAATTATGTGGTCATTTTATTGTCACAGCACCCAAATAAGTTCTAATCCACATCCACAAAAGAAATTCCAAAAATATTCAAATATGATATTGATGCTTTATCCACGAATTCTTTTCCCACAGCCTTCTCTCTGGGTCTTGACACACAAGCAGTCCAAAATGGTGGTACGGCATTTTTTTTTCAGGAACTCAGAGGCTGGGAGGTTTGCAACAGCATATTAGGAGTCTTATCAGCCTAGCTTTTAGCTTTGACCTTAGTTGCTTTGTACATTTACAACAGACCCTGAAGTTAGTTGGTGGTTTAATTTCTTCTACTCCCCAGGTAGAAATTTACTAATAAACGAGAACTTCTCCCTGGGATAGAGGGCTATGAGAGGCGCAGGCTGAGGCTGTTTCCCAGGCAGCACTGTCAGCGGCCTCTATTTTGCACGGAGAGAACGTCCCGGCATCAAACTTGAAGTCTGGGATAACCGTGCAGACGAGAATCCCTCCTGCAAACAGTCAGAATATTCATTTTTCTGACCTAAAGGATTCAGTGCAAATGTTAGCTGTGTAATCTGCTGATAGAGAACTATCAAACAAAAAGTTTTCAGTAAATAATTTAAATTTCTCTGTTCTCCTATCAGTTCCAATAAAGATGGCAACTCAAGAAAAATGATGTTTACTTCTCACGCCCCCAAATGCTCTATCCTTCCCAACTCGTTGATGTCACTTATTAAGCCCCTGCTCTATGCAGAATGCTGTGCTGGGCGCCAAAATACTGACTACAACTGGGAGGATACAGTCATTGCTCTTAAAGAGCTTAAAATCAAGAGGAAGACAATAAACACATGAGGATTTTAACTTGGACTGACAGTGAAAAGTGGGCACCCCCCGAGAGCACAGCAACAGAACACATCACCATGACCAAACACAGAAAATGCAGCACTTTGGAGAAGTGGAGAACGGACGCCCCACGTCCCCCATCCCCATGCCGAAAGACACTGATGCTTCTCCCAGGATTAGAGCAGGAGGAGAGGGGAGGATGGAAACAAGAAGCTAAAGAAGCCAACCAAGCCCCTTATTTGCACATGTTAAATAAAAGACTAACCTATTTTCTTCCTTCCAGTCAAGGTAAACATGGAAAGAAATGATTTCTAAGTTGGAGGTTGACCTCCCCCACCTCGATGTTGCTTCATCTCATAAAGCACAGCTAACCGAATGATCGATGGTGAAGTCACTTGGGCAGTAGCCAGTAGCTATCTCCTTCTGTTCTGAGACCTGCATCCAAATTTGAGCCCGTGAAACGGCTTGGGTGATCTTAATTTGACAGTTGTCAACATTTCAAAATCATTGCCAAGTTCAACCAAATGGAAGTCTTTGATCAGGCCTGGCTCTCTGTGTATGTGTGCGTGTGCGTGTGTGTGCCCGTGCTGTGTATAGTAGAGAGTTGCCAATCTGAGCCCGCATAATACACCTGTGCACCCTTCTTCAGTCATGTCTCATTAGCATCTCTCTACATGATGAGTGCTGTGGGAAGGGGAGAGGAAATGGCACTTCAACTTCAATAAGTTTGGTCCAAGAAGAGCAAAATTTGCAGACAAAAAATTTTGGATAGTAGATTAAATTAATTAAACATTAAAATCTGAAAATAAGAAAATTATTGCACAGAATATAAACTTTTACATAAACTTTTACATAAAAAAGAAAGGAGATATAATCATGGGCAAAACAGTCCAAAGTAAGCATTACTTATTCAGTGTGTATATTTTTCAGCCCAAACATCTCAGCCCAAGCTAAATTTGAGGACAATTTAACTGATTCAACATCAGTAAAAAAGCAATAATAAAAGGAATGAAAATGGGGGGCCAGCACGGTGGCCTAATGGTCAGATTCGCATGCTCCACTTCGGCGACCCAAGATTCGAAGTTTTGGATCCCAGGCGCGGACTGATGCACCACTCATCGAGCCATGCGGTGGCAGCATCCCATATAAAGTGGAGCAAGATGGGCATGGATGTTAGCCCAGGGCCAGTCTTCCTCAGCAAAAAAGAGGAGGATCAGCAACAAGTGTTAGCTCAGGGCTGATCTTCCTCACAAAAAAAAAAAAAAGGAATGAAAATGACCGTGAAAACAACAGGACTTTCCTAAGATTTGCCACGTACAAGATACCTTATTTGAAAATGAAACTATTGCTACAGCAAATATGAAATCACCATAGGGAAGTTACTGAAATAAAAATGGAAAAATATTGGGGCCGGACCGGTGGCGCAGTGGTTAAGTGCAAGCACTCTGCTTCGGGGCCCGGGGTTCACAGGCCCGGGTCCCGGGAGCGCACCAACACACCGCTTGTCAAGCCATGCTGTGGCGGCGTTCCATAAAAAGTAGAGGAAGATAGGCATGGTTGTTAGCCCAGGGCTGATCTTCCTCACAACAGAAAAAAAAAAAAAAGGAAAAATATCTAAATGTACCATGTAGGGAGCAGACCTCTGAGTTCACGAATCTTTTTCCTTTATTTTGTAATGTGCACTCACATAGAACCTAAAGGTCATTTCTGTTAGTGCCAGATATCACAAAAGTATGAACAGAAGATAAAGGAGATGTTTTTGAGACTTTTTTTTTCCTTTTTTTCTTGTTTCAATATGTTGGGATGACTGTTTCCCCAAAATTAAAATCTTTTGTAAAAGTGTAGGTGCATAAATACAAGGCCTTATTTGATAACCGTGTGGCCAGAATAGCATGTTGTAAGTATGGAATAAATGCTCGTGGAATAAATAAGCGCATAACCAGTGGGCATAAGCAAATCCATATAGTTCCATAAAGTGAGAAAAATATTGTTTTCAAAAGCTGAGATATGATTTGTGGTTAATACTGTGAGTATTTCCAAAACTGTCACCAGCTCAATTGTGCTGAGTTCACGAGTCATGAAGATGTTGCCAGCTGACTTGAATATCCTGTAATCGGCTCACTGGAACAGGACCAGGCAAAAGTCTATGAAAGGTTCTTGATCTTGTGAGACAATCACAATGGGAGCCTGGAAGAGCTCAGTCTCCCTGGTCACTCACTTTGTTGTGTAGATACGTTGACGACACTGGGGTCCGTCTGTCAAGACGAGTTAGAATTTCCCCGGCTCCCTTTTACGCGTGGCCTCACGTTGGTGAACTT
Source organism: Diceros bicornis minor (assembly GCF_020826845.1). Taxonomy (NCBI): domain Eukaryota; kingdom Metazoa; phylum Chordata; class Mammalia; order Perissodactyla; family Rhinocerotidae; genus Diceros; species Diceros bicornis. The sequence continues at coordinate 64,804,712 of NC_080755.1, forward strand.
GGGGTGACCAGATGCTTTTTGGAATCGCCCCATGATGGCTGTGCATCCCTGCCTTGTGCAAGGGCCTAACTAGGTTTTGTGGAGGAAAGAGAATTCTGTGATTTCAACAGTTTAGAGAGACACAGAGAGCTCTTCACGGCCATTGTCTCACATTTTCTATTGATGACAAAAGCTCATTTGAGGGCGTGTAGCAATGACAGGTTTGCAGGATGTCCATCAGTAACAAGAAAGCATTGTCCCCAAACAGCCAAAGAATTCTGGGCGACATAGAGACTACCGTCCCTGTGCTGGAAGTTCTGCGTGTTAGAAGTAGAAGGAACCTCAGACCTTCTGTTACTAATCCTACAAATTTGTGTACCAATATTTTTGTTGTTGTTGCTTTTAATTAAACTTTTTATTTTGAGATAATTGTAGATTTTCATGCAGTTGCAAGAAATAACAGAGATCCCATGTACCCTTTACCCATTGTCTCCCAATGTCTTATAAAACGATAGCACAATAGCACAGCAGGATATCGACCTTCTTTCAGTGGAGACACAGAACAGGTCCATCCCCACCAGGATCCCTCACGTTGCCCTTTTATAGCCACACTCATGTCTCTCCAGTCCCCACTCCCTCCTTTAGTGCTGCAACCCCTAATCTGCTCTCCATTTCTGCAATTTTATCATATGAAGAATTTATGTAAATGAAATCAAACAGTATGTAACCTTTGGGACTGGCTTTTTTGACTCAGCATAATTCTCTGGAGATTCATCCAGGTTGTTGTATCAACAAAATTCTATTTTATTGCTAAACATTGTTCCACAGTGTGGATGGACTACAGCTTGTTTAGCTGCTCGGCCACTGATGGACACCTGGGATGTTCCCAGTTTGGGTTACCATGAATAAAGCTACTGTGAACATCCATGTACAGTGCTGGTGTGAAAATAAGTTTCATTTCTCTGAGGTAAATGCCCAGGAGTGTGATTTTTGGATCATAGGGCAAGTATATGTTTAGTTTTTTAAGAAACTGTCAAACTCTTTTCCAAAATGGCATTACCATTTTCTATCTCAATCAGGGCTTCAACATATGAATTCTGGGGGACATAATTCAGTCCACAGAAGAGCTGGAAGTCCAGGCTTCCAATGCAGTCTCCACTGAAATCTGGATTGTCTGACACCAGGCTGGTGGGGTTTCAGGGAACTTTGTTGCAACCTGGCCAGCGTAGACATCTAGACTCCCCACGAGGCCTTTTCTGGTGGGAGTGGAGGGGCGAGGGGCACAGTTTTCCATGGTGTTTGGCTGGAGGAGAGCAGTCATTGCCTAAAAGTTGTCTGTCTTGCCCGGCTGCCTCTGTCCTGCTCCTCTGGCTAGGAAGAACAGTTCTATTGGGGCTTTTTTTGTCTGCAACGTTGGTGTTTTCAAATTGCAGTCTTTTTCAGCTCCAAGTCTGAGATGTATGAGACAAAAAGAAAACCAGAGAATGCAACACTGTGTCATTCCTTGGGTCCCAAGGTCCCAAGCCCATCTGCCTGCTTCTTTCTACCTTTCAGAGTCTTCTTATGTTTGTTTTTTTTTTTTTTATAATTTTATTTATTTATTTATTTTTTCCCCCAAAGCCCCAGTAGATAGTTGTATGTCATAGTTGCACATCCTTCTAGTTACTGTATGTGGGATGCAGCCTCAGCATGGCCGGAGAAACGGTACGTTGGTGCGCGCCCGGGATCCGAACCCGGGCCGCCAGCAGCAGAGCGCACGCACTTAACCGCTAAGCCATCGGGCCGGCCGTATGTTTGTTTTATAGATAATGTTTTTAGTTGTACTTACTGGGAGGAATAGAGAAAATAGGTTGGCCTCATCTTCCTGGACACAGAAGTCTCAACCAATATTTTTAAAGAGTTCTGAATAGTTGTCAACATTAAAAAATTATCTATAAGTCTGTTTCTGTATTTTCTTGAAAAATCATAAACTCCATTCCCTGAGAGCAGCAATTGGAAGGACCTCCATTTGGTCGAGCGCTGTTAGACATTTGCCTCAGTTCCCACCAGAAACACTCAACTATTTACATCACCTGCCTGGCCCTGTTGGAAGATGCCAAGCTTTAATGAGGGGTCTGAGCTGTTGTTTGGTGTATTGGTCAGGATTCAACCAGAAAAAACGGACCGGTAAAAGAGACAGAGAGAGGATGGATGGATAGATGGATGGATGGATAGATAGATAGATAGATAGATAGATAGATAGATAGATAGAGATGATAGATTATAGATAGACATAGATAATAGATATATATAGGTGATAGATAGAGATAGATGATAGATAGATAGATAGAGATAGATAGATAGATAGATAGATAGATAGATAGATAGATAGAAAGAAAGAATAGATACATAGATACATAGATATGATAGGTAGATGATAGATAGATATAGATGATAGATACATAGATAGATAATGATAGATAGACATAGATGATAGACAGACATAGATGATACATAGATAGATAGATACATAGATACATAGATAGATACATAGATAGATACATAGATACAGATAGATAGATGATAGATAGATAGATAGATAGATAGATAGATAGACAGATAGATAGATAGATAAACACATATGAGAAATTTATGGCAAGAATTACCTATGTGACTGTGGAGCTGGATAAACAGGTCCAAAATCTGCAGGGCAGACACTCAGGAAGGCGTTGCAGGGGTCCACCTAGCTGCTGCTTGGAGTCTGGCTCCAGGAATGCCTGAGCCTTCTTTCACATGACTTCCACCTATTAAGCCAGACCAACCAAGATCATCTCCTTTACTTAAGTCAACTGATGAGGGACTTCGATTACATCTGCAAAATCCCTTCACAGCAGACGTAGATTAGAGTTTGATGGCGGAAGTGGACAAAAGTGTGTATATGCTACAAAATGGTGGCAGCTGCCTCCCATCTGTCCTCGTGTAGCCAAGGTTAGTAGAGATGTCAAAAGACAATCCCAGTGGGTGAAGGGGCAGGCACATAAAAAGGAGGCTTCTTATCCTACAAACTTACTTTCAAATGCTTTCACTAATTTATTTTCATCATAGACATAACAAGCATCAGGCCAACCTATTCTCATTTAAGAAATTATTCAAAAGGTATTACTTGACCCACTCCCAGGTACAAACCAAAAAGAACTGAAAACAGGTACTCAAACAAGTCCATGTTCATAGCATCACTGTTCACAACAGCCAGAGGTGCAAATAGCACAAATGGCCATCAACAGTTGAATAGATAAATAAATACTTACTCTATCCATACAGCAGAATATTATCCAGACATAAAAAAGAATGGAGTACTGATACATGCTAAAGCGTGGATGAACTTTAAAAATATTATGCTAAGTGAAAAAAGTCTGATACAAAAGACCACATATTGTGGTTTATATTTATATGAAATATCCAGAATAGGTAAATCCACAGAGACAAAAAACAGATTAGAGGTTCCAGGTCTTGAGGTAAGTAGGAAGAGGGAGAGACTGCTTAATGAGCATGGGGTAACCTTTGGAGGTGATGAAATTGTAGTGGTTGCACAACATTGTGGATGTACTAAATGCCACTGGATTTTTCACTTTTCAACAGTTAATTCTGTCTTATGTGAATTTGACTTCTACAAAAAAGGCATGACTGGATGAGATTGTGCTCGGAGGAAGGAGCTCCCCGTGTCCCCCTGTCTGTGAGTCTGAAATACCTAACGAAAGCCAGACCTTCTACATCTGAAGACACGGAGTCACCACTCCAGGTCAACAGGCGATTATACAGAGGCAGGGCAGAGATATCACTCTCAAATATGGTATCCTTTTAAAGACTAAAACTGCTTCTCTCTGTTATTTTTTATTTTATTGTGATGTTTTTATTATTTCTGGGAATGGACATATTTTTAAAAAGAAAATAAATATCCCCCATATCTTCTTGCCTAGTCAACTTTCTGCTCACTACAACTTGATACCCAAAGGTAAGGAGACTAAAACTCCAAATCAGAAAAACCCAGAGAAGCCTCAGTCTATAAAGAAAGGGAGGAAGTCCAAGTGAACCAAATGAGACAGCCCACTTACTGTGTTTCTCAGAGAGTCCTCTCTCCCTCGGGCTAAACCTAAATCTCCTCTCCATCGGGGAGAGTTGGGAAATGAGCGTCATGATTCAGCGGTAGGCAATGGCAGTCTCTGAAAAAGAAACCAGGTCAGGGGCCCAGAGGGTAGAGGAGGAAGCAGAGGCCACAGCATGACCAGGAGTGGAGACCTCGGAGCAGCAGCCAGCCCACCCCACGAGACTTCCAGGATCTTCGGAAGACGCTTAGGGGTCTCAGATGTAGGCGAACACAGAGCATCGTGGTTTGCTGCTGTGCCCATGACTATACTCCCAGACTGGTATAAACTGGGAGATTCCAATTGGGAGAAACACAGATTCCATACCAAACATGTTGCTTTTGTGCAAGAATTGGCCAGTGTGCCCCTCTCCATGCCCCTTCCTGAAGCCTGAGAATCACTGGAAGGAGCCGAAAGGCTTGTTAGGCTCATTATCAAAAGCAAATGTTAGCACAGCTTTTGGGGTTTGTCCCAAGGATGACGACCAGAGAATCCAAAGAAGGGCAGAGGAAGTGACGTGGCCATCGGCAGTGGAGAATGGCTGATGTGGAGCTCAGCATTCACCTCTCAGATCTACTGCTTCTCTGGGGGCTTTCAGTACAAAGCCATGTCAAATGGAATGTGTTAAATGCTCACAGAATTGGTCAGGCTATGGGTTTGCATCTCCCATCTCTCTTTCCAAATAGGACTATGTTGTAACTACTGGGCCAACTATCCCCCATATACAAGAAGGTAGAGGATTTTCCAAAGATTCTTGGGGAGGATTATATAATTTCCCGTGGTAGCACATTCTCAATTTTACTAACACTCAATAATTCCACAATTATTTTCCTGTTTCTCTTTTCTTACTAATGGTTTTTGTTTATTTGTTTTATTTCTCAAGATCTTTTATTACTATGGGAAAACTTTGCAACTATCTCAGCCAGTTCACAAACTAAAGACGTTATCTCAGGTTATTCTCAAAACTATTCATCCAACTGTCACTCATAAAGAGTTTTCACACCAACAGTCCATGATTCTTTGAAGTAAGGAGAGGGAAAACTATATTCTTAACTCTGAGAGAGGAACCTTAGGAAACCGGTGTTGTATTAATGAAAGGTTGATTTCTTTTTCTACAAATAACTGTTTGGGTACACATCCTTCAAATAGCAGAGCCAGATATGAAAATAATTGCTCCTGTGAGAGATTATTTACAGAAAAACATCTGTTCTATCTGGGGTCAAGATACAGAAGAAAAGTTAATTCTCTTCCTAGTGTTTACACATAGCAAAAATATCATTTCCAAAGTGTCTTATATTCTGTGCTTCACTTGCCACCTTTAATTCTCACAATAACCTTACAAATTAGTCAGTTTTGATCCCACTTTACAGAGAAACTGAGTCTGAGGACCTTCTCAAGTTTACACAGCTCAAAATTCTTTCTTTGCCTAACCCTGGACCAGGGCAGGACCATTCTCTTTGATTGACAGGCAAATGCACCAATTAGCTATGCCCCAGGGAGGACCACACACTGATAATAGTGTAGATTACTGTATTTCAATATGAAATTTTTAATGTTTCTGATATGAGACTTATCCATCCACTTAGTTATATTGATCTTTCCTAAAGTGTGTGTGCATGTGTGTGTGTGTTTCTCTTATTTTCTACAATTACTCAAAATGAATGTTTGTTCAAGACCAGAAAAACCAAGCAAACTGGAGCTAAGCTGTTATCCAGTTTAATTTTTTATCTTTTTGTTTTGATTCCCAAACTAGCTGTGTGTTAGAATCACTTAAAGATGCTCCCGAAAAATACATTTCCTGGGCACCATCCCAGAAATTTTACTTCAGTATAAAACAATGTAGAAGTATATGGAGTAAAAAGCAAAAGTCCTACTTAACTCCCACACACCATTGTCCATTAAATCAGAACAAAATAGATATCGCCATTACCACCATATTCAGTATTGTTTTTCAGTCAATGTAGTGGAATAGAAAAAAAAGAGATCCAAAGAAAGACAAACTCACAGTTGCCTTCCTAGTAAATCCAAAATGGTGAATCAGAATAGTCATTCACTTGGTCCTGCTACATGATAATACAGAAGTTAATATATACTAGCAAAATAAAAACAAAAAATGTAAATAAAAGGAAGAAGATTCACTTCTTAATGCAACAGAAATTATAAATTCCTAGGAATGGTACTAATAAGAAATATACTGTACCAATCTTAAAAACATATAAACTTTACTGATAGACATAAAAGAAAATATGAATAAATAGAAAATCATTTTTATGAGATGATTCCATGTTTAAATATGTTATTTTTTCCAAAATGAATCAATAAATTCTAAAAAATTCCGATTGATAGCCTAAGAGAATTTAAATAAAATCTGGTTAGCTGATTCTGAAGTACATGTAATAAAGGAAACGCACAAGACAACTATTAGATTTAAAGTGACTAATAAGGGAAGATTTGCCCCAACAGATAATATAAACATACCATAAAGCTACATAAGTTGAAAAATATCATGTTGTGGGAAAAACTAACAAGGGAAAAAATAGAGCCCATAAATAGAAGCTTTACCTGGAGCAATGAAATATACAGTAAATTTTTTTTTGGGGGGGGGGATTAATGGAGAAAGATGAACTATTCAACAAACTCTACTGGAACGATTGTCTATCTTTGTGGGAAAAAAATGAAGTTCTAGCTCAAACTCACAGTACTTCCTGCAATAAATCCAAGATGGCTTTCTTATATAAATGTGAAAAGTAAACTATAAAGTAGCATAAGAACACATATGATGATATTTTTATAATCCCAGTTGGGGGCATTTTCATTAACCAAACATTAATACCAGAAGCCATCAAGGAAAAGATTAAAAGATGTTCTCCATTTCCATTATTTTATTAAGGAAAGACATCATAAATAAAGATAAAATAAATAAAAATATTTACAATAGTTAAAACAGATTTAAAAAACTAATATATATAAAAGACAAAAACCTCCTTCAAATTGTTGAGAAAAGCCAAGCAAAAAGGTAACATATATAAATAAGTTGCCACAAAAGAGAAGTTCAAATGGCACAAAATTCATGAAAATATACTTAATCTTAAGAATAATCAAGAAAATGTAAAACAAAATGAGACAATGAATTCTGCTTCTGGCAATGACAGAGTAGCTTGTATTAGACTAACTTCCTGCAGATAAGAAATACAAACTCTGGAAAAAATATAAAAATTAACTAATCAGGGAGCAACCAAAAGAAGGCAAAAACTAGATGGGAGTTGACCTTTGAACAAAGGAAACTGCATAGAGAGATATGTGTGATTACACAGCTTTTTGCTGAGGGTACACACTCAACTGAGTGGAATGAGGCAGCTGAAACTCAAGCAGAAAGCCAGCATTACTGGCTTGAGAAGTCAGAGTACAAAATCTGGGGCTGCCAGAGTGCCAAAAAGTAAAGGAAGAAATCACAGAAAGGAGAAAATGCAGATGTAAAGCCCCAAATCCAAATATAAAGTCTGCCCAAATCCTTAGCTGATTCCTGATTTACATATGCAAGGGGGAACCATAGGAGAATCAATGGAAAACAAGAGCTAAGAGGGGAGGTTTTAACTTATGTCATCACAGAGAAGACGGAGTTTGGAATTGGAGTCTATCCAGGTTATTTGACTGCTTACCTACTCTTCAAAGGAATAAAATAAAATACAGAGCCTCTGCAATGTAATATCCACACTCTCAAAAACACAAGCAAAAATTAGTAGACAAGCAAAAAAAAAAAACAAAAATATCACCATAGTCAAGAGAAAATGCAGTCAATAAAAACCAACTCCAAGATGACCTACATGTTGGACTTAGCAGAAAATTATTTTAAATCAGATATTACAAATATGTCCCAAATCTTGAAGGAAAATATGGTCATATTGAATGAAAAAATGGGGAAACACAGCACAGAAAGAGAAAGTATTAAACAACATAATGGAAATTATAGAACTGAAAACTACATTAACTGAAATAAAAATTTACTGAATATGAATAAAGAACAAAAGCAAGTTTCAGTAAATTGAAAATTCATTGATACAATAATGCAGTCTGAATTACAGAGGAAAAGAAAGAAAGAACAGTATCTCAAAGACCTGATGGAGAATATCAAGTGGTCTAACATACATGCAATTGGAGTCCCAGAAGGGCAACACAAAAAACATTAAGAAACAATGTGTGACAATTCCCCAATTTAGTGAAAAATATCTACTTAATGATCCAAGACTCTCAATGAACAAAGAGAAAAATCTTGCAAGTAGCTGGAGAAAAATGAGAAATTTTTCATACAAGAAAACAATATGAATGATATTTACCTTCTCATCAGAAACAGTGGAGGTCAGAGGCAATGAAACATAACTAAAGTGCTAAAAGAAACTATCAATGAAGAATTCCTTATCTAGTAAAAATATTCCTCAAAAATAAACTTAAAAGCATTTATTCTTGGTCTGTATACCTGCATACCAAGAAATACTAAACAATTTTTTTCAGGATGAAGGTAAATGATACCAGATGGATCTATAAGAAGAAAAGAACAGCACTAGCAATGGTAATTATATGGTTTACTAAAAAAAAGTTATAATTTTATTTTTTAATTCATTTAAGACATAAGACTGTTTAAAATAAATATTATAGCAAGTATTGTAGGGACAATGACATATGTAGCCGTAATATATATAACAACAGTAGCACAAAGGATGAGGGAAGGGAAATATGCTGTTGTAAATTTCTTACTTATTTTATAAAATAGTACAACATTAACCCTAAGCAGAATGTTATTAAAGATGTATTGTAATCTCTAGAGCAACCAATAATAAATGATGCAAATTTCTATAGTCAAAAAGCCAACTGAAGAGTTACACTAGAATCCTGAAAGAATATTTGAATAACCCAGAATAAGACAGAAATAGAGGGAAGAAAGAAAAAAAAAAAAAAAAACAAGAAAACAAAAAACAAAAGAGTAAACCTAAACCACATTATATTAGTAGTTACATTGACTGTAAATGGATTAACACTCCAAGTAAAAGGCAGAGATTCTGAAACTGGATAAAAAATGTAAGACCCAGCTATGTGTTTGCTACTAGAAATACCCAGAAATATAGAAAGAAATATAAAATATAAACATGCAAGTTGAAAGTAAGAGGAAGGAATATATATATATATATATATTAGAATAAGCTGCAATGGCTATATTAATATCAGAAAAAATAGACTTTGGGACAAGGAGTATTATCAAGATAAAGAGGGAGATATTTCATAATGATAAAAGGATCAATTTATCAGGAAGACAAAACAACCCTAAACATGCATGTACCTAATAAAAGAGCTTCAAAATACCTCAAAGAAAAACTGGCAGAATTAAATGGAGACATAGACACACGTAGAATCATAGTTGGGGATTTTACCACTTCCCTAGTAATTTATTGGACAATTAGATAACACTGTAAACCACTCACCAACTATAAACTATATACTCTTTTAACTGCACATGCATGGTTCGTCAAGATAGAGCATGTGCTGGGCCATAAAATAAGTCTCAGTACATTTAAAGGGATTAAAATAACATAGAGCGTGTTCTCTGACCACAATGTTATTAAGTTAAAAGTCAATAAAGTATCTAAAAAGTTCTGATTTTTGGAAAGCAAGTATGATAGTTAATTTTATCTGTCAATTTGTCTGGGCCACAGTGTTTGGTCAAACATTATTCTGGATGTTTCTGTGAGGGTATTTTTGGTTAAGACTTACATTTAAATTGGTAGACATTGAGTAAAGCAGATTGCCCTCCGTGGTATGCATGGGCCTCATCCAATCAGTCGAAGGCCTGAACAGAACAACAGTTTGGCCTCCCCAGAGCAAGAGGGAATTCTCCAGCAGACTGCCTTCAGACTTCGTCTGCAACATCAGCTCTTCATGGTTCTCCAGCAGACGACCTTTGGACTCAAACCACAACTCTTTCCAGGCTCTCCAGCCTGCCAAGCTCCCCCATCAGATTTTGGACTCACCAAGCCTCCACATCATGTAAGCCAATTCCTTAAAATAAATCTCTTTACATATATGTATATACATCCCCTATTGGTTCTGTTTCTCTGGAGAATCCTAACTAATACAGCAGGCAACACACTAACCCCTTTTCAATACATTTCTAAATAACAAATAAGACTAAATATAAATATAAAGGGAAATTAGAAAATATTTTAAACTGAATGATAATGAAAAATACAATTAATTTGATAAGTGGTATACAGAACTCAGGAAAACAGTTTATTTACTGTTTACCTGCTTACACAAAAGGGTATGATAAAAGACTCAGGTGAACATCCAGATGGAAGAGGCCAAGGTATGTGGAAAAGGGCGGGGAGCTTCCGTGCCCTCTCTGGGCCTGCCACTTTCTCGACATCTCCACATGTTCACCCACCCGGAAGCTCTCTGAACACTGTACTTTTGGAATTTTTATGGAGGCTTCCTCACATAGGCATGATTGATCACTAATTCCATTTCCAGCCCCTCTTCCTTCTCTGGAGAATGGGGGGCAGGACTGAAAATTTCAAGCTTTGAATTATGGATTGGTCTTTCTGGTGACCAGCCCCGATCCAGGAGCCAACCATGAGTCACTTCATTAGAACAAAAGATGTTGCTATCACCCAGGATATTCCAAGGGATTTAGGAACTCTGTGTCAGGAACTAGGGTCTAAGACTAAATATTAGGACAAAAGACGCCCCTGGTGCTCTTATCACTTAGGAAGCTACAAGAGCTTTTGCTTTTACGGAGGAGCAGTGTATTACTTTCCTATGGCTGCTGTAACAAATTACCACAAACGTGGTAGCTTAAAACCATATAAATGTATTACCTTAGCTCTGGAGACCAAAAGTCTGAAATGAGTCTTTCAGGGCTAAAATCAAGGTGTTAGCAGAGTTGCGTTCATTCTGGAGACTCTAGAGGACAATTTGTTTTCTTGCATTTTCCAGCTCCTAGAGGCCACCCACATTTCCTGGCTGGCGGCCCCTTCGATCTTCGCATCCAGCAATCATATCTCTTCCACCTCTGCTTCGGTTGTCACATCTCCCTCTCTGACTCCGAATCTCCTGCCTTCCTCTTCCACATATAAAAGACCCTCGTGATTACACTGGGCCCACCCAGAGAATCAGAATAATCTCCTCATCTCAAGATCCTTAACTCTGGGGCCGGCCCGGTGGCACAAGCGGTTAAGCATACACACTCCGCTGTGGCGGCCCGGGGTTCGCCGGTCCGGATCCCAGGAGCTCACTGACGCACCGCTTGACAAGGCATGCTGTGGCGGCATCACATATAAAGTGGAGGAAGATGGGCATGGATGTTAGCCCAGGGCGTCTTCCTCAGCAAAAAAAGAGGAGGATTGGTGGATGTTAGCAAAGGGCTGATCTTCCTCACCAAAAAAAAAAAAAAAAAAAAGATCCTTAACTCAATTACAACTGCAAAGTCCCATGTGCCTTACAGGGTAACATATTCACAGATCCCAGGGATTAGGACATGGGGCACCTTTGGCAGTCACTGTTCTGACTTGCACAAATAAATTTAAGGAGGTTTTCACTCTGTCATTCAGAAGTCCTATCTCTTTCCTCCCCCATTCTTAACCACACAGCTCTAGAGAGCTGACTCTATTCTCTGACTCATGGACGGGGCATGTGCCTCAGGCCTGTGCTGACTACTTGTATCAGTGAGCTCTTGCTAGGTCATTCCTCATAACAAACAATCCCAAGATCTCAGTGGCTTACAACAACAATGGCTTTTTATTTTGCTCATGTTACATGCCACTGCGGATCCGCTGCAGTTCTGCTGATCTCTGCTCAACTCTCTTCTTTATTCTAGTATCCCAGCTAAAAAGAATTCCTCACCTGGGACACATCAGACATGTCATTGTTCCTTGGTCTAAGACAGTAGTTCTCAGTCTGAGGTTATCTTGTCCCCTAAATCCAAATTTGACTAGGGATGCATGTGTGTAGGGAGGATTTTGCATCTCTGAATATAATTATAGTTTGCTTCTGGTTCTGGAGGATAATCTTAATAAACCATTAATGACCAAGATAAATTTTCTTTCCAATTGACCCATTCAGCATTTTGTTCATATGATTGAGAACTTCCAGCACCATAATAAGTAGATATAATTATAGGGAAGAAAGAGTTGATGGAAAAATACAAATCTGAAACATCTATTGTCTCCAGTTACTTTTTTGGTTATAAGAACATAAATTATATGAATGTTTGAATTGAGGAGGAACAGAAGAAAACATAAGAAAACTAATGTGAGCACAGGAAAATAAATGGATTATCTGGACAGAATTGTCTAAATTCCTTATGCAAAAAGAATTTACCAAGCTAATATATTTGATCAATTCATGGATTCTTCGAATAGTTAGGAAGATCCATGTGCATAATCTCAAGTTATTTGTCCTGAGATTGTATTATACTGATTTTGTAGTATATTTACCATCAAAATGAAGTTTTGCTCAAGCTAATGGTAAAGTTGGCTTGCATTATTCCAAAACAAAGACCCCAAAATAAGCCAGATGACAAATACTCAGGCTGGAATAAACATTGTACTGTGTAGAGTCCACAGAAAGCTTATCCATGCACAGATGTGGAATCTGATTATAGTTTATTTTCTTAAAACAGAGAGTCTCAGATTGAAATTTTTAATAGTCTCAAATATGTAAGTTTGAAATATTACATATTATGATGTCAAGTAAATTTTAAAAAGAGAACAAATAAAAATCAAAGATTAATTCGCTATCAAAGACTGAGGTTAAATCAAAGTGTAAACATTCTTAGCATGATTTTGATGATGGCTGTTTTTCTCCATCCAAAGTATCAAGAATCAGTGATCTGGCTCCAGGAGAACAAGAAGTTCATTCCTCATCCACTTCAAGGTGCCTGGTCTGGTGCCAGCCAGCCTAGAGACGCTCTCTAAATGCTCCCTGAATCTAAACATGGTTCAAGCCTGGGAGTACTGAACTTACACAGTAGACTAAATGTTCACTCCTCCCTGAGGACATGGATTGTGAATGACCGAAGCCAACACGGTGATTGAATTTTCATCCAAATGTCCGGCAGAGAATCCTATCATTGACATAGGAAAGCAACGACATAAAGATACTTCTGTTACTCACTCCTACTCTGGCCAAAGGAAATGCCTTCCTTTTCATTCCTTACCTATATTTAAATCAATTGGTCCAAAAATGGAAACATAAGGTTTTGGCTTGGGGCTTTAAAAGGAGCAGAGTTTAGCTAAATATTTAAACAGCAACGTAAACTGAGATGATAATAGAGCCTGTGATCTCTGTGTTTGTTTTGATATTTACTTTCTGTTCCACTCTACCAGCTTGCGCTGGGAAATTTTTCAGAGGTCTCAGAATCAAAAACTAAAATTCAAATAAATGGAGGCAAAAAAATGGTTTACTTTTGTTTACATTTTTGGGGATCTAGTTGCTGAGAAAATAGGCAGAGAGAAAACCTACCAAAATTTGTTTTGAAAGGCAGGATTACCACAAGCCATCTCCCAGGCATGAAAACGTCACCTAAAGTCCAGAGCAAAAAGGAACTGGGAGAAGCTGAAGGAAAAATAAGGCTAAATAGCAAAAAAAATCAGGTCAGACCCAAGGACGTAAAGCATGGTCCTCAATCTTACCGTTGTCTCACATTTGTTTCACTTTCACAGTAATCTGTATTCCTCCAAAGACTTGTGACTTTGGGTATCTTATTTCAGGACACAGTTGGGTGGCCCAGTTCTGGTCACAGACAAATGAGGGGATGGGTTCTGGAATAAAAGATGTCCCTTGGGATGGGCTAAGGGTTGAAGAAACATCCAAAGGGCAGGGTTGAAGACATTAGAAGTCATCCCAGTCTACCACCCAACATAAAGGTATCCCAGCAGGGATGAGACTGGAGTGATGGAGAGCCTGGGAGCAAATGATCCTTAACGACCCAGCATGTCCACTCCGGGTGGCACATATGGCTTCTTCCTGTCCATGCCCAAAGCCACAGATGCTCCCTTAAGTGCTATAGCCACCCTCCCTGGCTAGAACTTCTTCAAGAACCGTCCCACCTGAGACTTTACCACTCTGATGCTGCAAAGCCACATCTCCCTCTTGGTTGGGTCTATTCAAACTAAGGAGCGAGTGGCTTTGAGTTTCACTTCCCACCAAGACGCTGCCTCAGGCTGCACATTTTAGCCCTCGGGAAAGATGTGCTCCTGGCTCCACCCTACACACACGTCCATAGCTCAGGCTCTTGGCATCCAGGCTGAGATTTTCAGGGCACACTTTTCCAGAGGGGTGAACAGCCCCCAGGAAGGTGGTTGGTATCCAGAGAGTATATCAGCATATAGCAGGAACCAAGCCCCAAAGCGGGGTTCAGGGCAGGACAACGTATGTTATGACAGATACTGTAGAACAGCCAGCATTGCATCTATTCCAACATCCTTCCAGAATATTGCATATGCCAGCAAGCTAAAAACTACATCCCTGGATTCCCACACAGCCAGTGGTCCAGTTGCAATTTGGATTTTGCCATGCAGGCTACCCTCAGGAGACTTGAATTCAAAACCGCATTAACCTGGGCGGGGGTTGGGGAGGCAGTGCACAATGTCTATTTTGCTGGTACAGTATTTGCAGGTCCACGTGGTTCTGGAGCCAACAGTTCTGAGACTCGTTCTCTGTACCTGGGCGACAGGATGCTCTGGTCCTAGGGACAAAGGTCGTGGTGGTGACTTTCTGGTCAGCAGATTGTGGCAAAGGAGGTATAGTCCTGGAGATGGAATTTGGGGCGGCAGCTTCCTGACTGGAGCAAAGCTTCCCTTGCCAAGCAGCTCTGCTCCTCTGGTTGGGAGATGGTCCTAGAAGGCAAGCCTCATCTGCTTCTGCCTTCCAGCAACCTAGGAAGCGTTGAATGCCCTGTGTGGAACCCACGGTTTCAGTGTGCCTAGAGCACTCCTATTATTCTAGAGTGCTCTTATTACTGTAGAGCACTCTTCTTATTTTCGACTGCCCCTTCTGAGGTAGCATTGGCATGAGACATGATTGCAGATGAGGCGCTCGGGGCCAGCTGTGGGGGCTGGACATGGAACTGGTTGGCACTGGAGGCAGCAGGACTCTGAGAGTCCATGGCACTCTATGGCGATACGGCTACTTCAGTATCACCTATCGTCACCTAGAACAGGCCTGCAGATTTTCCATGAGCAGACACGTTTCTGAAAACTATTGAAAACTATTTGCAAAGCTGCCCATTGCATGGTTCTTGAGACCATGTGAGGTGAATTCACCTCTTGGATGTGAGGTGAATCCAAGACTCGCCAAGAGCATCTTCTGGACTCTTCCCAAGCTCCCATGGAGAGGGTGATGCTGAGAACCACCCTCATCAGCCCCTGTCCCACAAGACAGTCCTTCCTTCCTTTCTCAGATGGATATTGATGGACCCCCCACCCCATGCCAGCCATCGAAGATGTGAATATGAATAAATCATGGTCCCTGATTCCCAAATGTATAACGTACAGACAGTTGGATGTGCTCAGGGAAATGTAACCCACGTGCTGTGGGTGATCAGAGCCACAAATGTGGGGTTGGCGTCAGAGTTAGGTTTGGGATTTGGGGATGGGGATTAGGTCACAGCACCAGGATCACTTCTGTCGAGATGGAAGTACTTGTTTTGGCTTTTGAAGATAAGCAAGGAGTTTTGGGTTAGCAGGTGGAAAAACACACTAGCACAGGCCAACAAAACGACATTTTTGGAGAAGGGCACACATCTGGGTACAGCTGGACCTCAAATCTCAGTGGGAAGGTGAGGGGGAGATTAGTCTAGAAAAGCAGGCCAAAGTCACATTATTAATGACGCTTTTGCTTTCGGAGGGTGGGGACTTATCCTGTAGTTACAGGGAGGTAGGGAATGCTCTCTTTAGAGTAGTGAGGTGATTCAACAGGGGCTGCAGATCAGCTGTTCTTGCGTGGGGAGCAGAGGAGAGGGGGGAGTTGAAAGACTGGTTTCAGGCAGGCGAGCGAGCTGGTTATTCACATGCTGAGGCAGGGAATGAATGATGCCGGCTTAAGAGGCCATGCGGGGCTTCTAGGCTAAGGAGGGAACAGCTTAGGCAATCCCCCAGATTTCAGAGGTGACACCCAAGAGAATCTGAACACTGGGTTACTTTCTCCCTCTCTCCCCTCGGCCCTTCCCACCCCTCCCCCAGGATCTTAGGTCAGGGTTTACATCCAAATGCAAAAGGCCTCATGTGACTACCCAGAGCTTGCAGTGCCCCATCACTGCCACCTCCAATGTGTTCTCCTTCAAACAGATTCACAGATCCTGTGCCTGGAGGGGAGGTTTCAGGCAAGGAAAACCATACTTGATGTTTTTCTAAATACATAAAAGAAGGCCGTTTAATTTCAAGCAGTAACATTTTAAGAAGCAAGGGCAGCTCAAAGAGAACAAGCATGTGTCAGTGAAAAGTGTACAGGAAATCACAGCCTCAGAAAGAGGGCAGAGCTGAGGAACACTCACAGATGTCCAGCAGAACAGGGAAGAGTTTGTGAGGGAAGAAAATGAAAATGTAGAGCCAGACAAGCATCCGAAAATATTAAAGTAGTACAAACATCAGATTTAGAGAAAAATCATGAAATAAAATTCAAAAGGATATAACTGGCAGTAGTCTGATTTAAATTTTGTCAAGAAAAATTTAGGCCAAACACCACGAGATATTTTCTCAGAAACTTCTGACCATGACCAGGGCCCACAGGAGAGCCGCAGCTTCAAATCTGGTGAGACAAAGCAAAGCACTGCTCAGATGTTTTGAGCAATAAAAGGCAAATAGAATGGATCTTTTACTAGATTTAAAAAATACAATATGGAAAGACACTTTCATATTGTGGGAAGAAGAGGAAGAGATCTCCATTATTTAAGGGGATATGTTGCTTTTTCGATCAGCTGAAATCAAGGAAAATAGCAGGACGTTCTTTGCATGTGAAAGCAGCCCCAAGGAAAATGCAGTCTCTTGGCAGGGATTTAAGCTGCTCAAACATCCCCATCCCTGGAAGAGACACAAATCCGACAGGCTGAAGATCATGGGCTCTCTGAGCAGGACAGGTTTTATCAGCGTTCCAAGAGATTCCATACCCACCCTCCAACAGAAAGGATTCTTTAGGAAATGAAACACTTGTTTTAACAACTTTGCATGTGTTTGGGTTTTTTTCTCTTTTACTGGGAGCTGATTGGGTAGCCCAAAATTGAAAAAGAAAATATCGTTCTCTGCGATAAATTCTCTACTGTTCCATCTTCCTGAAGGAAAGCCAACATCCATGCAGGACTTTCATCTGTTTAGGTGTAAATAACACTGGATGTGTAGGAAGCTCCCCCTTTCCCATTCATTACTGTCACAGATTTGAAAAGAGAAAAGCAGAGGTCACTTATTAGAGGTTATATTTCATGCAAAACACCCCATGTTAGCTGTCATTCACAAGGATTTGGTTTACCCTTCACTCATATATTAACAGGGCTTCGGGTCATAACCTTTTATGGCATTTGGAATTTCAGAACCTCTGATTAGTGCAATATTTACATATCCTTCAGTAAAAATGTTCTTCCATAGAAATGCATGGAGCGTTGTAAATTTGTTTGGCCTTTAGTCTAGACCATGCACGAACTCTGAATTCAAAGCAGGGTGCATTAAACTATATTACTTTGCCTTGTGATAGTCTTTCCATTAATGGGACACCAGTTAACCCTTTAGAGATGGGCTAGCCTTTCAAACAAGAAACATCAATTGAGGGAGGTCTTCTCAATAAATAAGTTGCCACTTACCCGAATCACCTTGACCACCTGATCCCATTTATATGTTTCTGTATGAGAGAAATATTCATGTCCAAATCAGCCTTGATTTAATGGCCTCAATAGGATTTGAAATGGTGGAAATTTACTGGAAGTTTTAAGAACATTATTGAATTATTGCATCATCACCTTATAGGAAGACATACCAATCGTGACTTTGTGATCTCCCATAATAAAGGAGCATCTCCTGTTTGCATTGCATGATCAGCATATGCTTTCTTTTTTTAATTTGCCAAATCATATTGTTCCACTAGCTGAGATGGCTCTTCATCTGGCTCGTTGATTTAGCCAATGGATAGATTGTTGAAGGCTGCCATACTTCAGTGCTCAAACAGTGGCCCAGATCTATGAACTCAATGTCACTTTGCAGAGTGATTTTTAGAAAATAAGATTTAACCTAGAAAAGATGTTCATCAGCTACAGCAGAAGTCTGCCAAGAAACACACTGCTGCCCCCTCATTGGAATTCCTCTCCCAGTAAAACCGAGGAAGAGACTCTACTCTTTCAGAAACAGAGTTTACAAATCTCCCTTAATCTGATACTCAAACTGCATTGTGGTTTTGAAAAGACAGATGTGTTATTGTTATCTTTTTCCAAAAATGGTCTCCCTCCAGGGAAGTCAAACGTGTGTATGCCTAGTGTAACTTCAAATTTCAAAAACTATTTTTCTCTCACGTTTCCTAATTCCTATCTGAAACTTTGAGCATTGTTTAAAATACGTTTGGTTGAGAGGAGTGTTCAATGAAGAAATAGCTGTATTTTTTAATTTTATGTTTTTAAGCTGTCTACTCTGTCTCAAACCGTGAAAGTGGGAATCTGTCATACATAAAAATGACAGGGCTCATGGACGCATGTGGTGAGAAGCAAGGAAGACATACGAAGATCAAAAGTGGGTGTGACTTGTAGATATTTACAAGACTCAATCCAGTTTACACCTCCTTCAAGATACAGGAGTACTGACACGTTTAACATTATTCCTCTTACTTTCTTCTTCAGACTTTTACTCACAATCTGCTTCTACTCTTTCATCTGATATTCCTTCTTATTTCCCATTTTCCAATCCTCTTTTCTCAAAAACTCTTTCCATCTTTCTGACTGATGGTCCACCCAGAACCTTGTAAACAAATTATATGTTTCTAATATAGCTACATCTTCAAAACACCCGTGACAGCAAATAAGATCACATTATATCGTCATAGGCCGCCTCATGTCTTTCCAGTCAGTGATGGACTGCATGTACAATGAGGGCCCCGTAAGATTAGCATCATGTAGCCTAGGCATGTAATAGGCCATACCATCCAGGTTTATGTAAGTACACTCTGTGATGTTCACACAACGACGAAATGGCCTAACAACGCATTTCTCAGAATGTATCCCCGTCGTTAAAGGACGCAGGACTGGACTTCAATTGACAAAAATGGAAAGAATATCATCTCTGCATTTTATTAGTTAAAAGAATATTTTAAAAAGTAGTCCTTTCTCCCTAGCTTCTAGAAAAATATGCTAAGTTTTTAGCTTGGTTAGAGAAACAAGCGTGGTTGAAATAATACAAATTTTCTTGGAAAGGAATCTTCATTTGAGCATAAGACTTTTTTTCGACGTCTGCATATTTGTTGCAGTCAGGAAGCTGGTTTGCAAAGTAAAATTAGCAGCTACCACTTACGAAGCCGTTACTATATGCCAATATTTGTGCTGCCTAAGCTATGTCCACCACATCACCTAATACTCACTGTTATCACCCTTCTGGGGCTGGGAATTTTATTCTCAGCCAAGGACACTGAGGTTCAGAGAGGGAAATTAACGTGTCTAAAATTATGGCTAGGTTGGTGATGGCAAGAAAGATTTTTTGAACTTGGGTCTGACCCTAAGCCAGTGCTCCAGACCGTGAGGTCATTAAAGACATGGATTTCCTCTCTCTCCATCAGTTTTCATGCCCTGCATCTCACTTGTGATGGACAGGATGCAAGGTGATCGCCTTATCGTAGACCACCTGGTTCTGAAAAAGATCTGATCCCAAAGAGTTTAATTCTATGCCAGGCATCACGGGGGCAATAAATAGTGTCTGAATGAGAAAATACAATGACAAAGCAGATTCTTGTCACTTTTGGAAACAAACTGGCCATACCCAGCTTTGTTATTTGTTCTATAGTCTCCTTAGCCCTATTAATATGCAGGTACAAACAGGCATTCCCAAAACAAATGCAAACGGCTTGAGGATTATCCACTGCATAGGATTATCCACCCCCAGGCACGCTTTTATTACTATGGGGAGTCACAAAGTCTGCCAAAGTCAAAAATTTTCATGCAAAGAAGAATAATAAATATCTGACCAAATGAGCAAACCAAGATCCATTGAACTGGATATTGTTCTCACTGCCATCCGTAGATCCCACAACACACATTAGGGTCAGCTCAGCGTCCTATAAACTGTCTCAGGACAACTCAAGCCTCCAAAAAATAAACAGGCTGTGAACATCTTGTCTGAGAGGAAAGGAGAACACCCAGAAGTCCACAAATAATAGCATTATTCCATTAAAAGATGCAAGGCCAGTGAACTTCAGTACTGCAGGAGCCCTCCACTCTGCTAAGGGTCAAAGACGACTTTGAGAGGCATCAACTAAAAACTTTCAACGCCGATCGCAAGTCCCAACAACTGCCATCTGTGCAGACATGCATACATTGTGACATTTGCTTCCTTATTCATAAAAGTGAAATTCTAACATTACATTTAAAAGAAAACAAGCATTCGTTATCATTTCTATAGAAGGATTTTACCTCCTGTTCGGTCATTACAGTCTATGTGAATAGGGAGGTTGCAGAGGGGAAGAGAAAAGAAGCAGATGTTTGCAGAGCTCCGGGCCAGGCCCTTTGGAAGGTGCTGGGTGTGTGGGAAGGGCATGTTGATGAACAGTCACCATGTGTTCCTCACTGCAGCAGAAATTCAGAGAGGACCATGGGGCCGAGGCTGTTCTCTCAGGTCTATGGACAGCCTGTGCTCAGACACCATGCTTGATGTGGCCATCTCCTCCTTCTAACAGCAAAGAGGAGAGGGAAAACCTGGAAGCCATCAAATGCCTCCTTCATCCCGTGAGTTTAAGTCTCAGTAGTCATGCGTTCAGATGAAACGTGGTTCATTCTGGGCCACATGTGGATTTGATAAAGGTGCTGTGCCCATGTAACAAGGGAAGAGGAGTTATTTGTTTCACACATCAGTTGGGACTCTGCGTAGGAACAACCTTCAAAAGCAAATTCAATTCTGTAACACAGTTTTGTCTAGAACAATCCCTTCACCACAGAGAGGAATAAGTCCAGTTGAGTTTTATGAACATGTATTTTTCTCTTCCACGGGAATATTTGCTTGACTGATCCCTGACAGATTCAGAAACAGATACAAATGCATTTGCTTAAGAAAACAAAGCCACACACAACACTCAGTCATTCAGATGATTTAGGAGTGGCTCCGGGTTGCTTTTGGCTGAGCGCGCTGGAAGAAGTCCTGCGTATACAGACTTACATTTTATACCAATAAATTGTCTCTCATTCAGAATATTCCCCATTGGAGACCAGGCCCCACATCTATGAAAAAATGCCTACACAAGAACTACCCTGCCACAGAGACATGCACCAAGCTGATTTTAAAAATTAAGTGCATATAAACATTATTTTATGTATGTGGTGGCAGTGAGTTAAACAACGGGTGGGAAGGAAGCCTGACTCTCGTTTCATGTGCCCTCAGATATTTGCTGAGCCAGTGTAACCACGGTGATGACAAACAATTACAGGATTGTACCCAAATGCACCCTTTTCCTCAACATTTATCTTCTCCTCCCCGCACCCGTGTAAAAAACACTCATACCCGAAAGAAAAGCACCATGGCGCTGAAGTTCAAAACTATTATATAAATAGAGCCTGTTCTATGAATACTCGTCTGTCCCTCTTTCATTGGCTTTTTGTGCAGAGAAGATATAAAATAGACCTTTGAGAATTCCATGAAATAACTCTGCTTTATGCTTGCATAGCCCATAAAATGCACAATGAGAGCCATGAATATAACTTTCATACCCAAATTGAATTCCTAGCCTAGGCCGCAGTTGTGCCTTGACTAGTTGACTGGACTAGTTACTCTGAGCAGACTGCAAGGGAGGTGTAGACTCCCACACTGGACAATGAACTCCGCTTCCTTCTGTGGCTGCAAACAGCTCACCTCACACCAGGCAGGCTTCTTATAAATGGATGTTATCAGTCACAAAGCATTTGGGCCATAAAGTGAGGAGGAAACCGCCCCATCAGAGCTCCTTCTATCCTGCTGAGAACTGGGCTGTCGTGTCGTCTGCGTGTGCACCAGCCGTGCAGGTGGAGGGGCACAGTTCCTGAACGCACGCCTGCATGGGCTTTGAAAATGGCCAAGTGCCACAATTATAAGTTGTGAAAAGACACCAAATCCAGAAGGACTGATAAAAACAGAACCGGAAAATCGTTGTAATACCTACAGTCTGAACCAGGCCATTACTGCAGACTCCTCCCTGGTGTTGTCGGCGGTTGTGATGAGACCGTGAACTGAAATGCAGCACAGATTCAAAAACTCAGGGTTACCAGAAACCCACGAGCTGATCTAAACCAAACACCCTCATCCCACCATCGAAACAGCAGGGCCAGAAGAGAGTGTGACCTGCTCAAGATGGGCAGAGCAGGCTCTCCAGTCCCTCAGTTTTCTCACCTAGCTGTGTCCTCACTAAAAGCATGAAGGCCGTAACAATATTACCCTAAAGGAAAAAAAGTTGAAAATTTTTAAGGGGAGAAAAATAACAGGCAATCAACAGGTGTCAGTGTGTGTGTATATGTGAAATATATTGATATGCGTATAAATATATACATAGAATGACATTTATGTACATTGTGATATTTACATATATTTGTATTCATTGTGCTAGGCAGAACAATGCACCCCCCCAAAGAGGTCCACATCCTAATTCCGGGAACCTTTGACTATGTCACCTTACATGGCGAAATGGACTGTGCAGATGTGATGAAGTTAAGGACTTTGAGGAGGCAAGATTATCCTGGATTGTCCTAGGGGGCCCCGATGTCATCACGAAGGAAGGAGGCAGGAGGTCGGAGATGTGATGACGGAAGCAGAGGTCAAAGAGAGATTGGAAGATGCTATACTGCTGGCCTTGAAGATGGAGAAAGGGGCCGCTGGCCAAGGAATGCAGGCGGCTTCTGGGAGCAGGAAAGGCAAGGAAACAAATTCTTCCCAAGAACCTTTAGAAGGAATGCAGCTCTGCCAACAGCTTAATTTTAGCCTGTAAGTCCATTTCAGATTTCTGACTTCCAGAACTGTAAGATAACAAATTTGTGTTGTTTTAAGCCACCAAGTTCATGGTAATTTGTTACAGCAGCCATAGGAAACTAGTACATATATGCAGATTTTTATTTAAAAATATATATATATATGTGGCTCCTGTGGCTTACCAATTCAATTCCTTCCATTATGTTTTCTCCCTTTATATGAGGTAAATCCAATTTAAATAATCCTTTATCCAACTAAATCTTCAGGTGAATAAACTATCATATTAACATCACATAAAAGAGACCTAAATATTACATTTTTAAACTGTGCTTTACAGATTATCCTCAGTGAGATTCCATTTTAGATTTCTCTTGATACAGCATGATGCAGCATTAAAAAGAAGGGCTTTGGGGTCAGGCCGACCTGGGGTGGAACCCCAGCTACATCACATACTCATAACTCAGGCAATGGGCTCCCGATTCCTAAACCATGGATTCTTCCTCAACATGAAGGGCACCGTAGTACCTACTTTGTGGTGAGGATTAAATGAGATTATGCACATGAAGGGCTTCTGATAAAACATTACCGATGTTCCCAACGCAGTAGACAAGTCCTAGGTTAAATTAAGGACACTACACTGTACTTGAATTCATAATACCTGCCAGGTCACCCTCTCCCACCGTTACCTACACCCCTCCTTCCTAGCTTTGCAAACTCCCACTGTCACCTCCCCTGTGAAGAAGTCCTCCTCACTTCTCCCACCCCCAAAATAAAGTTAAGCCCTCTTCATAGACACAGAAGGCACTTCTATTACTCGAGTGGTGGTAGCTCCTTTCCACCCCTGTCTCCCATCTCTAATGGCCTGGCTTGTACCTAGTAGGCATTCAGTAAACACACTTGAAAGCCACTTGCGTCCTTTGAGACCAATGGCTATAACCAGAGGTGCCACCTTCTCTGGAAAGGAAGGCAAAGACTTTGTCTTGGCCATGGGTCATTCAGATCAGCAGTCACAACAAAGCTCGTGGGTAAATATCACCCTGTGCCTACACGCAGCCAGTACTAAATTTGCTGGGGACTGAGTGAGATTTCTTCAGCAACAACAAAAAAAGACTCTTGTTAATAATGGAGGAGAACTCACTAGGCCCTCTCGTAGCACCATAGTCAGCTTCTCTATTTCTTGGCCGTAAAAATTCTCGGGGAACTACAAACTTCTAATGAAAATTTCGAAGACACACTTAAGACGTGCCATTCGGGTCATAGAGATACATTCAAGATGTGTGCAGAGGAGAAGCCTCCACATAGAAATTACAGTGTACACGAAGTTCTTCTGTATGGAGACCTCATGCTCATTTGCCAAGGGAGCAAATCAGGTCCAACAGCACGGCACCTACAATAAATTCATCCAATTCCCCCACAGACAGATCTCTTTTTTGAGAAGCTAAATGTTATTTGGTGCAAATGACACAGAGGCTGATACAGCTGGATTTACAAATTAGGTTGAAATGTTTGACGCGGTGAACTAGACTACGCCATTTAATTCATCGCAAAGCAACTGATGTGTATATTATGGCAAAGAGGAAGCCTGGCTAGCTTAAACTGTGTATTTTTTAAAACTTTATTATCTAATAGTCCTCAATTCAGAACCAATCTCAATGATTTTTAAAAGACATTCCTGTTTATTAGTAAAATAAAAAAGGCAACTTTTTACAGCTCTGTTTTCTTAAGAAACATAATGAGTAAGCACACCGAGACATTTTTAAACACTCACTGGAAAATGTTTTTGCCATTTAAATGTTCCACAGGCAGCTACAGAGGGGCAGCTATTTGTGTTAAGCTATATTAACATGCTTATTTAAAAAATAACTCTAAATTTGACAGGTTACTCTGGCTTTAAAGTAAAATATTCAGAGAGTTCATAAAAAACCATGAGAGAAAACTGAAACCTTCCAAGAGGAATATCTCAATTTCCTCCAAGCTATGCAATTTAATTCAAGCCTCTTTCTAATCGTCTACATTTATTCAAAAGTGGTCTGGTGCAAAGGCCCAGTAATTACTGGACCGTCTACACTGATCTTGGGCTGACTACCACTCAGCATCTTCCGTCTCGGCTATCTATTTGAAACATCGTTAAATATTAGGGATTTCTGAGATTTGTTTTGTCATCACTCTACTCGTAACTTCTCTGCCACTCACTGCCAAGAGATTATGAACAAGAGCCTGCTGCTTTAATCTCAATTTGTTACACTAAAAATGCAAAATTAAAGAAAAATGAGGAAAGTTTAATATTACCAGGGAAAGTGATGGATCACATCGTGTCATGTTACGAGTTTTAATACTATAAACTGAGTTTTATGTTACTCTCTTCTAATAGTGACATATTTAACATTTTAAGACTGGATATAATAATTTTATAGGGTAAAATGGATATTATTAGATGATTATACTGTAGTACTTTGTCAAATTCTTGTATATTAAATACAAAAAAACTACAATAAAAATAAGAGGAAATTCCGCCTTCAGCTGAGTGAAAGAGGACGATCCATCCTCGACTCTCTTCTTGCGCACAACATTATCCCAGCTCCACCTCAGGAATCTGAATGATGTCGTTTCTCTGGCATCAGATAGAAGCCAAGAACTGTATCCTATCCCCATGAATAATTTAAAACCATTTGTTGCTGGTTATCATGGCTGTGTCTTCGGCTTTATTCTCAGGCAGCACTCTCCCCAAAATCTCATTCCTATCTTGGAATGCATTTTCTAGGCAAACTGGTATCTTGAAGAGTCTTGAGGAACGGTTTATATATGGCCAGTTTAAGAGGGGCTGACAGACAACACGCAGGCCATGGGATGCTGAGCTTCTAGAAGTATCTATTCAACAATGCCACTTAGACCTCTGAAATTATAGTGAAAGGCAGATCACACTTCAGTAGAATCTACAATAGAACAGCAGTTCCTTTGGGGGCAAAGATTGCACGTGCTTCACAAGGCAGGTGGGCACAAGACCTAAGCAGGTCATATCCAGAGAACACAGAAATCAGGCTTCGCACTCAGTTACCGAGATTTCAGACCACACCCTGAGCACACAGTGAGGGTCTGAAGGGGGCTCCAGCTGGGAACAGCCCTGCTCAGACTGCTGTTCACAACTGCATGTGGTCTGTCTTCTTCCTCCTATGCACTAGGCACTGAGTTAAGCATTCCAAATCTATTTTCACTCATCTTCACAATATGTGTAAAGGATGCACTGTCATTATTCCTTTATAGATTAGTGTATAACTCGCTTGTTCTCCTCCCTTTCTCAACACACATACTTCTGACTCACTGCTCCCCTTGTGGCAGGAACATCAAAATGGTAAAGGCTTTATTCTGCTCGAGGAGCCTGGACAAGGCAAGAGGCGTTCAATCCTTTCTCCCTCCTTACTCTTTTTGAGCAATAAGTTACTTACAGAAAAAGGAAATTAAGAAGGTGAGGATGCCATGAATAAAAACAGAAAATAACCCTATGTCTTCCTACCCCTAATTTCACATGAGCTTAAGATTTGGCACCAGCTTGAGGGTTTGACAAGGACACGCTCAACAAAGCAAACAGAGCGGTGTTCTCGCAGTGTGGGGTCCACTGGTTTACCTGGGTAAAGGCGCTCAGAAGTCCCGTTCGCCATCACCTCAGGAAGGAGCAGGGCTGCATGCATCAAGGTGAGGACACAGACAGGAATCACAAAGGTTTGTCAACACCAGCTCACCTGTTAGTGACTCTCCACCAATCCACTGTTTGCATGAACAGAGGCCTTGCATCCCTCTGAACACGCAGTCATTTTCTCAATACGGTAACAGTGAAAAGCAAAAATTTACCTTCACTTTCAAATGCTAAGAGCACACTACCATCCTAAACATCTTCTAACATTTTTCCTCGCTGCTCTCATCTATTCTCACACATATGTATTCCATATCTCTGTCATATTGATGTATATACAATACATAGATTTAGATACAACTACAAGTAAAGGTAGAGATACAGACATAGATTTAGATTATATAGGTCTATGTGGTTACATTTCTCTTAGCTTCATAATTCACATATCTATGGTCATAGCAGCAGGCCTAGTAGAAATACATCAAACAATAAGAACACCCACCATGGGTCTGCAAGGTTCCCTCTTACGTTTTCTTGGCCATTTGAGAGGTAAATCAGACCCAGGATCAGCCTGTCATTGTTATCCACCCAAAGGACCTAGAAAAAGAGCGGGCCCTGAGATCTGTAAGCGTTTCACTCTATTCTGGTAGTAATGCACAAAACAGAAACTCATCCAACAGTCAAGTCTATGTGGAAAAAGTCACATCAGTAGATGCACACACTGATCCTCATTTTGGGTCCAAAGGATAGATTTTGAGTGTGATTTATTATTTCAATAATTCCTGACTCACCTGACTAGAACTTAAAAGAATTCCAGGAAGCCTCACAGACCCAAGCCCAGGCTTCGTGACGGTCCGGCACTGGAATTCAAAGATGGTAATTTGACCACCACAGCTCTTCTTTTCCTGTCTCTGGCTTTTATGAGGTGCAGCGCCAGTCAAAGCGGTTGTACATGTAACCCTTCCAGACGGGCATCTTTTTCCTTTTAGCCTGATGATAAGAACTGTGGGCTTCAAGGTAGGCATTTGTCATGGGGAAGGTGGGGCAAGCATCAGACTGGGGTTGAGTGAGGGCAATTTACCCAGGGCAGCAAATGTTTGCAGAGCGGTTCTATTTGAGAAGTGTTGGGAAGGCTGTATGCATGTGTTTTACATCCTAAAATATTGTCGGCACAGAGCTCTTCCCTCTTACCCGTGTGGAAAAAAGATCATCAACACGGGTCCAGATCAAGCATCCCTATATTAAGCCCAGAGTTTCGACCAAAGCATGAAGACATATTTGGGCTTGAAGAAGAATTTATTGACAGTTGTTCCTTGTTAAAGAAAACCAACCAACCCACCAAACAAAGAGGAAAAGATATTAGAAGTCAGAACTTGCCTCAAAAACTTTTATTGATATATTCTAAAGATCAAACTATTAGACTAGCCACTTAGTTATACAGGTCTACTCAAAATTTAACTTTAAAATGGCTAAATTTAGTAATAATAAAAGTAAACAACTTTACATTCATGCACCGGCTTATGATTTTCAAAAAATGCCTCATCAGAGGCTCAGACCCACCGTACTGGAGTGGTGGGTTTTACAAGGTGGGCCCGTGGTTTTCTTAAGTCTGTAGAACCAGCTGGAAAGAGCTAGAACACCTCATCAATGCTCTTTCCACTCTGCCCCATATTGCTGTGGCTGACTCTCACTCACCCCTCAAGTCTCAGCCCAGTTCCCAGTTACCCCTTCTCAGGAAGCCTTCCTAGAGAGGTTAGCTGACACCCATGACACCTCTACCCTCCCGCGCACTCACGTATCACGAAGTGGACTAACTGCAGGCCCACTTGTCTATCTGGACTCTGGGCTCCCTGAGTCAGAAACCACATTGGTGTTGTCTTTATGAATTCAGTCTCTTAATGAATGGCTGAAGCCACCTTCCCATCACCTACCTGCGCCCCACACCCTGTACCCAACATAATGCCAGGCATGCGGCATGTAGTGGGTGCTCACAGAACACGCCAGCAAAATGAATGGCAAAGTGGACAAGACATATGGTGGTTGCATTTATTAACTATGACTTTGATTTCCGAAAAAGCAATATTCCTGCTGTGTGAGATGGTTACCTGGATTACCCAGGCACTCTGTAACACTGGAGAAGACTCGAGTTGTCTGAGTTGTTGAGTCTAATGCACCCAGAGCATTAGAGCCGCAAAATGCTACAGTGAAAACAGTCAGATTTCGGAGTCGAAAACAGACAGACTCAAGTTCAAACCCTGGTTCTGCCACTTCTTAATTGGGTGACGTTTGATAAGTTAATTAACCTCTCTGAGCTCAGAGTGGTGATATTAATATCTCTGAATCTCCAAAGGGCAAATAATAAAATCATCCTTAGGAGGTAGACATAAATAAGATGCGTATATGAAGAACTCAACAATGTGTGTTAGATTAAAATAACTCATTAAAATGCTGCAAAAAGCAAGGGTGAGTGGGAAGAGGAGAGAAAGAAAAGCCAGCTTCGAACTTGGTGAGGGAAAAATAATATTATTAATGATCTTATTTATAAAGCGTGTTGAGTGAGTAAGACATTTTACCAAACAGAGACAATAAACAGCATGGTCTCTGTTCTCACTTAACCATCGCAAAGACATAAGACAAACCTTCTAAGTGTCTGACAAAGTAAGATGTTTCAATGGTGTTTTAAGACAAACGAAGAACTCACGTTGCTCTTGTCACTGCTGCACATTATTTATGTTTGCAAAGTAGGTAAGTGATCACATACACCTCCAAAAAACCTGGAGAAATGCTAGAAAAAAGGAGGAGACATTGTTGGCGATACCTTTATCCCACAACTTAAAAAAAAAAGATAGATTCCAAGAAAAGCTATAATGGCATCAGAAATGTCAAGAAATACAAAAAATAATTACTATTCTGGAAGAAATTACTAGAAATACTAGTAAATGTATCCTTTAGATCTAAATGCAAGTCTGGGCCAAGGTAGGGCAGAATTAGAACTTCGAAGGCTTGCTGTGCTGCTGTACTTTGAGTGGAATCCATCCTCTGACTCTCATGGACAGACGATGGTATCAGAGCTCACCGACCAGGGACCACGTTCTTGTTCCATCCCACCCTCATTTCTGTGGACTTTCTGCATCTAAACTCTGTGAGGGGGGTGGCCTCTACTTTGCTGCTTGTGATACATAGAAACAGGTGGTTTATCTTGGCTCCTGCCCCTATCAAAACCAAAGAAACATCCATCTCATAAGTGAGGGTGTTTGTAGGGAGCACTTTGGTTGAGTTTCAAATTGTCAAAAATTATAAAGCAGCCATTTTCCAAGTCATGCTACCACCGAGCTAATTGCAGGGACTATTTTATATTATGACATGTTCATGGCACAACACGATGGTGGCACATGGACTTGTCAAAACAAATAAACCTTTTTTTTTTAATGGAATCTATTGCACAAAATGCTCAACAAATTATGGGGTAGAGGCAAATGTCTATTACACCATCAGCACTTAATACCTGGAGAAAAACAGTGGAAACTTTCAGGAATTCACTGGAAATTAATTGAGCACAAATGCAAGGCTCTGTTAGAGATGGAAGGGTAGGCAATGATGCAGCCAGGACAACGTGCTCCTCATAACTCAGACATCCACGGGGGCACAGCCCCATCCGCAACACAGCTCACCACCCAGACGGCCAATGGCTCGGTGCAGAGTCTCAGAAGAGACCTCGAGGCTCTGCTGTGACCAAGAGAAGGAAGAAAGAGAAAATCCTCAGGTTATTGGGCTGGATTCACTCATGGTCACTAAAAGGCAGAGATTGGTTTAGCCTCCAGATTGCTACCTTCTTGTTTGTAACCAGAGATGAGAGAATTGGCCCAAAACCAGAATGGCAAATAGACATAACTGACGTTGTCAATCAAAATCTAAGAGAAGGGGCCTGCTCTAAAAGGAAACAAATGCAAATGTTGAGGGAGACGTTTAGCATGAGTGTGGGGACATGGGCCCGTCACACCCTGTGCATCAGAGATGAAATGACAGAGCCTTTGTGAAGGTCGTTTGACAAGATGTATCAAAAGCCTTTAGAAAGGGCAGCCCTTTCATACTCAGGGTACCTACTGAAGAAAGAAAGGAACATTGCACAGGGATGGGGGAGCAAAGGATACTCATCAGAGCTCAGTTTATATTAATTTTTTTAAAAATAGAAAATAATCTATAGGCGCATCAAAACAGAACTGGTTAAGTAAATAATACATCCATGAAACAGATTGCTTTGCAACCACTAAAAATGATATTGTAGGTGAAAATTTATTAGCATGGAAGATGTTCACATAACAGATTAAATAAACAGGTTATAAAACAGAATGTAAAATATAGTCTCATTTTGGAGAACATAGTGTATTATATCCCATTATATTAGCTATCACATCATATATAAAAACTATTTGGAGTCATATTTACTAAAAGGCTAACAGCGGTTATCTCTTCATTGTGGGATTTCAGACTATTACTTTTTCTTTTTGCTCACTTTGCTAACTTTTTAAAAAAATAACATGTTTATCTAATATTAAAGGGAAACCATTTGGAATAAAAAAAAATAAAGTGAAAAGGAAGAAATAGGTGACACTAATGCAAATTAAAAAAAAGAAGAAGAAAAAACAAAAGAAAAAGCCCACAAACCCACAGCAGAGGAAGCCAGATGCAGACACGCACCTGCTGTTGCTGTAGACAGGCCCGCTTCCTTCAACCTGTGATCAGTCTGGGTCATTTGTTTCCAAAGTGTGAGACTGAGCACTGGTCACAGCCTCCTTCTCTGTTTCTGAATGTAATATAACAAAATCCTGCACAACCAGCCGCTGGGGTGATGGTGGAAGGTGCCTGACTTTGCGAGCACGTTCCAAGGGTTTAATAGTTCATCATTAGCTGGAGACACAGCACACAGAATACTCCACACATTGATTTTTTTTTCCTACCAATTCATTTTAAAGAATAGTGTTACTAAATCTAAAATGAGGCAAGACTGCCTGGACAATAGTAATTCATTAGACAGGCTAGCATTCACCACTGCGACGTGTCTTTAAAATAAACATGGTGTGAGACTCGGAGCCGGCCACACACAGATCTATAATTAGACTCTCGCTGGCAGGACGATCGAGATGTTTGGGTAAGTGATGCCAGACGCTTTATTCACCGAGGGACAGCAAGTGACTTCACCAGCACACGGTGATGCAGAGGCGCTTGGAGATGGTGGCCCCCTCCCCGGTATAAAAGATGCCCTTCTCCTGGAAAACCTCCAGGGCGCATGTGAGGAAAAGCAGAGGCTCAGAGCTCAGAGGCCTCGTGGCAGTAGCCTCACTCCAGAGAACTCACTCCAGGTGAGCCGCCTCTCCTCACTCTTATACCTCATCAATATTAAGGCCATTTCGATGTCATTTCCCCATGTGAAAAGTATTTCTTTCTTTAAACTCATTTCTATGGTGAAGTCAGGTCAATTGAAAGCAGGCTGAGTGTAACGTCGCTTTCTCCAGACCAGATTACTGGAAATGCCCTTTTTTTTTTTTCAAATCACTTGCATGGTTTTGGTGTTGTTGCCAAGACAAACCTATAAAAGGATCATTTTTCAAAAGAGAAAGGGTTTGAATGAATGTAACAGAGACACAGGTTTGCTTCCTGGGTAAACCCCTCCCAGAGAGCAAGCCTCGCCTCGCACAGATCCGCCAGTTCTTGCCTTAACTCCACGTGGTGGGTGTCGCCTTTCCTTGTATCGCTCTGTGCACAATTCGTGAGTGTTCTCATGTGCTAAGGACACTCGCAACATCCTGAAAGAATCAGCCTAGCTTCACACTGAGCCTAGTGCCAGAGAGACTGTCGACTACAAATGTGGCACGAAATCATTCTCATGTGGAAACAAAACCAAGCAATGCATGGAAATACTTGAAGGGCATACATCCTTTTAACATGAAGAACAGAAGGGCTGTACAACAACTGCTTTATCTAAACTTTTACTGTTTGTTTATTTGAGATTGTGTTTGGGGGAATGCCTCACGAGGACACACTATCTCGAAAGAATCACAAACATTATCCAACAGCCTTTAGTCAACGTTGCTTTACACAGTGTGCTGTTTCCTTCTCTACAGGTGAAGGATGTCTGCAGGAGAACGTTGATAGGCAGAGAGGAGGACGTGAATGTTAACACACGTGCACATAACGGGTGCGCTTCCTGGGGAGGTGTGCAGTGTGCCCTCTTCACTGAGTCTCCTTGGCCTGGCCATCCATAAGTCTACAGGACGCCAGCAGAGCCTACCAGTTCATCATAGAATCCCAGGGAAAACGGCATGTTGGTAGATTAAGGCAGGAATTTGGAGGAAGAGAACTCGGGAACTTAACAGCCCCAACTCCAGCCTACCACAGGGGGCCGTGTCAGCAAAGCACACTCTTTCCATGCCTCCAGTTTTCCAAACTATGAAACAGACAAAACATAGTCCACCGACACACCTCCCAGAGGCCTTGCAACAATGTGGGAGTGCAGTGAAGAGCAGGGAACGGCAACAAATGTCCGATGCTGTTTGCTCTGTTTCGGTGTGTCCACATGAAAGCACATGTGCCACGACAGTAGAAGATGGAAAGCTCTAGAGACCTTTATTATTGAAACAGTCTGCCTTAATTAATTTGCATTCTCTGGAAGCCCCGCCTTCCAGCCCCCTTTAGGAAGGCAATCGATAGATACCTGACCCAATGCAATGGGTCCTCCCTTTATAGCGGCAGAAACTTTCGTGCGAGGTGTAAAAGAGATCAAAGCTTTTTTTCCTTCACATATTTTTCTTTCTTTCCTTCTCCACTTTAGAGCAGTAAGGTGATGTTTATGGGATGGAGAGGGGAGCTTGCAGTCAGAGAAGATTTTGTTTGGAAGTTTCCCTTTGGATGGGCCAGCAAAGGGCCAGGAGCCAGGTGTTTTGTCCTGAAATTGTTTGCCACTGGGGTCCTTTCATCTCTCTCAGTATTTGTCACCTACAGATTTGACTTCCATGTCTTCTACAGCTTCATCAGAGTCACTCAGATGAAGACTGAAGAACACAGAACCCGTGGCAGCCCTGCATACACTGTCCATCACTATCATCTTTAGTGAGGGCCATCGTGAGTGACGTCCACCATGTCCATCATCCCCCAAGGGGACGTCTCACTGTCCCCTTGCCTCCACTGCATTTCAGCTCCAGCCTCACCCTGCAGCTTCCTCCAGGTATCTGCTCCTCCTTCAGGGACTCCTCTACTCAGAAAATGGCCCTTGGGGTTACTCCTCCCAGAAATCTGGGGGTCAGCCTCATACTTCCCTCAGCCCAGTCCCCATCCCATCCAATCCATTACAAAACCTCGCCACTTCTGCCTCCCACACATGTATCGATATTGGCCACTTGCTGCCTGCTTCACCGCCACTCATTTAGGCCAGGCCATCATCTTCTTTCCCCCATACTTGAAAAGTCTTCCCGTTTCAACCCACTCTTCACCCAACAGCCATGACGAGCTCTTAAAAAATATACTTCAGATCATGTCATAATCTCCTTGGAAAAAACATCAGTGTCTCGTGTTTTCACTTAGCATTAGGGCCATAAGTCCTGGCCCTAACATAACCCACAGGTCCTGCCTTTCCGGTTGCTACACATTCTGACTTGGCCTACCCAGTCTCCACCCACAGTTATTCCCTTTTGTTTCCCCGACTAAGCCAAGTGGCTCCCTCTGGAATGCTCTTCCCCAGCCCTCCCTGGCAAACTCCTACTCATCCTCCAGGGCTCAGCATCAACATTACTTCAGGGAAGACTTCCCTGAAGAGTCTCCCTTCTTCAAAATCTAAATCAGGACCCCCATTTTTAAAATGTCAATTTGTTATTATAAATTTATTTGCATAGTATTCATTAAATGTCTTCTGAATGAAAAAATAAATAACTCATGAAGACATCTTGTCCTCCCACTAATGTCCAGCTCGTTTCTTCATTTTTCTGCAAGAATAACTGGTCAAATACCTTGCTATGGTCCAGATATAGAATTGCTCTCTCAATTTTTTCATTGATTAATTTTTTTAAAGCTTTCAAAGGAGAAAATGCAGTTAGATTCACAATGCTTGTTTCCATAATTTTTATTTATTCAACAGACATTTGCCGAATGCCAATTATACATCAGCACAGGGCTAAGAGGTGAAGACAGGGAGAGGCCACTGACACTGTCCTGAGAGAACTGCTTTCTCTTCCAGGGATCTCAGACGATCTCTTTAATAACGTCTTGCAGAAGACTGCTCAAGCAAACCAGTATGTACTGGGTGAATCTACCAACTTATTGTTTTTGAAAACTAGAGTGACATTGGTCTATTTCTGGGTACTTCCCCAATTTTCCCAATCCTTCTAATGTCACCAACAGTGCTCTCATCTGTAACTTGTTTCCATGTCTTCAGATGGAATTGACCCAGTATAGGCCATTGAAACAAATTTCAAGTATCTTGGAGACACTGCCACAATTTCTTTTTTCCTCCTCCCTTCTCCTTCCCTCCCTCGCTGTTGCTCCCATCCTTCATCACAGTACCTGTCAGTGGAAGGTATTGGATACATACACATGGCCCTGCTGTTGAGAAGTGTTTTCTAACATATCAGCTCATGGTTATACAATCTAGAATTTATCTAAATATAATAAACAGCCTTACTGATGCAAGACATTTTATATTATAGTCACTTATCTATTTGCCTTGCAATTACTTTAATAAGAAAATATTTCAGTGACATCATAAGCTCATCACAATAGTTCCTGCAATGAGTTCACTATTTTTTCTCCTCTGCAATCTTACATTATAACAGATGCTTCTTTGTCATTTCCTAAAGTAGTACTATGATAAAAGGAATAGTCTGGAAATCCCCAATGACAACTTTCTTGCAAGAGACCATTTAAAATTACATAACTGATTTAAGTGGCTTCTAAATATTTTCTGTTAATAGTGCAGGTTTAAATTCTAGTTCTCCAAGTAAGCATTTCAGAGGGGCTCCTTAGTTTGCTTAATTACAAACCCAGCAGATGTCCAACAAAGGGCGTGACCTCCATGGGCTCCACTGAGGGGCAGAGGCAGCTGAGTGGTAGACATCCTCCTGTGTCTGGGCTGGGACCGGTGCACCTGCAATCTGAATTCCGTCTCCACCGTGCCACAGAAGCCCCGCCCTCCCCGTCAACAAAGACGGGCCTCTTCCCTGTCCACGCTTCCTTGAACTCACCTCAGCATCTAATGCCCCCTCCCTGGCAGCTCTACATCTGCACCCGGTAACTGGCTGCACCTCCTTCATTCCTACAGGAGCATTATCACCTACTGACACTTGGACCTCTTCTTTATTTTTATGTTTTCCTTACAGACCTCACACATTTTCCTGGCTTTAGCCATGAGTGACTAATCACACACAAATCTTTATTTTCAATCTTACCTCCCCTCTAAATCTTGGGTCTATTATTTCCAGCTATTTCATTTCATTTTAGGACATTGTCATTTACATATGAGGGTAATGGTATGATGAGGATGATGGTGGTGATGGTGATGATGATAATGACGATGATGGTGATGGTAAGATGATGATGGTGATGGTGATGACGGTAATGATGGTAACGGTGATGAAGATGGTGATAATAATGGTGATGATGGTGATGGTGATATCATCAGGACCTCACCTCTGGAGAAGATGGTCATTCAGAAGATAACTTAGAGAAATAGAAAGAATAACAAACCTACTCTAACAAACCTGAAGATCCTTGAAAGAAAAAGACCCCCCGGTGTGGGAGACAAATAAGCAACAATAAATATATACCCATACATATTTACATATACATAGATACACACTTATACATGTGTATGAATGTATATATATATTTATATACATGACACATAGTGGTAAGTACCATGAAGAAAAACAGAGCAGCTAAGTGAAGAGAGAATAAAGAAGGATGGTTCCATTTTAGATACGATGGTGGGGACAGCTCCTCTGAGAAGGGGCATTTGAGCTGTGAGCAGAATGAAGTTAGGGGAGAAGCTGAGCAAAGATCTAAGGAAAAGGGGCTCCAAGAAGCACAAATAATTTTTCAAGGATGATATTTTATCCACCACAACATGGAGCCCATTCCCGGGACATAGTTGACCAGAATATGGAAAAATACAGCATTTATATTGGGCCTCAGCAACATTTCCAAATGATGATGAAAAATATTAGATATGAGTCTTTCCCCAAACCAGAAATATTTCTAGCATTAGTGAAATTAATTGTACTTATAGGTGGACTCACTGTCAAGCTTTCATCTAAAAAAATACTTATATTTGAAAATCTAGGAAGACCTTATAAGTTTAATCACCCACGTTGACTTGTCCATCAAGAGCTGTTTTGCAGAATCTTCCCGCCTTTTTATTATTTAATAAAGTGAAGAAAACCCACAGTCATCTGGAGGCATTCATGACAGACCAATGGGCCGATTCAGAGGCAGCGGCTGTGTCCCACCCCCAGGAACCTCCACCACATGTCCTGGGATTGTGGCCCTGGAAGGTGAGTTATTCTTCCTGCCACACCTTAGCCAGATTCTGAGGGACGGATACTCCCCCTCACCAAGTTTGCACTGTTCCAGATCCCAGGTCATTGGCTGGAACTGGGTGGACAGGGCTAGCGGGGTGGGTCATGAGTTAATCGTGTCACATGGCCTTGGCCTGGCAGGAAAGGCAGACTATGTGGGGGCCTCCAGAACTCCCACCTGGGGCCTGCTCTTCTTTACCATCGATCTTATTCTCAACAGTTAATTCTTGTCTTCTTTGAGACAATTCATTAACTCGCACATTCTCTATGAAACATCCTACAAGTAAATACGACAGGAAGGGCCCCCAGTGCCTTGTGACAAGCGTGTCAACCACCCCTCCCTGGCCCCTGTCAAGCCCACATCAACTCTGTTGAGGACAAATTTGCCGGGCTCCCTGTGGGTCTTGATTCACATTCTTGGGATTGTAAGGCCCTGAGGCTGGGGCTGACGGCGTGGACCTGCTTGGTCCAGCTTTTGGCGGAGTTGGTCCTCAGAGGGCAGAGCCCAGGCAAGGCGAGGGCGGCTGCCTTGTCTGCCTCCATTTTCCCTTCATCTTCCCTGGGTGGTATCTCCACATGGCTATCTCCTCCTCCTCCAACATCTGCCCCTCTCCCATTCTCCCTAGCCTCCTCTCCGGGACATGTTCACTATTATTGTGTACCCCCAGAACCCACAGATTGAAGCCCTAACCCCCCATGTGACTGCATTTGGATGGGGGTCTCTCCCGGCCCCCCAAGCCCTCTTGAGCCTCCCTCCCCTGCCGGCTGCCCTGGGCCTCCCTGTCCTCCTTTGCTGGGCACACGAAGTGGTTTCCCCGCCAGCCCTTGGTCCTTCTCTCCCTCAGCCTGGACTCTCTTCTAGTGGCTGTCTGATGTTCATCCTTCTGGACTGGGGGAAAATATCACCCAGGGGCCCTGACAGCGACCTAAAATTCTCTTCTTCAAGACTCTAGTCCTTTCTCTGTTGGACTTATTCTGAGATTCATACATGCATTGGTTCATTTGAACACCATGCGTATGCCCAGGAGAAGGTAAACACCCTTGAGAGACGGGAGCTTGGTGTTTGATGCTCCCAGCATCCCAGGTGCCTTGACCCAAGC
Organism: Diceros bicornis minor; assembly: GCF_020826845.1. Taxonomy (NCBI): domain Eukaryota; kingdom Metazoa; phylum Chordata; class Mammalia; order Perissodactyla; family Rhinocerotidae; genus Diceros; species Diceros bicornis. Next base: position 64,843,256 of record NC_080755.1, read on the forward strand.
GAGACACACAGCAGGTACTCATGTCTGACGGATGGAGGAAGGAATGCCATTGCTGCTCCCTGCCAAGGACTGTGCAGCCCCGAACGTCTTCATATGTCTTCATCTCGGTAGTCCCCCTGGCAGGCAGCAAGCCCAGTATCCAGCATGCAGTAGGTGTTCAATACATGTTTGCTGAAAAAGATAATGAATGAAGTGAACAAATATTGAAATCAGGGTTGCTTTGCATTCCTGCATGACCCCCATCTACCATCTAGTGGTGGGAGAGGGCAACTTCAGGATGAGGAGCTTTTGGACAGAAATCAAGGGAAGCACAAAAAAGGGATAAAGGCAGGTGAGCGCCTGGAGGGGCGGCAGGGCTTCAGCCACTTCATACAGCAGAAGTGCTGACGATTCTGCGGTGTAGCCAGATCTTGATGTTATTGGGGGAGGTAAAAGGATGAATGCAAAGGAAAAGAAACCCCGGGGTGAGATGCGTGTGTAAGCCTCCGCGCGACTCCATTGGGGAGACTGTGCGTCCGCGGTCACGTCTGACACCTGAGAGGGGCAATCCTCGGGCAGGTCCACTGTGCTGACTTTGTCAGGGATCAGACACAACAGAAGCTTTAACTGAAGGATACAGGGACATTGTGTTTCACATTTCCTTAGTAAACCAAGAAATTATTTGGAGAAAGTTAAAATAAATCGAGAAGAGTAAAGAATGTAAAACTGAAGCAGAAGGTGAAGAGAGGGTGTAATAGAAACGACAAAGATGCTTAAAGCAGAAAACCTGAAAGATACATGCAACGCTCATCACGTAATATCATAAAACCACAGTAAGACTGCGGATGATCACCAAGCACCTGTGAGATGTGGAAGAGTTGTGTGACCCGCTGGACCTCAGTCTCTACGTGTAGAAACAAGAGTATTGGACGACGGTCTCTGACAAGTTTTCCAACCTTCAAATTTTGTAACCGTCTGATTTTAAAATTAAGGCAAATTCCTAACCAAAACCTTAATGTATATTCATAACAGGTATGTGGCTTTTAGCTATTTCTTTGAACAATTGTTTTCTTTCTATAGGGGTTCATCTCAAACTCAAGGGCAGTGATCCTGAATAAAATGTTACATGGTTCATTAATATGTTAGGCTGCACCAAGGTTGCATGAAAACCTAACAGAGGCTTCCAGAGAGCTAAAAAGATGTAGGGATCCGAGGGAATGCGTGTGTAACAGTGGGCCTGCCACACTGCGAGCAGCAGCGAATCAGGCCACACAGGTGGCAGCCGCATCACAAGGCCAACATCGGCATCACAAATAGGCCCTGAGAAATGCTTTCCAAGATGAGCCACTGGCCCCCGTGTCTTAATAAATCCTAGGCCCCTACTTAACTGCAGGCTACAAAGACAACCGTGGGCAGGAGCCAGTTTCATTCTTTGGGAAATGAGCAGGAGGCAGTGGGGTTTCCAAAGCTGCCTGCCCTTCCCTCCCGCACTCCCACGCCCACACTCTCCACGCTGGGGAATTGCTCACATATGTCGTGGGGGACCGCAGGGCAGGGCCATCTTCTACCAGCGGGCAATAAAACCCTCCGAAGGCATGAACAGAGCCCCTGAAAGCCGCCCGTCCACCGCCCCCGCAGGCAGCCTGCACTGGGCACTCTCCCTGCTTTCCTGCCCCATATCCATCGCTCTGTCCACCATCCACCACTGAGCAGAGGCGCATCCAGAAGACATGCTCCCCGGCACCCCGCAGCGATGAGCTGAGTGCCCCCTGAACTCCTCTTCGGTCTCCGCTGGAACTCTGCCTGACTCTCCCTGTCCAAGATAAAGAACCAAAGCCTTTGGTTTCAGAGTCTACCTCCATTTCAGAATGACCAGGACACACATGAAGCAGCTTACTTAACGTATGAGCCGTGGCAAGCGCTAGATAACTTACTATATGGAATGCTTAGAAATTAGTTCACATTTTCCCCCTAACAATCCAATGAAGAGCTGATGACACAATGCCACTGGCAGACACATCTAAAAGCAGGCCAGAGGACCTAAGCATCTGAGGTTGTTCACTTGGCTTTATTGTGATTCCTGTCTGTAGAGGGTACAATCAGCTCTTCTTTAATAATTATTAAATACTACTACTAATAAAACACTATATTTCATTAAGGGTGTCATCAGCTTACCTTTTTAGTCTACCTGAAGTCTTCACCTTTGTGAGTATAAGAAAGAACCCAACTATTTGTGGCTGGTCAAAAAAACTTATTGAACAGGGGAAAATGACTCACTTCTAGCGAATCAAATAAGTAATGGAAATTTCCTGATTCATAAATGCAATACTATTAAAACAAAAAAAAAGCCAGTGCAAACAGACCATGCTATTTAATGACAATTTTACGGGACTCGAAAAATCATTGTAACTCAAGTAAATTTCTTCGAAGTAATTCCAACTTACATTTGTGTATCACATTAAGGTTTACAAAACGCAGCCCATGGTACCGTTTGCCACAATAACACCGGGAGGGAGATGGGGTGGAGACAGCCATTCCCTCTGCATGGCTGTGGAGACTGAGGCGTGCACTGACTGTCACATGCTCATTTAAGAAACAACTGGGCTTGAAAGCAGCCCACGGAAATGAAAGGCAACGTCTCTGCCTTCAGACAGCTCGGAGCCACTGGGAGAAGCGGAGGGTTTGTTGTTACTTTCCAACACAGCAATAAGTGCCATCACTGGGACACCCTGTGTGCGGGGAAACCCGGAGGAGAGTCACGTGCCCAGCCCGGGAATGGGATGGGGGTGCAGGAAGAAAGGGAGGGCCAGCACAGGCTTCCTGCGTGTGGGGGTGGGGCGAGGGTCTCCTTGACTGGAGTTTTAGAAGAAAGAAGGCACAGAAAGTAAGCGAGAGCCAAGCACCTTCAAGAAACGCACATTGTTTAGTATCTTGTGATGACTTGCAAGGCCCAGGAAGGAATTCGGAGTTTTTCTAAAAGTAATAGAAAATTACTGAAGATTTCAACAAGGCAGTGGGAAGATTTAACACGTGTTCCAGAAAATTCCAGTGGTGGCCATACAGAGAGAGTGAACTGGAGGGGATGTAGTCCCAGGCAGAGAGAGCGTGGTGGTCACCCCCAGGGCTCAAAGAAGAGCGAGACCAAAGCCTGAGCAGCGGGTGGAGGGTAGAGGCCAGATTCTCACTCGCGGAACGGACAGGTGCGTGGCTGAGAGGGAGAAGTCAGGATGACATGCTTGTTTTCAGCCTGGGCGACCCGGTGAGCAGCTGGCTGTACCCCTTGCTGAGACAGAGTCACTGGAGCGGGACCTGAGGGGATATTTCCTGCACTTGAGGTTCTTGCACACCATTTCCATCGACGTGTCCAGAGCGCAGGGCTGAGCTGAGTGTGGTTAAGGGTCCCAGAGTGTGGCTCACACTCGCTGTGGAGGGAGACAACCTGTGTCCCTCCTTTAGTGGATAGAGGGAAAGTGACGTGCAAGGGAGAATGACACTGAGACCCAGAGAGCTGGTGATGGAAAACCAAGTGAGGAGGGAGGTTGGAGAAGAAATTCCACTGAAGGATCAAGGAATATAAGGAACGTAACATTCCTGTTGTTATGTTTTTTAAAAAGATACCACTTGGAGATGCACATTGAAGTATTGAAGTTGAATGTCATGATGTCTTGGAATTACTTAAAATCTTCCAAGTCAAAACACCGTAACAACAAACTAAAAGGTAGCAACGAAACTTGGAAAAATGTTTTAATTGTTGAATCTGGATGATGAAGAATACATGTGCATGTGTGTGTGTGAGATTTCCCGTAGAAAAAAGTTAGAATAAAATGTAGAATAAAAGGAAAAAATAATCACGATATTCAGCTATGAGGTCCTTGATAACCTTAACACAAGACATTTCAATGAAGTGGGTGGTGGTCTTCAAAGCAAGGATGGGGAGGGGTAAGGTGATGGTGAACTACTTTTTCAAGAAGACTGACTTTAAAAGAAAGGACAGGGCACAGTAGATGGAGAAGGATCAGAGGACCAACCAAAGGAAGGTTTTTACTTGGTGGTGTTCTGGGGAAGAGGATGTCTCAAGCATGAAGGAAAAAATCAACAGAGAAGACAAGACCGAATCTGGGAGAAACTGGCTAATGGACACACGTGCTCAGTACACGACACACCAGGTCTTCAGAAATGCCCATCAGTGTGTTTATCCCTACGAACGTTAGTTCTTAACTTACATAAGGTCAACCAGAGCTTTGATCCCTCTGAAACAAGAGCTCAGAACTCCCAAATGTCCTGTTCTGATCCAGTGACGGTCCTCTGCCCATCTCTTGAACACGGGCGGTAGTGTCTACATCCCTTACCTTGCAGGGTCACTGCGGTGAGCCACGGGACAATGGATGTCTAAGTGCTTTGAAAAGCGGTAACACGTCACATAAAGATCACTGTCACCAGTACTACCCTACCTGCACCGCATCAGGCAGAACAGAGCAGTTTGGGGTTTGCAAGCCCAAGAACCCTGGACCCTGACGGTGTATCCGAAAGTTATTCGCTGTGTCACTTTGATGAGGTGCCCTTCTCTGACCTTCTATTTTTTCACCTGTAAAAGGGAGTTAATAATGCCAACTTTGAAGAGTGCTGTGAGACTTCAATGAGATAAAATAGATAAAAAAATCTACCTCAGTTCCTGGCACATAGGCGGTCTTTTTAAGCATGAGCTTTTTGTTGTTGTTGTTCTGAACTTACCTCCCACGACTGAAAGATGACCGTCTAGATCTGCACTGAGACAGCTCACTGCACAAAACTGTCTGACCCGTGTCCTTCTCGGCCTTTTGTCGTTCTGAACTAAAAGGGCTCCCCTTCTCTGCCTCACATTCAAGCTTCCCCTTGATCACTGGATCGCCCACCTCTGGCTTGTCTCTAGTTCTCTGAATTTAATGATGACAGACACACACAGTAACAGGCTCAGAGGCACTACACCTCTATACAATGGCAGGCTATTTTGTTGATGCTGTTTTTTGTCACAGTATCTTGCCTGCTGATACACGTTGTTGATCTCTTTGCCTGAAGCCTGACTTTGAGTTAATGTCATCAAGGAATAATTGACAATGATCTTGGTCCCTTTCCTCCCTCAGATTTGACAATTCAAAATATGTTCTAAATGTACTGTAGGCTATTTCCCAAAATACATTTCCTTAGGCTTTTCCTCACTGAAATTCACATCACTTTTCTCTCCCATATCAACGTCTTCTTATAGACTATCCAAGTCAACTAAGGCTTGTTATCAGATGCAAATTTTGTTTTAATTCCAAGTAATTACCCCAATCATTTTATAAAATTGTTTCAAAAATTTCAGGCAGGTGACACCTGGTCCTGGTGACACGTGGGCCTTTGGTTGATTTTATCAGATTCTTGACCTCTGTTCCAAGTAGATGCCCTGCCTGTTCCATCTACATCCCTGTGGCCCATATCCATCTGAATTAGAACTCGTTTTGATGTCTGCCTTCCTCCCCCCGTGAGAGCACCCAGAGCAGGTTCCATTTTGTTCATCTTTCTGTCCCAGTATCTAGGGCTGTACTTAGCCATGGCAGGCACCCAGAATTTGTGAATGAATTTATAATGTCAAAAACTTTCTCTACAATTTCAAACAAGCCTGAAACCTTTTGATCAGATGAGACTTGCATGTTCATCTGAGTTCCAATTTACCTCTCTGTGCAAAGACCAATATTGATTTCCTCAGAAATGAACATCAAGTTCTGCAGGACCTCTCCAGTGTCAGGGTCAGTTCAAGGGGCAGATCGTCCTACTGCTGAATGGCCTGACCCCCAGGTAATTCTGTATATGAAGCCAAAGTCAGCCTGTTCCTTCCACCCACTAGCCACAGTTCTGCAATGCAGAATATCCAGAAGTTCCGACTTGCTGTTTCTCATGGTGGCCCTCTAAACATCCCACAACTGTTCACCTGTCTTGTGTGAAGACTTCCTTCTCCAAAAGAAACTCCCTCTTTTGATTCCTGTTACTCTGTCCTGGAAACGTTCTAGTTTGTCTTCACCACTCTTTACATGTAATCCCAAGAACTGACAGAACATGACACAAGGAGACTGGAGAAGCACACGGTCAAGTGGGAATGTTTCTTGTGATGAAGATTCCTCTTCTACTGACTAATCGGGGTACAGAGAAAGGCGAGATTCCTCTTGCCCTTTAAGAGTTGGAACCATTGCCAACCAAGTTAAAGGTTTACTCTGATTCCCTCCCCTTAGTAGACCTAACATCCCATTAAGAGAGGGTTTGGAATGCAATCCTCCGTAATATCTTCTTCAGTTGAAAAAAGGAATTCCCAATAGCCAAGGAGGACGGGGCAGGACATCATGTGCTCACCATGTGCTGACCAGTAGGTGGACAGGGAGGAAGGAAAGCTGCTTTCTTGGAGGAAGAAGCTGGGTTCCTTGTAAGTCACCCGAGGACTGGGGAAATGTCCACCTGGGGTTTGAACCTAGGAACCTCACATGCCCATGTCACTCGGAGGGAACTCCTCACATCAGGTGACACAGAGATTTGGGCTGGAGACTTGTTCTGTCACACCACAAGTGCTGTCAGCTTTTCACTTAACTGTCAGCTACCTAGTTCAGGGGCTGGTGTTGCCCCTTCCTCCTTCAGAGTCAGTCCCCTTCTCATGAGAACCTGCCACCCAACAGGAAAGGATCTCAATAAACTCAGTTACAAACCTCACCCACGACAGGGCCTGTTCCATCTACCAAATCTAAAGGACTTTCGGAAAACTCCTCAAATGGGCATCATCAGACAGGACAGGTAGGATGGACTTAGCGCCCCATCAGCGACCGCGCTGGACAGACTCAGGCACAGGCCAGGGCGGTTCACTGCACTGCCCAGCCCACTGCACTGCCCAGCCCCCTAGTTTCCCGCCCAGCACAATTTCCCCTCCCCCCAAAGCCCCAGTAGATAGTTGTATGTCATAGGTGCACATCCTTCTAGTTGCTGCACGTGGGACGCAGCCTCAGCACGGCCGGAGAAGTGGTGCGTCTGTGCGCACCTGGGATCCGAATCCAGGCCACCAGTAGCACAGCGCCTGCACTTAACCACTAAGCCATGGGGCCAGCCGCCAGCACAATTTGAAAGCCACATTCAAGTACCTACCTCGTCCCCTCTTTGTTCTGCCAACTGAAACATAATTCTATCTTTTAACTTTAAAACACATTTTGCCTTTTCAAGTTACAATTCTGTTAGTGCATCTAAGGGCCTCAAGTCTCGTGTTTGCTGTCTAATCGGTAAACCACAGCAACCCACAGCACCAACCCCTCTGTACCCCGGAGTTTTTGATATAATTATTTTATCTGATTCAGGATAATATATGCATCTATGCCCATACATCCTGTGTGGCTTATATTGCAAGTATGAGAACAGTGGCTTATATTGCAAGTATGAGAACAATGTGTGTATTTGGTGTGGGAAATAAGAGATGAGCTGGGGGAAAAAAATGAGAAATACATAGTCACCTTCAAAAAAACTATATATCCTGGAGTCCACGTAAAATTTGAAAAAAATACTCTGGCCATTTTGGCATCTTTTCTGATGAACTATCTTGCAAATCATCCTAAAACTCTTCTGCTTATGTAAATAAAGAGTATTCACATTTTGGTTTGTGTTCAGCCAACACAAATAAATAAACCACAGATCAAGACAGGCTGTCAAAGGATTTAAGCCACCTCCTGAAACAGGGTAAAAAGGTCTTACAAATCTCAAGAACTCCAAGATGTTTTTATTGATTTCAAATTCCAATAGAATATGTTTTATCTAAATATTTTTATCACATAACTGAAACATTATTTTTTCAGAAATAGAGTTAAATACATCAATCTAGTGTATTACAAATTCTAATATAAAGAGTACAAAATATAGTTATGAATTGTATTTAAAAAAAGAAATACAAATTCTATGGTCTTTTGCATTTTACTGCCTCAAAGTATAATAGCAAAGTTGATGAAGAATGAACATTTTCCCCCGGTCACTTCCCACGGGCATGCTATGGGCTCTGGGGGCACCTACACCATCACTTGAAGTTCTGGCCCGTGAGTTTTTTCTTGTTTTTTTTTTGCTCAGTGAATAAAATGTTCTGTGATTAGAACTCAACAAATTTAAAAGGAGTAAAGCAACGTACACTACATCAGACACATAGACATCTGAAAGTGGGAAGGTGCAGTTACACAAACCCAATTCTTCTTTCTTGTACTTTCTGGAAACCTCTTGGGCTGCCGGGGTGTTATTTGTCTTGTTTTAAAGAAGGAACGCTGGCAAAGGGAACCGGGCCAAGAAAACCCAGGGGGGCACTGTCCTTCAGGCCCAGACCGAGGACTGCCATCACTCGCTGTCATCCCGAAGACGCTCATCCCGGGAGCCACGCTCTCTCTCGGCGGAAAGAACATGAAGCTCCCGGAGCCAGCTCCCTGGAGAGGAACGGGAATGGCGAGAACCGCTCCTCGCTGCGTCCAATGCTGCATCCTAACGGAATGCTGACCTATCGTATCTACATGTGCGTGTGCCTTTATACAGACGTCTATATAACGTCATACAGCCCGTGACAGAGGGCCCAAGCTGAAGGTGGCTCTTGACATACTGGGCAAAATCAACGTTCCCTTCTCTTACCAAGTGTCCATACATAAGTCCCAGGGCAATTTCCTGCAGCACCTTCTTTTCAGGAAACCAGTGCCTTTCTTGGTTTAAAAAATAAATAAGTAAACATTGGGGAGACCTTTTAAAGCATTTAGTACTTTTCAAAACCAAAAAGGCAAAAATCCACTTGGCTTGAAAATTTATGTTTTGACCAAGGTGAAATTTATGCATCTGAGATTGCCATAAGAACTTCCAGGAACCAGGCAGAAAAGTGACAGAACAGCTGATGATTTCTCAGAGAAGATGACTTTTCAGAGAATTTAAATGTTCATTCTTCAAATTAAGGAGTATGCGTGAATAACCTGAAAGATTTCTATAAGCTCATTATTTGTGTGTTATTTGAATTCAACAACGAGTAAGAAACGTGAGCGGGGAGGAGGAGAGGGTGAGGAGGAGAGCCAGACCAGCAGAGCCGCACCAGGAGCAGCAGGAGTGCAGGCGGGGGGCAGGGGAGATACACAGAGAAGCTGTGGTGTAGACAACCAAACCCTTTATTGTCCAGGTTACATTAGATGCCAACACTGTAAAAATCCTGTTAAGAAACAAGGAAACAGCAGACTGGTAGAGGTAGTAGAAAGTCTGTAACAGTCAGAAAGTGACTCACAGGAGAGATCATGCGGAAATTATCATTCAGAAAAAAGCGAATCAAAACATATTGGCTAAATAAATAAGAAAACACAAATCATATTAAATACTATGGTCGAACTGACACAAACACATTAACAAACCAATACAATACTGATGATCAGTGGAAGAAAGGAACCACCAGCAGGCCCGAAAACGGCTTGTCCTGGAGGGTAGCGTTCTCGCGGGGTCCCCCTCCCGTCTATTGAGTCAAGAGAAAATCTTATCTCTGTACTCCATGCAGCACACGATTGTTTCAACTGACTCGGGTTGCACACTCTGGCCCCGGGACCCCGGGAACGCACCCCTCTCTCCACCAGGCCCCTTGGAACAGAGTCTCCCAGGAAGACGCTCCCAGCTCTGAAAGCCAGCTCCCGCGTGCCACTGCGGAGACAGAAGAATGGACACGACACCTCCGTGTCACTTTGGGTACAGAATTTCTTTTAATAACTAAAACACAGAGAAACAGACAGGACTGAATCACTAGCCCCTGTGCACTCCTGAATGTCACCGTCCACTTTCAGCCAAGAAAATAAAAGCCAGAAAATGCAGAAATTATCATTTTGGGGAAACTATCACAATGATCCAACATAAATCAACAGAAAGGCATTTTGATTTCTAAGGTGAACAGAGGAATGTATCTCTGCAATGTATCTTTGCTCGAAATAACTTTACAGAACAGTCAATTACAGTCGTGTCATAGTATCTGCACGGACATTCCTAATTAACCAACACGACAGATCATTCTGGTACACGTCTGGTGTAAGAATATCAGGAAAAAATAAGTAAAAAAACATATATATATATACACATATATAATGTAAATATATGTATATATATAAGCTAGCCAGTTACATTGCATTGTTTGCAAAAGTTGCAAAGTAACCTGAACCGTCAAGTAATTTAAACTCAGTAACAAGTAGAATCCAGAACCAAACATTAACTAATAACAATAACAATAATAATAATAATATAATAACTCAACAAATCATTAGAACAGGAAAACCACACTTTAGTTTTTGTGTGTGTGTGTGTGTGTGTGTGTGTGTGTGTGTGTTTAAACAAGTCTTTGTATCAGAAGCCCATTTTCTACAAAAACTGCACTAATCCATTACTGTATTAAGTAAACGGTCGCTCTCACCAGTATTAAAGGTTAGGATAATTTCTGTACATGTAAAATTATTGCTTTTTTTGAAAAATATATTTAGCATGCTCGTTTTTAATCCATTTCCTGCCTTTACAAAATTTCACAATTAAAAAAAACCTAGTAAAGCTTTTGCAAAAAATTTCACAGAACGTTTTCATTCAAGGCAGCAGTAACTTTCGATAATGCATAAAATCATATGTGCAAAAATCTGAAACTCTCAGAAATATTACCATCACACACAGTGTCACGGTAATAGAACAGAAAATATTTATATCTGTGGAATACAACGTTAACTGCATACACTGCAAGGTTTAAGATCCTTGGTTACAGGCCTTAACCCCCACCACAAAAACTTGCATTTGCGTGACTGAGGAAGAGGTATATAAAGCCGCCCCCACCCACGGGCCTGGGGACCTCCACGCACCAGGAACCAGGTCCTCGTCCTGTGGAGGTCCCCAGGCCCAAGAAGGAAAGACACCTACTTGCTGGGGTGGTGCAGGGACAGATGGAACAGGGTAGGCCGGGAGAGAGGGAGGGAGAGCAGAAGGTTCCAGAGCACCAGCACCTGGCGATCTAGGGCCCCCAGACTGCTCAGGGATTCTCCTGCCATTACTAAAACGGGAGGGGTCAGTGGCTAGAGAATTTGTTAAGACGGGCAGTCTTCCTTTGTGAGCAGTTTGCAGAATGTAGCCCTGTTACAAAAAGGTCCTGAGAATAAACAAAGAAGCCTGCTTTTCTTAGTGTTCAGCTAGCTCTCTTTTCTGAAGCAGAAAGTGAGCATTCCCATAGACGCGTTTCCTCTGCCGGATTCACTCAGTACCAATGGTGGAAAGTACGAACGAGCACATGGGAAAGGCAAACGGCCCCCAGAGGGGTGCGATCAAACCTGTGAACAGTGAGGATCTTGTCACTGGGCCCTGCTCCATCAAGCCTGGTTTCCACAGCACCTGAACGCCACCTCCTGCCTCTCTCTCATTTACTATTTTAAATACTCACTAAGACAAGGAGAGGCCATGGTATTAATACTTTGTCAACCTCAACTCCACCTCTGTTTGTTCTGACATTACCCCGACAGTCCTTCTGAGCGTCGGTGGCTTCTATTACAGTGCTTAGCTTCTTCACTCTGTCCAATACACACAAGAATCTTTTTTCCAGTGTCTCAAACTTGTCTTGAACAATATAGATGCCTTGTGCTCCTACTATGCCTGACAATATCATTGTTTAAGAAAAATATGGGACTGTGGTCGATGAGCACATATGTGCATATAGAGTATCTACATGTAATTCTAGAGTATCTCATCTTCATTTATGGTTAAACGTTTAACACGGAGAGGCATCTCCCGTCAGTTTCCACTCCAGCACAGCAGCTCCAGGACTGGAGATGTCCAGCTGTTCTTCCATGGGGTAGCCAGGGTCACTGTCGGGAGGCTGTTGGGACATCCGTGAGGGGACTGCTGATGGCTGTCACAGGGCACCGGGGTACGCTGGAAATGTGTCTTTAGGTTCCCTTTCTGAGAGGCACTGTCTGGACGGCATCTGTGTTAGAATGGTCTCTCCCCTGGATGAGAAAAAGGAGACAACAGAAAAGCTCATTTCTGCCTTTTGGTGTCTAAGTGCACTTTTCCTATTAATTTTCTTATCAACACCCAACACCCAAGAACACAAACAAGGACCTTCACAGAGCAACCTAGCCAGGTCAGCAAAGACCCCTGACATTAGCTGTAACTCATTTACACGAGCACGAGACGGTTTAAATGTGCCTTCCTGCCTTCCAGAAGCAGCCTTAGGAAATCACTTCCAGTGACTGAGAGAGGATCGTTAGACTTCTCTCGCTGTTTCACACATAAGAATGGCAAATAATAGCGTCTGAACCAGCTCGGGAGAAAAGGTTAAAAAAAAGGCAAGATTGGCGGAGGATTCAGAGAAGCAACATTCTGTACTACAAAGTGGATCTCCACGTGAATGATGGTTCCAAAACCAGGCTGAATTTGGAGGCCCTACAAACAAAAGAGAAGTGCGGCTGTCACACAGGACTGTCAGAACCTGAGAGCTCTCAACAATTTCCATAAATAATTACCATGTTAGGAAAATAGAAGGGATATTCTAAAGTCAAGTAAACTGCAAGATAGAAATGAGAATAAATGTGAGCCTGCAGCTTTTAGAGAGTGCTCTCAAATGACACTTGAAGCATCACTGTTTGAACAATGGAGTTTACAATCTGAGGACAAAAACAAGAGAGCAAGATTAATCTTACTTAACTGCATTAACCTCCAGCTAAAGTCTTGATGAAGTGAAACCAACCGCCTGACATTAACATGCATACAGAAAATAGAGCACTCACGTCACATTCTAACTGGTTTCCAGCTACGCCCATAGGAACCCTTGAAATAAGTGGCAGGGAGAGGTCTGGTTGACATAATGAATTAAGAGCTTCTCTTTCATTAATAGTTTCAGAAAACTCCTATTTAAAATTGGCCCTCCGTTCATGACATCTACCAGTCGACATCTAGTGGAAGTCAGAAAGATATTCAAAATTTTATGGGGGGCTGGTGGGGCTAGCACAGCGGTACACACAGCAGTTTATTTGCAACGCAGGAAACAGTAACTGAATGAGAGATGTGATAAAACATCCTTAAGTAGGTGGTGAGTTTCCTGCACTAAACTGAGAAGGATGTTTTACATTTTTGCACAGCGACATCACGCCATGGAGAGATTCATCGTCAACAGGCCTCATTCAGAACTGGTTCTAGCTACGTTCAAGGAAGGAATGGCCTTTGCGTTTATGGAGAGAAAAACACAGGGCAGTGACTGTTAGCTGTCAGGCGATCAGCCTCAAAAGTGTCTAGGAAGTGACTGTGTGTAGCCAACAGATTTGCCAATGATTCTACGAAGGGGACAAAGAACGCAGAGGAACACGTGTGCTGTGTGTGCCTAGATTTCGTATACACAACACAGACCACCCCCCAAGTATCCACCTGGATCTCTCTTCCTGTAGACCAGCATACAAGCTTGCACTGGGTGGTAAAAAAGACCATTACAGAGCCAACAGGAGATGGCCCTCTCTCCATTAAGGACTTAAGTCTTACATGGCAGGGCCCCGAAAGTTTTAAAACTATTTATTTAAAAAGACTGCAAAATCTGGATAATGTAAATACCTTGGTTGTTAAACTTAGTCCGTAAATCGAGATGCACAGATGCCTATTTTCTCTTTATAACTGATGGGATGTGTTCAAATAACATCTCACTTTTTAGGAGAGTGGTTTTCACCTACTGATTCATTTCGACCAACACTGCATGACTCAATACAGCAATCCCAGAGGGTTTTAAGAAATGAATGACATTCACCTGAGAAACCAGGCACGGGGAAAATGCAGCTATGGAAGAAAGGAGCCACAGAAATACTTAAATTACTTGGACACATAATATTTTGAGAGCACACTCATTTTTTTCCTCCTACAAAGAAATAGTCAGAAAATGAGAAGCTCACTTTTTAGAAAATGTGGCTTTTCTTTTTTGCAGCTGTGTGAATTGTGGGCTTTTCAGAAAATTACTGCTGAAAGAAACATTCTCTTTCTTGAAGGCATCTCAATGTTCTAGGATGGATATTGCCTTCTGGAACTTGATGAGGTCTACTTCCTTCCCTTCTGTCTTTAGAAGGGAAGGGAATGTATATGTGCTCGTGTGTGGGGGTCGATGACACATTCACAAAAAAGCCTGTATCCCCCAGGACACACAAGAACCCGTCAGCCTTCAGAAGGAGCCTGCTGGACCAGGCTGGCAAGTGGTATGATGCTAAATGCTTAGCGATGTTACACACAGTACCTTCTTGACTACGACCTGTACCCAGCAAGCCGTGAGGAAGCAGGGGCTCGTATTATGGTGGCTAATTTTGGATAAATCATTAGTTGCATCATGACTCTTCATAGTACGTTGTACTTAAGAAAAACGGATAATGTGTTTTAAGATGTTTGTTTGGTTTTATGAATAAGAAAACTGCTTACACAAATAAGCTGAATTTTGAAATTTGATCTGTGATGCTGAGAATCTAAAAGTGATACTGAAAACAGATTACACATATATTCAAATATACCAACCTACGTGATTTCTTCATCATTTGCATTATAATATCCATAGCTAAAAATGAAACAAATTAGGTTGCTATTTATTTTCTCACTTCCTGTTATTTTGATTAATGGAATTATTTCTCCAGCTTAACTATTTTAAAATAACATTTAGAATAATAATAAACTATTAATCATAGTCTTTCAATTTTGGCAAAGAATCCAAACAAATCAAAACACCAGATTTCATATTTCAGCAGACGTTGGTCTGGTCTTTTAAATCCCAGAACCAGAGGGTTGGGGAGGGAGCGGGTTAATTTTTCTTGGTTTTAAACACTATTTTAATTTTTAACGTTTAACAATAATATAATGGAAAAAACAATTTCTCCACAACACTAAAAAAAACTTCCTAGTTTTTTCTCTAACATTCATAGGACAATGATACCCATATTTCAGCATATAATTTTCAAAAAATCTTCTTTCTAATGATGAATATTGATGATTACTAGAAATTAAACATGTACTCAATCATGCTAAATATATGACAAAACAACTTGAAAATGACAATACACATAAACTCCTCCTCTCATTTAGAATTTTGCTCGGGGTATGATCAGAATTATCTTCATAACACAAGAAGCACAAACAAGGAGGGCCTTTACTCAAGGGCTGGAGGAATTATCCCCACAGCTACGGATGCTCCACTCGTGAAGATGGCTCCTGACCTCTGGCGCCCAAACGCTTTTACAATAAATGCAAAAGAATGAGATGCCAGGGAACAGACACTGTGACATGGACTACCTATTGGAAACCCTAGTATTTAATGCGGATCTTTAACTTCTAAGGACTCAGTCAGCCTTTCCAGTCCACCTGTCAGAGGAAGGCGCTGATAAAGAAGGGATTGCTTCTGGGACCTCCTACGGAGAGTGTGTGCCTGTAACCGAAGGGGCTTAACCAGCGTACGTGCAGAAGAGAGACCACTACCAAAAACACACCACAAGGAAATTACCTTATTTCTCCTCAAAGTTCATGTTCATTCTGACCTAACTGAATTAAATCAATTTCAGCATATATACCTGGACCTCAGGCCTGCTGAACTGTTTCACTGAGATCCATGGTACACTACGATTTGTTCGAATTATCCAACACAGAAAATTCAAATAATAATATAGCCAAGTAGGGGCAGGCGTTGTATGGGTGGGAAAAGGCCATCTTCAGAACAGAGGAGGAAACCATGTCTACGCTGACAACACTTTTCTCAAACCAATAGTTTTCTGTATCCTTCCTTTCAGGAACAACTAGCAACCAGCCTGTAAGACAGACCCAGACAGACAAGAGCATGTCTCAGCACACTGCGGGCTCTGACAACGCCGGCAGACACCAGTAAGGAAACAGCCACTGGTTTGGGTCCCCAGCACATCCGGGGCGGGCTTGGTGATGACGGGCGTATCCACACAGGCGTGAGGCCGTGCATCTGCAGGTTCACAGGCTGTGCACCACACGAATACTCACACGGTACCTGGTCTCCTCCAGGTATAAGGACGACTGTTCATTTCAGAATAACTGACAGTAACAGATAACTCACTGAAGCGTGCCCTGTGCCAGCAGGTCTCCTTTCTGTCTTCATCTTCACAGCAAGTATACAAGTGATGTTGCTGCTGTCATTATTTTATAGACGAGGACACTTAGGTGAGGATCAAAGTTAGAGCCTTCTACTCAAAAGCCCAGTACCTTAACAATTTACATTATTCAGAGTAGAATCAGCTGACCTTGACTGAATTTAAATGCTGATAGCTATTAAATATATAGGTTCCTGGCCAGGCTCGATCTTCTCCACTTCAAACCGACATCCTCATCTGCCTGTTGGACATTCCTAGTTGGATCCCCAAGAGGCATCTCGAACTTGGCTGGAACCTAACCTGGAACCGGTTTTGTCCTGCTGCTCCTGCCCCAGTCCAGGCTCAGGGAACGGCTGCTCCCCAGAACCGCTGCCTTCAGCCAGAACCTCAGGACCACTTGATCCCATCCCTTCCCCATCATCTCACATCCGATCCCCAAGTCCTGCCATGTCCCAAACCTCTCCAGGCCCGTGTGCTCTTCCCCAGCCCCGCCCTAACTTGTGCACCTCTGCGTCTCACTGGGATCCCCAGAGCGCCTCCAAAGCGGTGCTCGGCCATCTGTCCAGAACCCCCGAAATCCACTTCGACCTACTCCAACCTGATGCTCTCTCTAGAGACACAAGCCTGGTGACGTCATCCCCCGCTCAGGGCTCTCCTCTGCCTTCAGGGGGAAATTCGTGCATGTCAGCGTGGCGCCCAACGCCTGGGGGTCTCTCCAGGCTCCTGTCCTGCACTTCTGCCTACCCGCACTGGCCCTCTCTCCTGCGGCCTCGCTGAGCTTCATGGGCTCCTGTAGCGGAACATGCTCCTCCACCGCTGGGGGGCTCTCGCAGGGGGCACCTGCCCTTCCGCTCCCAGCGGGTCTTCTAAACGCCCCAAGCCTGGGCTCCAGGGCCCTCGCTGTATCACCGTGCTGCACCACTCTGCCCTGTTTTCTTGTCTACACCGCCTCCTGGACCTTAGGGACCATACAAACAGGAAAAATATTTGCCTCGTCCCCCCAACATCCTGATTGTCTCCCCAATATTACAGAGCCTGGCACACAGTAGGTGTTCAATATTGTTAATGAGTGAATCAATGATTACTGTAAAACTGACTCCCAAATACTGTTTCAATTAGATAATTTAGCATCTATTATGTATATCTATAAAAGTCCATCAACTTTAAGTGTCACATCAAATAATTTCTGCACGAATACACGGTGTTGTATGATTTAAAAAAAAGTCCACGACCCACAGCTTCTCAAGCCCCCAGGAAAAGAATCTGATTTAAATATTAGTTAGTTAATGTTAGTAAAGCACTCAAAACATGAAAAAGAATGAGGCTGGTAAGTAAAGTGAGTCCTGTTCTAGATATAAATAACCACAGGATTGTTCCATGAATCCGTAACGTATCCTAAATCTAACACAATAAACAATGAGAACTACAGGATGAGAAAGAAAACAGTAACATTTAAACCTCTACCTATTAGTGATATTTGTCAGTTATCTCCACAGACACATCTCTCCAGGAATTCCTAAAGACATAGTTCCAGAGTACAGTAAGGAAAATGGAACTTCCTTCGAGAACCAGAAAATCCCGGGATTCATCAACAAAACGTACCTTCCATGTAACGAAGGACAAGAAGTACTACCCAGACAGGATCTGGAGCATGGCATTAAACAAACCAGCTGCCCTGACGAGAGAGGCACACGAAGCCAGCTCAGTTTTAATATCTCAGGCCTGAACAACCTCTAACATGAGATGGAAAGAAAGACAGTTGAGCCACCGAGGGCCATGCACCAGGAGTTAACAGTTACCAAGACCACAGGATCGAGTCACTATCCACGTGGAGCTAAGAGGTTAGTTGGTACTAAGTATAAAATAGCAGAACTTGAGTTTATAAAGACAGACAAAAATATAAATACAACTTTTCTCTATTATAATCAAGGATGGGTAACAACTGTTATGAATTCCCAGCAAAACCATAAGGAACACAGAAATAACTTAAAATACGGTCTCAGTGATTTCTTTGTTGATCTGTTTCTCCCTTGACGGAAGCACTTTCAAGAGGCTCAGGTAGAACTAATGCAGCAAACAGACTGACGTGTGGCCCTGAGGAGCCTCACTGCGTCATGCATCGACCTGCCTGGGGCTCCCTGCCCTCTCAAACGCTCTGATCGAAAGCCACGCCTTTGCACGCAGAAACACTCGGGATTGACTCCAGTTGTAATCTCAGTATGTAATTCTCCAATTACGGCATGACCCTGCTGTGACTACATCCCACAAACACATCACCGTGACTCGTGTCTCAAGGGGGTTTTATTTCTCTTAAAAAGGACAGCGCTACCTGATTCCAGTTGAGGTCACATATGTTCGGCAATCTTGTAATCCAGCATTCAGCGAGATGTTACTTATTTCACAAGTTGTCATAGTATCATGAAATAACTGCTTTACATTCTAAAACTATGGGTTTTATTAAGATAGACAGAAGTCACTGACTAAAAACTATCACACACGGCAAGGCATTGTGTCGACGGTATGTGGAGAAAAGGCTTTTCATGACAAATAGGAATTCTAAAAATGCGCTAAAAAACACAAACAAGTCCCTGATCAGGTCACGTCCGTGCTAAGTCCAGCTCAACTGTCAATCAGCAGCACGCCCTGGGTAGAGCCGTCCCGTATCTCCTACATTCTCTTCTAGTGAAACAGGCTGGAACGATTCCCGAGGCTCCTCTGCCCTCTCGGTCACCATCATCACCGTCAGCAACCGTGGATCCCACAGGTGATTACACCTGCTGGTGAGGGCACACCACCTGGTCTGACACCCCGACAGGGCCTCGGATGTTAATCCTGGTGGCAAAGAAAGCCCTCCTCATTTGCAAAGGGGAGAGTTTACAGTTGCAGAATCTTCTAAGGCAACCGGTTAGAAAGCAAGAAAGTTATGTAGAAAACGCTTGTGGGAGAACGGGAGGATGGGTGTGACATTTGGTAAGAGGGACAGGAAGGGAGAAGAGCTCTAAAACCACATGCTCTCATCCCATGATAACATGAGAGGCCACCTATGATGGCGCGTGCTTCACTGCTTTACAGCCAGACACTGAATCCTAGCATCACTCGCATCCAAGCACCCTGCCACGGTTTGTGGATACCAAATGGTTTACGTAACAAGGCCACAGATCTACCGTGACACGCATCATACGTACATGCACACGAGCGTTATGATGCATCATGGCCGTGCCAGTAGCATGCATAACACAGATAATCAAACCAAGAAGAGGACACAGACACGAAACACCACACTCAGCAAAACACTTCTTAGGGAGTAGAACAAAAATTCTCTTCTGAAGAAAGGAGACAAAGCATAGTCCGTTCTCAAGCAAACTTATGTGCAAAACCATCTTGGGTGGAAAAGTATGAATTGCTAATGTTTTAAGTCACCACCAAGGTCTCCCAATTCCCTCACCGCCAACAAGACTGAAAGTAGCCGAATCGACCTCAGCCACGTAATCACGGCTGAGATGACCTTCAGTGTTTATCAACCACCTACAACACTGTCCTCAAGGACTGGGTTCTAAATCAAAGCAACCTAAAATTATTTACACAGCTAGTAAAAAACCATTTGGTGCTTTCATGATGAACATCATGGCACACCTTTTCCCAGCCACCACATGAAAACCCAAACACCCAATTAATCGGAAGACCTACTTGTTTGGGGGCATCTGCAGAGGTGGCGTGGGCTTCAGCACCTCGGAGGCCATTAGACTCAAACGCCACTGTGGGAACAAGGGGGTGCGTTAGCAGATGAAGACTCGGGCTTCGTCACCACGCCACACTAAACGAGTCCATTACACATTAAGGACTTTTCACAAAGAAAGACACCAGCGCCTAGCCTGTGGCCGGAAAATACCAATTTACGGTAACACTTACTGTAAGAGACTGTGATAATGCAGCCTGGGGCCACTGCCCTTTTTAATTCAGACTTCGCTGCTGAAGAAAGCCATCACTGACAACATTAATTATCAGTGTGTGTGCAGAGGGACCCTCCTCCTGCATTACTTACCATTTGGCCTCTGTCATTTTGCATCAGACCGGCTCATGCATGCATCCTTCACACTTCTAATAAAGCACTCTCGGTCTCTCATCTCCCTGGCGCTGGGTGCTGTCTGCACAGACACTGCTTTCAGCCTGATACGGTCTCAGGCAAGCGCTTTACAAAAAGGCCCGGGAATTCTGCCACCCATCAATGACCAGTCCAAAGGGGGCCTGGGCACACACCACAGTGGCCGGTCAGTGCCAGTGAGGGAAAACCCAAGCCGTGGGTCATGCTGAAAAGGGCGCTTTGATGTCAGTGTGTGCTGGCGGCAGCAAAATTCATTAGCATATTCATTTCTGAGGAGTCTACTCTCTAATTAAAATGGAACATTTGTAAACAGGCTTATCTCAAATTAAACCACATGGTATTTGGATGCAAAGAAAAATCCTTTCAGGTGCGAGATGGGAGAGGCCAATGTGTAATTACAGAAGAGGATGCATTACCCCCACCCCATGGGCGAGATCTACACATGTCACCAACTGTGGAGAATGCAACAACCAGCAGAAGGGACCTCACGCCCCCACGCCCCCCTTGGGGTACTCAGACTAACACTGGGGTACGAGGGGCGGGTGGGGTACCTGCGTGAGCCCGCATGTGGGTCCTGAGGTTGCTGGGCTGGTGGAAGCACTTCCCACACTCTACGCAGACGAAGTCTCCTGGGCGGGCCTGCATCCGGAGCGTCCCTGGTGGCGATGGCCGTGGGTGGTGTGCAGGTGAGGTGGCGGGGAGGGGAGGCGAGAGGAAAACATCATTAGTCTGTCTGGCACATGGTGACGGAGGAACCTCCAGGCCCTGGGTGACAACTGTCAGCCTTCCTGGAGGCTCCCTGCCAGGCGCACACAGGACTGCAAAGGAGCATAAATTACCGCGAATTAACACCCACTCTGAAGACGCCCTCTTGGGCCGCCTGTCAGGTGGGCTCGGAGCAGCCGGATGCTCCCCCAGCCACCAAGGGCTCTGTCAGCAGCACATCACGCACATCGGTGTGATGCTGCGGGGATGAGGATGCTGCAGGGCCATGCATCAGGAAGCAGAGCATCAGCGCCCCACCCACCTGGCCCCTTACCTGTGTGCAGGCTCGGGGCACAGAGCAGACACCTGGGAACGAGCCCAGGCTTAACGCACCAGCTCCAGACTCCCTTCTGACCCTAAAAGACGCGCTCACCTTTCTGAGAAAGGAGATGCAGAGGCCGCTTACTAGTCTGGACAGGCGCCTGTCCTGGTTCAAGGCCTCTCTCTGCAGAAAACGCTGGTTTTTCATGTAATCTAGCTCCAGAGATCTCCCTGGGCCTGATCTTCACTGGTAGGCTTGGTGGTAACTCAACTCAATGGAAAAACAAAAATACTAACTAGAAAAGGTACTCCTGGGCCAGGCCACTGGCACAAGTGGTTATATGTGCGCGGTTCGCTGCGGTGGCCCAGGGTTCGCTGGTTCGGATCCCGGGCGCGCGCCAATGCCCTGCTTGTCGAGCCATGCTGTGGCGGCGTCCCATATAAAGTGGAAGAAGATGGGCATGGATGTTAGCCCAGGGCCAGTCTTCCTCAGCAAAAAGAGGAGGATTGGCAGATGCTGGCTAAGGGCCAATCTTCCTCACCAAAAAAAAAAAAAAAAAAAAAAAGGTTACTCCTGAAAGGACGATTTTTTTCAATGATGCTCCTAGAGCTAAGGGTGTCTGTAGCTGAAGTCTGACATTGGATGTAAAAGGCACATGGAAGGATGACAGGGGGTCTGAGTCAAATTAGCAGAGACTAAATCCTTCTTCTTCCTCTTGTCCTAAATCAGGGTGCCTCAACAGGCAAAATTAATGTGAAGTCACTCTCACATTACAGATAATGTTTATGGAGACAATAATCAAAGAAATGCATGAACTGTAAGGCGGATCTTGTCCCATTTCTCATTGGACAGGTCGTGAACAAGAGTCATAGAGAAATTTAAGAACTTGCCCATGAAGTTCTCAATTTCCCAATGCATCATCCAGGAAGAGAGAAAGAATAAGACGACACATTGTAACCAGTACTAATCCCACTGTCATTAACGAAAAATCACTTACTAATGGGGACAGGGGGCCCCACTCACTGTGACACATCAAAAGCGTGACTGGGCCAGATCGACAGGGCGCCGGCCTGCTCTGTGTTAACTGCTGCTTCGTGCGTGCTCTTTCCGAGAGTTTTAACCAAGCAAGTTGGGTGGAAGGAGACGCTTAGGAGGGCTGTCTCCAGATGATCTATGTGGGCCTGGGGGCTTCTCAGGGTGCCTAGACACCCCATATCCACAGAGTTCTGAGTATACACATCTAGTGCGAAACGTCACCGCTGTCGATAGCTAACTGAACATGTCTTTCAGGAATATCTTTCCTTCCTCTTATTTTGGTCCAGGAAAATCTCAACTTCAAAAGCAATTTTGTTCCCCATTCACTTTCATCATGAGCTCCGTCCAGTTGAGATCCTATGAGAACAATCTCTGACGATTACTTCGGTGGTCTGGATTTTCCGAGGGATAATCGGACTGTAGCTAAATCTAGATTCTAACCATACCTACCCAGGATACTTACTAACGATGGCAATACACAAGACAGCATTTGCGTCTAACATTCACAACATTCAAAAACTAAGTCATCATGATACCTTTTTCTAATTCTTTTAGCTATTTCCTATACAAACTAGCAGCAGAAAAAAACAGAGCACTTTTACTCACCCATCCTTATTTCCTTAAATTAAGTATGCATCAGCACGTGCGCACGCGCACATGCACATGCACACACACACACACACACACACAGTTTTCTCATGCCTTTTACCACATCACTTTCTCTTTACTTTTTAAAGAAAGACCCTTGCCCTTTATGGTCAATAATATTATGCCCAAGCCACTCCAAAATTCTGAGTTAATCACAAAGGTTATAAACTTCATTTGAATTGAAGACTACCTGGTGAGCAAACAGCTCTAACTCTCTGACCTAGAAACTCAAGTTGTATAGAAAGTGGACTCAAAGTGCAGAGGTCTGGCGAATCTTCCAGAGGCACGCACAGACTCTTCTCCACAGCCCTGCCACATGTAGCTTTATGATACTGTAATATGCCCACCTACAAGGGAAAAAAGGAGACTGAAAAGATTCTATGAAAATCCTACAAATATTCAAACAAAGGAAGTACAAATCCTTCATCATCATCATATTAATGTGTCCTTGTTATAAGTGACTTTTTAAAAGTCCCAATAAGAAAGATCTTATATATTATTCTATCTAGAATTATCCTATTCTATTATCTTCAATTTTTTATTCTAAAACCCATATTACTATATAATATAGGCTAGCCAAAAAGTCTGGAAACACAGATAATTTATTATTTTATTACTACTCTATCAATAAACCATTCACGTTATATTCATATATGTTTCCAGACTTGATAGCCACACTGTAGAACGACTGTAGAAAATGTAGTGTTTTTCACTCTTAGTGGGTTAGTCTGCAGGTCCCTAAGGGAAGCGACAATGGTCATTTCCATGTAACATCCTTCCTCTTCTGGCAGGGTTTCTAGACTATTCATTTCTATACAAACATCATTCAGTCGAAATACTTGTGGTATTTTGTGGTAAAGGTCTCTGAAAATTCTCTTTATTAACTTCTGAAAAAATTTGATGTCTTAGCGGCATCTCCTGATACCAGTGTTCTCCGTTTAAACAGAACACATCCCTTGAAAGATCACAGAATCACACTTCTGGCACCCACAATTATTTCACATACACCACAGATGAATTACTCTTCTCTTAGAAGATTCTCTTCTGCATATTTCTGCCTCCTCTACTACAAGGCCCTCTATGACAATACGTTCGATCAATGGCCTGCACGGAGAAGTTGCGGTCTTCAACTCTGCAGATGACACCCCACTAGGAGATACACAGCAAATGTATCAGACGACAAAATAAGACCCCAAAAAGTGCGGACAGACTCACAGATTAAGACAAGTCAAAGGATTATTTTGAAAAGAGATGAATTAAATATGATTCTAGATTTACGGCACACAAATCAACTGTATAATCCTCAAGAAGGAATGGGTGCATGGCAACAAGTGGAAAACAAAAACCTTAGAATGTTTAGTTACTGGAGCATTCAGTAATGTGTCAGTAATGTAATTTTTTTTTGGCTGCATGTATTTCCTAAGCTGCAATAATAGAGGCAGAGTCTCCATAACAGGAAACATTAATACTCTGTTCACCTCTCCAATAGTCAAACCACACCAAGCCTGCTGGATTCCTTCCAGCTACAAGAGCGTCATAAACAAACATTCAAAGAAGGGAAAAGGAACCAGTGAAGGCCCTGGAGGCCAGGTAGGGACTGCTTGAGCCTGAGATGGGATCCAGGAAAGGCAGAGCACAGCTGGAATCTGGTTCCAAGACTCAACAGACCATCACACAGACAAGCTGGAGGCTGGTTCTGTTCAGCCCCCACGTCGAGATCAGGAGCCAAACAGAAGTCCACCAGAGACAAAGGGGCCATCCAGGTGTCAGCAAGTCCCTTCTCACCAGGGCATTCAATCTTCGCACACAGGCCGGTCAAGGGATTTAGACACGCTGACCTCAGTTCTTCCCTAAACCCGGGAAGCTACGATTCTAAAAATGCACTTATTCACTAGTGTATTAAGGCCAAAAAGTTTAAAACACTTCCCTTAAGAAACCCCAATCACAGTGAACTTGAACACCATAAATTTGCTGACTTACACATAACTATATTTCAGTGTGTACATTAGAAGAGCAAATAATCCAAGAAGAACACACATGCTTTACGGACAATTTAGTATTTTTCGCATTTAAAAAAAATATTTAAACTCTCTTTTTAAAAAAAGCCTTAGAATCATTTATTTAAAAAATTTTAAGGAAAAGGAAAACATTTCAGGCTACTTTGACTTCAAATTCTGTCATCTGAAATTCTCAAATTCATAATTTAAAACTCACTTCTACTTTTTTGGGGGGGAAAAAAATCAACAACAATGTAGGCCCACAGGCCAGCACAAAGGGCCTTTAAAAACTGCGCAAGCCGCTTACTAGGTGTAAATTGGCAGGTTTAGAACCGTGTAATCCATGTAGGCCATTAGGGTATAACTAATTAAATTACAAGTCCGGTTTACTAAGTGGAAGTCATTAAAACAGCAGTGCAAACGTCTAGTTCACCCCGCTGGGAGGGCACAGTCACAGGGAAGGACTGGACGGAAGGGCGAGGAGAAGCGAGAACACAGGGCCCCCGCTGAAACGCACTGGTCATCTCGTGTCTAAAACTTCTTGGCTTTAGGGTCCACGAAAACCCACATCCAAAGAAACGAGGCTGGTATCAGATCCAAAAGGCCAACCAACACACTTTTATTCCATTTCATAGCAAATTACCTGCATGATTGGAAAATACTGCTGAGATTGTGTAAAGCTCACTTTATTTACATGAAACGTGAAAATGCTCAGCTACAGGGCAGCTGCCTTTCACCGCCTACCACAGGGCAAGTGCCCAGTTACACCTCAAGCATGGGGCCCCTTTGCCAGGAGACGGGACGAGAACCTTAAACAGGACACTCCGGTGCTCACTGTGCCTTACGAACACCTCGGTATAAAGCTTCTCAACAGCCTCCAAACTTCCAGGCCCTTAGCTTCATTCTAGAAAGTTCACAAGAAGCGCTGGCGCTGAGCAAGAGCCACAGAGCTCCACGCAATTCAAAACAGGAACAAAGGCCAGCCGCGGATAAAGACCCACTAGCAAAACCTCTAAGACTGCGGGACGCCTGAGTTTTCTCCTACTTGAAAAACACCTTAGTTTTTCTCTACGAATAAACACGAACCAAGGGCATCGCTCCATCATGCCAAGACAGCTCCAGCGTGCCTGTGGGTCCAAAGGTTCCGTAAGTCGCGGGAGAAACCCAGAGACCCACATTTGTCCTCCAGGCACCATGCAACCTGGACATCTCACACAGTGGATTTGGGGTGTCTCTCTGTTGACACAGCTTCTCCCAAACCTTGAACCACATCCTCCAAAAGTGCTCCCAACATCCTGGAATTTGAGGGACCAGATTTCAAAGGTCACTGTAAGTGGTAACCCACCTTAAGGAATTACAGGTGCATGATGTACAATTCTATTCAAAGAAGGGTTAGGACCACTCAGGCAACAAACTAGAGACAGAGCTCCATGGTGGTTTTTGTTTGCCTGGTTTTTTTTTTGGTTTTTAATAGGAAATACTTAGATTTCCCAGTGTTCTGGATGTGAAGTGAGAGCTGCCTTCACTTTATAATCAAGAACACGGGTACCATATCCAATGCTTCACTCAATGGAGCATGTGGAAACTGCTGGCAAGTCCTTAACATTATTACTATCAGGTATCAATACTGCAATACTGGTAGGAAAGGAAGATAACCATTTAAGGTATTTTTTTTTCTGGAATTTTAGCACAAATCAATTCCCCAAACTTGACATAGTACATTCATACCCTGCAAGGCTCTGCTTACCAATGGTGGAATCCTGATATCTATTTTTTTAATTATATATGTATAAAAATAAAACCAATCACTTCAGATAAACATTCTCGTCTTTTGAGAGATAAGAGACAATGAATATCCACCGATTCTTGTTTAAAATGACCAAGTGCAGTGCCATCAAGGCTGCTCCCTCCTGTCAAACTTTAGTGTGGGGGAGATGTAACAGGATTTTCAAATCAACACTGCCAGGAGGGAAGCCCGGCAGGGCCGCAGGTTAAGATGCCCACGAACACCAGGCTCGCACCCCCGCAGGCTGAGTGACAGGGAGGGGACGGCAGCACACATCTGCTACGCTCCGGAGCAGGCAGGGAGGAGACGGGGCGGGCTGTGCTGTTCTGCTCTCAGACACACAGCAGGTGGGCAGCATCTCGACCTTCTAAGGAGAGGCTCCTCCGTGAGGTCCACCGAGGCCGTCGAGTGGCAGCGTTCAGAGGGGAGGGGAGGGGGCCCGCACGTCTTACCTCTGTGCTCCAGTGCAGGCCCGCTAGCTCCCCAGCTCTGGTAGAGAGAAGCCAAGTCCTTTGGAATGTATGTCTTAAAGATACTAAGGATGTCCAGGCGCTTCTCATGGCCCTCGGACGCAGGCTCCTGCTTGATGGGGCGCACGACGGGCTGGGCCTGCAGGGCTGCGTTCCCTCTGGAGCCCACTCCACAGCTAGCCAGCGGACGCAGCTCCTGGCCGGCCTTGGAGGGGGGCTCTCGGGGAGGTAGAGGGGGGCCCCCATCACCTTTCACGTGCGGCTGACCCTGAGGCTGAGGGCTGAATTTGGCTTTCAGGGGGTCCGGGGCACTGTGCTTATTTGGGGGGCCAAGGCCAGCCCCCGTCGGGGGGATGACATACTTGTCCCCTGGCCTGCTGTTGGCCAGGGGCTGGGAGCCCACCCGGGCAATGACAGTGGGCGTGGGGGTGGCACTTCTGCTGAAGCCGCCCCCACCTGCTGCGGGCCCCGGTCTGGGGCTGGCCTCCTGCTTGGGCCTCTGCGGGGGCAGCTGTGCCGGAGCACCATGCTGCTCGGGGCTGTGGCCAGGTCTGGTCTGCCTATGCCCGTCGGGGCCGGCCGTCCACAGCGCACAGGGGCCCCCGGGATGGCTCTCCTTGCTCTTAGGCATGCTAGCGGCTTTCGTGGTCACGCCCAGGGGTGAGGAGCTGCCCTTGAGCCCTGGCGCCCCGCCTGGCACCTGAGTGCGCGTGAACCGAGCAATGGGCAGAGGCTGGCACTCTTTGCCCCCGAGGGCAGGCGGGGGGCCCGTGCGTCCGCTCCGGGCAAGGAAAACCAAGTTGTTTCTGATGCTTTTGTAACCATTGGGCTGAATCCACTGGGGGGCCATGGAGTTGCAGCTGACCCTGTGCCAGATGCGTTTGTGCATCCACAAGACCTCGGGGTAGTAGGTCTTGTGGCTGCAGTAAGGACATGGGTGAACGGCCAGAGCAGCTTGCAGCGAGGAGGCCAATTCCTTATGGCTGGGGTCATCCCGGGTCGACCGTTCGCTGAGGTCTAGCGGGATCAGGTCCGGGGCTGGAGCCCTTTTTCCTCCCCCAGAATGCTCCTTATTGTGCAAATCAGACAGCTTCTCTTTCAGGTGGCTGGCCTGGCTCTCTGACAAGAGCTGCAGATCTGCTCCTTCTGGAAAAGTCTGATCCGAATTTGACGGGAAGTTTGCAGCGTCCCTCGAGCTGGGGACTTCTTGCTTGGGATGAAATGCTGGCATCTTTAAGTCCATAGAGAACCTGGGCCGCTCTGGTCTCCTGGAAGCGTCTCTGCCGTTGTTTTCAAGTGCGGACACAGAGGCTGCGACCCCTGCTCTGGGTGCACCTGCGTCTCTGTCTGACGTGTGATCTCCGCGTGCACGACTCTGGTCTCCGTTGGAGAGCACGGTCGAGGCCACATCCTCAGCAAAGCAGCAGCGGTGTCGCCTTCCCCCTGGGGATCAAAATGTAAAGCGTGATGTTACCATCTCTCATCAGAACACACGAGACACAGAGAAGCACATCCAAAGCGCCTGCGGCCGCTCAAGAAAAAAGGCCGGAGCATCCTCGGGGAGCAACGCACGGGTGCAGAGGGGGCGGCTCGCAGGGAGCCCTGGAGGAGCTGACCAAACCTGAGGGCAGTGGGATAGTATCTGGGGGGGAGCTTCTCTTTCCAATTGGTCAAATGACTCAACAGACGGCAGGGAAACATAACATAGCTGCCTATCTAGTTACCTGTAACGACACAGCTACTAGTTAACAGAGGGTGACTAGCTATATCAAAAAACCAGGAGAAAGACTTAATCCTTCCTAACAGCATGAGGCTTCCCACGGCTTTCAAAGAACTCTCTAACGCAGTCTCATCCACGGCTCCTGTGGACTTCATCACCACCCCTGACCGTTCTAAGATGAGAAGACTCAGGGAGGCTCCTATGCAGCCCCTGGTCACAGAGGCAGGACCAGGAAAGAGCTGTCTCTGCCCTGGGGACCTCGGCTGCCTCAGAGACTGCGGGGCTACAGGTGGACTTCAGCCTGATCCAGGGAGGGTCCCTATGACACTCTCTTGTAAGGTCCAATGTTCAAGCCCCAAACCTTGACACCTTAAGTCCCCTCTGAAGGCCTGAGAGGGAGGGTCAAGTCAAGCTGTCCACACACCCTGCCCGCACAGGAGGCCCAAGAGAACCGAGCGTCCTGGATGGGGACCCCAGCTCTCCGCACCCGGAGTGCTTGTGCACGGACTCCCCTACAGCAAGACTCCAGTGACTGGAACCTGTCTCTTCCCGAGTGGATGCTACACGCTGGCCAGATCACCACACGTGGGCTCCATGGTTTTCAAGCTTCTGCAAAGTCAGACTAGACTACAACTCAACTGGATTCAACACAACTTAACAAAAACTCCGTTTAAAGTTTGCATGGATGACCCTGAGTTTATCTAAATCTAGAAGTCAAAATCTAGAAGATTTACAAACATTTCTGGAGATCATAAACCTCCCCCAACCACAGAGAGCAGATCCTTCATCATCAATACACCCTGGAGGCCGTTTATCACATCACAGCCGTGTCACAGCAGAAACGGATGAAAATGTTAGGCGTTCTCTTAGAGAAGGCCCAATGCTGTGGTTTTTACATAACGTGTTTTAGACATTTTAACATTCCGGTGGAATGTAGGTATCTGTTTACACATTTTGGGACTTAAGACTTAGGAATCACATCAAACTGGCAAAAAATTCTATTTCAAAGTGATCCTCATGAAGGCAGGAAAGCATCCTTCACAGAAGGCGTTTACCACAGATCTGAAGGAGCACAGTGACACTCACATTTTCCATTAGCGGGTAGGTAGGGAGCCACTCATAAGCAATTAGACATCCACATACAAAATGTTACCAGTCTGTAGTGATCAGCAGAATTGGTGAGGAGGTACAACCAAGGAGGGATAAATTTTATGACTCCCATCAGCTCCGAATGCTAACACTTAAGTAGAGTCAGGTCCGTGTGTCTGTCATGTGATACCTGGTATTGCTCAGAAAGCGCGCTGGGCAGCCCTGGAGAGCGCCACCGACGAAAGGGCATTTAACCCAGAATTAAGTACAGGGGAACATCTCGGCCTTTGTTTAATTCAGACTGATGTGCAGTATGTCAAGTTCACTTTTAAATTTTCAGAGTAACGCCCAGGGCTAATGGACCAAGTTTTCCCTGTATTAAAGGAACAGGGATTTATGAAAACACGCCAAAGGTGATCAGTGGAATTCATAATCGGAAACAATGAGGCCAGTGTAATCCGACGCTGCACATCCGCGGGGCTCTCTAAGCACATCTGTCAACGTCCCCGAACGTGACGCTCCCAAAAGGATTATAAAACGTCACAAGAGAACTTCCAGTCCCTCTGACCAAGACACTAAGTGAGAAACTAAAAGCAAATGACATTATCAGTGTCTACGATGGGGGCGGTGAAAAACTGTTATCAGAGGAAACGGTAACAAGAAGAAAGACTGTCTGCCAGTGGCATTCTAACTCCAGGATGACAACTGAGAATGGGGACTATCCATCTTTTGAGATCAAAATAAGGGTAAGAGGAGGGCAAACTGGGGGACCAGGTGCTTCCTCACACCAGGAGCCCGCGCTGTCACACCCTGAGCCTTCGCTCACTGAGGTTCCTCAGGCAACAGGTCTGGTGAACTTGAACTTCAACAGCAGACGCTAGGTCAGCTCCGAGAAGGCCTGCCAGCTGCCTCCCCATCTCGGGTCCTCCCCACTGACTTGGAATGGGCCCCCAGCAGCTTGGAAGCCACTGGAATAAACCTGCTCAGTCGAGGGGATTGCACAGTGCTGTCACTTAACACCGTCAGGCTTCAGTACATCCAGGACAAAGCAGGCCCAGAGGAGGTGCCACCCCAGTGGCCACGAGGGGAGCGGGGACTCAGAGTCTCTGTTTCCGAGTTCTTCGGGGCCATCTCTGATTTTATTCAGGAGGGCATCTCATCTACAAGGTGGACTTCCCAAAGAAGTAAGTTCCACTCGCGCAAAGCAGGCCTCCTCCTCCCCACTCCTCCTGCAGACGGCAGCCAGCAAAGAAGGCGTCCCCTCGGTTCTGCAGTGACAAGACAGGTTCTGCAGGGACACGGCTGGGCTCGTCCGTCTGCGGTGCTCACAGTTCTGTGCTCAGTGAACGCACAGCTCCACAGAAGCAGCATGCCCAGGACACTTCCCGAGACTCAGAGGACAGACAGCTAAGAGTCTGGAGCATTCTGGGTTTACGTAGATAACTGCATTCGACCCTGACCACGAGGCCAAGAGCGGGCATCTGGAGACGAGAGAATAGGCCGGAAAGGCCCAGAAGTCACTGCGCCCACAGGGAGCCCTGGTTCTGACGTCGGGCCGCAGCCCCGTGCCCCACAGCAGGCACCTCAGGAGAGCAGGAGGGACCTGCACAGGCCTCGGGAAGCACGCCCCATCACGAGCCACATGCAGGCAACGCATGTGCTACACCACGGAGGAAACGCCGTCACACACGTGAGCACGCACACACACGCACACATGCACACACACATGTGTACCAACAGCAGTCTTTTTTCCATGGCCCGCTCTCTCCTTAGCCCAAACGATAAAGTACATGACCTACACACGCCTCAAATTTCTCCGTCTCTTTCTAAATAGGACCTTCCTGGAAATGGTTAAAACGCCGACACGGGTCGGGTTTCAGCAGAGGTGATGCATGTCCCCCTCTGGCGGGGCCCGGCCACCCTGCACACACAGGAGCACATCTCACGTAGGGACTCCCGCAGCCGGTGGCTGAGCGGAGGTAGGGACATCCTTGTTTTAAATCCGAGGCAACAGCTTAAACGTACACACAAACACACAACCACCCCCAAAACACAGAAATACAGTAATTACGGGCACTTGGTGTAAAAATTACTCCCCTTTCACTTTTTCCATTTTTTTTTATTCTAAGAAAAAATTTACCATTCTAACCATCTTTAAGCGTTCCCCTTTCACTTTTATGACTGATCTGGGTTTCCCTGTGCAGTCTATTTTCCATTTTTATACCCATTTTTAAATCACTTCATTCTTAGTGTGTATCAGGGCCTCTTTTCTGTTCTGTTCTCAATTAAGACACGACTCAAAACCAAGCCTGTGTGTGGGTGCCCCTCCAGGAGACGAGGTGGCCCAGGACACGGAGCCCACGCGGGAGCCAGCGGACCTGGGTCCTGTCCGGCTCTGACTGGGGACCCCGAGACAGGGCAGCTAACCACAGCACTGGGCGTGGGGCCTCCCACAGGGGCAGGCTTCTCCTCCCTCCTCTGCAGGGCACCCTGCACACAGGAAGGGATCTGGCGTCCGCAGAGGGCCCTGGGATGCCAGGCAGACTTGCGTGCACCTGACAGCACATCCTCCCTTCTATCTCCTTAGTTTCCGTTTCCACAAGATGGGCACTCAGTCAACGTCCTGCCTCAAATGCTGTTTCCCACATTCTCTAAGCAAGATCCTTTCCTTGTCTGGTTCTTTTCCTAAGTGATTAAAATAAGGATTCTTCCCATTTCTCTCTCCTTTTATTTTGTTTCATAAAGGGCATTATTTATTTCCACACATAATGGATATAACTTCTTTAATTCCACAAATGTAAAGGATTCTCTCTCCACCCAGCCTCTTCAGGTTTCTAGGGAGCGTTGGCAGGTCCTTTCCAGGGCCCGGGCTCAGCAAGTGTTCAGCGACACGCGGGGCAGGGCTGCCTCGGGAACGCTGAGGAGTCTGCGTGATGGCTGGACCTGTGTACCCCTGTGCAGTCAAGTCAGGACCATCACACTTTTGTGAAGGAATAGGAGGCCCTCCTCTCCATTAATAGGGAGTGACAAGTGAATGGAGGAACAGGTAACTGCCAACACTGCATTCACGGTGACATCCGATTACACTTTCGGCTGACAAGGAAAACGGCTGAGGGGTGGCACTGAGCTAAAAGGTTAAGAAAAGGCAAAAGTCCCAAGCTATAAAAATCATGCAGGAAAGAGAGCCTGAGTAGCATCACTGAGATTCTTAAAAGAAGACAAGGAAGTTACCTGAATTCTACAGAGTCTTGGGAACACAACGTTTCCCTCCCAACCCCAAGATGGCTCCATGAGAACCACCACGAGGAGGTCCTTTCACTAACACCTGCTTCACAGTCTCCTGCAAGGACTTCATTTGGTTTTGAATTTCTCAACTCTTTATCACTCTAATTTCCTTTCTAAGAGATAAATTCGGAGAGCTCCGCTTTTTCCTATTTTCCAGTGTTAGTCTCTACAGCCAACACTGTCACCCACATGTGACATTTCACTCATGCAGCCAAACATCTCAAATGTTTTATTACACAATTCCAGTAACCGTAAGTCAGTTCACAAACTACCCAGGTACTATCCACACCCTTCTTTCCACAGCACAAAGGAGGAAAAATGCCCGGGCGTGTGGAAGCCGTGACGCTGGATTCTCACCCCAGCTCACCTCCCAGCTGCCTGAGGAAAGGGCCAGCCGTGCAGCCCGGGCGGTCCTGCTCCTGGGCCCGGCATGTCGGGGTGTCAGGGCGGGGAAGCACCCTCTTCACCTCAGTTCAGTCAGCTCAGGTCAAACACATTTGTGAAAAGTGTGTTCTTCCAGGCCCTCCCCCACAACAACCAAATACGGAGGGAGACACACGGCCCGTCTGTGGCCACACCCAGGGGCAGTTTAGCACACCTGTCGTCGAATGATTCTTAACTACCGTAGTTCACTTTTCAACACTGTACACACGTTCATGGGACTTAAATCACACTGAATAGCAAAGGAAGTAGTTGGTAGAAATTTTAACACAGATCAAAACATATTTTGCAACAGACCTGCTGAGAAAGCAGATTAGACAAATTCTGTGAGCCTTTGTATTCTGGTTTATAAAGTAGGAATAGTTTCAAAATATTTTATTCAGGGTCTGGCAAAAAAACCAATAGCACTATAAAAGCCCTCAGCTGTATGGCACGACTTCCCTCCACTGAGAGGGCTACCACACTGGTCATTCAGGGGACAGACCAGGCGTGGACCTGGCCTCTCCTGATAGTCTGGGGGACGAGACGAAACGTGGCTGGGATTAGAACACTAGGTGGACTGGAGCTGACCCGATGCCCCAGTCTGGACCAACAAGGAGGAGGGTCTCCAAAGGATGCTACGGCATCTGTCCTCCCACAGCCCCACCACCGTTTTTATCAATGGCCTAGACAAAGAAATGGGACTGGACAAGCTTGTCAGACCAGAAACTGACCCTCAGCTAGGAGGAAGAGCCAAAACCTTCACCAAAGAACAGAGACTCAGAAGCTTTCAACAAGATGGAAAAAAGGCTCAAAACTAACAAGATGAAATCCCATAAGGAAAAACAGAAAGTACAGGAAGTACAGGGTCTGCCTTAAGAGCTGCGCTGTGAAAAAGACACCAGGCTCCTAGGGGACCACAAGTTCAGATCAAGGAAAGCATCCTCAGCCACAGCCAGGGAAGCAAGGGCACAGACGAGCACACACCTCACTGGAAGAGCCCGATCTTGGCTCTGAACCACATACTAAAGACACACAAGATGAGCAGGAGCATGTCCAGGACAGGCCCATGGGGGGAGCTTTCTGGAAACAAGTAATATGAAGAATGATTGCAGGAACGTGGACTGTTCCACCTAAAAAAGAGGGTAGTGGCTGGACTGCCACAAACTTGGACGGTCGTTCAGTATGTACTGAATGAATGATTAGTTCATCAAGGGCAGCATTCTGGTTACATACTAGAATCATCTGGAAAGAACACGACCAACACTGGTAAGAAATTCCCAAGGCAGGTGCCTAGACCTGCATTTCAGGGAGAAGCCCGCACATCGGTTTTCTCTAAAAACCCTCTGGGTAACTCTGCTGTGGCCACGATGGAGGAGCACTAGGGTCAGCACAAGACAAGTAACTGGGCGTCACTGGGAACTGGATTTCGGGTGGGGCCAAGGCAGAGAAAGAGCTGCCGCAGGACCAGGAACCCCCCCAGCAGGTGAGGCAGAGGAGGCAGCCCCCCGGGACTGTGCGGGGACGACCTTCCTGTGGTCGCACAGGTTGTCCCTATGCCTCCTTCAGCCTCAGGTTCTAAGAATCGTGCACAGAAGCGACCCAGCAACTAGCAGAAAGGAACCGCTAGTGTCACACGCCTCTTCAGTGTCATCACTGCTGCTCAACTCACCGTGCATTAGTGCACTGCACACAGGTACGTTTGAGGGATTGAGGGGGAGACACTTTTTTTAAAAAAATGCTTTGTCATTGCTTAATTTATAACTTTAAAAATAGCAAGCTATTTTGCTCTGAGGAGCGCGGAGGCAGCAATCCTCCATGTAACCTTGGAATGTGCAGGAGGACGTGGTTTCAAGTCTGGGGAAAAGGCACTTTGTAACAGGAGCCTCATTTCTGATCCTTGGTTGCCTTACATCACCTCACACACAACAATGCACCAGCCCAGTTCAGATCCGTTTGTTTATCATATGACGATGGTTGTGTGCCTCTGACGTTTATTATAATTTCTTAGCTTCCCACTCTTTTGGTTAAAACGGAACACAAAACAGAAACTTCTCGCTAACGCCAACACCCCAAGCACAAAGGCATGAACACCTTTATCTCACTGTGTGCCTCCCCCAAAGACACCCTCGACAGACCCCTCATGTCAGCTGGAGCCCCTGCAAGCAGCTCCGTGTCCAGGGCACACAGGAAGGGTTTAGATGACGTCCCCCGCCATCAACAGATTCTGACCAGTCTCCCCAGTCTCTCCCCCCAGTGACTGGGCTGTGAACACAGATGACTAATTCTGAGACGATCACAGCAAACCTCACAGGTATCACCAGCTGCAGAGGTCTCCGACGGAACTCGAGAGGACACGGGAGGGTGGTTCACCCGCCCCGCGCGTGCCACGTCGCTGTTCTGCCTCCTCCACGTTAACACCAGTCAGGCCGAGCATGCCCCGGGACCCGCTGGGGGCCAGGCGAGCTCCTCAGTGCCCGCCAGCCCACTTACCCTCGGGGGGAGGGCACTGTGGAGCCTCGAGATGGCAGGGCCAGGACACGACGGGGAGACGCCCAGGTCACCCCAGACTGTGAGATCCCAGGCCAGCACCACTGGGCTAGTCTCAGGACGCCGTCCCCCAGAGCCTGGCCCTGAGGATCCCCAAGGGAACGAGGGCCTGACCTGCAGCAGGAACGAGACAGGTGTTGGCGGTCCCCTCCATGAGAAGGGGACGCTCTGCTCACTAACGCAGCCTAGGAGCCGTGCCACGTCCCTGCATCCGTGACCTGCCTCGCAACGTGTCTAGGAGGTAAATGCTTCGATCCGCATCTTGCAGATGAAGAACTGAGGCAGAACGCAGCTTGTCAAAGGCCTCGGGTTGGTCGGGGGTGGAGCCTGGATCCCAACACAGCTGTCTGAGCCCAGCCCTCACCCTCGAGCATGTCACTCCTGCCTGCTGCATCCACAGCTGGGAAGGGCTGGAGGGAACAACGCTGGCTACTGGCTGAGGTCCTGGGAGCACGGAGGCTGTGCAGAGGAACTCGCCTTCCTCAGGGGCACTGGGGAGGGCTGGGGGGCTTTTGAAGGGAAGAGAGAAAACGCTAGGAAGGCTCTGCATTTCAGGAAAAGGGCTCAGAGCGGGCCTGCCAGGGCACGGCGACTGGGGACATGAGCGTCTTAGAAGGGTGGCATCCGTCCACCAGGCGCTTCTCCCTGGTCACTCTGCTGGCGGCCTGTCCTAACCACTCCGACCATCAGGGGTCTTGGAACTGAAGATTCTTCTGCTGCGTGTGCAGCCATGAGAAACGTGCATGCTGGGAAATTCCGTAGGGAGCCATGGTCTGGAAGCTGAAGTTAGGGCAGTTGTCCCCAAACACAATTCATCAGAATTGCCTGGGCAACCTTTTCAACTGCAGGCTCCCGGGCTGCTGCTTCCAGACCCAAGGGACCCATGTTACAGGAAAACAGAACGGAGCGAGACTTCCGCAGGTGGCCAGGCACTCAGATGAGACCAGACAGGAAGGTGTCACCGTGTCCGCTCCGCCTTGGCCCCTCGCCCTGGGGAGCTGCACTTGAGCTGGCACTGACGGCCGTGATGCTGACAGAAGGACCCAGAAGGCAGGAGGAGGTCGGCCCAGGCCCACTGCAGGTGGGCAAAGGTGTGCAAGCATGGGGCCAAAGTCCAGTGTGTCTGCACAGAAACTGCAGACGGAGAGCGATGGTGCGAGTCAGTAACGCAACACCTCCACCGCGGCTCAACCGCTCTCAGCTCTCAGTGGTAAGCACGCACTTCACCACCAAAAAGCATCCTATTCTAAGGCAAAAAGTCCACTGAGGACTCAGATCTGACACTGCTTCCTTAGGGCAGTGCCTGGCCACAAGGGTGAGGTTAACACTTTGCTCTTTGTCCCCATGAAAATGAGGAGACTGGACAGAAAAGGGAAGAAGGAGGGACACACAGGATAAAGACCTCCAGTTTCCAGATGAGATCAAGCTCCAAGTGGGACGCGTCTAACAGCAGATCCTTGGGCCTGGATCCCTCGGTCAACACGGCTCTGGGTTAGAGACAGGACTCTTCACCCAGGAAGTGGCATTCCCGGGTTAAAACTATGCCCCAGCGTAGCATGGTGGTTAAATTTCTGCACTTTAACCACTTCTAGCAGCCCGGGTTCGGTTCCTGGTCATGGAACCACACCACCCATCTGTCAGTAGCCGTGCTGTGGCGGTGGCTCACACAGAAGAACTAGAAGGACTCACAACTAGGATATATAACCATGTACTGGGGCTTTGGGGAGGGAAAAAAGAAAAGAGAAAGACTGGCAACAGACGTTAGCTCAGGACAAATTCTTCTCAGCCAAAAAAGAAAAAAAAAAAAAACCAATTCACTCCCTTGCGCTTTGAGTCTCAGAAAACCAAAAAATAAATAAGTAAATAAAAACCGCCCCAGGTTACACAAGATAACACTCACCTGAGAGGAAATGAAGCATGGGGGGACCCTGAAGGTTCCAGGGCACAGAAGGAACCTCAGACGGAGCAAGTGAGAGCAGAAGAGAAGGCGCCCGGGAGAGAGCGCTGATCCATACACGGCCTTCCTCCATCTGCCACGCTTTCCTCAAACTGAACGACGGACAGTCTGGGGGAACTAAGACTCCACTCCACGTCCGTGTATTTCAAACTTTGCCCCCTTCCTTTTAAACTCCTTTGCTTTAACTAAACATGTGAATGAGCATCCGGCCATATGGTCACATGGCGGGATTATTTTACACATCCTGAACAAAGTCACTGAAAAAGTCTGCATGACACCTTAATGGTTGTAATGGAACAAAGCTCAACCTAGGGAATTTCTGCCCTGTCCAGCGTCCTCACTAACCCAGGAGTGTGTTCTCCACATGTCAATCACAACCCCACTTCAGGGCCTTTGCACCTGCTATTTCCTGTGAAACATTCTGCACCCAGAAGGTCACAAGGCTTCGCACCCTCATGAAGAAGCATGTCCCGGACCACCCTGCGTGAAATATCCCCACACACACCCCAATCCCACTTACTCTGTTCGGTTTTCCCTGGCAACTATCTTCCCTGGCATTGCATGTACGTATTTGTTTATTCTCTGCCTCTCCCCAAAAGGATCTGAGCTCCAAAATGGCAAATCATCTTTTATTCACTGCTTTATCACCAGCATCTAGGGCATCTGGCACGTGGTAGATGTTCCATAACAAATATTGAATGAATGAATAAAATAAGTCATTTAATGTCCAAGATTCACGTGTAGGAGAGAGCACCTATGAAAGTACCATAAAAAGTGTTAAGCGCAACATGAATTAGTTAATTCAGTGAGTATCTCTTAAGAGCCTGCAGAGAGGAAAAGTCACATGCATGGGGACAGTCTCAGGGGTGCAAGGGGTCCTAGCAGCACAGAAAAACTACTGACCCAGTCACCAACCTAGTGCTGTGCTGGGGTGGTGCCCCAGAAACACAGCCACTGTAGTAAATGACCACTGACAGGAGCTGGGGCTGGACACCAGGGCCCCACCCTCAGCCTGGTGATCTCTTCACTATTTATGGTAACAAGACTCCAGATTACTCAGACTTGGAGAGTTCCAAGGGGACCCACCCTCTGGAATCCCTTGGTCCATGAATGAAATCTGACACCTGCTCAGACTTCATGAAGAAAGGTCTGGCTGGGACAATATCCTTTGTCTAGTTCTTGCTGAAAACTAAAGACTTCCTATGACTAAGGCCTTTCTCCTGCCAAGTTCCCAGAGATCTGAGAACTGAACTTTGACTTTTATCACGGGCCACGACCTAACTCAGGCTGCATTTACCGTGAATTCTACCAGTACCATCCACTGGGCCATGAAATGGTATATTGATAACCAGCCAAATCAATACTTGATCTGTTAAGGCAAACTACTGACCTGACCAATATCCCAGTCTCTGGTATTCTGGTAGACTGTGTCTTTTAAAAAAATGTACAAGATTTTGCAATGAATGTGGGCTGAATCTGGAAAAGAAGAGTCCAATTTTATCCCTCATTTCCCAATTAAGACAGGGGCACTATGCAGACACACTGCACCTTACGGTGATCTGCCAGATGGAGATGTGCTCAGGCCCATGGGGGCCCTACCGCTGTCTCACGAGGATGTCAACAGATGACTTCTTTCCCAGGTGACCCTGCTGAGTAACTTCTGGAGGAGAATCAGACGCCATGGGAGACTTCTGACTTTAAACTTGACTATATTCGGGTTGGGTGCTCTTAAGGTAAAGCATTGAGTCTCCCGTGTACAGCAAATTTCCAGAACTTTTCATACTGGACCCCAAATGACCTCAGGTCATGCAATTCTAGAAGAGAACTTTCTCTCCAAAATAGGTGCAGAAGCCCATGGTGATGAAGTAAAACTCAAAATGACGGTAACATACAGCACTTCACAATGATTGACCCACCCTGGTCACGCCATAGCAAATGGTGAGGAACGTCCTGCTCGCCTTCCAAGGCCCACACGTTTCAGAGACGCGACCTCGCTGCCTCCCAGGTCCTCCTGCCACATAACCAGTGCTCCCCCCGGAGATGCGCAAGGCTGCAAGTAAACCGGAAATGGATGCCTCCTCCTGGGCCCTCCTCCTGACCCAGGAGGTGACCCGCGTACAACCTGAGCATGCGATTCGACTGGCAGCCCCACTCTCTTAATCAAAATCCAGACTGATATTGGTAGTGATGACTTCAAATGGCAGCCAGGGCTCAGGGCTGACAGCAAACTGCACATTCAGTAATTGGCTCTTCTGTCCCCGGGCTGTAATTATGAGATGCCCCTTCTTAGTTGTTCTTTTTTATTGAAAAAGAAAGATCTACCCACCTGATTCCACCCAAGTGTGGGGGTCAGGGAATCAGACAGAAAATAGCCTAAATCCAAGTTACACTAAAGTGATTTGAGCCTTACGTGGCACAAACAACAACCCTCCACCAAAAATAAAATATCCCTAGGACTCTAAGCCTGAAGAATTCTCACAAGAACTTCTGTATTAAAAATAATTGAGATTTCAGGGGCCAGCCCCATGGTGTACTGGCTAAGTTTGGAGAGCTCCACTTCAGAGGCTCAGGTTCGTGGGTTGGGATGCTGCACGCAGACCCACACCATTCGTCAGCCGTGCTGTGGCAGCGACTCACATATAAAATAGAGGAGGATAGGCAAAGATGTTAGCTCAGGGCGAATTTTCCTCACCAAAGATAAAAAAATAATTGAGATTTCAGCAGTAAATTTTAATATTTGTGAGTTTCTAGTAACTTTTATAACAAATATTATCAGTTACCAAAACCTGATGTGACAGCAAGAACGTCACAGTTTTTAAATAATGTTTCTCAGAAGATTCTTCTCTTATCATTTTTAACCTGTCTTAAAAGGGGACAACCAGTAACTTAAAAAGATACAGGGTGGAATAAAGGCAGGATATTTCTCGAGAAATGAGAGCAATTAGGCATCAAGATTTAGTTGCAACTTGGGAGCTACTAAGACAACTGAAATGCAAGAAATTAACAGAGACACTGCATAGGTGCCTGCGACAAGAAGAGTCCCAGGAAAGATATCTGAGCTGAAAGAATCTCAGAAACAGAAACACTGATTCTCAATGAAACGCGCTGAAGATCTAGCACTCAGCTTAAAACGCGGTGCAGGGGCATTAGTATCCTAAGATGTTTCGGATATGACGCAGAAAATACTTAAGAAAAAGTTTTAGCTGCAATATCCATGGGGGTTTTCAGTTAACAACACGATTTAAGCTTTCTGTGCAAGTAAAACAAAGAAAATGATGAAAAACACTGCCCCGGGCTGGTTTAACCTGGAAGTCCTCCTTCTGGAAAAATAAAGGAACACAGCCGAGAGGCAAAGACAAACTTAGCGTGTGTCTGTACAGAAGGACACAGGAAGGCACGTTAACAAGTGACCTACTTGGGGGGGCCATGTGAGTAAGCCGGGGTCCCAGCACACAATGATACGTGGACACTGCCAGGCCCAGGAGCACCCCCTCCAAAGCGAAAGTACCCCCGGGTTCTCACCACGCTCTTCCTGGAAGCACAGCCTTTGGTTTCCACACAGAATAATAAAAACTCGCTTCTAATCGTCCAGGATCTTTCAAGGACAAGTCATCCCTGTGGTCAGAAAAGTTCCTCTCAAAGGAGTGTTTTACAGCTCTCTTACTTCTGATGCATGCAGTGTGAACTACAAAAATAATAAGAATAAAAAAGTCTGAACGCAGAGGACACTGGCGGGATTAGAACAGTGTGTGACAACTGACTACTCCATATTTTAAATTTTTTATAAACGAACATGTGTTTTATTTCCTAAACTGTTCGTGCTATTTTTTTCTGTATGATTGAGTATAGTATACAAGTTTTCATTTTAAGTAATTAATATCTGAACATAAATAACTTGCAGAACTGTAACTTATCTGCGTTAATGGAAAAAAATGTAAATATCTTAGTACTTTGGAAGCCATGTTTTGATTTCCGAAGAAAAACAGTTACAAATTAAAAACAGGATTTCTGACTAAACAAATTAACCATGTTACACAAGAAAATTTAAAGCTTCAAATCTGGGAAAGAAATTTTTCAGAAACTTTCCTTAGTGAGTACAAAATCAACATTTTAAAGGTTAGTCAAATACCTCTAGTTTCCAGCCACAGCTTGCAGTTACTAAACAGTAGTTTGTCCCTCCATAAGACATAATCACGTTCCAGAAATCCAGAACTTAATAACTGCTTCCTCATTGACTGGACCATAAAAACGTGTCGCTCAGGCTGTTGCTGTTGTTTTAAAATCGAATCCACATAAAAAAGAATAGAATTTAAGTCCATGTTCGTGGCTACCGTACATTTTATACACCCTCCTTCGCCCCCAAATTCTAATAGCAAACCGAAAAAAATAGCAAATTCGAAAAAAATGCAAATGCAAAAATGAAAAGAAATCAAACAAAACTTTACAAACCATAATCTGAATAGCAATGAACATTTCCACTTTATACAGGTAAAAGGAAAGTAAACCGAATCTTATAAAGAACAGTGGAAGTAACTGTTGAAAAGAAGGTACTTACACCACTTTTAGATTTTAAGTGTCGTTAAGGAAGCAAGAACAGAGGAGGGAAGTCAGCACATGAAGCTTGTTTTGCCCTCCGCTGTATTGCTTTTCTTAAGGAACGGGGGTCTAGGATTGCTCACACATTACCAAGAAGCACTTAACTTAAACCACCTGTGTCTTTTCTTTCACACGTGTTTTAAGAGATCAAGAATGGAGGAAGACTTTGGAAGAGAAGTAACGCTGTAAATCTCCAACATAAAAACAACTACTATACACACAACCCGCATTTATGTGGTTAAAAAGTTTCTTCTGCTGCTTAATTATCCAAAAATACAAAACCCAAATTCTTTGCATTCACAAAGAAATTATAATGATCCTTTAAAAAGTCGGGATTATTTATGAGTATAGTCTTCAGATTTAAAACCAGGCACGTGTCTGACTTACAGAACAAAGGCCATTTCATAACATACCCGGGCCGGGCGGCAGTGTGGGAGGAAGACAGGGCCTTTCACTGGGAGCAGCTGCTCTGGGCGCCGAGGCGGGAACCGTCATGTGCCGATACCACCACTAGATGGCACCTGCTCACAATTTATCACCCTCTCCCTCCCTCGGGCACTACATGTGTGGTCCCCGGATTTCAGAAATGGAATTGAAGAGGCATCTACTTATAAACAACAGGTATTTACTAGCAAAAGATACACGCCAAGAACTTGCTTTAAAAATTCATCAGCACAATCGTGCACATTTCTTTGAAATACAGCTTCATCTGTAGAGCCACGCAACATTTGGATGAAAGCAGTTCATCAAAAGGTCTTAAAGCATCTTGTTTCACTTTGTTCATCGGTATTTTCAAAGGGTTAAAATACGGAGGGCTTTAAATTAACAATATACTTGAACTATCTGGCACAAATGAATTTAGATGAAATAATATATCTATATGCATTAGACTTTGGGTTATGTTACAGCCAGCATTATGCTACCTTCAAATGTCCAATTATCTGAAAACACTCAATTTAATGATCTAGCAATTGACTTAAAATATTTTAGTAATCTAGCAACTGACATGAAATTGTTTATCAATAGGTATTTTTACCTTGGCTTCAAAGTAGTGCCTTTCAAAGTTAAAATACAGGTACATTCTAGGGGTTTGAGCCCTGTATCCCATCTAACAAGGTGGGCCGTGGTCTCTGTCACCTCTGGACTCAAGTCTGGAGGTCTGAGTTCTGGTCCCAGGGCCACCGATGTCTAGTACGGAAAACTCCCTCACTCAATTTAACCCAGCTTGGCGTAACACCCCTTCCTTCCACAGGGAAGGTCTGCAAACCCGTTCTGTGCCCGACACTCTGCTCTGCTGTAGAGATGCACGTTACCTGCCCTCACGGGGCTCCGAGTTGGAAAACCAGGAATAACTTAAGACTGTGTAGGAAGTAGGCAATAAGATGGAAGCCATTTCTACAGTCGGCTCTTCCCTCTAGTGTGGTCTCCTGGACGGACCACAGAGCACCCCAGCAGAGAAACCACCACTGTGCCCCTCGTAGAGCGCAAGGCTGGGCGAGGTTGACACAGCTTTCCAGGCCTTCACTCGTCCACACTCACTTTAGAACCAAACAAGAGGGCCAAAGCAGGGCCTCGCAGGCCAGCTGGGGCCAGGAGACTGGAGGTGGTGAGGAGAGGGGGATCTGCCGTGGCCACCTGTGCAGGGACGGGAGCTTCAAGGGGGGAACACAGTCCACTGTATGCACGACATGGTGTGATTTCCCATGCCCTTTCATAAACAGAACTCGCCTGCGGCAAAATTAAAATTATTCTCACTTTTGAGTATTGTCATATATGTCTTCAAGATGATGGACTAAATGTTCCAGGGTCAGCTATTTCTGAGCATTTGCCAGGATCTGCTGCTATCTAAATGCCCACAAAGGTAAAACTTGATTATTTCATGAAGCTAACTATACAAAATAAACATCCCATCCTGCCTCATCAAACAT
The DNA here is from genome assembly GCF_020826845.1 of Diceros bicornis minor. Classification (NCBI taxonomy): domain Eukaryota; kingdom Metazoa; phylum Chordata; class Mammalia; order Perissodactyla; family Rhinocerotidae; genus Diceros; species Diceros bicornis. The sequence goes on from NC_080755.1 coordinate 64,887,969, forward strand.
TCATTCTCTTATGGCTCCAGCTGATCCGTAACCTGGACGGTCCTGACCCAGGACTGAGTTAAGTGTGAATTACCAAGCTGGGAGCAGAGGGGTGGCCACGGGGAAGGTTATCCAGTAGGTGGCAGCTTGTTTGGCTGATAATCTCACCCACACCAGAAGGCTGGGCACAGTGATCTTACAGCCTTTTATGGTTATAAACATATAAATGAGTACAAAACACATAGATTTCCTGTCTCTCTCACATGAAGAGTTCAAACTATTATATAAACACTAAATCTTCAAGTTTCACTCCACCAGAGACACTTAGTGGAAAGAATTGTTTTATATTTTACCTAATAATTTAAGCAACTCTCCCCAAATCACATCACTAGATTCTTTTTGAAATCTCAGGCAGGCTGCCTAAGCCACATTACAGGCTGTAACAGTGGGCTGTAATTATAGTGTTCTTCATTAAAATGCAAAAAAGAAAAAGCACATATACATTCCTCCTCCATGACATTCTTCATTCCTTAGTTTTCACTTCTTTTCTTTTTTTATAAAGAAGAAATAATGGTATTCCCCTTTCTTGTACAGCTTTAGTTTTGCTCCTCACTTATAACTCATCTTCCACTTATACAATTTTTAAAAAAATCAAGGCAGAAAGAATTACAGGCCCCAATGCAACAATGCCGCTCAGAGATCTCGGGAAAGCCCCAATTACTAACATTTATTTTCTCCATCATTTAGTCATATTTCTAATTTGAGAAGGAGTTGCAAAATAGCATTTCTGTGATTGTTTTCCAGGAGCTTGTTGGCTAAGCAGGAGCCCTGAATCTAGGAATTAAACATTTTTAAAGCTAAGTAAAGGGTTTTCCATCAAATTCTATTAGCTGAACTCAAAAGGAAGGGCCTCGGCCCTGTCCCTCTGTCTCCCGCTGGCCTGGCATCCCTCGAGGCTATCCAAAAGGCCCCAAAGCGACAGGAGCACGCCTCGGGGCAGCCGCACCGGTGAGCGTGAGGACGGGAGATATCTGGGGCAAAGGTGAGGGGAAGGGGGCCAGGAAACACAGTGTCACTCAGCCAACGACCCACTGCCACAGCCTCTCCCCCTTTCTGAGATTGTGATGGGCTCTGAAGAGTGACACAGAAAACCAGCATTTCTGGAGCACTGACTTTGTGTAGGCAATTTCTAGACAGAAACAACTGCAAGTGTGTGCACATGCGTGTGTGCGTGTGTGCGTATGCACGTGTAGGAGGGGAGGTGGCCTTCCGGGTGGGGGAGACGGCTTCTCTGAGGATGTATTTTGAGGGCACAGGCCATGTCTCACCCCGTGTCTCCGACTTGCTAAAGACATCATCTCGGTCAATACGAATTACTTTATCTGCCCTTTACGTAAAACTCTTACGAGTAACTGCAATTCCTCTTGCTGAATTCAGCAGTGAGCAAAGCACACACTGCTGTCCCCCAGAGAGGAGATCGGCACTCACCAAACCACCAGGGAACCAAAGGAAACTCACAGGGATGAAACACTGAGCCACCTACCAGAGGTCCGGAAGGTTCCGCCAGGGCGCCTCAGCTTTCCCCGTTCTACGAAATCTCATCCAGAGTATTTCCTGTTCTCAGGGACCTGTGTGATCTGAGTTGTCCCTCTGCACCCAAGTGAAGGGAGGGCCCCAAGTCGCCCCAAAGCCCCTGGGGAGACAGGGGTACTCAGATCCTCCGCAGAACACTGTGCGTTACGCTTGGGCAAGGAGCAAATTCGTGATTGCAAACAACAGGGATCTGCATGTCTACATTCTGTTACCTAAACTCACTTTTTAAGAACAGCAGCCACTTCGCAAGTTTTACATCTGACACTATTTCTTCTCTCTGACCTAAAAAATACCTTTATCAGGCTGCTGCGTTTCTATGGCCCTTAATTTATAACCTCCTTTTCTCTCAAAATGCTGGCAGCTTACAGTTTTACCCACTACTGAGAAGGATCTACTGATGGTGGCGGCAGAGTTGAAGCCATAGGATTGAGAGCCATAAACCACATTTAAAAATAGACGGTGTTCGTGTACGTTAATTATCCACAGCGCTGCTGAGTCATCCCATTACTGCACTGGAAATCACCAGGCCAACGCCGCAGCCTCCGCGGCAACCCGGGGGCGTTCTCTCACCCACTTCTGTCTGCATCTGTCTGTCCTGATCCTTCTCTCCTCACACGCACAGACACGTGTGCACACATGGTCACACGTGTACTGTCACACATGAACAGTCACATGTGTGAACACAGTTTCCCACAAGGGAACCACAGTGTGTTGGGGTTGGGAGGACCGCAGAGGTCAGCTCCTGTCCAACCAGATAATTACACACATGACCCTGAGTCCTGAGAACTCACTCACTGTCCCACAGCCAGTCAATTACAACGTCCAGAATCTAAAACCCAATGAATACGCCATTCTTTGAAAGGAGAAAATGTGTGTGTGTATGTGTGTGTTGAGGCTATTTTTAAAAGCTGAAAACATCAATCCATATTCTTAAAAACTTAAAGTGACAAATTCTATGCGCCACCATGAGCTAAGCAGCAGAAATCCCAGGGTCCCATCTTCTTTCTTCTAGTCACAGACCTCTATTGACTTTATGATTTATATAACACACGCACACCAAAACTAAAATATGGAAATGCAAAAAATGAAGTGGTATTATTTTTAGAATCTGGGAATAAATCATACTAGTCACATGCAACAGTCACAATGTCTTCAAAACCACAGTTCTACTGCCGAGTCTCCAGACGGGTCACGAGCAGTTCGCTGCACCCTTGCTGTCAGCTGCTATTCAGCCATGAGCTGACACGCACACTCCTCTGAGTCCCATGCGGACTCGTCCCAAAATATACACAGTGCCCCCGCCTGGGGCAGAAATCACAACATTTCCGCTCTGCCGGGCATCAGGTCATACAGTCAAGGACCACGGCCCTCCACTCCTTCCCAACTTCTTTCACAAAGCACCTAGGGCGCACGACCAATTTTTGGTATGAACATTACTGACAAGCAGCTAAACTACTGCAGTGAGCAAAGTAAGGACCCACTGAGGCAAATGGCTCCCTACGGATCACTGCAGAGCCTGGAAGGCACAGGGGACATGTCACGTGGGACCCGGGGCTGGCTGTCCCTACTGGCCTCGCTCCAGCCTCAACTACCCATGCCTTTGATCACGTGTGAGCGTGCATGCACACATGTGCATGTGTATGTGTGTGCATGTGCATGGGGGTACATGCATGTGCATGGCGGTCCCAGTAGGCTGCAGAGTCTGTTAAGCCACGTGAGACGGCACGTCTGCCCTCACAGTCCCCCAGCAGCCAACGCAGTGCCTCCACGAGGCGAGCAATACTCGTCTGGCATCCTGATTTTTGCAAAGATTCCAAACTCAGGACTCAGGCGCGCAGGAGGGAAACATGGTTGGCAGATATTAACTCTCCTTAAAAGCACCTGATGAAATGCCTTCCCAGAGCCAAGGCCAAGACACAACCCATCAGGTAAGAGGGTACATAGTTCCCAAGGAAGAGGGTCTGCAAAGGCACCAGAGATCAGAAGACCTCACCGCCAGACCCCCACACAGACGCGCTATCCGTCTCTCAAGACACACTCATGCACGTTCCAACGGGATGAGCAGCTCTGTTTAAACGTGAAGACCAGGGACCAAAGAGGCTAACTTTACCATTCAAGGAGCGTGCATTAAACCTAATCTACGCAAAAGACTAAGGTGCTGGTGGAAATTAAAAAATGTTCAAAAAGACTACAAAATAGCAAATAACATACATTTCAAGTCAACACAGGCCAGCTTAACATTTGAATTAAGAAAAGCGGCAGAAACCGGGTACATGCAGGCACCTGTGAGCTGGCTGCTGGAGGAGGCAGGAGGGCGGAAGCCTGATTTCCATTTGGTGGCAGCCATCTGAGCCCCCTCCGCCCCAGGCAGGACCTGAAAATGACAGGGGCTTCCCTCTGGCCCACCCCAGGCGACACTGCTGAGAGCAGAGGTCAAGAGCAGAGACCTGGGGTCAGCCTGCGGCTACGGCCAGCCTGGGACCCTGAGCCGGGGCTTCCCCTCACACATAAAATGGGGAAATTGACGTTATTGAGCAAAGCTGTGTAAGGGTTAAAGGGGACGACGCTCGCTCCTTGGCAGAGCACCTGGTACATATCAGACGCTCAAAAACTATGGTCCTAACAGTGCCACCTTCAGAGGGACTTCACAGGCTGGAACTGGCCTGAATTCGGCCCCCCTGGAAATGGCAAACTTGGTGTACGTGAGCACCTTCCTCCACTGCCTACTCACCCGGTTGTCACACGTGCACATTTACCATGGCAGGTCTGAATGGTGATGTCCCCTGGGGACAGTCTGAGTCGTCACAGGGGTTGGGGGCTACTGGCATCTTGGGGGGGAGACCAGAGACGCTGTGAAACACCCCCACAACACCCAGGACAGCCCCCACAACTCGACCGGCCTGAATGTCAACAGCACGTGGCTGAGAAGCCCTAGCCTAGGGCACAACATCCACCCGAGTCCGCCCAAGCTGCCACGGTGCTTCCGCAGGCCTGGAAACCCAGGAAACACTCAGGAAGCATGATGCCTCCAATGGGCAATGAGGATGGGGAGGGGACACCGAGGCCTCCAGATGTGACAGGCACATTAGAACTGCCAGAAGGGCAGGACGATGCCAGACCAAGAGGAGAGTGGTTCAGACTATGGGCAGGGGTCCAAACTCAGGGGAGGGGACTGTGGAAGTGGCCAGGACAGCCTTCTAACCCCCTTGGCTCCCAGTCCCCTTGTGTTTTCTGGACCCTCGAGTCCACTGTTCCACTAGTGGTTCTACTCAAAGTTAATGTTAAAACCACAATAAAGCATTCATCCACAGACAACCACAGTCACAAATCCTTTCGTATTTTTACAAAACGTCCCCATGTCAGTCTGTGACTCAATTAAAAGCATATGATGAAGTCACAGGTTGTTTAAGTGCAGAGCCACATTATCACACTCACACTGGATGATAGCCTGTCACTTACCCATATTTCAGGTGGGGTCAACAGACAATCCCCCATTGTTTGGAATCTCACTTATAGTCTCATGGGTGAAGGGCACACAGCGGGCCCAGGACAGTGCCAGGCCTGTCCAATCTGACTGGTTGGGGATCGATCTGGATGAGTGGCTCCCACTCCAACTGGACAATGCTACGCTCTGATATATTAAATAATTCCAGCGTCACTTCTGGCCCTAGCACAAAACACCCACAGAAGAGGCAAGCCAAAATCTGCTCCTGTCACAGAGTAACGCATCCCCAGGTCGCATGTCTCATCCACTGACGGTGTAGCCGCTGAGGGACGCTCCTCTGTGACCTGTGAGCTGGCCTGTCCTTCAGGACGTGTCACCCTCGGGCAGTACAGCATCACCTCCGACTGCAGTAATCATGAGAAAGCATCCTTGCACGCCGACACACTGAACCCCTCACCGCCGTTTAACTCCTACCTGGTTCTGCGCTTGAGAGCCCCAAAACCCACACCTGAAAGCCTGTGAAACAGCTGTCACGCCTCACCCAGGCCTTCGCCCTCCCAGCTAAGCCTTCTCGGTTTGCTAACCTTTCTGCATGGATCCGGGTTTCTAGGCTGTGGCCAAATCTTTTCTGTACATCCAGGAGACATACAAATCCCCAGCCATCAATAACGTTCTTCTCTTTTTTGCCAGCACAGTGTCGAGTCCCAACCGACTCCTCCGATGATCCCAGAATAGGGTCTCTCTATCTCAAAGACAGAGACCTGGAGCACCAACTGTGAGCGGGCAGACGGCAGCCCGACCTGCCTGGTGCGTTCTCAGGTGCACAGGCCTGAGTGGTGTCTCCCCTGGCAGCGAGGCCCACAGGTCCTCTCGTTTACAGGCAGGGGTGGACAGGTGAGCTAGCTGAGCCTTCACCTCTCCTCTGTACAATGGGTTAACGCCTGCTTTGTGAGGCGGCTGAGAAGGAAACGCACCCAGTCACAACCCCTCGACAACCATCTCCTCACAGGGCAGATCTCAGTGAACAGCCGCCAAGCCACCTGCCACCATGCGCGTCACCCTGGGCAGTGCTGCCATTGTCCCTAATTCTCTTGGCCTTTTTATGGTAAAATAAAACATAGATTCAGAAAACACACAAAACCAATGCACAGCTGAATAAATGATGCTAAGGAAGACACTCTCATAACCACACACAGGTCAAGAAACAGATGCTGCCAGCCCCCCAGAAGCCCCTCCACGTGGCCACAGAGCCCCTTCTGCCCACACAAGGACCCGCCATCCTGGCTTCTGCAGCGATGGCTCAGTCACTGTACAGTCCGGCCTCTGCAGTGCAAGCCACATCGCTGGGACACAGCTTGGGCCCGTCCACGTTCACTGATGTCTCTTACGTCCCTTCTGCCCACAGGTTGCCCCTCCACCCCATCCTTCTGCTGAGATTATTTCTAGAAGATCCCAGGCCTTTGAGCTGTGTGTTTCCCCCAGCTGACTGCTGTGGCCCCAAGTGGTGCAGTTCAGAGCTCCTCCCTCCTCTGTCCTGCCCCGCTGGCCAGGCCACCATTTCTACAAAGGCCCAGAAGGCCCTTCCCACCAATTTCCTGGGCGATCAGGGAGGAAGTCTCATGAAACAGAGACTAGCGGCGCCAGCCCCATGGTTTAGCGCTTAAGTGCGCGAGCTCTACTACTGGCGGCCCGGGTTCGGATCCTGGGTGCACACCGACCCACTGCTTGTCCAGCCATGCTGAGGCAGCGTCCCACATACAGCAACTAGAGGAATGTGCAACTATGACATACACCTATCTACTGGGGCTTTGGGGAGAAAAAAGGGGGAAAAAAAAACAGAGACAAGGCCGACGGTTTCTGGGCGCTGAGGAGGGATGTGGACCTTAGGGGGCAAAGTTGGTAGGAAAAGAGGGCACACGAGATTCAGTCTTCACCATACGTCACAATGAGCCTTCTGTCATCACCAGAACGCTGAGCTCCTAACCGCAGTCACTGTTTCCACGAGGACTAGCGGGCTCCCGTCAGAGAGCGTGCAGGTGGCAGGGGCACAGCTCTCGGGCCCCACTCTGTCCCGTCTCTGACCCACTCCGGAGACCTCGGGTTCTGGGTGCACCCAGCCTCCAGGGGAAACTGAGAAGCGGCTATGACCCGAGCGTGACTCAGCCAGCACCCGGCAAGAAGTGAACAGTGAGCTGAAGGAACCTACACATTGAAAAATGTCTCAGGACGGAAGGTGCAGAGGCTTGTCAGCACCACGAGGAAACCGAGGGCGCACTGCCCTTGAGACTGGGTCACACGGGACCCCGTCAAGCCAGGAGGGGGATTAGACAGCCAAGATAACGGACACCAACGAAGAAGCATGAGAGGCAGCCTTTCCAAACCGAAAAAAGGCACGTTTTCACGTTGACTGTTTCCTGTTCTCACTAATTCACATAAAACAACTTCTACCAGGCTGTCCTCGGATTTCCAGGGAGGTCCCACCTCAGTGGACAAAATACCTCCCATAAAAGATTTAGTGCCAACATCTAGTCACCCACGGCCTTAACAATCTGAAGTCAAGTCGCCATCAACACTGGGACTTAAGACACTGACAGCAGCACTACTCAACTGAGGCCCCTCTCCCACTCAGCAGGCAAGGCAAAACATGAAAAGTTAAACACATTCTCATCTGTGGAATCTTCAGAATACAGAAGAGAGCTGGAAAATATTAAATTAACAGTTATCATTTCAGAGGAATGTACAGCAAATGGTAGGATATAATCATATATAAATGTACAACATATAGAATCTCCAGTATAAGCAAATACAAACAAATGCATAGCTAGAATGGGAAAGTACCAAGAAAAAAGATTTCAGGAAAATTAAGTTAAAACTTTCCTTAACGTAGTTGTTCATTCCATTTCTTCTGCACGGGAATGTACTATACAAAAATTCAATTTTTTTATAGATCATGGATACTAGAGTAGAACTCTTTGATGACCAAATTTTAATTATTAAATTTAATGACTACACTTTCATTATGAAAATTAATTAAAATGTATTATCAAAATTAATAAAATTCTTTTCTTTTTTTTTGCTGAGGAAGACCAGCCCTGAGCTAACATCTATTGCCAATCCTCCTCCTTTTTTCTCCCCCCCGCCCCTTCCCCCCAAAGCCCCAATAGATAGTTGTATGTCATAGTTGCACATCCTTCTAGCTGCTGTATGTGGGACGCGGCCTCAGCATGGCCGGACAAGCTGTGCGCCAGTGAGCGCTCGGGATCTGAACCCAGGCGGCCAGCAGCAGAGCGCGCGCACTTAACCACCAAGCCATGGGGCCGGCCCCCTAAAATTCCATTTCTTAACCCTGCCCTCAAAAGACTACAGGAAATGCTACCATTGGCACAATAGTACACCAAAAATACGCTCAATGGCCAGTCTCAAAGATACCCGCTGGCATCCGTGCTGGGCAGTCTAAACTGGCTGACTCTGGCCACCCTCCTTGAAGCTGGAGACTTTGGAAAACTGAAAGAACATCTCCCAGATGGTCCTGCAGCTGGGTTGATGTTCCACGTCCTCAAATCAGAGGCTCTGGCGAGATCTGGAGAGAGGTGGCTCACGGGTGGTGCTGCTGGCAGGTGAGGGCATGCAGCAGGGGGCTCCTACAGCTGGGCCCCCTCTCCGGCCACCTGGCTGTCACAGAAGTGGCTGGACAAAGCTTCCCAACTCTTGGGTCACGGATCCAGGAACCCATTCTCTTGAGTCCTAGGTTTCAAGAAGCAGTATGCGGAGCAACATCTGTGATGCTGACAGTGGTTTCTTTCTTTCAGCACAGAGACGATTCTGGAACATTCTGGGAGGCATTCCAGGAGGCCCAGCCTAGACCAGGCCCCCTCAGCCCACTTAGCAATGCTGTAATTCCCTGTGTTAGATGCCTTCCTACTTGAAACACCTAGAGCAGTTCCTATTTCCTGCACTGAACTCTGACAGGTAAAACCACCTTCAACACGTACAATTCGCTGTTGCCTGATTAGGCCCCATTCCTGAGTGTGGGACCAAGGAATGCAAGTCATCACACTCACTGTTCCCAGCGCTTCCACACCAGGGGTAGGGGACAGAGAGTCTAGAAGGACACCCCCAATAGGACAGGAAGAGGCCACCTGCCCAGCCTTCGTCCATGCTCCTGGACTGTTGCTCCATCGTCCACTGCACGTGTGTGTGGCATTGCACACCGCCTCGAACCTCAGGGGAACCAGAAGAGTCTATACAGACCCTACAAACTGACCTGGTGACCTGCACAGTCAGCCCTGGGGAGAGAGTGCCCACAGTTTGAAACTCGTCTTGCTCTGAGGGGCTGCAACATGGATGAATAAGGGGGAAGAAAGAGGAGCGGACGGGACAGATGTGGTTGCTGACGGAGAAGGCAGGAGGCCAGCCCTGCTGCACAGATGTGGCCCCAATGGCTCAGGTGACCAGACGCACCTTGGGGAACTGGACCTCCCACCTCAAGATCTCCTGAACACAGTTTGGGGCAACCATGGGGGCCTGAGTCACATTTATTTCCCTCATGTTCCTTCTTTCTCATGGTGTCCTAAAAATCCCACTGAGCCCAGCGTCCCCCCTTTCCTCCACACAGCCCAGCTCTGAGTTTCCACCAAAGACACAGGGGTCAAGCGGGGGCCGTGCATGCCTAGGCCCTAAGTACACCCTTCTCCCTAAGTCCCACTTAAGAGTCATCCCTCCTCCAACACCAGATACTCCACCTGGGAAGAGGAGAGCATCGAAATCCAGGCCCTCCGTGAAGAAGCAGAAGTGGGCCTGAAGGCAGAAGCCCAGCCATCACTCGGAAACACGACACGCTGTGTAAATTACCGTAAGGCTTACTCAGACTCACAAGAAGATTTTCTGTGTCTTTAAAGTTGGCTCCACCCTCCCCTTCCCCCATCACGACCCCAATCACCCCAAGCTCGCCAAAAAAATTTAAAAAGTTGTTTAAGTACTTGAAGCAGAATTTAGTAGCTAAATCTTACTACTATATGACTTTAAAATTATATATACATATACACATACCTAATGTGCATACAATATAGAGTATGTATTTATGTCTGTGTGTCTGTGTGTGTAATGTGTATAATTTGTGGATAAATACTGACACATCTCTAAGTTCTGGACATGTTCAACAGAAATATATCCTTCTCAGAGAGATTCCCTTAACAATAAGATCTTATCCATCTTTAACTCCTTGCAGCACCATGGCTAATAAAGGTTTGTTGAATTGATCAACTGATCAATTGATAGATAGACACTAGGACTAAAGAAATAAAAGGACCCGTGTTTTCTATGCAATCACATATAAACCAATCAACTAAATTTTTCAGTACTGTAAGATAAAGGGCAAGTTTCTAAACAAACAAATCGTGTAAGGAGCAGGATTTCTAAGTGCCTAGGTTTTTCCTATTATTTCCTAATATTTTTTGAGGCATTCCAAAATTATTTATTCTCTCATTTAACTTCAAGTCTGGTTTTATCCTTTCAAGAATCCACCCTCACCCTCCGGCTCGCCGTAGTTTCGCCCCACAGAAACTGATTTTATGCGGAGAAAACGTTGTCTTTAATCTAAGCCACTTCTGGCACGGGTTACGTGTGACTGGATAAAACTAAAATTGAAACAGGTCTTTAAAGAACGATGAAAGCAAACATCAGTGAATAAGGAGAAATCTTCACGCAACCCCATGAATAAAAATGTTCCAACACAATTTTTATGTATTTGAAACCAGTGAACATCTTCTTTTTTTAAAGGTTTGGTTAATGTTTTCTCAAATTGATACAATATTTAAGCAGTTTCTGTAACTAACAAATAGCTTAAGGGATTTTACATAACTCTTATTTTTAAAAAATTAAACATTGAAACAAAAAGTGTTTTTGAGAAACTCTGATGCCATCAAAACTGCATTATCTTTTGCCCTTACTCTGAACAAACTCACTTTAAAATTGTATTTCTAACAGAATTTTAGACTTGCATGTACATATATATACATATATTCCTAAGCATTTAAACTAAAGGAGCTAGATCACTCAATATGGTTTGGCTTTTGGCATTAGTAATTGTTTACAATTCTAATGTGAGAAAACCTTATTTATTCTGAAACGTCATTTTCCTCTTTAAGAGCACGCTAGCACGTACTTCAGAAGATTTCACTGAAAAAATCTTATTTCAAGTTGGCATACTAGCTGTGATCTTCCTCATTCAGGGAGTGTTTTTGAAAAGTCTGCATCCCTAAAATTTAATGTACGGCTTTAAAAGTTAGCTGATCACAGGGCAAATATTCTCACAACATATGCACGAGACAGGAAGGAACGGTAGGAACGCAAGCAGCCTTCCCATGTCTGGGGACTTCCAGGGCTAAATGTCTGAGGCAGGATCCACTATACATAGTACTGCAGACCTAAGTTTTCTGCTTTTCTTACATCTTCTTCACCCAAAAAAAGGTTACCTACTTCATTCGCTCTGGAGCTTTTTAAAGACTTTTCTTCTGGCCAAACTGCCTTACTTAGGATAAGTTAATTACGTGAAAGGTAAAATAAGCCAGAAAATTCTAATTTTGTTTGTAAATTACGGTCTTAAATTTTTGAAAATGACACGTCACGAAGGATGATATAAAAGCGCACCCGTCATTCACCTTCCCACTAGGCACACACGGCGAGACCGGCCTTGAATCCATTTCTCAAATGAAGTAATATATAACTTACATGCATACACGCATAAACACTACATCACTCTAACACACTCACACACACCACACACACTCACCCACACTCATAAATGAACTGCTTCACCACAGCAGATCAACTATCTGATCTACCACGAGAAAACAATAATTCAGAGCCAGCTAAGCACTCTTATATAGCAAAACTGATAAAGAACTTCAAAGGCACGCCTATCTGAAATGCAGGGGTGCAGGCCAGCTTCCCCCTGTGATGATTACTCACCTCTGACGACAGTAACAGCAAACCTGGCTCCAGCCTGGCCACCTACCTTCACTGTCACTTTCCCACCACCGAGAGCACCTCTCTGAGCTGTCACTTGTACTATGAGTAAGCAGATTCCATCCCCGAAGGACCACGAGAGAACAGCCAGCGTCAAGTGGAGGTAGGGCACAGGCCCGTCTCTCCAGAGGGAATAATGGTCGGGGTGCTGCGAGGCAGGGCCTCCACAGCGGGTGCCCCTGGTTTCTGAGGCAGAGGAGGGCCTCAGAGAGGGAGTCGGGGTTCCAGGGAAAGGAAGAGTCTGTTGGGGCCTCGGAGTCAGCCACCCTCCACTGCCCAGGGACGACGGCTCCTGCAGGGCTTACTGGAAATGACGTTTCTCTCATTTCAACTTCTAGCACGGCACACTGAATCACCAAGTCTTACTGAACGGGGAAGAAAGACTCACAGAAAAGACAAACATTAACTTAGGAATGAAAACACTGTGCAGTCAATATATGTTTTATGAAAGTCATAAAGCTTCATGGTTGAAAACCCCGCTTCAGTCCTCCTGGAGCCGGCCAGTCCCACGGAAGAATGACCTCCGTGTGTCACACGGAGAAACAACCATGAGGGCCAGGGCTTCCTCTCTCTCAGGCAAAGCCGGTGACACTCCCCGATCCCACCATCACATCTCCATGTGTCCTGGGGCACTGCCGACTTGGGAGTGTCCCACACGCTTCAGACAATGCCAAAAGCCAAGGATTTCCCACTAATGACCAAAGACAAGATCTGTAAGTTATCCAAACCTACTGTTTGGGGCTTTTTGGTTTTTAGTCAACTATTTAATCCCGTTTCAAATCATAAGACTTAATCCAAGCCCAAACACCAGACTAAGACATTGCAACTTAGATTCTTCTGTAGGCCTCAAGAAACAGAAACCAGCGGTTCCTAGAATACTCACCATTCAGACTTCATCCAAAACATCTCTGAGTGGTAAACATAAGGCCATCTTTAATACGTAAAAACCACAGACCTGAACCTCCAGAGTAACTGAGACCAAGGTTTCAGTTGTCTCATCAGAGACTTTACTCATCAAAGTCTCAGACGAAGTAAAACTTTGAGTCTTCATCAGTGGCAAAAAAAACCATTTCTGAAAATACACATCTCCCTCCTCCTTAAATACTGCCTCCTTCCTGGGTTGATTTTAGATAAAAGAACATATACTCCCTTCATTTCCCCCACTCTCCCTCCTCCCAATTCGGGGGGGGGGGGACTTGAATCTCAAATTACAGCTGTTGTTAATAAGCAAGCAAAGAAGAAAGAAAAGCAAAGGCAGGACTATTTAGCGGTTCTCATGCTTAGCAAAGGGAGCCCAGAGACCTCCATAAATAACGTGGAGAGTACAGGGTCGAGATCGTCTGGGATATTGAGAAATAAACAGATTTTCACAATGCTGCTCAGTTTGGAACCATTTGATGGCTGCTCTAATGTTCTGAAATGCAACTTGGCAAACGGTCTCCGTGAGATGCCTTTGAACTCGGATAGCTTCCACTCTGCAGCAACTACTGAACGGCTCATCTGGTCCCTGACTCCCGACTTCAAAGAGCAGTCTCCCCCGTCCGGCCAGGCCCAGGGTCCAGAGCACCATCTCAGCCTTCGGTGTTTTACTCTGCGCTCCTCCCAGCTCTTTCAACATTTTATTAGCCCAGGAAAACGTGGAAACCAAAGCCATACGGACAACGCCAGGAATCCTGCAAGTCTTTTAAAATCAAAACTCTGCCTTCTCCCAATTTGAAAACATGAATGACTTCTGTCTTTACCAAGGATATCTACAAGAGATGCATCAATTTCTCTATCACAGGCTTTCTTAAAATATTTAAATAGGTATACAATCCAAGAACAGTTTTTTATTACTTTCACCTATCACATTAAGTAATCCTCGATACAAACCTGCTACCTCAGAATTCACATCTGATATTTCTTTGCTACTTACAGCCAAGAAGCATTAAAACTTGAAAGGATTTTTTCTCCCTTTTTTTGATGGAATTAATTTTGGTAGCTTTCAATTAGAGAAAATACTACATTGAAGATTCTTATTATCCCTAAAAAGAAAAGAAATACATAATTCCTTTTATAGAATTACCACTGTCATCTAGTTTCTGCACAAGTTTCAGAAATTCCCGTCAATATTCACATCATCTCCACCTCTGAGGAGGAATATATAAAGATTCAAAAGACAAGAGTGCCCACCTATTAAATGTGAAATCCCACAATTTTGCTAGTTATCAAGTTGCAAAAGTTTCTCAGCCTAACAAATACAACTTAATTTTTAAAATTAAATTATGAGTAGTTTGTTGGTAAAATAAATGTGTCAATAAAATACAGTATTTTTAAATTTCCCTTTCCCAATGCTTTCGGGGTCCCCAGTACATTATTTCCCTCCTGGGCACATCTTTCACCAGAAGTAACTCACCCAGATCACTGCCTGAAATAAAATGACCTAAAAACATGAAAAAAAAAAACAGGAAAAAGAAGACCATTTCTTGGATTAGCCCTACATGTGAGAAAAGAATTAAAGTGGAAACCAAAATCCTTTAGCAATAACTTCGTTTTAAATGTAATTAATCTCTATTTTCTCCTTGGAAACCTATAATATAGTGCTAAGCAAGAGAAAAATGAACAATCGCTTTAAAAGATAGAATTCAGTTGTGAAGCCAAACTTGAACAAATAATGATAGGCCCAGTTTGCTAGTAAATGAAGCTAAAAATGCCTTCCTGCTTGAGATAACTATAGAAGTGAAACGCTGGCTGAAAGGAAGGAGGGGCTTCGGGGAGGGGACCAGGAGGAGACCTGCTTCCTCCAGCCCACTCTCACGTCCCAGGTGAGAAACGAGACACAAAAGTCCGTGTGGAGTAGGCGTCCAGCCAGGGCTACAACCCCACTTAGATGGGCCCCCTCGCGTATGTCACACGGTCTCGCCAACACAGCACGTCCACGGGGAGAGGACCCTGGGAGTCAACTTCAGCCTCTCAAACCAGAAAGGATCACGTCTCCACTTTCTGAGACCCCGGGCCCCGCAGCTGTCCAGAACTGTACATTAGCTGCACACAAAAGCTCCTGATATACTACGTTTTAAAAATGGTCTATATCAGAAACTCTATTTTTATGTAAATTAGCCATGTTCAGCGTCGACTACTGACTCAGAAATTTTTAAGAAGTGAAGACAACTGAGAAGGAGTCGCGCTGAGTTCGGGCTGGTGCATGCTGGCTGGAAAGGGAGCTGGAGAGGGAGCTTGCAGTGAAGCTCGGGGCGTCATGAACCCTGACAGACAAAGGAGGGGGCCAAACACATCCCAAAAAGGACGGCTCTGGCCCAGCTGCTGCTCTCCGGGCCGCCCCAGCAGACGGCCCAGCCCCACGTCCTGCCTGTGTGGGAGCAGAAAGTGGAGTGAGGGGACACCCATTTCCTGGGTAGGCTTGGGAGGATGGAGACAAATAAAACTGGCATGTTCTGTGTCAGGGTTCTGCGGTTTAAGGAGCAGGTCACACGTCTGTCCTGGGCCGTCAGGCTCCCTCCTGTCTCAGAGATGAACAGAATTCCATCTGAGCCCCTGCTGACTTTTGTTCTTGCAAAGCTGCCACCAGGTCCCTCCCTCCACCCTCGGAACAATCTGCTGGACTACTCAAGGGTGGGCTGGTATGTTTTCAAAGCACCCAGGCCAGACAGAGCAGGACCAACAGGTGAACAGCATCCTAAAATAAATCGAATCAATTTTCCCAATGCTACTATTTCATTATTACATAAGGTACTACTCCAAACCGCATCAAGTATTGCCTATATTTTGGCAACATTTCACATTTCTTTGATTTTACTTACAGTAAAAAAGTATACATAGTGTCACAGAATACGTATTTTCAACAGAAAAAAGAGTTTTTGAGGAAATTTCCATAGGTCTTAGTTATACAGTGGGTCTGGCACCAAAGTCATCCTAGGCCTTTCTGCCTCATGCACAGATCAAATTGTATAATGTTGGTCATTTTATGGTAGGGGTTCTTTTTAATCTTAGAAATTAATTACTGCACCAGACTACCAATGATTAATATTGTTATTTTAAATAAAGCTATGGCTACTTGAGCAATTTAAAGTAAATCCCAGCAAAATTCAGCCAAGTTAGTATACAAGCCAATAATGCCAAACTGGTCTTTGGTGGAGCTGATTAGAACTCAGTAAGACACTCTGTTAGCTGGGGGTGTGGAGGAATATGCCCTGATGAGGCTTGGGCAAACGCCGTTCTTGGAGAGAGGTTGGGACAGGAAACCAGGAGACAGCCCTGTGCCAGCCACGCTCAGCGAGTCTGTCCGCCAGCAGGGCTATCCTCCCTGTCCCAGTCTCAGGTCCCTCAACTTGGGAGTAAAGGGTTAAACCACGCGTTCTCCACCCGTTCAGCTCCAAGGGCTCTGACTGTTCATGAATACAATCAGACTGTGGGGAACAAACACAGGCAGGGCTGTACCTGAGAATGTGCGACTGGGAGCTGACTTTCTGGAAGCCTAGGATTCAGAGATGCAGGTCAATGCAACCGTTAAAACAACAAATGTGATCTCCAATGAATGAACTAATTATGAGGCAGCTCTAAGACTGTAAGAGAAGTGGAACTCCATGTTGATGGGGAGGTGGAGAAGCAGAGATACCCAGAAGACACCAATTAAACAGAAGGGGCTGTGGAACAGACACGCTGTGTGCGGATCAACTAAACGGAGGCACGGACAAGGATGACCTGGGGGGTGAGGGGGAGGCGGTATGAGAAGAGAGATGTGTTTCCAGTTCTGCCAAGGAAAGGGCAAGCTGAGACAACTTAAACTGCAGGCAGTAAGGTGAGAAATTCAGATTATAAAATACGACAAATGAATAAATTAGAAAAACCATCTAAAGTAATTCTCTGCACAAATCTTTAAGAAAAGCAAAGATAACTCATTTTTGCAACTGGTTCGTTGAGTTTTACCTAACGAAAAAAGGCAAGACGTGCTCTCAAAATGGTATTTAGTTCTACAGTAACTCTAAATATTTAATCATCTTGCCACCTTGAGTTCGCATGGAAACTCTGCTGTGTGCATCTACGACTTTCACCTGGAATACTCGGAGATTCCAGGATTCTGTTCCAACAGCAAGCAGCACAGTCTAGCAGAGATCAAGGAAACCACGACTTCCACAAGAGAATTTACAGGCGGTTTTTCCAAGGGAAGAGACAGGCACGACCCCCAGAAGGAAAACAACGGCAAGCTTTTTCACAAGCTGGAGAAGGAACAGTTACAGGGATCAAACGCTGGGGTTCCTAAGTTCTTCTGGGGAAAGAAAGGCAGCACAGTCCTTCTTGCGTGTTTCCATTAATACTGACTTGATGTGAAGTGACAGGACCCCGCCTCAGACGCCATGTAAGCAACAGGACAGGACAAGACATATGCCGGCAGGAGATAGCGCTCACCTCTGAGACGAATTCAGGTGAAGCTAGGACCTTCAGCTAACTCACAAAAGCTTTATCTCAACAGAACACCAGGTTCCAGAACCTTCTATTTCAATTATACACCATCTTTTAAAATAAACTTGAGATCTTTTTGCATATTCTGTTAGGTTGGAGGAACGGGAGGAGCCAACTGTTTTTACGACACTTCATTTGCGCCCTGGAATCTACAACTAATGTCAGTAAGTCTTCAACAGTTCAACACAGGATAAAGAATTCTCAAGAGAATTGCCGTGGATTTTTTTCACACATATTTACTTAGTATTTTTTTTAACCAAAATTAAATGAGGCTAGATCATACATGGGCAAAATCTATTTAGAATCAGGAGAAATACATCCACTAAATAAACCCAATCATGACCAGGACTGACTTCCTCACATGGCTTTGGGGGAGGCATAGTCAGTCGGGGACCATTTATTTACCATTATTTGTAAAAATCACAGCCTACGGATCATGTACCACTGAAACCACAAAACACCTCTCTATCTGGGCAGCCTCTGTCTCAGGTATGATCTGAAGGATTCTGGAGTCTCCTTCTGGCTTGAACTAACGAGACAGGCCCACGCGTGATCTAAGTTTCAGTGGTTAGGGCTGAAGTCTTTTATTAACACCTTAACTCTTACCAGGTGCTTTCAGATACTTGCCAGTGTCCCACCGAGTCAGTGGAAAGCTGTGGCCCCTACGCTACACCAGAGAACACTTACAGCCCCCAGGGAACAGCGTCATGGAACAGTGAGGGACGCCAACAGGCCTCAGCACGGACACTTCACCTACACATTGCAGACAGAGCAGAACTTTGCACTCTGGACTCACACTTGCCCAAGGAGACAACCCCACAGCCTCACTCTTTAGGACACATGTCAGAGGCTGAGAGGAAACATCCACGGTCAAGGCTCCTTCATGCTGCAGAGTGGACTCAAACAGATCAGACCATCCTGAGTCAAGAGACTTTACAGAACTGAGGTAGAAAATGCCGTTGTTTTTTTAATCAAGCGAACAGACCAAAGGTAACTTCTGTTTTCCTTTGGGTCTTTCTCCACACGTTCTGTTCCACCCTCAACAGAGCGAATGCCGTGTTTCAAGGATTAACACACGTAAACTACAGAAAGAGAGCTACTCCGCCAGAAGGCTCCCCCTCTCCTCCCTCAGCTAGTTACTCTCCCGACACTCACACGTGAGGCTAGCAGCATCCCTGTCTGCTCCACAGGCCCCCATCAGCCGGCCTGCAGGCGGGGACCGACACCAGACATAGCCCGTGCACTGAACGACCCGACCTGCCAGGGCCTTCCCACGAGATGGGACACAGCATATCTAGGCCACCCGAATTCTGGATAAACGATGGACCGTTTTTTAGCATAAGTATGTTTCAAATATTACCTGGGATGTACTTATACTGAAAAAAAAAAGGACTCTGTTTATCTGAAATCCCAATTTAACCAGGCGTCCTATATTTTTATTTACTAAATCTGGCAACTCTTCACTTGTTCTCATCTGAAACAAATACTTTACTTGAATGAATGACTTCAAACAAGACACCGTGTGAGTCAGACACACGGTCCAAGAATGTGTCAGTGCTGATGGACACACAGAACATCAGGTAGCGAGAGGACAGTCATGCTCTCCTCCCTGCAGTATCGCTCACGTCCCCAGGAGAGGGAAAGGTGTTCAGAGGTCGGAGGAAAGCTGGCAGGAGACGCTGACAGCCCGTGCCTCAGCCCCAGACCATGGGCGCCTCATGACCGGCCTGGACCGCAGCGGGCCTCTGAAGCCTCCAGAGGGGCCCTCTGGGCAACGAGGATGCGGCGGCAGCACCTCGTTCCTTCGTCTTCTCTGGGCAGCAGGCAGACACGGCCACCCCGCCACTGGGGTGCGCTCTGGGCAGAGCACGCTGACAAGGGGAGGACCAGGACCCTGCGACGGCCGGAGGGAGAAGGGGGCCAGTTCTGGGAGCACAGAGCCTGCCCTCGTCCCTCCTCCGGCCCGGGCCCCGCCTCCTCTCTCGACCAGCCCTGTAACAGAAGCAGCTCTGACGTCGGAGTCACAGCGTGGGTTCACACTTACCGTTAATCTTGAGAAAGCTTCTTTGACCCTCCAAACCTCAGACTCCCCATCTGTATTTTGAGACTAACACCCACACCCCATTGGGCTGTGACAAAGGTGTACCAAGCCCTCAGATGCTTGCATAAAGAGGCTAGTACATGGACACTTGCATACAACACGGTTAATATTTCAAGCCAGTGGAGAAAAGACTGATGACTAACTGGAGAGCAATTTGGAAAAAATTAAAAACACCTCACAGGATACACTAAAAGTTCCACATGGATTACCTCAGTGTGGAATAAAGTAAATGAAGTAAAGCAAACTAGCTTCATTCAATGACAATATTTTAACAGCAGGGTAGGAAATGTCTTTCTAAGTTGTGTGTAAAACCCAGAAACCATAAAGGAAAAAATTGACAATTCTTGCTTTTTAGAACTTCTACAATAAAAGATTTCACAGAGTAAAAAGTCAAATGGAAAACTGGGAGAAAGTATTTAAACCAAACGATGAAAGATTCATATCCACAATATATAAAGAGTCCCTATAAATTAATAAAAGGAGAAACAGCACATTACAAAAATGTGCAAAGTGCATGATCAGGGAAATCACACAGGACACACAATGGCCCGCAAATGTGAAAACCCGCCGACTCTCTCAGAAACCAGAAACACGGAAATTAAAGCAATAAAAATAGAACATTTTTCTTTTTTTTTTTTTTTTTTTTTTTTTTTTTTTTTTGTGAGGAGATCAGCCCTGAGCTAACATCCGCCAATCCTCCTCCTTTTTTGCTGAGGAAGACGGCCCTGGGCTAACATCGGTGCCCATCTTCCTCCACTTTATATGGGACGCCGCCACAGCATGGCTTACCAAGCAGTGCGTCGGTGCGCGCCCGGGATCCGAACCAGTGAACCCCGGGCCGCCGCAGCGGAGCGCGCGCACTTAACCGCTTGCGCCACCGGGCCGGCCCCGAACATTTTTCTTTTTTAATAGGCAACTATGGAGAGTTGACAACACCCAGAATTATAGAAGACGTGGGACAATGGACATCCTCATAAGCTGCTGGCCTTCAGTACTATCTCCTGGTCTGGGTCCGGCCCATGCAATGGTCGTCCCTGCGTCTCCTCTGCCTCCTCCTCCTCCTCCCATCACTGCCCCCGTGATGCCCTTTCTCAGGAGAAAGGAGAGTGGGGAGAACAGAGACGTGGAGACCGAGAGTGGGCGGGGGGCTGGACTCCAGGCGGTCTTGCCTCCTCCTCTCCTCACCTGGGGGCAGGAGAGCCTGCGGGCAGAGGTGGGGTGAGCAGTACTAAGGCCAGAAGACTAGGTCCGGGGGACTCTAACCTTGCCCTGAAAGATCCTCCTCCCCCACCAAGAGGATGAGAAGGAGCTGAGAAGTGACAAATTCACAATGCACCCAGGGCAGAGGGACTGGGGCTTCCCAGAAGGAGGCAGGTCCGCGCGAATGACAACGGCAGGCCCACCACACTCTGTTCCTGGCGCTCCTATGGCCAATGACCAAGGTCTGGGGTTCTGTCTCTGGCTTTGGGACAGAGAAAAGATGACAAACTCAGGTGTCCTCTGAGCCTAGACCGACAGCCACTGGGTCCGCTGCTCCCCAACATCGTGACTTATCGCTAAGCATCTGGTGTTAGGTGATGCCCCGCCTCCCTACTGCCCTTCAGCCGCCTGATAAGAAAGGAGTGAGGGGAAGGGCAGAGGGGCTGAACATGACCAACGGCCATCTGTGTGGGTGTGGGCGAGGCTGGACCAACGGACGGCAGGAAGGAAAAGACCAGCCTTCATCTCCATTCTGGACGTGCTCCGCTAGCTCACAGGTATGGCACAGCTCTGAACACTTCTACGAATATCTACAGCAACACCCCCCCCCCAAAAAAAAAAATAAGATCTTTAAATTCAACGAAAAAGATCTTTAACTCAAGAAAGAAAAAAAAAAAAAAAACAAGAAATTCTGACCCAGAATGGGAAAGAAATCCTCAGAAGAGTAGATATTTAAAAGGCTCTCATCACAGACTGCTGTCTGCCAAGTGCCGTCCAGCCTGCAAGGCCATTCTGCATAAGCGATTCTATCTACTCCTAACTCCCAAGCACGATGCCCTTCTGTAACTGGGGTTTCAAAACAATATCAAGAGTTTGTTGCTAAGTGGTGTGTAGGCTATCACCATGGAAACCGCAGAGACTCACTCTCGCTGGTGTAGCACACAACCTGTCCAGAAGCTGCATGGTCAGACTTTCCAGAATTTCCCAAGTCTGGACTCCACAATTCCTTTCTCCACACCTGAAATTCAGGAGCTTTGTAGGTCCTCTTTAGGTGACACCTTTAACTGCCTTCTGAGGCTATTACTGATACTTCTCTACCAGTCAAGGTTTTTAAGGGTTTAACGCCTTGTTTTCAACCTTACAGCCCTCTCCTACCATACTTCATCATTTCTGAAAAACCAGTACCCAATCTGATTTCCTAAAAACGAAAATTTTCAATCTACCCCACTATCACCAATTTCTAGTCTAATACCAAAATAATCTGTATAAATCATATCTCATGAATCATGCAGTAATCAATTTTCTAAAAACCATTTTCTGTAACATTACAGACAAGTTTTAAATGAAAAGAACTAAGGTAACTAGCAGTCATATTGGAAACCTGACCGTCATTCCAAAATCAAGAAGGATGTTCTTGGGGCCAGCCCCATGGCATAATGGTTAAGTTCAGCACACTCCGCTTCGGAAGCCCAGGTTCACGGGTTCAGATCCTGGGTGCAGACCTATACCCCTCATCAGCCATGCTATGGTGGTGTCCCACATACAAAATAGAGGAAGATTGGCACAGATGTTAGCTCAGGGCAAATCTTCCTCAGCAAAAAAAAAAAACAGAAGAAGAAGAAGAATGATGTTCTCCAACAGTGCGTCCAACTAAAGAACTATTCCAATTTGCTCATATTGGAATCAACCGCTTTATTATCATACATAGGAAGACCCTGATTTTATGATTTTGAAGGAAGCCGCGGTTTTCCAGCAGGTTTCAGATATGAGATTCAGGAACCCATAATATTTTCTAAAGGATGGCCAACTCCTCAGAGGGTACCACTGAATTATTAAGTGATATATTTCAACAACCAATTAGATTATTAAATGAAAACAGTAATCATAGGAAATAGGGAATACAGTTGATTCACAGCCCTGAAAGTAACTATTCTGGAGTGAGAAGAAATTTTCGGACATGAGTCATACTCAGATCTGGCACATTTTTACAGGAACATATTTGGCAGCTAGCAGTTAGCCCCAATGTCTTACTAATCTGTGAAAATACTTCTCTCCAATCAATGGCTGCCTTTGTAAATAAAACTGGAGACAAGGTGTCCTTTAAATGGATATGAGGACACGGACTGCACACACAGAAGCAGGTAGCATTCCAGTAATGAAAGCAGGAACTTCTGACCTTTAATCTGGAGAAGAACATCCCTAGCTTTTTTAATTCTAGTAAAATATAGATCTAAAACTGTAATCCGTTTTAATATGCAAAGGCTTATGCAAACTGTGTACACAAATGCTGGATCGTATCAGTAGTCTACAAAGGGTTCATGAGCAACTGGCCTCAGATTAGGTCCAGCACAGGAAATTAAGAAATATCAAAAAAAAAAACCCTAAATTTACAAATGAAAAATTAGCAATGTGTGCCAGAGGTGTGTACACAATGAAAACACTTATCAAATAAAACCTAAAAGCTTAGAAAAAGTCTAAACTTACTAAATAACTCAGTGTACCCACTATGAACACATGGACCAAGGATGATGCAGAAACAGCAGCCCACTGGGTATAGAGCCAGCCCAGCCAGGCCCGGGCTCCAGTGAGGACCCTTAGGCCTTGAAAGAAAGGGCCGCCGCGCCCTGCGTGGTTCTGCTTCCGAACTCACGAGCAGTGACCGTGCACTGGGGACAACCAGTGGGCCCAGCCACGGGGCGGTGAGGAGGGGCCTGCTCTTCTCAGCAGCGGGCGACTCCAGGGCCGGGGGCAAAGGTCACATGGGTGAGCGGCCTTCTGGACGGTCTCTGCAGCTTCTCTGCACCTGCACACAAAGGGTCCCCCTGGAGAGGACAGGCTGAGGGGCGCTATAGGTCCCCCAAATGCTGAGCCCCGCGCTCCTCACTTCTCAGGACATCCCTCACTCCGCCACAGGCAGTGGCCCTCGCCCACCAAAGCTGTGCCTGCTGTCGGACTGCCCCACCTGTCCTAACCCCAGTCACCAGCCGGGGTCGGTGACACTGCACGTGGTGCTACTCTCCTTGTTCCGAGAGCCCTGCATTCCAGTGGGAGTCAGAGGAGGCCAGTCTGGACCCCACGGCCCTGCTCCCAGTCTTTCCACAGCCTCTGGCCTCCACAGCCGCCAGGCTCAGGAACCGTCCACAGTGAGGGGTGAAGCCACCCACTGACCCAAGTCCCTGCCTCCCGAGAAGCCTGCCATGAATCCGCATGAGGTCTGAGCGGGACTACCCCCTACACATCCTCGGTCGTCCAGTATTAGAAACGGCTCAGCCCACTTCTGCTCCTGTCCATGGTGATGACAGCTCGGGACAGCAGCCTTGGGACACAGACTCCCATCACGGCACCGACACGCCATGCGGGGTCAGAAGGCGGGGAAAAGGCAAATCCCAGAATCCTGACCCCAAGTCTGACAACTCACCAAAAATCACCAAAAAGTAAACTCCTGCCCATCCTCAAAGGCCACAACATTGTTTCACATTCACATGGCACTCCCAACTTAAAAACTTGTGGCGCACAGACAGTTCATGTTAAATACTCACTATGAGTTGAGCCCTTACTGTTGTCATTAGCCACCGCTACTGTCTCAGATAACATGACATCTAGACAACCAACAGAAACGACGACTGAGCACGTCGACTACTGGCCCTACCAAATATTACATTTCTCCCTGTAAACTCTGAAGAGGAACCTAACTCACCCGAGCGGAGCCACTCACTGTTCGTGTCATGAATACCAAGGGGCCGTCAGGATGAACACGCTGTGACCTCTGCCCTCAACGAGATCACAGTTCAACGAGAGATGAGGGGCATGCTAACAACGCATGGCACGAGACAAACACAAGGAAACTGCAACAGGCTACTAATTCCAGAAACAGAGAGGGTCACTCAGCCCGGAAGTGACCAGTGCAGGCTCAAGGGTGACAAAGCAGGGAGGATGGGACCAGCCAAGACAGCAGGGAGGGATTCCAGTTTCCAGGGTGTGCAACATCAAAACAGGATGCTAAGGCACACAGAGCGACTGGGGAGTTCTGGACAGGGCATTCGGGGTGCAGAGAAGGTGCAACAGGGGACAGGAGGCGGTGGGTCAGGGCCACAGCTGTGCTCCTAGAGGCCTCAGTAAGGAGCCAGAACTCTTCTACCTGCAATGAGAGTTGAGCAGAACACCAACCTGACAGTATCTGTGCTTCCAGCGAACAGCTGGTAATGGTATAAAGAAGTGGACGCGGTCAGGTGAGCCACGTCACAGGGACAGAGGGACTGCCACAATCAGACGGGCAGGCGTGCAAACGCTGGGAGGAATGCCGTGTGTCTGGGACAGCTCTGAGACGAGGCACTCTCTCAGGGGCAATGCAACACCTGGAGGCACCGTGGCCCCAGCTCACCAGGTGAGCCCCACTTCCACAGCAGGGGATCACCCTCCTCCAGAGCTGACCGGGAACCCCCAGCAGTCAGCAACAGACGGTTCAGAAGCAAAATCAGTGCAGTTCACTCTGTAGATGCTTCTTGACTAGGTGCAACTCACCTCTTCACATGTAAGGCCACATCACACAGGACTGGGGTCAGAGAACCAAATTCGGTTGTTTCTATCCACTATTGATGGATAAAATCTACAAAGAGGAATCCTTACATTTCACGTCAGGAGCAGCAAGTTCAAGTCTGCACTGGAGAAGACGAACACCTCCTCTTCATGACAAAATAGCACAGGTGACATTTAAACCCCAGCAAGGAGCCGAAAATCATAGCCAGCATCACCCATCCCACAGACTGGGAAAACCGCATCTGTCAGGGCAAGGAGGACTGAAATAAAGGAATTTAGGAGGTGAGGCAAGGACGGAAAAGACTACAAAGCTGTTACATCACTGGATTCTGTAAACACGGCGCATGCGTTTTTACTGGAACCCAGGAAAATCACTCATTTCCCCTCTAGAGAACACCCACTCAACGTTTACCACAAGCAGCCTCCTCCACAGCAGGGGGAATGAGCACAGAGAAGCCCAGCCGCCATCTTGTCCGCCTACGGAGCAGGCGTGAGTGCAGACAGGGGGTCTGAGCCCTGGCAGGGTCTGACCCACCCTGTGACCACAGGCTTCTGCCTCTTGAGTGACAAACCCGGACAGGGATGCTTTCCTAGGCTGGGAACCGAACCGTGTGGACCTCAGTTCTGGTTCTAACTCTAGTACTAACAAGAGTTGTGTCCATGGCATGGCCATGACGTGCCGGGCACCACACAGGAACGCAGCAACACAACCCCTTAGGGGCGTCACGGCCCCCACACTGCAACCGAGGAGAGTGGACACTCATGGGGCTATAGGACAAGACACACCGCTACTCAGCGCAAAAGGAGAATTACAGTCTAGGCCTCCAGGCTCACACACCTCCGCTAACCATGCTGTCCTTCAGCAACACACACACCACATGGCTTCAGGCAGATTACCAGATCTCCCTGTGCCTCGGTTTCCCCAATGATAAAACAAGGGGACAGACTACACATCCTTCAGTTCCCTCTCAGCTCTGAAATTCTATGATTCTATCTTGTGTCAAAAAGAGAGACAAAGCGAGATAAAATAAATCAAGTGTTTGACTTTTGCTAGCAAACTCAAACATTTGCACGGTGTTTGTTTTACAATAGTGAGTACATATAGCCCATATGCATCTCTCAGAGACAGGAAGAAAATCCCAGGGCACAGTCTCTAGAGCCTGATGTCTTTCACAGTATAATAAATTCATTCGGGAAGGTCAGGGAATGCAGCGTTCTGTTCAAGCAAATATTAGCATGCACGCCACGCATAGATGATCAATGCCTGAAGAATCAGAATAGCATAAAACTTACTTGTAAGAACCTATTTTCATCATAATTCAGTCTCCCTCTGATGACTGAGACAGCACACCAGGCAGGGTACCAGAGTGCCATGTGAACAGCTACCATCGTGTGTGTGTGTGCGAGCGTGCGCTACAAGTGCAGGTTGAGAGTGGTTCCTGGTTGCTAAGATGCTAACTAAACCACAGGGCATCCTGCATTCGACTGTCAAGTACATCTGAATGTTCTTCTTAAAGAACTTCACTGCATTTTTATAACAAATAAGAATTTAGTATGAGAGTTTTCCAGTCTTACTTTATCTTTTCCCAATGAAGTAAACTCTTCAGTGTTCAGGACAGTGTAAAACCATCAAGAATGTTGTCACCACTCATGGTTTGCTCAATCTGTTAGCATTTTATGGTCCCTCTTCTGTAATCTGGAGTAGACCTGCTCTTCCGTAACCTTCATCCCTACCATCCGGAGTTCTTTCTCTCCAGACCCCAGCCTGCGGGTGTTCTCTGGATGCTCTCTGCCTTATTTTGCCTACGTGGGAACAAAGTCCCTGGGGGAGCAGTGTTGGTCCTGGCATGGCATATGGCGGAGAGTGTCTCGCATGGCATGGCCTGCCACCTAACACCATCACTACAGTGTGTTACTGGGGCACTTCCCGGGTGGTACATCCATCTGTTTGTGGACACTTATTTGACATTACTCAAAATGAACCTCAGGGAGCTGGCCCGGTGGTGTAGTGGTTAGGTTCACGCGCTCCGCTTCGGCAGCCCGGGGTCTGCAGGTTCGGATCCCAGGCTCAGACCTGCCCACCGCTTATCCAGCCATGCTGTGGCGGCGTCCCACGTATAAAGTAGAGGAAGACGAGCACAGATGTTAGCCCAGGGCCAATCCTCCTCAGCAAAAAGAGGAGGATTGGCAGCAGACGTTAGCTCAGGGGTAACCTTCCTCACCAAAAAAAAAAAAAAAACCTCAGGCTGCCGGTGTGATGATGAAACTGGGCACAGCAAGACTGCGTGAGCCAGCCCAGGGACTGCAGGGGGCTGGCCTTCTGATCTCCCGTGACCAATTCCTCAAGCTCATGTCAAACAGAGGCCCCAACACCACGGAGACCCCTCGGAATCACCACTTCCCGTAGCTCTTGCCCAGGGAGGGTTCACTTTTTATAGGGAATTGTTCCCAGAAGTGCTTGCCTTCCTCTGCCCACGTAAACCGCCAGTTCATCATTTCCCGCCTATACCTGGAACCTCCCTTCGCCTCACCTGATTCCCTTTCTCGCCTCCTTGTCCACAACCCCTTCCTTTGTGCTATCACTTTTAGCCTCTTGGTAGGGCCGGTGATGAGTCCTGTGTTAAGGCAGAAGCCCCTCCCAGTCATGGAACCTGTGTGGGAGACGGAACCGGGCCAGGCTGGGCTGCATCTCGGGACCCGCTTCCCAGCTCAGGACACACACACCTCTAGTGGATTGCGCCAGAAGAACAACGGGGCGAATGCACCTGTCAGCGCTCCTTCTGCTCTGAAGTGAACCCTGAGAATAAGGAATAAAAGCTTCCCGTCTGAGCAGGCCGGGCCGCCACGTGCAAACACTCCTCCTGAATTCACACCCACATTCCACAGTCCGACTTCTGTTCGCTAGATCCACCCTAAATCCGGTCACAATGGGTGCACGTATAACAACACCTCCTCCTAAGCTAGAATGTTCTAAGGACTGTCCACTCTCTATCAACAAGAAGGAAGGAGGGCTGCTGAACCTTCTCGCTGGCTGCACGACCGTAGTCTGGCCCTCCTCGCCGGCCCTCGCGCAAATGTAGACAACTGGTCAGTCTCAAAGCGTGCGCTCAGCTAACATTTTAGAGTCAAAAGACTGGACCTTCTTTCAATTATGGTGGAAAGAAGATGAGCTCTAATGTACAAGCGCGTTGGCCTGGAGGGAGGCAGCGAGCACAGAAATATAGGAAAATGGAGACTTTCTGAAGTAAGTCCATTTTTTCCTTTAATTATCTTTCCTTCCCTTGACCATATTTTTTATTTCTTAAAACTCTCTCCTTAATTCTTCAAACTGCATATAATTTTATAGCACTTGTTCTAAGAACTTTTTATTCTATTAGGTTGAGTCATACAGTTTGCCCTCTCTGTCAGTCAAAAACAGTCAAATACTTGCAATTTCATATGACTTCATCTAACACTTGGGGTTTTAACATCAATTAAGTTACAGTGAGTATCCAAAGATATCTAGAGAAGGTGGGCTCAATAGACTACGGATTTGATGTGACAGAAGATGTTAGGAAAACAAGAATTGGTCAAAACCTGGGGTAGTCACATAAGTTTGAGCAGAAACGATGGAGATGAACAGCGGGAATGAGCTCCTCGGCCTTTTGCATTGAGGCAGGTTCAAACACCTCACTGGCTCCGGGCACCAGGCGAGGCCGACTACGGGGCCTCTCAGGATGGCACCCACTCTAACAGCACAGGTAGTGCAGGAAGAGAACCCTTCAAGAGGACACACTTCGCAGGCTTCTGTCACACCCAAGCCACCGAAAGGCTTTCTGAGCAGAAGGCGACTTTGGCCTATTTCCTGGAGGAGCAGAATATTCACCTGTCCTCCCTCTAAGCACACTGACTCTGCTTTGTGTTTGAAAATGTTCATTTTTATAAACTTCAATTATATGCCCTTTCAATACTCCTCTTCCCTAATTAAAAGGGTTAATTTATTGTGAACTTCAAAACTGTACTTTCTATCAGCACCATGTCACTTTCTCAATGGAGGATTAAAATCTAGCTTAGTAACACATTTTAAATTATTGAATATTATTCACAACTTGGCTCTTCTACTATCTTAAGTCAGTAATGAGGGCTGCTAGGACCCAGTCTCCTGTGTACATAAAGGTAACATGACAATCAAAGCCTTCCAAAGGAGTAGACAGCAACCCTCAAATGAAAAAGAACGTTTCATGAAAAAAAGAAGTTTCTTTCAATTAATCTGATAAAGCAAATTATCTCTAGATCCAGAAGTAGCATTCAAATCCATTCCTGGATGTCAACAAAACTTTGGGTAAAATTGTGGCACAATGAGGATTTACTTGAAGAGTCACAAAAATCTGAATTCTAATGCCAACTCAACTACCACAAGTAGACGGATTCATTCTTATGAGAACTGTGATCTTTCATCCCTCAATTTCTACATATTTCCTCTAACAATTTTAACCAGTCATCCCAAAGTCCTATGAGAATTTAGTCACTTAAACGTTTAAAGATCTAAACAATCTTTGAGTAACAGGAAAGGGGAGCGTTGTCTGAAGTTGTATGTGTTTTTTAACAAAAGAAGGGCAAACTACATATCAAAATAGAGAACTCAAAATACCCATTTGCTTTTCCAAAGTGGCTGCTTCCAAGGCCTTCACCAAACCCTACAGATGAGAGTGCTTTGTGAGTGCTGACTCCATGCAACACCCATCTCTCTCATTAAGGAGGATCCGTGAGTGCCACGCCAGACCATTAAAGACCTGCTATGACTGAAAAGTGTGTGTTTTTCAGAGGAAAGATACTGCCCTTTGGGTACAAAAAGTGACCCGTGCAGGGGCCGGCCCAGTGGTGTAGTGGTTAAGTTTGCGCAATCCAGTTCAGCGGCCCGGAGTTCACGGGTTCAGATCCCAGGTGTGGACCTATGCACCACCTGTCAAGCCATGTTGTGGTGGCATCCCACATACAAAAAAAAAAAGAAGACTGGCACAGATGTTAGCTCAGGGACAATCTTCCTCACCAAAAAAAAAAAAAAGTGACCCGTGCAGACCTACAATGTTCTTCCATATTTTATGCCACTGTCATGCCATAAATTTCTTTTTCTAGCTCTCAGTAAGCTACAATATCCTGCTGATTCTATCTTAACTTGTTGTTAAACTCAAGTATGATATATAATCTTCTTATAGAATCATCTGAGGTATCAAATTTCTCAAAAAAATAGATTACATATAGAGAAAATACATAATCTCATTAAGAAGTAAATGACAATCTCTAAAATTTAACACACCTGAGAAGAAAAAAGTAAACTCCAATCTATAGTGAAAATAATTTGATCTTGCCAACATCTTGACTTTGAAAGCACTAGTAAATTAGCTTATTATTAATCATTTGATCATCATCATAATAGACGGGGCAAGACCCAAGAATCTTTCCAAATATTAAAAATAATTGTCTTCAAAGTAAAAGAAAAACAGAGGTGGTGCTGAGCTAATATTTTATTCAATGTGCTCCAAAAAGGAGTCACAGTATTATTGGAATGTGACCAGTAAAATCTATAGTTGTAAAAATTTTAAAAATAGGAAAACCAAGAATTAATCTTCAAAAATGCCACTCAGGGGTTGCAATTGGGTTCACCAGGTTTTACATGACAAACTGTTAGAAGAATCCAAAAAAGCTTACAGAAAGAACGTGCATTTTCAGAGAACAGTACATCCCCCTGCTCCTTCCCACAGGTTAATGACTAAGAAATGAAGTGTGAAATACAGGTCGATGCATAATGTGTCCATTTACCTGTATGCACACTTATAAATGTGTCTGCAGACTCAGCACAAGTTTTACTACAGGATTAGAGAAACGATTTTATTGACTCAATATGTATCTGAGTGCAGTAGGTTCTCACATAACACACTGTATAAACCGACAATAATTAAACTCTGTCCCAAAGACTTAGCTAAGCCTCTAATGAGGAAAAAATGACATAGATTTGTGTTTTGTTGTAAAGAAACGCACAGGGGTCGTATCCTCACTATAGAACGTAAACAGCCTTGCTGAAGGCACGGGTTCCTGGACCCCTGACCTCCAGGTAACAGCCGCACCCATTAACCAGTGATCAGGGAGAAGCGAAACACATCCCCAGCTATGGGGACAAAGTTACACGTTCTATCACTGAAACATCACCTTACACTTAAAAGAATCACCCAAAACAAAAAATAATCAAAAAAATATCAAAATGTTTAAAATTTATAAAAAGAAGAAAAATAGCGAAAACAAAATTGGGCAAGCATCTTTAAATATTTACATAGCTGCTATCTGGAAAGTAATCTGTTCCAATTAGCCGTCTCTAAACCCACAGGGTTACTTGAATCCAAGGAGATTAATCACGACCGCACACCAACTTGAAGTTACTCTTTCACTCGGCTGTCTGGTGCAAGAGAGGAGGAGAGCAG
Organism: Diceros bicornis minor; assembly: GCF_020826845.1. Classification (NCBI taxonomy): domain Eukaryota; kingdom Metazoa; phylum Chordata; class Mammalia; order Perissodactyla; family Rhinocerotidae; genus Diceros; species Diceros bicornis. Next base: position 64,919,764 of record NC_080755.1, read on the forward strand.
AGGAAAGTGTGTGTGGACACATGCGTGTGCAGGCTGTATGGTGAGAGAACTGGGTCTGGCACTGCAAAGGAAGAGAAGGGCACATCTCAGAGGTGGCCCATCACCTGTTCTTCGCTCAGAAATGACCAGGAGAGACCATCAACTCAACAGGCCAGAGGTGTTAACTTATGCAAACACTATGGGCAACTAGCAAAAAGAAGCCTGAAGTGGAGCTGACAGGCGTCTGCATCTGCGGGTTGGACCTCCAAGTATACGCCCGGTTCAGGATACCCAGGTGTGGGGCCACCAAGGTGCAGGGCTACCTGTGCCAAGACTACCTGGGTCTGGGACACTGGGGCAAGGGCTACAAAATCAGAGTTACCTGGGTGTAGGACCACCTGGAATATGGGGCTGCCTGAGGACTGGGGCTGCCTGAGGCTGGTACATCAGGATGCCGGGCCACCTAGGTACAGGGCTACCTGAGCCCTGACTACCTGGGAGCCAGGACTACCTGGGCCTGGATCAGCTGGCTACAGGGCTACTGACCCTGGACCTCCTGGGCTCAGGTATACCCGGGCATGGGACCACCTGGGCATGGGATACCTGGGCAGAATACCTGGGCAAAGGATATCCCGGGAAGGGCTACCAGGGCACAGGGCTACCTGGGTGGGGGGGCCACCTGGGCACAAGGCTCCCTGAGCGGGAACACCTGGGCGCGCGGGCTCACCTGGTGCCGCGTCGGCCGCGCCCTCGTCTGCGCTCTCGTCGGCCAGGCCGGAGCCCGGGGAGTCGGCGGCGGCGCAGGCCGAGCCGGGGCTGCTGGGCTGCGAGGCCGAGTCGCCCTCGCTGAGCGAGCCGCAGCGGGCGCGGGGCGCGCGCTCCCCGGGGACGTCGCGGTCGCGGTCGCGGCGCGCGCGCCGGTGCACGCGCGAGTGCAGCACCATCTGGTGGTAGGTGCGGAAGATCTTGCCGCACTCGAAGCACTCGGACGACTTGCCGTGGCCGGCGGGGGCGGCGGCGCGGCGGCTGGGGCGCACGGCCGGCCGGGGGTCCAGGGGCCCGGGCGCGGAGTCCCCGGGCGCGCCCGCCCTCTTGCGCGGGGGGCCCTGCGCGCCCGGCTCGGGCTCGCGCTTGCGCTTCTCCTGGCTCACCAGGATGTACTCGCGCCGCTCCTTGTCGAAGGCCACGTCGCCGGCCAGCGCCTCGTCCCACGCCCCGTACTTGAGGTACTCGGCCGGCTCGGCCACCCTGCCCCTGGTGGCCAGCTGCCAGGCCTGGTAGCTGTTGACCGGGTCCAGCTCGGCCACGCGCCGCCCGGCCTGCCCGCGGGCGGGCGCGCCAGGCTCGGCGGGCCGCAGGTTGAGGCACTGGAGGAAGAGCCGCTGGGGGTCGGCGGGGCCGCCCTGCGCCGCGCCCTCCCCGGCCGGGGCCCGCGTCCGGCCGGCCTCCACGCGGCGGTGGATGGCGTTGTGGGCGTTCAAGCTGTCCAGGTTTGTAAACAGGTTCCCGCACTTGGTGCAGACTTCGTAGAGGGACAGGCCAGCCACGATCACCTCCTCCTGCACCACGTCGTTGATGGTGGCGATGGGGTCCAGCTCGCTCTTGGGCTTGTTCTTGCTCCCCGTCTTCGGGCCGTGCGCCTTCATGTGGTTCTTCAGGAACCACGGCTCCTTGAATCTTCGACCGCAAATGTGGCAGCCGTGATCGAAGGAGCCCCTGTGCTTCTTCATGTGCGCCTTCAGGAACCAGGTCTGGCTGAAGGCCTGGCCGCACACCTCGCAGGGGAACTCCCCGGGGGGCAGCTCGGGCTTGCCGCTCTCCACGTAGGCCTCGCCGCCGGGCCCCTGCGCGGTGATGTGGTCCCTCTCGATGTGGCTGAGCAGGGACTCCTCCCTCAGGGTCATGTAGCTGCACAGCCTGCACTTGAAGGGCTTGTGCGCCTGGTGCACGTGCTGCTCCAGATCCTTCTTCCGCTCGAACTTGCTCTTGCAGAAGGAGCACTGAGCGGCTCCGGCCTTGCCCTCCTCGGGGGCACCCGCGGTGCCCTCCGTCTCCTTCTTGCTGCTCCTCAGCAGGATCTTGCTGTTGTCCATCTGGGTGGCCCCGTTCAGGATCTTGTTGCAGGCCGACGTGCTTTTCGTGGGACTGGCGCAGCCGTCCAGGCCCTCTGACACGCGCATCTCGCCCGCCTCGGGCTCGTGGCCCTGGATCAAAGTCCCCGTGCGGTGGCTGCGGATGTGGATCTTCAGGTTGCCCTTCTGGGACGCCCTGTGGTCGCAGTAGGGACACTTGTAGGGCTTCTCCCCCGTGTGCTTGCGCATGTGCTGCGACAGCGAGCTCTGGAAGGGGAAGCTTTTGCCGCAGATGCAGCAGCTGTGGCTTGTGGCCCTGTCCCCATCCACCTCGGGGCTCCTGCTGGCCCTGGCGGGGCTGGGGCCCCTTCTCAGCTCCATCTCAGCCTCTCGGTTGCGATCCATCTCCAGGACGAGGGCTCGCCCCGAGGAGGCGGGCTCAGCTCTCTGTCACAGGGGCCTGCCGGACAAGGTCTTATCTCGCCATCTTCAGATAAGTCTTTTGCGTCGCAGCTGCAGAGATGTTCCCGCCACAAAGACGTGCAGATCCTACCTGGAGAGCATGGCAGGCGCAGCGAGCACCTGAAACAGAAAAGACACAGAGATCTTAGGAAGGAGCCAGTAACACCCTGGATGGTGATCGGCATGCTCCTCCAGAAAAATCTTAACCCAGTCCAAATAAAAGAGACACCAACAAAAACGTAAACCGATGTACAAGCAGCTGCTTCCTTTAAAAGATCAATAAGTAAACAGTAAATTATTGATAATAATTGTGTGCTAAATCATTAAAATAAATCATTGTAAATGACTGCATTCAATTTTTTTAATCAATTAGATACCAATTCTAATTTAAGGAAAGACTGTGGTGAGAGAGTTTGTGGGAGTGTGAGAAACGCTACGGAGCAAGGACAGCGTGTGGAAACGTGGAACAAAGAAGGAGAGTGGAGACCGTGGAGGCAGAGGCTGCGCCCAGGACAAGCGAGCTGCAAAGGCAGGTGACAACTGTGAAAGGCACTGCACAAATGTATCTCTGTGTCTAGACTTAAGGAAACGGGTCTTTGGTTAAGAATGTAGATGATTTAGTAAAAGAGAGGCAATGAAGTGCACAAGCAGAACCCTGCGCTCTCCGGTGACAGGTGTCACACTGTGTGGCCACTGTCACTTTCATGCCCCTCCCACCCTCCGGAGAACGAGGGCCCCGGTCTGAGTGGCTCCTCCAGCCACCTGGCATGTCCAGCGCCCTGTGCACAGGCAAGGGCAAACCAGGCAAGCGGTATCCAGCGCTCTGCCTGACACACAGCAGGCACCCATCCACACCCCAGGAAAGCCAACATGATCGCCTGTAACCACAAGGGGGATCCAAGACAGTGCACCCCAAAAAGCAACGATGTCCAGCAAAAACAGGAATTTCCACCTGACTTGTGATAAGTACAATACACAAAGCAAGGAGCCTCTTAGAAAGGATGTTCGAGGTACGGCGTCTTTCAGGACAGTATCCTGACGGGTTAGAAAGGGCGGGAGGGCTACCCACAGCTCCCCTGGGACACGGTCTGTTTATCCTTCTTATCTCTAAACAGAAGTAGTCAAGATGATTCTGAAGGTCTCCCTTCTGGGGAGGCTCCAGACTTGCATGGAGAGGCACCCAGATGGGCAGATTTTCTTTAAAAAGAAAACAAAACTATAACATGTAGAAAAGAAGCCGTGTTTTTACAAACTTTTGTTGAAAAATGAAAGCTCTCCCCTAAAAGAACCCAGACAGCGACTCCTTGTTTGCTCTGGGTTGCCCCACCTGCCATGTTTTCACTGGAGCAGACACAGAAAAGACTGACGACAGGATGGAGGGGCGAGGGGTGTCCACCCAGACGTCCCCAGGGAGTGGGGATTCTGAGTGCATTACACTTGTTCCTCCACGTCCCCACGAGGGTGCAGAGGCCATCAACGACGGACACCTTCTGAGAAGACACTGCTCTCTCCAAAAGCCTCCTCCCACAGACCCGTTCAACGACAGGCAGAAATCTTATTTCAGTGATGTATTCTAAAACATCTTTCGAGAAAGCCCCAGGCTAGCAAGTTTCCCGGGCACCTAAAGAAACCAACACAGTCTGAGCAGCAAACTGCAGAAGGAGGCAGGAAGCAGAGCGGCCATGAGGTGTTGTCACTAACACTGTGACTACACTAACAGGTGCACAAGTTCCTCCTGATGAGACAGGGAGCCCCAAAACTCCATGACTCCAATAAAATAAAAACTACCCCTAAGATTGGATAAACAAAGGGGGTTAATAAGAACACCTACCTATTCATGACAATTCCAGCTAATTTAAATTATTTTTTTTGGTGAGGAAGATTCACCCTGAGCTAATATCTGTGACATCTTCCTCTATTTTCTATGTGGGACACCACCACAGCATGGCTTGATGAGTGGTGTATAGGTCCTCGCCCAGGATCCAAACCCGCGAACCCCCGGCCACCAAAGCAGAGCGTGCGAACTTACCCACTATGCCACTAGGCCGGCTCCCTCAAGCTAATTTAAATTATTTTTTCAAGTTGTTTTGGTCTTGGCACAAGTTCTGGATGGCTGTGTATTATTTATGATGATTTATAAGGCAAATGATTGGCATGTATCCACTTCTATCCCAGGGCTTATTTCATCCCCCAAATGTTGAATGTGATGTAATATATAAAGTATGAATGATACACACTATTTATATTTAACTTAGTGACCTAATCTGGGTATAAAAATCTTAGGAGTTTAAAGAACCATATAGAAGTAAGTTTATAGAGGAAAAAAACACTGGAAATGGGTGGCTCTGAAATAATTTTACAGACTCCACTGGACCTCTAAGTTGGTTCATAAAGGATGTTAAATGTCAGACAGTTCTCCAATTCAAGGGGATCAAACAGCCAAAACCCAGCCACAAAGACAAGATTCACAGAGTACGAGCATTCAATGACTTAAGGATCCTAAGAGGTGACCCACAAAGGCACCTGGAAATTACAGTGAATTTTCCAAGTGAGAAGACTTTGAATCATCAAAAATGCATGCTCTGTGGCCAGTCTGTTCCTTCCTTCCTTCCCTGCTACACCTTGGTGTTTTCGGCAATTCCAGGAGCCACAGAAAGATCTTTCCAAGCCAAGCTACCACTCCAGGCGTCTGCACATGGAGACCCCGCCTTCGTGCCACCCAGGTGTGGCAGGTCGTGGGGTTCGGCCAGCACTGCGTGGTGCCAAGTGGACCCTGGGAGCTGGTCCCCCGTTAACCAGCCTATGGCTTTCAAGGGCGTCTTTCACATCCTGGGCACGTCTCCTCATCTGCCAGGTGCTGAGGACAGGACTTGAGGAAGCCGCGTCTCAACAGTGCCTCTTGCAAGCAACTCCTCAGAACGCCACTCAGAGCCCCTGTACCAATGCAGAGTGGACAGTCCAGGAACGATAAAACACCTGCCCAGTGGGGGCCTCACTTCTAATACCAGGCGGCATCCTCCCTTACAGACCCGCAGGCCCAGAGCGAGTGCACGGGAGAGGATTCGATGTGAGTGCAGCCCCATCCCCTACCATGGAGGCGGAAGGAACTGGCTCAGGTGGTCCCCGGCCACCTCCGGCATCCAGGCACATGGTGGGTCCAAAAGGATGCAGCCGCCCTGACCGCCCTGCTCCCCCTCCTTTCCGTGGGGGCCTCAGAGTCTTCTGCACACTTACAAAGGCATTGCACTGCCAACTTTCCTTACTGAGAAATCCCTCTCCCATTTCCTCATCACAGCCCTGATGTTGCAAGTTTCTGATTCCCCAGCAGCCCCAAGCCTGGACACTTTCCCTCAAGAAGCCCAAAGACTAGAGAATACAGTTTTCGTTTCTTACTTGGGCATCCTCCAAAACTAGCTTGAAAGCTTTACTCAAAGCCAGCAGGGCCCTGCAATTTACAGGAAAATTCTCAAGTTAGGGCATTAACGGTGCCCCTGCAATCAGCAGACAAGATCTTCTTTCTCTTTTGCTTCTCCTTCTTCTCTGCCCACTCCATCCCTCAGAACTAAGCCCTGCTATCAGTCCCCGTGAGAGTTGCATGGGACGTGTTTTTACAGAACTTATAAATATTCTGGAGGAGAAAATATATCAATGTACAAATGGAAAATACGCTATAATGGTAGTAACTATTTAAGCCCAAGACACCATTATCCTAAGGAAATCATAACATCCACAAAACTGGCTCCACTTGGAAAAGGTCCAGTACGTGGCCCCCTTCCTCATGCCCATGGTGGGCTCATGAAGTTTCTTGCAAACCTTTAAAAAAACAGTTAAGAAGTAATTCCCTGCAACCGGCTCTCCTTAGTCCGTGGCCAAATCAACAAATCTTTGTAATAGTTCTTTTCAGCTGCAGGCAAAAATTGCTATTTAAGACAGGGTCATCACTTCGTTTCCAAAAAAGAACAAGAATGCTGTCATCAGAACTTGCAACTTAAAAATGCACCGCGGGCAGCGGCCCCAGTTAGAAGGCTCAGGGGGACGTTATCGGCCCTCCCAGCACTACGGGCTCTGCTATCCTTGGTTAAAAAAGCCCACTACCCTCTGTGAGCCGGGAGGGTCTCAGACAGTTTCTCAACATGTATCCTGGTCCCTAGTGGGGGTGGTCCACATCCGAACACCACCATGGGACAAAGGTTATACTCCTCCGTGCCAGCCAAATGCATTTCAGTCCCGGGCTGCCCCTGTTTCGCTCTCGCAGACAAGCACATGCACGCCAAATGTGAGCTGGTGTTCCAACTTTTCCTAAAACACATTAGCCTCAAGATAAAACATGTAAATAAATGCTAGCATTTTACCCAGACCAGAGTGATTAAAGAAAGTCTTCCAGCAACACAAACATGAGGAGGGGAGGGAGCAGAGGCGAGAGCATTAGCCGACACGACCACACGTCAGCCCGCATACGTACACAGAGGCCCCATCTGAACACCATTTTGCCCATCATGAATCACGGTTTCGTTCTTATTGTGTTACAGACTTTTTCCAAGGTTCTAATTGGGAACTTGCCAGACAAGACTGTAATTTAATTGTTTAGGCATAAAAATGCCTTGCTGATTAGGGTTTTAAAATAGATTTCCAATGGATCTCTCACTGTGTGTGTGTGTGTGTCTAGAGATCTAATGAACAGTGCAGCTACTTTTTAAAAATGCCTTATATAATTTTTGAAATAAATTTCGTTTTGAAAAAGGTAAGTTAACCACATTTACAAAAAAATAAGAAAAAGTAAAATGTTTATTAAAGAAAATAAAAATGTATATTCATAACAAAAAACGCATTATGAGGGAGATGGGGAGGGGTTTAAGAGGACAAAATATAAAAGTTTTGAAAATAAAATATGTAACTAAACTTTAAAGAATAACCGTGTGAACGCATAAATAAATAAAGCGTTAGGTCTCAAGACGTTGGAGAGAGGCTGCTGCCACACTCAGAGGTTCTCTCTTCCCTGCAGAGCACAACTGGAAGGCACTGACTTCCCCAAGACTGCTTCCTCTCACTGGATTTGGGATCAACTCAACCTGCAGGTAAAGGTTCCGGCCAATAAACCACCCCAGTAAGTGAGCACCCTGAGCTGTGTCTTCCACCTCGTCCTGGTGGTCCACTGAGGGGGCTCCTGTGCAGGGCGAGGACGGGGTAACCCACTGCCCCACAGGAACTCCTTTAGAGCAGGCCCTGCAGAGCCAGGTCCAGACCCTACAGCCAGAAGAAGTATTTTATGCAGCCAAAGGGTCTATACAGCACCAACATGGGCGACCACAGTCTCCATGGGCATCCGGAACCCCCTGCCCCGACGGCTCCTCATGCGGAAGCCCCACGACTGGCGGGGGCAGATTTTACGAGGGTCCTCACGACAATTCCTGAGAGCCTGCTGGGCGCCGAGCGACTGATGGGAACCAAACAACTCGTTGAATAAATTAATGAAATGTCAACATAGTACCTAAACATAAGTAGTCACTGGCAGTGACAATATTTGGTTTAATAAATTCAAAAAGACAAACTAATAGAAGCTTAGGAAGCTAAATGAGAAATCATTCACTAGTCACTGGACCCTCACAGGTTCACCCAACAGGTTATTCACTACCATGTAACGTCTTCCACCAACAGCTGGAATCACCCACAGCAGACAGGTGCCAACACGTCTCCGCTCCAGGACTCTCTATCAAAATTAAACTTTAATATGGACGGGATGTTAGGCCACATTCCAGAACTGCTATTCCTTTTGTTAGGTTGGTAATATAGGAGAACCTTCTTATTTTTTAGAGACATGATGAAATATTTTAGAGGTGGTTCACAAAAAAGAGAGAAAAAAGGTAGATATGTCAAAGAGTTAACAGTTGCTGGACCTAGATGGTGGGTGTATCTGTATATTCATTACTCTTCCATTTTTATGGATTTTGAAAGTTTTTCACAAAAGAAATTAAAAAATAACTCCCTCGGGCCGGCCCCGTGGCTTAGCAGTTAAGCGCACGAGCTCCGCTGCTGGTGGCCCAGGTTTGTATCCCGGGCGCGCACCGACACACCGCTTCTCTGGCCATGCTGAGGCCGCGTCCCACATACAGCAACTAGAAGGATGTGCAACTGTGACATACAACTATCTACTGGGGCTTTGGGGGAAAAATAAATAAATAAAATTATAAAAAAATAATAATAATAACTCCCCCTTGCAACTCCAGTAAGTAAGACAACTGAAAGCAGAGAAGCTCTGGGGGAGCGGGGTGGGGGTCGGGGGCCCTCACCCACCCCTTCAGGCCCCAAGGAAGCTCAGAGGGCTCTAAGAAAGGCAGTTTGGGAAATTTACCTTTTGTGAACTCTAGTATTTAAAATTCAAAGAAAGAAAAACCATCTGAACGATATGAAACTGTTCCAATGAAAAGCAGTACTTTATTTCAAGAGATGCTTGCTGATGTTTCAGAGCCTTGCCCGGAGACATTCAAGGAATCCACCAAAGTTCCGGTCACGGCCTCGTGCAGACGGCGGCAAGCCTCCATTGCCAGCCAAAATGCGGGCGCCCGCTTACGTGGGCGTCCACGAGGGTCCTGTCCATGCTTCCCCAGCAAAAAACCAGCAATGCTGTGGAGGTTTTTCTTCCATATTTTAAACAATCATTTTCTGACCAGCAAACTACGGCGTTGTCAAGGGAAGAAGGTAAAATATCCTCTATTTTCAAATAGTAAGCACCTCTCTGAATCTACAGGAAATTTTGCCGTCTTCTGCTCTGTGAATTAAACCAACACAAAGCAAATGCTGAACAGTTTTATACTAATTAATCTTCCTAAAACTATCTAAGTCCATTCTATCGAAACCTTGTCCTGAAAAAGGAATCAGAAGGTTAATTTTCAAATAACCTCTAATGTTTACAGTTATTTGGCAACAAAGCAACACCGTGAGTTTCCCTAAGCTGACCCCAACCAGACCGGTCCACACAAGGGCAGCCTGAAGAAGGGGAAGCACAGGAGGCTGCCAGAACACTGGAAGTGCCATTTCCTGCCCGAAGTTTAGTGTTTCCCAGTTTAGGGAAACAAAATCTGAAGCTTGTGCTGTTTTTCAAATAACTCTCTACTTGGATGTTTCTTCAGTTCTAGCTCATTCATTAACCACAGCATGATACTCAGAAGTAGTTTTGGTTTCCTCGACGGCGTGGGGTCACTTGCTGGGGGCCCACGGTCTTCCGGAGGGTCCCCGTCCAGCACTCGGAGCTCTGGTAACAGGAGAATTTGTGAAATTTGAAGAATTGGTGAGGCAGGGAAGATGCCCATACAAAGAAAACAGCTCTCAGCAGACAGCATGCCCAGGATATCTACAGGAGTGTCACGGCTCCAAAAGGCAAGTCGGAACACAAGAGGGCGCGTCTCCCGCACGGCCTGGCGCGCAGTTCGCGGTTCTGAAGCGACTCTGAAGCAGTCACTTCTGCCCACTGCCGCAGGGCCTGCCCAGAAACCCACGCCCAGGGGTGCCGGCCCGGCCGGGAGCACACTGCCCGTTTGTTCTCCTGCAGACAATGAAATGGGCTTTACTAGTTACACTGTAGTATTATGAGCCATGAATTAAAATACATCATTAACATCCTGCTCGAGCTTATCTACTGCTGAGACAAAAAGCCTATTCTCCAAACAAATGGGGAGAAATTCCCTAACAACAATGAGAAGTTCCTCTCCCCACACACCAATCTGCCCAAGATTAACAATTCCAGGCTTATAGTCCCCAGACCAGGGTCCCAGTGGCTCCGTGAAGCAGCGCATTCACTGCTGGGAGAGTAAGGACCGCTGATGATAAGGCCTGGAGGCCGCCTCGCTCAGACCAATCAATAATCCATTATGAGCAAACTACATTTCCACCCTAACCAGAAGAAATGAATAAGAGGTGACCAGAATCCGAGGCATTCACAGGACGCCTCACCCCACCTCCCCCACTAGGGTAGAAGGACACAAACCCAAGATCCCAGGCGCAAGGAACCCACAACCGCCACCGCAGGCCTTATTTTCAGGCAGCCAAAGAACAACTCACGCAGACAATTCTGCCAAAAACACTCATTTTTGAGGTAAGTCTCAAATACGCTCTGTTCAGAGCACAAGGTAATGGGAATGAACCATCAACATGGTGACAAAATTCCATTTTCTTAAATGCTGGTTTCCTTTATTTAGCACCTACAAATAAATCAAAGCAAGTGCCAACACGTTAGTCCCCAAACGTAACTAACTGTCCATAATAAGGTTTATTATGCAAACTCCGTGACCATTTAAGAAGACTCACTTCGATTCTGTACGTCAGACCACGGCTTTAGAACCATCGCTCCCTTTACAGCGAAAACGCCTGGATGACCTACATGTTATTCTGCAAGTAGGTTACCTTTTATGAAGCTGTTTACCACAATCTGTCAAAACCCCAAATAAATTCCTGGTTCAGGAGAGGAGAGACCGTTTCCATCTTCACCTCCAGATAGAGGGTACAAAGAGAACGTTTATTAAGAGTAAAGATGGCATACTAATATATTTGCAGAAGAAAAACAAATTAACATCAATATATAAGCTGCCCATCTGTCCTTTTACTAAAATACAAAGATTGGTAGTCAAATCTGACCTTACAGGAGACCCAAAAAAAAACCAGATGAACACACAATTGTTAATCACATTCAGAAAAGTCCAAGAATAAAGGAGGGAGGATGTGGGAATTTTCTTTCTCCAGTCATTAACAACATATTCTGAGAAATCCAAGTAAATGCATTACTGTTACCTGTTAATTACTATCTCCCAAGTCTTATATTAATAGTGACTTTATCAGTCTGTTCGTCCTTAAAGAAGTGAACTTCACAAAACTGGAAAGAAGAAAAGGAACAGGAGCCAGAGCTCACCCTGTGATTTTCAGCAGATAAACGGCCTGCTGGAGCCACGGAGAGCTGGGATCAGGGGATCTGGCGGTGAAGCCAGCTTCCCTCAGCGCCGGCGCTGCTCTCGGAGTTAATGACCTTGCCAACGTTTCCATTAAGAGCCCCATTTCCAGAAGCTCAGAACTGCATCTCCCCCAACCCGGGCGGCTGGGATGGAATCTGTCCTCACTGAGGACTGCTCAGCTTTTTACAAGAAGAGAACAAATCGCTGACTCTTTGTTACATGAACCACAAAAACGGTAAGTTTTTACTTTTTCGAGGAATTCAGGAACGCTGAAAACTTGAGCACACCAGAGAAAAGGAAGGCTCATACATTTCTATTTTTAAGACAAACATGGAAAATTAGAGGGCCTTAGACGAACTGCAGGGAAAACCCCCATTTGCAAGTGGCTTTTAGGTGTTTACTGAGCCTAAACTCAAAAGTGTAGAAACTGTCACCAATTTAGTATCTAATATAAAAATTTTTTAATTTCCTTTTAGAAATTATCAGCAGTGAAAACAAAACAATGGTGTGCAGAAACTCACTGTATTTTTTCACTAGGTAACACTCCTGGTCTTCTAGACATACCCTTTTGAAATGTCTATTAGTTGATTGTAAAATACATTTTAACTGAAATTTCTTTCTACAAATAAGCTGTATCTTCTTCCACGTAAACCAACAGCAAAGGGCAACATTTGTCCCAACACACACACGTTGACCTATTTTCCAGCATCTTACCTAAAACCAACATTTCTCTCATATAAGAAAACAGACTGCAATACCTATCTAACATTCTCTCTTTCTTCTGTGCTTTCTGTGAAAGAGCCTAGACGTCCCCACCATCAAATCAAAGACAGAATTGTGCCGAAGAACAGAATTGTGCCCAATAGAGAGAACTGTGCGCAGTAAGCCATAAGGCATACTGTTAAACATCACCTTCTGAGGTAGTACTGTTTAGCACAGAAGTCGGCCCCCCAAAATCCCTTCATTAAGAACGCATGGGGTTCTTAATGAAAAATAAATACTTCAGTCATCAATTTTACTGAATTCTAAGCAACAGCTTACAAACATTTTCTGTAAAGATACGCTGAATTGAGTATATTTTGGTAGGATACCTGAAAGGCATACCATGGAAGGAATTATTTAACATTTTGTTTGCCATTGTACAAACACCAATCAATACTTTAAGAAGATCAATATTATAAAAGGACAAATCTTCCCAAAATGCTTTCCTATACAAAGCGCAGACACTATAACCAGTTTAAATTTTCCAGATCCATTACTGCCAATAACTCCTGTAACGTGACCTAGTTTATCAGGAACACACACAGCACCTTTGAAAGCAGCTGGATGGCTCGGCCTCTTCAGGAGAGCGATCTATCAGGGAATGTTTACAAAGAGCAATTCTTGACAAGAACATGATGTCACATCGCCCCAGGATCTATCCTGCACCGCCTGTCGAAAACTATATTTTCAAGCTCACTTAATGACACATCACTGCAAGTTCTAAGTTCTGAAGATAAAAGACCATCTACACTGTTCTTGCAAGGAACAAAAAAGGATAAAGCAGCAAAATTCCACTTTAATTCCCCACAATAACATTATTGTGTTATTCAGCGCCAAAAGCTAAGAAAACGCTACACCTGAAGTGATGGTGAATGATCTTGCAGAAATAAGGGAGTATTTTTTCTAAGCCAAGCATCTTATCCAGCAACAGCTTTTGATAAAAGTTAATATAAAATAGAACGAGGCATGTTTTTGAATTTCAAAGCTCCTATCCCACCCCCAAGGTCCCTGGAGAGCAAAGACATCGAACTGGACGTGGAATCGCTCTGCCGTCGGCCCAGGCTGGATTACTGGGGAATGGAGCGCGGCGCTCTAACAAGCACGGCACTGTCCTGTGGTGCACAGAGACGATGGCATCACACCAGTTGCTGCAAATATTTTCGAAGAGCCCGAGACCGTGACGCTGATCCAGTGACTGTATCTGGGTCATCCGCAGATTCCAGCTAGGTCCACGCTGAAAGTTCAAGTCAGGACAGTGGTGGGCGTGCACTCTGATGGTGCGTTCGTTCTATCACCACCCTCACTTTTTTCTCCCTCTTTTCCTCCCCCCACCCCAAGCACACAGCAGCACATCACACTCGAGATCCCCTTTCTCTGATTTGTTCAGCGCAGGTGAAGTGAGCAGACGTGCCAGGCAACAGCTCCAGGTTCCAGATGGCCCCATGGGCACAGGCAGTGGAGCCAAGGGCTCGGCCAGTGCAGGGCGAGCGGGCCACAGGCCTGGGGGCCTGCTCTTGTGTTCTCAGGGACTATGACACCCAACTTAGGGACAACCTGGGTCAAGAAAATTACTCAGGTGTTAGAGTTTACTGAAATAAACCACGTAAACGCCTCTTTGGTCAACTCACTGTTCAACACACAAGACGCACAGGTCAACGCAAGTCTGTTGCACAAAGATGCCACATTACTACACACCCGAGATGCAGGACGGGGCTCTCGTGAGCACAGACCTCTGTGGGAGGGAGAAAACAGCCAAACAAGTGCGGCTTGCACCTTGAATTAACATGGTACCAGAAAAATAAAACACAATTTGTCTAGAGTCTATGTTTCCAACTCACTTATCTGAATGAGCTGCTGAATAAATACAATTGACAAGCAGAGGCCATCTTTACCTCCCAGCCTCCCCAATGCAGAATGGGCTTGTGGCTCACTGCACAGTCCCTGTCTCTGGCTCAAGGAGGAAGCAGGCCCCATCAATCTGAGACACGGTGAAACCCACTCATCCCCTAAAGGACACGCGCTGTCACTCCAGCTGACAACGTGCCTCCTCTCTCCTCTGCGAGCCCAGCTCCCAGGAAACAATAGATGCTCACTTTAGCTCCCGCCCCTAACCAGACTCCCTGGGAGGCTGACGGTGCTCAAGCAGAACCTTCTCTGCCTGTCTGAACCCCGGGGTTCCGAGCAGCCGGACTATTCAGGGACATCTGGATTACTGATGGAGAACTGCAGGAAGAGAAGCATGTCTGGGACCTCCCTCAACTAAAGGGCCAAAACTCACACCCTTTTTACCCACAAAAAACGAAGAGCAAGCTGGTCATCCAGCAAATCCCAGAGTAAGATGCCGGGAGCTGAGCCACTACACTGAGCACTCTTCAGGCCGAGATCAGTCCCGTGCGGCCTCCCCGGGCACCACCGCCTCCAGCGAGGAGCCGCCCAAAGCCCAGACTCGCACCACGTATGCTATGCACATCATAATTTCAGGCTCCTGCACGCAGCCCTGGCTCCCCCAGAATGTGCGAGCAGCACATTTTCACACCATCAACACACTGTCAAACTCTGACCCTCAGAACCAAGGACCGGGTTTAAAATGCGCCACTGTGTACTCACACATTTCAGGCATCAAAAGGCACCATCCACCGATACACTGTGGGGGGTTTATGACTCCAATTCTAACTACAAATACTGTTGGTGTCTCAATTCTATCCTGAAAATCGCATTACCGAGCTATTCATCAACACACACAGTGTAATACCGATTTCGATTTCTTGTTCTACATTTACTCTGAGTTTTGTTGTTTATTTTTCCAAAATGGGTTTGCTGCACTCAGTACACCCACTCACAGAGCACGGGGAGGCGTGGTCAGTCATGCACAGCCCTGCCCGTTTCTTGTGCAGCAGCGAGAGCCACAGGACGGGAAAACACCACATGGTGCCTTGGATCCGTCATTCCACTCGGCTAAGCTGACAGGGCCCGTGAGAAGGTGGAGAAGCCTGGCCAGGAGGACGCCACACACAACAGACAGAAAGACACTCACGTTTAGGGAGTTACAGGTAAGCACATGTGACACTGTGTGTGTGGCAAAGGAAAACCATCTGCCTAAGTTCCTTGCATGTTAGAATCTCCTTTCTAGAAAGTTCTCGACAAGGAGCTACAGGGTTTGTAAACAATTTTAAGCTTTTTCTCCTTACTCTGAACCTACCTGCATTTTCGATAAGCACACCATATGTGCTTTCTTAGGTAATGGTAGTTTCCTCAAACTACTTCTTAAATCTCTTAAGGGAAACCGTACTCAAGAAAAGGCACTAAATAAGTGACAGAAACCTTTCAAACCAGAACCAAGGATAACACCACGCTTTGAGGGGTGACGTGCAGCACCCCGCTCTGATGGGGGCCTAGAGTGCAGAAGAACTGCAGAATAATCAACTTTTTTTTCTTTTAACACAAGGAGGTTCCTTTCATAAGAACGTGTTGATCCAGTCTTGCAATCTGGCAGGATAATTCCTTTCAACGTCACACTCTGAAAAGCCAGCTTCTCTAGGAAACAAATGGAAAATATCATTTTACTTCGGAGGAGATAAGCTTCTCACTCACCGTCAAGTCCCGACACATCTCACAGCCATTTGCTGACACGACCTCCGCTCTTCTTAGAGGAATTTTACCGAGCACCCTGTGTATGCCATGGCCTTCCATGTGCACAGCACTGTCTTCTCGGGATGTTTCATCATAATCATTCATTCAGCTAAGTACAACTTACAGCTCCAATTCCTGATGTGGACAAACACCCGAGGAAGAGCCGCCACGGAAGGAACAACTTTCAGAAACAGCATCTGGGTCACACTGAGTTATAAAGGTTCGTGATTTTCTCACCAGACGCACACTGCCGACACATTCCATCATCCAGGCACACATCCTCAGCCCACACGCACACACAGGCACGGAAAGAGCCTCTTTGCTGCAGAGGGGCTCAGTGTGAAAACCCACCCCACAAGGACCCTCTGGTGACCGGAGCAGCCCCACAGCTGAGATTCCAACAGCCACAGATGAGCTGACCACCGAGGCCCCGTGGAGAGGAGATGGCTCTGTATGTGTGTGTGTGCGCGCGCTCGTGTGTACAAGCATGCATTTGTGTTCTTTTAACCTAAAAACTCACTCACTCAAAATGCACCATGCCTGGAGGTAGACAAGTGTGTCCAGTTCCAATAGCACTACTGAGAAAGCACACATCCACGTTCCCATGAACACCGGCTTCCTGAAGATCCCATTACCTGGTGCCCAGCCCTCTGGGCCTACCAGGCAGCAGCACTGCCCCAGGTTCTAGGACAGGACTCTACCGTGACGGTTAGCGTCTCCAGCACAGGCAGCGCTGTGGACTCGGGGCGTGCTCAGAAATCCCTGCTGACCCAGACAGCACTGACGGTGTGTGTCCCTCGCCCCCATCTCTGGGGACAGCTGTCCTTCCCTGCCAGCACGGAGTCTCTCGCCACCAGTAAGCACATGCGTCCTCCATTGACCAGCTGGGGAAGGGCCTGCAGGTGAAGCCAGGGTCCCACTGGATATGGCAGCCTGTCTGCACTCTGCTTGGGACCCTCTGTTCTGTCTGCATGGTGTTGACGATATAAAGGGTAAAACAAGCTTTCTTCCTCTCTCAGAATGTGTTCCAGCACTAACTCGCATCTTGTCTGACATGACGCCATCAGGGACACCCAACACTCAACCATCACACACCCTCTGCAGCCCGTGTGTCCCGAGGTGGAGGCCCAACATGGACGGGAACTGGGGCATCGAGCAGACCCAGACATCTGCACCAGAGACCAGATATTTTTTGGAGGACGGGGCTCTATCACAACTTGGGGAGATCCCAGGGCAACTGCAGTCCCGGGCGGTCTGGGATCAGGATGGCGATAAACGGCCCACAAAAGGCGCCAGGAAGGAAGCGTCAGACTCCAGCAGACAGGAGAACATGCCAGTGAATGAAAACGTGGGGGTGGGGTGTCTGCCACCCAGGCGCGCCTTCCTGGTGCTGGGCCCGTGGGTCTCACCAGTCCCAGAGAACGCAGTCATGTCGAAATCACTGGAACCCTGTCTTCTCACCACTATCAACGTGCGACAAGGAACGAGTCCACTGACAAATGTGAGTGGTGCCTAGAAAACACCACTCCACATTTCCGAGCAGGATCACACTGGGCGTTAACATGTCCGTCAAACACAGCAGGCGGCAAACTCACCCAAATGTTGAACAATGCTGAACTCCCATTCAGGTGTTATAAGAATGTGCTTCGACCTCCCAATCAAATACAAAATACTGTCGGGGCCACAGATGTGACCAGAGCACTGGCCATCAACCAAGCGTGTAGACCTGAACCTCTGAGGGCCCAAATGGAGGTAGACGAGATGAGAGGCAATGGTTTCGGGTAGCTGGCAAGTTGGCCACTAGCCATTAACAACAAAAGGGAGGAAATCTGATGGTGCCAGTATTCTCTCTTTTTTAATAAGCCCAGTAGCTCATGAACCACAAGTAGATGGCTTTACTCAGTTACTATTCAGGGCTAGAGCATTTCTGGAGTAGCACACCAGTGTCTATTGCGTCTGAGCACATCCCAAGAGAGAAATCATTAAAATACAAAAACTACAGTGAAAATAAGGTTACATTCCCAACCATGGAATCCACGTTACGTTACTGTCTCCTTCATTCACGAGGGGCAATTATTTACTCCTTTGTTTTTCTGGAAGTAATAGATGAGCAGGAAGTGATTTTTACAACCTACTGAAGTTGACCATCAGTGATGGCTTATGGTGACACAGAACCAGGAGAGGCACCGTTTCTAATGGAACACCCACCACCACCACCAACAGGCCCCGTCCTTCTCCGCCACAGGACAACCGTGACAGCGTCCTCAAGGGGACTGTGGTTGGCTTCCCCACCTCTCCACGCCATGGCACCCTGAAAGCAGGACTGTTTGTCTGGCATCAGGGCTGAGCAGACGAGGCCACCTGTAGTCTCCTCACACCCAGAGGTCCCAGGCGGCCAGCATCTCACATGCCTGGGACCCAGGCCATTTGAGAAGCCCTGGAGGCCCTATTTAATGTGGCCTGTAAAGGGATGTGGGGGAATCATTTGCCACCTAGTTTCTGTAGCTGTCAGAAATTCATCTGTAGGACAACATTTTGCTATCTTGCATTCCAGATGTAAAGTAAGAAAACGTACCTAAGTCCTTAAACCAGTGCCAGGTACACTGCAGGCACTCAGCAGATTCCAGTTCTTCTTTTTCAGGCCCCAAATCCAAGATTCAGTAATAGCGCAGATGCTCACAATCAAAGCTCAAGGAAACCCAAGCCATTCCCGTCACCACTCGGGGGGGATCTGGCGTGGGCGTCCCGAGGCCCACACCCCAGGTCTAACCACTCAGTCAACAGATACTGACTGAGTGGTATTTACATCCCGGGCCAGTCAGCCACCAGGCGGTGCTCCCACCTGGGCATCCACACCTGCAAAGGCAGGGCGCTGGCCTCCTCCTCCAGGGGCTAAAGGAAACTCCTGGGCGCCCCTCCTCCTCGGACACTGCAGTCAAATGATTTTCCCCAAATCCAGATATGAGACATAGGAGCTCTCTCTTTCGATCTATTTTGCATTAAAATATCTTCCAGATTAAAATCAAATTTAATATTTTCCTTCAGGCTTCTACATTTATTTTCACAGTGTTTTCGTCCCAGAAGAGCTTTCCAGGCCTCCCTGGTGAGCCTGCCCTGGCCACATGTAAGGACCACGATTATTTCTGCCCGCGGCCAGGCCACGCGCTACGTGGGTTCCCACAGCAGTGGGACTTCACCGGAGCTTTCAGTGTTTCAAACTCAAGCGACTCCTTCATACAAATTCAAATCAAACCTTTTCACAACTTTAATCAGGTGACAATCCACACAATTACTGGGAAAAAAGGAAGACGAGTTTGTGCCACTGTACGTGTCCTTATAAGGAACTACAAGCTCGACATACTTAAGCTTCTAGAATGACCCTTTAGGTAGAAACACAGAAACCACAGAGGCACGGTGCACGCATGTCCAGCACAGGGCGTGCAGACAAAGGCTCCGATCGAGCTCGTTCAAGACCCGCCCAGTAAAAACCGAAACCCTTCCCTCCGCCGACACAGATGGACCTTTCCTCCACATGCACGGAAATAAGTAACATCCAGAAGTTTATAATTAATTGATCCACATTACTGCTTGCTGCACTTCCACGGCACCTCCCAGAAGGGAAAGTGCAGCTGTCCACCGTCTCTGAAGCTCTCTGCCCCAAACTACCACCCCAGTGCTAGCAAGCCGTGCAAAAAAAGTGAGTCTTACTCATATGCAAACTAATATCCTTCGAGCAAAGCTTTCCCAGATAATAAAAATGAAAGCACTCCTCCCCACAAGCACCCAGCCCCGCAGATCTGCTTACACAGCTGTCTCTTGGGAAAATTCCTCAAGAGTTTTGCTCCACTTCCCTCTACGATCCTTACGTCCTCATAAAAAGGACAATGAGAGGGTTTCGCAATCAGGTGTTCTTGTTTGGTTATTTCTCTCTTTCCCATCAAACTCCTTTTAACATTTTTCCAGCTGTGCCAGTAAAAGCCTTCCTGCGCCACGGTCAAACTCAAAACGGTTCTTTTAGCTTAAATGCTCTCAATCCCAGGTCTGCAAAACAGAGGTCCGAGGGACTGAACAGGAA
This sequence comes from Diceros bicornis minor, assembly GCF_020826845.1. Classification (NCBI taxonomy): domain Eukaryota; kingdom Metazoa; phylum Chordata; class Mammalia; order Perissodactyla; family Rhinocerotidae; genus Diceros; species Diceros bicornis. The sequence continues at coordinate 64,939,683 of NC_080755.1, forward strand.
GGAATTCTAACCGAACGAAATCTGACTCCCCTGTGAGGGTGTAAATGAAGCCACAAGACCCTCCACGTGTGCCCTGTTCACGGCGCTGCCCTCAGGAGAAGGCACGGACTCCACTGGCCTCTCGGAGTCAGAAATGATCAGAGGTTCAGTATTAAAGTAATTACATTTTTTAAGTTTGCTATTGCTTTTTTTTAAGAAAAAAATAAAATGATGCACATGCACAAGCCCTTTCTAGGGCTACGCAGATGTTCTCAGAACAAACAGAAGCACCCCAAGAGCAGCTGCAGCGAAACACAGCGAGGTGAGCAACTGCGGACAGGTGGCTTCTCACCCACCTGTCTGTGAGAGACAGCCGAGCGGGAGGCGCTGAACGCCGACAGCAGAGACGGCGGCAGGGACACCTGCGAGGCTGTCTAACGGCCTCAGCTCTCTCAGCTCTCACCACCTGCGCCGGCCGTCGACGCAGGCCACCAACACACCCCACAGACACCTGCCACGCCCCCTTCCCGTGCTTCCGCACACACGTCATGCCGATGACCAGCACCAACGCCAGGCCCCGCGGGTGGCTTTTTCTTCTGGACATCGCATCTGTAGAGCAGCACCGCACGCCTCACCCTGCGTCATCATCTGAATTCACAAAGCAGACCATCGGATCAGAGGCCACACTGCGCCCATCAGACTGTGGCTGTGCTGACCTGACCAGCCAGCTGCTGGAAAACAGCATTTCACTTAAATCTCGGCTTCCCAAATTTTCAGATCGTACGGTGTGCGCTATTGTTCTCACCTGATTGGAAAGGCATTCCGTGTATATTTGAGAGCAAGCTTTAAAAATGACACTTGCAAACATCTTTTAAAGTCTGAAGTCTGCTGCCTGAGCCATAAGCAGTGCATGCAGGTAATCCTAAATTTCACATACTTTTTTAAAAATGAAACAAGGCAGGTGGGGATCCACTGAAATAAGATCTGGTGATTTCCCTTTCTTTACATGATCATGCAACGTGCCTTTATCTCCAGGTTCAGGAGCAGGAACTCACACAACTCTACATGAAATGACTATCTCCCCAGCACTCATGGATCCTCCGGCCGTGTCTCACAGTGGTGGCTGGGGATCTCAGAAGGACTGCCGGGAAGTGCCCGAGTTCTGGAGACCAGGATGCACAGCCACAACAGCTATGTGGGGTGACAGAGGCACGGGCCTTGCAAGGTCTCTCCTGCACCCCATGCCTGCTCATTTCACTTATGAAGAGGTTAAGAGGTGTCTTTTCATTTTTTCCTTTTTTTAAAAATTATTTAGTCAATGCATCCTTGAAGACCCGAGATGGACCAGGGAGGACGTGGGGCAGGGCCAGGTGTGGAAGGAGGATGAAGTCCGAGCATCATCAGTGATGCAGAGAAAGTGCACGTGGGTGTAAGAAGACAACTCCAGCCGTGTGCTCCGTGAGGGCAACCACAGCCTGCTCACCCTCAGGCATCTCCAAGAGGCCCTGGCCCAGCAAAGACCGGCCAGGCCCCGCAGGCGCCGGAGCTCTCCAGCGGCCCAAAGTCTCCTCCGTCCACTGAGCCCGACGCACCGAGACGGCCATCGCACGTCAACTATCTGCTGGACGATTTGACTTCAGAGTCTGGGTTTTTTTAAACGAAGCACTAGCTTTTTTCTGACTTAGTTTTTCCTTGACAGAAACGAACATTTCAGAGTTATAAGCGTTCAGAGACCATTTCTGGCCTCCGGACACCTCAGACGGAACAGGAAGAAGACACACAAACGATTTCATTCTTTAGTCAAGGAAACTCGAAGAAGAAAGAGGCCTTTTAAAACCTCTGCCACCTCCCTTGGACCGAGGGAGCCCATCTACATCAGAGAAAGGCCTGATTCTGGGACTTCCCGGATGGCAGCCGGGAGAAGAGTCCAGATTCCGCCACAACGTGCAGTATGAGGGGCCGTGGCCATAAACGCTCCGGACCTTTACTGTCAGACTTCTTCAGCAACAAAAGACAAAGGAAGCAGAGCTGCGAAGACCATAAGGTATAAATAAATTTTAAAAGACTAACCCCTGATGCGATGGATGAGCCTGTCCCCTCTGTGGTCGTCCTCTCAAACCCCAGCCCAGTGTAACTGAGGGAAGCAGCAGAGAAACCCAACCCCGGGCACAGCCTGCCGACCCCAGCCGGCCCTTCTCAGAGGGTCGTGGCCGCGGAAGACCAGGGAGGGCAGAGGGGCCATCAGAGCCCCAGAGACTGAGGAGGAGTAACAACTAAATTCAGCTCAGCCTGGGGTCCCAGGCAGGAAACCGTGAAACTGCCACACGGCGCGAGTTTTAGCTCCTGGAGATGCACCAGTGTGGTCCTTCAGGTGTGTCAAACACACTGATGAAGCCAGTGAGGGGAGACAGGGACTCTGAAACATCACTGCAACCTGCCCCAAATCTGGGCATATTCCAAAATTTAACATACAATTACACTGCATTGTATGCTACGCAGAAAACCATTCAATCATTTACAATAATAAAAGATTCATCATAAAACATCAGAGAATGTATGCTTCTAAAAAAGCTGTCTCATTTCAATGAAATGTTGTTGCTATGTAAAAAAATTAATAAATGAAACAAAATTACAGAGAAAAGGCCAACGTGTGAGAGATGGGAGACACAAGCCCCTCAAACCCAAGGAAGGTGAGGACATCCCTGGGGTGGCCCAGTCAACCCAGATACGGACCTGCCTCCGGCTGGGCAGCATGAGGGTCCCCGTGGCGTCCCTCTGCTATCTCACCATCCAGGAGACTGCCACGCAAGCACACAGGTAACAACAGCTAACGTTGAGCACTTACTACGTACCAGGTGCTGTTCTAAACACACTCTCTGGGCCAGCCCTGTGGCTTAGCGGTTAAGTGCGCATGCTCCGCTGCTGGTGGCCCAGGTTCGGATCCCGGGGGCGCACTGACGCACCGCTTCTCTGGCCATGCTGAGGCTGCGTCCCACATACAGCAGCTAGAAGGATGTGCAGCCATGACATACAACTATCTACTGGGGCTTTGGGGGAAAAATAAATAAAAAATAAAATTATAAACACACTCTCTATGTATCAACCCATTCAGTCCACACAACTCCCCTGTGAAGTCATTATGGTCATTCTGTCCACTTTGCAAATAAGGAAGCTAAGGCACAGAGAGGGTGAGCACACTGCTAACATCACACAGCATGGAGGTGGCCGGGCGAGCGCTGGGCTGGGCAGGTGGTTTGAGTGGCCCCTCCGATGGTTAGTGGGGAGTCTGGGGGGCTTCCTCATGGTTTGCTTGGGCTGGGAGAGAAGCAGAGAGCAGAGCTCCACGCTTAGATATTTCTTGGAAACCAAGACTGCAGAATAGAAGGGATGAAATGGAGAAGAGAAATGTGGGCGAGCAGGCACAGGCCAACCGAGGACCAGGCAGGAAGAAAGTTCTAGAGGCAGAGGCACACGATGAGCTCCTAGCGGGAAGAGGACCTGCAAAGACCGCCCGTGCCCACATGCTCCCCTGCTCACCACAGCCCAACACAAACTTCCTGAGTGAAGGCACGCAACTCCACAATAAAACCTTCCTTTCCACGTCTTTTCAGACTGTCGACTACTTCTCTTCCGACTTCTCACGTCCCCTGTGACTCATCTAAGCCTCATTGGAGATTATCGAGGCCCCTTAGGAGCGAGTATTAATTCAGCTCCTATGATATATTTTACATACGACGTTAATTACTTTTATTACTATTAGGGTCCTGCTAACTCAGAGGCAGTAAAAGAACAGGCAGAAGACACTTCCACCAGAGACTTCCATTCCTGCAGGGGTTCCGTGACCTCTTGCCTTTCCACGTGCCCATTTCTCTCCCCATTTCCCCCTCCTATAAGGTGTGCAACCTGCCGCGCCCAGACCACACGCACAGGGCCAGGCCAGTGTCCTGTGTGAGGCTACTGTCCCCATGCAGCCCTTCCCTCCACGTGCGATTCATTCAGCAAGGCTCACGCCAGGAGCCCACGAGGACAGACCCACAAATGTGGGAGGGAGGACTCCGCACAGGAACACCGTCCAGTGGGTACAACCCGACTTATGTCCCCAGCAGCCATGGAGGACCCGGAGCACCAATGTGGGCGCCCGATAAGCACCGGGGGTGAGTTCCAGAGAAATGCAAACTAGAAGCCGACTCACTGGAGGCGGCGCTGGGGAGACCCAGGGAGGCAGAGGAGCTGGGTCAACATGGAGGGCGGAGGGGACTTCCCAGGTGTGAACCCCAAATCTCGGAATCGGTGTTCACCAGACGCCCCTGGGGCCGAGAGGGAGGAGAAGGAATGCGGAGAGAGTCGGGGACACGGGCCGAGGGACAGGCAGACAGTCGAAGAAGGTGAACGTGATGAAGGCACTCGCTGCCGGGACGATTACACATTGGGGTCCAGAGGACGGGGGAGCCGCCCAAGTCTCGTCAGCAGGAGACGATGACAAGGGGAGCTGGACGAGGACGGAGAGCCAGGAGGCAGGGCCGAGGACATGGGCTTTCCAAAGGAGAAGGTGAGAAGAGCGCCCGCCAGGGCTCTATAAGTTCAGGCCCACAGGGAGGCCCAGGGGGCACTAGAAGGAGACCCGGGGTCTCTGGGCAGGAGTCAGAGACAACTCTGGGTCTCGTGGACCACCATCTCCAAGAACCTCGGGCCCAGGAGGAACGTAAGCACGGCTAGTCCCGTTCCGTTCGCCTCAGAACCAACGATTTGGCCAAAAGCAAACGACCAGGTGACTGCAGTCAGGTGACAGAGCGAATGTCACCACCAGATCTCCCTGGTGACAACCCGATTCTAAGCACCTTGGGGACAGAATAAGTCGGGAGACAGCGCACTGGCGGGAACGTGACGCCAGGGTCCTGGGCCAGGTGCTGGTCCTTGTAACTGTGATCTTGAGAAAGACACACATGTCTAGTCAATTTATAGAGTCGGAGCCTCAAAAACCTTTCACAATCTGCATGGGCAGCCTCGTTTTCGAAGCAGAAGTTTAGTAATTTCCTGCATCTGCCAACACGTTCAAACCGTAAGTACATTCAATTCCTGATTTTTCTGTTACCAGATAAATCCACTTCCACGTATAAAATAACCATATGCATCACAGCCTCTCAAGGCAGCTCCATAAAAAGGATAAAGTAATCAACGAAGGGCAGTAACTCGTGCTTCTGATCACTACCTGCTGGTTTCCAGCTCCCTCTACGGCGCTGGACAGCCTTTCCAACAAGAGGAATCACGTATTCCAAACTCCTGCCGGAGATCGAGGGAGCATCTCAAGCAATGCTGGATGGCGGTCAACAGGCCCAGGTCCTGCCCGTCTGCACACAGATCCTTCAGCGCCACAGAGAAAGCCAGGCCACCTTTCAGACACGCGCACGTCCACCTTGGGGGGGGGGGTCTCCTGCTGCATATGTGACACCCCCACAGTGAGACTTGCTGCAGCACAGCGCGCTCCGATGGGTCACAAAGGTTGAGAAGCAGGGAACCTCTGCTTCCCACTTTCACAGAAATGTGTTTGTTTGTCTGAAAGCAAAGATACCAAAATCCAGATTGGCCATGTCCTTCAACCTGTGTGATTTGGGGCAGGCTCGTGTTCACTCAAGAAGGAAAACCACCCCGGGAGCTGGTTATGCAACAAAAACGCTCACTCAAGGGGAATAAATGAAAATGTTGATCAACCCTCCCCTGTTAACTCTACGGTTTAGTCCTCAAAGAAGAGCCTTGGGGACACAGACTGTATTTACGACTCCACGTTTATCTGTCTCTCTAACGGTGAAAGACCCTGGACCACTGAGGCACAACACTGATAAAAAAGAAGCATCAAAAAATCACATCAGGTCTGGAAGCGTTCTCAAGTCTCCAATGTCCCACCCTAGTTTTAAAGGCATTTAAAGTCCATTCCCGAATTTTTTTTTTAATGAAGTTATAGTGTTTCCACATGTTTAGTTCTGTGTGCCTGAATATAAATAACTGAGGGAGTTAAACGAGGGTGTGCTGACGTTCCCTTTGCGGAAGAAAGTTTCTGCTTTCCCCCAGCAAAATGTAAAATTAGTAAAGCGTGCAGGACGGTGAGGTCACCAGCCCAAAATTACACCCAAACTTATTATTATTAAGGATTTGCTGTCCTGTTTTTTTTAAATTACTAAGAAAGTTACACTCATTATATCTTTATATTTAGAAAGCTTTTTAAAAATAAGTTTTAGTAAAGGTCTATGAATGTATGTATTGTACAGAGTGGACAGCTACAAGAAAGTACTCATGATTTTAGGTTACATATTTTCCCTTCTACATTGAAATAACCAAAAACCTAGTAATAGTTTCCACTACTGCATTTAGGGCAAAAATGCTTCTTTCAATGTCAGAAGAAATTAAATAAAATTACAGGGTTTCGTCAAGGGAGGAGATTCACTTTTTAGACAACAGGGATTATGGTAACTTTAGCCTCCTGACCAGAAACCTTAATATTTTTAAAAATATAATTTAATGTTGGGATTAAACAGATTTCATTTTCTATTTTTGTCTTCTTCCATTTGAGAGCCCTGGAATCTGAAAGGTTAAGTCACACTGTACAGAAAATCAGACACAATCGCCTATGCTCCTCTCAACTAATATTCATTCATTATAAAAACCAACGTAGGCACTGAACTACGCGTACACTTAAAACTCACCAAAATGGCAAATTTTACATTATATACACATTTTTACCACACCAAAAAATGCAAAATGAAAATATATAGTTTTTAAATGCTTAACATCATTTAAAATGCTTTAATACTGTACTCCCTCAAAAATCATAACACAAAATATAATAGGCGTCATTAAGTAAATAATCTATTGTTAAAATTATATGAAATATGTTAATCTTGAAACAGTAGTATCCCAAATGAGGATTAGACTTCAGATGTCAGAGGTCATCACTAGAACCCACAAACTGTTCTAAAAAAACTTTTTTCTAGACGAGGCAGCCAATTTTCATGAGCCGAATGTGGAACAGCCTGTCTATGAACGACCCTGCTACACTCTATGTTCTCTGCAACGGGTTCTCTGGGCCAAAGACTTAAAGAAAAGTGTCCCTTTTTTCTTCCCAACTTTTCCCTTAGCTCTGGAACAAATCAGAAGTTTTAAGAATACGACTCTAATTCGAATACAGAAAGAAGAGTCCCCTAAACGGTGCATTTCCATCCCACACAAACACGCTTTCAGAGTCACTCTTCCTACATTCCCTGCTTGAGGAATTCCAAGTTCAAGTTATTTCAGATGCAGCATTTAACTGACACTGCAGTGCTTCCCTCCAAGGAGCCCTCTTACAAACCAGCTTTGGAATGCCCCACGTCTTCCCGACTGGAAATTCCATACGAATCCTATTCTGTGCTCTCTGGTTTATTCTGAGAATTTTAATCCACTTCATTCTTTGTTACAAACATTTTACAACCACTCTTAGCCAAAAGCACTGACGTTCTGGGGCCGGCCCGGTGGCGCAAGCGGTTGAGTGTGCGCGCTCCGCTGTGGCGGCCCAGGGTTCACAGGTTCGGATCCCGGGTGCGCACCGACGCACCGCTTGTCAAGCCGTGCTGTGGCAGCATCCCATATAAAGTAGAGGAAGATGGGCACAGATGTTAGTCCAGGGCCAGTCTTCCTCAGACAAAAAGAGGAGGATTGACAGATGTTAGCTCAGGGCCCATCTTCCTCACAAAAAAAAAAAAAAAATAGCACTGATGTCCTGACTTAATACACATTTAGGACTTCTTATCTATGATTCTACAAATCCCTGGCACTGCAAGGCCTACCCTGCCCTTCAAAGTGTTTCCACAAAGTTCAATAAACCTGATTTTTAATTCCTTCTAGATTCCTTTCGCCTTCCTAAGCAGTTTCCTTTCTTTAAAAGTATCTTTGTAAATAGCTGATTAATTAAAAGGCACCTTTCAGGTGCTTTATTCTCCCCACATCAAAGATAACAGCACAGTATTCCTCACCAACCTGTTAGCCAGAAGAAGTAAGCAGCAGAGATAAAAATGCTATTCTAGTAAAAACTCAAAGAACAAGTTTAGAAGTAAGCACAACGTATCACCAGCTCCAAGGTTATTACATCCATCAACCCCAACCTTGTGAACTCAGAAGGCAGGTGTCCTCCACCACCCCCATCCTTCCGGGAGAGGGGACAGGCTCTTGCATCACCTCTGACACCTGGCAAGACACAGAAGCAACCCCACGCAGAAGCCTCTCCCAGGCCTCAGTCCTGTTCTCTGTAACGGGATGTGTCGCCTCAGATTTGTCACTTGACTTCTCCGGTCCTTATTTTCCTATTTGTGAAATGAGTGCTTTGTAATGGGCAGACTGCAAGGTTTTCCCACAGCTACAGTCCCACGGGGGGCCTACACCAAGTGTTCCTGGTGTCCCGGGAGGCCTGGGCCACCGCTGCCAGAACATTCCACGCAGGAGCAGTCAGGCCTCTTCCTGGAACTGTTCAATGGCCTCACTGAACTGTGGGATATAATCTGACAGAAGATACTCAAAGTCCACCAGAGCTCCCCCAAAATCCCAGTCCAGCACTCGGTGACACTGCCGGTCGTAGGGAGCCGGACTGCAGCCCCATCCTGGTGCAGCCTCGCCCCGGGGCCAGACCGGGATGCCCAGGGCCTACGTCTCCCAGCCCCACAGTCACCATGTCTACACTGAGCCGCATCCCGTCCTTCTCCCCCGAGGACCGCCTACCTGGTGAGGGCACCACTGTCCCTCAAGCCCCTACAAGGGATCCAAGACGGTCTGGACCTCCCTCCATCTCTCACCGGGTCCAATACATCACCACGTCTCCAGGATTCCACCTTCCAATGTGAACCGGTCACTCTCGGTCCCTCCTCTCCTGTCTCACAGCCACGTGTCTACCCAAGCACCGTCCCCCCCTGGACAGCCCTGGACCATCTTCCCTAAACGGGCCCCCTTCTTCAGTCTCCAAGCAGGTGAGCCCCCTGCTGCAGACCACTGAGGGCCCACCCAGAACACACCACCGCACCACTGCGGAGAGCCTCACAACGCCCATGGCCTTTCGGACCAAGCCCCACGTCCTCCAGATGAGGCACAGGGTCAGGACTATCTGCCCCAATGACCTCGCAGACATTGCCCATCAGCCGCCTGCCACCCCTCACACGCGCACACGCACACATGTGTGCACACGTGCACCCTGAGGCTCCAGCAACACTCACCTCTTCTGCCCCCTCAGGCTCTCACCATTTCCCATCACCTGGATTCTTGTCACACCCGCCCTGCTCAGGGAACTAGCACCCTCACCAGCGCCTCCTTTACAAACCACTTGGAAAAGTAATCCAGTCAAACAAAAGCCAACTCCAAGAACTCACAAGCAGAGAAAATAAAAATGAAAAAAGTCTGGCGATGATCACTAAGCCCGGTAAGCAAAGAAGTATAAACAAATCAAGTCTAAACAACTGTGTCCCACACATAAAATAAACGTGTAATTATTCCATTTCCTGAAATAAAATATATAATGCAAAAATAATAAATTAACAATAGTAGACTATAACAACATACAAAAAAGGAATTACGAGAGCGATAGGGGAAGAGATGAAGAAAGAGGAAGGTAATAGAAGTGCACTAATTTCCTCATCTTTCCAAAGAGGAAGTCAAATTATATTGTTACTGGAGTTGATAAATTGAGAAATACAGGTTTAAGCAGAAGTTATAAATATAACCACTAGTAGAATTAAAAACATTCGACTTCCTACATACCTTCTGACTTCAAGAATTAAAGGAGAGGAAACAACTCATGGACCAATACACAAAAAATAAAAGAAAAAGCATAAAACAAGATAAATAGTTTTTTAAAAAATTAGGAAAGAAGACCCAATAAATGTTTCAGCAATAACTATAAATGGAATAAACTTACTTATTAAAAAATATTCCATGACAGGGTTAAAAACTAAATCCAACTGTCTGCTCCCTACAAAAGCCAAACCTAAAACTACAGAACTCAGGAAAGCTGGAAGTGCAAACAGCATGCAGCAGGAACACAAACAGATGCAACAGTGAAAACAAAAAGATCGTTAGAAGTTTAATTCATGGTTTTAAAAAACGACATTGAATTGCACTAAAGCCATCTTATAATTATTAAGAGTGAAAAAGAAAGAATCACAAAGGAGATAACTGTCCCAAATCTTTAAGTCAAATAACACAGAATAAAATACATAAAGCAAAAACTCCAGCGGATGCATGGAAAGATCAACAGAGGGAAAACAGATTTACGAGAAATAGCAAATCTCTCCTAAACCTGGCAGATTAAAAAGGCAAAAATAATAGAGAACTTGAATTAAAAAGTCATGTGTAACCAACACAGAAGCATCAAACCCCATACGTGCCACTTGGCTAGATGGGCACAGAAGGGGTAAGGTGACTCCACGTGAACCACAGGCCTCCAACAGCTCCATAAATCAGAAATAGCACAGATCTCACGAGCTCCATACAGTACTGTGATACCAAAAATCAACAAGTAAAAGCAAAAACAACACTAACAGGAATTCAGCCATTTGGAAAATTTTAAACTCTCCATAACTCCTGGGGAGGAGGAACCAAAGAGCAATTGCACAACCTCTCCTGACACTGCCCCATGGCAAAGGTGTGAGCACAGAGACAACTGAAAGCATAACTAGCTACATCATTGAAAACAAAGGAAATATGTAAATGAAACATCAAACTCAGAAACCAACAAAAAAGAATTAAAACCCTTAAATTTGAATTTTAAAAAGCAACAAATCAGAAAAGAAACAACAAACTGATAAATAAAATCAATAACTGATAAGAAGGAAAATTAAAATAATACGTTTCCCAAAACTCTAGGTTAATAAATGTGATCATATGGATGAAAGAAATTACTGATTTTCTAGTAAAATATAAATGTCCAAAATGTACCCAGGAATTGACAGAAAAAGTAACCAGCACAATAATCATGTAAGAAATCAAAACTGTTACATATTCCTCCACCCACTCAAAAGGGGAAAAAAAAAAAAATCAGTGAAATTCACACACCTTTTCAGAAACAACTCAGATACAGGCTATTTGCAAGTTTCTGGAGCAACAAAAACTTACATATAGTGAAAGATATAAAAAGATAAATACTTGTAACACAAAGCACACAGCTATTATCCTAACAAACAGAATATTCTCACAAAGCAACAAACCACTAATAACTCAGTGGAAAAACTGACCAAGTGAATCAACAGGTGATTCACAAGAGAAAGAAAATGATCAGCAAACATTAACAAATGCTCAATATCACTTAAAATTTTTTAAACGCAATGAGACTTTTACCGTCTCCAGTTCGCCAAGACTTAAAGGACTGACAACACTTCAGCGCTGACAGAGAAGACCATCACTCACGCTGATGGCTACAGGGATGTCAAATGGCATTTTCATATCTTTTTTGGGAAATTTGGCAAAATCTATCCATTAAAATGCCCCTCCGTGACAAAAATTCCATCTCGGAGAACTTATCCAAAAAAAAGACTCCCACGAGTGCACAAAACTCGTATCACAGAGGCCACCGCACACTAGGAAACTGGGAGCAAGGCAAACGCCCACCCACAGGGGATAAGTATGAGCAGCGTCCTCAGGCAGACATCAGCTTGCAGGCGCTGGCCCGCTCCTGCGGTCTTATGGGTTGGAACCAGGCCACATGGGGCATTTGGACATCACTGAGGGTATGTGCAAATATCTGCATTCTGCACATCCCTTAAAAAGAATGTTGTGATGCTACGTAAACAAATAAGCTGTAGAAAAACTCACATGACATGGTGCCACTTTAATTTTTTAAATTAAAGTCTATATATATTAAAAATCTAAATACATTAAGCTAATGTAAATGCCTAATACAGTGAATGGCATGTAGAAGGCACTCTGTAAATAGCAGTTTGCTTAAAATAAAATTACATCCGTGTTGTGAAACGTCTAACATGCTCTTTTTTCTCAGAATGCAATTTCCCCTTTAGGTTGTAAATATCTTGAAGGCAAAGATGATGAAGTCTTTGCAGTCTATGAACTATGCATTTTGTATAATTGTCTGAAAACAAACAGCTTAATGTGGGCAAGGAGAACACTACCCTAAGTATTTAGCTATAACTAGATTACTCCAAGATGTGGTTGAAAACTCAAGTGATGTGTATCTGCCCGGAATTCCACACCACCCTGCAGCCCCCTTTATGGTAGTAAACGAAAAATGTGCATCTTCATACCATTTTGTGAACATCTACGTAACTTACTTTTGAAAATCTCTGTTATCTGTCTTAAAAGCCAAGTACTTATGTCTGTCTTCAGCCCCTTATGCAAGAGAAACAGTGTAAGACATTGGGTACCAGTTGTCAATGCTTAATTCTGGTTCAACAATTAAAATGTGTAGCTTCATATTAATTCTCTGGAATAATGAATTAGGATTAAGTCACGGCCAGCAAAGGGAATCCTACAGAAGAAACAAAGTCAATGCCACGGGCTTTCGGGAAAGGAACTACGCTTGTTCTCAGCTACTGCAATTCCTCTCATTTAAAAATAGGACATAGCGCATATTCCCAGCTCCAACAGCAGACATCTTAAAATGTATTAAATAAAGTGACTTTCAAATGAATATGAAAGAAATTCTGCCCTGAGTGATTTAAATGTAAGCCTATAGTTCTGTGTGTTTCCCACTAACCTCTAAAAACAGCCATGGTTTGTCCAAGAAAGGGATGTTTTAATCAGAACACTAATTTACTATGATACTCAAGTCCCATCTGACTAGCAGATCCTAAGGCAACCGAAGACCTATAAATTTCACACCACTGGGCAGAAACCTCCTGAGGTCCTGAATCCCTCAGATGTATGGCCAATGGGGGGGGTTACTAGCTCTGGGGGCTCAAAGTGTTTTCAAGATAAGGGCCCACTTACAAAATCTAACTCGTTTAGACGTACGAGGATTTGCAAAACTCTCCTAAGAATTTTAGGTCCAAACTAACAAATGACGATCCTAACAGTGAAGGTTCACTTTTCTCCTTTAAGTAGAAATACCCCTTTGCCTAAATTTGCCCATGTCCAAAGCACCGTTTTGCTGAGCCACTGAAACAGAAAAAGATAAATAGCACTTTTTATCACAGCTGAACAATGCAGATTAGGACTGTGTTATTCCACCTGAACGCCAGTCGATCTTATTCAAAATAAAAGTCTGAAAAGTTTTCTGAACATTGATACTGCAATTCCACACGCAAGATAGCCAACAGAATTCTAGTCTGTTTCAACACCATTTATCTATCAAAAGAAGCACTTCAGTGATTGCTATGGCAAGAAATGGAACTTGACCCTCGGTCAAAATAATAAACTTGCTGATGTGAACACCTGGATTTAAAGGCAGGAGTAATAGGTAAACCATAGTATCGGCGCAAAGAACAGGACCAGCCCCAGGATGAGGAAGCAATTTAACTACGTCTCATCTTGAAATGTGACAAAACTGAATAACCAAACTGAACAGCAGTCTTGAGACACAGAGGGATAAAGACCAGCTCAGCTCTCCCTCCTAAAGACAAGGGCAGGTTTTCGTGCCCACCCGTGGCACGTCATAAATATACCAACACAACGTGATTCTGGCCATTTTATGCTCGTAAATACCCTCCCTCCTCTCCCTTCCACACCACCCCAAACACAGTCGGCACTCACAACACGGCCCTCTGTGAAGTCCTTGAGGGCAGGAGCCTTGTAGGTGCCTCTGTGTATCTCGCTGTACCTCTCAGTAACACAGGAACAACACAGGAGACGCACTCAAAATACTGTTGACATGAAGGAACGAGAATCCATTACATGGCATTTAACCCTCATCTCCTTAAAAGAAGCATCCTCTTCAAGGAGATTCCTTTGCTTCGAGTTATCCTTCCTTCTGAGAAATAGCTTTTATGAACCATTATCCTTACCCATTCTGGGTGGGAAATCTTCATTTTTATTATTAATAGTATCATATTTAAATGACCCACTTAAAAAAGACTGGTCAAATACATCTGTTCCAGATTCATTCTGAAGGGAAAAAGCTGTACCTTCCCACATGGCTCTCCCTAAGTGGAAACCACACTCAAGCTTCGATACAGAACGACAGTGCCCTGACTTCTAATCCAACAACTCTACTTCACATCTCTAGGAGCTGGGAGGAGAGCTCAGACGGGAACATGTTCATCCACCAAGAACGTGTGAGGGAGGGCCCATCAAACCACCACAAAAAATAAGAAAAATATTCTTTCCTCAACAGAAGGAGCGTTTTGTTGATACTCTGCAATTACACCAATTTACAAGATAATAAATTAACTCTGCCCAGGGTTTTCACTCCAGGTATACCGTAACCCAAACAGAGGTAATAGTGTCTAACATTTTATAAATCTGCTTTTTATATTACGCGGTTAAAAAAACTAAAATGAAGCAAATTATGATAAAACAAGTTTAAGGCTTAACACGCAATATACATAGCATCTACCTAATCAGACCACAATTCTCATCGCCTTTCTAAAATAAACAGATGATTTTTTTTAATATGCAAAAAGTAGGAATAACCAATTTCCTTACACAGTTCACATGCTGGATGTGAAATTATCATCAGATGAGACAAAGAATAAACTCACACCAGCATGATCTTCCTTCTGCTTTCTGAAATCCTCAGGGTAAGCAGCCTTCATCTGTAATTTACTCTGCTCTGTAACTAGTTACTTGCAACAGTTCCGGGTCACTCTTTCAAAGCTGCCATGTACTGCGCGCCCTCCTTTCCCAGCCCTCAGAGAAGGCGGCGTCTCACCCCATTTCACAGATGAAGAAGGGAAGGCATATGAGGCTTAAAAACTGGCCAAAAGTCATCGCTGGCGGATGTTGGATTCGCAGTGCAACGCCAGGATGAACAAACCTGAGTTATCAGATGCCGTATCAGAGGTGGGGGCTGGCTGCAGGGAACACAGGAAAACACCTAGACGGGACGGCTCTTTGTTCCGAGATCGCGCTAGCTTAATTTATCACGTCTTAGAAAGGAACAAACGTTCTTCGGGGTCAGGCCCCAGCCTCCCGCCATCTCCGCTGCCTTCCGCAGGAGGCCCCCTTCAGCCCCCACCACTGCCACCACTGGCTCTGGCACAGATCTTGAGAGTGGGGGAAAAGAACCTTTTTCCCTCAATTAAACTGCTAGGATTCAACTGAGATATTTCCAAATTAATGTATCTTCCCTTAGTGTCCTTGTTTAAAAACAAGAGAAAACAGACACAGCTGTGCCTGCGGAGTGGAGATTTCTGACTCAACCTCGGCACCTGGCTGTGGCTGATGGTGGGCACTTCCCAAACTGGGCCCGTCATCTCAACCCCTACAGCTGCACCATCCTATACGGTGGCCAAACAGGGCCAGTCCAAATGGGGATGAGCTGTCAGTGTAAAATACACACCAGATTTCAGCGACTTAGTGTAAAAAAAGAACAAATTCAGTAATAATTTTTATATCATTCACATGTTCAAGTAACATTTTGGATACGTATGCGTTAAATAAAACATAATTATTAACATTAATTTTACTCATGTCTTTAACCTTCTTCATGTGGTCACTAGGAAATCTAAAACGACAGATGTGTTACGTTTCCATCAGGCAGCACCGTCCTAGAGCAATGGG
Source organism: Diceros bicornis minor (assembly GCF_020826845.1). Lineage (NCBI taxonomy): Eukaryota > Metazoa > Chordata > Mammalia > Perissodactyla > Rhinocerotidae > Diceros > Diceros bicornis. The sequence continues at coordinate 64,955,343 of NC_080755.1, forward strand.
TCAGCAAACTGCGGCCCGCCACCTGTTTCCTTACAGCTTATGAGCTAAGAATGGTTTTTACATCCTTAAGCATTTGGAAAAAAATCAGAAGAAGAAGAATATTTTGTGACACATGAAATTCAAATTTCAGTGTCCATAAATTAAGCGTATTTATTCGCTGACATGCTGTCTTGGGCTGCTTGCACGATACAAGGCTGAGCTGAGTAGTTGCAGCAGAGAACGTACGGCCCATGAAGCCTGAAACACTTCCTATCTGGCCCTTCTCAGCAAGTCTGCCCACCCCTGCCCTAAGGTTTTGTAAATACAGACCCCTGGTTTCTGAAGCTCAGGAGGGGGGCTCTGGGTTTCAGTGGAACCTCCTTTAGCCGAGGAGGCGAACAGGCAGCCGAGAGGGCAGGAGAAGCAGAGGTCAGCAAGCCCAGGGTGGGGCCGAGTCCCCCAGGCTGGCTCCCATGGCTAGAAGCTGGTGCAGGACTCGCCCTGCTTCAAATCCCCAGACCACCTCTAAATTTCTCTTTCTGGATGGATTACTCAGAACTTTTGCTCGACTTCAGAGCAGACACAGCCATATACTGATTCCGTCCCAGATCAGGAGACCCTACACACCGCAGCTGGCTCCCAGCTTCTCTCAGGGGATTCATCGGTCACCCCAGCCACCTAGAAAAGGGAGGGGGCCGGGAGGACGGCCACTGGTCTTCATAATGTGACCTCCACAGGACACAATTCCAGACAGCTGAGGCCAAGACTCAAACTCTACACATTTTAACAAGCACGAGGAAGGTCGTAACCTCAAGGTGACTGCCCAGAAGACAGTCTACTCTGATAACCCAGCCGCCGTGGGACTCTGACCAACGACTTCACCATGAGGGTCTCAGCGTCCTCATGGGCAACAGGGGGCTAACATGACAGCCTATCTCATAACAGTTATGAATACTAAACAATACACATAGAGGATGTGAGACACTGCCTTGCTCACAGGAGGCACGAGATCGATGTTTGTGAAAAGGAAATGAGCCTTAACAGACCACTTCTGAGCTATTTATTTGGGGGGCTGGTTATTAAGGCATTCACCAAATTTGATTCAAGTCTATAATAAGTCATTAGTCATAAAAATTAAACTTCTAATATAATGGGAAACTGTAATGCTCAATAACTTGGAACATATTGTCATGGTGATTCAAAAAATAGCTCTCAACGCGTTCTATTTTGTTCCTAAGCCCTTGGCTCTTCGTGTCAGAGTAGCTACAAGGAGCAACCTTTACAAAGCCACTGTAGCATCGCCTTAAGAATGTTGTTGAAGGCACTGTCTACATAAAAACACGCAGCCTGTACAAAAACACACAGCCTATACAAAAACAGCCGATATACAAATCAACGTAAAAAGTTTCCTTTAGGGTTATGTGCTAAACAAGGATTTTCCTTCACCGGAGAACTGGTGAGTTTCGTCCTTAGCATCGATTCAACACATAAACGGCCATGTTTCACTCTTTGTTTCAGTTGCCGGAAAGCCCAGATTCTAAATTTTGGTTCAAGGACAGCGACTGGAGGGGACGTTATGATCTGAATATGTAATATTATTTTTCCCTTTGTCATGACTTATTTCATTTTCTTGTCCTTGATTATTATTTATGTTTTACTATATATTTAATGTGTAACCTCAAGTGCACCTCACATCCTTGATGGAACGAGATGGGTATAAAAAGCAAACTGTTACTACCAACAAGCAAATAACGAGATTTCAGTTGCCAGATACTCAAACGAGCCTGCAAAAATTCTCACACAGGGCATCCAGGATGATGTCCATAAAGTGTCACACTGATTAGATAAATCTTTGCAATTTTTAGTTTACACTGGTCATAACGTATTTTGTGAAACTTCTAGAAAGGTGGCAAACCACCTAGGATATAGTTTCAGGTAAATAATGAAAAAGTACTCAGTACTATCTTCTTCAGAAAAGGAAAAAAAATTCTAAATTTTGGTCTCAATTTAGTGATTTTTCCTCTTAAGAGAAAACCTACAATGTCGGCTATGTTCGCTCACATGGAGTATGCAAAAGGAGACAGGTTTTCTCAGTGGCTCTTGCACAGAGAAGAAAATTTCACTGCACCCCAGCCCAGCTCCCAATTTCACTGGAGCAGGCTCAGGGGATGGAGACTCTCTATGGGCTGGTAACAGTCTGCCAAGTCCATACAGCCACCAGGAGCAGACTCGACTCCAGCCAGCCCACCCCATGGGTCGCTGCGTGTGGCCACGTGTCTGACTTGCCATCAGAGAGAAAAAAGGGAAATGCACACCTCACTGTGTTCAGCTTGCTCCTCTCCCCAACTTCTCTTTCTCCTCGTTGCCTGCCATCTTGCCCACCTGCACCAAGGATGTGTGGAAAAACAAGCGCCCACCACTCTTGGTGCAGCCTCCACCTGTGCCTCCCCCCTGACCTGCTCTGGACCCCGACCCTCAAGGACTCAGCGGTCCTCTGCTCCACCACTGAGAACTGACCCATGCAGATGCCCCGCTCACCACCAACGCTCCTGCATTCACCTGCTGCTGCTGCCGCTCAGGAAACAATGTCTATGAGAGACTGGCAGTCTGTCACAACCGTCATTTGTCTCCTCTGACCCTCTTCCCTGCAATTTTTTGGTGGCTTTTTTCTTTTAGGACCTTCAATCCCAGGTAGGCTCATTTACTTTCTACGTTCACTCTCTTATAAAAAGTGATGTTAGTATGGGTGTTACCATTAGGTTTCTCAAGAAAATCTGTACCCTGGCCCCATGCTGAGCTGGGAATCTGTGCAAACAGCTGCCGGGTGTCTTCGGTGCCCTGGGCTTCCCAATTTCCTCCTCGTCTGAGCCCTGCCATGCTGCAGTGGCTTTTGAAAGGGATGACCTGTCCAGTTCTCACACTCACATGATATTCCCATTGAGAGATGCAAAAATGCAGTCAACATTTTTTTTCTCTCTGGAGCTGGAGCTAAGCATCAGAAAGTGAAACTGACATGGGGACAGTATTCCATCTACGGCCCTAAATAACCGATCCCTCTGGGTCTACACTCTGCACTGCTAAATCAGCATTACATGCTCTTAACAAGCTCATCTTGAAAGTGGACTCTGACCTCAACTTACTTTACACGTTCGGCATGCCAGTACCTGTAAAATGTCAGGCTTCACCCAAAAATGATCTCTAAGTTCCCTGCCAGTTATAACATATAAATAACTCTCAATATTAACCTTGTAAAACAAGTCCAAATAGAAATAACATAAATTCACAAAGAAAGGTAAATAATCATGAAAGTAAATGTTTTCCTTTCATGGTCATTCTATACAATTGGTTTAAACCTCCTAACCAGTATAAAAACCATAGTCTAGAGAAAGGAGCCACATTAACCGTGCTCAGGCCAAGAAGGTGCAGTTTAGTAAACTACCACCTTGTAAGCATCTAAATGGCGCCTTTGTGGCCCAAAAGATCTAATGCACTTTCCCAAATGGTCTCCTATTTCCACAGACAGTTGGAAGACCTAATTTAACAACTGCCTGAAACGCATACCGGCAACTGCCCTTGAATGTTTGTGACTCAACAACAAACATGGATTATAAATCCTCTCCCACAAGCATATAAAATCCCGAATTCTAACTACAGTAGCATCCTTTTTTAACCAATGCCTACAGATACTTAAAAATGTGTAGCTATTAGGAAAATTAACCTTCCTTTCTAAAGTTCAAATTCTAAGCAGCCCATAATCTTTCATCAACCTAGAAAATAACTGATAAGCCAATCTTCCTGTAAAACCATTAACAGATTCGGCTTTTCTGTCACCAGGGTAATTTACTGAGGCCAATTTTAATCCTCCCACTAAACCACTAATCCCATGACTCTACAGAATTGTCCCCAAGTCTACGTTACTATGGCAGGTACTTATACATTACGAATTCACTTATTTACCAACAGTCATATTTCTTAAGTTGGCTTTAGGAATGAGATCATCTTCCTCGCCTCATTTTAAAAAGTAAAAACCCATTTTTGAAATAAGGAAGCCACTTGAGCACCTGGGCTGTGTTATACTCATCACAATAACACTAATTTAAATTACGCTTGGTGTTACTCAAAGGGAAAATTATCATCATTATGCTAATGGTCACGCTAAGACATGAAAAGCTTTGGTATGAGGAATCTAAATCTGGTGGGAATATGATTATCAATGTGAATGATGGTATTTTCTCAAACTGGCATAAAAACGTTTTCTCTGTGTCACTGATAATGTCAATATAAATTATGCATCACCAGAAGCTGCCTTCATTCACACTGTGAAATTCTCTGAGCGATACTCAGGCCCACCTTTCTGTCCACATACGCCCTGCTTTGGGGGCCCACACATGAATGGCTATAAATATGTTTACTTCTTTCCTTAAAACAGGAAAAACAGTATGATTAAAGCTAATGAGACAGATTCAATGAGAAAGAGATAGCTCGAGACAGTCAGCTTTGGCGGCCATGCCACAGCCACACAGGAGGTTGAAAATGGAGGCAGAATGTTCTGTGATGCTCTACATTAATAAATCTCTGAGACACGGCATGAGAAGCCACCCTTGTGAATTAAATACAAGTCTATCCAAAAACTCAAAAATAACATGTGTAAACAAGTCCTTAAGTGCAAACACCACAGTTCCGCCTCTAGATATTCCAGAACAGCACCACAAAAGTTTAAACTACGGAATAGGATCATCCATCTGTTCACTGATTCAGCCATCCATTAAAAAAACTGCCAAGTCTTTAAGGGAAAAACACATATTTTTTAGCTCTGAGTTAAAATCACTGGAATAACGGGGAACTAAGCAGTGAATGTCCTTTCTCCCCAGCCCAACCTCGGGTTGCAAACAAGCAGCCAGCAGAAGTTTTAACTACTCACACGGGGCTCCGTATTTTCCTGAATTAACACAGTCAGTCAACATTTAATGTCCCACTATTTCCCACAAATTTTATTTTAGGGACAAAAAAAGGGACACTTGTTCACTACCCTCAAATAACTGATGGAGAAGCTGCTAAAGCCATGAACAGCCTCTCCACACAACCTTTGAGGCATCTTTCACTGTACTAAATTTCTAAGAACGTTCTCGAATGCCGAAATAAATCAATGCCTAACGCGGCGCCAAGTCAGCTCAAGCAATATAGGTTAAATAGTGCCATATGGCAGAAACAGACACATGTTGCCCTTTTCTGAAACAAAGGAGAAAATTCCTAAACAAATATCCTTTACTTTCCTCAACATGAGAAGAGTTGAAGGCAAGAGGGTTTTTCAAGTGTTAGTAACTAATGCTGAAGAAAATTTTTTAATTCTTGGCCATCAAGAAAAAACTGCAGAGTTTTAACAGAGAAGCTCAATTTTTAAGAGCCTCCCTTTAACATGTCCTGAAAGCTAACACCACACTTAGCTTGTGCTCACATCCCCTAAATGAGCAAGAAAATAACAGGACAGCTGTATCCGAGGGCTGAGCTGACATCAGCAATCCCCCGGGGAGCCAGAATCAGTGAGAGACTAGTCTACCTGCTTTTGAAGGAATAAAACACCAGATTCATTTTGTCTTGAAAATAAAATAGAATCAATATTTCATCCTATTTCCACCACACTGCTGAGGAACTGTCTGAACTTCACAGTCATAATATAGTACCTATCTCTTAAACTAAATTTTGAGAACATAACAACTTGATTGAATTCCTGACCAAAACAACAACCAGAAAGAAAGAAAATCTACCAGAATGAACATATATTTGAAATAAACAGTAAAATGTATCTAAATCTGAAAGAGTTGTTTTCTAAATAATTTATTTTTTCTATTCTCCTGTGGTGTTTTATTCATTATTTTATAGATATTTACATGTTTGCATTCTAAAAATAGTTGCATTTCTAATTACTCCTGCTTTGTAATTTTCAGTACCATTTGAATTGAAGAAGAAACACCAGATCTTTTTCCGAAAACTACTTTTAGGGAATGTTGAGAGCCACAAAATTACACTTCTTTACAATCCGAACGTATGCTGCTGGAAAACACTGCATTCTGGACATAAATATGACAGCCAGCTCCAGCTTTGGAAAGAAAAGCTTCAGCTGTTCAAATCACGTGCAGCCAGATGCAAGAGATAAAGAATACACAGAACGGACAGTTGCAACTACTAATTTTTACCAATCCATCTAAAATACACTTGCTATACCTTAGCAGAGAGTATAAATTCCAACTACAAGCAACACATTTATAGCGCCTGTATATGCATCCACCCTATAGCTATTTAGGTCATACCCCTAAAATAGTCCTCTTTGGAAAAAAATTAATTTTAAAATAAAGATGCTTTTTAAAGAACTGGATGGGGAGGCATTTTAAATTCATAGACCAAGTTTTTCTTCATTCTTCCCCTAAGGTCAATTTTATTAATTCTTCACAATAAACATTTGATGTGATTCCTTTCTTAAAATGGGTTTGTGACAATTTGCCAATATTCCTGCAAACTGGAAGACATTCATAGCTAGACGCCAATGATAAAGAGGACTCTCACCCATAAATCACTCCCCACTTTGGTGAGAGGGGTGGGAGAAGTGGGGGATCTCAACTCACTAGGGCAGAGGTCACCCCTCCATCAAAGAGAACCCCCCATGCCCACCCCGAAACCACTTATTCCTGGGATCAGGGAGGATGGAGGCCAAGGCTCAAATCTGAAAAACGCTGTCACTCTCCTGGCCCCGAGACACATTCAAACCCTGAGCAGGCTGCTGTCAGCATACCATTGGCCATCAGGTAGAAAGGTTGGGGTAACAGCCCCAGGGGAGGATGGGAGGGTGGGCCACAGTCAAGGCGGGCTGGCTCATGCCACCAGTTAGCACCAAGCGGAACAGAATGGAAGACTGCTGCTACCCAAACTGAATGGCAGCCATGGACGCGTATTTGCGGTCCACATGTACATCTGCCTTCTGGAAGCTCCATCCTGCTGTCTATCTCTATAACACACAGGGCATGTATTCCAAACACCACCTCAACAGCCTTCAGAACAAATCCACTCCTGACACTGCCATCACTTGAAAAATGCAAATCCAAATGAGATGCAGTTTCCTACCAACAGAGGAAGGGTCTGGAGCTCAAGACCGTAATATAATTAACTCTCCATGTGTAGACATTAAGAACTCTGGAAGCAAAGGGCAAGGGTGCCAAATGGTCAGCAAGCGAAGGAAGGTCCCTGTGCTGGGTGCTAGCTAAGCAGTCAGTGTACGCACAGTGGGGGAGGAGAGCCCGGCACCAGGAGGCTCAGGGCCGTGCACATAAGGCTGGGGCAGCATGCTGCACAGGCCCACTAGGATCCTCTGCACTGCGTTCAGTAAGACGAGTTAATTAAACTTTTCCCACACAGTCTCTAGACCGTTTGAGGGGGAGGGGTTGGGGCAGCAAAGAGATGCATTTTTGAAAGAACTAACTGTCAGAAGAGCTCTATGCAAGCCCTAAAATGTCTAAACATTACAGCGTGTACCATGTCTGCTTTTGAAGAAGGAATGTTACTTCTAGTTCAAATATTTATAAAGCACATATCTAATCAAATAAATTAAACTTTCTTCTGCTTTCTTCCATCAGTTCTATTCCTTCTGCTTCAATCTGTGCCTACACTGAGAAAGTTTCCATGTCTGCAGCTCAATTCGGCCATCAAACAGCAATGAAAAAGTTGTTTGTTTTCTACACATTTAACAGACATGCTTTATTCAGTTAGAAATCTAGTTACACTATAAGCAAAATACCACTTTTAATTATATAATTAACACATGCCTTTTTCACCAATGTTGAAAATGGAGTAAAAACCAAAATACAGCAATGCCTTGAACATGGAAAACAAGCATATTACAAAAGGAAAGCACACACGTTCAGACAAGCTCCTTCCTGCTGAACGTAATCAGCTTATATTTCAGTTTCCTATTTCTGTGGCATTAAGGTATAATGCAGTTGAAACTCTAAACACAATCTCCAGTCAGACGTCCAGCCACTCCCACAAAATTCTTTTTAAAAGATTCCTTCTGGTAAATTATGAATAAGGCCAACACGTATCCTGGAAAATGAATAAATAAAAATCCACAACAACCCAATAAACTGAGTACTGGTTTTTCAAGAACCATCCATGACTAAACTCTGCTTAAATTCCTAGCTCACATTATCATTTTTCCCTATTTGGTAAGACTGAAAACCATCTGTTGGAGTGTACCTCATTTTGAAGTATTCTGTAAAGAAGTCTCCTTTTCTTCTTCACATAATTTTTGCTCAACTTAATCTCCACATTAGATGCTTCATCTATAAAACTCAAATATCCCCATGTAGGAGCAAGGAAAGTAAACGAGTTTATGGAAGTGGAGACACTGTGCTTTCAGCACTGGCCTGTTTTCAAAAACATCTCTCCTATTCACTCCATGTTGGTCTCAGGGACATCTTTATAAAGTCAGAAAGGCAGGACTTCAGAGTCCCAGGAAAACTTCAATCGGTAAATTAGCCAGTCAACTTGAAAGGTCGTTTACAAATAACAATGGGATTAACACAGGTGATGTAAACTACTAGTCGCAGGTCATCAGCAACTAGTATCAGCTACACATCCCCAAGTTAAGGTACCGAAACTGGTACATTTCAGTATACTAAGCCACTGGAAAGGTGACTGACAAACAAAAGCTCTCACAAATAAAAATAGGCAAAACTCCTCCTTTTGCACTGTTGAGTACTGTACCTACTAAATATGCTACTTTGTTGTTTTGTTTCATTTTAGAGAGGCATTCCCATTCCTCGTAGTTAGCTTTATTACACATCCCTTGGGATGATTATTTTTTTAGAAATGTGCTCTGAATGTTTCAGTACATTCAAATCAGCAAGTTTAAGAAAACCAAGTCCTACTAATGAACTAAGAAAAATATTAGACATGTTTGCATCTTAACACATCAAAATTCTAATGCCATTACCAAAATGCTTGAGTCTTGCTCAGAGCTCGGTTTCTCCCAGGGCCCATTCAAGATGGCACGGGAGTCACTCTCGTGAAACTAAAGATGTCCTCCTCCACCAACCCAGCTCCCAGGCACCCCCTTCAGCACTCAGCTCGCTCTCCAATTTTACCAAGAGGGGGAAACTCTCTGATTCGTGTGCAGCAGTGGCATGCGGTATATTTAATTCTGGCCGGTGTGTGTAAATATAAATAACACGGCTATTTTGACGCCACAATCAAAGAATGCAACAGAAAATGAAGGAGGAACAAACAAACGATAAGATGAGCTCATTTTTACGCGGCTGTAGAAAGTATCCTATCAAATAGCATGCATGCCTGGTTCCTTAAAGTAGCACTTACATTCCTAAACCAAAATACTCCAATCATATTAATAGGGCGGCTTAAAACATAATCTGGACAAGATCCTGTTGGGGGAATAACTACCCTCGCTTCTGCTCCGATCAGTACTTTCACGGTTTTTATTACACAGCCACAGGGTGGAGGTACATCAATTTTTAAATCATCTTTAATCAGGATTGGAGACTTACGGCAGGTTCGTGGGGGAATACCTTTCGCGGCATGTTTAATCAAGACCCCCGTCTAAAGTTCCTTTTGTGACTCGCTGCTAGGTCAGCGCGGTGCGCGCCGAGGGTCCAGGGCCCCTGCCCTTTGTTAACGCAGTGGACCCCGCTGGCAGGCCAGGCCCCACGACCACGGGCACATCTGGGCTCCCAAAACCGCCCCAGAGTCCACGCGGGCTCCCCCGCGCGGAGCCGGGGTTAGGGCACACCGGCAGGACACTACCCCACGCGGGGATGCCCGGGCCCGACGCCCTCCAGCACCTCCCACCCAAACCCGCGCGGTGCCCCCGGCCCGGGACCGAATCAGGTGTGAACACTTATGTAATCGTCCTCGGGGGCCACGCCTTTCCCACCGCCCCACCTCCGCCAGAACAAAGTGAAGTTTAAAATAGAAACCAATTACCTGGCCTCCGCAGCGCCTCGGCCCCCGGAGCGCAGTCCGCACCGCCCGCAGACCCCCGCCCGGGCCAAGTCCCCACCCCCCGGCCCCGCGCAGACCCCAGTGCCGGCCAGGCCCCCACTCCTTGCCCGGGCTCCGCACAGACCCCCGCCCGGGCCGGGCCCCCACCGCCCCCAGCCCCTGCGCAGACCCCCGCCCGGGCCAGGCCCCTACCACCCCTAGCCTCGCGCAGACCCCGGCCCAGCCCAGGCCCCCGCTCCCCCTACTCCCCGGACCCGGCTGCCCCACCCCCTGCCCCCTCCCTCTTGCTCCCTCCCTCCCTCCCCAGCTGCTCCCCCCGGCCCTCACGGACCCCCGCCTTTGTTACGGTGCGAAGTTGGGCCGTGGGTCCCCGTCTCTTTCACTTCTTGGGTTACAGTGCAGGCGTGTGACGTCCGCTCCACATGACGGGGGCGGGGGCGCGGGCCGGGCCCTCCCCCCTCTCCACCCTGCCCGGCCCGCCCACGGCCCTCCCCCCGAAGCCCAGCAACAAGCTGCCGCCGCCCCGCCCCCGCCCCCGGGGCGGGCAGGTAAATCCCCCCGCCCTCGCCACGCCCCCGCCCCCCGCCTCCCCCAGGGGCGCCCGGCCCAGCGCCGCACCGCAAGGAGATACAGAAATAGGAATGATTTAATCCAGCGACACCTTCCCAGTGCTGCCCATTCCTCAAGCCGCTGGCTCACTGAGATGGGGCAGAATCAGGTCTAACTCGGGGACAGGGGGCGGAAATGGCCCGAGTGGGAGGTGCGGGGCGGGACACCACCTCGTAACCTAGTTAGCTTCTTGCAGGGGGAGGACGAAGGTCGCCTGGGGTCGCCCATGGACCCTCCGGGTGACCTCGGTGCAGCCCGGCAGCCGGGCACACCATGCGTGGACGAGGCCGGGTCGCGGGGTCCCTCCCAGGGGGTCTCCCTGCAGAGAGGGGCACACGTGGGTCTCTAACCCGTCCACTGCAGCAGCACCCTCCATCCCGGAGTGAAGCAGCACAGCAACTCCAACAGTGAAAGAGAGATGCCACCTGGCCAGGTCTGGTCCATACACTTCCACACACACACACTACCAATATTCCTGGGGAAACTGGTGCCAGATTAAGCCACTACGAAACGTGAGGCGGCCCGTGACGCACTGCGCGCGTGAATATGCCCATTGTGCAGGGAAGACGTGGCCAGCTCTCCGCATTCATAAGTCGGGTGGGCAGCAGAACTTTCACTGACCGTGAGCAGGTCAAATTCTAGAATTTGCTAAGTATCAACTTCCAGTGAAACAATAAAATTTGAAGTTGGAAGGTACATACTGTCCTTCACTTTTCTACGGAGTTAACACCGGTCTCAACAATCCTGGTTCTCTGTATGTTTCGCGCCTGGCGAGTGGGCTCCGTCACCCGGATCCCAGGCGCGCCGCGTGGAAACGAGAAGGAAGGAACCGCGCATTTCGATTCCCCAATTGTTGAGAAGCACAATCACATCACTCCTCTTTTCTTCCCCTTCTGCAGGTTTCCACTTGAATCTGAAAGCGCCTCTTATGAGGACACTCGGAGGAGGCAAGGTCTCTATCGGGAGTGCTGCGTGCCCATCTAGCTGCAGACTCGGATAAAAGCGTGTCCACGTCTACAGCACACAGCTGTGCAAATCAGAAGCCTGCGGATGCGCGGCGCTGGTCGGACTTAGTGTGCAGACACATGGGCGCATGCACGCGCGCGCGCGCACACACAAACACACCCCCCAAATTACCTCCGGGATGGAGAAAGCCGCTGCGGATTGGCCGGCAGAACCGTCACTCACGCCCAGGGGGCAGGGAAACTCTGTGAGGCTGTTTCCTTCTTTTTTTCACCCCCCTCCCTACCGTTTCATTTAATGGTAAAACAACAGCAGAGCTCTGAAAGTTAGCCATCTGCGCGGAGAGAGTTTGCCTTCTTTAACGAGGGGGGCGTCAGACAATATCCACTTAGACATATTTTGTACTTCCACAATGGCTGAAAAGGGAAATTAGCAATCCGGGGTGGGGGCGGAGAGGAGCTCGGAGTAAGGAGGGAGGGGGCCATCCGGGAGGGTTGGACGCAGGGTGAAGAGTTGTTCTCAATACCCAAAAGGGACTTTGACCTTTCATTGATCTCGAAATTAAAAAATGTTTTTCACAGGTCAGATTATTAACAAACGCCTGTCCTAATTTATGAACTCATTATTTTAACTTTATTATTTAAGCATGCGCCAGCAATCGTGTTTCCTTAAGAAAGAACTGACCTAATTTTGGCTGGAGATAAACGATCATGTTAACAGATGTTAATCTTGTAATCTGTTTTTCCTGTAAGCACTTTACATACGCGGGTTTCAGACCTTAAAAATAACATCTTTTCCAAAAAGACCTGACGTCACAATTCACTCCCTGAAAAATCACTCCCCCTCTCCAGTTTTTTTCCTCTGCAATGATTTCAAAGACATTAAATCTTTTTCACTTTATAAATGCTGATTTGTTCTGCCTCAACTCCTACAGGCTTTTATTTGCATTTCAAATTCCACAGGTTACACCAGTCGCCTTTTCAAAAAAAATGTAAACCAACAATGCAGCTGCAAATGGCTTTTTGTGCATCTGGATTAAATAAGGCACAGAATGAATATATTTAAAAAGAGAGCTGAGCACGTTGATCTTTGCACACCCAGAGACCAAGTAATTCTTTATCAATAAGCCCAGCGGAATGAGAAATATACAGATACACAAGCCAGAAGCTCCCGGTCTGATCCCGGTCTGCTGCGGGGAGCTTATTAACGCTGATAATAAATGGGACTAATTTACAGACCCACATTTTTCGGGCAAAAGGCTAGGTCTCTCTGGTCCCTAATAGCAGGGGTCCATTGGCTTCCCAGCCCACCATGGCTGATTGTCACCGCACACCAATCTTCGTCTATAAACCGCTGTTTTAAATACCCAACTCGGCTGGCTTTTAACAAACTTATTCATACAAAGTTTCTTTAAAACTTGACGAGGCGGTTTAATCTAAATACTGATCATAACTACTCAGTATGTTAGTTCTCCCTGGAAATGGCAGACAACGCGCTTTTCCACCCCCACCCCCCAAACACACACACCCCACAGCATTCTTCTTTTCTTGTATATACCCGGGTATATACCGGGATCAATACCTCCCCCACCCCCACCCCAGCGAGGCTGGGCGCATCTCCAAGGAGTCCCTGCCACCCAGATCCCCTCTCCCCACCCCTCTCGGAGTCATTGCGAGAACCCTCGGCCCCCGCCCCCACCCCTGCCCTAACTTCCCTTCAGGCGCTCTCACTTCTTTAATGTTAGGGTCACTTATACGCTCCCAGCTGACAAGCATGCAGCCAGGGGAGGGGGGAGGAAAAACAACCCCCCCACGCAAACACGTCCCCGAGGCAGCAGCGCTCAGAGCCCACAGGCATCGATCCCATCAGCCAAACCCTTAATAATTGAAGCGGCTCCTCAGGGCCCGCAGCCCCATCACCCACCTTCATTAGCCGGAGCGTTTTACTTTAAAGTAAGGCAATTTGCTCTTTGTCTCCTAATGGATGGAGAGCACATCCGAGCTCCCCTCCTCCCGCGTCGCCTTTGACGAAGTGTACAAAGCCAGAGCCTCTTCCGCGCTCCCACCCCGGCCCCCACCCCGCCCCTCCACTGCGGTAAAAACCACCTCCCGGGCGCTAGCCTCGCCGCCCGAAGTTGCATGTTCCCTCTCCTGGAATTGCGGAGCGGAGCAACTACCAACAGGGAAAGCCAAGCCGCCCTCCCCGCGCCCTGGAGCCCCTCCTCAGCGCCCCCCACCCCCGCGGCGCACGCCCGGGTTTCTGACACTTCCAGGCCCGGGTCTCCGCGCCCCCGCCCCCCGCGGGCCCCGCAGCGCCCCCGACCCCGACCCCTACCTTGGCGGGGAGGCGGCGGGCCCAAGGAGGAGGACGCGCACGCCCCGCGCCTCTGAAGGTGAAGCCGAGCGCCCGAGGCGCGGAGCCGAGCGCTGCACTAGACCGACCGCGCCAGCTGCGCCCGGGCGCGGGGGACGCGCGAGGGCGCGCGGGGCCCGCCACGCGCCCGGCCCCCTCCCCGCGCCGCCCGCGCGCGCCCAGGACGCGCCAGCCCCGCGGGCACCCCGGCGCCGGCCCGGCTCGAGGGGCTGCACCGCGCGGAGAGGGGGCTGGGCCCCTGCGGCCGGGCGCAGGCCCCAGGCTTCCCCCAGCCCCGGAATGGTCTGCCCTGTAGGAAACGCACACGCTCCACTATTGTCTCATCAGCACAAAGTTCTGCCACACTGCGGGGAAAGTCTGGAGGCTCGCGATGACTCAGACGCAGATAATTCTTCCCCTCATAGCACTGAATCACGATCCCAGTGGCTAGTTGTCACCCCTTTTCTCAAGGACTAACGCTGCCGCAGATCCAGTTACGGGAAGCTGTTTACGCACACACACACGGATACACACACACGCACGCATCCATACGTGCAGACGTGTTGGAGATGCATTTTCAGCCGACTTAGGCACCTGAGCACTAAGCCTCGAATCCAGATTTCTACGTGGGTATCTTTCCGGGGGTCCCAGTTGGGTGTGCGTTGCAAATGGCTTAGGGTGTGCGTTTCACTAAACTTCCTGGTAAATGCGTTTGGGGGTATTCAGACGCAGAGTATCAATAAATTAAGTCCTGAATCAAGATCAAAGGGGTCCCCCTGGAGAGACTTTAGAACGAAGATTCTGCTGTAGAGCAATTTAAAAATGACTGTTGTTTTTATGTTTATTTTGATCCTTGAAAAGTTCAACTCTAATTTTTCTGTTTTTCAAACTTCATTTCTTCACCCCAGCTCCTCTCCGTGGGCCGTAGTTAGTTGCAATAAGTTGAGTCTGGGAATAGAAATCCCAATTTGACTCCAAGTAGCACCAATGGTACCCGGCAGGGGGTGGAGGTGGGGGGTTGCTGCAGAAAGGGAAGGGGCGGGGGTACGGGTTGGAGGAGAAGCGGGAGAGGAGAAGGAACCGGGAGGGTTAGAGGGAGGGGGAGCGCGCCCCTGAATCGGTGATGACGTAGACCGAGGGAGCCGTGGCCTGCGGAGGGTAACGCAGTCTTCTCCCACCGCACTTCTGGCCACATGGTTCTCCTCTCCTCCGGATAACTCCGCAGTGGAGATGGATTCCGTCCAAGACTCCGACGTAGCCCCGCTCGACAATCAGCGCTGCAGTCCAGGCGTTACCTTCCGCTGTGGCATTTTTCTCCGTGCCTAACGCTCGCTAACGTTCACTGCTGATGCAGCTCCGGGCCTCTCCAACTTATGGCATTTACAACAGAAACTCCTACAGAAGAGCTCAAGGGAGGAGCTTGTGCCTGCAAAGCTGGAGTCCCAGACACACGGGCCATTCTGCGTGTGTATGATGTGCGTGTGTGATGTATGTCTGTGTGCATGTGTGCGGTGTGTGTGTGTGTTTCGATGGAGGAAGGGGGGAGTAGAGAGACAGGGAGAAAGAGGGGTGAGCACCTTTGCAAGAAGAATCTGCGAATCATAAAACACATAACATGTAAGCTCCCTGTGATTAATGATCTGCACTAATTTGGATAGCAGGCATGGTAAAGGTCATTGACAATTGTTGCTGGTTTCAGCATGAATGCCTAAGTGGGATGTATTCTTGAACAATCAAATTTAAGTCTACTTCAGTGAAAAGGATTGATGTGCCCACAATTCATTACAATACACAGTAAAATTGCACAAATAAAAGTATCCCCCAATTCAACTAATTACATGAATATAAATGGCATATGTAGACATAGATTTATTATCACATATATAAGTATGCACCCACAAAGAGATTAAAATTTACATACTTGAAATTTTAATAGTTTTTTGTAGTATTTTGGAATGATTTGAGTGGATGATAAAAATCTACTACCTTCATCTGCATTCTTGGGTCCATTTAAGACTACAGTATCTCACTAATAACTTCCATGTGTTGAAAATTAACTTAGATCAACGAACAGTGAGCAAAACTTCCACACTCCGCATAAAGTTGTGATTTTCATGACTTGCCTCCTTTCTCTGGCCTGCTTATCATGTGATTTTACTCAGGGCTATGGCTGTTCTGAGATGATGTGCTTTAAAAGATTTCCTTTCTTCCATGTTTCTCCTACAATGCATGCAGAATCTGAGAACGTAATTTGAGAGATGGGCAAGGGTTACATTCTGGAAAATGGCAGCTTGAAAGTCAGCATGGTTTTATTACTGGTGAGAGCACCATTCATGACAGGAGAAATGTGTTTACATTATTTGTACCCAAAGTCACTGGTTGTTGTTGGTTTGTCGACTCACTATTATTAGCTTGCCCCAGGAAAAAAAAAAGGTATAAAAACAAAATATTTAATGAGGTCCCATACTATTCCCTTAGCATTGCCAGAATTTCAGTTGTTTGATATCTTCAAACATTGAAAGTAGACATTAAAGATTAAGGACTCTTTCTGCAGAAAATACTAATCCCTAAAATCCCCCAGGAGAGGTTCTCCTATTTTGAAATGTTTAGGTAAATTACAATATTTGGGTAGAAAATAGTCAGCAATATTAACAGATTAATGGTTGAATATATATGTGGCTATTTATAACAGACAATAATTCTGGCTAATGAAGTAGATTCAACGAGAAAATATATTTTCCCTAGTTATTGTCTAATGAATTATTTGTTCAGCATTTGGGACTCTGCTCCTTCAAAAGCTAAGGAAAATGGCATTTTAGTGAAACTGTTCAGTGGCTTGTCTGGACAACTTAGGCGACGCCTGATGGGTAGACATTTAGATAAGAAAGGTTCTGAGGGGTCGCATTATAGAATAGCTAAGACTAAAAAACAAACCAAAAGAACCCCCCAAAAAGGCCTCATCTGTCTGAAAGCTGGAAGTGAAACTCTCTGAACTATGGTATGAAATCCAAGACAAACTAAAAAATATTTATTAAATATGCATGCTTAAAAATGTAAGTGCACTACTTAGTAAATATTTCATATTAATTCTATCTCTTTGTGAATTTATTAGGATTTTCTGAATTATATCTGAGAAAGGAGAATGACATTATGCACCTAAATCTAGGGGCAATCTTTAGCTCTCTGAACAGGCTTAAATTGACATTTCAGAGTGGATTAGGGATGAATATGAATTAAATTGTCAATAAGTATTCCTAGGTAAAGACTCTCTTAGGACAGTATAGCTGCCCACTGCCTTCATATTGTTTGGAGCAGTAACCATTTCATGTGTAAATAGAAACTGGCTATTTATTTCATCACCAATGGTTTCGAAAGTATTACCCCAATCCTAACTTGCTTTTCTTTCCTAAAATCTTTCGTTTTCACAGAACGTGGAAACTCAGAGAATGCACTGTATTCAGATGCTGGAGGAAGGGACCTCGCAGGTCAGCATGAGTGTATCAGTACGGAATTTAACATATGGCTGCCGCTGGCCGACAGGAGACGAAGTTGGGATTATATTTTAAATAGTCTTCTACAAAATGGCTTCAGACCTCTTGAAGCTGAAGTCAACTAACAGAATATTTTTAATCTTTTTGTGGGAAACTCTCTCAGTTCTCTTTCTTAAATTTTAATTCTATTGAAGGTGATGCATACTCCAGGAATGAAATAGATAACATACATTTCTTATACACACACACACACACACACACAGGCACACTTCCTTCTAGTGTGATCTGGGCCCAGATAGTCCCGTGTTTACACTAAGATAGCTTCTTACTGGACAGCTTTCTCTCGTGCAGTCCTTTATCTGCAGGAGAACGTAGGCTCAAACTGGCTGTGCTTTAGGCTTATTTACTCATGGTTGAGACCTACATGTTGTTGGAAAGACTTTTGTGAATATTTCTTCTCTCTCCGTAGTAGCCAAGTCTGAAGACGCCTTCAGCAGATAGCCACACCTGAATTTTTAGATAGTTTAATAATCAGCAAAGCATCTCTTCAAGATTCTGTGCAAAATATACCCATATGTGTGACACAGAGAATGCCTGACTCATCTGTCCCCACAGCAGAAAACGTAACAACTTTCCCAGGGAATCAGCATTTTTAACAATCTGTCCTTGTTTTCTGCTCATAGGAAAACTTCATGATGACCCACAATACTATTCTTATCGCAAAGTAGATTTTCTTTTACTCATTGTTGGCATGCATATGCTTTGGTTAACAACAAAGACAGCATTAATAATGTTGGATCACAGAGTTAGTGCAGATTTGAAACTGAGACAAAAGTATTTTAGAGGATATACTAACAGTTTGAGGATGGCAGTCACATTTCTCACCATTTGCAGTTGTAGGTAACGACATCAGGCCTTCACAGCAGGTAGAGGGCCCTCAAATCTGTTCTTCGTTTCACTTTAAGTAAAAGACTTGGCAACAGCTGGCTGCAGAATAGCCGATACAGAATTCCACAGATGTGGTTCATAATGGTTTGAAGAATAAAAGGAAGTAGGCCATAGAGCAGAATTCATTTAGGGAAAGGCAAATTCAAGGGTCCCTCTTTTGAAAGATTTCCCACGTTGGGGAAGAGGGGGACTGTTTTTCTTATTATCTTTTTTATAATCCTACAGTATGTTAATCACTGAACAGATAGGTTGTGACCTATTAACACCCCACGTTCTTACAACAGCAAAACCATTGACTTTTTCTGCCCCCAAATCTCATTATGTTTCATCATGCATAACTGATTACATGTGCATGTTTATGCAAACTTTCCTAAGAGAACTGAAAATAAAATAAGGGAACCAGCCATATATCTCTTTCACTGTGGGTAGGCTACACACACTTGTAATGAAACTGGGCAGGGAAGAAATACTCAAAGACCTTTACATGAGGTCTCATTTGACACTGACATAATACAGTTTGAAGGAAAGTAGAATTTGGCATTTAGGACGTTTAATGGTGTTAGAAACAGAACAATAAAGAAAGAAGTGATCGGGATGTGGATGAGTAGTTGTCATAAGAGGTCAAGACGTTTTGTTGATGAGGAAGGCTAGGTACATTTTTTTTTGGTGACTTTTTCATTGTGGTAATATGTACATAACATAAAATTTACCATTTTAACCATTTTAAGTGTACAGTTCAATAGTGTCAAGTACATTCACAATATTGTACAACCATCACCACTATCCATCTCCAAAACTCTTATCATCCTGTAAGACTGAAACTCCATAACCATTAAACAACTCCCAATTTCCCCTCCCCCAGCCCCAGGCCACCACCCTTCTACTTTCTGTCTTTATGAATTTGACTGCTCTAGGGACTTCACATAAATGGGATCATACAGTATTTGTCCATTTGTGCCTGGCTTATTTCACTTAGCGTGTTTTCAAAGTTCATCCATGCTGTTGCATATAACTAGGTACAATTTTGCCTTCTTTAAAAAAGATGCAGAGGTTATATATAATGGACTTTGCCAATATATAAATGGCAGTGCACATTGCCAATATATAAAGAACTTTGCCCAATAGACTGATTAATGAAGTGACTATAAACTCAACACAAACAATCCTCAAGAATTTTTCTTCTTTTACCTAAAATGATCTCCTTATCTGGCTGTCTTTGCTTGTCTTTGCCTCCTTATAAGCTTCAGAGGAAATATTTAATAAAGCCCCAACTGCTTCCCAAATGGAAACCAGTGCAGCTGTAATTACATGAGGCAAACCTGAAGGCAAATTTCAGTTCAACACTCTCTGGTTAGTATTTTCAGAGCTTACTGATGACTTATAACCAGACTACTTCCCTCTAAAATGGAGGAGCCATATTAAAAACACCAGAAAATTAAAAATTAAAATCAATAAAAAGAAACAGAGAAGGTGATGTATGAGGCTCCCGAGGTGGGTTAATTAATGCGGCCAGGCACTAAGTAACCCCAATCTGCTGGCCCCAAGGATAACCTGTGGTTACGAGAATTTATCTTTCTGAGGACTGAACTGGGACACTTCGGCCTCTGCTGGGCTGCACACAGGCCTTCCTTTTCAGAATGGAGAGAGGTGTGTTAGCGTGCCCCAAACAGATACTAAACCAATGGCACCCAATTAAACTTGGAGGGCCAAAATGGAATTTTTGGAAAAGACAAATAGTTTGCTCTCTTACTGAGTCACTAAATTGTACTAATTGAGTCACTAAAAGCACATTTCTTTGTGCTTTTATTTTTTACTGCAGCATTGTGGGAACCGTGATCAGTGGACAATGTGGGGAAGTAAGATTAGATTAAACATTAAGTATTAGCCACAACATTTCACAGAATGAAAGTTTAAAGTGTCTCAGATAGGCAGTCATCACTTAAAGCACATGATGACAAAAGTTTAACAGAGTTTTTAAATCCTAATTTTTCACATCTGTATGTTCATTCATTCATCATTCATTCATTCCACAATGACTGCTCTAAGCCAGGCACTAGATTAAGCACTAATTTTAAAAATAATATTTATTATATGCTTGTTATGTAGAAAACCTTCCTAGAGCTTCCATTTTGCGTCATTTAGTCCAGTCATCCCACGAGGTAGGGGCCACTATCATCCCATTTTACAGAAGCCGAAGGACAGGCTCAGCGTTCACAACCCCGCCCAGCCCGCAGAGCTGGCGAGCACAAGGGATGGTGGTGAAGCCAGCAGCCTTGAGTGCAGCCTGGACCACATCACTAACCCTTTACATCCACCTGCCCGCCAGCCAGAACACGAGGGCCTCAGCTATTTTAAAAATAATTCTATAGATGCACCAAGCCAAATCTGTTTTCTCCTACTCGTTTTAGGAACCTGTCACGAACTCTCGTATCCAGCTCTCATTTTGCTTGTTAGTGGTTTGCACTTGTGTAAGTTACATCACATCCTCTGGACTCGCACTCAAGTTGGCATCAGTCACTTACCATAAGCCTTGTTAGTCTCTGTACCCATACTGTGTATTCCATATTGTGCAGGAAGACCTACTAACTGGTGGACAGAGAGTCCCTGTGAAAATCTTTTTTAGTTTCTCAAAGGATTTGAGCTAAATATATAAAATACAAAAGAAGAGCATAAGCAGTGGGAGGAGTTAGCTCAGGAAAAATAAGAGTAGAAAAATAGTGAAATCCGGGTCAAGAGAGGCTCAGCCAGGCTTAAATAAGCACACACTGACGCATGGCTAGTGACGCCCTGTGTTGTTACAGGTGGCAGAATTTTCCTCTGAGCTTCCTAGCATCCAAAACAAAGAGAGAAGCACCATTCTTTACACGATTTGCACATCTATAAAATAAGAAGTGTATTTTTCGACAGAAAAAGTCACGTCCTACCATGGGTGTCTAAGGGAAATTTCTCCTACAATTTCTCAAAAAGAAGAGATCGTGGAATGTCATGAACTGTATTCTCAACAATATTTTTACCAAACAAAAAAATTCAGGCAGTGTTCCTCAAAGTAGTTTGGAGGCAAAACTCTCAACCTACAATTTAGTAAGAATTTACAGAATTACCTTATCTGCAAAGTGGGGAGAGCACTTAGAGTTGTGAACAAGAAAAAGGAAAATGTGAAATCACTTAAAATTGTTTTATATTAGTATGGACAAACGTTAAGCTCTTTTCTTAATATGCAGGTTCTCCCTCGCCATATAGTTGCTGATGTCATCAATATTATAAAATTATATGTTAATTTAATGTTGTTTTAAAATATCTGAAGGCATCAGAAATGTTATCTCAAATTGTATTATCGGTCTTGAAATGGGCTTCACTTCTAGAACCATTCGTTTTTTTTCTCATTGACTTTTAAAATTTGTTTGTTTTCATAGAATATCATTGGGATAGTCAGGCCTAGTGGAATCTCAGATTCACACCCCAAATCACAAACATTTAAGAACTGTTTCCATTCAACACCCCATCTAGATGTTCCCAGCTATGATGTGAAACAGACGGGGATTCTGCTCCATCCTCGCAAGGCGCCCTGCCCTCTCCCTCCGCTCTGGGAAGGGACCAGAGTCCCTGGGGTCACAGCCCTTCCTCGCTCAGGATCTGTCAGCACTTGGCTTCTCCATGAGAAACTCCTAAACTCTCCGGTCCTTGCCTCCTGTGACCGTGAGGCCTCCTAACAGCCTGGGTTTGTGGAAGCTTCTGGGGTGTGGGCTTCAAGGCACTTCAGCAACACGTGGCATTTGCAGGGTCCAGAGGTGCAGATTTACTTCTTTATTTCCTAC
Source organism: Diceros bicornis minor (assembly GCF_020826845.1). Classification (NCBI taxonomy): domain Eukaryota; kingdom Metazoa; phylum Chordata; class Mammalia; order Perissodactyla; family Rhinocerotidae; genus Diceros; species Diceros bicornis. Next base: position 64,977,505 of record NC_080755.1, read on the forward strand.
TGCTTAAGCCTTGTGGCTTCCAGAAAGCCTTTATTTAAAATAAATACAGAAAAGATGTGTTACACTGTGAGTTACAATACAATGCAATCATCCATTAAGTACCAAACTCTGTTCAAACAAAGTTCATGGAGGGACTGACAAATTGACAAAAGCGAGGAAATTCAGAGCGGAGGGGCTGCCACTCAACCCGGGGGTCTCCCTGTCGTGCGGGGCGTGCCAGGGGAAAGCAGGCCAACAGAAAGGACCGCACAGATTTTTTGTTTTTTTTCCATCTAGTGTGCTTCTGAGTTATAATACCTTGGTAAATTGAAGGAATTGGTAAAAATAAAGGAATCCTTAAAATGAAGTAATTTTCTATATGTCCCTTTTTTCCAGAAGATAAATTACCCCATACTTGCAGAGTGGAAAAACAATATTCCACTTCCAACCCCTCCCCCATACCTCTTTTTTTTTTTTTTTTTTTTAATGCAATTGAGCTTATCCAGTTGTTTATACTGGGACTTCACCTAGATGGAGCAGAGAAGGATCTTTTAGGCAAACTGATAATAAACTTCAATGCTAAATCTTGTATTCTTTAGGAAAACTATTAAAACATGATTTTTACTAATATTTCCAATCGTAGAAAACATTCCTTTAGAACAGCACAAAAGAGCCTAACGGAAAAAAAAGTGTATTTGTGAAGTATCACATAGATAACCATTAAATTACTCTTGCCTCTTCAAAGCCAGGAAATTTCATCTTATTTTTAGAGGCAAAGGTGTGCTCACATGTGCCCCCATATTGAAAGTTTTGATGAAACTTTCTTTCAATCACCCACAACACAAAAAGAATTTCAAAAACTCAGCTCTGCGCTAGAAGAACCTGTAACAATGCTATTTCCAGTGACCACCGTCTTTTGCTTCCCCTATTCCTGTTATTGTACAATATCACCTCACTCTTCCTTGTGTGCAAGATCACAGGGAGGCTAACTGCAAATCTCCTGCTCACTTCAGCACCTGTCTGGTCCCGATTAAGCAAACAGGGAGTAAACGTGGATATCTGTACAAGGGGACTGTAGGAAGGCTGGGTATCTAACCCTCTGAGAAAAAATAGAGAAACCAAGTAAAAAAAGAGATTTTGTCCGGTGATACCACACCAAACAATTATTTCCAAAATGCAAGGGGAGTTCCGTCTGTATCAGTCGTGTCCACGTTAGGATGGAGCCATAAAAGCCACACAAATACTTCTCTCTTTTGTGTGTGGAGATTCCTATTTATCACTCAAAGATAACATGTAGAGAATGCCGTAGATATGAAGGGTAGGGACAGTGAATTATAGGTAATTATTTACAAGTCAAAAAACCCCACAATAACATGAGTGCAGTGATTGTGAAATGTCTCATCTCCCAGTGACCAAGGCACTGTTGTTCGTGTGAGTCTCTGTGTTCTCACCAGCTGTGATCAGAACAGATGACCATTATATTCCTTCTGAAATAGGAGTGTAGAGGGTTTGTCTTATGGAATTATAATAATTGCACACACTATATTTTTAAGTGTTCTCATTTATTTTATTTTAATTCTGCTCACAACAGCAAAGTGAAAGGGCTCAGAATTATTAACTCTATTTAAAAGTTTAAAACTTATAGCAAAGTTGTTATGTTTCCTATGTGCTACAGTCAATTAGAAGCCAAATCATTTTAATTCATGTAATGTTTTTAAGAATTATGTGTCTCAGAGCACAATTCTTACAATTCATTTGCCCCATGTACTACAAGGAGCTTTCCTTCTGTTGGTGTGTTTCACACTGCTCTATTATGAAATTTTAAGGCAGAACAATGTCATTGTTCTATTCTGTATAATTTCTAAATTCCCTGATACAGATACTGAGAAAGTTTAATAAAAATGATGATTCTCTCTATAGCCAAGATTTTCTTGCAAAATGTAGCAATTGGTGATGAACTGCAAATTTGGGATAATTCCCGCATAGACTCAACTTTATCAACCGGCGTCAATTGCATGTGTGATTATAACTTTAGCAGTCATCTAAAAAATGAATAATATTAAACAATATTTAAGAGGCTAAAGGAACACAAGGAAAATCTGGTTTTAAAACACACATAGTATTAGTAAAACCACATGCAAGTCATAAAGCCTAAAATATCAATTTGGAATCATGGCATTTAATGTTATCACAATGATAATAATATATTAAACACACAAGATGGGAAGAGATAGTCATTCATTCATTCAACTAATACCTACTGAATTAATATTTGTTGTGTGGTATTGCACTATGCCCTGAGTCTTCAGCCAGGACAGTTTTCTGGCTACAAGGTGTTTATGTTGGCATAGATGTTGCTCCATGCAAGAAGTCTGCCGAGCTTTCGATCTTGATAGAAACCATGCACATGTTCCCATGGCACTCTGTCGTTGCCCCTCTCTTCCTGGTTAAAGCATTTGTGGCGGGCTCTGTTGGTTACACACCCAACAATCACTCAGCCTCCATCCTAAGTGCCGTCCAACTTGTGCACGGCCAATGGCTGCAGGAAAGTGGAGAGCAGCCCCCGCCCCCAAAAGAGGGAGCTGAGGTTGGTCTAAGCCAATATGGCAGTCCCACTCCCCTGCCAGTGTGTGGTTTAGATACAACCAGGTGTTGCAATTCTGGCAGTGGGACACGATGGGGAGTTTGCTGGGGTGGGGGTGGGAGTGGGGGTGGGGGGCTTCCATCAAAAGGTCTTCTTGTAGATAAAAGGAATCAGAGGTGGAGAAATGGTTCTCTTCCTTGTCCTGGAGGGCAGTCACCTGGAGCAGTGGTAGCTTGGGGCAGTGACACCAGAGGCCACCTTCTACCCCGGAGGAGCGGGAAGCCACTGGTGCCACCAATTTGGGGGCAGATGCCCTGTCCTGAGACTTAGACAAATTTTCCTTTTTGTTTTAGCCACTGGAGTCAGAGATTTCTGTTTCTTTTAGTTAAAGCAAGCTACATCTGTTTTTGAAAATGTTGTTTGCTCTGCAAGCTCCCTCCCACAGTGGGCTCCACTGTGAGTCCACTGAGTGGCCAAGCATGTGCCCAGGTCAGAACACCAAGGGCCACAGAGGCTGTGGCAAGAAGGTAGACTTGACCACAAGGGCCACTGGTGGCCACAGAGGGGTTTTAGACAAGAGAAGGGCACGATCAGACAAGTTTTTAAAGACTGCTTTGGCTTCAGGGAGGAGAGAGGTTTAAGAGAAATCAGTTAAGAGGTGAGACACCGCTGAAGCTGAAGATCAAAACCCTGAGGTTTCTCAGGGCCTTGCGCAAGAGAGGAGGACCCTGAAGGAGACTGAGAGGAGCCGGGAAGGGCAGAAGGGAGTGCTGTCATGAGGTGAGGGAGAAATTCGTCTGAAGAGGAAAGTGGCCAAGGGTGTTGGACGCTTAGTGCACCCGTGCCTTCAGGAGAGCAGCTTCAGCGGAAATGCTGGGCAGAGCCAGACTGCAGGCGCGGGGAAAGGTGGGGGGCGGATTAGCCTGCGCTTCAGTCCCTGCCTGGAAGCGTCCTGGGGACAAGACAGAGGTCTTCCCATCATCGCTGTTTGTCTGGAGGTGGGATAGAGGGGAGCATGTTTAACACGGATGCGAAGGTGTCAGAAGAAATGAAGACAGAAGGTTCTGGGGAATGGCAGCCAGACCTCTCGGACAACACCCCCGGCTGTTTCTGCTCCGGCTGGTGGAGCCCTTGACCGGCCACAGCCTGCAAATATGTTGATGCTCAGAGTGTGAGTTAGTGAACGTCTAGGGAGCACCAGCGATGTCCATGCGAGCTGGGCCGCCACCGCAAGCAGGGCATTGACTGCACCTGTGACTGAAAGGCCTGCGTGAGCTCTGCAGTCAAAAGGAACTCGCCTTTGCTCTTAGGGGACCTGTCCCCGCAGCCGCGCTCCTGTCCTTCCAGGCCCAAGACCCATCTTGATGCTCATTCTCACCATTAGATCTCGCTTTGTGAAGACTGGCTTCCTCACTTGTGAAAATCCCCTCAAAATGTAGACCTGGAGCTTTACATTTTCTTCTTGCCAAGTGTTAACAAACCTCAGGGCCTGGAATTTTTCTCCTGAACCCCAGACTAAAGGAAATTGGAAATAAAAAAATAAATTAAAAAGAAGACAAAGGATAGAAGAAGCAGGGGTGAGTAAAGAAACCAGGAAAATGTATTAGTACATTTATTTATTATTATTTTTTTAACAAGGAACTTTTAAAAAAATTTTGGTGGGAAATTGTATGTTTGTTTTTAATCGAAGTATAATTGACATCGCTGCATTTAAATTAATGTCGGCTGTAAAAAATATAACAATAATTATCAGAATAATAATCCTCCCAAATCTCAAGACTAGAGGAGACAGAAAAAAGCAAGGTAAGATTTTTGTTTGTGTTGGGTGGAAAAAAGAGAAGTTTATTAATAGCGGATATTGACAGAAAGAAAGGTTCAATATATGTGTTCAGAAATTATGAGTAACAACTAGAAAAGAAGTAAGAAGAAGGAAAATTTCTTAAAACTAACAAAAACTTGGAGAAAGCATGGTAAATAGAAAATACACAATGCAGAATGAGTTAAAACATTTGGGAAATAAATGAAATATAATGAAAATAAATGAGGAGTGAGATGCTAAGATTGGGTTTAAAATCCGGTGATATGCTGTTCACCAGAGACAACCCTGACACACAAGAAGGTTAAGTACAAAAGGATGGACGTCAGGCAAATATTAATAAAACAATTAAATGTAATAATAGAAACAACAGACAAAATCAAATTCATGATGAAAAGAAACTGAGAAAAGTTACAAGAAGTTATTCAAACTGATAAAACTTACAAGAATATTAAAGTCAGAGACATTTAAGTACCTAACACTGTAGCTTCAAAACATATGAAGCAAGCACTAATAAATATTAAGAAAAAATGGAGAAGTCATCATTATGTTAAGGGACTTAGCAGACATCTAACAGAAATCATGGGTTAAGCAAACAAAAATAGTCGTAAATAACGCAATTATTAAAGTTAAGCTAATAACATATGGAATACTATAGCTAATGAAGAGAGAATATAGTCTCTTTGCAAACAAGTATGAGGCAATCATTGCAAAAAAAAAAAGTCACAAGGAACTACTGATAAATTCCAAAGTGCAGAAATCATAAAGGCATTATTCTGAGCCACAGTGCAAACAACCAGAAATTAACAACACAAGGATAGCCAACCACCTACTGGAAAAACAGTAATAAAAACTGAACAAAAATTTAAAACACCTTATATTTTAAAATATCTTCTATAACTACAAATTTAAAGATATTAAGAGAAAACCCAATCAGAAATTACAAACTATTTAGAGAAAAAGAAATGAGGAATCTACATATCAAATATGTGGATGTTGTCAAAGTGGGGTGAAACCACAGGGAAGGAGTCTTAAATAGGAATACATTTATTATAAAATACGTGAACTAAGGCTGCAACTCAGGAAGTTATCAAAGGAAAAGGAAATAGGGGCCGGCCCCGTGGCACAGCAGTTAAGTGTGAACGCTCTCCTTCTGGTGGCCCGGGGTTCACCGGTTCAGATCCTGAGGGCACACTGACTCACCCCTTGTTAAGCCATGCTGTGGCGGCGTCCCACATAAAATAGAGGAAGATGGGCACTGATGTTAGCCCAGGGCCAATCTTCCTCAGCAAAAAGAGGAGGATTGGCATCGAATATTAGCTCAGGGCGGATCTTCCTCATAAAAAAAAAAGAAAAATGAAATAAAATCAATCCAAAGAAAGGAGAAGAAAGAAATCAGTAAAAGTCAAACACAATTTAATGAAGTAGATAAAAATGCTAATAATTGAGTTGGACAATAAAAATAAAAAAATCAATAATCAGATAAACTTTGCCAAGTCTAACCAAGAGACAAAAAGAGGACACACATAATCAACCATTAAAAATAAATGATATGAAAATATTTTTAAAATTATAAAAGAATAACATGTATATATCAATAAATTTAACAATCCAAAAGAAATAAATTTTTCTAAAATTTTTTTCCAAAGTTGACGTGAAGAATAAGTAGCAACCTTATAGATGAAGAATTACAGAAAAATTTGAAAATAAATTAGATCTTTGATTTAAAAAAGCACCAGATTAAATGTTTTTATGGAGTTGGGTCATTTAACATTTTTAATTTTTTAATTACAGAAGTAATACATGTTCATTTAAAATAATTCAAAGAGATGTGAGTATATAAAGTAAAAAGAGAGTATCTCCTATCCCCTCCCTTTATCCTAATTCCAATACCTGGGAGTAACTCCTATTAACTATGGACCTTTCACTACAAACAGGCAAATATATATACACATATATATATATAAAATTTACAAAAAAGGGATCTTGTAACACATATTGTTCTACAACTTACTTTTTCACCTCAACCACATGTGATGACATCATTCCATGTAAAAAATATGACAGATGCATAGTGTTCTATTGTATGGATGTACCATAATACCTTGCAGAATAATTAGGTTTAGTTTTCCCTTGCTTCAAAGAAATAAACATCTATAGGCAATATTTTAACAACATGGAAAAATACTTTCCACCATACTGTGTGGGAAAAAGTCTTCAAACGAAACTAGAGAACAAGGTACTTCTGCTAGCGTCCCACCAGCGCTGAGGAAATGGTCAGTTCTAGAGTGATTGAATAATAATGAAAACTGAGGTCTGGGGTATAAACTTCCCAGGTCCAGATTAGCCTGACCATTTAAAAAAATATATGAAGATCAAAGAAAAACCACCTTTTTTTTCTGTACAAAGACTTGCTAATCGTGTTGATCCTCAGAGTCAGGGCCACCCTGCAGCTTCTGCTGAAGGGAATTAGGCACATTCTCTCACCCAAGCGTCTTCCATGATGCTGGAAGTTCAGCTGTTGACAGGTGTTCACTTAATCCTTCTAGGTGTCCCATTTCCCTGAAGTAACTCACTGAAGTGAAAATACTCACTGAGTGTCAGCCCAGATCTTGATTAGCCATGATCACTTTATGAGGCTGTGGGCAAAGAACTGGAAGGATACAATGTGGAAAAGAAAGATACCAAAAATGGAAAGTCAGAATGAATCAAAGATCACCCTGCTTAAACTACAAGGACTCTGTCAGTCTGCCTATGGGAGGTTGTGAATAGCATAGTCATGGGTTCTAGAAAAGCTAAGATTGAGACCAATTAAGAGACTAATTAATTCAGTGTCATGTTTCCTACATTGTCTTTGCAATACCCCAGGTTGATTACAAGGGATGTAAATAGTGTGTGGCACACTGTAGCACTGTTCCTACTTCAGGTCTACACTCTCTTTCTTTAGCGTTTCATTAGAATCATCTAAAAGTCATGCTTCTCTGCTTTGTATTAAAAATGACAGGGTCTTTTCAATAAATGATGGTGGGACAATTGGATATGCACATGTAAAAGAAAGAAGTTGGACCCCTTCCTCACAGCATACCCCAAAATTAATTCAAAATGAGTCATTGACCTAAATGTACATGCTAAAACTATAAAATTCTTAGAACAAAATAAGTAGTAAATGATCATAAACTTGGGTTAGGCAAAGCCTTCTTAGATATGACACCAAAAGCACGAAAGAAAACAAGTAAATTAGATTCAATTAAAATGAAAAACTTCTGTGCTTAAAGGATGCCATCAAGAAAGTGAAAAGAACTCACAGAATGGGAGAAAATATTTGCAAATCATGTATCATATCTGATACAGGACATGTATCCAGTATATACAAAGAACTCTTATAATTCAATAATTTAAAGACAACCCAATTTAAAAATCAGCAAAGAATCTGACTAAATATTTCTTCAAAGAAGATATGCAAATGACCAATAAGCACATGAAAAATGCTCAACATCATTAGGTATTAGGGAAAAGCAGATCAAAACCATAGTGAGATACCACTTCATACCCACCAGGATGGCTAGAAACAAAAGACAAATAATATGTGTTGACAAGGATGTGGTAAAATCCTCATACACCACTGGTCGGGGTGTAAAATGGTATGGCCACTTTGGAAAACAGTCAGGCAGTTCTTCAAAAGGTTAAACATAGAGTTACCATATGACCAAGCAATTCCACTCCCGGGTAGACACCCACGAGAAATGAAAACACATGTCCACACAAGAACCTGCACAGGAACCTTTGTAGCAGCATCATGCACAATAGCCAGGAGCTGGACACAACCAAATGTCCATCCACTGATGAATGGATAAACAGCACGTGGTCTATGCACACCGTGGAACACTATCATAAAAAGGAAGGAAGAACCGTAACATGCTACCATGTGGGTGAACCTCTGAGGACAGCATGCTGAGTAAGGGAAGCCCGGCACAAAAGGCCACATATTGTATGCTTCCATTTACACGAAATCTCCGGACCAGGCAAATCCACAGAGACAGAAGGTAGATCAGTGGTTGCCAGGGACTGGGGAACTTTCGGGAAAGTGGGGAGCAACTGCTAATGGATTTGGGGTGAGAAGAATGTTTTGGTCCTAGATGGAGGTGATGGTTGCATGACATTGTGTATTTGCTAAAAGCCATCGAATTGTACAATTTGAATAGATGAGTTGTATGGTATGTGAATTATATCTCAACAAAGCTGTTTTAAAGAAAGTGGCAAGGTCAATACCAATGATCTTCATCTGTCATGTACAACAAGGGTATTTAATAGCCTGAAAGACAAGGCATCTTCCTAAGTATTACCGTTACATTACCAGTTATTTTTTCTTAAGTGTGCCCAACTTCCCCAGTCTTCTGATCATTTAGAGAAGAACCTTGGTCACAGTTGTGAAGAGTGACAGCATGGCATCTGGAGAAGAAAGACAGAAGGAGTGGCTTCTTATCTTGACTTTGCCATGACTAGCTGTGTGACCTTTGGCAAGTCACTTAACTTCTCTGGGTTTTAGATAGCTCACCTGAAAAATAAAAGACCAGAGCTACATAAATCCTTCCACATTAGAATTCTATGATCCAGACTTAAAATGGCATATGTAAACATAAACATTATTATGAAAACAAAACACGTTGTATCTATTTCTTTAAATATGTAACAAAAAGTAAATTGTGGCTGTCTCATCTTTTACCCTCATATGTTTCTCAACTCTTCCATTACACAAGCATACTTAATTTTATACTTGAAAACACCCTTTTTTAAAAAAGGGTTGTATTGCATAGGTTAAAATGTGATGACTCGATTGAAACACAAGTCTGTTAAATCTATAAATACGGATGCAAGACATTTGTAATTTTCCAGTGATGAGTGGAGATATCTGAAACCCCTTGGTGTTTTTAAAGTTGGAATTCTTCTATGCAGAATTAAGTTCTCTTTGTTTAAACGTTTTCTTGGTTTTTAAATGGAATATAGACCTTGGCACATAGCTCTGATTCTCATAATGTCTGTGCCTGTGCTAACTTAATTTCCACAGGCACCGAGGGAGAGAGGGGCCTCCAGAGCATCTTCTCCAATAAAAAGGAGTAGTCAGAAAAACGCTTGATCCTAGTTTCACATGCAAACGTTGGTTACTTAACAATAGGTCTGCACTAATCACCAGTTGAAAGCTGTGGTAAAATAGTTTACAATATCCATCAGTAATGTTCCTACGAAGGAAGTAATAAAACAGGGAAGACCTCCTTTTGGTTTAGATTTCTAAACCAGGAAACTATGATCTACACAAGGCAAGAGCACTTTAATTCAATGGAGAAGGTATTCTTTAACCAAAGTATTTTTAGTGTGTACTTTTGAAGTGACGTTGTGCCTCTATGAGCTTGAAAACAATTGTGTGTATTTTAAGAATGAATGATAATACATTTGAAGATCTAAAAGTTGTTCAACATGGCCAGTGTCACGGTGGATTTGGGGGGACATCAAACATCCACCCACATGTGCCTCCCTGCGTTTGCTTATTATGATTGGGAAACTGATCCAGAGGTCATAGTGAACCTCAGAACACCATGAGCAATGAAGCCACAAGTGGCTTTTCCTCTGGAAGACAAACAGCCCCCTGCAACATGAAGGAGCCCAGGATAAACACTGGTTGCTTGCCTGTTAGGGTGTGTAGTTAGAAACAGTCACTGCTATAAGGGTGTCCTTGTGTTCCCTAATTATTTCTGCAACTCAGAACGCATAGAGATGGGATGGGGAAATGAAGAAATGCACGTGTGACATCAAGAGCACCACGTTTGCCTGGCTTCTTCACTGTCTTTGTTATTTAAATATCCCGGTGTGTGAGTATGAAGACAGGAAGTGAGTTACACAGACCTCACAACAACATCAGTATTGAGTTTCAGATAAGCAGATCTGCCTGTGCTTAGGGAGCTGATATGTATTTAGTTTTTTGAAAACGCTAAAAAGTACTACATTTTCTCTGGGAAAAACATTTTCAATATTTCAAAAGGAGCTTTGACAGGACAGCATAAATATTCTCCAGTTAATAATTGCCACTTGGGCCTGTAACAGCTGACCTTAAGTATTTAGCTTTGTGCTTTATTGGTGTTTCTTTCAAAACACTAAAATCTTGTCTTCGACGGTGAGAGAGAGGTGGAATAAAGGAACAACACGCAGGGCACTGAGCATGGTCTCTGCCTGGCTCTCCTGGGCTTGCACGCTGATCAGAATCGGAGCAGACAAGGAGAGATCCTCTTACTTGATCCTCCCACGGCCCCGGCCCTCCTGCCCACATGGCCCTGGTGTGGGAGCGGCTTCCCGGGGCACAGTACCCTAGACCCCGAGAGAGAACTGCTGAGAAAAGCTCCTTCCTCTTTGAGTTAGAATCCAAATAGCTCCTACCTGAGTCTTTTTTTGTTTTTCTATTTCAATGTACTTGGTTGTATTTTGGATTTAAGATTTTAGAAATCTATACATTTTCCTAAATTGAGGAATATAAAAGAATTTTGGTTCAGAGAACAAAACATGTTAGTAACACCTACAGAATTTAGCTTCTCAAGTCTCACGTGTTAATAAGATGAACGAGATGAAATGTAGTAAAATGGCATGGGTTTTTTTTTTTTTTTGGATTATAAAGTTATTAATTTTATTGACACAAAATTTAAAATGATATTCTCAATTTACAATATAGTAAAGCAGCTCTTTTCATTGTCCCAAATGAAAACTTAAACTCGAGAATAGGAAGTGGAGAGGAGTTGGAAGGAGAGCTTTTACGAGTTTCCATGAGTTTCTGAGCTGCTGTGATCTCGGAGTGAAGAATGAGCCCTCACTGCCCTCCCCGCCCCCGCCTTCCAGTGGGCTCAGGAGATGGTTCCACTTTCTGCTGCTAAAATGAGCGCAGCCTCGTTACGCGTTATGTGTTATCTCTGCAACCACTTCAGCGTGATAAATAGCTGTGTCCCCCCTACTTTAACACAGTGAATGTAACTTAAGCTTAAAGAAATAACTAACACATTTTCTTTAAAGTTTCTCTTAGATCACAAAATTCTGATGAAATTTTAAAAACATAAAATCAAATGTTTGGGGGGAAATTTGCTACATTTTGCTATCATGTTTTCCGGATGACAATTTGCCTTTAGCACATAATTAGTTTGTTAACAAACTTTATTTAAGAACTGCCACATTTTAAAACTCATTTTAGGATTTGTGAGAGATCCAAATGTACTATTTCAGAACAAAATCAACAACCTAATTTCTTGTCACTGGTTCAGCCTTATTCTTCCTTTACTTTTTTTGTTACAGTGTATGAAGATTGCTATTTTGAAAGCTGTGTGCACATTTATGAACAACTCATCTTGAATAGCTATTTGTATGAAACGTAAACTTAATAAGCTTGGGAAAGCATTGTCCCGTATTTGGATGGCAAGTGGCCCGCCCCTTTCAAGTGGCATTAGCGAATCCCAGCTTTAAAAGCTTAATGAACGGGCACATAATGCTCAGTAGGCAGTCTTGTTAGAAACTACAATTTGGTCTAAAGACAGCTTTTTTATTTATTTGATTTGCCGATTTCTCAGAATTAGGTAAACTGTTGCTGGTCATATTGATTTATGTTAGAATCACTTGCAAACATCATTTGGCGGGCTTTTAGGTGTCTTAGCTTGATCTCTGGTTCTGGATTTTCTCAAACATTGAGAAAAACAAATCAATGGTCCTTTGGCACTTAAAGCCTTATCTTAATTTCACTTCAATAACGTGGAACTCCCGACACACATTGCAACAGTATAATAGGTGTGTATACACATATATGTGTAGATTTTATATTTATATCTATAATTGGATTTTAATAACATTCTCTCCCAGTTATGACTCTACTTTGGTTACAGTTTGTTCTAGGACTCCCTTAGTCTTACTGTGAGAACAACTTGATCCTTCAAGTACTATTTAATGGCCTTGAGGTTTGATACAGAGACTAGTCTTATGTTCATGCATGGACTTTGCAGCAGAACGCAGTCTAGTTTATCCCTACACTGTCAAGCTCCCTGGGTAATAACTCCTGACATTTGTGAGGTTAAAATATAGGATTAATGATCAGCTTTTAATGTGCAAATCAAGTATTCAGTGTAAGAGTAGCTGGCTTTCCTTTTACCCATCTCATTTAACCCAAATTCTCTGTTGAAATAAGCAGTGCAGGCTGAGTTGTCTCCACCTCGAATGACTCTGGTCGTGTAAGGATGACGGTTCTAACTAGCTTTTGGGGGAAAAATAGGAAATTACAAGAAAGCCTACTTGGAAAAGTGGCCTGTTTGTAGTTCCACTGAAACGCCGTCCAGACTTCAGAGAAGTTAATGATTAACTTTGAAAACTGCAAGGCCCGAATCTCAGCCTGAAACGGACGAAAGCTGAGCCGGGGGTCTGAGTCCCCGCTGCTAGCCGTCGGGCCCCCCATCTAACGTGGGAGCAGAGGGGCATCACTGGCTTCCACGTCCCAGGAAGAAAAGACTGTCTTCTCTGGTTCTAAGGCTGGAAAAGGTGCTCTCCCCTGAAAACCTCAGCATAGCTGGCTGCCGCCTTAAACCGCTTGACAGCATTCTTTGTCAGTAGATGTTAACAATTAGAAAATAGTTTTCATTCATGGCAACCTATTAAGAGACCACTTATGTTTGCCAAATTATATGGTATAAAAACTATTCTTTTGTAACTGGAAAAAGCATTTTAAACTATAATGCTAAAAGGAGCTGTGTGTCTATCGTCTCTGCCACAAGAGAGGACGTTTATTTTGCAAACGGTATCTGCATTGCAGTGACAAGTTTCACGGCTGATGTATCTCCTGCTAAATCAAGTCCCTTTCTTTCTTGAAAAAAATTATTTGCCATTTTAAAATAGCCTCCTTCCTGCCATTTTGGCAGGTTTTAGGTTTCTTTGGCCTATTTATGTATTATAATGCACACGTTGATTCACAAGGCTTTCTTCTTCATGGCTACATTGTTTGAAATGACTTCCTTGGTCTCGGTACCATGGGTTTACTGGCACTTCCATCCCGGGGACAACAGCACGCGAGGAGGCCTTCACGAACCGCGTACTGTGTGTGCACACACCTCTCACACTTGCAAGGAGGACAGCAGTCGTGACACACACACTAGCGTGAACACACCCCACATTTCAGCCAGTAAGGTCTCTCGGTCATTCTTTGTAGCACAGTGTACAGGCCGACAGGGAAAGGACAATCAGACTACTGGGGACTTTGGTGGTAACAAACTGCTTCTAAACAGCTCCCAGGGGATTTCTTTTGTTATTTCAATAACAATGCCAATTTAAATGGATACCACTGATTTCTAAGAATCCAAAGCAATATATAGTTAATAGCCTTTGAGAAACGTAAGCCACATATAAATTAACCTCACCGATTCTCTTGTCAGGGTGTTTTGATATCCAGTCATGGGAGGCAGAGGTTTCACAGAAGCATGTTTTTAAATTAATATGGTATTCACTGGGAGTGACATCAGCTTATTAACACTAAGACACACATGTCAATCTTCAAACAGCGTCCTTGCGTGTAACCAGTAGACCCCAGGGAGTTTCTGCACAAAGACTGACTCTATTTTTGGGGAACGTTCAGCCAGAGTTCTGTGTAGGCTGATGAATGGGGTGGGGAATTTTGGGGGAAGTGGGGGGAAGAGGGGCTGAGCCCAGGCAGTTTGGGTGAATCCCGTGGTGCATAAAAGGCAGGTTTCTCTTCAGCGTGGCGGGCCTGTGGCCTTTCATGCTGAGCAGGGCGCCTTTCCGCTCGCAGAGCTGCTCCTGACCTCAGTGGGGATGGTGTGCAGACTCAGCAGTGGGTACGCGCTCCTGCCCAGTGGGCAGGACATTTGTGTGTTCCTTTCTCCACCTGTTGTGAAATGGAGCAAAGCTCACCATTCCTCGCATACTCGTCTGTGAACACTGATAGGATGGGCCAAATCCAGGAGGCAACGGCACACATAAAATGCCCACCAGAAATCCGTATTCCTGTTATTGAGATCACTTAAGAATTATGTTATTGACAGTAACACAAACAATTATTTCATAAGGGCCATATGACAGAAAGGGCAAAGATTATGGCATATCCATTTTCTTAACCTATAGTCTTTTCTGTAATACATATCTTATATGAGAAAACTAAGAGTAGAGATGGGGCTTTCCTAGTTGCTAGGAATCAGGTGTTTGAATTGTGTAGATGAATATTTGTCAAATATCAGTAATTTCAATTACCCTGTCTGCATCTCTCTTCTCCCCAAAATCCCCAACTGATGACCACCTGCACTAATATTATGATATGTCATCAAGACCATGCAGAGAAGTCTCTGTTGAGGTTTCCTTTCTTTCATAAATAGATCTCCAGGCATGTCAGTTCTGTACCCTCAAGAGCTCTGAAATGAATTGAGGGAAGTTGGTATATTAAGAAGGCCATTTCCCTCAGAAAATAGCCAGGTTTGACATCTGGGATGAGGATCTTGATCAGGACAAACCGATGAAGTCTTCACACCGAGAGGGAAAGACTTGCTTGAAAGAGTGAACTAACCATGTTAAATTTGGAAAAGCATAATTAAGTTGACTTTAGCATTTTTTTAAACTGTAATTCCTGTTACCTGGAAACAACTTCTAAGGGAAGTTAAAATCACTTTAGTTCTTTAAAACAAAAGTGGAAATTGGGGGTAAAAAACAATGTTCAAGTTTGAGAAGAATTGGTGTCAAAAAAAACTCTCTATGACTTTTTAAAATAAATATGAAGAATATTCAGTGATTGTCAAGATTAACTGGCCAATTAATATTATTTTAAAAAGTCATTGAAAAACCTGATGTAAGTCACCTAAACCTCTTCTGTCAGTGTTTTGTTGATGTTCGAGACAGCTTTGGGGTTTTCAAACCTTAAATCAAATAGAATTGAAAAGTTGATAAGAGCACAACAGTATGCACACATGTGACATGAAAGTGACAATTCACACAGAATTCGATGTTTTGCAAGAAAAGTGACTGAGACGTCACAAAAATTGGGCAAGATAGATATCATTTCCCAACCAACATCATAGTTCATATGTCAGACTATGATCAATTTATATTTACCAAAGTAATAAAATAAATGATTATTACTTAGATATTACCTGTAATTTTTGCATTCAGAAAATCTTTGTAGATTGCCAACCAAAAAAAGTCATCTTTAAATGAAAATGTCCATTTACTTCCCTATCAAATATTTATGCCTTCCAACTTTTTTTATGTCCCTTAGAGACTGATCAGTCTACCAAAATCAAATACATCATTAAAAAGAAATACAAATGAAAGACACAAATGATGTTGAGAAAAGCACAACTTAGAAGCTTGTTTATCTGATTCTCAGATGGTTGCATAGGGAGTTTTCTTATTTTAGAAACCACAGGAAAGAACCATGTATTAATTAATTTATTAATTCTGGAGAGAAATTGGCCCTTGAGTGGCTGTCTTACAGGGGTGGGGAAAGCCGGGTTCTGGTTCACCCCACACAGGACAACATGGAGCGTGCTCTAGAGCATAGCCACCGGCTTCTCACTGTGTCCTCACGGGGAGCTCTCAGCTGCCTGCTCTGTATCTTTATTCACCAAGAAGACTGTGATGTGGGGTTCAGGACAGCAATATTTTCACAAAAGGAACACTAAACCTTCCACATTTTCACCCACAACAGCTCGAATGTCGATTTGATCTGAGCCAAAGGCTGTGTGTTCCTGAAGAGTAACATGTCCACTGTGTCTTTAAAAGAACACCTGTGTCAGCCCCCCTCTGGTGTTTGCACTTTTACCTGTAATCTGATTGCGGATAGGAAAGCAGAACTCCAGTACCCCTCCCTGGCACCCTGGCACCAAGATCGTTTGTTTAGTTAGTAATTCTACCTAGCCCGACTTCTCCCATTCGCTGGAGTGGCTGAGCTGTCTACAGAGCTGCATCTCCATGGCAATGGAAAAACATGATGCTCTGGAGTCAGAGAGGGCCAGGGAGCCCCTGAAACCCTGCCCCCTCTCCGGCCTCGAGGGAGGGGCGGGGCTCATTTATATGTCTCGTTTAGGGATGTTGGGATTCAGAGATCAAAGAAGGTCAAAAGGGGACTGTTGGAATGGGAGATATTTATTGTGTTTAATATAAATACAAACGTGTCCAAGAAGAGAAACTGAAACCTTAAAAGGCATGTAGATTGCAGTTAGTAAATATAAATAACACATCTGAAGACCCACAGACTGCTGAAATTAACCTGCACTTTAGAAAGCTGTCTTAATAGAAATTGGGATAAACTAAGACAGTAACAATCTCCATTGAAATTGAAAATAGAAATCAGTTGAAAACATTGATTAAGATTTCTAACTACTCTTTAGAAGTGCTTTGTGATACCTTCTGGCTATAAAGGCTAAGGTTACCAAGTGCCCTTTAGAAATTTCTGGTTACACTTCTTAACTACATAGGTTTTGTTATTAAGAGCATTTGTTTCATACTATTAACCACACTGTTTACTTTGTGCCGTTAAACAGCATTAACTTGACACATTGTGGGATGGAGGCACAAGTGCCTGTTGGAGAAAGGGGCTTTGTGTTTGGGGGGTCCATTAGTGAAACAATAAATAAGCCTATAGCAAACCTGATATGATGGGAAATGACTTCTATTCAGTTAACTCAATTATTAGTGCTAATTGGGCCAGGTGAAGCATGGATAATTGAAATTCACAGATAATCCAAAAACCTCTATTTAACCAATAACTTCAAACTTCTTCCCCGTCAAATCAATTACCAGAGGAGCTAACAAGTAGAAAAAAATGGATTAAATTGAATTTCACCTCCCCAAAGATTACCACTATGATGTCTTCTTATTGATGAATTCAGAACAAGAGCCAAAGATTGACTATCTTCCAGAGACTAAATGACAGATAGTCCTCAACAATTAAGAAAGAAAAAACTATATTCCAAAAGTTTGTTTGCAAATCAGCTATTTGAAACTCGGAATGCTTTTTCTCCTAGAACAATGCGATTCACTGTGGTTAGGTTCCAAGGCCGCCCAGAGAAGCCGACCAGTGAAGCCGACCAGTAACCTAATGACATGGGAAATATATTTAGAATTCTAAGTCCTTTATCAATCCCGTTTGAGTCCTAAACCCTTATCCTCCAACCCCCAAATCTCTCTGAGCCCTAAACCTAAGTGTTTTTTGATTGAAGTAAAATTTGCATAACATAAAATTAACTATTTTATATTGTACAATTCAATGGCATTTAGTGCATTCACAATGTTGTGCAACCATCACCTCCATCTACTTTTAAAACATTTGCGTTGCCTCCCAAAGAAACCCCTTTTGGACCCATTAGTTCACTCCCTATTCTCCCATGCCCCCAGTCCCAGAAAATCACTGATCTATTTTCTGTCCATGGATTTGCCTGTTCTGGACATTTCATAAACACGGAATCGTACAACATGTGGTCCTTTGTGTTTGGCTTCTTTCACTAAGACAATATATTTAACATGATGTAGTGAACATGATGTAGTCTACACAGAAATCAAAATATAGTGATGTACACCAAAACTTATATAATTAATGTTATAAATCAATTTTACCTCAATAAAAAAACCAAACCAAAACAAAACAAAAAAAAAGCATAATAGGGCCGGCCCCGTGGCCTAGTGGTTAAGTTCAGCATGCTCCACTTTGGTGGCCCGGTTTGGTTCCCAGGCTCGGACCTACACTACTGGTCGGTGGCGATGCTGTGGTGACCCACATACAAAATAGAGGAAGACTGGCAACAGATGTTAGCTCAGGGTGAATCTTCCTTAGCAAAAATAAACCACGGGTAATATATTTAAGGCTCATCCATATGGTAGCATGTGTCAGTATTTCATTCCTTTTTATTGCCCAATAACATTCCATTGCATGCATGTACCACATTTTATTGATCCATCACCAGTTGATGGACACTTGGGTTGTTTCTGTTTTGTGGCTGTGTGACTAATGCCAATGTTATATCTAAGATTCCATCTTGATAGTCTCAGATCCGTGAGGAAATGGGAAGTGGAGTGGATGGAGAATGCACAGAAGAGTGGGAAGCAGGGCGCTCCTGTGGCAGAGGTGGAGAGGCTCTTATGCCCCAGCACTGGTGTCTGGGGCAGGTAGGGCCTCTCCAGTGAGACAGCTCAGGGGACATTTCTCAAGAAGTGTCACTAGTGAGTGGTCATCCAAGACAGAGACAACCATGGTGGAGGAAGGGGCGGGGGGATGCAGGAAGACTCGGACCTCTTCAGAGAGGAGAAGCAATTAAGGCCTGAGGAGGCCCTGTGGGAGCCCCACTGGGAACAGGTACCTCCCACACGTTAAATCTGTGCTGGGTCCTTGGACCAAGAGCAGAATTGGACTGACCCAGCAAGAAATCTGGTAAATATTCTCAGCGTGTGTCCCACTCTCCTGAAAACATACGTGCCAGGAGAGGTTTCTGTGGCAGCCACCAGTTTCAATACCAACTCCATTCAGCGGATAATTGTGTCACTCCAACCTGAGTGTCCCAATGCCCATAAAAACCACACTTCATGGCAAACTCCTCCTGCCTCAGAGCTCCAACCCCTCTGCAGTGGGCCCCATCCTCACTCTCTCTGCAGCCCACATCCTTGCCAGAATGGGAGAGGCTGGCCGCCATCACAGCACAGTTCAGAACTCCAAATCAAGGTCTTCCTTCGCTCTCATGGTGCCCATTTGGCATTTTTCAATAACTTCTGTTAGTCCATGTTCTTTATAATAAAACAGGATGAGTTACACAATTTCTGGTTGTGTAATTTGGTACATATCTATGTGCCTTATATGCATTGTGTGTGTGAATACACATATATACACATATATATGTATATATACATGAGTATATATATAATTTTATGGAACAACAGTTATATTTATCCCTGTTTGTTTATTCCATAAACTTCATAATAAATTCAATAAATAAAATTTGTCTAAAATCCAATCATACCCACACATTAACACTTAGTTTTTCCATATTTCCTTTCAGTTCTTGTCATAGAATATTAAAAGTTTTATATTTTGCCTTTTCCACTATTTCATCCCTTTTCTCAGTGTTTCATAATTTTGAAAAACATATACGGCAATGTTGTGCTTCGAGACTTTAAAGATGGGGTTGTTGCGGTAAAGATGATCCTTATGTGATCTGCTCAGTCAGGTACGGCGGCTATTTGTGGGTTTGTAAGGCTCCCCACTAGGCTGAGTTCCTCACAAGGTGATGTGCATATCACCTTTAGGCACTGCACAGAGCCTAGCATGCTGCCTGGCACAGGGAGACACCCAGCAGATGCTTGTTAGTCTGAATATGTTCAACTGCTTTATATAAAGTCAGATCATATATTTTCTTCTTTTTTCCTTTGGCACATTTCTTTTTTAAAAATTAAAAAAAAATTTATTGAGGCGAAATTTACATAACACAATTAACCACTTTAAAATGTATAATTCAGTGGTATTTAGTGTCTTATTCACAATGATGTACAACCACCAGTTCTCTCTAGTTTCAAACTTTGTCAAGACTCCATAAAAATACCCCCGTCCCACTCTCCCCTCCCCCAGGCCCTGGTAACCGCTAATATCTTTCTGTCTCTATGGATTTGCCTGTTCTGGACATATCCCATAGGAGGAATCATACAATCCACGTCCGTTTGTGTCTGGCTTCTTTCACAGAGCATAATTTGTCTAAGTATGTCAGGGACTGCACATTCATGTCCCCCTCAAATGCATGTATTGAAAGCTTAACCCCCAGTGTGATGGTGGTTGGAGATGGGGCCTTTGGGAGGTGATGAGGTCGTGAGGGTGGAGCCCTGGTGGGATCCCTGTCTTATGAAAGAGGAGGAGACACGCATCTCTCTCTCTGCCATGTGGGAACACAACGAGAAGATGGCCATCTGCAAGACAGGAAGTGGGCCCTCACTTGAGACTGGATCTGCTGGCACCTTGATCTTGGACTTCAGCCTCCAGAGCTATGAGAAATAAACGTCTGTTGTTTAAGCTTCCCTGTCCAGGGTACTTTGTTATTACCAAGTAGATTATTACCCAAGTAGATTAAGACAAGGTTCACCCAGGGAAGTGGTGTCGAGACCTGGGAGGAGTATGGATGTAGTTATCTTCAGTAACAAGGGTGATGATTATTTTATAAAATTCATAAATCTGTACTTGTGCCATAAGAAGGACAAAGCATGGATTATGAATTTCATAAAATAATCGTCACCCTTTGTTACTGAAGATAACTGTACATTCACACCTGCTCCCAGACCCCATACTGCTTCCTTGACAGCAAGGATCCTAAGCACTTTCACAGTGATGTTCTTTTTCCACCAAGAGATTTTATAGAAATTGAAGAATCTTTGGAAAATCTTGAAGAGCATGCAACAGTAACTATTTTCAATATTTTAGTGTATATATTTCTCATTTTTAGGTAAATATATACATATATATTTTTTTAAATAAAATTCAGCTCCCCATATATCATGAGGATTTTACAGCTTCTGAATTCTTTTTGATAGCCATAGAATAAAGCTATTTCAGTCTTATTTTCTTATTCTGGTGTCTGCACCAGAATGCCAAGCGCTTAATGGGGCATTGAGCGCTTTGAGGGTGTGGCTAGGTGTCTGCACCTTGTTTCTTCAAACCTCTACCTTCAACAAGTTCTGGTGGAAGACCGAGGACCTACCTCTGCGGCTGCAGCAGACCTGCTGTGCTCCAGCATTCCCATGATGGAATCGTCAGTGATGACGCTGGGATGCAGTTGGTGCTCCTAGAAAATCACAGGGGGTGGGCTGTTCTTCAAGGTTTGGTGGGTCAGGGACAGCCCTGAGTCCCACGGGGGTTCCTGGCTCTTTTGAGCACCCGCTGGGAGGTAATGACTCATGGGGTAACTGGCTGACACACTCAGGGTGAGCACAGGGCAGCCGTGAGACTGAGATCTGAGCAGGTGGACATCGAGGGCGTGTGAGGAGGCAAGGAATTCTCCTGTGCTGTTAGATCTGGTCTCTGGGTGAGGGCCCAGCAGGTGAGGCCACCGACATCAGGCATCTAGCAGGGCAGAACCGGGAAGAGGCAGGCCGAGGCCGACAGTAGTCATCCAAGTTTCATCCTTGAGGGACATTGCTTTTCATAGCCCAACATATATGGATTTGTTAGGATAAAGCCCTTTCCTCCAAGGACACAGAACAGCTTGGATACTGTTTTACATGAAGGCGGATGTTCACAGTTAGTTTATCGGAGGCAGCGGCAGGTAGTGGTGTGAAACACGGCCTCTGTTTTGGTGCCGGCTTGACCGTCTCTAGCTGTGGGAACTCGGGTGAGCTATTAACCCCACGGTACCCCAGTTTCTTCACCCGAAAATAGGGACAATGATGGTACCCACTTCCTAGGCGTGGTGTGAGGCTTAAATGAGTTAATACTTTTAAAGCATTTGGAACAATGCCAGACACAAAATAAGTGCTAAATAGAGGCTCATTAAAATGAATTTGGTTCAAAGATACATAACGAAGCACTCTGAAAAGCATCAGGAAAGGATATAATAATAACTCGATCTGTCATATTGGGAAAATTATTTTTTCCTGCCATTTCAGTTTATTTACCATAAACTGGGCATAAGAGCACAGTCACGGAAGCACGTGTGTGTATTTCATGGCATTCTTTAAAGAGTGTTATAATCTTCTTATAGAGGAGTTCTGGAGTTGGAAGGGGGCACTAAGAGGGCATTTGCTCCCTAAAAAGTTAGCAAAGGAGCTAAGCAGACCACAAGAGAGAAGACCTCAAGAAAAATCGTGTCTTATGATGCTAGTAGATCAAACAGAACTGTTCTTTGTTTTTTTTGTTTGTTTTTTTCCATTAGAAACTACATTCCGTGGAACTAATAAGCAATATTGCGAGTGGAAAAGGACATTTGTCCCCAAAACACATACTCTGTGGTGGCAAAAGGAAGACAGTCTCAAGTCACTTTCTGCCTGACCTGAGAAGGAGATGGCCCACACTGCGTGTCCAGTGGCTCAGGAGTCCGGCCCTTCTCCAAGCATCCCCTTCTTTCCTCGTGGTAACCACGTGCTCATGTGTACAGAAAGCAGGATGTTCTGTAGGACATTTCATAGCTTGCAGAGCCTGTTCCCTCCTATTCAAGTGGTGGTGTTCCAGAATGTACCTTCCGTTAATGGCAAACCATCATTGCTGGAGGCGCTAAGATTTCACATTGGGAAGAGCGCTGCTCTAGTCTTCGTTAACTCATGGAATACTATTTAATTGAATTCATTTATATACTAAAGATTCATAATATCTCCCAGGAAAATACAGATATCTAAATGAGTATTTACACACAAAAAACAATATTAAAATTTTATATAAAGCACCCCAAAATGGAGGTTTTTAGAGCAATCTCTGTGTCATCACATTGGCCATGGATATTAGTTTTGATTACTGGTTCACCTATGAAGGGTCCCTGCTGTGATGCAATCAATGTGGCATTTTAATTGGCATTATAGATGGAGCCATCTAGAATGGTTACTCGATAATGTTCAACAAAAATAACCCAAGCCAGTAAAAATTCAACAACTCACGCAGGACTTACCCAGTATCTACCAAGTGCTACGAGCACTTCCAGGGTGTGGGGACTCATAGTCAGTAAGAATAGTGTCCCTCTCTTATAGAGCTGGCCACCTGGGCGGGGAGACAGATGTCTGGACATGTACATTGGTCACGAGGAAAGTGACAAGTGATGATGTGAGGAGGTGACAGAAGCAGGAGTAGGATGGAGGCAGAGTCTCGCTGTCTGGGAGAGAAAGTGGTGGGAGAGCAGGTCAGGCAGCTCCTGTCCTGGTCCTGATGGTTACAGCTGTTAATGCGAATGGGATAACTGTCCCAATAGTGATACGAAGGCAGGCCGTGGGGGAGGGGGGCAGGCCAGAAAGGATTTGTTTCCCTGGCTCGGCAGACCAAGGGGAGGGAGGGGGAGGTGACAGCTGAGCAGAGATTTGATGGATGGCAGGGCTTTGTCAGGCAGAGGAGGGAAAAACTCCTATTCTCTCCCCTGGCCATCTCTTCCCCTTCTGTGCATTTCTCTTCTTTAGCCAACTTGCAGGCAGAGTTAATAACCAGCCAAGTTTGAGTGCTTCTTGTATGCCACACACTGTGCGTTATATACGTATCATTTCACTTAACCCTCAGATGTGCTTGGTAGGATTATTTTGAAATTTCGGTAAACTAGCCGCAAATCAAAATATTACCTGTTTAGTCTCCCATGTCTAGCCCCCACCTGCCAATAATGAGATACATTTACGTTCACTGTGGCCTTGCTTCTGTGTGAAGTTCTGTGCAACTTCAAGAAGTGCCCATTTTTTAGGATCGGCTTTAATATAGGCAGAAATATTTGAAAAATCAAGATGATTATAATAAAAAACAGCCTCATATAGGAACATTATACATTTATATGTCTGAGTGCAGATTTAGAGCACATATACAAATTAAATACGTTAATGTTATGTGGAACAAAATTTACCCACAACTTCCCCCTTTTCATCTTACTCATCTTCTAGGAACTACAGAATTATATAGCATATAATTTAGGAGTTGAATAGAAATAATAGCGAGTGAAGAAAGTAGTTCCAAAAATAAATAGATGGATCTGACACTTTCAGGGTATTTACAAGAATAGACTTTGTTAATTAAAAGTTTGACTTTTTACCATTTCGGTATTGTTGTTCTCTAAACACCGGAAGAGCAAAGTCAGAGTCTGCATTGACAGAGAAAAGCAATTTGCTTGAAAACCCTCTGAAAAGATGGTGTCCTCTACTTACACAGACCTAGTGGTTTCCGTGAAACTCCTGGACGATGGGCGTCATGGGGTCACATAATCAGTAGCACAGACAGACGTAAGCAGGTGAAATTTCTCCCAGAATGTGGTTGTCGTCTGCACGGGCGTCTTTGTTTTCTCTGAGTTTGGAGCAAGTTTTAAACACAGTGGAGATAGCCAGACAGCAAGGAACACCAAGCAGCAGAGAAGGTGTAACAGAACTCACTTCCTCAGTAGTCGAGCTGTCCAGGTATGATTTTTGCTTGATCTGATACACGGCTGCCAAGTCTGCAAAGTGAACTAAGTCAGAACCGTGTCCCAGCGGGGCACCTTCAGCTGCCAAAGACTTTGCCAGCAAATCCCCGAGTGCCTATCTCAGCCCGTTGGGTCCTGCCAGGCCTGGGAGACTCCCCTGCCCTGTGGGAGTCTGTGGTCCCGGACGCCCAGCTCCCCGCAGGGAAGGCCTCCTCTTGCCCAAGCCCAACCGCTTCTGCCTGGAGCGCCCTGTCCCCATGGCTCTCCGGAAGGTCCCTTTGTGTCACTCTGTCCCCTCCACACCTTCCTTCCTGCTGCACTGTCTGGACTAGTCTGTGGGTGATTCTCCCATCAGCTAATCTTTGCTTTTTGGAGGAGGCTGAGGGAGCGAGAAGAGAGCCTGGCTCCTCTCCTTAACCTGGGAGGAGACTTACCTTCCGGGGGGCGTGGGGGTGGAAGGGACAGCTCGAGATGGAGCTGAGGCAGTCAGACCGGTAAGGTGCTCTTTTCTTAAGTTGCGGGACAGACACAGGAGCCATTCTTTTATTCTTTTATCTCTATATCCATGTATATATATTCTTTTATATGTAAGAAACGTCTCAGAACAATTTGTAACATAAAAAGTTTCCAGTAACTCCTGGCTTCATCTAATGTCCTACTTTTCCCCGTATCCTACAAAGTTCTTCACTGAACAGACTTTGATGGTCTGTTTTCCTCCTTAAACTCCGGTCCACACGCAGAGCTGGGAGAGACAACAGCAGGTTGCAAAGCAGACGTGTGGGTCTGGTCCCATCACTCTGGGTTCGTGCTTGTCTGTCTGCCTGCATCCCGCGAGGATGCGGCGCCTCCTCGCACATCTCAGCTGGAGTCACAATCAGTGCAGGACACGGATCCCTGGGCCCACCCCACCGTTTCTGATTCGGCAGATCCGGGGCTGCCCGAGAATTTACTTTCCGTGCAGGTTTCCAGGCGATGCTGACCCTCCTGGTCCGCGGGTCGCACAGGGAGAGACACTGGTGCGGAGGAAAGGTCCGACCACGCTCTGACCAGAGTGACCTGGAGCTCCTCCGAGCGGGAAGGGCTGTGTGGGCGTGAAGGGGTGGGTAGGGGGCTCTCACTCAGGACTTCATAGACTCCTATATTTGAAATTTTCACAAGACTTAACAGACTTATAACTTAATAGAGTTCTTCTGTATTTGAATTTTTTTACGATGAGAATGTATTGCTTGAGAAATGGTATTTTTAATTATATATATTTTTTTCAAAAACGCAAATAATACTCTTACCTTCAAGGAGACTAATGATACTATCTGGGCTCTGAGCAATGTTCCTTCTTTTCCATTTCTCAGGTCCAAATAGATGACCTGGCTACATATTTGAGAAATTATAAATAATGATCATACGTGAACTTGAGTTAGTCTTTGATAATCAAAAAATGACAAAATTTAAAAAAGTTAACAAGCCAGTCTGGCACATTTTTTATGATATGCAATTGTTATCGGTTTGCCTGATAGTCAGGCAATGAAGGTAAGCAAAGTAGCTAACTAGTAGACGGCTTTTTCATTGCATAGCCCAAACAGTTGTTGTTATAGTTTTGCTTTCCCTTGATTCCCTAATTCCCCAGTGTTTATTCTAATCAGCACCATTGTTAGCAGTGTTGTCTTAGTAATGTGATGTTTAATCCTTATCACCCACCAATCCTACAAAATACACGTGGAACCAACATGGAGTAGCCACTCCCATCACGTTCCTCCAACACTCAGAGCTCAAGACAGAGTGACATTCTGCTTTTCTGGGCTTTCTCAACAAAAGGAGGTGTTGATGATGTTGATGACAAAAGTGGAAAAGATGGTTAAGCTGGTGAAGACAGTAATGAGATCCACTGCATTGGTCACTTCGTCAGCACTGGGCACTGCCCTGGGTCCTTGTGACAGGTTACCTTAGTTAGTCTTCCCGATAACCAGACACTGTATGTAATATCATCACGCCATTTTATAGATTAAAAAATAGTCATTTGTTCAAAGCCTGACGCTAGAACATGAAGGGGGTAGGATTTGAGGACAAGTATCAAATTCTCCAGAGCAAGAGTCCTTCTCCCCTTAAGCTGACTCCAACCTGCCTCAGCTGTGCTTGGCTCTTGGTTGACCCAAATGTTGGTGGGCAGGAGACGGCCATGCCTCAGAGAGTTCGGTTCTTCTGCCTGGACCTCCCACCCTGCCCTGCCCTCATCTCCAACTGTCTGTCTGTCTCATCATTCGAGGTCTAGTCCAAATGCCCTCTATATCTTTAAGCTTCCTGAAGGAAAAGTCTTTCTGCCGGCCACTTCCACATGCACATTCACACCCAAGAAATGGCAAAATGGTTACAAAACTCCTGGCAAAGTTTTTAACGTTCACTCAAAACAAAATAATGTTTTTAATGCATTCAAAAATGTACATGCAATTCCATGTAAAGACAATATTTTAAGTCTAAATTTGGGGGCCTTTCATAAATTGGTGTCCAGCATCAACTTCCCTCTTCCAAATGTCCACGGTGCTTGACATATACCAGTGAAGATATTTATGAGCTTCTGCTTTGCATTAGATTACACTTTACTTCCCCAGAAGTCTTTAAACTCAAGGATCCATGAACAGCTCAAGGTTACATTTCCCACTGAGCTGAGAACTAAAGGAACACAAAAATGAGATTTGCTGAATAAACGTTGAATTAACCATGCCACTCCACATCGCACAACATCTTAGTGGTTTTCTATTCCAGCACAATGAAGTCCAAACCCCTGCATGGAGCCTCGTCTTGTTAACATTCCTTCTTTGTCCCTGGGCTTCAGGAGCCACACCAGTGGTCAGACATCCAGTCCTTCCTCCTCTGTGCCTTCATTCCTTTGCTTCTCTCCACCTGGCTTGCACATCGAATTTATTTTTTTCTGCTTGTTACAAATTCTCTATCCTTCAAAACTACCTTAAATATTCCCTCCTTTCTGGAAGTTTCCATAATCATCTAAGTCATATTGAATTTTCCACCCTGTGGGCTCCCATAGCACATTGCTTTTAGCATTAATAAAACAATATTTAATTCTCTTATTATGGCTAGTTCATCACATTGCATTATATGTTTTTGAAGGTGTGGTTTTGTCTTCTCCATTTCTGCCCAGCCCCTCAGTACCTTTCACATGGTATGAGATCAGCGAGGTGAACGCCGCTTCTTCCCTGACGTGTGCCTGTCATACCGCCCACCCCAAAGGTCTCCTTGGAGCTGTGTGCCACCACATGGAGATGCACTTCTCCCATATGTTTTCTTGTGTTTATAATTGGATAGTGTGTGTGTGTGGTTTCTTCTTTTTTTCGTATTTGATCACAAACCCTTAGGGGCAAGCACTAAATCTCTTACTTTCTGTGGTTCTGTTTATACATGGACACTCAAGCATTCTTCTTTGCTGGCTAACATCAGTGGATCTTTACAGTGAAGCTTTCAGTTTTGCTCGTTTCATTTCAAAATAATCATCACTTGACATGTCTTTAATTCAAATGGAGTTTTCACAATAGACTTTTTATTTTTTAAAAGCAAGCCACATTTCTGAAATCTACTGTGTATATTTTGTGAAGCTTTGTACCTTTATTTCAGTAGAAATATACTTTGCTGAAGGCAGGCCGCTCTAAAACTTCCTGAAACCTGGAAGCCAGAATGAAGTCCAACTGGAAACTCACTGAGTCAATTCACTTCCTTCCACTCACAGGCCGAATCCGTGAGACTTGCCAACGCCTGGCTGTGTTGATGGGGTGTGTTGTTTCGATGGGGTGTGGTGTTAGATCAGCCTTCCCGTCGTGGGCCCTCGAACACGATGTGTGAGACCTGGGGGGGCCTACTGCACATGGCACATGCCCTCTCTGACATCTGGTCTTTCACATTAGCGCTTTTACTTTCTTTAAGTGACTTTTTATAAAAGACTTAGTAGGAAGGAAACTAAAGTGAAGGGGGGAATATCTCCGAATTTACTATTTCCAGACTTCTCATTAACAGATAATTTAGAATTATTCTCCAATCTAAACATACCACGGAGACTCAAGGACCCTGACGATGTTCTCCATTGTCGTAGTCACATGGTCTCGTGGTCACATGGTGTTGTGGTCACACAGTGTCATGGTCACGTGGCGCTCAAGGAGTCTTTGCCTGAGTTTAGCTGGGAAGGGGCAGTGGGAGGGTTAGGGTCCTGGGTCCAGCCTGCAGATGTATGTTTCTGTTTGTTCCACAATTTTTAAAAAAAAATTTTGATTAATTACCAGTGCTTTTAAACGGGCAATTTCACATCTAAGTCTTATGCTTGGCTTCCCTTGAGAAATCGGAGATGAGGCAGCGCCGGGCCAGGCCTGTACTTCCTCGGGGCACACTGGGGCCTCTCTCCTGTCCGTCGTCCCCTGGGCTCCTTCTCTCAGGGAGGCCGCCCCGGCCCCCCAGGAGTCGTGGTTGCCTCCGCCCCAGAGCGCTGGATCCGAGGGACTCAGCCTGGAGTGGATGGTGGGCGGCGCAGAGCAGCCCCTGTTCTGAGGGGCTGGAGCCCCACACTGATCATGAAGTGTCTTTTGTATTACTCAGCTTAGCACTTACTGGGGCATGTTCTGCTTTCTTGCTGTCACTCAGGGGATCCCTGGGTGTGACCTTTAATTCCATGGATTGATTTGTGAATCGCAATTCCACTATTTTACCATTGTGGAGATTAATAGTGATGTTTGCCTTTTTCCCTACCTTCTGTGGTAAACAGACATAATCAACCCGATCTTGTGTCGTTGCGGTGGGGTTTTGCCAAATATCACATTTTTCTGCTGGAAATTTACTAGCCCTTTAGCAGAATCTGTGTGATTGAGACATTTCCAGGAACCCGTCAGTGGAATCGCCGCCTGCCTCCGTGGCCGAGGGCGAGTCTCCTGAAGCAGAAGTTTCGGTGGCTTGTGGAGTACTGTCTGCAGGTAGCCCAGCACACCCAGGAGATGACGCCTGGGGTGAGCACTCCACCAGCTCTGTTGGCTCTGAGATGACGCCAAAGACCATAAAAAAGAAGGCAATCCATCCGCTACGTGACAGCTTCGTCTGGACCAGAGGTCCTTCACATTGGTGTACTAGGACCCTCAATCTCTCCAGCTTGTGAGTGATGAGTGATGTGTGTAACTTCTTTCTTAATGTGTTGCCATTCATTCATTGGGCATCTGGCAGAAGGGGAGAGGGCAAGGCCTCTGGAATTCTGTTGTCTGGCTTTGAACCTGACGCCACTTGGAATTTGGGGCAGATGACCTAACTTCCTGGTGCCTCAGTTTCCTCTTTGTCCCATTGGACTCGAGCCATTACCCACTTCTTCAGGGTGATTGACTATAACACATAAGCGCTGCCTTAGACAATAAAGCACTCTGCAATGTGGTGTGATTTTTTAATAGGTGGAGAATATGGGAATGAAAAATCTTCATTCCATTCATTTATTGCAGGTATAAAACAAAAAGTGTGAAAAATCACAGTGAATATGTTTTATGACACCTTCTTTTCCTTTTCTCCATGTTCATTGTAGGTCAACATGAAAGAATTTTTTTTAATCACATCATATCTGGAAATCATGTCTTAAAGTAGATTCTTTTAAGAGAGATCTTAGGTTGAACCACATGAACTGGCCATTTGTATAAGTCAAAAATGGTCAAATAGCAATTGTGTGTGCTTCAGCTGAATATTTTTCTCAGATGAACAATGTTTTAGTTGGAGGTTGTATTTCTTTAAAAGAAATTGGCATCAAATAAATGATCCACATGACGTCATAAAAGCAAAGCTGCGATAATTATTGATGCCAACACTAATCGTCAATGGTCAAATTGTGCTCCATGTCACTGCACGTTAGAGCTGAAAAGTACCTGAGATCGTTAGTCTAACATCATTTTTAAGATACGGAAATTGAATGTCAAAGAGGTTAATCACACACCCAGGCCTGGAACTCCTATTTCCTGATTTCCAATTCAGTCCTTTACTGGGTCTATAGGCCTCCCTCCCGTATACAATATGCATATTGAGCAGCTCCCGTGAACAAGGGCCCCAGTGTTCTGTCCAATTTGCATATAAAAAGATAAGAAATCACAGTTCTGCTGTAGCATAAATAAGACCTAAGTGAAAATATTAGCTGTTAAAATATTAAACATTTACTGATTCTGTTTCTTCCCTCTTTACGCTTTAGGACACATCTATTTTACATAGAATTTAAACGGGCTCTTCCCTGTCTGGTCTCCTAAGGGCGGCCTACTTGCCCTTCCCCAAGTCAGCCTTCAGTGGCCCTGGAGCAACCTGGCCCCACCCACCCCACTGCCAAATAAATGAGACAGAAGACGGATCAGGGCTCTTTGCATAACATCCACTTTCTAGCTCCAGAAGGCGCACGCTGGTGCCATCACACAGGGGCAAGTGTGACCAGTAGAATCGGGGCTGTGGGGGAGCGTGTGATACTCCCCACTTAGGAAATGTTGTATTTGTGAGATTGAAATCTGAACATGGCAATCTCGTTGCTGCATGTGTGTGGGGGTGATCAAATTGTAAGCACCCCGCTTCCCCAGGCAAAGACCAAAGTCCTGGGATGTCCCCTTCGCTGCTGCGGAACAAACATCCTCCCTGGAGAGGTGCTCCGAAGACGCCAGGCTCTCATTCAGCTGGGCTCCAGCAGAATTGCCTGGCTCTTCCCCAGTGACGCAGCCTGTTACCTTGGTGAACACACCATCACCCAGAGGTGGAGAAACCCTCCAAGGCAAGTCCAAAGGATGGCTTGCTGGCTCCAAACCTGAGGCTGAAATCTCAGAGGTGGTGACGGCACCACCTGAGGGCTTGGCTTCATTGTGTGCAGAACTTGGAGTGGAGGCGGGTCTGTGTCTACGCAATGGAAGCAGCAGGGAAACCCTGAGTTATTTGCTGGCTCCTCAAGGTGCCCACCACTCTGTGTTTTCATTCACTACAGCACTTGACGTATTTTTACTGGTATCTGTCTCTGTGTCATCCTTCTGAATGGGGAGGGAGGTCTTCTGAGCAGGCATGGTGCATCTTTTTCATCTTTGCCTACTTGTGCTTACTGCACAGAGGCATCCATTAAATGTTTGTTGAATGAATGAATGAATGAATATGTGTGTGTTCTAACCAGGACTACGTTTTATGAATAAGCAGAGGGACCTATGTAATATGGACTGAGTGGCATCATCTGCCAGCAATTTGTGAAATCACATTGTTAAATGTTCAGTTAGTTGGATGAAAGGATTACTCTATGGTGGCATGCGCTTCTGAAATGTGGCACCCTGCAGGGGCAGAGTGGGGCAACCCTCTGCAGTCATTACCACCCATTAGCAGCTGAGTGTGAACTGGTTTATCAGCTCATTCCCTCCCTCTGTGACTCAGGCCTCCGGGAGCAGGCCTGGCGGGCCTTGTGGGTCTGGGCTGGAGAGGAGGAGACAGGAAGGATTTCAGGGCTGAAATAAACTTAAGGGAAGGACTCTCTGAGACGAGAAGTGAATGAACCTAGACGGGAGGCATCTCCAACAGACTTCTCCAGCTTTTTCAGGAAGCCTGCCCTGGGCCTCTAAGGGGCGAATGGGCCCTGAGACCCTCCCCCGCAAGGCCAATGGGATTCATTGTCTGTGTGTACGTTTCCTTTTCCACTTACTCTCTTCAGAGAAATTACCCGTAAACTGCCTAACAGTGCCTGGTGTGCAGAACACTCAGTAAACGCTGAAAAGCAGCCAATTGTGGAAAGTATGACTTTGCCAACTGCTCCCAGCTCCCTTGCCATCCTGTGGTATGATGTTGGGCTACAAGCCTCCTCTCCTGGGGTCTCCGTTTCCTTGTGGGTCAAATGGTGCCAGTAGTATCTACCTTGAGGGCTCCACCTACTTCCAAGAACGTTCTGAAGTTACTCCTAGTTTAAACAACTTTCCAGAGCTAGACTTGTAGTGGGTGTGTGTGCGTGTGTGTGCATGTGTGTGCGTGTGTGTGTAGGGGGAGTCACTTCGAACTGGGCTACTTAAATATTTAGGGAAATAATTAGTATCAGGACAATGTTTTTGAAAAGTTAAATGTGAGTCATGAAAACCATTTTAAGAAAGGGAAAAAAAATGGTGTTATGACAACCCCTGCGTTAAAAAGAGACCTGTATCTGTAAACAGAGGGATAATGTGTCCCGTTTTTTTCCCAGGGAAGCTGTATAAATATCAGACTCAGGGGGAGCTAACATCCTTTGGAGACTTCCCCCAGGCAGGCCCTGTGTGCTCTGGTGCTCCCAGCCCTGTCTGAATACCTGAGCCATTTGAAACCACAGGTGGACAGTTTGCTGCCCAACGGTTTAACTCGTCCCCAGTGAGTCCAACTGCACAGCATCCATGTGACGCAGCATGCCTCCCCCAGCGAGTTTGGACTGTGAGCCACAGAACTAGCCGGTGCTTTGCCTGGGACGCGTCCCCATGGAAGGCCTCGCCACCACAGGGAAGACACACAGGCCCGTTGTCTGCAGTTGGGGCAGAAGATGCACAACTCACACGCTCCATTTCCACTTGACGACCCGGCCTCCGTAGGCTCCTCTCACTTTGTTCTGTCCCACAAATTGCATCTTCCGAAGCACGTGATGACGAGAACTCGGATGAGCTGGAATGGACAGTGCTTTCCCATGGCCTGGTGAGGAACCCGGGCCTGCTTTGCTTTGTGTCTACCCCACGGCAAAGGCGGGGTGACAGCACTGCTCGTGGTGTTTCATGAGGCGTGGGGCTCCATTGCAATGTCATGACACCTGCCCTCGACGTTCCTGGGGTCCAGGTGCTGCACTGGACCTGCCTAGTGCTGCCCCAGATCAAAATAGGTTGTCACTTTAGAGCAGGAAAAAGCCACCAAATCTCCTATTAGTCCTAGTCAGGTACCTCAAAAGGAGGCAGTGGCTGAGGTCAGGGGTCCCCTCCTTAAAAAAACTGCTGGGTAAGAGAGAATAAATTTCACAGCTGACTCCCTTTGCTTGCTTTCTACTCTCCCAGTCTCAAACATAAAGACTTCCAAAGAAACAGACATTGCTAGGCAGAAAGAGGGATGTTCTCTTTTGTTTTAAAATGTGTGACAGGAGACCTGCTTCAAGAGCGTCCTGTAGGTGGAAATGATTCCCCCCCCAACGTGATCCACGCCCATCTCTCTGATACGTTTGCTCTTCCATACCAGAAATAAAGAAGCAAGCACTCAGCGGATGTGCACCTTGGCATCTGTGCTCCTAATTGCTGAGATTAATCGGGTAGACACAGGAAGGTTCCAAGATGCGGCTGCCTCAGGTGAAGAGGCAGTGGTGGTTGTTGCCGTATGTCAAATTGCTCTGTTTTGTTTATTTTTGTGAGGCTTTTGTCATGAATCTGATTCTTTTCTTTTTTCCCTTTTTTGGCAAGCCTTGTTTTATGAGGGCTTCCACTCTGTCATTATTAGTGCATCATCCTCTTCTAACAATGGACCCGGCGAGGAAGGCTAGGAAGAAACAGGTTTACTGGAAATCGTTATGAGGCTGCTGCAGAAATCAGGAGACTGGGGAGTGCAGAATTTTATTTTATTCTGTCTCTCTGCACTTGAGTCTCCGGTAGGCCTCGTATAACTACGCAATTAATCTTCACGTGTAAAGATTGGCCAGAATCCTAAACCTTAGGAAAACACACCTCAGCAAAATTCTACATGATGTTATCATAAAAACCAAGGGACAGGAAGGGAATTTAAATTATTAAGAATATCTGTAATGTATTTTTACTGCTTTCATCATCCAGTGTGCATTTAGTGCGCTTCGTTACCTAACATGCTCTGAGAGAGAGAGCTTCTAGAAACACTGCCTGCATTGGGCTTGTTCTATTTTTTTCCTCCTCTATCCTGTCTTGAAGGGTCTTCCAAGAATGAATCCCACAGTCTCCTCCAGTAATTCACTCAAAGACTCAACCATCCTCTACGCTAGGATATGCTGCCCCGCAGCTATCTAAAATCTCTTAAGCTGTTTACTCTTTGCTGTTCTAACCTCTCTTCAGCATGACATTTCTCAAAGAGCAAGGTCTCCCTCATTTGCCTGGGAGATTGGCAGTGCATTGTCTAAGACATCTTATCCTCTAATAGACACCGATAGAAATTGATTTAAACCTTTACAACCTCTATTTATTAGACACTTCAGATTGCAATAGCTGGTGAACAAAAATTTCACTAATATGCTGTAATCAGGCAGAGAGAGACAGCGATGCATAAATTGTAAATTTATGTAAAACCACGTATATGGAAGAAATTACCCGGCATGTGTGTACAAAGGGTGGAAATATTGGTGTGTGTTGGTGGGTGCCGGCTGTGAAGCTCTGCACCACCACCAAGTCTCTCAGGCTGGATGGTGACATGGTGACCAGGAGAGAATCCTCCAGGACTTGTCGGAGACGTTGGGCAAAACCACAGGCTGGGAGTGTCTTAGACATTAAATAGCACCTTTTCTTAAACTTTTACTTTAGTGGGCTGTTAATACTTACATTTGAGAGAAGGATGTGTGAGAGCAAAGCAAACCCTGTTCATGATGTGTCACAGCTCCTCAGAAAGATGCATGGTCTAAAGTCATAACACTTGTGTCATTTCTTTTAGATGCAGACTCTTCATATTTCCACTGAAGTGTTTCCGTTTCTGCCTGCGTGCCATTCCCTCAGTTCTCAGCATGTCTTATAGTGAATGAAATAAACTAGAAAAATATGTTGACTCTATTTTATGAGACACTTGAAGTGGAAGCAATATATACATGTATACACTTACAATATGTGACCTCAGATACACAGGGTTGAGTTAATTACTTTTTCCTCCTCATTTAGCAGCATAGTGTCACCATTGGGCTATGCAGGGCACCTTCCTCGTCTATGTGATTAATTAATTAATGACCACACTTTCTTATTCCCATTTATCCTCCTCCCGACCCCGACCCCCGCCCCACCATTGCCAACCATGTTAATGGGTTTAATGTGTGCCTTTTAGTTCAAATGTTTTCTTAAGAAGTGTGCCATTATGGTGGGAGTGTTTTGAATAACGGTAAAAGGTGCTGTCTTGCATATCTTACTCTGCCCTCACTTTCTTCTCTCAGGATTGCGCCCTTGGCATTCACCCACTCTGATAACGTGGACAAATCCCCTGCAGCTTCTAGCTGCTAGGAGAGCTCCATGGTACGAATTCTTTCCAGAATTACCTCTCTGTTCTTCCAGCGTGGACACCCGGATTGCTTCCAACCTCCAGCTACCAAAATACCACTGGGATATAGAACCCCACTTGCAGTAAACACCGTCGTGAGTGTTCCTCCTGGAAATGAGCATTGTTTTGAAGTAGATTTTTGGGTTGCAGGGTGTGCACAGACTTCATATGGCGCGGTGCTACCAGACTGCTCTGCGGTGTGGCGTCACCGTTCCCCCCCAGAAACAGACCCAGGTGTGTATGGGGTCACTCAGTGTACATCAAAGGTGGCTGCACAGGTCAGTGGGAAAAGCACAAAGCACTGTTTCGTTCGATTTGTTTGTTTTTACACCAATAACAGTAACAATCCAGGATGGAGTTGGGATTTTGTCTTAATATCAGACAGAGAAAACTCCCATCTTTACTCTTCTTTCAGGTGGATTTACTATTTTATGGAACTTTATTCTTTCACATAAAATTTTGAGGTCCTTGAAAGAGTCCAACTTGAATTTTGATTGATATTGCATTGAATTTATAAAATAATTTGAGGATAATTTAAAACATTTAAAATAATAAAAGTTATCCTACATACGATGGGATTTATTCAAATCATTTATATCTTTATTTTTTTATTTTTATTTTTATGTTATTTATTTATTTATTTATTTGTGAGGAAGATCAGCCCTGAGCTAACATCCCTGCTAATCCTCCTCTTTTGCTAAGGAAGACCAGCTCTGAGCTAACATCTACTGCCAGTCCTCCTCCTTTATTCTCCCCAAAGCCCCAGTAGATAGTTGTATGTCATAGTTGCACGTCCTTCTAGTTGCTGTATGTGGGACGCGGCCTCAGCATGGCCAGACAAGCTGTGCATCGGTGCGCCCCTGGGATCCGAACCTGGGCCGCCAGTAGCAGAGCTTGCGCACTTAACTGCTGAGCCACCGGGCCGGCCCTATTTTTTTATTTTTTAACTTTTCATTTTGAAATATTTT
Source organism: Diceros bicornis minor (assembly GCF_020826845.1). Taxonomy (NCBI): domain Eukaryota; kingdom Metazoa; phylum Chordata; class Mammalia; order Perissodactyla; family Rhinocerotidae; genus Diceros; species Diceros bicornis. The sequence continues at coordinate 65,014,180 of NC_080755.1, forward strand.
TAATTTACAAAAAAGTTGCAAAAAGAGTACAAAAAAGTTCTCTATATACCCTTCACTCAGCTTCCTCTGATGTTAACAGTGTTCATAGACAGTACAGTGATCAAAATCAGGAAATTGATACTGAAATAATACTATTCACTAATCTACAGATTTTATTCAAATTTTACCAATTGTCCCACTCATGTCCTTCTTCTGGCCTAAGATCCCCAATCCAGGACCACACATTGCATTTAATTGTCATGCCTCCTTGGTCTCCTCCAATCTGGGACACTTTCTCAGTGTTTCTTTGCTTTGAGTAAATTTAACACTACTGGAGGATATAGTAACTGAAGAAGGGATAACCAGCCTATTCTTTGGTAGAATGTCTCTCTATTTGGATTTGTCTGATGTTCCTGCAAGAATAATTCAGGTTTCCTTGTGATTAAATGCAAGAACACCACATAACTGTGGTTGACACAGAAATTACAGAACATGTAAATATGGCATAGGACACACTTATGCTAAAAAATTATTCAATATTTATCTAAATTCAAATTTAACTGGGTATTTTGTATTTTTATTTGCCAAACCTAGAAAGCCTATGTCTAAGTGATTCTGTGCCCTTCTTGGGGCCTCAGATCAAGGGGGACATAATTTTGATAGCTCTCATTAGTTCTGGTTACTTGGTTTAGATGGTGTCTGCCAAGTTTCTCCACTGTAAAGTTATTATTTTCCTCTTTTTAATTAATGAGTATATGGTGGAGAGATACTTTGAGTCTATACAAATATCCTACTCCCCATCAAACTCTCACTCGCTAATTTTAGCATCCATTGATGATTTTTTGCCTGCAACAATGATTACTGGGGTGTTTGCATAATGGAGATTTTATATGTCCGTCATTCCTTCTATATTTATTAATAGGATTCTACTATAAGGAGAAGCTGTGCATTCTCACCCATTGATATATTTATTCAATTGCTTTTTTTTTTTTTTTTTTTTGTGAGGAGATCAGCCCTGAGCTAACATCCGCCAATCCTCCTCTTTTTTTTTTTTTTTTTTTTTTTTTTTTTTGCTGAGGAAGATGGCCCTGGGCTAACATCGGTGCCCATCTTCCTCCACTTTATATGGGACGCCGCCACAGCATGGCTTACCAAGCAGTGCGTCGGTGCGCGCCCGGGATCCGAACCAGCGAACCCCGGGCCGCCACAGCGGAGCGCGCGCACTTAACCGCTTGCGCCACCGGGCCGGCCCCTCAATTGCTTTTTATATCAGCATAACTCATGGATATTAATTTTGTTGTATGAGTAACAATCCATGACTACCATTATTTTGTTGCTCAACTCTTCCAGATTTGGCCATACATGATAGCTCCTGTGTCTGCTGGATAGGTTTCATTATTCTTTGAGCACTTCCTTACTTTCTGACACCAAAACGTGTTCTAGTTCGTCTTGTGCTCTCCCTGTCACAGCCCTGGAAACAGCCATTTCTCCAAGAAGTTCCTGTTCCTTTTATTGGAGAATGGTATTTAGAAACCAAGATCTGGGTGCTAGGTGTACATTGTCTATATATTTTTAAGTTTTTGTTCTCCTTATAAGTTTTATTTTTAAAATTTTATTTTCTAATTGGACATTGCAGATATAGAGAAATGCTATTTTTATGGAATTATCTTTTATTTAACAACCTAATTAAAACTTCTAACTTGTTCTAATAGCTAATATATTTGTATTTTCAGATAGCTGATTGTATCAAACGTGAATAATGAGGTCTTATCTCTTTTCTGCCACTCATATTTCTTTTTATTTTCTTTCTTATACCATTGACCAGGGCTGCTATTACTATGTCAAAATGTCGACATGATAGTGGATATCCTTATTTTCCTCCCAAACTTAAAGAGAATGCATCTAAAGTTGCTTCTGTCTGTATATTTGCTTTAGATTTTTGATATGTAACTTTGCCAAGTTAAGGAAATTTCCTTCCATGATCCAGTTTGCTGAGAGATTTTGTATTTTAAGTCATAATTGTTGACCCTCATCAAACACCTTTTCTTGCATTTTTGACTTGGTAAGATAATGATATAACTTTTCCTTTTCAATAAATTAGTGAGAGAAAGACATTAGTTAATTTTCTGATATTCAACCATCCTTGCACTCCTGGAATAAGCCCTTGTTAGCTGTGATTTATGATTGTTTAAATATAATGTTGAAATCCATTGACTAATATTTTATTAGGATTTTTGAAACTGTATTTTCTTTCCTTATATTACCTTTATATGATTTTGAGATCAAGATAATTCAAGCTTCATAAAAATGAGCTGGGCAACTTTTTTATTCATTTTATGTATTCTATTAAAAAATTGTATAGAAAAAGACAACTATTTCTTAAAAGTTTGGCACACCATTTAAAAGCTACTAGAACTAATAAATAAGTATATAAGATCCCTATAAAAAATCAATTATATTTCTATATATAAGCAGTAAACAATCTGAAAATGAAATTAAAAATAATTCCACTTACAACAGCATCAACAAGTATGAAATACTTAAGGATAAATCTAACAACGGAAGTGCAAGACTTGTACACTAAAAACTACAAACCATTGTTGGAAAAAAATCAAAGACCTAAATAAATGGAAAGACACCTTATGTTCATGGACAGGAGGACTTGATGTTAAAATAAAAATACTTCCTAAACATATCTACAGATCAAATGCAATCACTATCAAATTTTACCCGACTTTTTGTAGAAATTGGCAAGCTGACCTTAAAATTCACGTGGAAATGGAATAGACTCAGAATAGCCAAAATAATCTTACAAAAGAACAAAATTGGAAGACTCAAATTTCCTGGTTTTAAAACTTACTACAAAGCTACAGGAATTAGAACAACCTAAATTTCCATCATCTAATGAACGGATAAACAAAATGTAGTATATCGATATGAAGAAACATTATTTAGCAATAAAAAAGAATTAAGTACTGACATATGCTACAATGTAGACAAACCTTGAACACATTATGAGTGAAAGAAACCAGTCACAAAAGATCACATATTGTATAATACCATTTATATGAAATGTCCAGAATAAGCAAATCTATAGCGACAAAAGGTAGATTAGTGGTTGCCTAGGGCTATGGGTGGGGAGGGAAATGAGAAGTAACTGCTAATGGTTCCTTTTGGGGTGGAGAAAACGTTCTAAAATTAGATGATGTTAATTGTTGCATAACTCTGTAAATACACTAAAGCCATCGAATGGTACACTTTAAATGGATGAACTTTATGATATGCAAATTATATCTCATAAAAGCTATACAAAAAAAGTTTGATAGCACTCCCTTGTAAAGCCATCTGTGCCTAGGATGTTTTGGAAAGGAGATCTTAACGATCATTTCACTCTCTTTAATAATAACTATTGGTCTATTCGTTTTCCATATCTCTCCCTGTGTGAATTTTGAAATTTGGCATTTTTCTTTAATATTTATCCATTTTATATAATTTTTCAAATTTATTAGCAAAAATTGTTCAAAGCAGTCTTTTAAATATTTTGTGCCTTAGATATTCTCCTTGTTCCATCTGAATCTGGTTATTTGTGTCCTCTCTTCTCATTCAGTCTTGCCAGAGATCTCTCTTATTAATTTATTCCAATAACCAGCTTCTGTTTTTTGGGTTAATCTCCTCTAACATTTTTGTTCTCTATTACATTGAGTCATGTCTTTATTTTCATTATTTTCTTTATTTTTGCTGCATTGTTTTTTTTCAACTTCTTCAGTTGACTAATTGGCTTTTAATTGTAATTGTGTTTCCTCACAGATGTGTTCAAGACTAGAAGTTCCATAAATTTCCCTCAAATACTGTCTTATTATGTCCCACATTTTTTTGTTATGCAGCAACTTAATTATCACATACTTTCATTTTCTTCTTAATTAAAGAGTTATTTAGTAGTATGTTTTTTAGTTTCCAAGCATTCAGATTTTTTTTAAAAAACCATAATCATGTCAATGATTTCTATTTTTTCCACAATATTGTTGGAGAACATCATCTGAATGACAATGATCTAGTGCATGGCCTGTTTTCGTCAATGTTTCACGCGCGTGTCATGTTCTCTCTCTTAGTTTGGTCTAGAGTTCTTTTTACATCTAACAGCTCGAGCTTATTAAGGATACTGTTTGGATCTCTGACAGCTATGCGAGATTTTAGCTTCTTCTCCGTCCATTTTTTAAAAAGATGTGCCGGCGTCTCCCCCTTGCAGCTGCAGTGCAGCTACTGGGGCTGGCGTGTGTTGAGGCTGTACTGACGTTTACGAAGGACACAGCCTCTAGCTCTCTCCGACTTTGACCAGTGGGTTATGTCATCCTTTGTCCTTTATGGTATTTTCGGCCTTATATTCCATTTTGTCAGAAATTCAGATTACTATACCAACTTTCTTTAGGTTCATATTTGCTTAGTATAAATTTTTAATCCTTTTGTTTTCAACGTTTCTTTGACTTTTTGTTCTCAGTATCTTTCTTTTACATTCTTGTTTTTAACCTCAGGTAGAGCATATCTGTCTTTTAATTGGTGAATTTAACCTATTCACATTTATCATAATTACTCATACTAAAAAAACTTACTCCTGATATTTTATTACATTTTTAATTTGCTGAACTTATTTCTTCCTTTTAATTTTTGTTCCTGCTTTCTATTGTATAGGCCCCCTTTCCTTCCCCTGGTTTAAAAGTTGCACATTTTTGTTTGTACAGTTGGTGCCTTTACCTGAACACAAACTCTCATGTGTATTTATCCTTATTGACTTCTTAAACTTATCAATATCTGTACTTTTCTCCTAACAAGGCAAGCATGTTACCACACTTCTCTCTCTCTTTAATCTCTTTGTCCCATGCCTTTGATGTTAATACTGCCCAGAATTTAAATTCTAAAGTTCCTTCAAATAATAAATGTTACCAAAATATTTGATTCCCTTAATTCCCTATCTTTTACAGCAATCTCTGGTGATCTGTTTCTCTTAAGTACTTTCCCCAAAAGTGTTTTCTCACAAAAAGTAGGGGTTTGTAAGACAAAATTTATATGGGGGATTGCTTTTGTTATGTCTTCCAATTCGAATGGAAGCTTTTCTAGAAATAATATTGTAGGTTCAAATCTATTTTCTTTCAATTATTTCAAAATATGGCTCCATTGTTCTCTTGCATTCAATGCTGCTGTTGAGAAATTCCTTGTTCCTTTGTAGGTGAACTGCTCTTTACTTATGGAAGCTTTTAGAACATTCTCTTTGTATTTGGTGATATTAAATTTCACTACAATATGTCTAGATGTGGGTTTTTCATTGTTTTCCCTTTTTTGATTCTATGAGCCTTTCCTTTCTTTCTGGGAAATATAGCTCCGTTATTTTTTCAAGTATCTGCTCCTCTCTGATTGATCGATCATTCCTCCTGGGATTCCTATCATCCGGATACGTATCAGCATTTCTATTGCCATTTCCCTTAGCCTTTCTTTGATATTTCCTCTCTCTCTATCCTTTCCTATTGTCTTCTGGGATAATTCCTCAATCTGATATTTAAACTCATTAATGCATTCTTTAGCTGTTTTCATCTTACTATCAATCCTATTTTTTATGTCTTCATGTTTTAATTGTTTACTTGTGTTTTTTGAACACCTAGTTACAGCTCTCAGTTACAATAATATTATAAAAGGTATCAAAATAATAAAAGCTGAAAGTAGTTTCCCAGTCAAATGAAAATTTTATATATTAAAAGTTCTGAAGTCAGAAATTAAGACAAATGAGACACCGTGAAATCTAGTGTTATATGAGCTTTGGAATAAGTTTTATAACATTGTAATACTGCATCTGTTAGGACTTTTTGATCACAAGTGACACATACTCAATTCAAACTAACTTCAGTTTAAAAAAACGTAGAGCCAACCTGTACCGATTTGTGTAATGAGGACAGGTAGGTGGAGCACAGCCTAGGCGGGTGGAAACGCAGGTGGGGTTTCTTCCTGCTCTGGATGACCTGGCTGCAGGCAGCTGCAGAGCCATATGCTTCCGGCTTGTGACTCAAGAAAGAAACTGTCTTCTCCTCGGGCTTCCATTTGAAAAATCTCGGGGATGATCCTAACGACGCCTCCTGGCTCATGTGCCATCTTCTTGGACTAATCGTGGTGGTCCTATCCATGAATGCCTTCGCTAGAGTTAGTCAGTCGAATGCGGAGGAATTGTTATCTTAAGTGGGAGAACTTGGGACTTACAGCCAATGAGCCTGAGAGACAAGCAACTGCCCGACTTAATCTCTCACATGCAATCCAGCCTCAGGTGGGGTTGCCAGGTGAAATACTTGACCTTCTTCTTTTTTTTATAACAGCTTTATTGAGATATAATTCACATACCATACAGTTCACCCATTTATAGTGTACAGTCCATTGGTGTTTAGTCTATTCAGAGTTTTGCAACTATCATCACACTCAATTTTAGAACATTTCCGTCACTCCCAAAAGGAACCCTGTGATTTAACAGTCACTTCCCATTTCCCTCCAAACCCCCAATAGTTTTTTTCCACAAAAATTCTTCCATAAGAGTCTGAATTTTAAGGGACTGGTTTGTTAACTCATTTCCCCATGACAAAGAATAACTCAACCTTGTTTCTGACATTCTTATACTGCAAAATTGGTCATCGTTTATCCTTTTTCTCTTTTCACCTACGAGGTTTCCTTCAGTCTGTGGCTCTGGCCTGCCTCCTGGTTGTGGACAGGACCTCTGTGTGGGGACCAGGTCTTTTGATAAAAAGTGAGTGAGGGAGCACCGCTACCGAACTTTCTGTGAGGACAGTAGATTGACACCACAGATTGATTCCTTCCCTCTGATTCTTTATATTAACTGAATCGCAAACATTCAGTGTCCAGATCAGCGGTAGCATCGGACTGGGTGGTCATCTCTCCCTCGGGAAAACGTCTCCTGCCAGTGTCCAGTTAGGAAACACTATGCTGCTTCCCCAGCCGCGCACGGCTTCTCCGACCCCACACCCCACACCGATATTGGGCCACATCTTCCCCACTTACTGCTCCGAGTTCATCGCCTGAAGACCAGCTGCTCCTTCTCAGTCTCTGCACCTTTGCACACGCTGTTCCTTCCCATGGGCTGGCTCTGAGCTTGTGCTGGGAGCTCCTCACAGGTAGGAGAGGTGACTGTCCAAGCTGGGTACCTGTCGACAGGCAAGAAAGCCATCACCTCCGTAAATTGGGAAGTGAGTGAGCACGTGAAGATACGACTTTACTGTTGCTGGAGCAGTTGCCACTCCAAACGTTTGTCAAGTATCATAAGAATGAATGAAAATGAGCACAGGTCAATGAGAGATGCAGCACAGAACGCAAGCTTTTCCTATTGTTTAATCACTGCATAGTTAACAACGAAAAACCAGACTACAAAAGAGTATTGTGTACTGTAAAGTGATAATAGAGCAACAACAACAATAACCGCTGCCCTTGATCAAGCACTTACCGTGCCCCGGGCACCGGTCCGACCTCTTCACATTCCTCAATGCGTTTAATCTTCACGAATGCAATTGTCATCCTACTGGACAGTATGATCTTTAGGAAACGTGTGTGCACGTCCGTGTGCCTGTGTGGAAATTTCTGGAGGGGTTGTTAGCAATGGTGATCTCCGTGTAACCGTTAGATGAGCTGGTGCTCAAAGTGCCTGTCTCAGCGTAAATTAAAAAGGAATTACAGAGTCAGAGATGAAGTTGAAAAGAAAGATGATTAAAAAAATTCTCTTTGTTTCTAACAATTGTTTTGTTTAAATTGGTTGGAGACGAGAAAGAGACAGTGATTTATTTTCATGGATAAGGGTCTTGACCGCCTATAATTGCGTGCCGCCTTATTGGCGTGCGTGCCTCCTTATCGGTGTGCGTCTCCAGTGTATGCATGTCCTTGTTGGTGTGTGCGTCTCCCATCGGTGTGTGTGTCTACATCTGCTGGTACCACCTTAGGGTGCTTGACCGGCGTTTGGGGCAGGATGGAGAAAGGATCCCATCCAAGGACAGTGGTCCCAGGCCTGGGAGTGTGGACGACTGGCTACCACGGTCAGAATTAATGGCCCAGCTGAACAGAAAAGTAAACTGTGTATCACACATAATCAAGTTTTGCTTGTGTCTAGCAGATGGTGTTTTCATAACTCTGTACTGCACTTCGATATTTTTCACTGTCTTGCTCTCACTGGCCTGTGGAGAATGTGCAGAAATAACATCCTAGGACCTTCTCTCTGAGCTGCCGGCCCTCTCACTCTGTGCTTAGCTTTCGTTCTATTTATTCCTTTGGCCACAGTTTATTTATTTATTGCAAGGGGGGTGATATTCAAAGCAGCATTAATGTTTCTCCTTAAAAATCATTTTAAAAAAAGTCTTTTTTATAAGCATTATCATTGCCTCCAATATCCAATTTCTTACAATTTTTCTTTACATTCCAGCCTGTAAAGAGAATAAGACATGTGTAAAAACTCTAGTCCTTTTCTCTCCAAGGGTACAGCTTCAGGCTTTGAGGATTGGCAACGAATACACTAGAATCCCCTTCCCTTTGTGACGTCATGATTGGCATCTCAGGCTTGTCATCAGGTTCTTCTAGGACACCAGACCTGAAGAGAGGAGAAGGAGTCTCCCCATTTGAGACATCCTCCTGCCCTCAGTAGGGCTGCTGACCCCCAGCAGACCCCGCCCCCGTCCTGGAGCAAAGACCAGCTCTAGCTGGAGACAGCTCCAGCCTCTGCGGTCAGCGCCTTCCCCCCGCTCCAGTTCAGCCCTGCACCAATGTCCCGGATTCCGGTAATGGGGCCTTTGCTTGTTCCTGACACCTTCGACCCCCTTCCAGGCAGAGCATCAGAGGATGTGATGCTGTCTGACCAGGTGTGGGAATTGGTTATTTTCTGACGGTGAGACAAGTTAAGAGATGGGCATATAGTGGATCTGTAGAACTGACCCAGCCTGTATGTAGTTTGTGTGTGCTGAGGACATTTGAGAAATGTACAAATACAAGCCAAGTGACAAGGGCCCAGCCCACGGAGGCTTGACTGCCCTGCGATTGGTAAATAGAGAAAGAGAGACAAGAGCGTCCGGTCAGTGAGGAGGTGGGCTCCATCCTGATTCTCCCTGGAAATTCCCTTCTAGACTACTTAATGCTCTTTTCTCTGAATTCTGGCAACAAGGCCCAGCCAACTCTTAATCCCCCAGGCCATCCCAGGGAAGAGAGTCCAGTGGGTGGTAAATCTGAGCATCACAGACACGGGACGATCACCTTCTCCGTCTGAGATGTAATGCGCTCCCGCAACAGGGAATTTTGTCTGATCTGTTCACTTCTGTTGTCCTAGAGCAGTGCTTGGCACGTGGATATGTTCCAAAAATACCCGTTGGCTGTGTGTAACCCCGGTTAATATGACAGGAGTTCTAAGTCTGGTTGGTCTGAGGTAGGCTCGGCGCGTCTAACAGAGCCACAATCAAGTTTTTGGAAGGACAAACCCTGGAACGTGGTGCCTCTACCCAGCAGACCACGGCACGGCCTCTGTCTCGGCCCAGCTTGGGGCCGTTTCCTCACTGGGGTGGAGTCTTTCTGGAGCAGGCCCAGATTTAGTCTTGAGCTACCCCCTACCAGTGCCCTTGGTAGGCCAGAGTCCCATTCAGAGCCCGGCCGACGTCTGGGGCGCAATACCCACTGATGGCATAAAGAATGCTGGGAGTTCTGGATGCCATTGCTATGGACTGAATGCTTGTGTCCCCCTAAAGTTCCCATGTTGAAGCCCTAACCCCCGGTGTGGCTGTATTTGGAGGTGGGGCCTTTAGGGAGGTGATTAAGGTTAAATGAGGTCATAAAGGCGTAAAGGTGGGGCTCAGATCTGGTCAGACTGGTGTCCTTAGAAGAGAAGGCGACACCAGACCTGTCTCTTTCTCTCTCTGCTTGCACGCACGGTGAGAAGGCCATGTGAGGTCACGGCGAGAAGGCGACGTCGACAAGCAGAGGGAAGAGGCTTTACCAGGAACCAAATCAGCCGACACCTTGATCTTGGACTTCCGTTCCCCAGAACTGTGGGAAATAAACGTGTGTTGTTGAGGTCCCCCGGTCCATGGCACTTGTCCTGGCAGCCAGAGCAGACTAACACAGCATTGTCCTGCACCTACCAGCCCCACGGCCCAGGTGGCGAGAGGCTGCTTGTCCTCCTGTTGGACACCCCGTTCCCGTTGTCCTGTCTGGACTCCAGCTCCCACTTGCCACCTGGACACGCCATCTCCCATCCCCTGAGCCAGGCTGTGTGAGGAGATCTGGTTCAGATCCCGTCCCGAGGGAAGAGGTGGGCAGTGCTAACCCAAGACAGGACGGGTGTGCTCCAGAGTCCCCAAGGAGCCTGCACATGGTAGGTGCAACCAGGATCAATGATGCCTCACACCACACTTGTCACGGGACGACCAACAGATGTCTCTTGACTTCAAATGAATCAACTGGTGTCAGCGATGCAGCTGAATAGTCTTTATGTGAACCCACTTCATTTTGCAGTAAAAGATTAGTTATCCTTGTGTGCTATTGAGAAGCCCAGTCAGGGACAGAAATGACAGAACACCTCAGAGACTGCTCAGTTCTGCTGGAAGGAACCTTCCTCCAGTTAACTGTGGCTTTGCGGTCAGGTCTTCGCACCTTAAGTCCATCGATATCATGAATGTTTCCCTTTTAAATGATTAAGCAAAAATAATTCTTGTGTGGGGCTAAAGCATCAGATGAGAATTTTCCCCAGAATATTTTCCAAAAATCCTCAGAAAATGTGAATTTATGAATAGACTTTTAGAATGGATGTAACTGAGAAGACTTTGGGTGTCGCCTCCTCAAGGTTTAAAGATTGTAGAATTTCAAGTATGGTGATTTAGGTTTAGATTCCTACCGCCTGATCTTAGGTGACTCATTTAATTTGTCTAAACCTAAGTTTCCTCATTTACAAGATGAGAAAGTGACTCACACCTGCTGTCTACAACTTGAAAGGATTCTTATAACAATAATGCTAAGATGTAGGGCAGAACGCTCTGTAAACTGCACCAGGTGGGTAAACACGATAATAAAACCACGTTGACCAGCCCTCTCATTTACATAGTCCCTGGCCATTCAATTTGGGAGGAAGGGAAAATGAGTCAGTATTTGTCTATTGTCCTTAATTCTTTCCTAAATGTGAAAATAAAGCAGTTTATTTCATGAAAAATGAAAAAGCAACTTGTCATTAATATGTAGTTACTTAATAGTTTAAGGAAGACTGTTGTGGTAGGAGTTGAAGTTAAAGAGACTTGGGTTAGAATTCCATCTGTGCCGCTTCCTAGCCCTGTTGTCTTGGGCAAATTACTTAGCCTCTTGGAGCCTCCATTTCTGCATCCGTAAAATGGACACCATCATATATATTTGGCGAGGTTCCTGTGGGGAGTGGTTGAGATAATTTACGTGCAACCTCCTAACAAGATCTGCAGGGTGTCTGGCGCCCAGCCTGTGCCTGGTCTGCCATCTTGGTATCTTCTATGACTCAGAGATGTACATTTGCGTGGGCTCAAAGCTTGACATTAGGTATCAGGAAGGTCTTGGCCTTCCCAGAGCCGGAAAGTTGCCAAGTTTTCTAAAGCTCTGTGTTAGCTAGAACGGTAGGTCAATTTCACTACCCTTGAAGGCTTGAAAATACAATTTGCTGATTCATTGTGTTTGCTGAATACACAGATTTTTAGTATTTTTGTGCTAAAGAAAATTTATTTAATACTCTATCATTTAATTAAAGAAATCAGGTTCATAGTCGATTTGTATCTTCCAAATTGTCTCTTTGTCTTCCCATACTTGCTACGAGATTCCCTTTCTTGGGGGAAAATTGCTCGTGTGCAGGCAACATTTCTGAGATGTTTTTATACTTAGAGGTTGACTGGAGGATATTTATGGCTGGGACTCGGGTTTCAGAAAGTGGGAGGAGCGGCGGCTCGGCCAATCCGCAGGCAGATCTCCTCAGGTCTTCTGCATCTGGCAGCCCACTTTCCAGCAAGGCCGTCCAGGCAGTGAAATACAGACTTTGGGGGATGTCACAGCTCTGCTTAAGATTTCCTTTTACTCCTTAGATGCTAGCGAAACTCTGATGAAAGCCATTTCACGTGTGCATGCGCACTCCTACGGGCAGAGCTGTCAGAAGCCTGTAAAATCGTGCCCATCTTGCAATTGCACCTGAGGAATGACAATGAATCCTCTGCACCGTTGAATTTCTTTGCTCATTAATACATGGATTTATGGCTTGTTTTTCTTGGGCTCAACTTAACATTAGTACCTACAAAGGCAACCAGGTGTGAGAATGCTTTTAAAGCAAAATCCATTTTTGCAAAGGTAATGATGTTCTAAAATTGGCAAAAGTGCACCTCGGGCAAAAAGAAATGAAATAAACCTAGAAAGGACTGGACTCACCCTCTTCTTTATCACTTTTCTGGGTAATACAGTTTTGCTTAACGTGCTATCAGATTGGTTCCATTATTTTAAAATATTTTTGACACAGGAAAAAGTTAATGTTTCATATTTTACGTTTCGCAACGCTGTCCGATCATCTTCCACTCCAGAGGTTGGCTCACACCCTGCACTCGGCTTACGGCTCCAAGTGGATCCTGTATAAGGAGTCATCCCAGAGCCCTGAAAAAAAGCCCGGGCGAGCCAGGGGCTTGTATATTGCCACAGGAACATGATGCAGATACGCACCTGGACTTGGACACTGCAGAATTCAGAGGGCGATTCTAGCTGGGAATAAGAGCAAGACATAGGTTTTTTAAATGTCATGTTGATATTTGTATAAATGATGCTGTTTGGGGGAAAAAACCAGAAGAAAACACTCAAATGTAGTTCTAATTTGTGCCAGGCCCACTCAAGCAGGGAGGTGGAAGCAATCCAGAAGGGCTGCCTAGACTCATTTCTCTGTGTGCCCTGAAGAATGTGTGATGCTGTGAAAACGCCAGGAAGAAATATCTGTTTTTCCCCTCCAGGTGTAAACGGATTTCTGAAGGAGCACCATGTCTGTGTGCACTCACATTCCTCGGCCCCCCGCCTCACCAGGAGGACACGGAGGGTGGTATGTAATGTTGATGGTTTCTAAATACCAGCAAAGAAGAGGGCGAGGGAATGTTCTTCTCAGGGGACTGCTGAAGTAGCTGAGATGCCCACTGGTCTGGGCAGGTTTCCATGTAGGCCCGCCTGTAACTCGTCAGCTGGGAGGTGCATGCACCGCTTCAAGCTGGTGTGGCACAAAATTCCCCCTCTGCCACGTCTAAAGAGGGAGAACCTGCCCCAGGCCGAATTCCCAGCAGGTAAAAGTGGTGCCAGTACACGGGCATTGGGGGGGGGGTCTCTAACAAGATGTCTCTTGGTTAAGAGGGACTTGCGTCCTTTTCCCTGTGTCCCTGATGAGCCCCACTTAGGAGTGTTTTCTACTTTACCTTTGAACTTTTGTCAGCCATGGCTCCAGGAGGAGCTGCTTTCCCTCCATTCTCTGGGCTGACCTTCCTCTCTTTGCCTGTACGACTCTAGCCACTGTCTCTTCTGTGGCCTGTTGCTGGATGTGGTCCTGGGTACCACCAACTGAAGATGGGCAGAGACAGCACATCCCTACCCCGGGGCCCGGCAATCCACAGGATACCCATGTGCTGAGAGAGCTGAAACATTGGCTTCCACTTCTGTATTAGTCTCCTGAGGCTGTTGCAACAAAGAACCACAGACTGGGCAGCTTAAACAACAGGAATCTAGCCTCTCACAGTTCCGGAGGCTGGAAGTCTAAGATCAAGGTGTCGGCAGGGTTGGCTCCTTCTGACGGCTGTGAAGGAGAATATGTTCCAGGCCTTCCTCCCAGCTTCTGGTGGTCTGTTGGCAATCTTGGGCATTCCTTGGCTTGTAGAAGCATCACTCATCTCTGCCTGCGTCTTCACATGGCCTTCTCCCTGTGTGCATGCCTGTCTCTGTGTTCAAATTTCCCCTTTTTATCAGGACACAGCCATATTGGGTCTGGGTCCACCCTGACGACCTCATCTTAACTTGATCATCTGCAAAGACCCTATTTCTGAATAAGACCCATTCACAGGTACCGGGGCTAGGACTTCAACGTCTTTTTGGGGGACACATTCAACCCATCATAACTGTCTGGGTTATTGCTCTGGGCCTGGCTCACCTGTAGAGGCTCTGCAACCCTAGCCATTTGTCACTTGGGCCTGGAGCAGAGTGGGAATGCACTCAGCACCCCATTGCTGATGCCCCTGAGTTCAACTTATGATCCTTGGAATGGGCAGCTATGTGTGAGAGTGTATATTCTTATCACTCTGAAACTGCAGCGTAGCACAGCCCTCCATTTCTCCTTAGAACTAGATGATCTCTTGATGAAATTCTTTGGAGATCGTGGGAACCGAGCCCCCGGATGGATTCAGCCACAACACCTTACGCTGGGCTGTGTTTGAGCAATCTCTTCATGAGGGTCCCCTACGTGAGCAGATGAAGTTTGCACAGGTGAAAACGTGCCCAACACCTGCCCAGGATGCTGAGGGGGTCTCAGTGGAAGAAGAGGGGGCTGGGAGCTATATGAAGGGCAAAGACTTCTACGAGCCCCCACTAGTTCAACCGAGTGCAGCTCTTGGAGGCTTGTGAGCTGAACAACAAGAACCACGTGGCAGAGACAAGAGTGTCAGATGAGGTCTCAGTGTGTGACAAATTTCCAGTTAGTGTGTGGGCTCCAAGCACTCCACTGGAATTAGAAATATTGAAAGCATAGAATCTTGCATAAAAAGTATTGTATACAACTGTATACTTTTATACTAGTATAAAATAGAGCATAAAAGCAAAGCATTGACACCCAGACGGAGCATTCTTCTTTCTGGGTCAGCTGAGACTACAGAGAGTTCAGTGATGTTTGTCTGCCCGTCGCCATCTTTTTCAACTGGCAAAGGGGCTGGCGGAGGCATGGAAAGTAGCTGTCTAATTCCTAGGCTGGCGGAGGCATGGAAAGTAGCTGTCTAATTCCTAACAACGTACCTTTCAGAATGTTCTCTCCGAAGGAGGTAGCACTTTCTCAGCTGGCAAAAGTGTGGCTCTCTGCCCCCTCTGATGGACTGCTTCGTGGCCGGCTGCAGGCTGTGGTCCTTCCTGTGGATCCATGCTGGTGTGTTTGTACCGGGGGCTTGTTGCAGCTCATCCTGCAGGGAAATCCAGGACTGTTCTGTTTCTTCTTCAAAAAGGACACAGCCTTTTAGTTTTTGTGGCAAGTTAGTAAATAGGAAAATCGAAGAGAGATTTAAGGTCTACACAGCAGGGAGAGATTTTTTGTTTTTGTTTGTGTTTGGCTTAAGAACTTATTGGGGGAATAAACTATTAAAATTTTATAATACATAATTTGGACTAATGGGGATCAAGAAAAAAAAGGAGAGATTTTGAGTTACACACCCTCCCCCGGGCTTGCTCCTGATCTTTTCACTGGTTCCCCCCATGAGGTCGAAAACTGTGGGCCGAGCAGATGGTCTCTAGCCAGTGGGGGCGAAGGCACCCACCTCACTCCTGCAGGCTCCTTGAGGCAGGTCAAGGAGTGTGGCAGGTGATGGCATGACAGAACTTCTAACAAGAATTAGTGTGAGGGACACATCTGTCACACTTCTAATTTGTCAGCAGAGAGCAGTTTTCTGTTTTGTGATGCCTTGATCTGTGAAGAGAGTGGCAAGATAAGCTGATCTTGATGCCATTAATAAATCTTTTTGTGATGCTGGAATGAGGAGAATTTCCCTATCTGCATGGTGAGTTTCCTCTGTTTGTTGTCGTCATCATCATTGTTATCATCATCTTTATCGTCATCATCATCATCATCACCATCATCTTCATCATCGTCATCTTCATCACCATCATGATCTTCATCATCATCGTTGTCATCATCATCTGTTTCCAGTCCTCATCTCTGGCTTTGTGCATTAGACTGAAAGTTGTCTTAATCACCTTGGGCTACCATAATAGAATACCTTTGACTGCGTGGCTTAAACAACAGACATTTATTTCTCACAGTTCTAGAAGCTGGAAAGCCACGATCAAGGTGCTGGCAGATGTGGTATCTGGTGAGAGCCCATTTTCTGGTTCACAGATGGCTGCCTGCTCGCTGTGTCCTCACATGGCGGAGAGAGGACATAAGGACACTAATCCCATCATGGGAGCCCGACCCACATGACCTAATCACCTCCCAAAGGCCCAACCTCCAAATACCGTCACATTGGGGGTTAGGGCTTCAACACAGGACTCTGGGGGGGGGACAGAATTCAGTCCATAGCAAAAGTCATGGAACCTGGATGTGATATGGCTGCAATACGTGCCAGGATGTTGGCAACAGGCACATGAGATATTTCCCCTTTGGGATAAGTGTTCTCGGCCTTAAATGAAAGGCCTGTGACATAGAACAGCTGTGGGATACGTGAGAGGAAGATGGGTGGAAACCTAAGTATCATTTAAGATAAACGGACTTGGCCTATGTGTCTTGGGCTGGCCTCGCAGAAGCGATGTCGAGGAGTTTCGTGTGCTGGGGACTTACTAGGCTGTGCTCTTGGGGAGAACCCCGTAATGGAGTTAGGAGAGAAGAATAGGGCTGGAGGTGTTGAACTGAAATGCAATTGCAACCGAGGACTCTGCCAATTCCATGGGGCCCTTCAGATTGATCTTGATGAAGCCTAGGTGTGGGGTCTCTACCCCAGCTGTCCAGGGGAGAAGAGGTAGCCTCTTCTACATGAGGAGTGAGGCCACAGATCTGCATGGGTCAATGTCAAATAAGATTGTGAATCTCACAGACAATTTGGGATTTCACAAATAATGGAAGTGACGTCAGAGAACTGCTCTAGACTCTCCCATGGCCACTGTCACACCTCTTATCACAACCAGCAATTACAGAAACATCATCACTAAGGAGCATGGCCCAATAGCATCAAAAGACATGCATTTGCACACTCAATGATTAAAGAGGGCTTTGAAAAAAACGATGCAGCCCTCCAATAGTTTTGCAAAAATGACTTTCTGCGGGATAGTGCTGGAAGTGAGTCTGATCCTGTTATCATACAGTTTTATTGGAAAAATTGTGCCAGAAAAACAATAACACTAGAAGCATTCGGTGTTGAGTCTAAGGATTATTGCATATTTGTGATTATAACTTAAATTTTGTACAAAATAAACTAAAACAAATTTATTTATAAAATTTGGTTTCATTTGTTTTTGAGATAAAAAAATCAACTGGACTCTTTTTTCGCTATTTACTATGAAATTTTCATTCTCTTTCAAGTGGGTTTTCTTTAGTTAGCCTTTTCCTGGGAACAAGTGTCCTCAGATGACATTGATCTCCAGCCTGCCCTGCCACCTCTTGGGTTAAACTTAATCCCCTCTGAGGATGGTGACTGATGTGACATCTAGATAAGAATATGGGACGCACCATGGAAGTTTTAATTTTGTATCCTGCGGTAATAGTTGGTATCTAGATCGGCCTAACATTTCACAGCACTGAGGATGGGATATCCATAGATTCTTTCAGAGGAAGACCAGAGATGGCTGCCTCTGAGTCAGCTCTTTCTGTAAGGAAATCTAGGCATACGTAGGTGAAATGAAGAGGGCAGAATCTTGAAATCTAGAGTTTTGGAATTTTAATCCCAGCTTAGATTTTGACATTTCCTCGGTTGTTACATCAAAGAAATGGGGGAAATGCCAACATAAAATTGTCTCTTATTACAAATAGTGGATAAATTTAAAATAACTGCAAAGAAGGTTCCGAAAACATTAAGATTCTAAATAAAAACTTAAGGCATTGAGATCAATTGGGAGGGGTCATCCCCAAAGTGGAGGATACTGTAGTCATCAGAGGCACTCAAGGGGTGGCGACCCCCACAAATTCACGTGGGTAGCAAACCTCTGGTACCCACCTTACTCTGAACAAAAGCTTATATGTTTGTATGCAGTGGGGCAGAGGGGAGGAAGGGGTAGGGCAAGGAGTAAAGTCCGTTTGGTGAACTTGATTTTTCAAGGGAGGGACACAGTGAGAATTCCATGGTAGAACCGCGGAAGTATGCAGGGGCCTGTGTGTCAGCAGAAGTAATGTGAAACTACAACATTTTTTTATAGGATTCTGCGGACAGATATTAATGAATTCAAGATTACCTCTCTTGGTTTTGTGTTGGCGACATTGATGAATGAACCTCAGCAGCATAGAATTGTTGTTGACCCCCAGAATCGCCTTTATGCACATACACCAGACAGAAGCTCGAAAGAGTCATATATTCTGTTTCATTGATTTAAAGACCATAAATACTCAGAACAAGTTGATTTCTGCCTGTATCAGAACCAGTGGTTTTTAAAGAGGTGGGGCAGAGGAACTGGCTCTAAGGCTATTAGTTTAGATTTGGGGCCAAGATTTTCTTTGAAGAAACTTCACACAGAACTGAAATGTTTTGCGAATTGAATTGTCCGTTTGTCCTCAGAGTCTCCAGCTTTAAGAGGATTGTGGTTCTACTCTTGACATGCATTTTTCTACTCTCCCTCCCTGCGTGGAGCGGCTCCCCTCCCCCTGACTTCCACCGCTTTCCTCTTTCTTCTTAACCCTGGCAGGAAAGATTTCAGCAGTCACTACCACGCAGGACAGAAATAAATACGTACTTCAGAGTGGATGCCACAAGGTTGAAGAATTTTGTGGCAAAAATGAGGCCAACTAACCTACTTTCCTTCTGATGACTTTCTGATAGCTAAACCAAAGAGCTGGCTGTGCTGGTTGGAAATGACCTCAGTCTGTAGTCCTCCTAATTAATGACTTGGCTGATTCTTAATTTACCTTCTGTCAGCAAACTGAGAACAAGCAACTGCTTCTATTGATCGCCACTTATGACTTTCCTTCTATGTGAAACAGTAGGGAAATACCTTGTTCTGGGAGTGCAAAGCCCCCACTGGTAACACCCTGGGGCTGGCTCTTTGGAGGGAGCTGGCTGGGACATCGTCCCAGCTCTGAGCTGGTGCACCCCTTCACGCTGCACTTTGAGCTACCCCAAGGGACCCCATACATCTGACAAGTCTGACGCCTTATCTAACAACCCAAAGGGCACATCCCTGTTAGAAGGATGGGAGAGAGCGAGGCGGAGACTTTGCCCCTGTTTGAATTCAAGGGGGTGCCCCTGGGACCTGAGCTGAAAGCAGTTTATTTCAAGCCGTCAGCAAACAAGGCTGACCACCTGCCCCAGCCCCCGCGCCCCGTCCCCCGCCATCCCTCCAGAGTCTGCACTGCCAGGACGGGTCCGCGGCCAGAGTCGACTGCTGAAATCAAGAGTGTGCGTGCTTGCCTTGTCCACACCCCCAACCTCTGGGGGCTCCTCCTGCAAATCAATTTCCAGCTCCTGTCTCTTGTTGGTAAGGAGCATCTCCATTCCCAGGAGGAGCAGCTTTTGTCTTCAGCGGCCTCCCTGAGAAGGTCAAACAGTAGTCTAGATCAACAGAGACACAGTTTTCCTCCTTTTGTTTCTCTCAGTTAACATTGGGTATCTCTTCTGCAAAAACATTTTATCCTTGTGTAATTCATGTGGAGGCTTCATTGCATTTACTAAATTGCTTACTTGTCATTTGTGCTTGTTAACAAGCTGCCAAACGTGAGATTTTCCACCTTTTGGAGAGGATGTGGACTTTTAGAGAGTCTAGAATTATGGAAGATGGTGGTGTCCCTAGAAACTAGGATACACACAGTTCAGTGAAACACGCAGTTCCTTGAATGCTTATCACATGCAATGCACTCTCCATCTAGTTTCTGGGAAACCTCAACTCCCCTGGTGTGATGGTAGCCTAGGAAGTCACCTTGACCTGCGCAGGAGCTAAGCTGGTTGAGCTATATCCCTGCTCATCACCTCCTCGTGCCTGATGTCTTGCATGTCTCAGCTTCATACATTCTTCCTCCTCGATCATATCCTTCTGGTGGGTACTCTCACCTTTCTCCGAGTTTATGTGTCTGTTTTTTCTTTGCTCTTGCTTCCTCCAAGCACCCTTCCTCTCTTCTCAGTGTATCTGTCAGGACAGACTGGAAACAGCAGAACAGAGATGCAGCCTGTTGGACACCAGCAGAGGCAGTCTCTCATACCAGGTGTGACTTCCTCTTTTCCCATCAAGAGCACATAAGATGATTGAGAGATGGTGTTGAGGATGAAGCTTAAGACTTACCTCCTATAGGCAGCCTTCCATGATTAGTCCCATGTCACTATTGTCAATGTTCTATTATCTGTCCTCCTACTTGTATGGGATTCAGTTTATTTGGCATTTACTAGGTTATCAGTGGAAATATGGGTTCATATCCTGGGTTTCAAACCCAAAATTTCACACACCTTTCTTAAATGTAGAATAAACAGATCTTTATTTAAGGACCTGAGTGCTTGAACACCCACGACCTTCTCTTTTCATTCAAAGAACACTTGAGAAGTTACTGAGTCTACTTGAAAATCGATTTCAAATCATTTCACATATGTCCATTTTTACGTAGTATCTTCCCAATTCAGCCAAGCTTCTTGAAGGCAGAAATTATTCATATATTTATATGTCATCCTCCCATATTGCTGGTGTCATGTATAGAACTCTGAACAGAAATAAACTTCCTTAAGACAGAGTTCTGGAAATGGGACTGCCTGCTTAGTTTTGCCCACTCTGATAACCAGAATATTGATGTCACTATTCTGTGTGGGTAGACACAGTCCACGTATTTATGTGTTCACGGTATCTGGATGGGTTCTTAGATTCTTCATTAAGTAGAAGGAATGTGTTAAGGATGCCTGAAAACAACTCGTTAGACTCATATAGTTTGTCATACATTTTTTATGTAAAACAAATAATAAAACATATACAGGCTCATTAAGAAAACAACGACAAATGAACTGGAATTAGTTACCTGGATTCTAATCTCGTCTCTGCCAGTAACTGGCTTTGTTGATTAGGAAAGCTACTTTCTGGCTTCAATTTTCTCATCTTTCAAAGAAAGGAGTAGGATGAAGTGGTTTGCTGTAATGAAATATAGCTTACACATAGAGTCATAGCCAGTTCTCAGTAAGTATTTGTGGGATAAGCGAATGAGTTTAAGTTTGAGGCCTGCCTCTCTGTGCCTCTTACTGGGAGTGAGAAGCAAATGACTTAATTCCTCAAGACTCTCGGCCTCTCCTCTACCCAAGGGAAATAGTAACACCTGTTTAATAAGGCTATAGTAAACATTATAAGGATGGGCGGTAAGGCAGCAGGTGCTAGCTCTCGGTTATATAGTACATAGTGAGTGTTCAATCAATATTACAGTTGGGGGGCCGGCCAGGTGGTACAAGTGGTTAAGTGCATGCGCTCCGCTGCAGCGGCCCAGGGTTTGCAGGTTCAGGTCCCGGGCGTGCACCGACGCACCGCTTGTCAAGCCATGCTGTGGCGGCATCCCACATAAAGTGGAGGAAGATGGGCATGGATGTTAGCCCAAGGCCAGTCTTCCTCAGCAAAAAGAGGAGGATTGGCAGATGTTAGCTCAAGGCTGATCTTCTTCACACACACACACACAAATTACAGTTGGATTGATGTATTGGCATCAGAATTCTAAATATCTATTGGCAGATAAGAGACACCGGCTCTTATGGGTTCTCATGGGATGTTTGTTGAGGTCTGGGGATATTGTAGATGGTGAAAGATCGTCTCTGGGAAGCCAGTACACTCAAGGAGGGCAGTTCTAGACTTCATCCTGTGAGCAATCAGAGCTCTTATTAAAACTTCTGAAGTGTCACCCAAGTGGTCCTCCGATGCTTTTCTGCCATCAGGGGTGCAATCGCTTTGTCCCCAGAGTAGTGGAGGCCATCGAGAGCATCTCATATTTACCAAAAGTCTTCAGATATGGTGGCTCTGAGGATTCAGGATCCAACTCCCTTTGCCTAAGATGGTCTCACTGACTAAGCCTGGATGTCTCCCCGCCCCAGAGGGCCTCTGCCTGTGCCCTGGGCATGGCCTTGGGCCTGCACAACTCAGCTTCATCTCCAGTCTGGCCCGACCATAGCCATGAGAAAGAGAAGAAAGCGGAAAACGTAGATGCTGCTTCTGAAGCCAATAGGTAAAATTCAGAGAGAGGATGGAGATACCCTTTAATTCCAAAATTAGAGAAATATCCTTGCAGGCACACAGAACATTCAGTTACGCATTTGCGCAAGTTGAAGACGTGGGCCCCGAAAACTAGAAAGTGGAACTTCCAGAGCATGTAAATGGATGTAATTTAGAGGTGTATTTGATGTCACAGGAAAAGACAAGAATAGTTTAGTCAGGAAGTAGCTTCGTGTACATCTGTTCTAAAGGCAATTTTATAACTGCGTGAGCCAATTTTTGTGTGTGCGTGCGCTAATATGATGCTAGTCTAGGGTTTTGCATGTTTTCATAGAATCTCTGCATCTTCTAAGGTTATCAAATTTCTTTACAAAATCTGTTTGCTAGCTAACGACAGTCTGTTTTTTAAGGAAAGCAAAAACACAAGACCTGGAGAGTCTTTGCTGAAGACTGGGGAGTCCTCTCTGTGACAGTCGGGATGACAAACCAGGGTCTTCTGTTCCCGTGGCTGTGCTGCATTTCTGTAAGAAATTCTAATCGCCTTCCCCCTTTCTCTTCCCTTCTTCAGGCATAGATTGTGCTTCTCCACATTGCATCTGTGTTTGAAGAGTTTTCAGCTGAGCTAATGAAGTTTTTTCACTGTTCTCATTAGCAGCACATTTTGTTAGTCAGTCACCTCCATCAGGACCTCTTTCTGGCAGGGACAATTCTCAGTGGCCTGAAGGGACAAGGCCTGACGTACACAGGACAGCCCCCAGGGTAGAGAGACAGGGTCTCAGCTCCCATCCCTGTCACGGGGAGACTCGCAACCGTGATTCAGCCCAAGGGGGCGCGTCTGCAGGGCAGCGTGGCGTGCTCAATGGCAGAGGCCACAGAGGCAGAGGGTTGTGGTCGAGGAGAGTGGGGGGCTCGCATGTGGGAGCAATCGGCATTGCCAAAACCCCACCTTATCATTTCACAGAAAAGTTCCATAGTTCTCCTCTGCAGTAGCAGTTTACTTACTACGTGGCCAGTGCCCTCCATCTGTGAAGACTGAGTGCCCTTTCTCATCCCTTCACATGTCCATCTGACTCCTCTGGTCAGAGGAGTGAGGGCACGGTGGAATCGCAGATCGTGTGATGTAACTCTCAGAGGTGACAGTAGAGAGCTTCGGATAAGCAATCAGGAAGCCTGGGCTCCGCCTTAGCTCTGCCGAGAGGGGCTGTGCCCCGCACCCCGGTCTGTTTGGAATCTCTGAATCTCACTTTTCTGCTCTTCAAAGGCGATAGAAATATCTGATTTCTAACCCCCACTGGGGGTTATTGTAAGAGTCAAAATAAAAGTGGGGGGGGGTGCTTTGTAAACTTTACAAACTATATAAAGTATTGTCTCATTTTTTTTCATACTGATTTAATTTCTACCTCTAAGTTCCAATCTGAGAAGTCTCAGAAACGGATTTAGTTTTATTTATGTGGAAAATGAAGATTCATCTTATGAAATCACAGGGAATCACTTTGTTTTTGCAATCGGAGCGCCACGTGCAGTGGGACCTCTCCTAGGAGGTCTTGCATTCACCTGGCTGGCAGATGTGGCCCAGATAATCCGGGCAAGTGCTTTTCTCTTCCAACCCTGCAGAGGCTGTGCTGGGAGAGGCTATCCAGAGCCCCGAAGGCTATTAGCGTCAATTATACTTATTTTGGTTTCGCTGTGACATTAGATGACCTGTTCCTGCTTGGGCTCTGAGGCCAGCCTTCTCTTCTGGCCAAACCGTGACAAAATCCTGACAACGTGGGACTGAGGCTAATCAAAAGACACCACTTGTTCACAAAACTAATTTTTTTTCCAGTGAAGCTGTCACTTTTCTGTTCATTTTGCCAAACAAATGCAGCATTTTCTCTCTTCACTGAACTATATAGTTTTGTTTTTTGCTTTTTTGGGTGGGTTTCTGTTCATGCCACTTAACTATGAATATTTGACCCCTTGTACTGTCTATATCTATATACAGGTTTGAGAGAATGTTTTTGTTGCTGTTTAAAATGACATTTAGTTATCTCTAGTTTCCCTAAATATTTTATTTTATAAACTGTTTTTCTTAAAATTGTACCTGAAGAAAACTGTACATGTATCAATCTTACAAGTATTGAGAAACATGGGCCTTTTATTTTTTTGGCTGTCAAGGTATATTTTATGTTTTTCTCTTAAATAAACTCAAGCTATTTGGGCAGGAGAAGGATTGTTTGCTTGTTTTAACCTAAATGCCATTATTTAAGAGCCTCTGACTACATGATGCTTGTCTTGGTCAGGGTTCTACAGAGAGGGAGAGATTGAAGGAATTGGTTCACGAGATGGTGGGGGCTGATGTGTCTGAAATCTGCAGGCTGGCGGGCTGGAGACCAGTTGATATTGCAGCCCTGAGTCTGAATTCCACAGGGCAGCCAGCTGGAGACGCAGGCAGGGTTTCTATGCTGCAGTCGTGAGAATTCCTTCTTCAGAAAACCTCTGTCTTTGCTCTTAAGGTCTCCAACTGATTAGAAAAAGCCCACCCACACTATGGAGGATAATCTGCTTTACTCAAAGTCTACTTTGAGTAGGTAGATGTTAATGACTTCTAAAAAACACCTTCACCGTAACATCTAGACTGGCATTTGACCAAACAACCGGGCACAATAGCCTAGGCAAGTTGACACATAAAATTAACCATCACAAATTCTAAAGCAGCTTTAAAACAACTTGGTCACATAACCGCACCCTCAATGCTGAAAAGTCTAAAGGGTGTCTTCATTACAGGGCAGCTACCTATGTTTGTCTGTCCCAAAAGAAAAAAATAATCACATTGTGATTATGTGTGCCAACAGCAGTTAAACTGCCTCATCACAATCTCACTTGGGGACACACAGAAGCCATAGACTGGGGTTACACAGTCAAGAGATGACTGTCACTTTAGAGCCTGAAATAAATGCTTTTATTGCCTTTTTATTTTTACTTTGTGTGCAGCACAAGCATCTCGTGCATGTAGAGACTTAATGAATAATGAAGAGTGCCATTACTAATACATTTCCCTGTCCAAGGAAAGGCTCTCAAAAAACAAGACCTTTAGTCCCCAAAAGGTCAGGGTACTTTTAGGGAATTATCAAAACAAAACCCCAAAACTCCGAACCAAAAAACCTTCCAAATCTAACTAAAATGTTTTATCTGTAAAAATTGTGCCAAAATGTTAAACTGACTAATTCTAAAATCCAGCTGAACTTTCACACTAGTTCTGGGAGATGTTCCCCTGTCGGGAGTGCGTTCTGATCTGGTGAGGGGTTCACGCCTGAACAGATAGTCCTGGATGCTAATGGAAACTATGCCAGTAAACCCCCGGCCCATTAAGATCGGGTTAGCCAGATTAGGATCAAAATAGACCCCTATCGGCGACCACTGTGGATTTACTTGAAGAGCCCCCCTTCCTCCTCAGAGGCCATTCTCACACTAATTCTTCCCCTCAAGATAAAGAGGTGCCCGAGAAAACCCTCGCTGATGGGAAGCTGCAGGCTCTTCACTAGGGCAAAGCAGGCTCAACTCTAAGAAGAATTTTTGGGCTTTATGGAGGCGCAGAGGCAACAGTGTTAAGAAGGACCATCTTCAAGGGGTCGTGCTGCCGTGATGATTTAAAACTGGGTTGGCCTGGCAAAGAGAACAGCAGGGCAACGTACATGCCGTGCTCCGGGGTCTGTGCGGCCTTCTCCTGATGCCCCTTCACGGGCGTTAACGGGCCCCGTCCTCTTCCTCCGGCCGACTCCCCAGGACTCTCGGATAAACTGAGATAACAAATCACTGAGGGAATGTGTGCAGAGCCGGCAACAGAATTTGAAACAATTTCCTTATTCTCCTTTAAAAATGATCCTCGTCTCCAAATTTTTATGCAGTTAAATATTTTTAAAAAATGACCCAAGGGCCGGCCCTGTGGCTTAGCAGTTAAGTGCGCGCGCTCCGATACTGGCTGCCGGGGTTCGATCCCGGGCGCGCACCGACGCACCGCTTCTCTGGCCATGCTGAGGCCGCGTCCCACATACAGCAACTAGAAGGATGTGCACCTATGACATACAACTATCCACTGGGGCTTTGGGGGAAAAAAAAATAAATAAAATCTTAAAAAAAAAAAAAATGACCCAATGGCGTGTGACTGATTGCCTCTGTGACTGTGTGAAAGTCGTCACAATTGCTTAAAACTGTAACTGGAGAGGTGGGTGCCTTTTCTAAAATCACCAGGTTTGTCAAACACGTACCTTTCCTCTATTTCTGCCCCTCTCCAGCCCTTCCCCAAATACAGGAAGGAAACAAAGAATCCTCTATGATCTGTCCCTGAATTTCACCACACTTTTTTTCAAATCCTGAAACTAAATTTTTTTCCAACTACTTAATAATCAAAATTTATTCCTTAACCTGTAGATGGCACCGTGTTAGGGTGTTGCATGTGGAGAATAGGGAAGTACGCGAAAAGTATGAAGTACAGATTTTCTCTCGAAGAAGAAGATACAATATTAGAGTTTAGATGGGGGGTGGGAAGCTACACACAATTAGGAACAGAGTAAGAGAACAGCAATTATGTGCTAAATCATGTGGCACAGATTGCTGGTACTTTAAGGAGTCTGGAGGAAAAAGAGCTCAGTGTGGCCTAAAGCCGTTTGAGATGATTTCGTGAGGGCCTCACAGATCCATTTTTAAAGGCAAATAATGAATTGGTAAGAAATGGTCATTTAAGGGTTCCACATGGCAGAGGCGACCCTAGCGGGGAAGAGGAATGGGGTATTTACAGCACAGTCACTGCCCACTGGAGTCAGGGGCATTCAGTGCCTGTGAAACGGGAACCCTCCTTTAGGTTAGTTTGCATATCCATCCATCCATCGAAGCTGGGAAATTGCGCGCACAGGATTCGTGCCTGCGAGGTGTTTTACCAATGTGGTGCCCCACTCTGAGTTTCTTTCATTTGCTTTCCAGGCATATTAATTCCTTTCAAAAGCTATTAAAAGAAATCTGTTGAGCTCCTTATGAAGACTCACAATAACCAGTCTTAAAAATAGCTGTGCTTCTGGCGAGGTTTATCATACTTACACTGTGACTCCTTCTCCACCATTGCTCGGAAAAGCAAGCATCTTGTAAGGGGGCTTCAGAGAACTTCCTTTGCTAAATGAGGAATATCTTGAAAATGCTGAAATCAGGAGCAATAAAACGTGGTGAGAAAGATTCAAGCCCTAAAGCCCTGGCGGTTGCTTCCCCATTCAGATCCGCAGCTCCCTGCCAGGGTGGTCCAGTGGGTCGTGGTACAGCCCGGGCACTTAGAGGTGCCTTCTGGAACAGTCCCCATTCCTTTAGCAGGCACATTTCTCTATACTGACCCCCAAACTCAACTTGTTCCAATAGCACATCCTCGATTTTTCCCCCTTGTTCTTTTTAAATTTGTCTTTAAATTTAGTTTCAAGCAGCTTGAAGCAGGCCTCCTGATCAAGTCTTCAGGAGTCTCAGCTGCCCCCACCTGCCTCCACAGGAAGATCCTTCATGATGCCCAGTGCCCAGGCGACTTCCCTCCAGGCGGTGGGTCTTTTCCTAGGCCAGGACATGTTGGGCAGCAGGGGTATTTGCCTCATAGAGGTCAGAGTACAGCAGATCCAGACCCCCCAGAAAGCACTGCAGGGTAAAGCTTTCCAAATCGTGAGGCTGCGTAACTTCTATTTTGCGGCTTGTGACTTGGGCAAGTCCAACAGATGGCACTGTGGTGGCTCACAGCACGGGCTCTGGAGTCAAACTCTCATTCCAGCACTGACCAGCAGTGCACCTGTGGGTGGTTCACCTAACCTCCCCACCAGGAAGATGGGGCTTCCTGGAGAGTTTCTGCAGACAAGTTATGAGTGTGAAATATTCAACATATTACACAGGTGCTCACAGTGGCACTATTCACAACCTCCAAAAGGTAGAAACAATCCAAATGTCCATCAACAGACGACAGATGAACAAAATGTGCTACAGCCATACAATGGAATATTACGCAGCCATAAAAAGGGATGAAGTTCTGGGCCAGCCCTGTGGCTTAGCGGGTAAGTGCACGTGTTCCGCTACTGGCAGCCCAGGTTCGGATCCCAGGCGCGCACTGACACACTGCTTCTCCGGCCATGCTGAGGCCACATCCCACATACACCAACTAGAAAGATGTGCAACTATCACGTACAACTATCTACTGGAGCTTTGGGGAAAAAAAAAGGAGGAGGATTGGCAATAGATGTTAGCTCAGAGCTGGTCTTTCTCAACAAAAAGAGGAGGATTAGCATGGATGTTAGCTCAGGGCTGATCTTCCTCACAAATAAATAAATAAATAAATAAAACTGTTTTTAAAAAAAAAAGATGAAGTTCTGACATATATTACAACATGGATGAACCTTGAAAACATTCTAAGTGAAAGAAGCCTGTCAAAAAAGGCAACGTAGTGCAGGATTCCATTTCTGTGGTGTCCAGAATAGCCACATCCACAGAGACAGAAAGCAGATTAGAGGCCACCAGGGATTGGGGGGTGAATGAGGAGTGACTGCTTAATGGGTGTAGGGCGCTTTTAAGGGGGTGACAAAAAGTTCTGGAAATAGATAGTGCTGATGGTTGCACAACATCATGAAGGTACCAAGTACCACTGAATTGTTCACTTTAAAATGGTGAATTTTATGTGAATTTTACCTCAATTAAAAAGAACCTTCAGCACACTGTCTGGCACCTGTTAAAGGCTCAGGGAACGTTAGCTTAAGATGCTTCTGATTTCTCCGGGTCCTTGGCTTCCTGCTTTATTACCGGTGTCACTTTCCCCCACCTGCCCCCACGGAAGACCAGCGAGGGTCATGGGGAAGCTACTGCAGGCCTGTTTTGAACCGCTTCTCCGTCGAGTCCTCGTGGAGGCAGCAGCCCGCAGGGCAGCGATGCAGAGACCGCGAGGGGCCTCCATGCCTGCCTCCCTTTGGAGCAAGTCAGTTGGCTTCCACATTTCTTGCATTTACTCCTTTCTTTCCAGGCCCACCCTACCCTGTGTTGTTAGGTCCCACGCCTCCCTGCTGGCTATTCTGGGGCCGATCCCTGCCTCAGTTTCTCCCCCATGCGTTCTGCACAGGAGGGATTAGCCTGCTGAATGCCCTTTTTGTGTTTTCATTGCCCTGCTCAGCCATCCTCTCGGATCGTGGTGGCTTTACGAAGAGCCCCAAGGCCGCCCTGTGATATCCACCTTTCCGAGAACCTGACGGCCGGGTGTGCTTTTCACGGACGACTCGCAGTTCAGCACTGTGAAGCATTTTATAGAGAACTGGGTTCGGACCCCTCGTCTCACAAAGGTGGAAACTGTCCCAGAACAATGTCCCCGGGCCCCACACGCCCGGGTCTGCCGCTTTCTCTGTCTCGGCCCTTTGCTGGCGGCAGTGCCGGGGCTGGGATGAGCCCCTGCTTCGGTCTCTTTCCCCCACTGGACCGGTGTGCTGAAGCTCCCACTCTCAGTGTGTTTGCCATCAACGTTAGGACTCCGGCACGGACGGTCCCTGGGGTTCAGCTGCGACCACTGCACAGACACTTGCCCGACAGAACTGTGACTTCTCACCCATCAACCCTGTCTCTAAAACAGTCACAGGCTCAGGGCAGAGATGAGCCAGCAGGGCATCTCATTTCAGGAAGAGGAGCCTGCCCCCACACTCTGTCAGGTCAACAAATGCCAGCAAACAAACCTTCCCATCACGACTCCCAGGCTTTCCCTGGCTCGTCTGTACCCCCTCAGTGCCCATCTCCCCCCAGGACCACTGCAGCCACTGCGGAGAATCCTTTCTCTCCGCCAAATGCCATGGGAGGCCCTGAATTTATTCCTAATTTTAGTTTGACTCACCTACTGTGTGCTGTGAAGTGTCTTGGATTGAAAGCTGGTAGGAGTTAAAGATCCTGCTTTAAATCTTTCTGCAGATGTCCCTTATCCGGTGATTAAAGAAATAGTCTGATGACGATGGGGCTTCACTTTGCTCTTCCATATGTGTGTATTCATTTCTTTGCCTATAAAATGGAAAGTACCCATTTCTTCTCCCAGGTATTCTGAGGATTAACTTGACGAAGGCTGCAAGGAGCCTGGATAGGCAGTGGGAGACAGGTATTACTAGGATTTTCCTACAGAGGTTTGCCTTTTCCTCTGCACAGCCACTTACGTAAACAGGAAATGCATTGCAAGACAAAGCAATCCATGCATCTCACAGAGGCAGCCCTGGGGGCTTAGCGAGGCTGTCTGGGCCCTGGTTGGTGTTAAATCCCTGCTGAGGATAAGAACAAACCACCCCCCCCACAGTGGGGCAGCTGGGAACTTCAGACTCCAGTGCAAGAGACTTCCCATCAAAGAGAGAGAAAGCTTTCCCACTTGCAATGAAGGGAAATGGAGAACATTTGCAGCAGGACCTCTATTTATTAGTGGAAGTTCTGGCAGTCTTGAGACGTATGGACTAGTTATACTGTGCTTTGAAATCGGGCTATCCAAACAGAAATAATAACCAACACACAGCGAAAGACTGCGCCTACTTCCGATTTGACTCAGTAGCCTCCGGAACATTCCAGACTGTTGCCAAATTAAAATGCTTGGGAGCCCTGTCTCCTGATTTCATGGTCAAAGATGCAATAAAACTGTTTGCACTCATTGTCAAAATATTTGCTCTCGGCTCCAGGAATGGAATATTTTTTCCCATCAAGATGGTGAAATAAACAGGAAGGAAAGATGCCGCCTGTCTGGGAACAGTCCGTAGGAGTCATGCAGCCTCAGCCCGGGGGACGCTGAGGAGTGAGGGATCAAAGAATCGCACTTGTACGTTTCTACCTCGACTTGTCTCTTAAAGGAAATGGAGACTTATTCTTCCCGCACTTCCTCTTCTCTGCCACCCCAAATCATTCTCCCGTCTTCTCCGTCCCACACCTCTCAGGCGTCAGGGCTCCTATGCAAGTATTTTCTGGTTTGAAAAACAGATTGTCCTGCCTCTTGGAGGAAATGTCTGCTCATATATCCCAACGCGATCTTATCTTTTAGCAATTTTCTTCTTCTTTGAGTTAAGGAATGGCAAGGTGCAATTATTGAAGCAAGTGTTTTCATGGGATGCACATGAGGAAGAGAATAATTAACACTGTTCTGTCTTTTAATATTTTTAATAAAACTTGCAAACACTTAACACAGTATTTGCTATGTGCTGGAAACTTTTGTGTGTTTATATAAGTATATTAGGATGTTTGACCTTCACAAGTGGTAAATGAGGAACCTGAGCAAGGAGAGGGTGTGGAATTTGCCGGTTGTCATAAAGCCTGTAGACAGAGGAGCTGGAGGAAGAACCAGGAAGCCAGCTCCTGTCCGTTTCTACACCATGTCATAGAAAGCTTGGAAAATAAAGAAAAAAGGAAAGGAAACCATCTATAATCCCATAAGGTCACTTTATGGTACCCTTCTTTGTCACATATACATTGTTTTACAGGATTAAAATGATAATACACATCACTTTTAAATCCTGACTTCTTTGTTTTACTATGTGGTTTTCCTGCTTGCTAGTTTTAGTGGCTACACAGTTGTCTAACACACGACTGGTCGTTTGCCAGCTGTTCCCCTGTTGTTGGACGCTGAGGTTGCTTCCAATTTTTCCCTAATAGAAATATTGCTTCAGTGAATGTCTTTGCATTGTGTATTTTCCCATTATTTCTTTAGGATAAATGGAACAAATTACCGATAGCCATAACTACATTAAAAAAGTATCGAAGATCTAGCTAGTAGTTTTTATAATTTTATTTATTTAGTTTTTTTCCCCCAAAGCCCCAGTAGATAGTTGTATGTCATAGCTGCACATCCTTCTAGTTGCTGTATGTGGGACGCGGCCTCAGCATGGCCAGAGAAGCGGTGTGTGGGTGCATGCCCGGGATCCGAACCCAGGCCACCAGTAGCGGAGCTCATGCACTTAACTGCTAAGCCACAGGGCGGGCCCTAGCTAGTAGTTTTTAAAGGAAAATTCTATAAACCCAAGAAACAGGTAATTCCTAGGTTGTTTAAATAATCTCAGAGCACGGCAATTCATTTTACAAGCACATGATGTACAAAGACATTTCAAGAAAAGATTAAAATGAACAAACGAAAAACAGAGAGCGACCATTCAGACCAACATCACTTATGAAAATTAACTCAAAAACTTTCATTAAAAATACAGGCCAAAAGAATCTACAGTGTATTAAAAAAACAATGTGCCCCACCCAAATAGATTTTATTCTTGGAAAGCAAGAGCAACTCACTAAATATATAGATTAATGGAGATAAATGTTATGACCCTTTAGATAGACATTAAAATAACAATAAAAATTTCACAGCCATTTCTGATGAAGACTTTTATTAATTAAAATTAGAAAGAAATTTCTAGAAAGTGGTTGAAGATCCAAGAGAGATATAGACCACATAACCTACTGGTATTATCTTTACCTATTCTGGAGATTCAGTTATTATTATAAGAAAAAATAATGTGAAATTACTGGAAATTAAAAGCTAATATTCTTTTTATGAGTAGATTATATAGTTGTAGACTTAGAAAAGTCCAAAAATCTAGCTAAAAATATAATATTAAGTGTTCAGAAAAGTGGCTACAGTATATAAAAAATATTACCTTTCACACGCACGTAACATTCTGTTTTCTATATATAATGATTCACAATAGCAGTAAGGACTATATCACCCTAACATCTAACATAATAAGAAATGTTTATGTGTTAAACTGAATGATTATATTGGAAAATAAAAACGAGAGCCTGAAAAAATGGAGAGTATAGCTTGTACTTTCATGAGGAAGTTCAATATTCTAGAGAAGTCCATTCTCCCCAAATTAACCTGTAACTGCAAGTGTAATCCAAATCTCATTTTTGTATTGAAAAATGTGCAGTCAATTTGAAAGTGAGAATGTCCTGGGATGCTAAGAAAAGTGTGAAAAAGACTGAGGGCCTTCGGTGGGCCTGCTCCAGTTGATCGGCTGTAATAGAACAGTTCTAATGGACAGAGAGACAGATGATATTTGGAACAAATTAAAGAGTAATAAAATAGACCCATATCCGTTTTGAGGCTTTTATAACTATATGATAAAGATCATATTTCAAATCAAAGGAGTAACACTTGATTACACAATAAATAGTAAGAGACATTGGATAATCTTTAGGGGAAAAACAAAAAGTTGGCTGCCCACCATACAACACTCATAAAATAAGCTATTGATAGAATGATATATATACATATATTAGAAAATAAAAATATAAACTAGAGGAGGATATCTTAATTTGGGGAGTGGAGAAGCTTTTATTGTTGTTTTAGCATAGACCAAGACCAAAAAAATATAAAGGAAGGGCCAGCCTGGCAGCGTAGTGGTTAAGTTCTGGGCATGCTGCTTTGGTGGCCCAGGGTTCGCAAGCTCGGATCCCGGGCGCGGACATATGCAAGGCTCATCAAGCCATGCTGTGGTGACGTCCCATATACAGAATGGAGGAAGATGGGCACAGATGTTAGCTCGTGGCCAATCTTTCTCACCAAAAAAACCCAAAACAAACAAAAGAAACCCATTTGTATATAAATAAAGGAAAAAATAATTGATTTGGCCAAGGATATTAAAAAAACACAAATGACAAATGGGAAAAATATGTGTAACTTAAACAATAGATGAAGTGTTAATCTCTCTAATATATAAAGGTCAAAAAGTCCAGAAGAAAAAGACGACTCAAGAGAGAAATACGTAAAACACACCAATGACTGGTCTTTAGAAATAGAAACATACAATGGATGTATGACAGGTGCTGAGGTTTAAGAACAATGAAAGAAATAAAAATTAAGAGAACTGGATATTAATTTTCACCTATCAGATTGGCAAAGACTAAAATATTAGTACTACTATTTTATGAATATGTGAATAATAGGCACATCTGTTATATGACACCACATTTTTTGGAGGAAAACTAACGATATCTATCAAAATTTTAAATATACATACCATCTGACTTGGCAATTCCACTTACAGGAGTTTATCTTTAAAAACATTCAACACATGCCTGGAGTCTTATTTTCATTATACATATGGCTAATAACATCTCTTGCAGAATTTTTTGTAACAGTGAAAATTTTGAAAAATCCAAATGTTCGTCAGAAAGAGGCTAGATGAATAAATCACACTATCATCATATAGTGGAATTTTACACTGTTGCTAATAAAAATGAGGTGGATCTACGTTGCACTGACACACACAAATGTCCGTGACATATTTTTAAGTCACAGAACAGAATATGTATGAACTCTTTTCTGTTTAAGTAAGCTATTGTGTGTCCAAGTATCATGCATACTTCTATATGCTATTATATGCATGCGCACTATATACTATTAGACACACAAACATACATACATACTTATACACACATACATCTATTTCTAAATGAATGGTAAAACGTCTGGGAGGACAGACAAAATCTTGTATCTGTGAGTCTACAGGAATAATGAAAATTTTTGCTCTCATTTTCTACTCTTTTTACTTTTGCTCTGTCGGAATTATTTACAAGTAGATATTCCTCTTATAATGATATAAAGCAGTGTGAATATTTAAAAGTGAAGATTAAAAGGCCAAAGGATCTGAGTATTTTTTATAGCACCGAGTGCATAGGGCTAAATTGCTTCCAACCCTGTGGGCCAGTTTGCTCAGCCAGGATTCCACATTGACCGTGTCTCATCGTTCTCCCAGGAAAACTGACCTCTAGGGCTGGAGTTCCAGGAAAATTGCAAGGCAGGTCCTCGGTGGGCAGAGCCAGCCTCTCCATCTGATTGATCCAGAATTCTTCCTCCTCCTTTGCCCACTGTCTACTCAAACTTCTGTTGACATCTGACCTAGAGCAAAGGCACCGAAGAAAACCCAACAGCAGTAACAGTGAAATTCCAGTCTGCCAGTTTTGTTCTTTATTTGGGTCACTCGTAATAAATTTAATGGCAAACAGTGTGGAACTGAATGACTAACATAAAGCCAGGGAGGTACAAAAGGGTTCTGGGCTTCTGCTCTCCACAGAGTTCCCTGCAAGGGGCCCATGATTTCCCCACCCTCTTAATGTGCCCCTACACATCGTGCCCTCTTCCACCTCTGCACCCACTCGCTCCTCCTTCACTCTTTTCTCATGGCTCCTCCAACACCATGTAACTTACTTGTTCTTTATGTTTCTTGCTCAGTGTCTGTGTCCTTCTGTTAGTACGTAGGGCCCATAGGAGCAGGGATGTTCGTCTGTTTTGTTTAGATACAATCAATCTGAGTGACCAGAACAATGCACGACTCATGGTAGGTGCTTGATAACTATCTGTTGGATGAATGAACAGCATTCATTGGCTAATATCTAACAGTCTTCCCAATGGCCACCCATAGCTCAACGAATTCATGTAAGATTTTTAACGGATGGCAGGTCTTGAGCATAAGATAACAAGTTGAAAAGATGAATATCTTTCTTTGCTCACAATTTAGATTCCTTGGATCTCAAGATTGGGAGCCATGTAACCCAAATGTAGATCAAAGGCTTGACTGTGCTCTGCAGCACCCGCTAAGCACTTCCCAGACCTGGACTCAATCAAGGCCGTGACAGATCTCTCCAGGCCACAGAAAGCAGGCTTCAACTTAAAAGTCTTCCTTTTTTTAAATTTGAACTTACACTAATCCAAAATCTACCTCACTGTGACTTCCATTTACACCCTAATCCTGCTTCCCCAGCCCCTAGCCCAGAGCCTTATAAAATAAGTCAAATTTCCTTCCCATGTGGTGGGATGTCCTTGAATTTGCCATCATGATGCTCCTTAAACCTTTCCCTTTCCAGGCTGATCATATTCAGTCCTTCAGACTGTGCTGGGCCTCAGCGTTTCCAAATCTCCCTCCAGCTCCGTTCCTCACTTTTGCAAACAGTCCAGTTACCAATGGCCACATCTCATCTTGAGATGAGAGCTCTTGGGTAACCCTGCCTCTATGAATGCTGTCACAGATTACATTTGCTTTTTAGAGTTTTATGTAAATGATACTCTTCACTCATTTTAAATGTGGAAATAAACTATTTTCACAGTAGCCAGGTCATGCGGGCTCTCTTGTAAAGGCTTCTTGCTCTAACCATTTGAACACCAGAGAGGGTCTAGATGTGGAGAAGGCTGATATAGATTTTCAAAGAGAGAAATAATTTATGAATCTTCCCATGAAATGGTTGAGGACTCCAAAGTTGTCGGGAGACAGAGTACAGCAGTAAGAGTGTGAGTAACCGAGTGGCAAACTCAGGCTCTAATCCACGCTGCCGCTTATGAGGTGAGGGCAGCTGGGTCCCATCTCCTCATCGCTAAAGATGAGTTAATTAGACAGGATAATATCACTTAAGGAGTTAATTTATAAGTCCTCCAATTTATTGAACAATGTCTCATTCAATAAATAGTGGTTATAATGATTTCGTTTGATTTAAACAATTGCATGCAATAGACACAGGTGATATTCAAAATATTTAACTACCCATATGAGTGTCAATGAACCAGCATGGACGATGGATATGGACATAGCAGCCAACACACCAGGGGAATATTAATCATCCTTGGAAATAGGTATTATTGCCATTTTACAGACAGGGAAACCGACTCAGAGAGTTAGTTGCGTCAGATGAATTTTTACATATTTGAAATATGAGGACATCTTGAGCATGTGGGAGAGATGGCATTTCTTTTACTGTCCGTGCATTGGATATTTGGGTTCGAGTGCTACATAGAACATTTTCCACTTCCAATGCATCCGTCTTCTAAGCTCTGAGAAGCTGCAGAGCTCCGTCTGAAGTCTGTCTCACAACGGGCTTTGAGCAGCATCACATTTTCAAAATACGTATGAGCCTTGTGATCTGCAACAACATTACATAATGAAATAATATCTGACCCTCCATATTGTCACCGCTGACACGATATTTCACAGGGTCAGACCTGGCTGCTGTTTAGGCTGAGAAGAGAGGAAACGAAGATGATGCAGAGGGAGGGGAGTTTAGTAAATGCATTCCTGACACTGCGCTTGTCTCATGGAGAATGACCCAGAGTAAATGCTGAAAATTTATTATGCTTCCATGAATGTTTTGAGGATAAATGTTTAAACTATAGATTCAATCATACACGCTGGTGTTAAAGTCATTAGCTTCAAGGAATCTATTTCTGAAGTGCACAGAATCCATAAGCTACGCTATAATTCTAGTGATTCATATTAAACATACACGTATGCCTTTTCTAAATGTAAATGTACAAAATGTGCTAAGCCCCTAGGCATCTGTATTGAAATACGTTTCCAATCTCATAATATGTCTGCCCTACAACATAAGAATTCACTGCCCTCCATATTGCTGATGGGAACAGATTGTGATATTTCTGTGTAATTTTCATTCATATTGTATTAAAATGTTAAAGATGCATTTTCTGTCAAAGTATCATTTTATGAAGTTATTCACTATTTCCCCATATGTAGATGTCAGATATTGCTAATATAATCCTCAAACTACTGCCCAGAGTGTCTTTAGGCTAAGGGATGTATTTCCTATGCTTTAGCACAGAGTGGCTTGTTCAGTCTATTCTCGAGTAACAAATCTGAGTTATGTTTGTTTTTATTCCAGGCTTATGTGGTGTCATCTTAGTGAGAGACTGCTTTTTCCTTTTTCTTCTTCTCTTAGTTGTCCCAAAGGCATAGGAATGGAAAATAATACTAAAAAAATAGAAGATGCCTTATTTCCTTGATTTTGTGACACTACTTACAAGTAATTTTCAACTTTGCTATACATAGAGAACTTGTGAAAATGCATATTCCTGGACCCAGCCTTAGCAATTCTAACTTAGAAGGTCTAAAGAGTAGCCCAGTAGTCTGCATTTTTGACAAATCCCCCAATTTTTTTTGACATATGTAGTGTGTAGGTCATGCTTTGAGAAATATTGCTAAGTACATTAATGCTACTAACATAACTCTATATTCAATGCAAATTTCCTTCCCATTTTTAAGATGCCACTGAGTCAATCAAGTCATATAGGTTTTACTCCTCTTCCAACCTGTTCTTGTGCATCCATGCATTCATCCATCCATCCATCTATCCATCCATCCATCCATCCATCTATCTATCCATCCATCCATCCTTCTGTTCATCCATCCATCCATCCACCCGTCCACCCATCCATATTTTAACCATTTTTGGAGAGTTATTATGTATCTTGGGATTCGGGGATAAAAGAAAGACACATCTTTGTCTTGAAGGGGCTCAAAGACCTAAGAAGAATCCATAACCACCTATCTTGCTTTCTCCTTTTGTCTATTGTTGAAACTCTAAACCGTGCTCTGATTTAAACAAACAAATAACACGAAAAAGCAAAACAAAACTATTGTCAACTTTATGTGAATTATTTACTATTACTCCCACCCATGGGAGTAATTAATGATTAAG
This sequence comes from Diceros bicornis minor, assembly GCF_020826845.1. Lineage (NCBI taxonomy): Eukaryota > Metazoa > Chordata > Mammalia > Perissodactyla > Rhinocerotidae > Diceros > Diceros bicornis. The sequence goes on from NC_080755.1 coordinate 65,052,712, forward strand.
TTATTAAGGATTAAAATTGAGTTACACTGAATTTAATAAATTGTAATAAATCTAAGATCTTACAGAAAAAGTAGCCAAAACTGCCCCCTCTCACACACACACCAGTATAGCTATGGACATGTTGACTCTAGTGAAAATCATCAACTCTGCATTTGATCCGCTTAGAATCAAATGATTAGTGTTCTGAGGGACCTTAAGGAGCCCATCCTTCCTTTACTGACTGGGCAGGTCAAGTGTCTTAAGAAGGGCCCCCAGCAGTCCAGTACTTGTTCTAACAGACCACAAAGTCTAATTCCCAATCACCTTCTTTGTTTTCTCGTCTTGGGATAGATAAATTTAGTTTGACAACAAACTTGTGCAAAATAGATTACAGAGAGTACCAATTTTAAGGTTAAAGTCAGGTATGTGCGTCTTTTTTTCTTTCTTCTTTTTTTTTTTTTTTTTTGGGTGTGGATAATATGAGAAAATATCTTTTAGTTAGGGAAGACAAAGCCTAAAAAACTGTTCTTTTTACAAAAATAATAAGCCCGGATCCATTAATGCTTTGAAAAACTGTACTACGTACAAATTCATTTGCGTCTAATAGAATTTTACTTATATCATTTGCATAGCATTTTTTTTCTTAAAAATGATTTTTCATATGTTAAATTGCTATAAGGATACCTGAAAAGTTAAGATATATTCAGTTGTATATGTAATTTCTAAGAAGGTCTAAAATCTACATTTTTTTCCCTTAAATCAGGAATTTAAATGAGGTTGACCACATTTAACACAAAAGCAGATTTTAATTGTAATTTTGGAAAAGACTTTCTTAAAACTTTGCTTTTAGCAAGGTCTCCCAAACCACAAATGCATCAGGAAATATACTGTTGGAATGCCTCCCCACTGGCTCTGTGGTGGCATATACATATATATACATATATTTTTTTCCATTATTACCTAGGTATCTAGTATTGATTGAATTCTTGTGAACTTTTAAAAGGATAAAAAGATGGCTCAACATCTACAAGTTGTCTCTGCTCATCCCTCCCTCCATTCCTCCATCCATCCATCCATCCATATCTCCATCACTTTTCACAGTCCATAGTACCAAGACAAACGGTCATTAACCATGAAATACGCTTCATTGGTCTTAGTTAGTGCTGGTGTTGAACCGCCATTTGAAAGCCAAAGGTGGATTCCTTTTTTAACCACTAGGACGGCCACTACACAAAGTGGGTGGTGCACAGCACAGCCAGGCATTACGTGGGTGGATGTTGTTCTCCAAACAAATTCTGGGTTTTTCTAAATGCTCACACATACACTCAATGGAAAGAATGATTGGTCACATTTCAGTCTTTTCAGTAATATCCACATACCCAAATAGCCATCACATTCATAAGGGGCATCTTTGATACAAACACATAGAAAGAGCCTCAGTAAGCAACCCGAGCCATGTGAAGGGAGGTATTGTAATCAGCACCATCTCTCCTTTGTTCGGATGGTCATCTTGACTTTCATTACTGGGAGTGGAGACTGCCAGTGTCTATGTAGAATGTTGTGGTATCTAGGATAATATTTAAATGCTGTAAGTTTAAACTTCCAGCCACATTTAACAGATTCTTTTTTTTCTTTTTTTTTGGAAGAGAGATGGTGGAAAGAGTGAAAATTGATCTCTGATATTCTACCCTGATCTCAGAGGGACACAAGTCTAGGGTATACCATTCATATATCAGATCTCCCTACACCCTCTGTGGTGTCGAAGGATCCCCACTTCTGACCTCCTGCCCTGCCCTTTCAAGATCCTTCTAAGCAATATTGACCAGGTTCAGATATGATTGGCCTTTGTAAGGGCAACTGTGGGTAACTTGAGCAGCATCCTTCAGAGAGCGCTGCTTTAGCTGCCCAGGCCATGGGGCAAGTGGTGCCATCACCCAGGGACGAGGACCAAACACCTGAAACCTTACGTGCATCCCCACCCTGGGGCCAGTTGGTGACACAGCATCATACACCTTAGCCACAACAGAAAGAAGGCAGATACCGCCTTCTGCGGTTTGTTTCCAACCATAGTCCTCAAAAGGCAACCGCCTTTGTTTTTTTTTTTTTTAAATAAAGCAGTCCGTTTTATTCTTGAGTTGTTCTAGACAAAAAAGTGATCTCTGTTATACGCATTTAACAAAATATGTAATAACTAAATACAGTTTTGGTTTCCTTTCCTGTTTCTATTTTTAGTTAAATGAAAAAACTACATTTTCTTAGATTTCTGGATGTCTATTTCAAACATCTTTTTTTCCACTGTGGTAAAACACAAACATAAAATGTGCCATTTCACCATTTTTAAGTGCACTGTTCAGTGACATTGGTTACATTCACAATGTTGTGCAACCACCACCACTACCCATTTCCCAAACTTCATCACTTCAAAGGGCAAATGAAGCCCCATAAATAGTCCTAGACTTAATGAAGCAGAAGGAAGAATGAGAAGCCAGCTACGAGGAGGGATCAAGGTGACACGTTCATTATGATCGTGAGACTTTGGGGTTTTGAACCGAGTGGTTTAGCCCGCAGCTCAGAGCAAAGCCCCCAACTAGAGGTCAGTTCACCTCTGTGTTCACTCGGACCCACAGCTTCCGAATTTGCCCCTTTTCTCCCGTCTGCCTTTCTCTTCATTCATCCTGTCATCTGGAGCCTTGGTATCCCCCTTGTGTTTCATTCCAGGGGGTTGTAACTTGCCCAGCGTTTTTTGTTTTGTTTTGTTCTGAAGTTACTGTTTTCCCAGAGAATACACTAAGTTGAATACAGAACAATAAGATCCAGTACGTTACCTGGTGCGTTATTTCAAACCTTAAAACCCCAGTTGCTTTTTTGTTTGGACTGGGAGCACATTTCTTTTGACCGATAAGTGAGGACTTCTCCCTCGACTTAGCCAGGGCAGCTGGGCGGACAGGTTCGAGTTTCAAGTTTGGGCCAATTCCTCTGAGCCTATATCACTTTAGCCAACCTTGTTCAAGTCCAAATTTGCAAGTCCGCTGATGTCCAGCTGTCACTTACTGAAAGCAGAGACCTGAAGGGATTGGTTGATTGTGGCTCCTGAACTTTCTCCCTTCCCTCACACCCTTCCATTACCAACACAACCCAGGGCTCACGGAGTGGATTTGTCTGAGGAGGACTCTGCTATCCTTCAGATATCTGTATCTATGGTAACAGTAAGATGTTTTCGTGAATAACTAGGGAAAAAAAACAAACAAAGGTATTCAAATCTCCGCTTATAAACTCTCAATGCATAAGTTATTTCTGGCTTCAAACATTATTTTTAATGCATACATATTTTTACTGTGTAAAGACTCAGGCAATCTCTTCAGGAGTTATATGCTCCCAGGGTGTGTAATGGGAGGTGTTTGGTTACGCACCAAACACCAGTTACGCACTAGGGAAAAATGCTGTGAGTCAGAGGAAAGAGTAAATTATGCAAGAAGAGCTGTGTGTGTGTGTGTGTGAGAGTGTGAGTGTGTGTGTGAGTGTGAGTGAGTGTGTGTGAGTGTGTGTGGTGGGATTCTCACGCAGTTCTTGTTGTTAGTATTCTAATGATGGCAGCATGGAGATATGGCTAGTCCAAGGGACCTAGTGTTAGTGCCAACATGACTGAAGCCTTGAAAGCAAGGGAGAGTGACACGGCAGGCTCTGGTCTGTCTGTCAGGAGTGGCAGACGGGGTCCCGTGGCAGCTGGAATTTTTGCATCCTGACTGTCTCTGACCATGCTGAGTCTTCCAGACAGTGGCAGGTATCCGAACTGAGTCTTTTCCTCAATCTAGGATGAGAGAAATCTTGATCTTGGTATATTTAGACCAGAGCGTACAGTCACAGACATTCAGTTCAGGTGAAGTGGGGAGGAAGGTGGTGAAGAGAAGAGGAGAGAAGAAGGAAAACAAACAGGAAGACAGTGGGAGGCCCAGGTAGTGCACCTCCAGGGGTGCAGTTAAAGCCCCATCTGCTCCCCCACAGTGCCGGACCCAATCCTAGCTTCCCTCCTTACCCTGGACTGCCCTAACAGCGCTCTGAACCAAAGCCTTTTTGGAATGAGGCGGGCTCTAAATGCAAACACACTGTTTCATACTTAGACACACCTCCAACAAAGAAACTCGGATTTTGGGTGCAGATTGAAATGTGCTTGCTGGGGTATATGGAGAGGAAGAGCGTGCCGTCTAGTCCTGCCCAAATGTTCATAGTCGAAGTGGCACAGATGTCCGTGATGCATTCATTCCCTGTGTCTGTGAGCGCCCCACTGAGCCCACAGCCGTTTCAGTGGACTGCAGAAGGAAGGGTGGCCCGGGCTGTGATTGGGCTGAAGAAGCCATTAATTTGGGTGGATGAGGGAAAGGTGGAAGGGGTGGTGGGTCATACAGTATAGAAAGAGAACTCTGAGAGGATCCAGGGAACACGAAAATGGCATTTAGCTGGCCAAGGCACAGGAGAGGCGGTGTTCTCTATCTTGCTACAACCAATACTCTCTCTCAACCCGCCTACCTCCCACCGAGAACTTGCAAAACGTTTCAAGTCACTCTGGAAAAAGTGATTGGGATGTAAAGATTAGCACACAGGGATGGGTGGTCATTAGAATCAGCAGTAACAAGAGCTGACACCCACTGAGGGCCTGCTGAGCGCCAAGAACCGTGCTCTGCTTCGTGCAACTGTGCAATGGCTCTGCAGGGCAGGTCCGACTGGTCCTCTTCCGCGGCGGAAGAAACCGAGACTTAAGGAGGTAACTTAGTGACAGAGCCTAGGCTGAAACCTACATCTTTCCACTATGGCCCGGTACTGGGTTCACCAAGTTTCGAAGGGAGATTTCGTTCATGGCAGAGAGGAGCAGAGTGCAGGGGTGGGTGGGGCATGGAGGTGGGCTTAGGGGTCAGGGGCGCTCAGCCGTCCAGGACCAACCCTGCCTCTCCCTGTCACAATGGGGTCATCACAGGCAAGTGCACACAAAATTGTCTTCTTGTCTGCAAAATGGAGAGGATGGTGACAGTGGTCCCCACCAAAAAGTGACGAGGACAGTGCCTGGTACACAGTGATTGCCACTAAGTCGTAGCTGCTGTTATTGCAGAAAATGCAGAGCCAAACAGAGACGGCAGAGGCGCAAGCAAAAGCACACATCTCAAGACAGACTTGGTTTCAAGTCCTGACTGGGCCGCTGTTGGACTGAGATTGGGGAAGGACCTCGCCGAGCCTGAGTTGCCCGTGTGTGAGAGAGGACACTGCGCCTGGCCGGGGGAGCCGCTCAGCAACCCTGGTCTAACACAGACGTGCTCCCCTCCCAGACTGGCTGTCAGGTGGCCCTGGGAGAGCAGGCGTGTGCTGTGGATCGTGACGCGTGTTTGTGAACAAGGGATGGGGAGGGAAGACCCAGGGCAGGAGAGAAGTGTGTAAGGACACAGAAAGAATCGGGGGAGCAGAAAGAGACAAGGCAGGGAAGCGGGGAAGGGAGGAGCCGTGAGAGAAGAAAGATCAGGATTTTGTATCTGGATCTCCATGCTGGACCACATTCCAGGATAAATACTAAGTTCCACTCCCGGGCTTTTAAAGGTTATCCTTTCCCTGTAAAGAGAAGGGAGGCTGTGGAGGATGGTAAGAGCAGGGCATCATGAGTGGCTGTGTGTGCATCTTTGAAGAGCTCTCTTTTCCAGGACAGACGTGTGTAGCCACTATTTGGCCAACAAGAGCCCTGCAAGGAGACCACCATGTCTGTCTGCAGAGCCAGCTGGGGAAGCCTGCTGTCCCTCCTCTCCAGATTTAAAACCAATTTTGAGGCCTTCCATTCTTACAGTCACCTGAGCTCCTGTTTTCTTCATTTGTTTTTAATTTATAAAAATATATAATAAGCAATTCAAAAAAAGTTGTCTTTGCTGACTTAGCTCACATTCTCATGTGTAGGAGCAGACACCCTGCACATTTTTAGGTTAAAAGAAAAGGTATCCTCTAAATTTGCGGTGATGGGCAAAAGCAACCCCTACGATCAGGGTCTGAACAACCAGCACCCGCCTCTGATGTGGTCTGGGAACCAGATTTGCAGATTCCCCCAAGTGTAAAGATAAAGAAGTAAACGAACCAAAACAGTTTGAAATTAATTTAATAGTATTTAAACAGTTTATTATATATTCTAGTTTCTCTTCTGATTGCATAGAAACAAAAGGGAAAATTCTCTGTCTCCTAGAAATGAATCTGTCTAAAGTGATCTCTACCCTTGATTTTGTACAAAAACCCCTAAAAACATACGAGGAATCAGGCTGCCCTGTTGGGGTCTTTCTGGTTGGAAGATGAACAAGCAAAGGAGCCTGTGACATTTCACTTCACTGACATTTTATTTTGTTCTAAGTCCTTTTTTCCCCGTTTCCTCAAGTGCATTTTCTGCTAAGATTCTGCAAATGGGCGTTAGGATGAGTCAGAACCCACTTCAGTGTACTGAGCCTCCCAGGCTTAGCGATTTAATTACGTGTTTCTCAGGATTTATAAACGGCGTACGATCTCCCTGTGCGTCAGATGCCCACTAGGCAGGGGTTGAAGTCTCTCTGGGTGCATTTGGTGACACACCAGGCCAGCCTCTGGAAGCTCAGGATTAAGAATCCAAGTATGTTTATATACTCGGTGAAGGAATGTGGAAAGGGGATCGAGATTTGGTTATTCCAGGGAGGGGCTTAATCCCCCAAATAGTTCCCAAACTAGGGGCTCAGTGTAGAGTGTGAGAGTATAACGAGGGGTCATAGGTCAGAGCCCTGGTTCAGGGTGTGTGTTGGTGCTGGGCAGGGGAAGGGACACACAGATGTCTACGTGGTAGTCTCTCTGGGGAACCAAGATATTGGTTGGTTGAGTGACTGAGCAGCTGATATGGAGGGCTCAGCCAGGGGGCTTGGAGCTGTGGAACGGGAACCGCACCACCGGCGAGAACCCAGACACCACAGGTAGACTCCGTCATGACAGACAAGGCCACTCACTACACCCTCAGGGCCAGAGAAACATAGCTCACGCCTGGTTCTGACCCCGGGTGTGGGCTCCTGCGAGTCCTCCTTCCTGGAGACAGGACTGTCGGTAGTGGCGGCAGGACTGAACCTGTAAAGGAAGGTTATACAGGCAGGAAGAGCAAAGGGACGGAAGGAAAGGAGCAGAACAGAGGAAAGGGGGCTGCCCTCGCCTCTCCTCTCATGAAGATGGAGAAAGGGCAGGTGCTGGACTTTCGTCTGGGCGTCCTTCCTCCCTCATCCCACTGTGGATCTCTAGAGTGTTTCCTGCTTCACTGCACTCAGTGCTTAAAAGACCCCCGTGGGGCGGTCATGAGGAGGATCAGAAACGTCCAGTAATATACAATGTCTAAGGGTGGCCGACGGTGGGGGCTGGTCACAATCCCTGACTGTGACCACCAGGAATGAAAAGGATGACGGCAGTTGGTGGAGAGAAATCCAGCGTCAGCAGGGTGCCTGGCAAACAAAACATACAGTGTGTGCACCTCTGAACAGAAGTGTGTGGTGGGGCAGTAATGGCAGCATCTGGAAGGAGCTCCAAAAGTCTGGCATGTGGGGGAGGCTGGTCTGAGAAGGGAGTGCGATGACCACTGCCCTCCCGTGGGCAATCCCTTAAGGTGACCGACCATCAGAGCTTGAACACCAGGGGATAATAATCTATATCAGCTTTCCCATTCCTCTTTTAAAATATTTATTATAAAGTAATCCGTCCTGTTCTGGAATTAGATAGTGGTGATGGTTGTGCAACCTTGTGAATATATGAAAAACCGCCCAATTGTACACTTCAAAATAGTGACTTTTATGGTATATGAATTGTATCTCCAGAAAAAAAAGTGATTCATTGTAAACTGGTTGAAAGCAATTAAAAAAAACATTGAGTGGTGTAAATTTAAAAATGGAAATCTCTTGATCCCTTCACTGACCTACGCATTCCTCATTCCCATCTCCCCAAGGGAAACTGTGTTAACACCTTCCAGAAATTATCTATGGCTCTAAAAGTATATAGTGCGTATCTTTTTTTCTTTTTTACAAACATAGAATCAAACTATGAGTAGTATTCTGCAGCTTGCTTTTTTTTAGGTAACAATAAATCTTTCCATGTCGGTATATATAAAAATACCTAATTTGCTTTTTTTCTTATTGCAGTAACATTAGTTTATAACATTATATAAATTTCAGGTGTACATCATTATATTTCAATTTCTGTGTAGATTACATCGTGTTCGTCACGCAAGACTAATTACAATCCATCACCACACACATGTGCCTAATCACCCCTTTCGCCCTCCTGCCTCCCCCGTTCCCCTGGTAACCACCAATCTATCTCTGTCTCTGTGTGTCTGTTTGTTGTTGTTTTTATCTTCTATTTATGAGTGAGATCATAAGGTTATTTGACTTTCCCCCTCTGACTTATTTCGCTTAGCATAATACCCTCAAGGTCCATCCATGTTGTCACAAATGGCCAGATTTCATCCTTTTTTATGGCCAAGTAGTATTCCACTGTGTCTATATACCACATCTTCTTTATCCAATTGTCCCTTGTTGGGCACCTAGGTTGCTCCCAAGTCTTGGCTATTGTGAATAATGCTGCAATGAACACAGGGGTGCATGTACCTTTACGCATTGCTATTTTCAAGTTCTTTGGATAAACACCCAACAGTGGAATAGCTGGATCATATGGTAGTTCTATCCTTGATTTTTTGAGGAATCTCCATACTGTTTTCCATAGTGGCTGCACCAGTTTGCACTCCCACCAGCAGTGTCTGAGAGTTCCTTTCTCTCCACATCCTCTCCAACATTTATTATTTCCTGTCTTGTTAATTATAGCCATTCTGACGGGCGTGAGGTGATATCTCATTGTAGTTTTGATTTGCATTTCCCTGATAGTTAATGACGTTGGACATCTTTTCATGTGTCTGTTGGCCATCTGTATATCTTCTTTGGAGAAAAGTCTGTTCAGATCTTTGGCCCATTTTTTAATTGGGTTGTTAGTTATTTTGTTGTTGAGATGCATGAGTTCTTTATATGTCTTGGAAATTAACCCCATGTTAGATATATGGTTTGCAAATACCTTCTCCCAATTGTTAGGTTGTCTTTTTGTTTTGTTAATGGTTTCCTTTGCTGGGCAGAAGGTTTTTAGTTTGATGTAGTCCCATTTGTTTATTTTTTCTATTGTTTCCCTTGCCTGGTCAGACATGGTGCTTGAAAATATGCTGCTAAGACCAATGTCGAAGAGCACACTGCCTATGTTTTCTTTTAGAAGTTTCATAGTTTCAGGTTTTATATTCAAGTTTTTAATCCATTTTGAGTTAATTTTTGTGTATGGTGTAAGATAACGGTCTACTTTCATTCTTTTGCACGTGGCTGTCCAGTTTTCCCAGCACCATTTATTGAAGAGACTTTCCTTTCTCCATTGAATGTTCTTAGCTCCTTTGTCGAAGATTAGCTGTCCATAGATGCATGGGTTTATTTCTGGACTCTCGATTCTGTTCCATTGATCTGTGTGTCTGTCTTTGTGTCAGTACCATGCTGTTTTGGTTACTATAGCTTGGAAGTATATTTTGAAATCAGGGAGTGTGATACCTCCAGCTTTGTTCTTTCTTTTCAGGATTCCTTTGGCTATTCAGGGTCTTTTATTTTTCCATATAAATTGTAGGATTCCTTGTTCTATTTCCATGAAAAATGTCGTTGGAACTTTGATAGGGATTGCACTGAATCTATAGATTGCTTTCAGAATTATGGATATTTTAACTATATTAATTCTTCCAATCCAAGAGCATGGAATATCTTTCCCTTTCTTTGTGTCTTCTTCAATTTCTTTCAGCAATGTTTGATAGTTTTCAGTGTACAGATCTTTCACCTCTTTGGTTAAATTTATTCCTAGGTATTTTATTTTTTTGTTGCAATCGTAAATGGGATTGTACTCTTAATTACTCTTTCTGCTACTCTGTTGTTAGTGTATAGAAATGCAACTGATTTTTGTATGCTGATTTTATATCTTGCAACTTTACCATATTCATTTATTATTTCTAAAAGTTTTTTTGGTGGATTCTTTAGAGTTTTCTATATATAAAATCATGTCATCTGCAAATAATAACAGTTTCTCTTCTTCCTTTCCAATTTGGATCCCTTTTATTTCTTTTTCTTGCCTGATTGCACTGGCTAGAATTTCCGATACTATATTAAATAAGAGGGGTGAAAATGGGCATCCTTGTCTGGTTCCTCTTCTTAAAGGGATAGCTTTCAGTTTTTCTCCATTGAGAATCTTATTAGCTGTGGGTTTGTCGTACATGGCCTTTATTGTGTTGAGGTACTTTCCTTCTATATCCATTTTATTCAGAGTTTTTATCATAAACGGATGCTATGTCTTCTCAAATGTTTTCTCTGCATCTATTAAGATGATCATGTGATTTTTATTCTTCATTTTGTTAATGTGGTATATCACATTGATTGATTTGTGGATGTTGAACCACCCTTGCATCCCTGGAAAAAACCCCACTTGGTCATGGTGTATGATGTTTTTAATGTATCGTTGTATTCGATTTGCTAGTATTTTGTTGAGGATTTTTGCATCAATGTTCGTGAGTGATATTGGCCTGTAATTTTCTTTTTTTGTGTTGTCCTTGTCTGGTTTTCAAAAGTAGCTAATTTTCTAATAGGTGCAGATTATTCCACTGTATGGCAGTCCTCTCTCAATGGGCATTTAAATGTTTCCAAAATTTTTTCACTAGACCCTTTACTGAACGTGCCTGTACCTGCATCTCTGTGCACTTGCGCAGGTATATGTGTGGGATGGATTCCCAGAAGTAAAACTGAGAGGACAAATGACATGTGGGTTTAAATTTTAATAGATCTCGCCAAATTGCTTTCCCAAAACTGTTCCTAATATCCAGGGCCCCCAGCAGTGCACGGCTATGCCCATTTCCTCATACTCTCTAAGTGTAAGTCTTTGCCCTTGGAGATGTTTCAAGGACCACTTGATTAGGGTGAAGAAGAGGGGGAGGGCCAGAGAGGTGAACCAGCAGCCCAACAAGGCTTGAACTAGGACAGCTCTATTTTTATTTGTATATAAACTGATTCTTCTTTGATAAAAGAGTTCTGCTTTAAAAAAATAGTAAAGAAAATGTTTGAAAACCATTAATTAGGTAGTCCTATAGGCCATGTTCCCTCCCCTTCCACAGTCTCATTTCATCCTGCTGTGGCCTCCAAATGGCCCCCACCCAACCTTGTCCCCAGGTGTCCATGCCGTTGTGTAGCCCCAACCCACAGGGAGTAGAGCTGACCTGTTTAAACAACAGGATAATGCAGAAATGACATGGTGTGATTTCCAAGTTGTGGTATTTAATGACATTGCTGCTTCTGCCTTGTACTCTCTGACCACTCATTCTGGAGGGACATAGCTGCCATGTCCTGAGGACAGACGAGCAGCCCTGTGGAGACTTCACTGGATGAGGAACGAGCTTGCCAGCCGCGTGAGCCAATCACTCTGGAAGGGGTCTTCAGATGACGTAGCCCCAGCTCACACCTGACTGCAGTCCTGTGAGGGACCCTGTTGCAGAACCGCCAGCTGGGCCCCTCCTGAATTCACGATGCATAGCAACTGTGTGGGACAATAAACACATTGTCCAAAGCCTCTAACTGTTGGGGTAATTTGTTATGCAGCAATAAATAACTAATATACCTGGAATTCTGTGGTTTGCGTGTCCCAGATTCTACATTTTTGGCTTTATACCTGGATTTAAACCCTACTTCTGATTCTGTCCCATTGGAGGCCTGCGGTATTTCCCACTAGTTTAGGACTCAACCCTTCAACAATGTGGCTGCAGTTCAGACTAACATCCTGGAAGTGGACAGGAGCTGTCAAGGAAGGAGACAGTGACTTGGTCATTGAACATGAAACCCAGATTAAAACTAAACATTGGTTATTTAGTCACTGTGATCTTTGAGAGAGCAGTTTCCAATCACGATAGACAGATTAAGTTAGAAGTCACATTCGGTGGATCTAAGAGTCGGCAGAGGTAAAGAAGAATGGAAATTGTTCCTTTCAAAATGTTGGTAGTGAGGGGAAAGAGAACATTCTTCTTTATCTCTGTTTATTAAGGCTGCAGCGGTGTGCTTATTTTGTAGGAAGAAGAGGAACGAGTGCATGGGATGAAATTAAAAATACAATCTCTAGAGGGTAACTGATGGAGAGAGGGCATGAAAAAAGAGAAGGAAGTTTGAGCTGAACTTCATCGTTTCCCTGAACCGGCAGCGGAGAACTCTGCCTCATTCGCCCAGGACTGGAGGTTCCAATAGCCTGCAGAAAACTGGGAAGAACTGGTGTCGGTTAGACCGCAGAGCCCACAGGGGAGGAACGAAGGGCTCATCCCGCCACAGCAAGAGTCTCCCTGGAGTTGGGAAGCATCGGTGTACAGGAGCCCCAGCCAACATGGTTTTGCGATTTAAGCTGAGGGTGAACCGGAGAAGGATAGATATGAAGCCCCCAGGACAGGGCAGTTGACTCTCGGTGCTGAGGACGGTACTCAGCACTCAGTAGGTGCCCACTCGAGACGTGTTGAATGAGCGTATGTTGGAATGGGGTCACTCCAAGTTGGCAAATGCCAAAGGAAGAACGGAGGAAGATCAAGGCTGGGGCTTTACAGGGTGATGGCAAGGACCTTGTAGGAATGGCTGCATGTGGGAATCCAGGAGGTAAACCGAGTCCTGCACCGGGATGACAGGATGGGAGAGGGGGCAGGCTCAAGGCCTGGGGGTGATTTAATAAGAGTAACGTGGCCTGAGAGGGAACGATCAGGGCTGCTGTCCTTGGAGAACGGGAGGAGCTCTCCAGAGTGACCGAGAGCCCAGGGCCTGGAGTCAGCAGGGATGGAGAAGCCAGAAGCAGGAGGCCCAAGGGCTGGGGCTCTGCAACTTTTCTTAATCAAGAGCCAATGCCTTTTGTTTCCCTCTGGAAGGTCCTTGAGTCCCAGCGAGGCCCTGGCTTGTTCATGACAGTGGGGGCTTTGTGCTTCTCTCTGAAATAAAACTTTTATCTTAAAAAAAGAAATGTATCCACTGCAGTCTGTCATAATCACAGTATTCAGATCTTTCCCGGCTCTAGAGGGGAGGAGGAGGAAGCGCTGGTTCACTGGGGCACGGGGGAAAGTACCAGAGAAGTTTGCTCCTAATTCTTTGTTTTCTCTTTCTGGATTCCTGTCTAATGTATTGAAAACACAGAGGAAATTTAATTCCAAAACTTGGCTTTGATTTTTTTTTTTTCCATCTAACCCTTTAAATGTTAGGAAAGACCTGACTGTGTGGCCAGCGAAAGTAAAATTTGGATTAAATTCCCCAGTGTTTGGGGCAGCATGAGAAAGGGAGCAGGAGTTCTGAGACCGCAGCTTTGCTGGGCCATCGCCGTGGGCACGGGTGTGGCCCGAGTGAGAAGGCGCTCCCCGTGTCCGGTGTCCCGGCCCCGCTGGAGAGAAGCCGCTTTCACTGTGTGAACCGGCCGAGGAGACGACCGCATTACAGGCCCCTTTTTGTCCTCGCTCGGCCTTCGAGGTCCCCACCCCCACAGTGAGCTGGGGGCTCCGTGCGGAGGAAGCAGATGCCCCCGCCTCACTGAGCAGGGCTTCCAGTCGTTTTGACCCGACCCGTCCTCACACCTGAGCGCAGCCTGAGCGCACCGAGGCCGCGGCTGCGGAGGTCGGTGCAGACAGGCGGGGGAGGGGCCGCGCACACCTGTAGGAGGGCCTGTTCTTACCTGGCGCTAAGTAGGAAGCACGCCCTGAGGTCAAGGGGGGGAGCAGTAAAAAATATTTTCATACGCTGAACTCGAGCGTGATGGCGTGTGGCCTGTGCTGGAAAACATATATGGTGTTTCTTAAAAACAAAACAACCACCCTGTGGTTCTGCCTGTGCCTGCACATTCCTGGGGGCGGCAGGTCTGCCTCTCCGGCCTCCGGCTGCCGGTTCACCCCCCTCATGCAGAGCAGGGGAAGGAGGTCATCGCCGGGGTCCCCGGGCCGGCGGGGGCGGGGGTCTTATTCCAGGAGGAGGACTCGCTGCAGGGCTGTGGGTGCTCGGCCGGGACAGAGCAGAGGACAAACAGCATTGGATGGGCTGGCCGACCGGGGCAGGTCTGAGGTCCCAGGATCGCCCGCCACCATCTGAAACCACGCCGGTGCCGGAGGAAAGCAGGACAAGGGACAGACTCCTGCGACGATGCAGAGCTGGGGCACCATCTTGGCAGAGCTGCTCTCCGAGGAGACGTGTGCACCCGGCGGCCTCCCTGCTGTGTGCGTGGCTTCAGTCTGGGTGGCGGCGGGACGGGAGCCCCCTTGCCCTGCTGTTTCACCCTGGGATTCCGCTCGGACCGGAGGACCGGCCCCCATCCGCGCAGCTCGCGTCTAGCCTTTGTCTGTGCTGGGGCCCGGGGCGCCCCCTGCCGCCAGGTCTCCAGGCCTGCTCATCTCTCCTTTTCCGGATCGTGCTAGAATTTCTTGGAAGGCCGCGGCCTTACCGACAGAGGTCGTGCAGCCTGCCTGCGACGAAATGAAATGCCCAGTGGAAGTGCGTTTATCCTGCAGCGGCAGGATGCGCGGCGAGCTCAGAGGCAGATGGAAGGAGAGGGTTTGCTGGGAGAACTCAGTTTCCCCTGCTTTTCCAGTAGGGCCGAGGGTCCCGTGTCTGTGCCGACAAAAGCTTTAGAAAACTGACTCATTTAACCTTTCCAAAGATGTTATCCAAGCTGCAAAGTCTTGGCAATTTGAAGACCTTTTAAGTCAATATACCAAAGAGCTTTAGTGGGGATTAAATGCAAAATGCCAAATTTTCACTTTTAAAACACGACGTCTAAATGCAACCTAAGCACATTTGTAAACCGATGCAAAACAGGCCCTCTTAAGAGCCCTCCCCTCCCCGCACCCTCCTCGTCCTTCCCGGCTTTGTGCAAGCGCTGTTTGCTCAGAGCTTCAGGAAGGAAAATCCTGGGAACTTTCTTTTTCTGGCTGGCAACGTGGAAGTTTGGGCTCAGCGAGGGGATTTTTAATTCGCTGAAGGATTTAAGTCCGTGTGTGTCATGGAAAATCCGACTCTCTCTCAGCTCAAGGTGGCCCCGAAGAGGTGGGCCTGGGACCCACGACTCCTGGGTCCCCTGGCCGGGCGACCCTTCCTCTCTCCACAGCCCCTGCCAGCGCCCAGCACATCCTGGGGCTGGATAATGAAACAGTAAATATCCACACAAAACATCGATTCTGCGAAAAGATCCACTGCAATGCACCTGGCTTTCTAGAAGCAATAAATGGAAATCTCATATTAAAAAAGAAAAGATTAATGAAGTCATGACGTAGAGGGAGAGAACACAGCAGAATCCACCGACTCAAGACAACATGTGCAGAAGCAATTTGCTTCCGAAACTCTGAACACGCGATGCTTTAGTACTGCCGGGAGCTCTTCGGTGGCTAGCAAATGAATATTTCCACATGGAAGAAGACGGTCCTTTGAAACGTAGCTTGTTCTGTTCAAGAGAGAAATACAGCAAGGTACCGTGGCTTTAGTGGCCCTGTGCATTATTATTTATTTTTTCCAGTTTGAAAATTGTGTGCCTTTTCATTAGGACTGGTGGATGGTAAACACCCATCCCCACGTGAATTGAATTAGTCCACCCCCCCCCCACCGCTGGTTCAGGGAACAATAGAGAAACTTCTGGCTGACAAATTACACCTTCATTTAATTCTTTGATTATCTGTTAAATTAAAAACAAAGTGTGGACCCTGCCTTGTATTTAATCTGCGTTTGTTACTCTTCCTCTCTTCCATTTCTATTTGTTCCTCAAAGATTAAAAAAAATTCTGACTTGTGTCACTTGTGCTCTGAGTTTGAAACAAATGCATGATCAGGTCTAATGTCGAATTAGTGGGTGGCCGGAGCAAGCTGTCACATGATATCATTGTTTTCTGTTATACAGACAGCTTTTTTTCTTTAATAAAAATATTCTGCCTAAAAGGCTCTTAGTCCATGGGCTAATTCTGCTGCTGGCTCAGAGGGGAGGCGTCTGCAGGGAGGTAAAGCTGAGGAAACTTTTCTGCTCTAAGGTTTCAGAAGAATGCTTTCAGCAAGACTGCAAACACTGAAGTGAAAGTGAATTACGCTCAATACAGACTAGTTGTACTTAATTCAAGCAAAATTCATTCAGTCATTTCTTCTATAAATATTTATTGAAAGCCTGTTTTGTATAAGAGGCTGCCGCCTCTGAAAAGGCCAAGATTCCTTGGGTGAAGCGAGACCCCCACGTGGCAAATATGCTCGACTGCCCCAGGTGTTGCTGTGGACGCCTTCAGTTACTGTAGGATCACGGTGTCACCACACAGGCCCGATCCCAGGGTTCTAGGGTGGTTTGTTGTTTTTTAAAAAAAATCACACTCCAACTGCTTGTTTAATCTAAATTTTAACACTAAATGTAGAGCAGTCTAGAGTATGTTATTGGCATTTAACAAGTGATAAGTAGAGTGTCCTGGTTGCATGGAAAGAATATAAAAACATGGGTGTCCTCTTCCGTGTTTGGTGGTTCTTACCGTTTCACCATAAGCAGCCTCCCGTGCTCACTGATGAAGAAGGCCCCCGCTCCCCCTCTGTGCCCTCACTCCTACAATGTAAACAGCCACTAATAGTTCCTATTCCTCTTTGTTCAAGCAAACAATAGCCTTTATAACTAAGAAGAAAATTAGTATCAGGTGAAAGCCTCATTTTAAGGCGCTTAAAGCTTTCTCTTTTTTTCCAGAAGAACAAAGTACAACAGTGGTCTCCAGCAGAAGAATCCACATGTAAAGTTTGGAAAGCAACAGAACAAAGGTCTGTCCTTAATGACGCATAGACACACTTGTGATTGTGTTTTAAATATTTCCCTTTTCTTCTCTTTAACTTCCTCATTGAAGAGCTGAAGCTTGGGGAAGGAGGGCAGTCAAAGGTCTAGGGAGTCCGCCCCCCTCCCCCGCCCCCGGCTTTGGTACTGACCTGCTGGCTTTGTTACAGCTGAGGCAAAGCCTTCGAATTGGGGGGCTGGGTTCTTCACCAAATTAGGGGATTACATTTATAAAGGTCTGAGGAGGGCTTCGAAAAGAAAGATGAACTGAAATACGCTCAGAATCCCTTGATTCCTTTCCAGTGTAAAAGGAATCTCTTCCTGCTCGACCTCAAGTGAGTGAAAAGGCACCATCTGATTTGAAACTGAAACCCCTGGGAGATGTAGGAGAGACTTTATCAACATTTTCTATTATTCTATGAAATAAATTCAATTCAGGGCTAAATTTCAAGAAGAATCCATTGACGTGCATGTCTGTTGAGAAATCCAAAGGACTGTATTGTTTCACTTTTATATATTTTGTTTTTTAAGTTTTTCAGTTTGTTATGATGGAAGTCGTTGGAACAGGGCAAATGGGCTGATCCTTGGCTAGTCTGTGTTTCAGAGTCTGAAGGAGCGTTACGTTTTATCTTAACACACTACTCCCAAGGATTTGATGTAACTTTTCTTCTGGTTTGTGGTAGAATTTGATTTACTCATTTTGTATTCTAATACACCAATAAAAAAATAGATATTAAGAAATAGTGAAGATTTTTTTTTTTGCCTCAAAATGGCATTTAAGATTTGGAGCTGAATGAAATTAAGCAGCTCAGATAAACAATTATGCTTCATTTCTTTAAGGCTCGGAAATTAAGACTAGTTTAGAACTTCATTTTTTTTTTTTATGGAAAATACTGGCTAAGCAAGGAATGGGCTATCATACCTTATAAATGCTTTTATTCATTTAGAATGAAGAGAAGCCCCAAATTAAAATGAAATGGGATGAAAAGAAGAACAAGAAAGATGGAAATTCATGTGTCAAGACAGTTAATACTGTAGAATGATCATCTGAGTAGCACCGAGGCAGCGATTTGAGGAGAAACTTGGGGCTGATTTAGACAGACTCTGTTGCAGGCTGTTTGGGTTGCATCCCTTTGGCCCCTGTTGCATTTGTAGGTCTTAATGTGTGATCCTGAAATATTATACATGGGGTTCTGGCTTCCAGAGTTTCAGGCTGCACAAGGCTGGGGCCCCCATCTTCACAGGTAGAAACCATTAACCTGATTTTGTTGGGGACCAGTAGGCAGACAAAGACCACTAGATGCGTTATAGGACTTGGAGACTCGCACAGAGACATGCCCTCCCAGGAGTGGCAGGGGCGCTTGGAGGGGGAAGGCCGGCTCCTTCCCATTCACTGCGGGAGCCAAGCTGGACTAGAGAGGGAGGATGGGCCCCGCAGGCTCAGGGGCTCAGAATGATGAAAAAGAAAAAAATGATGGGAGGGAGTTGGGAGAAAAAGGGAAGTTTCCTTTTAAGCTGGATGTTGGGTCTCTGCCATGGCTAGTCCTAGAGGCCTTCTGAAGCCTCTCTCCTCGGGGTCACTGTGCGGTGGTCTAGGAGCATGGCTCTGCCTCCTGCTCTCTGCTGCTGTTTGCAGTCCAGGGTAGTGAGGTGCCCGCTCTATGGGCAAGTAGGCATTCTCCCGTTTTCCTCCCTTCTAAGGCCTGGATTGTAAAGTGTGCTCCCTGGGAACTTGTTAGAAAGGCAGACTCTCACGTCTCACCCCTGCCTTACTGAATCTGAAATTCTGGGGGTAGAGCCCAGCGATCTGTGCTTTCACAATCCCCCTGTGATCCTGGTGCATGCTCACCTGGAGGAAGTCCTGGGCCGCATCCCCAGAGGTTGTGATTAGACTGGCCTAGGATGCCACCTGGACATTGGGGTTTGGAAAGCTTCCCAGGTGACTCTCCTGCAGCCAAGGTTGACAGACACCCCTCTGGAGCCCTGCTGTCCAATAGAACTTTCTGCGATGATGCAAAGGGTGTGTGTCTGCCCTGTCCTATATGGAGCCAGCCGTGCGACTACTGAGCCTTGAAATGTGGCTGGTGCAACCGAGGGGCTGAATTTTACATTTTATTTAATTTTAATGAATTTAAATCTGAATAGCTACAAGTGGCCAGTGGCTGTCTTATGGGATAGCACAGTTCTAGAGCCACAGAGATGTAATACTTTCCCTTTCATCAATTAACTGTTTGTGGCCTCAGCCTTCACTTCCCAGGTTACAGAATGCCTTGACCCAAAACACATGGCCCCATCACTGAACGCTGCCTCTTTTAATAATAGAAGTTGCTGTTTATTCAGGGCCTCCTGTGTGTTAGGCAATTCACACACATCACACATGGAGTGACTGCGTCATTTATTGTTCAAACGGAAACACCTTAAGAGTAAATGGGAGCAATATTAAAATTATATCAGGGCAACAGGGACCATCTGGGGCACACCGTCACACTGCTGCCAAGGGAATGAGGGTTATGAGGTCACACGGCTGTGAGGAGCCAAGACCCCAGTTCAGGTCTGTGTGACTCCATACTGGGTTGAATAATGTACCCCAAATTCATGTCCACTCAGAACTTCAGAATGTGATCTTACAAGAAGAAAGGAAGAGACCCGGGGGGAGAGGGCCTCGTGACGATGGAGGCAAACATGGGTGACGTACCTACAAGCCAGGGGACACCAAGGACTGCCAGACACCAGAATCCAGGAGAGTGGCCTGGCACAGATGGTCCCTCACAGCCCTCAGATAGACACCATTCTGCCTCCAGAGCTGTGAGAGAATAAATTTCTGTTGTGTTTGTACCACTCAGTTTGTGGTACTTTGTTACAGCACCTTTAGGAGACTGATACAGACTCTGAAGGCAAATCACTAGTCCTCTCTACTGTCTGGTACAGTTGTGCCCAGGAGTGTGTGTTTTGGAGTCTGGTGACCTGACTTTAAGCCCAACCTTGTCATCTACTTTTTATGTGAAATTCAGTAAATGACTTACTCTTGAAGATACACTTTGCTCCCCTGTCCCATGGGAATGATGATGATCCTGCCTCATAGGCTGTAGGATGGTTATTATTCTGTTTTTGCTTCAATACATATATTTTGTTTTTTGGTGAGGAAGATTGGCCCTGAGCTAACATCTCTGCTCATCTACCTCTATTTTGTATATGGGATGCCGCCACAGCATGGCTTGATGAGCGGTGTGTAGATCTGCACTTGGGATCCGAACCTGCGAACCCCAGGCTGCAGAAGCGGAGCGCATGAACCCAACCACTACGCCACCGGGCCGGCCCCTTTGCTTCAATACATATTTGTTTTATGTGGAACTTTTCCAGGTGCTGGGAATACAGAAATAAAAGACACAGTCCTTTCACTTGAGGAAAAATGCTTCTAACAGAGAACCATAGATAAAAATGTTGGATAAAGCATAATCTTTGCTTTTAAGAAATTTACAATCTAGGGAAAGGACAAAGTAAACAATTACGCTGTTTTGGTGGAGTGAATATTATTTAAAAATATAATGAAAATCTATCACCTGATGCTGAGTCCCATCTCCTAGTACCACAGTCAAAACGAAAAGCAAACCTCCTTCCTTGTTCCCAGATAGTGAGAGCTTAGGCGGGGGGCCTGGACTTAGCCAACTGGACACTCTCACCAGGATTTTGAAACTGGAGAATGTGAAGCAACAACCAAGGGACAATTAGAATTTGTTCACAGATGCTGCCCTGATAGTATCGTGTCCGTGTCTTGGACAGCCCATGTCCCCCCTTTTCTCTGGCTTTCTAGAATAGCCTTGGCTCCTGTACATCTTAGAAGTGTTGCTCTTCAGCCTCCTGTGAGCCCCTGTTATCATTTGAGCACCTAAACTTATTCAAGAAGCTCAAACTTATCTTAAAATTCATATGTAAGTGCAGGGGACCTACAACAGCCAAACAATCTTGACAAATAAAAACAAAGGTGGAGCACTCACACTTCCTGATTTCAAGACTTATCACAGAGCTACAGTGATCAACAGAATAGACTTGGGAGTTCAGATCTAACCCCACATGTCTAAGGTCAATGGATTTTTCAACAAGGGTACTAAGACAATTCAATGGGGAAAGAATAGTCTTTTCAACAGATAGTGCTGGGACACTTGCAAAAGAATGAATCTGGACCCCGACCTCATGCCACATACAAAAATTAACTCAAAATAAGTCAAAGACCTAAAATACGTGAGCTAAAACTATGACACTTTTAAAAGGAAATATAGCTGTCAACCCTCATGACCTTGGATTCGGCAATGGTTTCTGAGATATGACACCTAAAGCACAAGAAACCAAAGGAAAAATAGATAAATTGGCTTTCATCAAAATAAAAACTTTTGTGCCTCAAAAGACATTCTCCAGAAATTGAAAAATCAGCCCACAGAATGGGAGAAAATATCTGCAAATCATACATCTTATAAGGTTCTAGTTTCCAGCACATATAAAGAACTCTTATAACTCAACAACAGAAAGACAAAGAACCCAATTAAAATATGGGCAAAGGATCTGATAGGTATTTTTTCAAGGAAGATAAGATGTTCACATCATTAGTAATTGTGAGAATTGAAATCAAAAGCACAATGAGATACCTCTTCACATCCACAAGTATGGCTAAACTGAAAAAGCTAGATAATACCATGTGTTGACAAGGCTGTGGAGAAATTGAAACCTCAGACGTTGCTGGTGGGAATGTAACACGAGGCAGCCACTTTAGAAAAAGTTTGGGGCCGGCCCCGTGGCTTAGCGGTTAAGTGCTCGCACTCCGCTACTGGCAGCCCGGGTTTGGATCCTGGGCGTGCACCAACGCACCGCTTCTCTGGCCATGCTGAGGCCGTGTCCCACATACAGCAACTAGAAGGATGTGCAACTATGACATACAACTATCTACTGGGGCTTTGGGGAAAAAAAAAGGAGGAGGATTGGCAATAGATGTTAGCTCAGAGCCGGTCTTCCTCAGCAAAAAGAGGAGGGTTAGCATGAATGTTAGCTCAGGGCTGATCTTCCTCACAAATAAATAAATAAATAAATAAATAAATAAAACTGTTAAAAAATAAAAAAAGAAAACAGTTTGGCAGTACCTCAAGAAGTTAAAATAAGACTCAGCAATTCAACTCCTAGATATATACCTAAGAGGACTGAAGACATGTCCACACAAAAACTTGTACACAGATATTCTTAGTAGCATTATTCGTAATAGCCAAAAAGTGGACACAGCCCAAATGGCCACCAGCTGAGGAGTAGATGAATAAAATGTGGTATATCTATACAGTAGAGTATTATTCAGCCATAAAAGGAATGCAGTACTGATCCGTCCCTCAAACACATTAGGTGAAAGTAGCTGGTCACAAAAGGAAGATCACAGTGGGATGGAGCGGAATTTCTCCTCTCTCCCAGGCACACCTCAGCTCTGCTCTGAAGCTCTTTCTCAGGCCCCCCAGGGTCATCCAGGATGATTGTCCTGACTTAAAGTCAATTCATCAGGGGTTTTCGCTGCATCTGCAGAATCCTTCCACAGCAGGACTAGGTCAGTGACTGAGTGACTGGGGACTGTAGCCTGGCCAGTGACACATCAAAAAGCCATCCAGAGCCACTCACGTTTTATTTTTTTGACTGTACTTTTCTTCCCGTCCCTGAAACTCTGAACACTCACGGTTTAAGGATTTTAGTGTGCAGCCAAGTCAGTGGTTTCTCTGATTTGGAAACAGAGGTTTCCAGCTGGCCATTTCAGGTTTCTTGTGTCACTGAGACAAAAAGGAAAAAGGGAGAAATAGTTGTTGACTGGGGCAACTAACAAGAGAAACGGGGTTATGAGGACAGAAGGGATACGGAAGGGACCTAGAGGAGGAAGCCTGAGAGATGACTCCTTATATCAACAAGTCCAGTGGTAAAATTTGATCAAAGACTAATTATGGTTAATTTTGTGTCAACTTGGCTAGGCCACAGTGCCCAGATATGTGATCAAACATTATTCTGGATGTTTCTGTGAGGGTGTTTTTGGATGAGATTGACATTTAAATCAGCGGACTTTGAGTAAAACAGATTATCTTCCATAGTGTGGCCTCATCCAATCAGATGAAGGCCTGATTTAAACAAACCTGACCTCCTCCGGAGAGGGAATTCTGCAGCAGACGGCATTTGGACTTGAACTGAAACATTGGCTCTTCCCTGGGTCTCTAGCCTGAAGGTCCACTCTGCAGGTTTTGGACTTGTCAACCTCCACAATTGCATGAGCCAATTCCTTAAAATAAATCTCTTTCTATGTATATGCACATCCTACTGGCTCTGTTTCGCTGGGGAACCCTGACTAATATAATCCTTTACAGTTAGGACTGGCAAGCTCTCAGATTCCTCAAGAATAAATATTTGGGAAGCCCTCATGTATAAGGACCTCAAGCCATTTGAGATGTTGGCCGAAGGCAAAACAAACACGATGGTAGAAACAAGTCGTAAATATCAGCCTTGGCTCCTGAACAGATGCAGAAATGATGACTGTGGCCTCTACCGGCAGTTCCTTCCTTGCTGTGTCATATGTATATTTATGAGTTAATTAATTTCCATTTTCATTCCTCTCTCTCCTCCCCCTCACTATTATATACACAGTTTGTTGGTAGCTGACCATGATTTAGTTCACAGATTTCAGAATAGCAAAACCAAACACAAGTGGAACTTGAGGATGGGGACACCCTGGCGTTGAGCATGGATGCAGTTGTGACCGTTAGGCTTTGAGTTGTCACCGTTGGTGAGGGAGTGAGTGCATGTTTTGTTTGAAATAAGGAGAGTGGCACTGTGTAAAAGAGAACTAGTTTCTTATCGTTGGAAACGAATGTCAGGGAAGAAAATTGTCTATGTGTAAATCTCTTGAAGTCGAAGGAATAGATTCAATGGGCATTTGTCATTCCCTGTGTCTTGGCAGAATCCCCGAGGTGAGCTGTATTCATGGCATGAAGCGTGCAGCCGTCCGCTACCAAAGCTGAAAGGCAAGGACGCTCACTCTCTCTGCCCCTTGGCCGTCTGAACTTGGGCCCTGCACCTACGCAGGACCTACTGGATGCTCCCACGCGAGTCCTTGACTCATCAACAGGAAGTGATACTTGAATCTGTTCACAGTCACCGTATTGTTGTCCAGGGCTAGAATCCTGGCCAGACTTTTCATGCAGAGAGCCAGGCTGCTTCCTGCTCCTTGACCTTCCAGAATTCCAGAGTTCCTGACAGCCTCCTGAGTCCTCAGTCAGCTCTGTGACCCTCTGCCCATTCAATATCCTACCAAAGAATTTCTTGTACTTAAGACAGTCAGAGGTAGTGGTTCTGGTTGCAACCAGAATACTGACAGCAGCACAGTTTTGCACTATGGGCTATAGGGTGGGAAGCACCGACGCTCCAGAGCGAGGCAGCGTGATCCTGAGAGAGGCCACCCAGCAAAGATTCTTCCTGGAAATTATCTGGCTATTCTCCTTCCTAAGATAGAGAGTCACAACCAAAAGAAACTTAGTGTGGGCTCATTTTACAGGGAAGCGAAGAGGAAGGTTAAGAGGTTTTCCTAACCTCTTCTTTTTAAAGATTTGGGGTCACCCTGAACCCCTGCCATCTTGGTTTCTTCCTTGTACAAACAGCTTGCCTTGTGAGATTGCTGCCCAGATCCTTATTCAAGGCCTTCTCACTTGGACAATCAAAAGCTATAAGGTATTACCAGGAGGATCAGCACTTCATAGGGTGTCCCCAATAATACTAGAGGAATTGAAAGAGCGTGGTAATAAAAGGAGGTCCTTTGGAGAAAAAAAACCGAATAAACATCTGCCGTGGCATATACTGCTAGAATTAGATCAAGTTCCATTCTGCACGCAAACCTTTACATTTGTTACTGAATCTAGTTAGGAATTTTACCTATTCGCCAGGATATTAAAACATACTGTCCCACAAACGGAGAAGGTTCTTATACACTAGGTGGCTCAGATCGTGGATTATTGGTTTAGAACTAAAACATAGATCTCTTTCCTCCCAAATCGGTGCTCTTCGTGTTAGATCTGATCATCAGACTCCATGGGTTCGTGCTCTCAATAGTAATGTATCAGAGGAGAGCAGAAAGTGAGGCTAGTGATGGTGGGCTGGCCACTCATCTGTGACTCAGGGCCTAGACTGAGACCCTGGGGGCACAAAGAGTTTTCTGACCTTAAATTAAGCCTCTCCACTTCTCTCTGCCCCAGTTCCTTTCTGTCGCTCAGAGCTAGGTGGGGGAATTGTAGGAGACTCTCTTTCTCAAGTGATCTTCTTGTGTTCCAGGGAAATCAGATAAAGGAAGAAAGTGAGAATTGATCATCTACTTTATTTTGTAGGATTTTGCCAACACATTCTGTTGAAAATTTTAAAAATCTTCATCATCATCCTGGTTTACAATTGTTTTTTTAGATAGAAATGCACGTATTTGAGAATTCAGCCACTGGTCTTAGTTATGCTCATTATTATTGATCATAATGATCGGAGTTTGAGATCATTTATATCCCATTATACAAAACAGTAGAGAGCATGTCTTCTGACCCAAGCAAGTTATTTTGTGTGCAGCTGGAGGGCCAGGACAGCCCCGAGTCAACACGCCTGCTTGGCGGGAGCAAGTGCTAGGTCAGCCCAGCGTGGACAACGGGAAAAATCAAGGTTTGCGGGTAGAGGGAAAAAAAGCCAACCAATGGCCATTTCCGTGGCTCATAAACACAAAAGAAGATATTGACAAGTATGCATGTGATTTAAGGAGTAATATCACAAACATCCGGGACCAACCACTCAGCTTGAGCACTGGGACTGGACCACCACTGCTGAAGGCTCATGCATTGTGTGTTGGTCTCTGATGTCATCCCCCTTCTCCCTGAGTTTACCATATCCTAATTCTGTGCTCACTGTTCACTTAATTTCCTTTATAATGTTCTCATGTAACTATGTATCCTTAAACCGTACTTTGCTTAGTCTTGCACATTTTTGAAGTCTCCATAAGAGGTGTAATATTGTTGTCAGTCACCTTTTTTGTTAAGTTTGTGTTTGGGATGTCATCCATGGGTGTTGATGTATGTAGCTCTATGTCATTTGTTTTCACTGTGACATAGAATTCCATTGCATGAGTACACCATCATTTATTTATCCATAGGAAGATGTTATTTTTTCTCTTTTTTTATTGCTCACATTATTATATTATTTTAATATTATTTATACATCCATAACAATGACTGTACATTGTTATTCATAAGTTGTAAACATCCTCTTAATATAGGCTCCAAAACATAAAAGATTGAACTGTGAATTGGTTAATTTTCTACATAGTTTCTTTGGAAACCAAAGATTTGAGAGCCAGAATTATCGCCAATCTCCACTTTCAGCCTCGTTAGGCCTCCCTTTAAAAACAGTAACTTTGTTCCTCAAATAATATTTCCTCCCAACTATGACACCAACTAGATGTCAAAACCTCAATGATATCCTTTGACATCAAAACATCAATTTATGTCAAACATATTTTAACCTAAAGCCAAGTTTCCTTTATTAGACTGAGAATGTCATTTATCATATGTCTTTTCTTTTACCTTCCCTGATTTTAGTTATTAAAACAACACCCCACTTCACATGCTCGTTTCTGAAATGGCAGTGCCATTACTAACGTGGGTCTGTTATGAGGAGTGACCTATGAAGATGGTTTCAAAGCACTTTGTGATGAACAGAATGTTCTATAAATGGGTATTGAAAATAATCAAGACATTCATGGATCCAAACAGGCCACAGAAACACCATAGCAACAAATGAACAATAATTGCTGCATTACAGGCTGTTTCCTCAGCGACACTCTCCTGCAATCAGCACTCACGCTGCCTGCTCAGGAGGAGCCCAGCCAGGTCTGGCTGCCACCGTCCACGAGGAGGGTGTGTGGAACCAGACCAGGTGGGAGGCAAGAGGAAATGTGGATGTGTTCCCTCATTTCCATCCTCTCAGCTTCCCGCCCACTTATTCCCAGACATCGCCTCAGCACCCACAGAGATGTTGTAGTTCTGGGCACTCGCTCCCCAAGCCACTTAATCCAAGTCAACAAATAAGATTTGCTCTGAAGAAACAACCTGTTGCCCCAAAGTTTGTACCTTGATGGACATACAGCTAAGGCCAGTGTGACAGATGAGGCTGTGAGAGGATAGCAATGACATAATCCATTTCTCTCCAAGACCAAGGTCAAGAGCGCAGCAATGAGGGCCATGGCTCCCTCGGCCTTGGGAAGTCTGTAGAAACCAGTACAAAATGTTCCATTTCCCAGTTATTTTTGGAAACCGACACAAGGTAGACGGGGCCCGAGCCC
Organism: Diceros bicornis minor; assembly: GCF_020826845.1. NCBI lineage: Eukaryota > Metazoa > Chordata > Mammalia > Perissodactyla > Rhinocerotidae > Diceros > Diceros bicornis. The sequence continues at coordinate 65,079,916 of NC_080755.1, forward strand.
CGCTTCCCTAAGGCGCAGAGGCTAGACAGGATTCACAGGCTGTGTTGGATTCAACCGTGGTTGGAAGCATAACCCTCAATGACAATCCCAGGAATACTCAGGAAGATGCCAACACAAGAAGGAAAGGTTCCCATCTTGAGGATGTGTCGACCGGCTAGAGATGCCCAAGTTAGGGGGACATCTTCTCCAATGGTGCGAGGACTGCACAGGGTGGAGCTGCTGAGGATGGCAGATTGTTTTCCGTGGAGTTCTCGAATCGTGTGTCCCTTCTGAAAAGAGAGACAATGAGTGAATGCACGAGCAGTGGGGTGAGGGGGTGGGGACAACCCGTCCTTGTTGGTCCAGCTTCCCTTAGGGCCTGGAGGCTGACTTTATTAGACGCTTCTGTAGATTAAAGCTCTCCCTGTCTCCCAAGTCAGCCAGAATAATTGGTTTCATTAAGGTGTAGATATTTTAGAACTAGTTCCAGTGCACTGGGTGATTTTAGAGGTTTTTTTGCCTTGCCATCTTTGAAGGATAATCTGGATGCTGGAGGTTTGCTCTTGGGCTTCTCAAACTCAGTTTGTTTCCATGGTTACAAAACACTGTGCTCTCCCTGACCCACAATGCTTCAGGAGGGGCACACTGGCTGCCTGGTAATGACTATATCATTTTCCAAATTTGCAGACCTCCTTAACACTATCCAAATATGAGAAAGGTGGGTGCCCGCCTGTTGAGTGTGCTAGCTGGCAATCCTAATTTTGATTTAAGTATTTTGTAGGGAGCAAGGTAAAGGATATTTGCACTATAAATTACAAATATTGAAACATCATCCCCCAATAAATGGAAATGTCAAAGGAAAATGTTGGAATGCACGAGAGTGTTGGCAATTGCCACAGTGCCCCAGGGGAGTTTCTCTTGCCCAGCTAGGTCCATTAGTCCAGCCGTCTACTTGGAGAGAGGAAACCCTGTCAGGGAGTCCATATGCTGTGACGGTCAAGGCCAGGCAGCAAATCTGAAGGATCTGGATGTGAATCTTTTTCTTACTAGCCACAGACAACCTATTCTCTCCTAACTTCGTTCTCTTATCTGTGGAAGAAGTAACTCTCATGGGTGTTGAGAGGATTAAATGAGATAAATAAAGCATTTCATACAGTAAATACCATGTACTCAATAAATGATAATCTTTATTTGGGCACCATTATTTAAAAAAGTCATCAATTCTTGTGATACAAAACAGTGCAAAGTATGTTGGTATACAGGACAGGTTTGATGGGGATATAGACTTAATGAATTGATGATGATGATGATGGTGGTGGTTGTGGTGGTGGTGATGATAAAATTATTGAGGTATAAAAATATATAAAGACTTTAAGGTAATTTTGGTTGTATTGCTCCATTTAATGAGAGAGGTAGTATAGCATAATGGTTACAAGTGGGGGTCCTGGAGCCCGAATGTATGAGTTCAGATCTTGGCCTTGCCTCACAGTAAATGTGTGATCCTGAGTGACTTACTCTGCCTTATGTGTCTAGGTTTCCATTCTAGTAAAGTGGAGGTGATAATAACAGATACCTCACTGGGCTGTCAATAACACTGAATGCACTAGTATTTGTCAAGGGCTTAGACTAGTACCTGGTGTCTAGAGAACACACAGCACCACTCTGAGAAGTCAGACACCCATGCCACAAGCAGAAATAGCCACACTCTTCATCCCTCACGTGCCTCTGAATCTGCTGTGAGTTACTACTTTCCCGTTACCTTGGATGGAATCTCAGGCTGGTCCTTGTAACTTTTCCAATAGCTCTTGAATTTTACAAAGACTGGTCACTTCTCAAAGTAATAACAGCCTTATTTCAGAAACTAAAGTGCCCAGTCCCATATGACAAAGTACCAATTTAACATTAAAGTATCTTTCTTCCCCCAGTTTATGCTGGCTTCAGAGTGAATTTGTAGCTTTTGCTAAGAAGGTTGATGAGAGGCAAGAATGACGAATTGACTTCTAGCACCTCCTTTGAAAGTCCCCCATAGGTCTTGCACCCTGCGTGGAGTGTGGGAGTGGCTGAGACCTAGTATCGTGAGGCCTTGGCTGAAATTGGGATGAGAAGACTCCCATTTTGAGCATTGTTAGACATGCAACATATATGGTTTTATTACTCCTGAAATATATTTTTCTTGAATGATAAATCCTGAGTTTCACCCCCTTCATTGGGAGTTGAATCAAATGAAACATATAAAAATACTAATTTTCAGTTACCATATACATTCATTCCCATTCCAATATAGGGTTGCCAAATTTAGCGAATAAAAATACAGGACACCCAGTTACATGTAAATGTCAAATAAACAGCAAATAAATTTTGGTATAAGTATGTTCCACGCAATATTTGGGGCATACTTATACTAAAATATTATTCATTGTTTATCCGAAATTTAAATGTATCGGGATGTCCTATATTTTATCTGGCAAGCCAATTCCAATAATTCCTTTATCTGAGATAGTTTGGATTTTCAAGCCTCTGTCAATTAGGGCATTTTGGTTGCAAATAACAGACTAGGCAGGCATAAGTGCCTTAAGCAGTGGGAAATTGTTATTACCCCACAGAATAAGAGAGAGAGAAGAGGGGGGCCCCATGGTTGGTTAAACACTGGGCTCAATCATGTCAGGTTCTGGGTCATCCCTTCTCTGGCTCTCCTGGCTTCCCTTCATCGGTCATAAGCAGCCCCAATATCACATCCTCCCACAACATCCCAAGGCAAGAATGGGTGCAACTCTACCCTTGGCAGCCCCCTTTTTAATTAAATGTTTTATTTTGAGATAATTATAGATTTACATGCTGTTATGAGAAATAATACAGAAAGATCCCAGGTCCCCATTACCTAGTTTCTCCCAATGGTAACATCTTGCAAAACTCTAGTACAAGATCGCAACCAGGGTACTGACACTGATGCAATTCACCGATATCACCCGATTTTCCCAGTTTTATTTGTATTCATTTGTGTGTGTGTGTTTAGCTCTGTGCGATTTTATCATGTGTTAGGCTCATCAAGATACAGTACAATTCAGTCACCAAAAGGATCTCATGTTCCCCTTTTATAACCTCCTTAATTTTTCTTGTATCTCCCCCATCCCACACTCCTGGAAACCACTAATCTGTTCTCCATTTCTCTAATTTTGTCATCTTAAAAATGTTATGTAAATGGAATCATACAGTATGTAACCTTTTGGGATTAGCTTTTTTCACTCAGCATAATTCCCATGAGACTCATCAAAGTTGTGTATGTGAATAGTTCCTCCCTTGTTATCGCTGAGTGGTATTCCATGGTATGGATGTACCAATGTATGCTTGACCATTTACCCACTGAGGGACATCTGGTTTGTTTTCAGTTTTTGTCTATTATAAATAAAGCTACTATGAACATGCATGTACAGTTTTTGTGTGACACAAGTTTTCCTTTTTCTGGGATATTCCCTCTTGATTTATTCATAGTGTTTCTGAGTGTATCTCTTTATGTTATTTTCTTAGTGCTTACTATAGGTATTACAATACATAAGTGACTTATCAGAGTCTACCAGTATTAACATTTTATCACTTCAAGTAAAAGGTGAAAACTCACTTCCATTAGGTCTCTTTACCTTCCTCACTTTTAAATGTCATTGTCTTACATATCAGATTGTATTATGGTTTTTAATCATGAAATATGATTTACAAAACGCATGAAGAGAACAATAGTCTATTGTATGTACTCATTTCTCCTCGTTCCATTATTCTTTCTTTCTTCCTGATGCTCCAAGGACTTTTATCATTTTCTTTCTGTTTAAAAAACTTCCTTTAGCCATTCTTTAAGGTAGATCTCTAGTGACAAATTCTTTAGTTTTCCTTCGTCTGAGAATGCCTTTATTTCTCTTTCATTCATAAAGGATAGTTTTACAGAATATAGAATTTGTGGTTGACAGTTCTTGTCTTTCAGTACCCAAAGAACATACCACTTCTTTCTGGCCTCTGTGGTTTCAGATGAGAAATCTGCTGTCATTCAAATTGGTGTTCACTTACCGTGAATGCTTCCTTTCTTTTTGGCTGCTTTCAAGATGTTTTTCTTTGTCTTTAGTTTTCAGAAGTGTAATTATGGTGTCCTGGCATGGGTTTCTTGGGGTTTTTCCCATCTAGAGTTTGCTCAACCTCTTGAATCTGTTGATTTGTCTTTCATCACAGTTTGGAAGTTTCAGCCATTATTTATTTGAATATCCTTTTAGCTCCACTCCCTCCTTTCCTCTGGGACTCCAATAGCACAAATGTTGGATCTTTTGTTATTGTCTCGCTGGTCCCTGTGGCTCTGTGCATTTTTTTCAACCTATTTACTCTGTTGTCCACTTTGGGAAAATTGTCCTGCTCAATCCTCAGCTTTGCTCTACACTATCCTCTGTCATCTTCACTCTACCATTAAGCTGATCATCAGATTTTTAAGTTTGTTATTGCATTTTTAGTTCTATAATTTCCATTTTGTTCTTTTTTATAACTTCTCTTTTTGTGAGTAAGGTTTCCTATTTTGTCATTTGTTTTAAGAGAATTTGTAATTATGTGTTGAAGCAGTTATATGGTGGCTGCCAGGTAATTCAACATCTGATTCATCTCCATGTCAACCTCAGTTAATTGTTGTTTGTTATTCAAGTTGTGATTTTTCCAGGATCTCAGTTTGATAGGTGATCTTATATCATATCCTGGAAATTTTAACTATTATGTCAGGAAACTCTGGGTCCTATTTAAATCTTTTATTTTAGCAGGCAGTCACCCTGTTTGGGTTTAAGCACACAGGTCCTGGCCTTCTTTTGTATGCTGTGGTTCCAATGACAATCTAATCTTCAGAGCCTTTGTGGTGTTATTTTGGTCTGTTGGTTTTTCTTGTGCCATGGGGCCCCCAGTGGTCTCTGCTGGTACTGCCTGGGGAGGCAGAGGTTTCCCCACACTGGGCCCTCTGCCTCTAGGTGGGGACAGGAGTGTCCAGCTTGCGGGGATGAAGAGGCTTCCTGGGCTGGGTGCTTGTTGCGGCAGGCTCTCTTGCCTTTGCTACTGGCTGTCCTGTGTCTCTGGGTGAGGAAGTGACTCTCAGGCCTGCTGGGGAAGGTGAGCACTTGCTCTGGTCACTTATTACCACCAGGGCTTCTGAGTGGCCCCTCTCCCTGATGTTGCCGGGCTTGCCTGGGGTTGGTGATGGGATTCCATTAATCTGGGGGAGGAATGGACCTCCCTGGCCACCTTCTCTTGCTAGGTTGGGGGAAGAAAATGCTGGGCCTCGGTCACTTTCCTCTGTTGGGTTGTAGGATGCCTTGCTATTACTTTGTCCGAGGTCCTGGGGTCCCTAACCAGCTCACTTCCCTCTCTCCACCTCCCAGAGGTCTCTTTCAGTTGTCTCTTGCATTATCTCCAGGGTTTACAGTTGTGCTTAACAGGGAACAGCAGGGAGAAATGGGCCTGCATCATCTTGCCTGGACTGGAAGTCCTCATTGGGCCCCTTTTATGGGGGTGAACTGCCTCATAAAGCCCCCAGCAGACTTTCCCTTCAACGTCATGGGCCAGCATTGCATGACTACCCATGCCTGAAGAGATCAGTAGCAAGGGGAATGAAATTACAACAACTGGCTTACAATAATTAACATTCACTTACTGGGTGCCAGACACCTGAACAAAGTCAAGATTCTGTTAGCAAAGAAGGAAATAGTAGAGGGTCAGGAAGCAGTGCTTCCCATGAAGTGTGTTACTTCACCATGTGATGCAAAGAACAATCCTAACAAGTATCTTAATAATTGTTATTGATGCAGAATTTGGGGTAGAAGTGTGGCTCTGTTATCTATAAACAAGATTTCCAACAGAAGAGGGCACATACTAGCTTAGGTTTAAATGATCGTAAGGCTACCCAAAAAGCACCAAATGTGGATTCACAGATCTGGGTTCAAGCCTTGATCTGCCTCTCCATAGCTGTACCTGGCAAGAACTTGGGGTTGCAAGTGACGGAACCCAAGTCAAGTTGTTGAGGCACAAAGAGGGAATTTATTGGCTCTTTTAAGTGGCTCACGGTGGGGGGCATGTGGGGAGAATCTGTCTTCAGCAATACTCTACAATTACAAAGCAGAGAAGGAAAACATGCTTTCCCAAATCCCCAACACCATTCCCAGCGAGACTCTGGTTAGCCTGACTTGGGCCACAGCATTCACTATGGCCAAGGGGATGGGATATTCTGACTGGTCCAGCTTATGGCAGGTGTCCATCCTTGGGACCTTGGGACAGGGGTGGAGAGAAGATTAGCTCCACTGGAACCACTGGACTGTGTGGGGTTAATCGTGATGAGAATCAAATGAGATTTTACACATAATACTTAATAAGAACTTAATAAATGAAGACAAATGTAAGTGTCAGAGCATGCAGAAGGACCATGTTATCGCTAACCCCCATCCATTCATTCAGCATTTATTTATTAGCACATACCCTGGCCCTAGGTTTCTAGACACTGGTAGAAACAATTTCCGTGTGGGCAGGGACTTTATTTCACTTGCTGATTTATCTCCTGTGCCTAGAACAGGGACTGACACACAATAAAAACTTAACAAATAGTCGTTGAGTGAGTAATTGAATGACCAGCATTATCCATAGCCCACGGTAACTGTTATCATATACACATATATGACTGTGGGCTCCTTGAGGTAGGGCTGGTGTCTCCGGGGCCAGGCGCATAAGAGGTACTCAAGACACGCTTTTTTATGAGTAAATGAATGAACGGATAGAATACCCTTCTATGTTCCAACCCTTTCATTTTGCAGATGAAAGAACTCAGGGCCTGAGGTGAGGTGTTTCTTTAAATTGTGTTCTTATAAATGGGGGTCCTCACTCATTGTGCTCATATCAGCGTTATCTGTCTAGGATTTAATTGTCCCAGAAGGTGGTGACTTTGTCTGTCAAGTTCAAATTCACTTTTTGCAGATTCAGTAGTGGTGCTTGGGAATTTCCAGATTGAAGGTGAGGAGTGCAGGGAGAATAAAAGAGCAGCTTCATTCATACAGTGAGGAGGAGGGAAAGCATGGTGGTCCAGAGGACAGACTCTGGTCTTGTAGGGTCCACTTACCATGTGACATTGGGCAAATTATTCACCTCTCAGTGCCTCATGTTCCTCATCTGTGAAGTGGAGGATGGTAACTGTGAAGGGCAAGAGTAGACATGAGAGACATCACTGAAGTGCCTGGCTTAGAGACAACACCCAGTAAATAGGTATTACTCTTTCCATATTGCCTGTAGGTGTACCCCAAGAAGGTTCAGCTCTTCTTCTTGGTCCACTTGATCTCCAACAAATTAAGCTATGCATTCTCATAATTTGCCAGGAGTACAGCAACTACAAGTTGATGGGAAGAAGCTGGCTTAAAGGAAAAATGAGAGAGTTGGAGTCTGGCTGGACACCCCTTCCGTGGGCTCTTCCCATGGATGGATGTGTCTCCCTGGTCCTTTCCTTCCAGGATCCATTTCCTCCCCTCCATCCTCTCTCAAGTTGTCTGCAAGGAGGCATGGGTCTTAGCTATTTGAAACTGCTCAATTAATGGAGAATGTTGGAATCTACTCAACACTAAATTTACTTTATAACTTTTTAATATCTTTCATCTGGTGTCTCAAACTTCTTTAAAAGGAAAAGAATTTCAGCCCTGTCAGATGGCATCAGTAACTATCAAGAACTTGCCTTGAGAAGACACAGTCACTTCTCATCTATAAATTAGTTTTTCCAAGACCCCTGCCCATAATACCTGTGCAAATTCTCTTGAGGACAAATGCTGTTATTCACATCAGAGGATGAAGCAGAATTTCAGACACCACAATACTTGCTCATGTCCCAAATTACGGAATAACTGTCTTTACTTTTTGAAGCAGAAAGGAGTTTCAGCTGTCTAGCCTTATCCAACAGGAAAGACTCAACCATTGCAATTATCTGGGCAAGTTAACATATCCCATTAAGTAAGACTAACAACCAGTTATGGTTCTACATGATATTACACATATTCACTCACTTAACCCTCACAACAACCCAATGGGGAGGGACTGTGCTTGTCTCCAGTTTACATTAAACCTCAAGATAGAGAGGCTACGTCACTTGCCTCGAGCTACACAACCACAAGATGACAGGACTGGGGCTGGAACTGGGGTGATTTTGCTGCAGAGTCTGTGCTTTACTGTCTGCACTGCTCTACCTCCTGTTCTAAGGAAGGCCCTGGGTCAGTCTCATCCTGGCTTGGAAAAGTCTCAATATAAAATAAGTGGGACCAGTCTGAGTGTCTTGAGTAAAATTTGGAATGAGTTAAACATTCAATATTCCCTCATCAACAGGACATAAATACCCATGTTTCAAAAAGAAAAAAAAAATGTTTGGATATTGACAAGGCATTGCTTTTATTTAAATAATAATCTGTGTCAAGGTGTGCAGAAAAAAACATCCTAGATGACAACAGCAACACCCACAGCTCCAAGAAAGGCACCACCTATTACCCTATAATTCTCCTTCTAAATAAATTGATCCTTTTACATTCCTTTAGGAAAAATTAACTTTTTTCTCTTTTCATCTGCTTACTTACAATGTATTTTCAGAAGCAACGATTATACATTGGGTTTAAAGTGAAATATTTACTAAGAATGTGAATGAGGACCGTGACTGAAACATTTATACAAGGGGAAATCTGCTGGTGATTGAATTATTTTTAGGACTGCTGTTGTGTAAGCATGTTAGACTTCGATTGTATTTCCTGTAGTTTCAAGCATTCAGGAAATGTTAAGAAGCAGAAATGTGCTAACTTTATGGATGAGTTCCATTTTCTCACCACTCCAGGAAGAAGGAGGGTATTCCGAGTCCCCCTGACGACGGGTGAGACCAACATGTGGACCAGACTGCTCTTCAGACATCTTTTCACTTCTCTCCTTGTTTATTTGAAAAACACTCAGTTCTCACTTTTCATATTAAGCAAATGCTCTTCTAATAATGTTATGACCAAATAGAGCACAAAGTAAATATAATAGGATAACACAGATCAACAAATTTGTACACAAACATATGTGAATTGCTCTTTCAAATATGTTCCAAATTCATGTAGTAGAAATATATTTAATTTTGGTTCCAAAAGGTTAAAAGTCTTACTCTCTCTTCCTGCACCTTTCTTTCAACAACCCTAGGATTTTTGGGGGCCTAAATTTAGCTGCCATTTATTGTCTTCAGTGTCAGGCTGGAACGCTTTGTTCCGACCGCGTAGCTGTCTGGGTCTAGATCGTTGGCTTTACCGCAGCCTTTGTTGGTACTCAAAGGGTGAGGCTGTGCCGTCTGGCTCAGGGAAAGCAGAACTGGTGAAATACAGTTACCAAAGGTTATGAGGAGCTTGGCTAAAACAGGAAACGATAATAATCTCTACGGGGGCTTTGGAGAGTTTAAAGTACTTTAAGAAAATTTGAATCATGGCACAGTATATAATTAACGCTCTCAGAGTAAGGGTGGAAAGAAAAAGATGGAAAAGGGGTGCCGTTGTCTAGGAGAAGTACGTGTGGAGCAGATCACCAACAGACACAGCGTTTGGGGTTTTATCAGTGTCCTCTCTTTCCTGAAAAAAAAATTCTTTAAAAACTTACACAAAAAACACCATTTATTAAAAAGAAATCATCACGCCTTTTTTCCCCCCTTCCCTTCCCTCTGGTAGCTTTCTGAAAAGGCCAGACCCGAACAATTTGATGGTCATAAAAATTTCTTCAAGTTAATGAGAAATTCAGTTCTTTCCTTGCTGGGGAGAAAATTCTGCACATTCTCACATTATACTATCATGGCAGGAAGTCTCTGCGTCAGTGTGGATAACACACGATCCAGTGAATAAAATCCTCCAGAAAACCTGAAGCCATTAGCAACAATGCTAAGGCAAAAGAGATTTAGATTAAGGGCAACGTCTTGGCGGAGTCTATTTACAGGCGTCCATGTGAAGAAGAGCTCAAGGAAACCTTTTTTGGTCAACTTGCCAAAGCTTTTGTTTACATCTAGTTACGACGGGGCGCTTAACTCCATTAACCTTCTGGAAAAACACTTCAGCTGACCACAGACCACCGAACAGCTTTTTGGAATACCCTGAAGAGAATTTCCTCTTTCAGAATGTTAGAAGAATCCAATAAAATGGAGGCTGTAACTAATCTGACCCTTGGCAGGAAGAAATAGTGGGAGATTTAAAGATGAAGCACTTGAAGGTGAATGGTTTAGAGGAATTAGTCACAAAATAACCAGATGCAATATTTAAAGGGAAGAAAAAAAGAGAAATTAAAAAAATAAAGAAAAGAGATGGTCCATGAATTGGTAATTCTCAAAACTGGGTGATGGGTATACACCGGAGTCCATTATACCATTCTCTCTTTTTTTTTGTATATGTTTAGAATTTTCAAAAATAGAAATTTTAGAACCTGCCATGAAAAGAAACAAACCAAAAACAAGCCAACAATAAGAGAAAGCTGATGAACCAAGCATTATCAGTATGCACATATTGTTTAAAAATGTGGAGTCAATGGTCAATGCCAAAGAAACAGCTAAAAGTGGGGAGTGGGGCACATGGTTGGATCAGGGTCCTGAGGGTTTATGTTATCAGTCCATTTGATGTTTCCCTTTATAAAAATAAAAACTAGGGAACTTCTGAGTGGAAAATTATTTTCAACCTATAATTTTATACCCAACTAAACCATAAAATATGAGGGTAAAATAAAAATATTTTTAGGTATGCTACCTAAAAACCATGCCCCTCTGTACTCTCTTTAGGACATTACTAAAGGATATGCTTCCTCATGGAGACGATGCAAAGCAAGAAAGAGGAAGACACGGGATGGAGGAAACAGGAGTCTCACACAGGACAGTGACAGAGGAAGTCCCGGGATGGCTTCAACTGGCGTCAGATGTAGGGAGCAACCAGACCAGACTGCTCTGCCATTTCCAAAAATGACCCACTGCCCCTCCGCCTTTTCCCCACCAGTCTATGTCAGTAAAATGTCATGGTGAAATGGGAAATCCGACGGGATTGTGAGTCATTGGCCTAGCAGACGTTGCTATGACTCCCAGTGAGGTGTCTTTCCCAAAACCAAGTTAATGGGATTCCTAAGCAAATGGGGAATTGGAGCTGTTTTCAAGAAAGGATAAAGGGCTCATTCCTCAGGGGGATGCCTGCGGAAGCAGACTTCCTGACCCAACCAATCCAGATGTATTTGAGAGGGAGGGACTCGAATGGAAGAGAGGAGCAGGTAGAGGCCGTCTGGACCCCCTGCCCTCCCACTGTCTCCATGAGGAAGATGGTTCATTTCCCTACCCCCATGGACTCCATGGAAAGTAGCCAAGAGTGGGCCATCTGATTGGCACCCCATCCAAGAAGGCTACCTGCTGGGTGAAGAGGGCCCAGCAGTGGGAGCTGTGTGTGTGCAGACTCAGGCAGAAGGTGTCGTGCCAGGAGAGAGCTGAGGATGGAGTTGGGATAGGCCAAATGGTGTAGGCTTGCCTCTTACGGAAATGAGCAGTGGTCCTACTCTGCCCACATGCATACACTGAAGAATTCATACTGTGTCAGCAAGGGACCACCATTTGGATGCCCATGTCAATGTATACCCCCTGTTATCCAGAAGAACAGCAACCCACATCTAAATATTAAAATTGCTCCTCATAAAGTCACAATCAAACCAGATCATAGAGACAGAGTTTTAGTGAACAGCACAGTTAAATAGCGACAAGCTTAAGAAGATTTCACAGCACAGAAGAAATAAGAAATATTAACATTTTTCAAATATATTAAAAAAGAGATGAAAAAATAAAGGAAAACCCCATCCCCTAAAGAAGAAAGCAAAAAAACAGAGTATATTTTTATAATGTTGGAGTTCATTATTTTTGCTGAAGAACACTTCTGTGAACACCCAACTTGCATACCCCCAGGTAAGATGCATAGATGAAAAGGCACATTAGTAAAGGAAGATGAATAATTGAATATCACCTTGCAAAGGATCTATTTCTTTAGGGGAGTCTGGTGTGTATACTCTGGGCCACATCAGGTGTTGGCAGGCGTCACAATGGGACGTGATCCATCACACAAGGGGTCCCGGAGGACAGGGAAAGTCTCTTCAGGATCTTCAAAAGAAGCAGCATGACCATCTTTTAAAAGAGATGACCTAGGACCTAATTACAGACTGTTCATCTTAGAATCAATATCTGGAAGATACTGGAACAAATCATCGAATAATCAATTGGAGGGCAGAAAACACTATGAAGGAACCAGAAAACACTTTCTGAAGGGGCAAATGTAACTGGCATAATTCAAGGCCCCACTCCAAGTCTTAAGGGTGCAAAGGGGCCTGGGGAGATGGGCCTGGGGCTCAAGCACTGAGGGTACCAGGAGATTTGCTAGCATACGAAAGAATTATCATAGGACATTGTGATCCGTCCCTTAGTGTAAATAGTGTATTTAGACACAATATCAATTTCAGCAAATCTTTCCAAATGTGAAAGATAAATGACAGACATGTGTAATAGGATATGAGATTTGAAGAGCAAACACTAGCAAGACCGCCCCTGAACAGCTGGAGCAAAGAGGGTTCTAGGGCCACATGGGGGACACCAATTTCCAGACATGCAGCTATTTGTTATCTACCCCAACCAGAGGGGCCCACAAATCCTGATCCAACCACAGCAATCAAGAGGGGGGAAAGAGGGCCAGCTCCGGTGGCCCAGTGGTTAAGTTCAGCGCACTCCACTTCACGGGCCTGGGTTTGGTTCCTGGGTGTGGACCTACACTGCTCGTCCATCAGTGGCCATGCTGTGGTGGCGGCTCACATACAAAACAGAGGAAGATTGGTGACAGATGTTAGCTCAGGGCTAATCTTCCTCAGCAAAAAAATAAAAGGAGGGAAGGCAAGTTGCCAAGTGAATGTTGGGGAAGAATTGCCCTGTAGCATTTTTATTATTCTGTTTAATCACAATAAAATATGGCTAACATTAAGTGGAATTTTTATCTGCCAAATAGTGTTCTAAGCACTTTGATCTATTAACTCATATAATCCAATAAGAACCCTCTGAAGGTGGGACTCTTCTTATCTCCATTTACAAATGGGGAAACTAAGGCCCTGAGAAGTAAAGCAACTTGTCCAAGATCACACAGCTAGTAAGCAGCTAACAGGAACACTATTAGCTGACAGTAAAGAACACAATGGAACTTTCTGTCCTTTAATGTTTCTCAAACTTATTCACGTGAACTGTTAATATATCCCACTGACTATAATCAAATGTAACGTTTTGTGCTAGATCAAATCGTACATTTACTTTTACTCACTTCTAGTACAAAAAAGCAACAGATATCAGAGAAAATTAAAAGGCATTTTTATAGGAGAAAGACACAGAAATTAAAGACATTCCAACGATTGCCTTTGTTTTTTCTACACTTAGGACATACAGCCAGTTCCCACTGCAGCAGGACAGACTGCCCTGCAGTGGGGCTTTGTGCCATCAAAGCAGTGTCTGAAAACAAAGCTTTTAAGATCAGAACTTGGGGACAGAGACTCACAAGTTTCCACAACTCATAATCTCTCGAGGTAAAGGAATCAGGGATCTGGTACGGGCTGTTGCCGGCAGAGAATGCAGAGGTGGATCCCCAAGTGGAGAGGCACCAGGAGAGGACAGGGCAGTTCAAGTCTAAAGCATCCCCTCCAGCTCAGGCCTGTCCTCGCATATTCTACGTGTTAAGGTGTGCGTCCACAGGCGCTGAAATTACTAACCTGACTGGGTAGAGAAGCCCCCCCACTGGGGGTTTCGAGCTCAGAATCAATGCCCTCCACGTTCCTTCGCATCTCTCAGTAAGAGCCCGCCCCTGGGGGTGTCGTACGCGCTGGGAAGGGGCAACCCCCTATGCCCGGGACCGGGAGGCGGCTGGGTGAGTGGGCCCAACAGTGCAGCAGGGGCTGCATGGATAATTTTTACTAGAGACGTCAAATCATAGACAATTGTCCTTTGAACGTAATATTTGTGCTTTTTGTTTTTTACAGACCTGATATTAAACCATGAAATTTGACCCCAACATAAGGAAAAGTGTTGATAACACTAACTACCAAGTCCTGAGAACCTTAGGCTGCAGGCACTGTGCATTGCTGTGAGTGCTTCTAGCTCTGTAAGACAGGAAGCATTGCACTCGTTTTACAGAGGAAGCAGCTGGGACCCAACAAGGTCGGCAGATTACCCGGATCACACAGCACCTTAGTCACAGAGCTGGAGTAACACGCGAATCTGTTTAATTCCAAAACCCACGTTCATTCTGGTACACCCTGCTGCAGAAGACCTCAAACAAGAATAAATGGAGAAAGAACAATTTTTGACAGAATCAAAGAAAATGATATTACAAGACAGTACAGCAGATTTCCAATTTGGGACTAAGATAGAATAGATACACATCTCCCTATTCCTCCCACTAAGTACAGCAAAAATCCCTGGACATTATATATGAAACAAACATAAAAAGACTGTGAAAGGAAAAGAGAAAAGGCAGACCAGCGAGACATGGTGGTGAGTTCATATATCCTGAACTGGATACTGCAGAAGTCAGCAACTGAGGAACACCAATGGATACAAATGAAAATGTCCCAAGAAGAGCCTGCTTTCTCTGGCCAAAGGGGCAGCCTGGCAGGACAGAGAACTTTGACACAATAACTGCCCTATACCATCCAAACTCCATGGAGAAATCCAGGGCCTCACCCCCATCCCGACCAGCAAAGGCTGAGTGGGGAGCCGAGACCAGACGTTTACCATGCTCTAGTGGGAAGAAGGCCTGACACCACCACAGCCAGGGGGTCAGAGGAGCCCAGCAGGGAGCTGGGAACCACCCTTGCTTTCCCTCCTTGGGGAAACTGGTCCCTCACCCCTACCTGGCAGTGATGAGACAGTGCCCCCATCTCCCTGTCAGTGTCGTATTGAAAGGAGCCTGCTAAAGCAGAAGCTGTAAATGAGATCCAGAGTCCCACAGCAGAATAATCAAAATCTTCACACTATAATAAAAAAATTACTCACCATACCAAGAACCAGGAAAGTCCCAGCTTGACCCAGAAAAGACACTCAACAGATGCCAATACCAAGATGACACAGATGTTGGAATTATCTGACAAGGATTTCAAAGCAGCCATCAAAAAAAAAAATTACTTCAATGAACAATTATAAACACATTTGAAACAAATGAAAAAATACAAACTCCCAGCAAAGAAATAGAAGGCACAAAGAAGAACCAAATGGAAATTTTAGAACTGAAAAGTATGATCATTGGAATGAAAAACCCAGTGCAACAGTGGCTCAACAGCAGAACGGAGAGGACAGAGGAAAGAACAACAGAAATTACCCAATCTGAGCAGCAGAGAAAATTGCTGGAGAAGAAACAGAGCCTAGGGACCCTGTGGAACTAGAACAAAAGATCAGACACACCTGTCATCAGAGTTCCAGAAGGAGAAGAGAAAGAGGTGGGGCTGAAAAAGTATTCAAACAAATGTGGATGAAAAGTTCCCAAATTTACCAAAATACATTAACCTACCAATTCAAGAAGCCGAGTAAATCCCAAACTATACAAACCCAAAAACTGCATGCCAAGACACATCGTCGTCAAGTTCCCCCTCAAGGGGGGCCATGTTGCTAAGTGGTCATAACATTTCCTTTTTTCATATCAAAGAATGAAATAATGATATAAACAGTTTCCATTTAAGATAGACTAATTCTCTATTGCATGTCTAAAAGCATATTAACCAAGTGTACGTGAAACCTAGCAACCATATAAAAATATAAATATTATAAAAACAAATTGGTTATTAAAGAACAAAATGCAAGAATTGCAGATAAACCATGACTGTGTTTTTCGTCTGTTTTTGATATTATAACATGAAGCTAGATGCCCGCCTGCATTTTAGTATATGTCATCCGCCAGAACCAAACGGGGTATAGTATCTCATTTAAAAATGTATTTGTCAACAAATCACGCTTCTATCACAGAATCGTTTTAAAATAAATTAAATGGGGAATATCACTCTTTCAATGGGGACAGTTGAAATGTGTCTTTATATATTATAAAATGATTGTGTTAAAATGAATGTTATAGTGCTATCTTCAATGATATACTGAACAAAAAAACACTTTTTGAACTTAAAATTGCTTCTTCATCATGTACCATGCAAAAATGATGGTATGATTTAAAAAATTCTCCCAGGGCTCTTGAGATTAGATATTACTGTATAAGAAGTTTGCAAGGCCAAAAGAGGCTGGGAAATTGTGCACATCCTCTGTAATAATGGGCTCCTTAGTTTTTCCCCAACCACAAATGTGCCTTCATTTCTTCATCTCCTTTCTGTGAGGCGGACAGATGTTGCTCAACTAAGAAAGCTCTCTAATTAAATTAAGATGTTCCCTTTAGGTTTTGGGCCAACTTCCTTTACAGCCCAGTCTTCATACCCACCCAAGAAAGCAGTACTGTCAGCTTAGCTCTGGTGACACTGAGCTGCAAGGCTGGGAAAGAGGAAGTGGAGACAGGAGACGGGTGGGTCCTCTAACAGTACCAGCTTCGTCTGAAGAAGTAAAAGTTGCTACGGTTTAGAGAAACGTGAACTTATCAAGGCAAATAATACAGCATTTGCACAGTGATGGGTTTGATTTAGGCTCAAGAAGTCACGACTCTGCCTTGAGGTGAGCTCCCAGGACCGTCTGTGTTTAACTCTTCGTTTGTACACACGTGACCTGTGTGTACTCACATACACACATGGGAGTTGTTTAGTTTCCTTCCCACATTCACGCAGGGGTATT
Organism: Diceros bicornis minor; assembly: GCF_020826845.1. Classification (NCBI taxonomy): domain Eukaryota; kingdom Metazoa; phylum Chordata; class Mammalia; order Perissodactyla; family Rhinocerotidae; genus Diceros; species Diceros bicornis. The sequence goes on from NC_080755.1 coordinate 65,096,732, forward strand.
TACGCTTTACATCAACGTGAGAAGCAGCAGGGCAGAGGAGATTTGCCATCATCTCTCTGCTTCCCAGCTCTGGGGTTCTGGGTGAACTCTCCTCCCTGTCGGCGCCCGATTTCTTCATCCGTAAGGTAGGGTCAGCAACAGTACTTGCCTTTCTTGTAAGAACAGAAAGTAAACGAAGATCTATGAAGTACTGAGAACAGTGCCTGTCACACAACAAGCACCATAGAGCATCTATTCTATACAACAAAAATAACAGACGCAGATCCATTGCGCAGATCTTGAAACACTAGAAATGTGAGGGTGTAGGGAATCTGAATCCCGCCCAGTGTGGTCTTCCAAAGAGTTTTCTGTAGAGTTAGGTCTTCCCTTGACTCAAATCTTTGACTTTCCTGTTTCCCCACCAGCCATTTTCCTTTACTGTTCTGCAAACTGAGTGAGCAGTGTGAGCCCAAAGTGTTACAGAGAAAACAGAACACACAGGGAAGAAAGGCAGCCCCCAGAACTGGGGATGGATGAGGAGAAGGAGACCACTGGGGGCAGTGTTGGTGACAGGCTGCTGTGGGAAACGTGGGCAATGGGCCTCGAGGGAGAAGCTGCCCTGATGGAGTCTGGGGTCTCCTTCCCACCCAGCAGGCTCCCCGAGGAATGTGCTGGACAGACTGGGGGGTGGCCCTGAGGAGCAGGGAACTAGAAACCACCCCACTCACTGCTCACCTGTCTGTCCCCGGGGCAGACGAGGGAATGATAGACAGCTTCTGCCCTAATCATAACTCTTCATGTTCTAGAAAGAGCTGTCATTTCCTGGGCCTCTCTCCTTTCCAGACAAAACCTTCCTTTGACGTTTTCTCTGGAGAATCCACTCCCTTCTCTAAACTTTAATGTTAGGAACAAGATAAGCCATTGTTATTTATCTGCTCAAGGTTTGTCTGGATTTTCAACTTCTCTAGCATTTGAACGTCATTATAAATTTCGCTCGTCATCAGAATTTCCGATTACAAAAAGGTTAAGGCTCAAAGCAGGCCGGGTGGGAATAGGGAGGGGACCACCCTCTTCGGAAAGGCTGTGTGTTCAAAGCAACGTTTCCCACTGGTTCTGCCAACATTCCCTCGGATGCCGCGGCCTCTCCCCGTTACTTGGAGTGGTTCTGGAACCAAAATGGGGTTTCCACAGTTTTCTCCCCCACCCCTGTCCCCCAGGGAGGGGCGGGGACATCTTGCTGAACTTCTAGTGAGCTTGGAACTGCGTGTTTGCATTGCTAAGCTCTCCCCTGAAATGCAAAATCCTTTTATTAACTTTGAAAACATATGCTACTCAAGTTTTTGAAAAATATCCAAGTAATCTAAGTTGAAAGAAAAACCATCATCAGCCAATGGCTAAAATTAAACCATATCTGCTGTGGGGATGATCAGTCCAAAACAGGCTCCCATCTTCAAGTTCTGGATTTCTGTTTAAATTTACAATTTAATGCCAACACCAGGGAAAATGCAGTCCTGTGTAGGATATGCCCAGGCTGAGAGAGTCTGTAGGTTTTAAACTTTGCTGACCCATTGAGAATCAATTAAAATGCTGAAAATGCATTCATCTGCTTGCTCAGGGAAAAATGAATTCTAAAAAGCACTTTTCTTTGTTTTTACTATTTTAAGGTGAATAAGTTTCTGGTGTTCTGTGGCTCCCCTCCAGGTTAGTGCTGTAAATGACGTGTGACTTTTGAGCTGTCTTTTCCAGTGTACGAGAAAGCTCTATATTCCGTTTCATTTCCTCCTCGAAACAATCCCGGGAGTTTGGCAAGGCAGCTAGAGGTCGTCCCACTGCGTCAATGAAGAATACAAAAGAGTATTTTCTGAGTAGTAACTGCTTTTCTTTTTCAATATTATTCATGATGATGTATAAATGTTTACTTTTTTAAAAAAAGTTAAAAAGCATTCATAATCCTACAAATATAGGATAATTTTTGACTGTTTTGTCTTTCGTCTTTCAATCGTCTTGCGGATGTCTATGTTACATTCTCACCATGATGGGTTGGAGAAACAGCTGTCAAAGCCGTCTGTGTTAGTCTTCTAGGGCGGCCGTAACAAAGGGCTGTAAATTGGGTGGTTATTTAAAACAACAGAAATTCAGTCTCACTAGTTCTGTCGGCCAGAGGTTCGAGATGAAGGCACCAGCAGTGTTGGCTCCTCGAGGCTCTAAGGAGGATCTGTTCCTGGCCTGTTCCAGCTTCTGGGGTGGTCAGCGGTGCATCTCTTTGCTTGTAGACACATCACTTCAGTCTCTGTCTCTGTGTGTCTGTGTCCAAGTTTCCCCCTTATTATAGGGACACCAGGCATTGGATCAGGGCCCACCCAGTCCATGCCACCTCATCTTACCTTGATGACCGCTGCAGAGACCCTATTTCCAAATAAGTCACACTCAGAGGTACTGGGGTTAGGGCTTGGACATAGCTTTTGGAGGGATGCCATTTGCCCCACAATACTGGCCTCTGAGCTCCTTACCTATACAGGTGATGGGTGGACAGCATTCATTGGAAGCAAATAGGAGAGCTCCAGAGGGTCATCTGACCTTCCAAAGGCAAAGAGGAAATCCTAAGAAGGGCAGAGTGGACCACACTGAACGCTCCTCTCTAAGGAGTGGGCCTCTCCAGGCCCAGGCTGAAGTGCCCAAAGGCCCATAAATCATCACATCCCTGGACTTGCTCATGGCAACCACCCACACCACCGAAACACAGGGCAGCTCACCCCACCAAAACACAGGCCAGGTTACACCACCAAACACAGGACAGGACACACCACCAAAACACAGGGCAGCTCACACCACCAAAACGCAGGGCAGATCACACCACCAAAACACAGGACAGCTCACACCACCAAGATACAGGGCAGGTAACACCACCAAAACATAGGGCAGGTCACAGCAGCAAAACACAAGGCAGCTGTGCAGTCTCGGCCCTCGTTCATGATTCACAAGGCAGACAAGGCAAAGCGAACTTGCCAACGGTCAGAGGACACGCGAGAGCATAAGAACACAGAAGAAAACCTTCATCTATTGCAACTTGATCGGGTGGTAGGTGTATAACTGTGTTTTCCCTCGGGGCTGTCTTTTGGGAAACAAGGAGCACTGTCTGAGCTCTCCTCTTCACCAGGAGCCTTGCCCTCCACGACCTGGGAGAGGCGGAGCCCAGCCCTTCCCAGCAGCCAGCCTGTGGCACCATTGACAAGGGAGCCAACGTGTCAGGAGGACGAGTATTTCCCCAGGGGGTGGCAGGGGCGCTGACCCTGCCCCTAGACCCGAATCCCTGCCGCGGGCCGGAGCTGGCGAAGAGGCCCGGGGCCTGCTCTCAGGCCTGTCAGTGATGGTGCTGACCCACGGGGTCCCTCCAGGAACAGAAGGGAGCATGGTGCTGCCTCCTGGGGCCTCCAAGGGCGCCTGACGGTCCCTGCCTCACACCAGCCCCTCCTCTCCACACCGCTCCTGCCTCAGGATCCGTGCCCTTGACCGACCCACTCTCTGAACCCTTCCCCTGGGACCTGCTGGTGGCTGGCTTCATTTCATCCTTCAGGACTGAGCTCAGATGTCCCCCTCCTGAAGCCCGTCCCGCTAGCATTGTCTACTTCTTTCCCTTGAAGCAGGTCCTTCGTAGAAAATTCACAGTGCTTCCCTGCTTGTTTCCTCCCTGTTTATCATCCGTCTGCCTCCACTGGAAAGTTCCCTACTAGAAGCAGGGCTCTCTCTCTCTCTCTCTCTCTCTCACTCTCTCCTTCTCTCTCTCTGTCTCTCTCAGGGCCCCCACTGCCTCTCCAGGGCCTAGGATGGTACCGGGACACACCAGGGGCTGGAGGCACCAATGGGCGAGTTCAGAGAGGAGCTGGCAGTTTGTCTCGTCCACGTTAGCTCTAGGCAGCTCCGTCCTTATAGTTCTTATGTAAAATACAGGTCCCAGTGCACTGCTCAAGCCTGGTCTCCCAGGATGACATGTGCCACTGGCATTGGCCACCGCCACCCCAACACTCCCCACCCCAGCCCAGCTCAGCTCCCCTCCCTCCCCCAAGGGGTTTCCTTGCGTGGAATGTGCAGTGGACAATTGCTGTTTTGGGCCACCCAGCGTCATTTGCCCACGACTGATAACTGCCCCCAATACCACCAGGGGACTTCATCTTCCCCACTCGCACTCCTTCTGTTTCAGGTGGAACTGATGCTCCCCCAGACTCCAGGGGAGACCTGGGATCCAAGCTGGCAACGGAGGCCGTTCATTTCCCAGCCAGGGACAGGACCCCCTGGAGGGCAGACACAAAACTCAGACAAGCCAGTGACAGCGGAGGCTCAGTTCCAGGACTCTTGTAAGAGCTATTTGGTGAGCAGGTAAAAAAAACAATAGTAATCATAACAGTAATAATGATAGCTAACATGTAGTAAGTTCTTTTTGTATCCCACACTCTGTCCCAAGCAACTTGTGTATACTAGCTCCTTGAATTCCAAAGCCAGCCCCGTGAAGCAGCGGATGTCCTTCTGGGTGTGGCAGCGGGGATGGTGATGGATTCCAGGGGGTGGCTTTGAAACAGGCGTTATATTCCCAGGCCCTGCTGTTCTGTGGTTGGAACTAGGGATCCAATAGTTTGTCTTCTTGGGCAGCTCATCTCTGAGTTGGATGCAACAAAATGTTCTTTTTACCATAGATAGTTCAAAGAAGCAATTGTCATGATGTGGTGATAGGACTTTCAACATAATATAGATATTTTCCTCCCTAACTTTTTACAGTTAGTGTCCAAATTGCTCAAAGTTGAGGCAAATTTTGCATTCACGAAATTTAAAAGCAAGCAATCCCTGCTACTTGACATCAAAATGTTCACAATTGCTACATCCGTCAATATCCAGTTACATTGTCAATATCACACTCCCACAGAGCCGCAAATAATGTTTCCTAATTTAGCAGACTTTTACAAGAGCTGTCAGTATAGTAGCATATTTTTTATAACTGTGGGTAGGGATCAGAAGTCAGGAGAGAAAGGCGAAGAAGTGAAGGATGCTGTGGTTTAAGGTCCGTATCTCAGGAAGACTTGACACAAGACTTGCTGAAGCTTGAAGTACTTTTTCAGTTGAACAATGGCAGAAGTTGCTGTCTGGATTTGTAAAAAAAATCAACTGTCAGAGTCTCAGACCCAATAATTTTGATAATTATCAGAAAAAACATGGAAACACTTTAAAGGAAAAATGCTTGAATGCAATGATTCTGAGCTCCTTGTGGGTGGGAACTGCGTGCCTCATAGCCTCATTGAGGTATAATTCACATGCCATTGAATAGGCCCACTGAAAGTATGCAATTCCATGGTTTTTAATATATTCACAGGATTGTGCAACTATCACCGCCATCTACTTTTAGAACATTTTTGTCCCTCTTAAACGAAACCCTGTGCCCATTAAGAGCCACGCTCCATTATCTCACCCCAACTCAATCCCCACTAATCTACTTTCTGTCTCTGTGGATTTGCCTGTTCTGGACATTTCGTATAAATGGAACCATACCTCGTGTGGTCTTTTGTGTCTGGCTTCTCTCACTCAGCATAATGTTCCAGCATAATATTCCCAGGCCCTCCTGTTCTGTGGTACATGTTGTAAGATTCATGTTGTAGCACATATCAGTACGTCTTTCCTTTTTATAGCCGGATCATATTCCAGTGTACGGATAGACCACAACTTGTCCATCCATTCATCCGTTGACAGACCTTTGGATTGTTTCTACTTCTCGGCTATCACGACTAAATACTTCTAAGAACATTTGTGTACAAGTCTTTGTGGGGACATATATTTTTATTTCTCTTGGATATAACCTAGGAGTAAAGAATTGTAATTAGAGAGAAAAATCTTCATCTAATCACTCATGTAAACTTGTATATTGGCAATAAGCAACATTTCATTGTTCATATATAGTCTTGAGCTACATAACGATGTTTCGGTCAACAACAGACAGCATCTATGACAGTGGCCCCATAAGATTAGTACCATATAGCCTAGGTGTGTAGTAGGCTACACCATCCGGGATTGTGTAAGTACACTCTACGGTGTTCGCACAACAACAAAATTGCCTAATGATGAATTTTTCATAACTTATCCCTGTCGTTAAGTGACACATGGCTGTAATTCTTATTTCTTTATAGAAGTGGGAAAAAATAAATAGACATTTAAGTATTGAATAAAGATTTCAGTTCACATATGTTCTCCTTTATTTGAAACAGCACAAATGGGTTCCTCTTTTCTCACAAAAAAATGCATACATTCATAGAGGCACTATTGTGCAACTTTTAATTTATCTGACGTTGTCAAAAATGTTCTAAGAATAAATTTTCAGATGACTGAAGTCCTCACCTTTTAAAATTTTTACTATCTTTTCATGAAAATACATAAATAGATACTTATCTTTTGGAGGAAATTGCCTCTAATGATTTATTGTTATGAACACTAATATCTATTTATCATTATTTCCACACATTTGTCTTACGGGAATTACTGAAGCATTGTTTTAGGATCTGTACAATTTAGGGATGCCTCCTCTCTGTGTCAGACCTTATCTGGATTCTTTTAACTTTGATGGCTCTTTCAAGACTCCCAGGGACAGCGGCCTGTCGAGGGGTTTCTCATGTTCCATATTCCCAGCGAAATTCATTCATTACCGATCCTGCCTTCACCATCTGTGCAGAGGTAGGAATCCACAATTGTCCAGAAGGTCCTAGGCTCTGAAGATAACTACCCTGCGCTCCTGGGTGGTGGACAAATGACAGATAGGTTGGTCATACATCCCAGTGCCTTTTTAATCACTTTTTCCAAAAGCAGAAAAGTTCTTTTGCCTTCTTTGGGAGACAGAGGGGCCAACATCTTTTTGATGGGCCTATGGAGGCATGCCTGAGACACTTGGGCCATAAAGGAAACCCACGTGGAGCTGTCACAAGGGGGAAAGGGATTGATTGGCCACCTCAAGTGCAGCAATAACATGGGTGCTGGGTACATCTGGAAGGCAGCTCTGATGGGGCTTCTGGGAGTCTGGTGGCTCCACCCCCAGGCTGACTTCCAGTATTTGTAAAACAGCGGCCTCTAGGACCTGCGCTGCCCCGTCATCACCCAAGGACAACAGATGTCGTGGAAAAGCTAAGAGCTGGTAGGAAGGAGAAGGGGAATGGATGCACTGGGTCTTATAGGGTTCCCAAAATTTTCATCCACCCAGAACTTCGGAATGTGACCTTATTTAGAAATAGGATCTTGGCAGATGTAATTAGTTAAGATGAGGTCATTTGGAGTAGGGTGGGCCCCTAATCCAATGTCTTGTATCATTACGAGAAGAGGGAAATCTGGACACAGAGAGAATACCATGTGAAGACAGACACACAGAGAAGACAGCCATGTGAAGAGGGAGGCAGAGATTGGAGTGATGCGGCCACAAGCCAAGGACTGCTGACAACACCAGAAACTGGAAGAGGCAAGGAAAGATCCTCCCCTAGAGCTTTCAGAGGGAGCGAGGCCCTGATGACACCTTGATTTTGGACTTCTGGCCTCCAGAACTGTGAGAGAATGAATTCCTGTTGCTTTCAGCCACCCGGGTGGTGGTACTTGTGGCGGAAGCCCCTAGGAAATTCATACTTTGAGGAAGCAACAATTTCCACCCCCAGAACACGTGGCGACAGAACAGCGGCTGAAAGCTAACGCTCATTCTGTCAGCACCCCTTGAAACCATATTTAATTCAACTGCTCTAAAAAATTGCTTCCTGATTCTGGATCCTCGTCCTGCTAAGTGAGGTTGCCCAGTGAGTTACCGCCAGTTAAGAGAGTTGTCATTGCCCTTCCTCGGGCTGTTAGCAGACTCCAGCCTCAGCTCCTGTGGCTGTAAAGCATTTGAAACTCCAGGAACAGCCTTCCTTGGTCTTCCACCTCTCTGCCTGCATTTCTCACCACCGTTCTTCATGCCACAGAGTTCATGGTCCTTTCTTCTTCTCCATCCTTCTCCGTAGAGAGAGGTCTAGGGACCCCACCTCCAAATCCCTCATGTGAGTCTGCCTGAAATCCTGTTTATTTTGGGTTAGTGGTTTCCAATCATCATAAATTTCTGGAACCCTGTGTTGAAATGAAACCCGAGGGTGGCGCATAAGCAGTGGCAGAACTTCCTGGGGTGCAGGTCCCGGAGGCTCTAGTTCAGGAGAGGGCGATGCAGCCCAAGGGTGCCTCCAGCAGTTCAGAGGGGATCCTGGTGACGGGCCCACTCTTTGAGAAACACCGACAAGGTGGCAAAGCCTAAGTTTTGTGCGTGTCCTATAAGACGGTTTGTGTCACTGCCAGGTGATCCTTTTTTTTTGACCCTGGACCTCAGCACTTGGTTCTTTCCTCCTCTTCAAGCACCTGTCTGACATGCCGCCTACTGTGATAAATCAGCAACAAGGCTGCACTTCGAGGTCTTCAGAGGAGATGCCACAGCCCAATTCAATAGGGAATAACTCTGGTGCTTGTTTGTTTTTTTTTTTATTGTGATAAAACACACATAACATAAAATTTACCATTTAACCATATTTTAAGTATACAGTTCAGTGGCATTAAGTACATTCACATTGTTGGGTAGCCATCAGCACCATCCATCTCCAGAACCTTTTCACCTTCCCAAACTGAAACTCTGTCCACATTAAACAACAGCTCCCTGCTCCTCCTTCCCCTTGGCCTGGCACCCACCCTTCTACTTTCTGTCTATGGATTTGACTGTACCTCCTTTGAGTGGAATCATACAGCATTTGTCCTTTTGTGACTGGCTAATTTCACTCAGCATAATGTCCTCGAGGTCCAGCCATGTTGTAGCATGCGGCAGAATTCCCTTCCTTTTTAAGACTGAATAATATTCTGTTGTCCAGGTGAGTCTTAGCACCAAAGTTTGCAAACCACTGGTGCAAGGGCAGCTGCAGCCCAACACTATTTCAGAAATACTGGGCAGGGCGTGGCCTCGACAACTGCTCCCACTTCCTGCCCATCCTCCTCCCCACCCGGAAGAGCTGCCAAGATCCTGGCACGGCATTCGGATAAGTACACTCGTGCACTTTTAATTCTCACTATTCTTCCTGATGGTCACAACAGGTCTTAGTGTCTCCATTTGACAGAAGAGGAGACACATGGGAAAGGTCCAGTAACTGCCCCAAAGTGAAACAGGTGGTCAGTGTCTTTCTGAGTGCCTTGCTGGATGGTGAGACCCTGGAGAGCAGACCCAGCTCTCTGTCCCTCTGCCGAGTCTGAGCTCCTGGCACCTGCACATAGCCGGCCACGTGGGAGGGGTTCAAGCAGGGAGCACAGGCTATGGGGTCACCCAGACTGAGGTGCGAATCCTGCTCAGCTGGGTCACCTGGCCTGGACCTTGATCAGGACAAATTAGCCCCTACGGAGTCCTGGCTTTCTCATCTCTAATACTGGTAAAATATTAGTGTTCACTCCATAGGATTGATTTGAGAATTAAAACCAGAGAATCTATCTGTGGTGCTAAACACAGTGTCTAGAAATAGTAAGGGCTCAGTAAGTATGAGCCAATATCAGTATTATTAAAATCATAATTTAAGAGGGAAAAAATTTAAAGTGTGGTCCATCCATATATTTCAGTTTTATGCAGCCATTGAAAATTGTGTTTACATTTTGTGTTTACAAAATTGTTTAACGCATGAGGAAGTTTTTATGCTATGTTAAATTTTTTGAAGTTTCCAAAATTACATATACTGTATGATTTCAATTATGCTTAAAAAAAACAGTAATAAAGACCTGGGAAAAAATATGACGAAATATTAATAGTGGGTCTATCTGGGTAATGAGGTTATGTGTAACTATTTTTCTAGTCCTTTCTACTTTGATGTACTTCCCATGAAGCAGATGATAACTATCTTTATAATTATAAATACAACAAATCAAAAACATAAGGAAATGCAAATATATACTAATGAAACTTTATTTTTCCATCTCATAGCAGTCTCCAGCCTGGGCTGCACGTGAGAGCCACCTGGGGGGCCTTTTCCTATCCAGTGCCCGGCTGCTCACCTGACCAGTTACATCGCCCGTGGCAGCGAGCCTGGGAACCTCTGCCTTACAGCCTTGGTTCTGACGATAAATACAACTGGCAATTTTTATCAAAATCTTGAGGGGGCTCACATCTGCTATCTGTAGGCAAATGGTATCATTCTCATTTCAAAGTCCCAAAAAGAGGTTAAGCTCAGCTCCAGGATTACAGTTTACGGGTCGAGCATTTTGTTGATATGAATTACCAGGACCCGGGTAAGTGGAAGGGTGTCTGAATAATCTTCATCTCAGCGCTAGTAACCCCTTTATCCCAGTTTTAACCTGTTTCACCATTTCTCGTCACTGCCGCATTCTGGCTCTTTCTAAGAAGTGGGGAAGAGTCCGTAAGAGCCTCAGAGGAAACTGATGAGGCCTGGAGTAAATTCTCGACCCAGCTGGGATGACGACTGACTAAGGAAGCCTTGGGTTCTTAGGAGGAGGAGAGGGGTGAGTTGAGAGCCTCCTCCTAACCAGCCAGGGAGAGAACGACAGTTTCTAGGATCATGTCACTCTAAATCTGTGATCCTACAAGGAGTCTTTGTGTGTATCTGAGTATAAGGCTGCCCCAAGGGAAGGCTCTCTCTCGTGACCACGTGTGTCCACCCGCCCAGCACAGCTGTGCTCCTGGGGGCTGTTGAACATCTGAGGGGTGTTCTTGCCTCTGCTTTGTCACCTCTCCCTTCCTTCCCTTTTGTTACATCCCATTCCTTTCCATCCTTGATCCACAGTTATGCTCCTGACTTTGGAAACATGACGTGGGAGAGTGTTATATCTGGTAACTACTAATCACAGGTCAATTTTATTGCTTTCCTGAGAAGATTCATGAATGTGTCAGTGCGTGTGATTCTTCAGTGCTCTTTGCTGAAGGCTGTACAGGTGCCTGTCCTCACTCAAGCTCTGTCCCTCCCAGCGGCTCAGACCTGTCCATGTATCTCCTGAGGCTGTACATATACATGAGATGTCCGTGTATATTTGGGGTGGACCCACCAGAGGCGTCCCTGCAGGCAGACCCAAGAAGCCCTCCAGACAGGGGAACCGACCAGACCCGTTGGGACTGAGGGCCATATTATTTAGTGAGACCTCTCACCTTTCACCTTCTCCCCCATCCCTCTCATGCCCCCACCCCTCAGACCCCACCAGCAGGTACCATGCTCCCCCAGATGGGGGATGGTCAGGGTGCACAGGGTGGGCTCAAGGCCAAAGAGGCAGGATTTGCAGGTCCTTCATGATGTGGTGACACTCGGACAGCCTTCCCTTTTCCCTCCTTCTCTTTGATTTTCCCCAGACCGTCCCCGCTCCATCCAGGGCAGGAGACTGTACAACAGGGTGGCCTTACCTGGAAAACATATTTTCTACTCCGTTCAATTGGCGTCCCATAAACCCTGATTGATTGATTGATTAAATGGAGTGTTCTCCACAGTTCCTTCTGAGTTCTGTGAAGTCAGGAATCTCTGCTTTCCTTCTGCTGCGCACACAGGAGCCTGCCAGCGTTTCACATCCACCTCCCAACACCCCTTGAGATAAGCGAGATGCGTTCCAAATGAAGCCCGTTCCCCGTCGTTCAGCAGGGCCCGCCCCACGTGTGGGTCCTCCACACCCCTTCTCTGTGCACTTGCTGTGTGGTCCTTTCACAGTCTGTGAACACATCTCACAGAGGTCTAAGAAGGAAAAGAGAAGCATGCATCTCTCCTTACTAATTGATAGGAAGCCTCCACCTATGAGTTCCTGATTCCATGAGTGCCAAGTCAAGGCATTTTGCTGAATCACTTACATCGAGAGAAAGCATTTGCTCTGTGTCAACTTGACAATGATTCGCGGAGTAGCTGTAATTCCTTCTGATGTACTTTTAAAAATAATTTACACATGAGTAAATTATGGAAGAGTGCTGAACTGGCAGGCTTTTCTTTTTCTATGAGTCGGTGGTTTTTGCCAAGACTGTCCCTGACACTCCAGATACATGAATGTTAGCCGTGTTGTGCTGCACACACCCATCTGGCCCCATATGTACAGACCCTCCTACCACTCGGTTCCCTCACAGCCCCCTCCAAGCCCTGCATCCACCAAGCGCCTGCTGTTGCGACCAGACGAGTGGCATCATCGGCTTTATACTGCTGTTTGTCCCGCCTGTACCTTTGCAGGTCGTGATGCTCCCCAGAGGGGAAGTGACCATCGATCTGGGGAGAATTGCAAAGGGCAGCCCACCTCTGGTTTTCCAGGGTTAGCCCAGGCTATGGTTCTAAGAACCCTACAACCAACTGCAAACTTTGATATCAACATTGGACTATTGTCTCTATTTGAAATAAAACTGGAGAAAGTGAGATTTCAAACTGCTTATGGTTTTGCTAATTTCCCAAAAGGTTTATGCTGAGAAAGTGGAGCAGCAGAATGGAGACCCTTGGCCTAGCTAAGTGAGAGCGTTCGCTATCACTTCACAGAGAGACGCGCACGGTAACACGGATCCCTGGGACGTCCCGAGCCCATTGGAGACGGGGCTTTGAGGACTGTTTGGGGGAACCGTGCGCAAGAGCCAGGCTTAGTGCTCACACCAGGATCAACACCCCAGCTACCCCGTGACGCTCGCTGGCAGGCTGACTTCTCGAGACTTCGTTTGTGTACCTACAAGATGGGATGACACCTTGCACATAGTCCGCTCCCGAATATCCCCCAATAGGGTTTAATGTCTAAAAAGAATGTGATGATTCCTACACATAGTAAGACCATTTTTTAAATCACACGTTGCTCTCTGGCCAGACTTTGTGCTGCCATAGCTGCCTGATACACATACTTTGCTCGTCTCCTCTCTGGCAGACAACTGTCATTATCCCACCTCCGGGGGCTCACTGAGAAATGCTTTGCTTTCAAGCAAAGACCAAGCTTAACCAAAGCATTTCCCACTTCCTACTTTTCCACAACGGGCCCCTGGAGTTTGCCAGCTGCTTGCTGTGTGCCTTGGGATAGGGAAGCAGAGGTAGCTGGAGATTATTTTCCAAAAACTAGATGCCATCTCCTGGGAGCCCGTGAAACTGCATGATCCAGGAGCCAAGCAAAGCCTTAGTTACCATGTGTTTTGTTTCTTGCTCTTCAGAATGTGCAGGTAATTCCAGGGCCACCTATCAATTTGTAGGTCAGACTGACCCAGACCCCATACTTACAGAACAATAACACAGAGGCATGTCCCTCCTTTTGCCAACAAATAAGAATTATAAAGGGAATTGACGTCAACAGATCTTTGCCATGATAAGTTATTGTGTTACAGGGAATGCAAATTTCAAGAGCTACAGATTGTGTCAAAGTTGCTTACAAGCCCAGGCCCTGGGTGTTGCAACTGTGATTTCATTGTTCTAAAAAAAAAATGGAAACATGGAGAAGTGGAGGAAAAGATACTTTTAAAAACTTAACTTAGGTCAAGTCCATTCAAATACAGCTTTTTGTGCAGGCCCCAGAGCACGTGGCGGAGGGATACTAGACACTCTTACCTCCTCTCTACCCCCAGATACCAATAGCTGTGCTGTGAAGGGAGAGCCAACAGGTAGGAATGATTCATTTCTCATGTGAACAGACCCTTTACATAAATATGAGTCATTTTTCTGAGAATAAGTCCTTGAAATGAAATTGTATAATCCATTGCCTTTCTAAACATCTCTGGCTTAAAGGAAGCAGAATGACTTCAATGTGAAAGTTTTAACAGGTGATCAGAATGGGCAAAGTGGGGCAGAGGACTGAGGACCTGTTTGTGAGTTTCAGAGCTAAATCCTGGCTCACCAGGGAATGAACACTGGTTGCATCTCTTTGAAGAACCCGAGGTGAAACAGGAGTGCTCGTCCGTCCGCAGCACAGTGTTTAATAAGTCATTTTTAATTAGCTTTCGTCTCACGTGACGCTCCGCTGGTCTTTATTTGTGCAGCTCTCCCGGGCTTTCCACAAGAGGCCCTGTTTTATTGGCCACTGACACCATGTCTGCTCAGAGCTATTATCAGAAAATACGATGGGTCTCTCTCACACACACACCCGCACACACACACACAGGAGTAGGCAGCACTGATGGCATCATAACAGTAGCTCAGTGGGTGAAAATTGGGTGTGCTGGCTGGATCACAGCCTGTGTGACTCCCCTGGAGCAGGGGCCTGTCATTTCCAAGGACACAGTGCACCCTTATCTGAGGGACCAAGTCCAGGGACAGTTTAGCTCCTGACTTTTCCATGGTTAGGAAGATGCCAGAAGCAAACTTCCCCAGAAGGGTACCTGGGAAACATCCAGTCCTGAGAAAGAGAATTCCAAATGGCCTCTGCCCTGAATCAGGGTTGGCAGGTCTGAACAAAGCAGGGAAGGAGATGGTGGGAGCCAGGAGTGACTCGGCTGGACCCTGATTCATCAGTGTTTTTCAGATAAAAGGTGCTTGGTACAGGCAGAGCGCTGGTGGTTTTGGCTTCTGAAGAGCAGGAGCAGGATGGGGCCTGGAAGGATGGCCTAGTGAAGTTCTTGTTGTATCCGGCGTTATCGAGGCCGATTTCGCCTTTCTGGATTCCTAGTGGTTTGATATTGATGCCGTGGGAAGTGTTTGGTGTTTTCACAATGTGATACAGAAAACCTCTGCCTGCCCCACTGCCTTCCCCTCACCCCAGAACTGAATAGCCATCCTCCCAGTTTGTCCACCTCCATTCCTGGCGTTCCCAGTGGGCCGTGCCAACCTGGCACTGGAGAAGTGGGGGCTCCTCCCATTCTCCCCCAAACTGGAATGCACAGGACCACCATGCCCTCCCCTGGGCCCACCCCAACTAGGGGAGTGCGAGGCTGGACATGGAAGGAGGGCGTGGAAGGAGGTGACCAGCAGGACGGATTGCCAAGAAAACCCAAATCGCACACAGACTCAGCACTCTCTGCCAGCACCTGCAGGAGGATGCATTCAGGGAGAGGGTGGTCGGGTGGCGTCAATGTCTGGGAGGAGTGAAATGGCCAGAACAGTTTGGAGGCCTGTGAGAGAGCCGGCGCAGTAGGGAGGCAGAAATCTTTCGAGATCGAGTAAATCCTGAGGAGCTTCTGCCTAACCCCGCAGTTCCCAGCCCTATCTGCTCCCTTTCTTCCTGCTCCAGCTCCGAGCTGGTGTGAGCAGAGACTGCTGGACCCCAGGCTGGTGAGTCCACGCTGGTGCTGATGCAGGGGGATGGCGCCGTGGAACCCTGGAGTTCCCTTCCCTGGGTGCGTGTGTCTGTGTGTGCACATGTAACAAGCAGCCCTTGGCTCCTCATCCCCCCAACCTCCCACTCCAAGTTTTCCCAACATGGAGATCAGCCCCCACCATGGGACAGGCGGAAAAGGGCCTTCCACTGCCTTCTTCAGGAAGTCCCAGTCCCCAGCTCCTCCCTCCTTGGGGGTCCTCCTGCTCCTAGTCGAGACTTCATCCTTGGAGACATTCCTCAGGTGCATGTCAGCTGAGTGTTTGCTCACACCATCACAAAGTCCTCACTGCTGGGAATATTGAACAATGGATTCCAAAATTAACTCACAACAACACAGTTCACAGTAGCAATGCAACAAAGAACTGTGTATAATCTAGGAATTACTTTGTTGTTTCTTTGATACACGTGTTGTCACTGGAGGGCTTCTAGCCCTGTACTGATATCTGCTTTAAAGAAATCTGGATTAAGCATGGGCACTTACGAAGAAGTGGCAAAAGACAGTGGATCTAACACATAAAACAGGGAGAACATGTTTAAGTTATAAAAGATAAACCAAAACATCATACTTTTGTATTTCTCGTATAGATCATACTTTATCCTATAATGATGCAAAAGTGTAGACTCATTTTTAATGCAAAAAAAAATTCCACTTTTAAACTGGAATATTCTGAAAGGGTGCGTTAAAATTACTCTCAAATCTTTTTTAGACGCTGGCTGACAAGCAGGAGTTTTCATGATAGAAGTTGGAGTTACCCAACCACCTCGCTGATGTGAGGTTTATAAAAGCTTATAGAAGTGATGGCTCAGTTATGGCTTCAGATGCATGGTGTCCCAGTGTCAGATACAAACCCTGGATGAATTGCTAACTCACCTAAAGTGCCACCTGATGCTGCCACCTGGACTACACCTGTTAATTAGAAGCTTGATGGAAACAAAGGTTGGAGAAAATGAAAAATAAAACACAAGAGCAGAGGGAGAGTACTCTAAGTTCTGTTTCCTTAAACACTCCTTCAGAAATGCCTTCAGAAGTGTGAGCTCCTTCAGAAGTGCTTTGGACATCTGCAGTTGAGCAGGGCTTGTCTCCCATGTGACCCCTTGATGTCACTTGGCCTGTAGTGGGCATTCCCGTCTATGAATGAATTCCCGTGCAGAGTAAGTCAAAAGCAACCTGGACGCCATGTTTTCTCAATGCCAACAGTGCCATCAACAAGGCCTGGTGATACATGAAAGATGCAAATGGAATATCTTCTCTCTCACTTATATCTTTAATCATTGGCTGCCCACACTCGCATTACGCCTGGGCAAGTGCTCTGGCCTGTAGGTATTACCCCATCGGAAGCTTCGTTTGATGACCACCATCCAACGGGCCAAATGTTACCTGGGCAGATAGAGCATGTCAGTGTGGGCAAAGTGGTTCCCAGCTCGTATGTCAGGTCTCAGCTCACGTGTGAATGACCAGAGGGCCTTTTTAGCGCCCCCCCCCGCCCCCGCCCCATGGCTCTCAGGTCCACTTGTCTCCTCTCCTTTTCCTTCGCAGCACCCAGCACAACCTCCAACCAGAATGGGTTGTGTGGTCATCTGCACTGGTAGATGTCTGTCACCTCCACTAGCTGCCCAACTGCAGGAGCTCGGGATTTTGTCTGTTCTTTCTTCACTACTGTCTATACAACACACAAGCACATGGAGGTCCTCCAGAGGTTTCCTGGACGAAGGGCCAGGGATGCCTCGGACAAACCACACACCTCCACAAACGCTGTGCCTCGCCAGTCCTGCTTCTGAGCCCTCAGTGACGGGATTCTGTTCTTCAAATTTAAGCGTTTGGTCAGCAAGTTCCTTTCAGTAGTTTACCCTCAAAATAGACTTTGTGTCTTTTGCTTCTAACCTGACCTGGGGCTTCGTGTATCTGACTCATAGGTGGGTCAACCACAACCCCATGGGCAGCTGTGTTCCATCAGTTCTCAGAGCCGCTGGGCATAGAGTTTTCAGTGAATGAGGTCGACTGTAATTTTCTCATTTGTGCTGAGAGGTTGACTTCTTACAAAGTGTTCTTTTACTCACACTGGTAATACAAAACGTGATACAGCACACAGCATATTTCATAAGGCTTATTTTTTAATTTGATGACGGCTTTATACAGATTATAACACTAGCAGCTTTGAGACCTGCCAGTTCTCAAACCTGCCTACCTGGCAGGGAGGATGCTCCCTCTGAACAGACGTGTCCTCTTCCAATGAAGTCCTGGACCAGCTTTCCCACCGACCCAGATATTTTACCTGCAGAAAAAGGGGAACATTCACAGTTGGAGAATTGTGAATACTTGAAGTTAAATAAGGGCAACACTTCTCAACTCTGGAGT